>NC_135482.1:56005192-57239567 GCF_052094955.1 Ictidomys tridecemlineatus | reverse complement strand
GCACACCTGTAGTCCTGCTACTGTGGAGGTTGAGGTACAAGGATCAGTTGAGCCCAGGAGTTCAGGGTAAATCTGGGCATCAGAAAATAAGTACATTCCTGATGCGTATGGCGCCAGGATCTGATTGTAACACTCCACATACCATTCTAATGGTTTTGTTTATCTGTAAAATGCTGGAAAGTATGAAGAAAAACAGGTCAGAGTTATGCAGAAGCAATCATGTTGGTTATCACTCGAGATAGCTACGGTCAGGTCTAACTGGATCCCTACAGTACCTGCTATATTCTTTCAATATGTCATTTTGATTTTTTTTTTAAGGTGCTAGGATTGGAACCAGTGCCTTATTAATGCAAGGCAGGCGTTCTACCACTGCACTATACCCTCAGCCCTAATAGTTTAGTCTTAATATTTAAAACCAACCTTCCTTCCTTCCTTCCTTCCTTCCTTCCTTCCTTCCTTCCTTCCTTCCTTCCTTCCTTCCTTCCTGCCTTCCTTCCTGCCTTCCTTTCTGCCTTCATTCCTTCATTCCTGCCTTCATTCCTGCCTTCCTTCCGGGGTTTGAACCCAGGGGAGCACCTAGCCACTGAGCCACATCCACAGTCTTTTTAAAAAATATATATATTTTATATATTTTATCTTGAGGTAGGGTCTCACTAAGTTGCTGAGGCTTGTTTCAACCTGTAATCCTGCTGCCTCAGGCTTCTGAGCCACTGGGATTACAGGTGTGCACCACATACCCAGCTAAAATGTTTTCTTTTTATGTATTAAGTTCTGTCACTTTGTTTTGGAACTTTCATAATTCTGACTTGTTATTCTTTCATGTCTCACATCACTTTCTTAATGTGTTTTAACTCATTTTGAAATCAAAATGTTATAATTTTCAGTTGTTTTGTGAGCATATCTCTCACTCTTTCTGGCATGCTTTCTTTGTAGAGATGTTTTTCTGTTCCTTATTTTCTTTTAATAATAACTTGTGTTTTGGTACTGAAGATTGAACCCAGGGGCACTTTACCACTGAGCCACATCCCCAGTCCTTTTTATTTTTTGAGACAGGGTCTTGCTAAAGTGCTGAAGCTGGCCTCAATTTGTGATCGTCTGCCTCAGCCTCCCCAGTGGTATTTTGGCATGTGCCAATCGGCTTTTACAGTAATTTTATACAAAACTTAACTGAAGGGGCTGGGGATGTGGTTCAAGCGCTAGCACGCTTGCCTGGCATGCGTGCGGCTCAGGTTCTATCCTCAGCACCACATACAAACAAAGATGTTGTGTCCGCCGAAAACTAAAAAATAAATATTAAAATTCTAAAAAAAAAAAACAAACTTAACTGGATACTTTTTAGAGCTGAACAATATTACACTGCTTGGATGTATATTACATTGCATTTATCCACTCTTCCATTGAGGGACACCTGGGTGGTTTCCATGGCTATTATGAATGATGCTGTTATAAATACTCATGTACAAGTTTTGGTGGTAAGGACTTATGATTTTATTTTTCTTGTATAGCCTCAGGATAGGAATTACTAAATGATTTAATTTACTCTTTTTTCCATAACCAAATATTTCTTTCTTTCTTTTTCTTTTCTTGTTTTTTCTTTTCTTTTCCTTCTTTTTTTTTTTTTTTTTTTTTGTACCAGGGATTGAACTACTTAGGGGCACTTGACCAATGGGCTACATCCCCAGACCAATTTTGTAATTTTGTATTTTATTTAGAGACAGGATCTCACTGAGTTGCTTAGAGCCTCACTTTTGCTGTGGCTGGCTTTGAACTTGCACTCCTCCTGCCTCAACCTCCTGAGCTGCTGGATACAGGAGATTTTTACCAATATGTTTTGAGTTTTTTCTTTTTCTTTTTATTAGAGTGTTCTAATTATATATAGTATTTTGGTTCATTTGACAAAATACATTCAAGGAATTTTATTTCAATTTTATTTCCTCCCTTTATCCCTCTCCTTTTCTCCCTCCTCTACTCCACTGGTCTTCCTTTTCTTTTTTTTTTCTTTCTAGTACTGGGAGGATTGAACCCACTGATGCTTAATCACTGAGCCACATCCCCAGCTGTTTTATTTTTTTATTTTGAGACAGGGTCTTGCTAAGTTACTCAGGGTCTCGATAATTTGATGAGGCTAGCCTCAAACTTGTGATTCTCCTGCCTCAGACTCCCAAGCCGCAGAATTTTAAGCGCTTGTAATTCCAGGTGTGTGCCATGATGCCCAGCTATTTATTTTTAATTAGTACTTTCTACATATACATACGGTGAAATTCCCTTTGGTACATTTACATATGTATGCAACGTGATGCTGTTAGATTCTTCCATATTTCTTTCTCTCCTTCCTTCCTCTCGTTTTCCTTTTTCTACTCCAGTCATTTTCCCTACATCTCCATGATATCCATTCCCTTACCCCATGGCCTTCTGTCCCTTATTTTGCTGTAGCTTCACATATGAGGGAAAATATTCAACCCTTGATTTCTGAGTCTTGTTTATTTCACTTAGCATAATTTTCTCCATTTCCATCCATTTACCAGCACATTCCATTATTTCATTCTTATGGCTGAGTAAAATTGCATGCTGTATATATGCCACATTTTCTTGATCCATTTATTTATTGACAGGCATCTGGATTGATTCCGTAATTTGGCTATTGTGAATTGTGCTGCTATAAACACTAAAGTAGCTATATTACTATAGTATGCTGATTTTAGTTCTTTTGGATAAATAATGAGGAATAAAATAGCTGGGTCATATATGGCTCCATTCCTAGTTTTTTGAGGAATCTCCACACGGCTTTCCAAAGTCGTCGTACTAATTTGCAGTCCCACCAACAATATGTGACTATATTTAATTTACTCTTGGATCCATTAATAGTGTTCCTAATGTGCTAAATTATAGTCCCACCTATAATCTGATATTCAGTCTTGGGCGACACATGTTGAAAACTAGACTGGGAAAAGCCAAAAGAGAACAGGGCAGACGGGTACACACCTATAATCCCACAGGCTAGGGAGGCTGAGGCAGGAGGATCACAAAGTGAAAAGCCAGCCTCAGCAATGATGAGGTGCTAAGCAACTCAATTCAGTAAGACCCTGTCTCTAAGTAAAGTACAAAATAGAGCTGGGGATGTGGTTCAGTGGTTGAGTGCCCCTGAGTTCAATCCCTGGTAACTGCTCCCCACAAAAATAAAAAAGAGGCCAGGGTAACAGAAGAAGGATTATTGAGTAAGTCACTTGAAGAACAAAAAGAAGACCTAGAGACATTTAGCTAGAATAAAGGAAACTAATAGGGAAAGAGAAACATCTTCAAAGATCTGAAGAGGTGTTACATAGAAGGCAGAGAAGTTAGAACTAGATCTGCTTGACAGAAGCTACCAAGAAAAACAATTGGTCTGTATTTCTTCTTTCTTTCCTCCCTTCCCCATTCTTTCCAATTATGTTATATTTTGATCACATAAAACAGGAACAAGGGGCTGGGGTTGTGGCTCAGCGGTAGAGTACTCGCTTAGTGTGGGCGAGACCCTGGGTGGATTCAGCACCACATAAAAATAAATAAATAAAATAAAGGTATTGTGTCCAACTACAACAACAACAAAAATAAATATTAAAAAAAAAAAACAGGAACAAGGGCTGGAGATATAGCTCAGTTGGTATATCTTTGTGCCTCACGTGCACAAAGCCCTGGGTTCATTCCCCAGCACCATACACACACACACACACACACAAAAAAAAAACAGGAACAAAACATAGAAGATGTAAAAATACATATAGTGATGTCTTATAGTCACTTCCCATTTCTAGAAGCAGTTTCTTATGTATTTTAAGCACATGTAAACAGTTTTTTTTTAAATTTAGTTGTAGATAGATATATTACCTCTATTTTATTTATTTACTTTTATATGGTACTGAAGATTACATCCAGTACTTCACATGTGCCAGGCAAGCACTCTAGCATTGAGCCACAAACCCAGCCCCACAGATTTTTTGTGTTATTTATTTATTTATATATTTATTTATCATTTATGGCATGTGCTGTCCCACTGAGCTATATCCCTGGTCCTTTTGTTCTCAATTATTGATGCTCAAAGCCTAAATTAATAAATCTATTAGTCAAAATATGGTAAAATTTTAATTATATTATTCCTTCTTCACTTGTTTGCTGGTTTGTTTGTTTTTGTTTTTCCCCTTGCAGTGCCTTGGGCATGCTAGGCAAACACTCTACCACTGACTATATCCTCAGCCCTATTTTTTGTGGGGGAGTAAGGGGGACTGGGGATTGAACACACAGGCATACTTAGTCAAATGCCCAGCCCATTTTATTTTTTGAGACAGGGCCTCCTAAGTTGCTGAGGGTGGCCTCAAACTTGTGATCTTTCTGCTCTAGTCTCCTGAGTGGCTGGGATCATAGGTGAGTGCCACCGCACCCAGGCTCAGCTCTATATTTTTATGAGAAACTTCCCATTGTTCCTAAATTGCTACTCTGACATATGTAAGACAGGGAGAATAAATATTTATTACTTTTTATTTATTTAGAGTTTTCAAAATCATGGATTGGTTTCCTATCATTTTCCAGTGATAAGCAATTTCTCTGTGTGTGTGTGTGTGTGTGTGTGTGTGTTTACTGGAGATTGAAACAGGGGTTCTCTACTGCTGAGCTACATCCCCAGTACCCACCCCTCATTTTTTTGTACCGACGATTGAACTCACTTAACCACTAAACTACATCCCAAGCCCTATTTTGTATTTTATTTAGACACAGGGTCTCACTAGTTGCTTAGTGCCTTGCTAAATTGCTGAGGCTGGCATTGAACTCTTGATCCTCCTGCCTCAGCTTCCCAAGCTGCTGGCAAGCACCACCGTGCCCAGCACCACACCCTACCTTTGTTTTCCAATTTTATTTTGAAACGGGTCTTACTAAGTTGCAGAGGCTGACCTCAGACTTGCAATATTCTTGTATTAGTCCCTGAGTAGGTAGGACTATGGGCGTGCACCACCATGCCTGGCTTCAGTTCACATTTTTAAAAACAACACTAAGATGGGCTGGAGATGTGGCTCAAGTGGTAGCGCGCTCGCCTGGCATGCGTGCGGCCCGGGTTAGATCCTCAGCACCACATACCAACAAAGATGTTGTGTCCCCCGAGAACTAAAAAATAAATATTAAAAAATTCTCTCTCTCTCTCTCTCTCTCTCTCTCTCTCTCTCTCTCTCTCTCTCTCTCCTCTCTCTCACTCTCTCTTTAAAAAAAAATAAAAAATAAAAACAACACTAAGAATTCATGGATTTAATGCTGGACATGGAGGTGTATGCCTGTAATCCCAGCGGCTCAGGAGGCTGAGGCAGGAGGATTGCAAATTCAAAGCCAGCCTCAGCAAGGGTGAGGTACTAAGCAAATACAAAATAGGGGTGGGGATGTAGCTCAGTGGTCAAATGCCCCTGAGTCCCCTGAGTACCTGGTACCAAAAAAAAAAAAAAAAAACAGTTCAAAAACAGCCTCAGCAATTTAGCAAGGTCCTAAGCAATTTAACAACACCCTGTCTCAAAAAGAAAAAAAAAATTAAAAAAAAAAAAAAAGGCTAAGCACTCCAGGGGTCGATCCCCAGTATCAATAAAAATAAACAAATAAAAAACAATTCATGGATTTAAAGTTCAGTATGATGTTTCACACATGTAATCCCAGTAACTCAGGAGACTGAGGTGGGAGGATCACAAGTTTGGGGCCAGCCTCAGCAACTTAGTGAGACCCTGTCTCAAATAAAAATAAAAAAATAAAAAGGAACAGAGATGTAGCGATGGTAAAGTACCCCTGGGTTCAATCCTCAGTACCAAAAGAAAGAAACAAAAACTCATACATGTAAATCTATTCAATATGTTCTAATCCATTGTGGTTATTATCCTTGTTGATAGTGACATTAGGAGAATCTTCAGGATGGCTCTCTTTTTTTTTTTTTTTAAAGAGAGAGTGAGAGAGGAGAGAGAGAGAATTTTTATTTTTTAGTTCTCGGCGGACACAACATCTTTGTTGGTATGTGGTGCTGAGGATCGAACCCGGGCCGCACGCATGCCAGGCGACCGCTCTACCGCTTTGAGCCACATCCCCAGCCCCATTCAAGATGGCTCTTGAAGCCTTTGGCAACAACATTAATAGTCTTTGGGAGATACTCCCATTCTCTCTTCAACCCACTATATAGCAGGTTTAACCCCTATCATTTGATAGAAACTTGTCAAGGTCATCAAAAATCTCTAGATGTGATCAAATCCTGCGCCAATTCTCAGATCTCATCTTTACTGCCTTTTCAGAAGCATTTGTCTCTGCTTCTTTGAAATCTTTTTCTTTTGTCTTTTGGAACATCCCTCTCTCTTGGTTTTCTTTCTACTTCACTGAATATACATTCTCTCTCTACTTGATCTTCTTCCTGTTCCTAATCCAGAAAGTGAAAGTAGGTGATGAAACAGTTCATCCACCAAGTCTTGGAAGTCTCCACCATTTAGAAGTCAAAAAGAAGAGAAAGAGGGCTGAGACTGTAGCTCAGTGGAAGAGAGCTTGCCTAGCATGTGTGAGGCACTGGGTTCAATTCAATTGTGCCCAACTAGAAGTAAAAAATAAATATTGAAAATATAAATAAATAATAAAGGCATACTGTCCATCTAGATCTGAGAGAGAGAGAGAGAGAGAGAGAGAGAGGAGAAGAGGGGAGGGGAGGGGAGGGGAGGCTGGGGATATTGCTCAGTGATAGAGCATTTGACTAACATGCAGTAGGCCCTGGGTTTGATCCTCAGCACTCCAAAAGGGGAAAAAAACAGGAAGATCTCAAATCAATAACTTTGTATCTCAAGGAACTAGGAAAGAACAAACAAGACCCAAAGTTAGCAAAAGGAAGAAATAATGATTAGAGCAGAGATAAAAGAAATGATGAATTTAAAAAACAATAGAATAAAGAAAACCAAAATAAAGCAAAAAGAAAGAATAAACAAAACCAAAAGTTGGTTCTTTGAAAAGATCAACAAAGTTGACAAACCTTTAGCTAGCCCAACTAACAAAAAAAGAGATACACAAATAACTAAAACTAATAAAAATGTAGACTTGCTATGACTCTCATGGAAATCAAAAGGGCTCAGTGGGGGGGGATGGGAGAACTGTACTCTCCTATTACCTCAGAGAATACATACATGATCATAAACAAAATGCTGTTAGAAATATGAACATTGTCCAGGGTATAGTTTAGTGGTTGAGCACTTGCCTAGCATGTGCAAGGTCCTGAGTTCAATCCTCTCTTCTCTCTCTCTCTCTCTCTCTCTCTCTCTCTCTCTCTATATATATATATATATATATATATATATATATGTGTGTGTGTGTGTGTGTGTGTGTGTGTGTGTAGTTACATATACAGATATTGATATGTATATAGTTATATGCTATATATATATATATATATATACACATACATACATACACTATACTATTAAGGGGTTTCTGGTGAGATCTTGATGGATATAGGGACATGTTATTGGAAACTGGAAGAAAGATGGTCCTTATTATAATGTAGAAAGAACATTGCTGAATTGTGTTCTTGTATTTTGTGGAAGGAAGAATTTATGAGGGATGATCGTGGATATTCAGCTGACCAAATCAATTTACCTACCTGCCTTTCTTTTTCACAAGGTTTATAAAATGACCTCTACTTTTTATAAGTTAATATGTGCATTATAGGGATCTGAAAAGCACAAAAGCAAAGAAAAGAGAAAAGGCCATCCACCATCACGAGCAGTTTACAGTTTGACCAGTCCTCTAGGGCCTATGTGTGAACCCACAGACATCCAGTTCTATGTGACTAAAATTGCAGTGTGTCATGCTTTCATCATGCATATTTACCAGTTCAAAATCAAAAGCTCTATGAGTATGTTGATAACCAAGAATACACTCTACCAACTCAATCTGTTAGGCAAAAAAAAAAAAAAAGCAATCTTGACTTTCTTGGCAACAAAATTTCATGGAATATAAAAATAACAACAGGCTTCTAAATAAAAGAATTGGCCGAGAGCTGGGGTGTAGCTCAATGATACAGCACTTGTCTAGCATGTCAAAGCCCTGGGTTGTTCTATTCCTAGCAGCATGCATTGTTATGACACATGCCTACACACACACACACACACACACACACACACACACACAAATTGGCAGAGTTACATTTAAAACACTGAGCTGGAAGCAGTGATAAGCCCCTATAGTCCCAACTACTTGGGGGGCTGAGGCAGGAGGATGGCTTGAGCCCAGGAGTTTGAGGTCAGACTGGACAACCTAGCTAGATCCTACCTCTTAAAAACAAACAATGAGGGGAAAAACAACAAAACACCGGAGACTGAACCCAGGACATGTTAACACTGAGGTTCAATCACCAGTCCCTGGTATACCAGCTGTGCTCTGCCACACCTAGCAATACTGCATATTCTCTCTCTCTCTCTCTCTCTCTCTCTCTCTCTCTCTCTCTCTCTCTCTCTCTCTTTCTCTCTCTTTCTGGTACTGGGGATTGAACCCAGGGACACTGAAACACTGAGCCACATCCCCAGCCATTTTTTATGTTTTTTCAGAGACAGGGTCTTGCTGAGTTGCTTAGGGCCTCTTTAGGTTGCTCACTTTTAACTTGCAATCCTCCTGCCTCAGCCTCCAGAGTCACTGGGGTTACAGGCATGTACCAGCACACCCTGTTAATACTGCATTCTCTTAATGCTCAATTTACACTAAGTAAGAGAATTATCAGATCTATACTATTAAAATATTATCAAGAAGATATGTTTTGTCTGGGGTTAAAGAAGAGGTAGAGTAACATTTTCTTAATCAGTGCAAGGCTCTGGGTTTGATTCTCAGTACACCAAAAGAGGAAGAGGAAGTATGTTTCCACTGAATTACTGTATTTTATCTCATAATTGTTGCCACTGCATAATAGTCACACCCTGTTTTTTTCAGTCCAAAAATTGAATTATAACCTTTCATCAAGGAATCATTGCATGATTTAATTCTGTTCCTTACACAGCTTAAAAGGAAAATAGAGTAGCAATATTTTCACCAGGGGCATACAGATACACATTTGTATTGTGCACTGAGTCCAAATGACTGGAATTCTCAGCCCCAAAAGCCAACTTGCCTTTGTTAAGAAACCTGCAGTACTGACCATAAACACATCTAAAAGGTGTTTGGCTGCAGAGGGCTGGTCAGATAAAGAAACAAATGATAGGAGTGCAGCATCTTCAGACAGAAGGTTAAATTTTCTAAACTCATACTTTGCAACATAGTAGTAAATTTTCTCAAGTCTGATATTTCCACTGTAATGCACAAATCAATAAAAATTAATGTGTTAACTTTTTATTTTCAGACCAAAAAAATGTTCCATAAACTGTTATGAAGAAATGATGTTCATCCATTTGGACTATTCAATTTTAACATATTTTCATAAATATTCTGTGGATCCTAATTTTGTACCAAAAACAGTTTAGTAGTAAATGATTTTTAAGTAATACTGGCACAATATTTTTAAGCTTTACAAAACGATCCATCCCCACTTTTTTTTTTTTCTTTTTTCGTACTGGGGATTGAACTCAGAGACACTCAACAACTGAACCACATCCCCAGCCCTATTTTGTATTTTATTTAAAGACAGGGTTTCACTGAGTTGCTTAGCACCTTGCTAAGTTGCTGAGGCTGGCTTTGAGCTTGAGATCCTCCTGCCTCAGTCTCCTAGACGTGCACTGGCCCACCCCACTTTTTCTGCAAAAAGATTTGGCATAAAATTTGTGACGATTATGCAACAAAAGATCATAAAACCAAAAGATGCACACACTTGATTCATTGTCTGGTGTCAGAATTTAAATATGAACATACCTGCATACATCTCTGCCTTTAACCTTACTCCGCTGCTGTCAACCTAATGAACAAGTCCTGGTAGACACCTCTCAGAGGTAGTTTAACAATTCCATAACTGAGACACATCTTCTCTACTATAACAAAGATATTTACCAATTGATTAATTTACTTCCTCTGTTATTGTCACACGTTGTCACCTTTAGGTACCTATAAAACTTAGATGTTTCAAAATAAAGATGAATTTTGTCCACAATTAGCACATTTGCTTTACCAAAAATGTACATGTAGACCTGTGGTTATTGTGTAAAACCATCTCAGAGATATGGAGATATGTGCAAAGAATCCTTTCCTAACCTTTTCTCTTCTCTGTTCCCCCATTCCAGTCACTTCATATGGAACTATGTGTTACTTCAGGAGATAGATCAACAAAAGTCACTCCCAGAAGATAGTCCTTCCTAAAAACTAACAAAAGGACATTTATAAAATGATCGTTTTAATTAGCCCCCTTTATGTATGTATGTGTATACATATGTGTGTGTATGTATATATACACGCTACCACTGAGCTACACACCAGCTCTGCTACATTTTTTTTTTTTTTTTTTTTTTTTTTTTTTGCTACTGAGGATTGAACCTGGAGCACTTAACCACTGAGCCACATGTCCAGGCCATTTTTATATTTTTATTTGGAGACAGAGTCTCGCTGAGTTGCTTAGACCCTCACTAAATTGCTAAGGCTGGTTTTGAACTCGTGATAACTCCTCCCTCAGCTTCCTAAATTGATGGGATTACAGGCATGGGCCACCACGCCCAGCTACATTAATATTTTTAATGTGACAATAATACCCAAAATAATTTAGAGACTGATTTTATGAAATGTACTTTTTGGTTTCCATTCATGGTTCCTGGCTCATAGCTCCTAAAATTTCCCTTGAAATATCCAAAGTGACTAAAGTAATGGAAGTTTTTTTTTTCTTTTCTTTCCTCTTCCTTCCTTCCTTCCTTTCTTTCTTTCTCTCTCTCTTTCTCTCTCTCTCTTTCTTTCTCTCTCTTTCTCTTTCTCTTTTTCTCTTTCTTTCTTTCTTTCACTAAGGATTGAACCTAGAGGCATTTTAACACAGATATTTCCCAGTCCTTTTATTTTTTGATACAGGGTCTGACCAAGCTGCCCAGGCTGGACTCAAACTTGATCATCCTACCTCAGCTTCCAGAGTCATTGGGATTACAGGTGTGTGCCCAGTGGCCTCACCTTTCTTTCTTTCTTTTTTTTTTTAATTTTTAATTTTTAGGTGGACACAGTATCTTTATTTTACTTTATGTGGTGCTGAGGATTGAACCCAGTGCCTCACATATGCTAGGCAAGCACTCTACCTCTGAGCCACAACCCCAACCCTGGCCTCACCTTTTAATGCTGTTACAATGCATGTTATGGTTTAGATATGAGGTGTCCCCCAAAAGCTCATGTGTGAGACAATGCAAGAAGGTTTAGAGATGAAATGATTGAGTTATGAGAGTTTTAACCTAATCAGTGCATTAATCTCCTAATATTTTATCTGTAGTCAGGGGATTCTCTCCCCCACACACCTCTTTCTCTCTTTTTCTCTCCGTCTGTTTCCTGGTTCCATATTCTGGCTGCTTTCCTCTATCACACTCTTTCGCCAAGATGTTCTGCATTACCTAGGACTCAGAGCAATGGAGCTGCTGTCTATGAACTGAGACCTCTGAAACAAAAACTTTTCCTCCTCTAAAACTGTTCTTATCAGGTCTTTAGGTTGCACAGTGAAAAAGCTGACTAAAACAGTGGATATTAAGTTTAAGCACTTGCTTAGCACATGTGAGTCCCTGGGTTCAATCCTCAGCACCACATATAAATAAATAAAATAAAGGTCCATTGACAACTAAAAAAAAAAAAAAAATATATATATATATATATATATATATATATATATATATATATAATTTTCAACATGAGTTTTGGAGGGGACATTTGAACCTTAGCAGGAAGTAAAGTTACTTCTATGAGTTCTATGAGCTGCTCTAACAGATTAATCAAACACAAGAAGGGGAGCCTGGCAACCTCAGTACCTGAAGTGGGGAGGGGTACTCTTATACAACTGAACCCTCAATCTATAGGATCTGATGCTATTTCCAGGTAAATTGTGTTAGAATTGGATTGAATTAGAGGACACAGTGCTATCTGCTGCAGAATTTCTTGGTGTATGGGAAGTAAACCTTCCTGTATATCTGCTGCCAAAAGTATTGTGTTGAATGAGAGTAGAAAATAGGAAAAGGCAAAGTGTAGTTTTCTTTTTTCTTTTTCTTTTTCCCCTTGAGATGCTGGGGATCAAACACTATTTTTGGTTTTGGTTTTCCTTATCCTCTAATACAGTTTGAATGAAATCCCTGTCAAAATTCCAATTACCTTTTTTGCAAAAATGGAAAAGGTAATCCTCAAATTAATATGAAATTATATGGAATCCAGAAAACCAAAATAATCTTGGAGAACAAAGTTGGAGAAATCCCATTTCCCAATTTTAAAACCTACTACAAAGTTACGGTATCAAGTATACAAGTGTTATTGGCATATACATAGACATACAGACCAATGGGAGAGAATTGAGAATCCACAAATAAAGAGTATATCTTTAGGGGCTAAGGGTATAGCTCAGTGGTAGAGAGCACTTGCCTAGCATGTGTGAGGCACTGAGTTGATCCTCGGCACCACATAAAAAAATAAGATAAAATAAAGAGCATATCTTTGGCAAACTGATTTTCAACAAGGATGCCAAGACAATTCAATAGGGGAAAGAACAGTCTCTTCAATAAGTGGTGCATCAACAACCAGATATTCATATGCAAAAGAATGAAGTTGGGCCTGGTGGCCCAAGCCTCTAATCCCAGCATCTGAGACCGGAAGCTGAGGCAGCAGGTTTGTGAGTTCAAAGCCAGCCTCAGCAATGGTGAGATGCTTAGCAATTCAGTGAGACCCTGCCTCTAAATAAAATACAAAATGGGGTTGGAAATGTGGCTCAGTAGTTGAATGCCCCTGAGTTCAATCTCTGGTACCAAAAAAAAAAAAAAAAAGGGGGAATGAAGTTGGATCCCACCTTACATCAAACACAACACAAATATGAACTCAAAATTCTTAACTGCTTAAATAAGAGCTAAAACCATAAACTCTTTTTAAAAAAATACCTTTATTGTTTAGTTGTAGATGGACAATACCTTTATTTATCTTTTTGTGTTACTGAGGCTTGAAACCAGTGCTTCACACATGCTAGGTGAGTGCTCTACCCCTGAGCCACAGTCCCAGCCCCCAAATCATAAAACTCTTAATTGAAAAAAAAAAAAAACCAAAAAAAAACAGGGGAAGGCCTGGGGCTGTAGCTCAGTGGCAGAACACTTGCTTTGCACATGTGAGGCACTGGGTTCCATCCTCAACACTACATAAAAATAAACAAAATAAAGATATTCTGTTCATCTACAACTACAAAAAGTGTGTATGGGGGGGTAATTCCTCATGACTTTCAATTTGGTAGCTTATTCTTTTTTTTTTTTTTTTTTAAAGAGAGAGAGAATTTTTTTTAATATTTATAATACAACATCTTTGTTTGTATGTGGTGCTGAGGATCAAACTCAGGCCTCACGTATGCCAGGCGAGCATGCTACCGCTTGAGCCACATCCCCAGCCCCAATATTCTTTTTATTTATTTATTATTTTGGTGGTACTGAGAATTTAACCCAGAGGTGCTCTGCCACTGAGCCACCCATCCCCACAGTGTCTCACTAAGTTGTCCAGGCTGGCCTTGGACTTGCAATCCTCCTGCCTCAGCCCCCAGAATAGCTGGGATTACAGGTGTACACCACTGTACTTACCTTGGTAGTTTGTTCTTAAAATTTGACACCAAAAGTACAAGCAATGACAGAAAGAAAAAAAATCCAGATAATTGATCTTCATCAAAGTTAAAAATTTTGTGCATCAAAATACATTATTAAAAAATGAAAAACAACATATGGAATGGTAAAAATGTTTAAAAACCATACATCTAACCAGAGTTTGGTATCCAGAGTATATAAATAAGTCCTATAATTTAACATAAAAAGACAGTTCAATTTTAAAATGGGCAAAAACGTTAAATAGATAATTGTCCAAATAATATATCTAAGTGTCCAATGAGCATGTGAAAATGTGTGCAACGTCACTAGTCGTTAGGGAACTACAATCAAAACCATAGAAAGATATTACTTCACACCTACCAGTGTAGCCATCATTAAACAATGGTAAACAAAAGCTGGGGAGGCTGGGATTAAGGCTCAGCGGTAGAGCACTCACCTCGCACATGCAAGGTCCTGGGTTCGACCCTCAGCACCATATAAAGTTAAAAAAAAAAAAAAAGCACCCCTCCCTATTAAAGGAAAAAAAAAAACCACCCTGGGTACAATGGCACACACCTGTAATATAGGCAGTTTAGGAGTCTGAGGCAGAAGGATCACAACTTCAAGGCCAACCTCAGTAACTTACTGAAACACTGACTCAAAATAAAAATAAAAAGGGCTGGGGATAGGGCTGGTTGTTGTAGCTCAGTGGAAGAGCACTTGCCTAGCATGTGGAGGCACTGGGTTTGATTATCAGCACTGCATATAAATAAGTAAAATAATGATCCATGGACATCTAAAAAAAAAAAAAAAAGGGCTGGGGATATAACTCTAGTGGTAGACTTCCCCCAGGTTCACTCTCTAGTACCAAAAAAAAAAAAGGAAGGTCACAAATTTTAACCTAGATATGGAGAAACTGTCATTCTCAGACATTATTGGTAAAAATGCAAAGTAGTCAGTTTCTGTGAAAAAGTTTGGTAGTTTCTGAAAAAAGGTTAACAGAATAATTATATACCACAGCAATTTTTTTTTTTTTGTGTGTGTGTGTGTGTGTGAGTATGAATTGAAAACAGGAACTCAAATGCTTGTACAAAATATTCATTGTAGCACTTCTCACAATAGCCAAAGGGTAGAAACAATCCAAATGTCCATCAACAGATGAATGGACACACAAATTGTGGTATTATGTACAATGAAAAGTTATTCAGTCATAAAAAAGAATGAAGTGCTGATTTAGGCTACAATGTAGATAAACCTTGAAAACAGTATGCTGGGTGAAAAAAAAGAAAGGCCCCTTATTGTATGATTCCATTCATATAAATTATCCCAAATAGGTCAATCCATAGAAACAAAAAGATTGTGGTTAAGAAACAGGGAGTAATTGCTTAATGGATATAGTGTTTTATTTCAGGGTAATGGAATGTTTTAAACTAGATAAAGGTAATGGATAATACTGTGAATGAACTGAATATCACTGAATTGTTTATTTTTTGTGTGGGGGAGTCTTTTTTTCCGTTGTTGATAGACCTTGATTTTATTTATTTATATGCGGTGTTGTGAATTGAACCCAGTGCCTCCCACATGCCAGGCAAGTGTGCTACCACTGAGCCCCAGCCCCAGCCCCTGAACTGTTCACTTTTAAGGAGTTTTTTTTTTGTTTGTTTGTTTTTTTTGTAGTTGTAAATGGACAGCATGCCTTATGTTTTTTTGTGTGTGTATATTCTTTTATGTAGTGCTGAGGGTTGAACCTAGTGCCTCCCATGTGCAAGGCAAACACTCTGCCACTGAGCCACAACCCCAGCCCTTAAGGAGTTAATTTTATGTTATATAAATTTTACTCCAATTCAATTTTTTTTTTCTAAATGGGTACAGGTGTAGCTCAGTGGCAGAGTATTTCTTGACTAGAATTAGAGTGAGGCCCTGGGTTTGATCCCCTGCACTGGAAAAGAAAAGAAAAAAAAAAAAAAAGACTGTGGTACTTCCCCCACCCCCACCCTTCTCTCTCCACTCACTTACTCTGGGGGAAGATGGAAGGAAAGCTGCCATATTGAGAGTAGTGCTGTGGAGAAGCCCCTGTAGCAAGCAACTGATATCTGCAGCCCTTGGCCAGTGAGGATTCAAGCCCTGCCAACAAGCTCACTGAGTGAGCTTGGAAGTGGATTCTCAAGTTGAACTTTGAGTTGACAACTTGATTGCAAACTTGTGAGAGATCTTGAGCCAGACCACTGATTAATCTGCTCCTGAATTTCTGACCCACAAAATCCATAATATTATATATTTTTTGTTTTTTAAACTTCTTTGTTTTACTATGACTTGGACTCCGGATATAGCAGAGACTAGGTTCTAAGAATGAACATCCTGCAAGGGACTGTCCAGAGAGCAAGCATTCAGAAAGAATTAGAAGCTACATCATCATTTTTTTAAAAATATTTATTTTTTAGGTGCAGATGGACACAACACAATGCCTTTATTTTTTTTTATGTGGTGCTGAGGATCCAACCCGAGCCCCGCCCATACTAAGTGATCGCTCTACTGCTGAGCCACAATCCCAGCCCTACGTCATCTTTTATGAAGCAGAAGACAGAAGTCCTCAGAAGTAGCTGGGTGGGGCTGGGGATGTGGCTCAAGGGATGTGTGCTCGCCTGGTATGCGTGCGACCCGGGTTCCATCCTCAGCACCACATACCAACAAAGATGTTGTGTCCGCCGAGAACTAAAAAATAAATATTAAAAATTCTCTCTCTCTCTCTTCTCTCACTCTCTCAAAAAAAAAAAAAAGTAGCTGGGTGTAGTGGCACACAACTATAATTCCACTGACTCTGGAGGCTGAGGCAGGAGGATTTCAAGTTCCAGGCCAGCCTTCCAATTTAGTGGGGCCCTCAAGCAACTTAGTGAGACACTATCTTGAAATAATAAAAAGAGTTGGGGATGTAGCTCAGTGGCAGAGTCCCCAGGTTCTATTCACAGCACAAAAATAAGTAAATAAATAAAAATTCCTAGGATTATAGGATTGTACCACTGGTCTAGATAGAAGTTTCTAATATTAATGATTTATTAATTTCTTTATGCTTGGTGCATTTTGTATCTTGTTTAAGAAAACTTTGTACATGCTGTAATCATGAAGATAGTCTCCTATATTTTCTTCTAGAAACTTTTTCTTTTATTCATTGTAATTCTATCTACAACCCACCTGGAAATTATTTTTTTCCATGGTGCTGGGGTTGAACTCAGGGACTTGTACATGCTAGGTTAGTGCCATGCCACTAAACATAGCATATCCCTAGCAGATATTTGATTTTTTTAATGCTACCTATTGCAAATTATATTACTTCAAAATTTCACTTTCCACTCCTGTGGTGCTGGTATATTGAAATATAATTTTTTTTTTTAAATTGGCCCTGGAGATGGAGCTGTAGCTCAGTGGCAGAGTGTTTGCCTAGCATGTGTGAGGCACTGGTTCGATCCTCAGCACCACATAAAAAATAAATTAATAGTGCTGGGGTTATGGCTCAGTGGCAGAGCACTTGCCTCACACCTGTGAGGCACTGGGTTCAATCCTCAGCACCACATAAAAATAAATAAAAGTATTGTGTGTATCAACAACTAAAAAAGTTATTAAAAAAAATAATAAACAGGGCTGGGGATGTGGCTCAAGTGGAAGTGTGCTTGCCTGGCATGCGTGAGGCACTGGGTTTGATCCTAGTACCACATAAAAATAAAATAAAGATATTGTGTCCACCTAAAAAACCAAAAATTAAATATTTAAAAAAATCCTTAGAAAAACCCCAAAGATATTGTGTGTCCTTCTATAACTAAAAGAATATTTAAAAATTAAATTAAATTAAAATTAGCCTGGAGGCTCCATGTGGTGGCACACACCTATAATCCCAGTGGCTCAGGAGGCTGAGGCAGGAGGATCATGAGTTCAAATCCAGCCTCAGCAAAAAGTGAGATGCTAAGCAACTCAGTGAGAACCTGTCTCTAAATAAAAATACAAAATAGAGCTGGGGATGTGATTGTGTGGTCAAATACGCCTGAGTTCAATCCCCGGTACCCCCCTCAAAATTATCATTGACTCTAGCTACCTCGGTAAACTCATTTATTCTAGTAGATAGATAGATAGATAGATAGATAGATAGATAGATAGATAGATAGATTTGTACCTTTTTTTTTTCCTTCAGTCTGAGGATTGAACCCAGGAGCACTGTACTTCTGAGCTCAGTCCTTTCTTTGAGATGGAGTCTCTGTAGGTTACTCATCCTTGAGTTGCTAGGATTAGGGGTATGGCCACTGTGCCTGGCTCTGAGATACTTTTATTACCTGAGATACTATTCATGTAAAAACATTCACAGTGCATTTCCTTCCTTCATCTTCCCACCACCTGTACTGTCACTGTCCCCAAGAACCCTCAAGCCACTATATCTTTCTGTAGCTCATGGTGCTATTAAGCTTCACTCATGGGCTGGGGATATGGCTCAAGCGGTAGCGCGCTCGCCTGGCATGCGTGCGGCCCGGGTTCGATCCTCAGCACCACATACAAACAAAGATGTTGTGTCCACCAAAAACTAAAGAATAAATATTAAAATTCTCTCTCTCTCTCTCTCTCTCTCTCTCTCTCTCTCTCTCTCTCTCTCTTAAAAAAAAAAAAAAGCTTCACTCATCTGATCCTTCCTCCAGTCTGAAAATTTGTGGAACTCATGCATATGTATGTAATTCAGTATGAGTTTTTTCCTGTTAATCTGATTTATATCAATTTAATTTATAGTTCAACCAAAGGACCTAGAAAGATGGAGGGAAGCTATTTTTATCTACTCTACAGAGAATAGAAAGAGTTCACATTTACTTGGAAAAGACAACAAATACATTTATAGTCTTTCTCCAGGGCTATGTTAACTCTCCTGTTCTCTATCATAAAATAATCTGAAGACATCTAACCAGTAGGACTTCTTTCAGACCGTCACTACGTTGATCTGCTATATTGATAACATCAGGCAAAGAACCATTGAGCAGGAAATAAATGGCAGGTATGTCCTGATACCTTGGTAAGACCTGCTGTCAAGAGGGTGGGATATTAATCTTATTTCAAAGTTCCCTTCAGGATTAGATGAAGCATTGCTACTATTGTACAGCCTAACTTCTGTTCAATCGTGTAGCTTGATGGAAGGGCACTTGCCTAGCATGCATGAGTTTCAGTCTTTAGCACAGAAGGAAAAGAGAGAGAGCAAGAGAAACCAAAATTAAGAAAGTTTGAGAAGACCATCAAACATATTAAACATTAAAATTGTAATGAGATGGGGCTGGGGATATAGCTCAGTTGGTAGAGTATTTGCCTTGCATGTACAAGGTCCTGGGTTCAATCCCTAGGACCACAAAGAGATATTTAAACCTTAGAAAATTGGAAACTTAAATAATGTCAAGTATTGGCAACAAAGTTTGGAGAAATTGAAATTCTACCACTGATTGTGAGAGTATAAATAGGTGGATATTCCAGAGTCAGGAGCCCCATGTGCACAAGAAATTATCACAGGACCAAACATAGATATGAGGATATTTATTGCAGCATTGAGATGGCGGCAATAAGTTGAAGACTATTTAAGTTCCATCACTGGGATAGCAAACAAAGTAGTGGGAACCTTGTAATAGAATATCTTGCAGGAGTTAGGAACAATAGACTAGAAGATCTTGGAAGTCAAAAAAGTTCATTTTGTTTTATTTTTGGTTTTGTTTGTTTTGGTATTGGGGATCAAGGCAAGGTGTGTTCAACCACTGAGCCCAGCCCTTTACATTTTTTACTTTGAGATTGGGTCTCACTAAATGGCTGAAGCTGACCTGGAACTTGATCCTCATTACAGGTGTGCACCCCTGTGCCTAGCTGATTAACCTTTAATTTTATAATAAAATAAAACCCAAAATCACTGGCTAAGAGAAAGAAAAGAAAAAAAGGATGCTGGAGGACTAGAGAGAGCATTCTGTAAAGGCTCCCTTTCATTTATTCATTTATGGTAGTCCTTAACATTTCTGTTAAGCTGCCAGCTCCATGGCAGCCCTGTGTACTGTTTCTCTAAGTGCTAAAGAATGAACAGATACCAGCAAACCTATCTTGGGATCTAGCTAGGAAGGGTAGTTAGAGTTAAAGATAATGGGAATAGATAAAGCTAGCTTTCACTGAATGTTCCTTAAAGGTAGAGCATACCACAATAATTTCTCTTTAAAGCCAATCAACCTGTTGAGCACAGTGGTGCAATGTGTAACCCCAGGGATTCCAGAGGCTGAAGCGGGAGGATTGTATGTTCAAGGACAGCCTCTTGCAATTTAGCAAGATCTCTCTCAAAACATAAACAAACAAACAAATAAACAAATAATTTTTAAAGGCTGGAGATGAAGTTCAATGGTAGAATCAATGGTAGAATATCCCTGGTTTCAATCTCCAGTACTGGGGGCCGGGGGGGGGGGGGGGGGGTGACCAACAACTTTATAAACTGACATAACTGGAGATTTTTTTTCTTTTTGTTGTTCTTTTCTGCAGTGCTAGGGAATCGAACTCAGGGCCTCTCATGGGTTAAACAAGCAGTCTACCTCTGAAATACACCCGGGTCCTACAATGTGTGTGTGTTTGTGTGTGTGTGTGTGTGTGTGTGTGTGTGTGTGTTAGGGGTTGAACCCAAGGAATCCAAGGGCACTTTACCACTGATCTATACACCCAGCCCTTTTTGTTATTAATGTTATTTATTTATTTTTTTTAAAGAGAGAGTGAGAGAGAGGGGGACAGAGAGAGAGAGAATTTTAACATTTATTTATTTTTTCTTACTTCTCGGCGGAAACATCTTCGTTTGTATGTGGTGCTGAGGATCGAACCCGGGCCGCACGCACGCTAGGCGAGCGCGCTACCGCTTGAGCCATATCCCCAGCCCTATTAATGTTATTTTTGAGACAAGGTCTCCATAAATTGTGGAGACTGGCCTTGAATTTACAATCCTCCTGCATCAGCCTTCTGAATCGCTGGGATTATGGGCAAGCATCATGGCAGCCAGGGAGCCCTATCACTTTTAAACAAGGAAACCAAGGAGTGTTTTCTCCTTCAGAACCAGGGCCCTGAACAGTAGGTTTCCATGAGTCAGTAATAAAAATGAAAGACCTTTCATCTGGATAGAGCAGGAGGAGCACTTTAAATGGTATTAGCACAGTTACCTGATGAGTGTTTGAATCCCAGTGGATGAAGCTCCAGTCTCAGGACATAAGAAATTCTAGGTAGGGCTGGAGATGTGGCTCAAGCGGTAGCGCGCTCACCTGGTATGCGTGCAACCCGGGTTCGATCCTCAGCACCACATACCAACGAAGATGTTGTGTCCGCCGAGAACTGAAAAATAAATATTAAAAATTCTCTCTCTCTCTCCTCTCTCACTCTCTCTTTAAAAAAAAAAAAGAAATTCTAGGTAAAATCAGTAGACCACTGAGCCTCTCTTCCCAATCAGTAGACCACTGTCTCCAGGTAGATGAACTTGAAGAAAAATCATAAGTTCCAGTTCTGGTAAAATGGAGAGTGATGTAGCCTAACTCACATGTTTTTCATGTTAAGTAGCACATTCTCTAAGGCATTAAGTTTGGGGAAATGCTTTGCAAACGAACTGTTTCATGGTAGTATATATATATACATGGTAATGGTTTTGCTGCTGTTGTTACTAGTAAAACTGTTGGGCAAGAGGTTCAGGTCCAGGTGAGGCCAACCTCCTGGGAAGGTGACCTTTGGCAAAGAATGAATCCTCTGGGTTATATTTCCATACTGAGCAGGAAAGAATTTTAGCCTCTAGTCTTGAGGTTTGTGTGTGGTGGTAGTGGGTGTTTCTTCCTCAAGAAACTCTCTGAAACTTGGGACGCAGGAGTATGGCAAGTTCCAGGCCCAAAAAAAAAAAAAAAAAAAATCTGGGAATGTAGCTCAGTGGTAGAACGCTTTTCTGGGCTCAATCCTGGGTTCAATCCCCAGTACCAGAGGGGTGGGGAGTCTATTGTTTTCCAAGTCTCTAGGGGAAAATAATTAGGCTTTCTGTTCAAGATCTTGTAAAGCCAATTTAAAGGATTTGAAATACAACGTCTTGTGGGGCTTCACTGTCGCGGGTTGTGCACAAGGGGGCGCCAGTCGGATTCCTTCGGGAACTGGCAGGGTTGGGGGCAAAAACCCCCACGCGGCCGACAGCCTCAGTACTTAGATGTAGGAGCTGATGTAGGAGGTCCCAGGGGTTCATCCATTTCTTGCACTCAGTCTCTGGTGACCTATTCGCGTTCCCCTTCACTGCTCCCTTCTCTTTCCTTTCTAGCGCCTGGGAGGGTGCCAGAGACTGTGGTGGGGTCGCGGGGTGCCCATCTGGGTCCCTAAAAGAGCGGCGGGAACTTCAACCGCCCGGAGGGCGCGGTCACACACACTCCAGAGTGGAAGGGGAGGCAGCTGTTCGCCCAGGCAGCCGTGAGGGGCAGCAGAGGGGACAGTGACAGGTGCGGGAGCCCTTCCCCGAGTCGAAGTGGGGAGGCGGGCTCTGGGGTCTGTTCCCAGGCTGGAAACCACCCCCCGCCTCCCAACCAAATCCCCCGGAGAGGCCGGGCCGGCGCCGGGTCTGGAGGAGGAAGCGGCCGGAGACAGTGCAATTTCACGCGGCCTCTGGGGCTCTGGTTCCCGGGCAGGGTGGATGAATTATGGGGCTTTGAGTCTCGGGGAAACTGAGGTGGACTGAGCGTGAGGGGGGGGGGCCCGACCCTCCCCACTCAAAACACACAGAGAAATATTCACATTCAGAGAAAATCCCTCAAGTGACCCAACCGGCTAGGGGAGTTGAGTGATTTGGATAAGGGGCGAGGCCAACTTTCAGGGGGCCGGGCTTTAGAGCTCTCTCCCCAACCGCATTCAAAACCTTCCCCGAATTGGGGGCTTTTCCAATTTCGATCTTCCCTTAGCCCAGCTCCTAAAGAAATGTTAGAGTGACACTCGGTTCGATCTGCTTGGCCGCGCTGCGGGTCGGTGGGGCGCGGGTGGCACGCTCTGGGCCGGCTGTCGGAGACTGCAGCAATCCCTACTCCAGCCTCGCACGGGAGGGGGCGCGGCCGTGACTCACCCCCTTCCCTCTACGTTCCCTCCCTCCCTCCCTCTCTCCCAGACTTACACCCTCCCCTGCCATCCCGCTCCGGACTTCGGCTCCGGCTCCGATTGCAGTTTGCAACCTCCGCCGCCACCGCCGCCGCCGCCACCAATTCGCTGGCGGCTCAGGTGGCTGTCGCTTCGATGTCCTAGTCCAGGGGCCCCCCGGGCCGGACTCGGCTGGGCCCTCTTCGCTCTCCACTGGAGTCATGAAGGCAAATCGGGCTCTGCAGGTGCTGGGTTTCGTTCTCAGCCTGGCCCGGGGCTCCGAGGTGGGCAACTCGCAGGCAGGTAAGTGGCGTGGGTGCACCAACTGGCTGGAATCTGGGAGCCGGACTGAATGCGTGCAGACCCTGAGGGCAGGGGCGAAGGCAAAGGAGTGCCAGGCTGGGGCTGCGACCCTGAGTCTGCTGCGACCACCTGGGAAGGGTCGGTTAGGCTTGGGTTCTCGGCGTGGTGCGGACAGAGACTGCATTCCTGGACGGCTCACCCCTTCTTCTTCAGGGCGTCGCAGATTCTCTAATTGGTCTCCTCTGGTAAGATTGATGTTGAAACAGTATTTCACACTTCTGAGGGGCTTTGCAGGGAGAAGAACAGGATTCTCCTTTCTGTAAACATGGGAGCTGTTATGGGTACGGTGGGCGGTGGGCCCCAGCTTGATTTCTGGCACCCCTGGCTCTCACCCCACCCTGGGTTTCGGCAACCCCCAGTTTCGTTGTTTTGCCCACAGGGCGGAGCTGTGGGAGGATTGGAGGGGGTTGTTGTTTTCTGGTGTTGGAAAAACAGAAATGGCACCTCCTCTTCCGTGAGTGGGCCTGCCCTGGGGAGTACTGAGATTAACAACAGGGCCAAGTCCAGGTGACACCAGGGTGAGAGGCCCAACAGAGGCTGGCTGCCTGTTATCCTCAACATAAAGCTGGCTAGACCCCAACTTGACCAACCTCTCTTTGTCAACACTTAGTCAATTCAACTAATATTTATTGAGCATCTACTATATACAGGGCCAGGTAGGGAAAATGTTGTAGGGGAAATGACATACAGACTTTATTTCTGTTTACTTTTTCTCTTCCTTGAGGACCAAGTGGGTACTTTGCCTACCTTCTGAACCTTCTGTCCTGGAAAGTCATTCCTAGGCCTATCTCCTACCCCTCTCTCATTCTGTTTATTATCTAACTCCAGAGTCCTGGGTTACTCATCTCTATTCCTCTTCCCGGTCCATGCCATCTGAGCCCAACCATGTGAGGGTCTCTGGGACTATGGACACCTGAAGAGTTGTGGGATTAGAGTCTTGTTAGTCTTCCCCCTCCCCCCAGATCTCTGCTTGGGGTTTGGCACAGCTAGGGCCCCTTCCCCAGGGTGGGAGTGGGAGAAACCACCTGTGCTTCCCCCACAGTTGCTGGGCCTAAATTTAGCCCCTGGGATCTTGAGATGTGAACACTCCCAGCTGGTGGAGGGAGGTGGTCTGGGGACTGGAGTGGGAGGGGCCAGTGAATGACTATCACTGTCTCATCCAGACCCCTGGAATCTTTAACCCCAAACCCAGGAGTCCCAGATTCTAGCTACCCTCCGTGAGAGAGGCAGGAGGTAGACATGGTTGAGTCTTTACCCTTTATCTGGATCCTGTAGCCTCTGGGCATCCGGCCCTGTCTCAGGCCTTCTATAGCCCCTTTGTCCCTACTGTGATGGGGGTGGGGGACATCAGAGGGGAGGCCTCTGGTTGAGGGGGGGCTGGACATTCTTGTCTCCCACCCCCAATGTTTTCTACTAAAGGAGGGACACTGGCTCTCCTATGCTTTCCTGGTTCCCGGGTACAGCAGGGGTTTTTATAATTCCCTTCCTCCTGCCCTACTCCCCACGTTGCCTGGTTCCTCCCCAGAGTTGTTGTTTATACTCCCTTCCTGCCCAGGCCCTTTGCCCCCTGTGTGAAACATGGACTTTACCCTCAGGGTGTCAGACAACTGGGACTATAGAACTATTGCCTTCCACGCGCAGACTTTGCACAGACATAAAGTCTGCATCCGTGCTGTGGGCAGGTGGGATGGACGCTACCACCTGCAATACTTCCTGATAAGGATCCTAGGGACAGACCAATGTCGATTTCTGGGCCAGCTGTGTTCACGTGTGTGTGTTTGTTGTGCGTGCACCTATGCACACATTACTTCCCTGTGAAGAAATCTTGGCTTCTCCCTTATCTGGGAAGAAGGGTTGGCAACTTAACTTAGAAAAGGGGGTGTCCTTCCCGAAGGGGGTTGGGGTTCCAGAAATGACTAACCTTCCTTGTCTCTTTCAATTCAGTCCAAGGACCCTAGAGTTCCCAGACTCCTCTGGAGAACTCCCTGCCTGTTTACCCCTCTTGGCTGAGACTAGCCCACCCCTTCCCTTCAAGGGGAGTGATAGGAAGAGGAACCCTCAAAGATCAAGTGGTCAGACCAGGGGTGTATCTAGCAGGAGGGGTTGGAGCCTCTCAAACTCCCTCTCCTCTGTTTTGTACTCTTGCCTCCCACTGGGCTGCTACTGCCTTAGGGAAGGGTGGCTGGAACAGGTGGTATCTATTCCCCTACTCTCCACCCTCCACACTGGCCTTTCACTGAGCCAGAGAAAAGAGACAGGTATATATAAGGCTTCAGGGTCCAAGATTTCCCTTCACCCATTGTCTTTCATATTTACAAAGGAAAGTGAAAACCCCAGGCTGCCTGCTAGGTGCTTGCACCCTTGTCTAGGCTGCCTCCACTGTGTGGAGAGGAGTGCCACGTTGTAAGTCAGCTTAATGAAGCTCTTCTGACAATGAAATTGGTAGAAGGCTTGGGAGTGTGTGTGTGGCGGTATCTTCTGCTGTTTCCCTCCCTTCTTATTTAGGGCTGGAAAGGGATGCTGAGTGAGTGGAGTATATTGGGATAGAGGAAGGGAGTGAGAAGGGAAGCCAGAGTTTAGGAGGGGGGAAGCTGCCAGCTTCTTATCTTCCAGCTTTAAAGACAAAGCTGCCATTGACCCCACCACCATCACCAGCAGAGCTCCCCCCTATAGTGAGGTCACTTGTCTGAGACCAAAGCTCCAGGGTGGAGGGGTATGTGTGAAGGGGGGTGCCGGCATCTGGGACAGGGTGGGGCAGCCCCCTCCTCCTGGATAGAATTGCTTCATTGTGGGCTGAACTGTGGCCCCGGGCACTGCCCCCACCTCTGCCCCCATCCCACCCTCAGTAGACACAATAGGGGCTGTGTGCTAACCCCAAAGAGATATTTATTCCAGGACCTAGAGAGAGGCAGGACAGGGGTAGAAAAGTCAGTGGCCTGGTTGAGGGGGAGAGGAGGGTAATCAAAGTTGTGATCCTTGCCTAACTTCTCCCTCCAGGAGGGGAACAGTCCCTAATGTCTTCCTTCTGGATTAACCCTTTTGTACCCAAAGTAGAACCTGAAAAAGACTTCCAGAGGGCCCTGGTGGAAAAAGAAAATCTTGTCAACTTTTCATTCAGGGGATGGTGAGGGCATTCTGAAAATGGAGTAGACTCTTAGGCCATGATTGGCACCTCTATCTGTCCCTAGTAGGAAGAGTCAGCGCCAGCTGCCTTTTGATCCTTCTTTAATATTACTAGAAGAAGGCAACCAAGGGAGTGTTGTTGGGGGATGGCAGATGGGACTGAAAACTTTGTATCCAGCCCTCTGCCACTTTTCCTGTGTTTTGTTTTGTTTTTTTTTTTTTTTTTTTTTTTAAAGAGAGAGTGAGAGAGAGAGGGGGACAGAGAGAGAGAGAGAGAGAATTTTAACATTTATTTATTTTTTCTTAGTTCTCGGCGGACACAACATCTTTGTTGGTATGTGGTGCTGCTGAGGATCGAACCCGGGCCCCACGCATGCTAGGCGAGCGCCCTACCGCTTGAGCCACATCCCCAGCCCCTTTTCCTGTGTTTTGAATAGTGTGTCCCGGGACCCTGAATGGGCTGAGTGTGACTGGTGATGCTGAGAACCAATACCAGACACTACACAATCAATATGAGCGATGTGAAGTGGTGATGGGGAACCTTGAGATTGTGCTCACAGGACACAATGCTGACCTCAGCTTCTTACAGGTGAGAGTGTCTGATCCCTTCTTCAACCTGTTCTCCTTTATTCTGTACAAAGGAGACTCCTTCCCTCCTTTAGGACCACCCTTTGCTGAGTTTAGCATTCTTAAGACTCAGAGGTAAGTCCTAAGATTCAAAGCTGTGTAATTTTGGAGACAGTGGCTGGAATCTGGGACCTCTGATCTGAAGGCTGTAGTCAAGGATGTGTAGGTACTGGCCATTAGGTGGGGACGGGGGCAGATGGTGATACAAAGTAATTAGGGACTAATACGGGGAGACACCTAAGGACCTGAGGACCCAGAGGCACTTGGAGAGATGGGGAAGGGACTAAGCCAGGACCCTTCTCCCTGGTATGAGGAGGTCTGAAAAAAATAGGTAGCAAACTTGAATTCCTCAATTATTTCTGCTGCCTTTTTCACTAACCAAAGTGACACAGTAATGTGACATAGCTTACCCCCTACTCCAGAACGGGAATTCAAAGAGGTCAGGCACAATGGCACATGCTGTAATCCCAGCTACTCATGTGGCTGAGGCAGGACAACCACTTAAGCCTTGGAGGCCAACCTGGGCAATGAGTTAAGGATGCCAGAGTGGGGGTGGGGGTGTGGCTCAGAGATAGAGTGCTTGCCTAACATGTGTGATGCCCTGTGTTATATCCCTAGCACTGAAACAAAAAAGAAGAGTTAGGGAATCCTTAATTCCTTAAGGAGGGAAAGGGGACTAAGATCTTTTGCTCCATTGTCTCTCTCATTGACATAATCTGCCCCCTCACAGTGGATCCGAGAAGTGACAGGCTATGTCCTTGTGGCCATGAATGAATTTTCTACTCTACCACTGCCCAACCTTCGAGTGGTGAGAGGGACCCAGGTCTATGATGGGAAGTTTGCCATCTTTGTCATGTTGAACTACAACACCAACTCTAGCCACGCTCTGCGCCAGCTCCGTTTCACTCAGCTCACCGGTCAGTTCCTAAAGATTCCTTCTGGCCTTGCCCTCAGCCATCCTGCTGGCAGATATCTCCTTGATGATGACCCAAGACTCCTCACTCTAAGTGCTCTTTCTAAGGTGCTCAACACCTTGACCAGTATGGTCTAAAGACTCTCCACTCATTAAGTAGAGGACCCAATAGGAAGCTCAGGGCATCTGTTCAGGAGAGTGGGTCCTTATGTCATGGTGGGGCTGGAGTTGGAGCTGGGTTTATTACCCATGCCTCTTGTTGCAAAGTACAGTGTACCTTGATATCCCTCCTTCCCTGGAATCCTACCTTCATTCCCTCTCCAATCCCCACAAGATGGAGGACTGTAGGGATTAAATACCATCAGGCAACCTTCTACTCTCCCTGTCCCAGTCAGTTGGAAAACACTCAGGTAGGCCCGGGGGGAGGGGGCATTGAGTCAGAGATGTCCTTTCTTTTCCTTCCCCTCCTCCACTGGCTAAACCGGATCTGGACAGGTGTCTGAAGTGGCGGGAGTTTCTTTGGCCTGACTCCTCCTCTTTCCTGCAGTGAAGGATCTGATTGGACTGTCTGCCGTGTTTCCCCTGCTCCCCGGTCCCTGGTGTCCTTTTGGACTTGTCGGGAGGTAGGGAAAAGGAATGCTGTATTTCTTAGCTTGTCACTTCTTTTCCCTACCTCAGAGATTCTGTCAGGGGGCGTTTATATTGAGAAGAATGATAAGCTTTGCCACATGGACACAATTGACTGGAGGGACATCGTGAGAGACCGAGATGCTGAGATAGTGGTGAAGGACAATGGCAGAAACTGTGAGTGGCTATGATCAAGGCTATGATCCTGTCCCACCAAATCAGTGACTCCTTTCCCATGTTCATTACATCCCTAGTCTGAACCTGCCCCTCCACTGAACAGTCACCTCAAGCCCTAGGCCCAAAAGCCTGTCAGAAGATACTAGGTCAGTCTCCTGGAATCCAAACCACAGAAGCAGTGTATTAGGAAAGGGGGCCAAAATCTCCGGGTACTAATTAGGGAAGCCAGGCCTTTGCACTGCACATCCATTACTCTTTCTGCTCTGAGATCTCCCTGCCTGCACTGACCAGAATCTAGTACTCCCTGTTCATTCACAGGGACAATTTCTGCTGGGTTCAGTTTGCCCAGAAAGAACTGAGTTCCTGGGTTGAGGTTGGGGCAGAGCTTGGCATTTGCCCCAGTCCCTCCCATTCAGCTGCCCAGTGGGCGGTGTGGAGGCGGGGGCTCCACCCCTTGTTGACAGGTTCACTTGAGCCCAGCCCTGCTCTCCAAGGGCGGGGAGGGACACTGCCCTGACTTTTGCTTCCCAGGATTGAGGTGCCTGTGTGCTGACATCATACCCTGTTGATTCAAGTAAGCAAGCCTATCTTAGACCCAATAGCCCCTGTGTTCTCTTCCTTCCCATCAGGTCTCCCCTGTCATGAGGTCTGCAAAGGGCGATGTTGGGGTCCTGGACCAGAAGACTGCCAGACATGTGGGTTTGAATTTCCCTCTAAAAACTTCAAGTTTCATATTCTTGCCTACCCAAGCCTGTGTCAGTCTGAGGGTAGGAATGGACTAATGGGTTCAGAATTCAATCCAAAGAGTCCTGACAGCCATGCTTTCTCTTCTTCCATAGTAACCAAGACCATCTGTGCCCCTCAATGTAATGGCCACTGCTTTGGGCCCAACCCCAACCAGTGCTGTCATGATGAGTGTGCAGGGGGCTGCTCAGGCCCTCAGGACACTGACTGCTTTGTATGTATTCACTCTATGTGCCTGGGTTCTGAAATGGGGATGTGGGTTTGGGGGAGGAAATAGGGTACTGCGTATGTGCTACAAATTTTCAATCTGTGTTCTTAGGCCTGCCGACACTTCAATGACAGTGGAGCCTGTGTGCCCCGGTGCCCACAGCCCCTTGTGTACAACAAGCTAACTTTCCAGCTGGAACCCAATCCTCACACCAAGTACCAGTATGGAGGAGTTTGTGTAGCCAGTTGTCCCCGTAAGTGACAGGAAGGAACAAGGATAGTGGATGCAGGTTTTCAGACATACTTTTGAGAGTCAAAATGGATTGAGTTAGGTGACAAATAGGAGACCTAGACAGTAAATGGTTGTGATCACTAACTTCCCTCATGAGTGACCTCTGTGTCCTATCCTAACAACTATGGCCTTTAGCAGCAACAAAGAGCAGACTTCATTGTTCCATCTGCATGACCTCCAGCTATGGCCCTTAGGAGCTGCATAGAGCAAAAGGACTTTCTAATCTATAGGATAGCACTTAAGTAACCTAAAATGGGGCAAATTTAGTGCAGAGCAAGAGGGAGCAAGGACTCAGAAGAGGCATTCCATTGGTATGTTGGCAGTATTCCCCTCTCATCTCTAATGGTGCCTTCTTCTCTAGATAACTTTGTGGTGGATCAGACCTCCTGTGTCAGAGCATGTCCTCCTGACAAGATGGAAGTAGATAAAAATGGGCTGAAGATATGTGAGCCTTGTGGTGGGCTATGCCCTAAGGGTGAGTAGGAGATGGTAAGAAATTATGACGAGACATCCTTTTCTCTGAGACTAGTCAGGCCACCTCCCTTCACTGAGCTTCTTTTGTATTTGCAGCCTGTGAGGGGACAGGCTCTGGGAGCCGCTACCAGACTGTGGACTCCAGCAACATCGATGGGTTTGTGAATTGCACCAAGATCCTGGGCAACTTGGACTTTCTTATCACTGGCCTCAATGGGTTAGTAGAGATTGTGCCTTCTCTCCCCAGGTCCTACCCCAACCACCCACACAGTTCATTTAATCAGCCTAAACCTTCCCTATGTAGAGCTGACCAGGAATGTAAGTCATAAAACCTTAGCAGTAGAAAAGGAACTGAGAGAATGCTGAACTCAACCTCCTATCCTGAGCTTGAATCCCCTCAGGGACATCCTTTAGCAATCCAGTGTCACTCTGAGGACTGATGCTGTACAGGGACAGTGTCTAAAAGTTTGTCTTTCAATTTCAGATAGAAATATGCTGTTCTTGGGTTGGGGATGTGGCTCAAGGGGTAGCGCTTTCGCCTGGCATGCGTGGGGCACTGGGTTCGATCCTTAGCACCATATAAAAATAAAATAAAGATGTCGTGTCCACTGGGGGGGGGGGAGAAATATGCTGTTCTAGCTCTTTTCTCTAGTTCTCCTCCTTGAAACAACAAAGGTCAAAGGGACTTTCTGATCCATAGGTTAGCACTTAAACTGTGTATGTAGGAATGGGGTGGGGAAGACTATAGCCACCTGCTGTTTTCACTTTTTACTTGCACATAATTTTAGATCTACACTGCAGTTGCAAGAATGATATATTTTCTATACGCTCTTTACTCACATTACCCGAATGTTAACATATCACACATGATTTTATCATTCCTCTCTACTCATACACACATACTACTCAGAGTATTGTGTTTCTGAACCACTGGATGGTGAAGCTTCAGTCATGTGCTCCCCTACCTCTGTTGTATTTCAGTGTGTATTCTTTGAAAACAATAACATTTTTTTTCTTTTGGTACTAGGGATTGAGCCCAGGGCCTTGCACCTGCTAAGTATTTGTTCTACCATTGAGTTACACACCCCCAAGAACATTTTTTATCTAACCAAAGTGTAGTTGTATGTAAATTAAAAAAATTAATATTGAGGCTGGGTGCTGTGGTGCATGCCTGTAATCCCAAAAGTACAGACTGAAGCAGGGGGATCACAAATTTGAGACCAGCCTTGGCAATTTAGTGAGACCCTGTCTCCCCCTCAAAATTAAAAGGCCTGGGGAGTAGCTCAGTGTTAGAGTGTCCCTGAGGTCAAACCCCAGTACCACAACTCCCCAAGAAAAACCCAAAATAAACAAAAAACATTGTAATCAAATATTATCTAGTTTATAGACCTTTCTCAGAATTCACTAATTGTTCTACTAATGTCCTACATTCAGTTACTATGTCTCTTTAATCTCCTTTAATCTATAATAGTTCCTCAGCTTTTGCTTATCTTTCATGACATTGACATTGTTGATGAGTACAGGTCAGGTAACTAGTATAATATTTTTCAATTTGGATTTGTTGATGTATCCTAATTCTTTTTTTTTTTCCTTCTTTCTTTTTTTGGTGGCATGGATCTAATTATTCTGGGCCTCACACATGCTAGACAAGGGTTCTATCATTGAGCTATATATCCCTAGCCAAATTAGGTATTTTTGATAGCTGTATCTCAGATGTTGTATTTGTGGTACATCATATCAAGGATACAAGGGATGTTGTTGATTTGTTCCATTGCTGATGATAATCTTCCTAACTTGGATAAGGAGATATCTAATAGTTTTTTTCCACTATAATTACTATTATGCCCCTTTGAAATTAATATATTAAGAGACATTTGCTTGAATCATTTATTATGCCTAAGGTTGATAAATTAATTCTCTTATTCCTTCTGCATTTATTCGTTGGCATTCTAGAATTAGGAAGAGTCTCTCCTTCCTATTTATTTATTTATTTATTTAATGGTGCTAGGTATTGAACCCAGACCCTTGTGCCTGCTAGGCAAGTGCTCCAGCTACACTCCCAACCCTGATTTATTTTATCAGTGTGGATACTTAATATTCAATGGTTTATGAACCTTTACAGTCATTATTTATTTTATTGTTCCGGTGTCCCTTCCTTTGGCCATTGGGAACCCTTTCAAGCTGGTTCCCGTGCTCTTTGCATGGGTATCCTGCCTTCTTTGAGCACTTCCTTTCTTTTCCAGCACAAGGTGCTGTAGGCTCAGGTTATATTTTCCCTGCTGAAATCTTTTCTTCAAAGAGCCCTGTTTTATTTGGGTAGAAAATGGCTTTTAGAAATCAAGTTCAATTGGGTTAGGGGTGAGTTCAGTGGTAGAGCACTTGCCTAGTAAGTGTACTCCTTACTACCGAGTTATATCTCCACCTTTTTTTTTTCTTTTTTTTAAAGAGAGAGTGAGAGAGGAGAGAGAGAGAGAGAGAGAAATTTTTTTTAATATTTATTTTTTAGTTCTCGGCACACACAACATCTTTGTTGGTATGTGGTGCTGAGGATCGAACCCGGGCCACACGCATGCCAGGCAAGCGCGCTACTGCCTGAGCCACATCCCGGGCCCCTATATCTCCACCTTATTGACCAATTTTTACTGTTCTCCCCAGAGATCCCTGGCACAAGATCCCTGCACTGGACCCTGAGAAGCTCAATGTCTTCCGGACAGTACGAGAGATCACAGGTGAGTGGGAGAAGAAGCTGCCTTCTCTTGGAGGAATACATTAACCATTGGCAAAAACTGCTGTATATCTGCTTGAGAAAATCATGTCCCAAGGAATAGGCGAGGGGCCAGAAGAACCTGCAAAAGAGGAAGGGGAGATGGCTCCTTGCTCAAATGCGTTTCTTTAATCCCTCAGGTTACCTGAACATCCAGTCTTGGCCTCCTCACATGCATAACTTCAGTGTTTTTTCCAACCTGACAACCATTGGAGGCAGAAGCCTTTACAAGTGAGTAAGGGGTTTGGAGGTGGTAGCAGCTCCAGACAGTTGAGTAATCTTTTTAAAAATATACAGTAACATCTCATGCAGCAGGCCCAAAGCTTCTTCAAATTTTATGGGGAAAGGGGAAAAAGGAAAAGGAGGGTGATTTCCTTTGTCTAACCCAGAACAGATTTGTTGAATGAAAAGTGAATCTTCTTAATTTTCCATTTGTAGTCTGCCCTCTCATCCTGTCTCCTTATTCTCAGCCGGGGCTTCTCATTATTGATTATGAAGAACTTGAATGTCACATCTCTGGGCCTGCGATCCCTAAAGGAAATTAGTGCTGGGCGTATCTACATAAGTGCCAATCGGCAGCTCTGCTACCACCACTCTCTGAACTGGACCAGGCTGCTTCGGGGGCCTGCAGAAGAAAGACTAGACATCAAGCATAATCGGCCCCGCAGAGACTGTGGTGAGGGAAAAGGCCCAGTGGGTGGTGAGAATAAGGAGTCAGGAAGGCAAGGGTGTAAGGACTATTCTGTCCCAGATGTGGGAGTAGTGTTGGGGGATGGAACCAAAGAGAAGGGGAGTGTTAGGCTAGAAATAATGAGGAAGGATTCAGGAGAGGGCTTTCCAGAAGTCCTCAGACTCCTCTCCTAATTTATCCCTTCTTTTCCAGTGGCAGAGGGCAAAGTGTGTGACCCACTGTGCTCCGCTGGAGGATGCTGGGGCCCAGGCCCTGGTCAGTGCTTATCCTGTCGAAACTACAGCCGAGGGGGTGTCTGTGTGACCCACTGCAACTTTCTAAATGGGTACAGTGAGGGGAGGCAGTCAAGAAGGGATGGGGTGTGCTGGGCACTATGGTATATGCCTATAATCCCTATGACTTGGGAAGCTGAGACAGGCAGTTTGCAAGTTCAAAGCCAGCCTCAGCCACTTAGGCCCTAAGCAATTCAGTGACACCCTGTCTCAAAATGAAAAATAAAAAGGGATGGGAATGTGGGCACTGGGCACTTACCCACTGGATGGTTCAATCCTCTATACACCCCCTGCAAAAAAAAGGGGTTGGGTAGGCCTGGGATGTAGCTGTCCAGGTGGCACCTGACAGTCTTGGTGGGAATGAGGTAGGAGATCCTCATTCAGGATCAGGGAATTAAATTCAGGACTTGGAAGTGACCCCTCTTCCTTTATCCCTCACTGCAGGGAGCCTCGTGAGTTTGCCCAGGAGGCTGAATGCTTCTCCTGCCACCCGGAATGCCAACCCATGGAGGGCATTGCCACATGCAATGGCTCGGTATAGTATCTCTAAGGGAGACAGGGAAGGGCAAGACTTAGAGTGTCCAAGGAATGATATGTTCAAATTCCCATCATAGCATAAAGAGACCAGACAATGATAGAGTATGTGGAGGATCCTGTAAATACATCTGAATGGCTGGGTTGGTTCTTGTTAGGAGGTATGGAATTAACATTAGGATCCCATTCTAGGATCCTGACCTTCTCTCTTCTACCCAGGGCTCTGATGCTTGTGCCCAGTGTGCCCATTTTCGAGATGGGCCCCACTGTGTGAGCAGCTGCCCTCATGGAGTCCTAGGTGCTAAGGGCCCCATCTACAAGTACCCGGATGTTCAGAATGAATGTCGGCCCTGCCATGAGAACTGCACCCAGGGGTCAGTGATGGGATGATAAAAAGAGGGGGTCAGGGAAAAAGGTAGAAGCACAGATCTAGGGTAAGTGGAATAGGAGTAAGACAGGGACTGTGATTTAAGAATTACTCCCAGCTCTGTAGTAATGGATTGGAGGAAGAAGGCAAACTCAGTTTTAGGAACCTGGAATAACCTCAGATCTGGGTCATTTAAGGGAGGATTGGAGAGGGCTGGTAAGCTGAAGATGGAGACTGAGTCTTGGGATAGACTTTGGAGCCCAGGATGGGATCCATAGTAGGTTCTGAAATAAGCTTTTGATGTTAAGCTGTTGGATTTAAGTCTCTGTTGTCCAAGTGCCTATCTAAGAGGGTGATTTTCTTCTCTAGGTGTAAGGGACCAGAGCTAAAAGATTGTTTAGGCCAAACACTGGTGCTGATCAGGTAAGATGGGCTTGGAGATTTTGGAAGCTGGTGTAATTGGGAGAGAAACTAGGGAGAGAGGGTGGTTAACTTGAGTTGGGGAGAGCCAAGATTTAGGTTAACCCCTTCATTGCTCAAGAATATATGTATATATAAATGTTAACTTGCTCCAGATTTGCACTATACCTTTAACACAAATATAGATGACGTTTGTGAGGGAGATGTAAATACACCTAGATTTCTTTGTATTCCATAGCAAAACCCATCTGGCAATGGCTTTGACAGTAGGTTTGGCAGTGATTTTCCTGATTCTGGGCGGCACTTTTCTGTATTGGCGTGGGCGCCGGATTCAGAATAAAAGGGCTATGAGACGCTATTTGGAACGGGGTGAGGTGAGTATTTAGCTTAATTTTGAGAGGTATCCAGGGATAAATGATGGGATGAGGCTTTCCTCATCTTTCTCTGGAGATTTAATCCCTTTCTTCAAGGAAATAGTATAGTCCACTAGAAAGAACACTGGGAATTGGGAGGCTTACATTATATTTCTGATTTTGCCATTAATTTGCCATATGAGGAGCTGGGTACAGTGGTGCATGACTGTAATCCCAACTACTTAGGAAGTTGAGATAGAGGCTTCTAAAGTTCAAGATTATCCCAGGCAACCTAGCAAGACCCTGGCTCAAAATAAAAAAGGGTTGGGGCTATAGCTCAGTGGCAGAACATCCCTGGGTTCAATCCCCAGTACTATACACACTCACAGAAAGATAATATTTTGCTATGTGACTTTGAAGAAGTTATGTGCCTTCTCTGTGCCTCAGTTTAAGAATCTATACAGAGAAATTAACATTCTTCTTTCTAGGATGGGGTGAAAGGGGATAATGTTTGTGAAAGTGCTTTCCAAAGCCAGAACATTGTGTAAAAGACCCTTAAGGTGATAGTATGACTAAGTTTCCTCAGCCCCCTCCTACTATTCTCTCAAAGGGGAAACCCAAACTGCTTGACTCCTGATTTAAAAAGCAAAAATGGGCTGGGATTGTGGCTCAGCAGTAAAATGCTCATCTAGCATGTGCGAGGCCCTGGGTTTGATCTTCAGCGCCACATATAAATAAATAAAATAAAGGTATTGTGTCCAACTACAACTAAAAAATAAATATTAAAAAAAAAGCACAAAAAACTTCCTCAGTTCTCAGGGCCTATTATTCCTCAATCTGCCTATGATGTTTCCCAGGACTAATGACTATTCCTCTTCCTGCCCTTAGTTCATTGGGTTCTGCTGCCTTTGGTATCCATCTATGGGGAGCAGGTAGGAGAGGGACATGAGACTGGGCTTTCCTGAGAACCTCCTTCCCATCCACTCCTCAGAGTATAGAGCCTCTGGATCCCAGTGAGAAAGCTAACAAAGTCTTCGCCAGAATCTTCAAAGAGACAGAGCTGAGGAAGCTTAAAGTACTGGGTTCAGGCGTCTTTGGAACAGTGCACAAAGTGAGTGACCTACAGAAGTATGGGGGGATGGAAAAAGGATCTAGGGCAGAGGGAAGAAAGATTTTGGCAAAGGACTTCCTTGCCTGGTGTGGTGGCAAGTGAGACCCTGTCTCAAAATAAAAAATAAAAAGGGCTGGGAATGTAGCTCAGTGGTACAGCACACCTGAGTTCAATCCCCAGTACTACCAAAGTGGAAAAAAAAATTCTGGAAAAGGACTGACCTGGGGAAAATGACCCTCCTTTGACTCCCACCCTTAACTTTCCAGGGAATATGGATCCCCGAAGGTGAATCAATCAAGATTCCAGTTTGCATTAAAGTCATTGAGGACAAGAGTGGACGACAAAGTTTCCAAGATGTAACAGATGTAAGTGAAGGAAGGGGATTCTGTATGCCACTAGGAGAGAGGACAATATTACATATGGTCATATAGAATCAGAGTCCTGTGTTAGCAGATACCATGTTAACTGTGCTACAATATTTGGCTTTGGGGGAAATCATGGTCTGGGTGTGTGTGTTGAGTATACATGAACCTGTTGTTCCCTGGATAAACACCTCTTGTATTTTGTAGCATATGCTGGCCATTGGCAGCCTAGACCATGCACACATTGTTCGGTTGCTGGGACTATGCCCAGGGTCATCTCTGCAACTTGTCACTCAGTACTTGCCTCTGGGTTCCCTACTGGATCATGTGAGACAACACCGGGGGGCACTGGGGCCACAGCTGCTACTCAACTGGGGAGTACAAATTGCCAAGGTGAGAGGGGCATGGAGTATTTCTATAATAACTGCCAGGCTGGAGGCAGTCAGGAAGGGTCGGGAAGTCTGACGTTTTGAAGTTGTGAGAGGGCCTTCAGAGTTTAGAGGGGATTCTCAAAAACTGACTCCCCAATCCTTAGACTATTTCTTTCTCCTGCAGGGTATGTACTACCTTGAGGAACATGGTATGGTGCACAGGAACCTGGCTGCCCGAAATGTGTTACTCAAGTCACCCAGTCAGGTTCAAGTGGCAGATTTTGGTGTGGCTGACCTGCTGCCACCTGATGATAAGCAGCTCTTACACAGTGAGGCCAAGGTGAGATGACACAATGGCTGGGAAAGGAGGTGGGGTGGAGTGAAGCAAGGGGAAAGGGAGCAGTCAGTGGTCTCTTTCTGAGGTAAGCAGATACTTTATGGTGAATTCAAGGAGAGGAAACTGGAGATGCCAGAAATTTAAGTTCAGAGAGCAACAAAGAAAAAATATGATAGATAACTTGGGGCTTGGAAATGCTAAGAGATTTATGGAAATCAACTGGTGGCATCTTTATCTTTAATCCTCAGACTCCAATTAAGTGGATGGCCCTTGAGAGTATCCACTTTGGGAAATACACACACCAGAGTGACGTCTGGAGCTACGGTCAGTGCATCTGGGTGACCTCTATATAAAATCCACAACTGCCTTTTGAGTCATCTCCTCTTATAAACTATAAGCCTTTCAGATCCTTGTATCAGATCAAGTTCTGCCTTTCCTTTACATCATGCCCATGTCTACTGTTTTTGTACTGACTAGTCAATTTCTTCCTGTACCAGGTGTGACAGTTTGGGAGTTGATGACCTTTGGGGCTGAGCCCTATGCAGGGCTCCGACTGGCTGAAGTACCAGACCTGCTAGAGAAGGGGGAGCGGTTAGCACAGCCCCAGATCTGCACCATTGATGTCTACATGGTTATGGTCAAGTGTGAGTTACCTGTTGACCTCAGCCATTTCTGACTTCCCTCCCTATTCCTCTATGGCTGTATTTCCTTTTCTCATACTACCTGCTCCATCTTACCCCCAGGTTGGATGATTGATGAGAATATTCGCCCAACCTTTAAAGAACTAGCCAATGAGTTTACCAGGATGGCCCGTGATCCACCAAGGTATCTTGTCATAAAGGTGAGCAGGGACTAAGAGATATCAAGGACATTTAGAGAAAAGAGAACTTGGCTGGAACCAGGATCCACTTAACAATCACCTTCCCCTATAGAGAGAGAGTGGGCCTGGAATACCACCTGGGGCGGAGCCCCCTGCTTTGTCAAACAAGGAACTGGAGGAAGTAGAGTTGGAGCCAGAACTTGACCTAGACCTAGACTTGGAGGCAGAGGAGGACAGCCTGGCAACCACACTGGGCTCTGCCCTCAGCCTACCAGTTGGAACACTTAGTCGGCCACGTGGGGTAAGACACCTTCTAATTGCCCAAGATACTGTGTGCCCTGAGCCCTCATTAACCACAAAGATACCAGATTAACTAATCAAAGGATCCTATGGTAAAAATAGATTTCTCTCTTCATTTTAACCTTTCATTACTTTTTTCATTCTAGAGCCAGAGCCTTTTAAGTCCATCATCTGGATACATGCCCATGAATCAGAGTAACCTTGGGGAGGCTTGCCAGGTAAGGCCTGCTGGGCAGAGTGGCAGAGTCTTAGGGATTTGATAGGGTTGATAAGGGTAATGTGGGAGACATTAGAAACCTTTAAGGTTGAATCTGTATTCTGAAAAAAAGAAGGAACTGAACATCCTAACCTTCTAAACAAACATCTCTTCTTTCCTCATCTTTGTATAAATCTCCTTATATTATTTTTCTCCTTAGGATTCTGCAGCTTGTGGGGGGAGTGATTGGTGTCCCCGTCCAGTCTCTCTGCACCCAGTGCCACGAGGACGCCTGGCATCAGAGTCATCAGAGGGCCATGTGACAGGATCTGAGGTTGAGTTCACAGAGAAGGTGTCAATGTGTAGAAGCCGGAGCCGGAGCCGGAGCCGGAGCCCACGGCCACGTGGAGATAGCGCCTACCATTCCCAGCGCCACAGCCTGCTTACTCCTGTCACCCCACTCTCCCCACCAGGGGTAGAGGAAGAAGATATCAATGGTTATGTCATGCCAGATACACACCTCAAAGGTGCCTGACTTTTCCATGGCTTTCCTCAAATCTTCCTCTAATCCTTTATCAGAGGTCCTCTTAATTCTTTTACTTCTCTGATCACATCCCTCTCTATTCATTTTTTTCTAATTTACCCTACCCATTTCTGCCCATTGCCATAAGGTTCACATTCCTATTCTTTCTTCTCAATCCTAGGTACTTCTTCCTCCCGGGAAGGCACTCTTTCTTCAGTGGGTCTCAGTTCTGTCCTGGGTACTGAAGAAGAAGATGAAGATGAGGAGTATGAATACATGAACCGGAAGAGAAGGCACAGTCCACCTTGTCCTCCTAGGCCTGGTTCCCTTGAGGAGCTGGGTTATGAGTACATGGATGTGGGATCAGACCTTAGTGCCTCGCTGGGCAGCACACAGAGTTGCCCACTCCACCCTGTGCCCATCATGCCTTCTGCTGGCACAACTCCAGATGAAGACTATGAATATATGAATCGGCGGCGTGGTGGAAGTGGTCCAGGTGGAGAATATGCAACCATGGGGGCCTGTCCAGCATCTGAACAAGGGTATGAAGAAATGAGAGCTTTCCAGGGACCTGGACACCAAACTCCTCATGTTCGTTATGCCCGCCTCAAAACTCTACGTAGCTTAGAAGCTACTGACTCCGCTTTTGATAACCCCGATTACTGGCATAGCAGGCTTTTCCCTAAGGCTAATGCCCAGAGAACATAACCTCTGCTCCCTGAGACATTCAAGGAGCATTTGATGGCAGCTAGTGCCTCTAGAGGGTACCCCTCTTCTCTGTACTCCCTCTCCCCTTTTCAGCCCTATTTCTCCAGTACTAGACAATTCCATTCAACCCTTTGGAGGCTTTTAAAGACTTTGACACAAAAATTTTGTGGTATGTACCTGGCTGTGCACTTTCTTCTCTTTCCCAACCCCAGGAAAGAAGAAGGTTTTCCTATTTTGTGTGCTTTTCCAATCCCATTCCTCAGCTTCCTCAGGGGGAACACCCTGGAGATATGAAGGATCACTCCCCTGGTCCCTTTCTCTCAGGCTCTTACTTATTTGGATTAGACTGTTATGTGTGCTTTTACTTCCCATCAGAGTATCCTAAGGAAAGGATAGGGGGAAACCTGGAAGAGGAAAGTAAATTTTTGGTTTATGACTCTTAATCCTCTGGAAAGACTGGGAAGCTTAAAATTTTGTGGAATGAAGAAACAGAAGGAGATACTACTATCAATTGAGCATTTATTATGAGCCAATCATCATGCTAAACTTTGCCTACATTATCTCACATAATCTTTTCGAATCATTACAATTTTGTAAGGTAAAGATTATCCCACTTTACTTATATAGTAGTTCCATCAGGTATTCCAGTGAAACTGGGATTAGGTAGTAGCATACCTGTAATCCAAGTAACTCAGGAGGCTGAAGCAGGAGGATCACAAGTTTGAGGCCAGCCTGGACAACTTAGTGATACCGTCTCAAACAAAATGAAAAGGTCTGGGGATATAGCTCAACAATAGAATACCTCTGGGTTCAATCCTTAGTACCAAAACCAACAACAACTTAAAACCCAGTCAATTCCTGAAAATGCAAATAGTACCAAGCCCTATAATTTAATGCCTTTTCCATCTTAACTAAGCATTTATGCATTATGGCCATAAGTTTTGCAGTTTGAAGCATGACAGCAAAACTAGTACTAATTTCCTTTCCCCCACTTTCACAATTTCAGATAGTTATGTTCTTACCATGAATCTTAGCAACCTCAGCATATTATCTTTTTTCTTTCCTTATTGAGGACTTTCATCTTTTCATTTTAAAGGAAGTCTTTTATGGGCTTCTATTTGGCATGTCTGAACTATTAGCACCACAGCTCTTGTGTTTTGGGGCTATTATTAAGTAAAATAAGGGTAAACAATCACTGTGATACTACAAAAGTCTAATGGAGGACTGCTAAGTGACAAAGGGGCAGGTAGCCTATACTGTGTGTGGATACACTGGGCAAAGGGGTGATTCACCTCTCCGGACAGCAGGATGGTATGCAATTACATCATGCAACTCAGAATGGTGTACAGTTTATATAAATTGTTTATTTTCCATTTATCATCTTCAACCTATAGTTGACTATAGATAATGAAACTGTAGAAAGAAAAACCGTAAGTGGGGACTGAGCTTTGAAGAAATTAATGAAGCAGCAGATGGAAGATTCAAAATTTTTCAGTCCCAGTGCACTCACTCTTATAAGGTGTTAAGGAATACTGTATGATGGAGCCCTTGTAAAAGGCATTGTTTTCTTGGTTTTGCACTGAATTAAACCCAACCCCAATAGCCACATCTTCATTCTACACTCAGATTTGTGCTTTCAGGAAGTGTGTATGCATGGCGCGGTGGGCTCAGAAAGAAATACAACTGGACACCTTTGTGTAGACCATAGCTCATTTGTGTTGTCAATGATCTCCACTCCTTATGAACTGATTCACAAAGGTCTCCAAGACGCACTTTTAGGAGCTATTCTGATCCAGTAATGAGAAGCTTCCAGGTGGAACATAAAGAAGTCTATCTTCAGACCTCTGTCCTCTTGGATGGGACTGGGGAAAAAATGTCTGTTGTATCAGTGAAGTTTTTTGTTTTGTTTTTATACATGTCTGAATAAAAATGCCCAAGTTTTTTCAGCTTCTTGTTTGTCAAATGAAAACTTTGTGAGATAAGAAAGCATTCCTTTTCTTTGCTCCTCAGAAGTGAATAGCTGCTTTTCTCTGTCTCCAGACAGTCCTACTCTATCCCATCCAACTTTCTCCAATACCATTTTTATTTGTATTCCTTTAAAGCAATCATAGAGGACAGTCTTTTTTTTTTTTTTAAGGGTTTTTACTAGGACTCATTACACAGGCAACAACTAGGAATAACAAAACAAAAAACCGCATGCTTAAGAAAGTTAGAAAAAGCTTTATAGATGGGCTTTCTCCTTCGCAAGTGTAATAATGAAACCTCGGATACTTCAGAACAGTTCTCTTTAGAGTGAACAAATCTCTCTTCTTGAACATTTCCCTGAGGTGTTCCATCAAAGGCTATTGTTGGAATAATAAATGCCATCTTCTGTGGGAGTCTGGAGCCTCAGCGTAGGGAGGACATAGTAAATAGACAATCCCTCGGAGTCTGGTTGCCCAAGTTGGCCTCGCTGCCCAGTCCCTGCTCTCAGCACCCTTCCTTGTCCTTCCACGTCCGCTGTGCTCCTCCCCAGCGTTCGAGGACGATTAGACTGGCTGGGCCGGTTGCGCCTGTAGATCCAGGGATCCAAGGCTGCGCGGCCAGGCTCCCCGCCCTAGGTGTAGACATTGCCCATCCACCTCGGCTCCACCCTGCCCCTACCGACTCTAAACCCATTCCCCGGGTAGCTCCGCCCCTACTTCCTCAGCCCGCCTCCTTCTGTTACGGGCTCCGGCTCAGCGCTCGGGTGGATGTGGTTTTTTCCCGGAGAGACCACGCTTTCCTTCATGCTCCCCAACGGCTCCGCCTTCCCGCCGGAGCCTGACCCTTCCCAGCGTGCCCGGCGATTCCGGCGTGCGAGGCCCTGGGAGGGCAAGGCCCCAGGGCCTGGCGGAGGGGCGCGAGGGGAAGGTTGGGAGTTGTAGTTCTCCTGTGCACGAGGGCAGCTGGAGGCTGGCGGAAGGCTGGACTCGTTGTCCCAGCGTGCTCTGCGCCTCTACCCGCGCGCTCGCAGCTTCTCGCTCTCGCCGCTTGCCCGCCCGCTCCCTTGCTTGCTCGCGCTCTGCTCGCGGATCGAGGAGGCTTTGGCCACTGCGTGCGGCCGTGAAGGGAGACAGGAGGCGGCTCAGGGGAAAGGAGGCTGCATTGGTGGTGGTAGTAAGAAGATGTCGGGCGAGGACGAGCAGCAGGAGCAAACTATCGCCGAGGACCTGGTCGTGACCAAGTATAAGATGGGGGGCGACATCGCCAACCGTGAGTGCGGCCTCAGGGGTCTGGGAGTCGAGACTGAGAGGGAGAGGTGCCGGTCTATCCCCAAAGGGGCTGGAGCGGCTGGGTCTTGCGGAGTGAGCTACCGAGGGGCGCGCACCGGCCCGCGGGGGGTGGCGTGGTGGGAAGACCCGGTGTCGCGCCGGGGACGCAGTGGCCAGGCCTGGGCTGGAGTCTGGAGGTGCGGGCCTGCGTCCGGGAGGAGAGCAGAGAGGGGCCCCCCGGCAGGCCCAGACTCTAGGCCGTTGGAAGGAGGCAAGGCGCGTCCTTTACAGCCCCTCACCCTTCATTCCTGTTCTCAGCCTTCTCTGGTTCTGGCAGCAGCGAGGCCACTTCCAAAAGGAAGCGCCCAGCTGCTGGCGTCAGAAGCACTCTGTTTTGTTGCGGTTCCCGGCGGTCAGGAGCCGAGCCGGCACGTGTTGCTCAGACCCCATGCGAGTCGCTGTCTTCTCTCTTCCTCTGCTACAGTCCCTGACACCAGCTTCCACCACGTGCTTTACTAGAGCCTTTCCTTCTTTACTTCGGCTTTTACCCTGGTGGGGGCCCCCTTTTACCCTAGGTTTAGCTCTGGGGACCGTTGGAAGGCACTCCTGGACCTTCTGACACAACTCCTGGAGATAATGTCTGCTTTTCTGGAAGTTATTCATATCTACCATCGCTCCAATCTGTGCAGATGGCCTTAGCCTTTAAATTTGATTGTTCTCAGGGACTTGACAGTGTTTTGAGGTTCTGCTCTCCTTCCAACTAGGCAAGTTTGTGAACAGTACTAGAAAAGGGGAGACTGATTATAGAATTGTCATAAGTTGTCTTTATTCCATTTGTTTTCTTAGGAGTTGCCTGCTACTCTGGACAGATGTCTCAACTTTCTGTTTTCTCTCTTTCTAATTCCACTTTTAAAACTTAAAACCCACTTAGGGAGATAGAAACTGCTTATCCTTGAACTTTTTAAGTAATTTGACAGTAAAGATAGTTGGGAGGAGATATCTGGAATGCTTTTAGTCCTGTGGCTGAAAATTTCAGGTTTTATGGCTTCCAAACAATCATCAAAACAGATCTCAAAAATCAAACCTAAGGGGCTGGAAATGTGGCTCAAGCCGTAGCGCTCTCGCGCCTGGCATGTGTGCAGCCAGGGTTCGACCCTCAGCACCACATACAAACAAAGATGTTGTGTCCGCCGAAAACTAAAAAATAAATATTAAAATTCTCTCAAAATCAAACCTAAATTTCAGGATGGATGATAATAGGAAATGTACAGACTCCTTTTTGATGTGTTTTTAGTGTTGATACTCATGGTTTAAATCTGAAAAAAGAAGTTTTTCCTCTTTCTTGCAATGCATAATTTGAAGCACTGGTGATCTCAGATACCAATTTTGAAATTGAGATCGCATACCTCTTTGATATCTACTGAAAGTAATAGCCCATGAGCCCCCCTGGAGCTCAGGATCCTTAGATTAAGTCCTCTTGGCTTATATACTTATTTATGAAGAAAAAGTCTACATATAATTTCGATTACTAACACCTAATTAGAGTGACAAGGAGAGAAGAAGGTAACATTTAACAGTGCATCAGCTTCGAGTCAGCAATTCTGTCTACCTTCCCATTGCCTCTGATGCCTATAAATTTCTTCTAATCTGCTTGGCATGTATGTGGGGTACCTTGGCAAGAGCCCGATGAACTTCATAATTCTATCTTAACACACAAAGGGATCTTTGGAAAGTTTGAGGCCTTGCCTAAGGAGACAGATTACATATACCCAGTTGTCACATAATGTGAGGGAGAAAAAGGAGTGTTGGCTTTTTCCATTTTTAGGAAAAGAAGGTAGAAATTAGAGATTGTAAGTAGATAGATTCCAAGAGTCAAGAATTGTTTTCTCCTTCAACGTCAGGACAGTGACACTAGGGAGTATTAAAATTTTTGAGTCCAGCTTGGGTGGTAACTAGATAATAAATATATGCACAGCTGAGATGGTGGTATTGTGTCCCCAGGGGTACTTCGATCTTTGGTGGAAGCATCCAGTCCAGGTGTGTCGGTACTGAGCCTATGTGAGAAAGGCGATAACATGATTATGGAAGAAACAGGGAAAATCTTTAAGAAAGAAAAGGAAATGAAGAAAGGTAAGGAAAAAAAAAAAAAAGATTCCCTCCCTAATTTTCCAAGTTTGACCCTTATTTGGTCCTCTGGTTTTTTTTTATCCATTGTAATTGTGTGATCCCCACCCCAGTTATGTTTGAGGTATTTGAAAATTTGGAGTGCCGGGTAGGATAGCATTTCCTACCCAATCCAAACTTACTGAGCTTAAGCAAGTCCCTGGAAAAAAAAACTAAAAAACAAAGAACTTTTCATTTTTCTAAAGGGCAACAGGGCTCTGGAAAGAGAGCAAGATAGTAAGGCTGGTGATTCTTTTTACAGGTATTGCCTTTCCTACCAGCATTTCGGTAAATAACTGTGTATGTCACTTCTCCCCTTTGAAGAGTGACCAGGACTATATTCTCAAGGAAGGTGACTTGGTAAAAATGTAAGGTTAAACCATTCTAGAGTATTTGTTTTTTCCCTAAGCATTTACATAGTGCCAGTTCCAATGCAGTGCTCTGCTCTTGCCTTTCAGTGACCTTGGGGTCCATGTGGATGGCTTCATTGCTAATGTGGCTCATACTTTTGTGGTTGGTGTAGCTGAGGTAGGTGCCCTGTTCTTGAACTCTACTCAGTCTTGGTGGGGAGATGTATTATCATTTGCCTTTTATCCCCATCTTCTAGTACCACATCAATTTTGACAGTGCCTAGAAAAAGGATTTTTTTCACATGTTTATTGGTTGGCCTTGTATATAAGTACAGAAATATATTAGCTAAATAGCCAGCTGCATTAGCAAGCTTTTCAGGAAATCACTGTTTGTTTATATTTCCTTATCTACAGGGGACCCAAGTAACAGGACGGAAAGCAGATGTCATTAAGGCAGCTCACCTTTGTGCTGAAGCTGCCCTGCGCCTGGTCAAACCTGGAAACCAGGTAAGGTGTTTTCTCTTAACTCAAACCTTGATGGAACCAAAGATGCATTAGACATCTATAGCTACTATGTGTGGAATTGTATCTTTTTTTTTTTTTAATTGTATCTTGCAATGGAATTTCTTAAAGAAGAGAGGCAGTAACTAAAGTGCTTGATACTAAACAGCAGTTTAACTATGAGTGCCTATCACAGACAATATCTGGAGATATATGAGCCCATATATGGATATATGGAGCCAGCCTATAGTGGTCCTTTCTTGTTTATATGTGCATCTTTCTCAAAAATAAGAGGTATATAGCTAACAGCAAAACAAATTTTTTAAAACCCCAACTTAAAAGCTTATAAAAGTCATAAAAATAATAGGAAAGAGACAATAGTACCAATACACTGATGTCAAAGAGAGGCCAAAATTTATTCTGTACTTTAAGTTCACTCAATCACTGATCCACATCCCCAGCCCTATTTTGTATTTTTATTTAGAGACAGGGTCTTACTGAGTTGCTTAGCACCTCACTTTTGTTGTGACTGGCTTTGAACTCTTGATCCTCCTGCCTTAGCCTCCCAAGCAGCTGGGATTACAGGCATGTGCCACCATGCCCGGCTATTCAATGCGTTTTGCAAGACGATATTAGGAAGTCTGGGAATGATAAAAGTTCTCATGAACTAACAGAATTAAACATGTTAGGTTATCAATAGAGATATTTCCAGAGACCCATTTAATACTTAAAAGCATTGGGTTCCCCTCCCCACTTTTTTTGGGTACTGGGCATCCAACCCAGTACTTTACACATGCTATGTAAGCACTCTATCACTGAGCTGCTACTCCTGCCCCAGCATTATCTTTAAAAATTTCTTTCTTTGTGCTTTTTTTCCTCACATTTTTAATTAATTTGTACTTCATCATCATTTAATTGCATTTTTTCCTACTGTTTAATTTCCTTATAATGATATCTAGCTTTAGAGTTGTTATAGAACCCTTTAAACTCTGCTGCGTGTATAGTAAACTTCTGAATTAGGTGTTAGTTTTATTTTACATATTTATATGTGATATATTTTCATAGGAAGATGGTATTGTGGCTACTTTTATCTGAAATCAGATGGGTTCTTTACCCTATCACCAACTCTTATTGATTAAAATAATCTTGAACTCAAATTTCCTCATCTGTGAAATGGGAAAAATACAATTTTGTCTTGTTTGCAGAGTTGTGAGAATGGATTTGGTGTGAGGGGGTCTAAATTAGTAGCTTAGGTGAGGATCAGATCACATGTGAAAGAGGTAAAGAAGAAAAAAGGTCTTGCTGTCCCCTTTCAACAGATAAAATGACTGGCATAAAGGAATAAAAACTGGACTTCACACAGAAAAACCCAGGTTTAGATCAGGTTCTTCCTGTTAAGGAAGGTCCTTCCTTGTTTAACCTTGGGCAAGTCAGTCAATCTTTCTAAGCCTCAGTTTCCTCATCTTCTGTATAGATATAGTTCTGTCCTTTTCCCCTTTGAGAATTGTTCTCAATTAGATCATTTTTGTGAAAGTATTTCGTAGAATAATAGGTAAATATAAGATTTTTAGCCTAGGGATGATAAAATGAAAAACCAATGAATGGGACTTGTTGGCACTTGAAGGATATTAGAACTCCAACTTTTATGCTTCTTGTTCTTGTGATAGAGAACTTATTAGCCCCTGATATCTTACCTTTTATTTGATCTTGTACTTCTAGAACACCCAAGTGACAGAAGCCTGGAACAAAGTTGCCCATTCATTTAATTGCACGCCAATAGAAGGTGAGACCTCAGATAACAGGGTTGAGGGTCTAAGAATGAGTGGTTTAGCAGACTTAGGGATTTTGCTCCCTTAAGGATCCATCCTGGCTTTAGCTCAGTCTAAGCCAGAAACCTCAGTGCCCTGTTTCCATAACCAGGCACATTGCTTACATTGTCAAAAATGGGTGGATTTGGAATCCTTTTTAATTCTGGATAGCTGGTACCACGGGCCTTGTCCTGTCCACAGGTATGCTGTCACACCAGTTGAAGCAGCATGTCATCGATGGAGAGAAAACCATCATTCAGAATCCCACAGACCAACAGAAGTAGGTACCAACCCCTCTCTTCACTGTCTGCCATACCGGAGTAGTCACTAAGCTTTTTTCCATAATTCCAACTTAATCATATCCACCTTCAACCCCAAATTTAGAAGCTACTTATTCTTCTCAACCGTTCCCTTTTTCTCTATTCATTTTAGGAAGGACCATGAAAAGGCCGAATTTGAGGTACATGAAGTATATGCTGTGGATGTTCTCGTCAGCTCAGGAGAGGGCAAGGTGAGGAGAGTAGCAGAGTTACCAGAAGGGATGGCTGGCTGAGGGTATGTTCACCAGAACAAATGTGACCTGACTTAACTCTTTTAGGCCAAGGATGCGGGACAGAGAACCACCATTTACAAACGAGACCCCTCTAAACAGTATGGCCTGAAAATGAAAACTTCACGTGCCTTTTTCAGTGAGGTGGAAAGGCGTTTTGATGCCATGCCATTTACTTTAAGGTACTGCTTTTAGTAAAAACAGGACTTGAAACCATTCTGACTCAGACCCTGTACTCAGGAACACTTTTCCTTCCTATATCCTTCCCTTCCTCTTCCCTCCTGCCCAGACTTGTAGCTGGTGCATGCATATACTAGCTCCCTCTCTTCCATTCTCTCCCTGTCTACTCATTGAAGGTAATATAAAAGCAATCCTAAACATGATTTCTGCCTGAGGGTAGGCATGATCCAAAAACATGAGCAAAATGGGGCTAGGGGTATAACTCAATGGTAGAGCACTTGCCTAATACATGTGAGGCCCTGTGTGTAATCCCTAGCACCAGCACCACCAAAAAAAGAAAGCCATCTTTTGGTGGGGAGTGAGGAAATCTCTGAATTCCATTTTTCCCTACCTAGAGCATTTGAAGATGAGAAGAAGGCTCGGATGGGTGTGGTAGAATGTGCCAAACATGAGCTGCTGCAACCATTTAATGTTCTCTATGAGAAGGAGGGTGAGTTCTGAGATGAGATTTTCACTTTGGAGCCCCTGATTATATGGCATCCTTTTCCCATAGCTTCACAAAAGAGCTAGATTGACAAAGGAATGTTTTATCGAAATAATCTTCATTTTCCTCATAGGTGAATTTGTTGCCCAGTTTAAATTTACAGTTCTGCTCATGCCCAATGGCCCCATGCGGATAACCAGTGGTCCCTTTGAGCCTGACCTCTATAAGTCTGAGATGGAGGTCCAGGATGCAGAGCTTAAGGTTAGTGTGGAATGGAGAGTGATGAACATGTGGCACTTGTCCTGTGATGAAACCTTGAGAAGTGCTGCAGTGCTAGAACGCTGTTTCCTCAAAAATTGTTGCCTTCTTTGTTCTGTTTTTTAGGCCCTCCTGCAGAGTTCTGCAAGTCGGAAAACCCAGAAAAAAAAGAAAAAGAAGGTGTGTTCTGATCGTCCTCTTCTGGCAGGGGAACCTGAGTACTCTTTATTCTACCTTCCTGTGTCTTGGTGGAGTATAGATTTCTGCATATCCTGATATCACTCCTCTTAGCCTTGATGGAGAGAATCAAGATGTTTTTAGTTTTGGTCCCCCCAGAAACTATTCCTGAAGTATTTAGAAACTGATGTGTCGTCTTCTCCTTTTCTTGAAATGTAGGCCTCCAAGACTGCAGAAAATGCCACCAGTGGGGAAACATTAGAAGAGAATGAAGCTGGGGACTGAGGTGGGTCCCATATCCCCATCTTGCTGCTCCAGCCTCATCCCCTTCCCACTACACCCCAGGCTCTGTGAAGTGCAGTTCATCTTCTCCACCTAGGACCGCCAGCAGAGCAGGGTCTCCCTGCCCTCATCCCAGTCCCCCTGCCCACCCCCTTCCAACAACAACCAGCTCCAACTGACTCTGGTTTTGGGAGGCCAGGCTTCCCAGCCACTGAAGACTACTTTAAATTGAAAAAAAAAAAAGAAAGAAAGAAAGAAATTGAATAATAAAATCAGGAGTCAAAATTCATCGTCTTCAAGCCCTCTTTCTAGCCTTTTCTACTATGCTTGATCAAGGTTTGTGAACGGGGAGGAGGCTAAATTAGCCACCACCACTAAAAACTCAGCTGAAATATTTTATACCATTCTGATGTCAACATTTTCTTATCCATCTTGGGCTTTTCTGTCTGATTTCTCACTCTCCCCAAGTATTTTATCTGCTCTCAAAATTAAGAGGAGCTGTTCTTCAGATTGTTTTTTATTCATATGTAGCAGATTCCTCATCTGATCCAGGTTGTCTAGTCAGGCCCTTCCCATGTTTAGAAGTTGAAGTCTCCATTTCTGAAGAGATTCCCATCTATCAAATGGATTCCCATTTGTAAATCTTTTTAGTTGTTTTTGTTCTTCAGGCTCACCCCCCCACCCTTGACAAAACTGTAAAGAAATAAACCATCTCACCTGTCCTTTTCTCTGGAGTCAGTGGGGCCTTCCTTGCTCCTCCATTTACAAAAAACCTAAGCTGGAAGTTCAACTGTGGTTTTATTCCCTGTTTGAAATATTTTGACCTCCCTCCCCTGAAAGAAATACCTGGAACCAGAGGAGTAGACTGAAGAGAACTCCTGGCTTTCTGAAGCTATGGACTTGGATTGGATGAATTGCTGGGGGTTTATAGAGAAAGATGACATTTCAGTACCTCTGGCATGCTGTCCCGGGAATCGGGGCTCCCACTAACTTATGAGGTTTTTAAACACATTGAAGGTGATATAGCATTAAAATAAATTTGGATTTGCTCATAATGTGCCTTTGTATGTTGCTCTTATTTTAACAAAGGTAGGAAGAGTGTAAGTCCAGGCAGTGATGATTAACTTGGAAGTTTTTCTATAATGCTACACTGTACCTTTCTGAAACAAGGATTGATTGGGGATAGTGGGTTTACATGAATCCTAGATTCTTTGAAGATAACAAATCTGGCATTTTGGTTGTGATTTGATTTTCTGAAGCAGAAGCATCCTTCATTGCTGTCATTTGTTCAGGACTAGGACAATTAATGTATACTACAAAAAACATTTGGCTAGGCATGGTGGCACTCTCCTGTAATCCCAGCAGCTCAGGAAACCCAGCCTCACCAATTTAGCGAGGCTCTAAGAAACTGAGATCCTGTCTGTAAACAAAATACAAAGATGGCTGGAAGGTGTGCCTCAGTGGTTAGCTGCCTCTGAGTTCAATTCTTAGTACCAAAACCAAAACAATACTGTATTTATCTAAACTCTTAGAACGTACATCACCAAAAGTGAACCCTATTAGTCTGAAGTAGTGGTTCTATGGGTGTTGGTGTGAATGTAGATTGTCAGTTGTAACATATCACTGGGGATGTTGATAAGGAGGGTGACTCTGACTGTGAGGGCAGGGAATAAGGTAGAGGAAATAAATTTTTTGAGGTACTGGGGATGGGACATAGGGGCATTATATCACTGTTATACCCTAGCTCTTTTATTTTTTTGAGACAGGGTCTTGCTAAATGGCCCAGGCTGGCCTCAAGCTTATGATTCATCTTAGCCTCTTGAGTAGTTGGGATTACAGGTTTGTGCCATTGTGAGAAATCTCTCTACTTTTAGTTTTGCTATGATAAATGTTTTAAAAAGTAGTTAAAAGCCAGGGATGGAGGTACATACCTGCAGTCCCTGCCACTTGGGAGACAGAAGCATGAGGATTTGAGTTCAAGGCAGTCAATTTAGTGAGACCCTGTCTCAAATTTTTAAAAAGGGCCAGGCATGGTGGTATACACCTATAACCCAGCAGGCTGAGATAGGATTGCAAATTCAAGGCCAGCCTTGAATTTAAGAGGCCCTAAGCAATTAGGAAGATCCTGTCTCAAAAAAATAAATAAATAAATAAATAAAATTTTAAAAAAAATAAGGGCTAGGGATATAGCTTAGTTGGTGGAGTGCTTGCCTTACAAGCACAAGGCCCTGCCTGGGTTCAATCCCCAACACCACTAAATAAATAAAATAGAACCAAGCACAAGGCCCTGCCTGAGTTCAATCCCCAACACCACTAAATAAATAAATAAAATAGAGCTGGGTGAGGGGTTTGATTTGGTGGCAGAATGCCCCTGGGTTCAATCCCCAGTACTGAGGAAGAATGGGCAAAAAAAAGTGACATTTCCCCTCAGAGTTTATAGACTAGTTGGCAATCCTGATGGATCTGATATAATTGCTAGGATTTTATTTTATTTTAAAAAGTTTCATTCTTTTTTTTGCGACAATTTTAGAACTATCTAAACATGTGGAACAAGAACCCTTAGTTTTAAAAACCTTGGGAAACTGCTCAAAAGAAGAAGAAATTATAGACACAAAAATCTTACACTATTTTAAGTGGTAAAATGCCTTGTTTGGCTAAGGGTTCTTTTTTATCCTTAAGTACTCTGTATCCAAATCTTTGAGGTTGTTTTCAGTGTATCTGACTGTATCATAAGATTAAGGTTCTTTAACATCAAATGTCATATTTTCCCTAAAGATGTTAGCTAATCTTGCATTCCCTTGACTGTAATTCAGGACTCCGGAGGCTAAGGCAGGAGGACTGCAAATTTTGAGGATCCATGGCAATTTGAACCGTCTCAAAATAAAAAATAAAAAGGGCTGGGGGATGTAACTCAGGTGTAGAGTGCCCTTCGGTTCAATCCCCAATCTCGAAAATTAAAAACAACCCTAACAGTTTTCTGTACAAATTATGCGTTGTGACCAGGAGTCTCTAGTGACATTCTATCTCTGGCCTTGTCGGGGAAAGACCACAAGACCACTCAGCCATTTCATTCTTGGAGTTGTAGAAAAAGGCTGACGTACCTCAAACAGTGAGTGATAAGGGTCTCTTTTTAGCCTCCTGACTCCCCACTTTACATCCTTCCATGTTCTTAAGAACCTGCAAGTTCCTATTTCAAATTTCCCTGCAGCAAATTACCTTAGAAAATAAAACAAACCAGTAAAATACATCAGAAATTTTTAGTGTACAGCTCCCACCATTCCATAATAAAATGGAGGACTTCGCTAAGATACTGCAACTCCCAAGAAGCAATGAGGGAAGGCGGAAGCCATTATCTTTTTCCCGTCTGCATGTCTCGGTCTTGTATTGGAAATAGATGTCCACGCTGAAATAATACGAAGTCCTCAAAAATGGCTGGGGAGGGGGAAACTGGTAACTCCCATTCAAAACACCCTGCTACCCAAGAGAACCGCTGGATCACCTAACTGAGGGCGGAAGAAAGCCATTGTTGCTTTCATTGGGGAGCCCCACCTCTAGGGGAAGGGCCGGCCGGCGGAAGTGACGACTACTGTCGCTCCATTAAATAGCTGCAAGCGGAACTTTGGCGCTCTCTCGGCCTTAGCGCCATCTTCTTGGGTGAGTGTTAGTGATGTTTGTCCGGATTCCGCGTACAATCCGTTAACATCTGAGCTCTATATTTACCATCATCACAGCAAACTAACTCTAGCCTATTTCTCTTTCCCTGTAGAAACCTCTGCGCCATGAGAGCCAAGGTGAGCGGTCCCTACCAGGGAACTTGGGGAGGTAGGAGTTGGCAAGGAAAGTCCGCCATAATTTCCAATTGCTGGGTTCTCAAAAGTGCCAAAGAGATGGTGGGAGAAGGCAGCATAGTTTGGAGGAGAAGCAGAAGACAGCGAAGTCCTGGGTAGGGCAAGTGTAGACAAACGCAGAATTGGAGCTTCATGCAAATGTAAATGTGTCTAATACTGATATGATTGTTGTGACCAGGCTTTAATATTTTGTGAGGAACCTATCCGATTCTAAATAGTGGACTAAAAGCCTTACTTAAACCTTTTAATAAGACATTCTCTTTTTTCCCCTCCTTATGCCTCTTGTGACTTTCTAGTGGAGGAAGAAGCGAATGCGCAGGTATGTTAACATAATCAGCCCAGGGTGAGGATGGTAGGCGATTCACCTTGAAAAAAGTCGCCTAGGAACATTTGGTTTAAATGTAAAACTTGAAGAAAACTGCGGGAGAAAAATGTTACAGAGCATTGCCTTGGCGAAACCAGGGACTGAACGCAGGACGCTTTGATGCTTGTTGACTTTATTAGGCCATGTATTCAGTAAATTTTAATGTGGGAAGGAAAAACAACTTTGTGTGTGGGCAGATGTATTCTTGTGTCTCCTTTTCAGGCTGAAGCGCAAAAGAAGAAAGATGAGGCAGAGGTCCAAGTAAACTAGCTTGTGCACCGTGGAGGCCAAAGGAGTAGAGATACGGAATGCCAGGGGCCGGGGACGTTGGTACAAGTTGGACTGCCTCCTACTGTCCACATTTTGTCTCGGATTTAAGAACTTACATCGCCACCTCGTCGCCAAGATCACCACTGAGAGAAGACCCACCTTGCTTTTAACATCCCCTGTTGGTCCTTTGCCCGGGACCTTTGGCATTCTGGACTAACTCGTTTCTCAGTTGTGGCCAGTGTAACGCGTGTACAATAAATCATCCCTTCTGTTTTAGCTGAAGAATTCAAATCGTTTTTTTCGTGTTTATTTCGGTTCCTTTGGGTGGGCATTCTGTCGTACAGTTTGTACCGGTTCCCTGCCTGTGCTGTGGAGAACGCTAAGAAGCGTATAAAGCCAAAGCCTGGGGTGTATGATGTGGTCTACATATGGATGGAGCTGAGGAGGGTGTTGTGTGTGCTTGAAACTTTTTGAGGTTCGCGGGCAGGTTTGGGGAAAATTACGGCACCGCCCCTACTTGGCAAGGGACGTACGCTGTGCGGAATTGTGCTTGAGAGGTGCTTGACTGGTGTTAGAACGGGTTGCTATGGCAACACGCAAAGCTTGCTGGGAACTTCCTGTGTCGCTTCTCAGAACTACTCCGTGCGCTATAGAGTGTAGTTCCGGGTCTGGTGACTAGAGCGTCACTTCTTCCGCAGGAAGCGGAAGAGCGAAAGGGTGGGCGGCTCTTTGTCGAAGCTAGAGGACCGGCAGGCGGCAGCAGCAACTACGGCGGCGGCGGCAGGTGAGGGAGGCGGGAGACTTAGGTGGAGGCCGCGCCCGGAGGGGAGGAGTCGGCCGGCCCAGCGACTGGGCTCTGCCGGGCCTCACAAGCCCCCCAGAATGGAGCTGGCTCTTCCTCACATCCCAGGAAGACCCCCTTTTCTGACTGACCCCGCTTAGCGAGCAAACGCCAGCTCCGTGACGTCACAGCCCTGCCCATCTCAGCTTGATGTCATCTAGGGCTCCCTTTCCCCGCTTTATTTTGTGTTTCCTTAGTGCCCTATTCACCTGGTCCTCTGCTGAGTGAGCGCAGCGCTACATGGAACTTACCAAGCTAGAAGACTTGCTGCGGGGAAACTCCTAGACTTTTCGCAAACTCTAGGGTGCTTGGAAGCGTCATAATCACCGCCCCCAAGTCTAATCTGCCTTCCCGCTGCACTGTCAGTTGCTGCCATTTAGCGATCGTAACTCCAGTCCTAGGCAGGGCTTTGGTCCCTATATCCTCCTTCATCTTGAGTCAGGGCTCCCCCTCACCCTTTGGTTCACTGAAATACAGGTTTTTCAGTCCATCCTTTCAGGTTTTCTGAATCAGTTCTATTTCTTACTCCTCTTACTGGCGACTTCTCCCTTTGACAGGTGAAGTTCAGTTTGAACCCCAAGGAAATTCTTAAGTTTCCAGTGCTTTTACTGTTTTCAGAGTTCTTTCTGGTTGACAACCACCTCTTGGTCCTCCACTCTTACTCTTTCTCCCACCCACGTGTCTATTTTTTTCCTGTTCAGAACCCAGCAGTGATGTGGAGGTGGAGACCCACAGGAGCCCCGGACTTCACCTGAGCTACCTCAGGTATCAATTCTGGGAGAGTTTGGTGGGGTGGAGTATCATACCAAGTTTTCTATCTGGTGGTATTTGCAACACATGGATCATTTGGTCATTTTCCTTTCAGTAAGTTTGTATCTTTTACCATTTGTATTATTTTAGGGCTACTTCCATTTGAAGGAAGAGGATTTTTTTTTTAACATAGATTCTTGTGTAACTCTGGCCTCTGACCTGGTCGGTTATTTAGGAAGATATAAAGACCAAGATAGGTCAGTAGACTGTCCAGAGATATCAGAAGAGATTCCCCTAAGTTTAAGGGGAAATAATATGAAATTTTCCTATTTGAACAGCAGAGGGAGCCTGAACACTGCCTAGGAAAGGTTTAGGAAGTTAAGACACGTGGTGGCAGGGACTCCCTGTCTTCTTGGGGGTGGAGAGAGGGGAGGGCTATAACTAGGGCAGTGGACTGACATTCCAGAGCTCTCTTGGGAAATAGGAGACTTAAAAAGCTTTTATAGAGTCTATAAATAAAAGGATCTTTATGGGATAAGGGATAGTGTGGTTTGATGTCAGTGGGATCTTTTCATGGAGAGGTAAAAGGTGGGTGGGGAATAGAAAAAGAAAGGTCACTTATTCCTGTAACATTAACTCTTTCCTATCTTGACCTTACCAATGTTTAGGGGGTCCAGAAGTGGAGATTACAGCTTAGAACTCCTCCCCTAAAGTGGAGGAAGCTGATTTTCCTGGAATTGAGAATGATAGTAGACTACAAAAGGATATTAAAAATTGGTAGGTTTAGGGACTACCCTCAAGCTGGTGACATCAGTCCTTTTACCCAGGATTTCTTGGGTTCTAGAGATATGATGCATTCAGAGCCTTCCCCTAAGATTTCATGGAAAAGAGTTGAGACGTTTTATTACCAGTGTCCCATCTCCACAAGTCCTAGTAGCTAAGCAGCCCAGCTTGGGCACTATTCCCGGTCTCCTCCCAACCTATTCAGAAACCAATAGCAGTTTTAATTTCACTTCCACAACTTTAATAAGGTCAGCCCAGAAGGGAAGATAAAATCCACACTATGCTCTCCCTCTGCCACTACCCCTGACCTATCACCATTAGTGAGATGAGGTGGCTTCATCCCAACTCCCTCCTCTGTTAGCCAGGCAAGTGTGAATCATTCTGACCAAGACCAGGTGCACAACAGCCTGGGCAGGACTTCTGACAAATCAACCAGTCCAGCCAGAATTCTCGTTCTTTACATGTACCATCTACAAAGCCATTGCCCTACTGGACTGTCTGCTCTATAGTCAGGACAAGTGGGATCTCTGAAGGACTCCTGTATAATACAATTCTCTTTTTTTTAGCAGTCACCAAGAGTGGCAAGAGAAGGAGGAAGGCCCTGAGTTGGAGGGGGCCAGAATGCCTGACCGGGACAGCTATGCCAATGGTACCGGCAGCAGCGGTGGAGGCCCTGGAGGTGGTAGCAGTGAGGAGGCCACTGGAGCAGCAGCAGGCACTGGTGGGGCCAGCTCAGATGCCATCTGTAGAGACTTCCTGAGGAATGTGTGCAAGAGAGGAAAGCGTTGTCGATATCGCCACCCAGACATGAGTGAGGTATCCAACTTGGGGGTAAGCAAAAATGAATTCATCTTCTGCCATGACTTCCAGAACAAAGAGTGTAGCCGCCCAAACTGCCGTTTCATTCATGGTTCCAAGGAGGATGAGGATGGCTATAAGAAGACAGGAGAGCTTCCACCTCGGCTGAGGCAGAAAGTAGCTGCTGGCCTGGGGCTTTCACCGGCTGACCTACCAAATGGCAAGGAGGAGGTTCCTATCTGCCGTGACTTTCTCAAGGGTGACTGTCAGAGAGGAGCCAAGTGCAAGTTCCGTCACCTGCAAAGGGATTTTGAGTTTGATGCTCGGGGTGGGGGAGGTACCGGTGGTGGAGGCTCAACAGGCTCAGTGCCCCCAGGACGACGCCATGATCTCTATGATATCTATGACCTACCTGACAGGGGCTTTGAGGACCATGAGCCAGGGCCCAAGCGCCGGAGAGGTGGATGCTGCCCTCCTGATGGCCCCCATTTTGAATCATATGAATATAGTTTGGCTCCACCCCGAGGAGTAGAATGCAGACTGCTAGAGGAGGAGAATGCTATGCTCAGGAAGCGTGTAGAAGAGCTAAAGAAGCAGGTCAGCAACCTGTTGGCTACTAATGAGGTACTTCTGGAACAAAATGCCCAGTTCCGCAATCAGGCCAAGGTCATGACCCTGAGTTCTACTGCACCAGCAACTGAGCAAACTCTGGCCCCCACTGTGGGCACTGTTGCCACTTTTAATCATGGCATTGCCCAGACTCACACTACTCTCAGCAGCCAGGCTCTACAGCCTCGACCTGTGTCCCAGCAAGAACTGGTGGCCCCCACTGGAGCTCCAGCTGCTCCCCCAACTAATGCTGCACCTCCTGCTGCTCCACCACCCCCACCCCCACATTTGAACCCAGAGATCACACCACTGTCAGCTGCTCTGGCTCAAACAATCGCCCAGGGAATGGCACCACCACCTGTCTCCATGGCTCCTGTGGCTGTATCTGTGGCTCCTGTGGCTCCTGTGGCTGTATCGATGGCCCAACCCTTGGCAGGAATCACAATGAGCCACACTACCACTCCCATGGTGACTTACCCCATTGCTTCACAGAGCATGCGCATCACAGCCATGCCACATTGATGGGGCTAATGGATACTCCCCTGGTATAGCCTCTCAGGGCTGGGTTTGAGGGGTCCTTACCTACCCCCCTAGCCCTCCCAGGCCCTATCTGAAGGGCTCACTCAAGGACTAGGACAAGAGACTATAAGGAGTATGCTTCTGAGGAGCATTTCCTGAGGTGGGGTTGGGTTGGTGTGTTCTGTCACCACCCTTTTAAAGGGGGTCTTCTTGTCCTTTATTCAGGCCTCAATCAAGTCGGGGCTTTCATAGGAATGCAGACTGAAACCAATGAGAGGAAGGACTGACTAAGGGGATATGTCCTCTTACGGAAGTTGGGGACATCCTTGATTTTGTCCTCTTGTGAACAGCACAGGTCCTAGCACTGGTTTTGGAAGAAAAAAAATCCCTCCACAGGGAGAGCCAGGAAAGAATTGGGAAGTGGGTGGCCAGGAGAGAAGGCCTCATAGGAGACTATTTGGGGCCCGGTTGGGTTAGATAATACAGGAACTACTGCTGGGCCCCTGAAAAGATCGGGACCATAGTATTCCAGCTCAAAGACTAGGGGAGCCTTCACATAACCTAGCTTGGCCTGGAAATCTGTAGGGCAGGGCCCACTACTTTCCAAAGAAATAAAAGAGCAATTATTTTTAACAAATGGAGGCAGTGAAAACTTGCTTAGAAATTCTCTGGAAGAAGGGAGCATAAAATAGGTCTCATGCCAAAATGGGGTAAGGACCCCACCCTTACAAAGCTTGGGTAAGTTGGATGAAAATCAGCAAAGGGTAGGTATGTAGAACAAGACCAAATGGGGCTTTGAGGAAAGCACTTTGTGGGGAAAAGCATTGGAGCCACCTAGTCTAGTTTAAAAATAGTCGCATCTGTTTCTGATCTCTGTCTGCATGTGCTGCTCCCAGGTTGCCTTAGTAACCAGGGCTCCTAGGGTCATTTAGGGGGGCAAGTTCTAAGGAGGGTGTATGTGCTGAGAAATGGGGATGAGAGGTTATGTAGTTGACAAATCCTTCCCTTATTCAAAGAGCAAGGCAGGTGGCAGTTGCCTCTCTTAGTTGTTGATGGCATTTACTGTCCCTTCTACCCCAGCCCTTTCTCAGTGGCCAGTCTCTTAAGCCTTCAAGGCTTGGGAGGTGCTGGGAAAAGGGAGTTCTTCTGGGGACACAAGCCTCAGGGTTTATCCCTTTCTTCTGTCTGCATAAAGGACCAGAGGTTTAAAATCCACTTAAGGGTCATTAAGTCCAGAGGCCCAGTAGCCAAACTTCAGTCCCTCCTTAGCTCATGGCTGATGTAGGGGAAACAACTCAGGTATCTGTTCTAAAATTGGGGGTAGAGTAAGTGGTCCTGGATGTGCTTCCTTAATTGTATCTCCTGCTACCTTTTGCTCTGGTGTGGTTAATCACTCAGATTATACACCTGGGGTTGGAGATGGTGGGCTAGATCAAGGCTGGTCACTTAAAAAAATGAAATCGGGAGCAGTGGCACATGCGTGTAGTCCCAGCTACTAGGGAGGCTAAGGTAGGAGGGTCACTTGAGCCCAGGAGTTGGGAGACTAGCCTAGACAACATAGTGAGACCCTGTCTCAAAGATGGGGGGTGGCCTAAAGACAAAAAACGTGGGCAAGTATTGTTTATGAATTTTAGAAACAACACTTGATAAGTTTAATGTTCATCTTCTGGCACAATTCTGGATTATTAAAAAAGATGGTTTATGAATATTTAGAGAGGAATATGATTATAGATACCAACATGAATTCTCAAGTCAGGTCCCAACCTTATTTCCTTCTTGTCAAGTATCTCCAAAGAAGTGAATTTGGGAAACTGTGGACATTGTATGTCTTGCATTAATGCACTCCAGCTAAAGGTCACCAGGAATATACATGTAGTACACCAAATACAGTTCAATGCTTATTGCAGTGAAGGAGAGATTGATTATACCACTAGGAATCATGATATGTCTCAGCAAAGAGGGTATTAGAAAGGTCTCAGAGGACTTGGACTTTGGTGAAGACATTTTGGGAAAGGTTCAAGGAAGTGGGTATCCTCTGGAGTGGGTGCTGCCAAAGGAAGCAGGGGTCATTCTATGATTATTATCTTAATTAGAAAGAGGGCAGACTAGAATGAAGCTAAGGCTGCATTTGGGAGTTGGGGATGTTTCTATTTTGTGTTTTGCACATTGATCGTTTTGTGCTTAAAAGATATTGTGAAATGATCTTGCTTTTTGGTCTCACTTCATCACAGTCACTGAGTGACCTTGTCTCATGTGGTGTTTTGTGAGATTGTGTCAAACCTAAGAACTCATTGGCTTAGCTGTGAGCACCAGGTCAACCCTAGTGATTCCAAAGGGTGGCTGGCTGTGTTAGGTTAGTTATCAGATGTCAGGAGCTGCTTTTGTCTCTCACTTGTGAATCATCGCAAATAAGAAAAAAGTTATGGAGCTGGGCATAGTAGCACATATCTGTAATCCAAACTGCTTTGGGAGACTGAGGCAGGAACACTGCAACTTCAAGGCCAATCTGGCAATTTAGTAAGACTATCTCAAAAAAAAAGGGCTGGGGAGGCTGGGGTTGTGGCTTAGTGGTAGAGCAATTGCCTCACATGTTCGAGGCTCTGGGTTCCATCCTTAGCTCCACGTAAAAATAACTAAATAAAGTACTGTGTCCATCTACAACTAGAATTTTTGGTTTTTAAAGGGCTGGGGATGTAATTCAGTGGTAATGAACATTAGTAGCTAATGAATGATGATTAGAGAATTCATGTTCAAGAAATCTCTAGACTGTAGTGATATGCCCAGTGGCTATGTTTTATATTATTTTTTTAAAAGTGGAGGTAATACTCCAACTTTGATAAGAATATTAGAAAAACATAATTTAAGGGCTGGGGGGTATGTGGTTCAGTGGTTGAACGCTTGCGTAGCATGTGCAAGGCTCCAGGTTCAATCCCCAGTACTACTGGGGGTTGAAAAATAAATAAATAAAATAATAATGAAAAAGCCCATAATTTGGACTGAGTAAACACTGGACCCTTCTTCCCTCAAAATATGGCTTAAGGATAAAGCCTTGAGCTTGACTGAATAATAATGTTTAATTCACTAGGGGGTCTGGGACTTCCAGTTAAAAATCCCATCCAAGATCTTAAAAAATTAAGATCTTGGATGGGATTATAGCTCATTGGCAGAGATTGGCAGAGTGCTTGCTTAATTCCCCCACTAATTTTTTTTAGTCCTCATAATGTCAATTCATAGAGCATGCTAGGTTCTAGGTACAGCTTTAGGAGATCCATAAGGATAGTTGAGCCTTAGTCATGGGTTGTAAATAAAGTAGTTCTGTGTTCTGCCTAAGTGGAACCATGTAACCATTTCCTTTTTTATTTTTTTGGTACTTGGGATTGACCCCAGGGGCACTCAACCACTGAGCCACATCCCCAGCCCTATTTTTGTATTTTATTTAGAGAGAGGGTCTCACTGAGTTGCTTAGCGCCTTGCCTTGCCAATGCTGAGGTTGGTTTTGAACCTCACTATCCTCCTGCCTCAGCCTCCTGAGCCACTGGAATTGTAGGCATGCACCATTGCACCCAGCTTCATGGGCTTCAGGGAACCATTTCTAAGTACTGTGAATTTTTCTTCTTTTTTTTTTTTCCTTTTCTTTTCTTGGTGTGGGGAGTACTGGAGCTTGAACCCAGGTGTGCTTTACCACTGAGTTAAATCCCTAGCCCTTTTTTATTTTTTATTTTAAGACAGGTCTGGCTTCAAACTTGCTGTGCTTCTGCCTCAGCCTCCTGAGTTGCTGGGATTATAGGTGTGCACTACCATGCCCAGCTATTGTGTATTCTTCTGATTTTTTTTTTTTTTTTGGCCCTGGGAATTGCACCCAGAGGTGCTTTGCCACTGAGCCATTCCTTTTTTGTATTTTTTGAGTCAGGGTCTCACCAAGTAGCTTAGAGCCTCACTTAGTTGCTGAGGCTGGTCTCAACTTTCGATCCTCCTGTGTCAGCCTCCCAAGGTGTGTGCCACCACTCTCTGCTTTAATATAAATTTTAAAGAGGGACATTGACAAGGCAGAGGGGTAGTAGCTGGGCGGGGAGTGGGGTGGAAGGGCAAGAGAAGACTGAGGAGAAACTCAATAGATGTCTTCAAAAGTTTAAAGGGCTGCCAAAAGGAAGAAGGTCCTATGTTGCTGCAAGGAAATAAACAGGGAGTTCTAGAATAACAGCTAGCATTTCTGAGTGCTTAATGTAAGGCAAGGTACTGTGCAAGACATTTTCCATGAAGTATTTACTGACCCAGTGGATGATATTACCTTACACATTTTGCAGAGGAGAAAGCAGGTTTAAAAAGTAATCTGGCCAGGTACAGTGTTGCACGCCTCCCAGTGGCTTAGGAGGACCACCTCAGCAATTTAGCAAGGCTCTAAGCAACTTAACAAGACCCTGTCTCAAAATTTAAAAAGGCTGGGAATGTGGCTCAGTGGTTAAGACCCTCTTAAGCACCCTGAAACCATAAATAAAATAAATAGATTAGATAGATCGATCGATCGATCTGTCCAGGGTTCCACAGATAGTAAGTAATGGGGTCAAGAATCTATTCAGTCTTAACTCCAGACTTGTTATAAAAGAGTTCTGAAGAAAATTTCCTCACATCCTGTTGCCTTCCCATCTTTATGAGTGGGCTGAGACCAGAATACCACATCTGACCCTCTGTCTCCCCTAGAAAGCAATTATAGATTTCAAGTCCAGGAAGTGTAGATAATCTCTCCCCCGCTGAAGCTCCACCCTGTAAGACACTTCCTCTAACAAATGGCCATCCCTTCCTGTTAGCCGCTTACTGCTTTTCACCACCAGGTGGCACCTGGGAAGCAAAATTGTCAATGGGTGGAGACCCACCCTGTTTGTGCTGCTACCTTCATTTTGGCTGCCAATTCGGTGATTCCTGGTTCCCAGTTGGGACAAAAACCTTTTTGAGGATGAGGTTATGTCTTAAGTAGGAGGGTCTGATAATCTGGATGGAGTGAAGAAGGGCAGAAGTTTTGGAAAGGAGCTTCCACAGGTCACCTTGCCCATTTCTCCAGCCTTTGGAATCCCATCCCTAACTGCAAATTTCATTTTCTAGGGAGTCATCTTCTAAGGAGGTTTATTCATTTCCTAGCTGTAGTTCTGCTTCATCAATTCAAAGCACATTCCCTCCAAGCTGCTTGTTTCCCTTTTCTACCTGTTCATCTCTGGGAATATGGAGAACATGGGCATCAGATAGAAAATTATTCTTTATATCGTTCAGCACACAGAGTAAAGCAGTCTAGATATTGGCAGCCCCAGGGAAGTACAGAAAGGGAAGTGAGAAAAGATTAAGGGAGGGAAGCTTTAAGTAGCTTTGATGAAACAGCCTGATGAAATCTATGCCCTGCAGAGCCAGATAAAATTTTCCAGCTGCAGATCTAGTCTCTCCCCAATAACCAACTCTAGTTCCCCTGCTGCATCAGACTAAATTACACAAGACCCATATGTGCGTCGTTAAGAGGTAATCATTTTATGATAAACCCTTCCCTTAGTTTCCAATTAATCGAATTTCTAGGTCCCTGGACAACACTATATTTCTAAGGCAAGTAAATTGGTAACAATAAACACCAGTGTACCTTGAACTTTTTCCTTCCTAAACCTACACAGTACTATGTAGAATATGTTAATTCTACATCTGACTATATTCCAAATCTTCTAATTCAGAAAAATGAGAAACTGAATCCTCTCACTATCTTGATTTCTCATTTTAATGTCCTAGAAGCTCCTCAAAGTCAAGAAATTCTTGGAATTTCTTGTAATTATTTCTGCAGTGAGTCCTCCCCCCTTCTTGGGGCCAATTTGGTCTCCATCTATAATAAAAATCTGCCGGGCGTTTGCAACTCTTGGAGATTTTCAAAAGGAAATCAAGCCTCAATTGTTTACTCCTTTGCTCCCCACTCCCCAGGCTGTATTATCTCAACTCTGATTCTCTAGTTTTCTCTAGTCAGCCCTTACACTGCACAGACAAGGTAGAGGACTGGGAACAGGATAGACAGGATCCGTCTTCGAACATATTCATTCCAAATAGGGTCATTTTGTTTCTTTTTATAAGGGCAGCCAGGAAAAAAACATTTTTTTTGAAGGATAAAGGAATGTGTTTAGAATCAAAACTAGGAAAAGTTGAAAAGTGAACATATAAGAATCCCAGACTAAATCTGGCCCAACCGTCTGAATGGGTGGAGGGAAATATTAACCCACCCACAACCCCTCAACTTAGCAAACCCATCTCCTCTCGAAAACCGAGTAATTGGGGTTGTGGCTCTGCATGACGTCATACCACAGGCGCTATATCCCACGTGGGAGGAGCACTTAGTCCCGCCCAGCTTTAAATAGTGTGCCACTCCTTCTCCTCTTTACAGCCAATAGAATGCAGTCCTTTAGCCCCTTTCCTCTTTTTCCCGCCATCCCAGACCGCTTATCTTGACACTCTTGTCCAATCAGGGAGGTCCTGCCTCTCCGAAGCTCGCTCCCTTTCCTGCAGAAGACAGGCGGAGTTTCAACCTTTTGACTCCACCTCGGTATATGCAGCACGAACCAACCCAAACTGTCAGGGATAGGGGCGTGGCCTGGGTCCCCTCCCCCAACCTGGGGATCTCTGCTTGCAAGGGGGGAGCTGGTCTCAAAACTAGGAAATCTTTAGCGGGTGACTGGGTCGGGAGGGTCCTCCCAGAGTTGGCACCATGGAGCGGTCTCCTGGAGAGGGCCCTAGTCCCAGCCCCAACCTGGTGGACCAGCCCGCTGCTCTCTCTGAGCCCCCTGACCAGCCCCCTGCTGCGCACACTAAGCCGGACCCAGGTTCTGGGGTCCCACCTGCTGGCCCAGGCGCGGCGGGTGAGGTGCTGGCGGTGCTGACTTCCTTCGGGCGACGATTGTTGGTGCTGGTACCCGTGTACCTGGCTGGGGCAGTGGGGCTCAGCGTGGGTTTCGTACTCTTCGGCCTTGCCCTCTACCTGGGTTGGCGCAGGGTCCGCGACGAGAAAGAGAGGAGCCTTCGGGCAGCAAGGCAGCTACTGGACGACGAGGAGCGGCTCACAGCAAAAACCCTTTATATGAGTCATCGAGAGCTACCTGCTTGGGTGAGCTACCCACTTCAGTCCTTGTGCAGCACAGCCCTATCTGTTCTTGAGCTCTGCCCCTACTCCTAGAGTCAGCTCCCCAACTTGGGACAGTGAGCCCCAGATTTATACCTCTTGCCCCGCTAGCCGCTTGCCTGTTGGGACTCGCCACAGTTGGAAGGACTACCCAACTCTCCCCGCACACCCGAATCGGGTCCTTTCACAGAATCAGGACTTCTTCCTCTACTCTTGGGCAATAGCCAGACAATATCTGGTCGCAAGCCAGGCCATCTTGAACGCTACTCCTGGTTGTTGGTACCCCTGACGCCCTTGCTACTCTGCCCCTGGGTATTTCGGTCCCCTTTACTGCTCAGAGGTTCCCTCCCCTTTCCTTGTCTCCTCAAGACTTTTTATTTGGTTTTCCCCTTTTCCTGATCTTATCCCCAGCCCTCAGAGCATTGCTTAAATGATCCCCAAAATCTGGGCTGACTGTGGTTGCCTTTCAGCCTCAAGCAGCCCGGCTGCAGTGTAGCGGAGACAGCTGCTGGGTCAAGGGAGCGGGTGCTGGGAAGAGGACAGTGTGCTGCTGCAATTCCCGCTGCCCCCACTGCACTGGCTCCTGTCTGGCCCCACCCTTTTCCGGATTGTCGTTGCGCTTGTTCTCTTGTTCGGTTGACCCAAACCCTTATTTCTGCTCTCCTCTCCAGTGCTGAGGCAGATGCCTTCTCTCTGGCCCTGCAGAGGCAAGGCGGTTTACGGGCCCCTCCTAGCCTTCCTTCCTGCTCCTCCCAGCAGAGGTACAGTCTAGTGGGAGATGGCAGAAGAGAGGAATCAAGTTGAAACTACGAACATAGGCACATTTCCAGGCTGAACTGGAGAAGAGAAAGGAGGAGAAATGGTCCTAGGGACTTGTAGCCTAGGCAGCAACTGTCTGTTCCAGCTACTCCTCATCCCATACATCCATACAGAGCACAGGTGCCCTTTCCCATGAAAGGAGTCACCCAGGAAGACAGAAAAACAAAGAGGATATGCTTGAGGAAAGGGCTGAAGAAAACATATATATGGTGGGATTTGCTAGGCCACAGCATCCCTTTTCCAAGACAATGAAGGAAAGCTGAGTGAGGTGGCTCACACCTGTAATCCCAGCTACTGAGGAGCCTGAGGTTTGAGGCAGGAGGATTGAAGGTTCCACACCAGCTTCAGCAATTTAAGTGCTGACTCAAAAAAAGAAGGAGAGAAAAAAAAAAGCCAAAACAGTGTGTGTGTTGGGGGAGAGGTTGCACAGGGAGGGAAGGCAGATACCATTGTCCTCCTATCCTGCAGACAAAGAAGAACTGCAAACAAATGCTTTAGAGAGGTAAGAGTGACAGACACACACACACACACACACACACACACACACACACAGCCACACAGCCACACAGCCTGAACAGATCTTCTAGCCCCTCTCTCATTAAGGATTTGCTTTCTTTTTCACCTGCTTGGGATGGAGGTCCCAGTTTATTCCAAAGGGAGAAGGGAAGGCTGGACAAAGGAATCAGGATTTTGTGAATCCCAGGATTCCCTCAGCTCTGATTTGACAGGACCTCTCCTTCCAGAAGCAATGTGCCCTCTCCACTCCTCCTCCTCTGACCCAACATCTGTCATTTCACATCATTGAGCTATCCACAAAGCATCTTTACATGGCCCATGCCCTTCTGGCTCCCCTTATTTGAGAGCTTCAGATCCCCCAAATTCTGAGAAATGAAACCTTAGGACACCCCCACCCCTGCTAGTTCTGGGTGTGAGGCGTCCCAGTTGTATGGACATGTTCCCTCTCCTTTGTGGGCATTCCACAAACTTCTTAGGAAACATAGATGGAAGGTGTGTTTGACACTGTCATTGACTTCCCTACCTGCAGGTCAGCTTTCCAGATGTGGAAAAGGCTGAATGGCTAAACAAGGTGAGGACTATCCTGATATTTATTTCCAAAGAAGGGACAATGGGTATTTGTTCCTTTGGCCAGGCCTTGCCACACATTAATTCTAGCCTGAGTCTAGTCCCCAGTACTTCCCATGGGTAGGATTCTGGAAGAACTTGTCTTTAGAGGGTAAATGGGCCTCTCCTCTGACCATCTCCCTTTCTCCCAGATCATTGCACAGGTTTGGCCCTTCTTAGGCCAGTATATGGAAAAACTTCTGGCTGAAACTGTGGCCCCAGCTGTTCGGGGATCTAACCCTCATCTGCAAACGTTTACATTTACACGAGTGGAACTGGGTGAAAAGGTATATGTGGGAGGAGATGGGACAGGGAGGATGAAGGGGAGCAGGCTGGAGAAGGCTGAGGTGAGGTGCTTCTGCCTCTCTTGAGATTTCCTCTCTCTCTAGCCATTGCGCATTATAGGAGTCAAAGTTCACCCTAGTCAGAGAAAAGACCAGATCTTGCTGGACTTGAACATTAGGTAATGCCATTCATCACTCTTCCTGCAGTGGGTCCTGGTCACTCCCGGCTGCTTCACACACCCCCTACCCCACTTCAGCCTAGTGTTAACCTTCTTTTTTTCACCAACCCTCAGCTATGTAGGTGATGTGCAGATTGATGTGGAAGTAAAAAAATATTTCTGCAAAGCAGGAGTAAAAGGCATGCAGGTAGGACAGATGTCAGGGGCCCTCATATTAGAATTGGGAGGGAAATTAATGGGATATGAGGAAGTGGGAGGTTGGAAAAACCAAGATTGGGGAAGTTTGCATGCCTTTTCTGAGGGAAAGCTTTGGTCTTCTTGCCTTAGCTACATGGCATCTTGCGGGTGATTCTTGAGCCACTCGTGGGGGACCTTCCTATTGTGGGAGCTGTGTCAATGTTCTTTATTCGACGCCCGGTAAGGGAAAACATTGAGGGGGATGGTGGAGAAGCAGGATTTGGAGGGTGAGAAGGCAATTGACAAAAAGCGGAGAGGCCTAGTGATTATTGGTTGGGTGTGACTGTGACCCATAGGTGCTAGCCTGACCCCCTGCCCTTTCCTTCCAGACCCTGGACATCAACTGGACAGGGATGACTAACCTGCTGGATATCCCAGGACTTAGGTATTATGGGTTTACTGAGCACCTGCTAAGTATCCTAGCCCTGGGTTAAGGGTTTAAGGACTATAAAACAGTAAAAGATATAACTTGTCCCCTGTAGTTGGGGAGATAAGAAAAATATTCCTGAAAAGTTTAATACTGTGGTTTTCCTTCTATGGGAAGAGCATGCATTTGGGTAGGGAATAAAGAGGGTTGAAGACTGCTCAAGCAGGGCAAAAAGAGAAAAGCTGGGATGGTGATGAAGAAGATATAGAGCAGTAGGTGAGAAATTTGGATATAAGAGTAGCAAAAGGATTTTCAAGAAAAGACTTCCTTATAACTTTAGGTCTCTCTTTGCAGTAACAAATTTGGATTTGAGGGAAAAATGGAAGGTGGGGCTATATTTCTTTTCCACTCCCCTATTTAGCTCACTCTCTGACACCATGATCATGGATTCCATTGCTGCCTTCCTTGTATTGCCCAACCGACTATTGGTGCCCCTTGTACCTGACCTTCAAGATGTGGCCCAGTTGCGTTCCCCTCTGCCCAGGGTATGGCCTCTCCCCATTCAGATAGATTCTTCTTTTAAAAAAGCATGTGCTGAGTTCTTAAGTTTCTCACCAACTGATTCCTAACCCCAGGGCATTATTCGTATTCATCTGCTGGCTGCTCAAGGGCTGAGTTCCAAGGACAAATACGTGAAGGGCCTAATTGAAGGCAAGTCAGATCCCTATGCACTTGTGCGTGTGGGCACCCAGACATTCTGCAGTCGTGTCATCGATGAGGAACTCAACCCTAAGTGGGGAGAGACATATGAGGTAGGAAGCCAAGGGCGAGGAGGCCTGTGCAAAATGGGAAGGCCCTGAGAGGTTAAGGAAGAAGATGCTGATTGGATTATCATCATAGCTGCAGCCCAGGAGACCTTTATCCATCTGTGCTTCTAGGTGATAGTACATGAGGTCCCAGGGCAGGAAATTGAGGTAGAGGTGTTTGACAAGGATCCAGATAAAGATGACTTTCTGGGAAGGTAAGTCTCTACTTATGTTAAGATTCTGAGATCCCAGAGGTAATTATAGTCATTTTCTGGGACTGGGATTCACATTTCCTTTTCCTTCCCTACCCATGGATACACACATACAAATATCTCAGAGAAGGGTGTTGGTGATCTGCCAGTTATTTCTGGGTGGGTGAGTGAAGGGTCATTGACATGCTACAAATTACAACACTCCCCTTTTCTCCCTCTCCATACCTTGTCTTCTCCCTGCCTCCCAGAATGAAGCTGGATGTAGGGAAGGTATTACAGGCTGGAGTACTGGATGATGTAAGTTGAGGAAAGAGAAAAATGGGAGAGATCTTACCCTTTGGCAGACACTAGCTGCTTCAATGGTAGAGAAGTGGTTGGGTAGATATCTGACCTCCACTACACCTCACTTTCTTCTACTTCTCCCTTCAGTGGTTCCCTCTACAAGGTGGGCAAGGCCAAGTTCACCTGAGGTTAGAATGGCTGTCACTTTTGCCAGATGCAGAAAAACTGGAGCAGGTGAGCCATACGGGAAAAAGGAAGCCAGCAGGGAAGTGATATTGGAAGTAGGGATTAAGAGAAACAGGGTCTGACTTTTACTTCCTGTTTCCTAGGTTCTACAGTGGAATCGAGGAGTCTCGTCTCGACCAGATCCCCCATCAGCTGCCATCCTAGTTGTCTACCTGGATCGGGCCCAAGATCTTCCTGTGAGTTTGCTTCTAGTGTGGATGAACGGGGAGACTTGGCTGCAGCATTCCCATACTCTCTTTTGCTGAGGACTCAAATGACCCTGACTTCCTTGCTGTAGAAGCAGGAACCTGTAATGCAGGGGTTCCACAAAGGTCCACCTCAGGGAAGAGTTCTGGTATGATCCTACCTTTTTTCACCAAAATCCAAACTCCCAAGATGCTGACCTTTGAATTCTACCCCCACAGCTGAAGAAGATGAACAAAGAACCCAACCCCATGGTACAACTGTCAATTCAGGATGTGACTCAGGAGAGCAAGGTAAAAGTCAGGACATGTGGGGGTGTGACATGGGAGGGGGCCTGTTCTTGAGATGAAGGCTTCCCTTCAGAAAGCTTGCAAGTACTTTCTGGAGAAATGGGAATGAGGCTGTCATTCATACCACCCTCCCCATCTCCAGACTGTCTATAGCACCAACAGCCCAGTATGGGAGGAAGCTTTCCGGTTCTTCCTGCAAGACCCTCGAAGCCAGGAGCTCGATGTTCAGGTGAGATAATCACTATTCACCTTATTCTTTTTTCCCAAATCTATGCTATTACGTCTCTCCTTTGATCCCTATTTACTTTCTTTCTTTTCTTTTTTGTGTGTGGTGTTGTGCTTAGTATGGAACCCAAGGACCATTTGTTTGCTAGGCAAGTACTCTACTACTGAGCTACACCCCCCAGTCCCAGAATCAGTTTTTATAATTGACAATTGTATACTTAAGATGAGTGATTTTTGCCAGATGTGATGGCAGAATGTCATATATTCCCAGCTGCTGGGAGGCTAAGGCAGGGGGGATCACAGATTTAAGTCTGGCTTGGGAAATTTAGTGAGACCCCATTTTTTTTTTAAGTATGGTAGCTTGAACTCAGAGGTGCTCTACCACTGAGCTATATCCCAATCCTTTTTATTTATTTTTTGAGACACACAGGGTCTTACTAAGTTGCCAAGCCTGGCCTCAAATTTGCAATCCTCGGGCTGGGGCTGTAACTCAGAGGTAGATTGCTTGCTTTGCATGTGTGAGGCACTGGGTTCGAACTTCAGCACCACATACAAATAAATGAATGAATGAATGAATGAATGAATGAATGAATTCCATCTACAAAAAAAAAAACACCAAACATGCAATCCTCCTGACTCAGCTTCCCAAATGCTGGGATTACAGATGTGTGCCACTGGGCGACATTGTCTCAAAATAAATAATATAGAGGGCTGCAGATGTAGTTTAGTGATAGAGTCAGTGGTAGATAGAGCACCCAACCCATAGATTCAATCCCTAGTATTGCCAAGAACAAGAAGAAGCATTATATGAATGGTATGATGTAGCTCAGTCGTAAAGTGCTCCCTAGCATGCACAAGGCCCTGGGTTCTATCTCCACTATTAGAGAAAAAAGAAGAAAGAAAAACAGAAAAGCATGAAACAGTGTCTGCCTATATAGCACTTACTGGCCAGCGTTTTAGTTTGGGTTTTGGTTTTATACTAGGAATTAAACCCAGGGGGTCTTAACCACTGAGCCAAATCCCAGCCCCTTTTGTATTTTATTTAGAGACAGGGTCTCACTGACTTGCTTAGGGCCTTTTTTTTTTTTTAATAGAAATATGGCTTTTATTCCCCACATGCTTAGGGCCTTGTTAATTTGCTGAGACTGTCATTGAACTCTCAATCCTCCTGCACTGCTGGGATTACGGGTGTGTGTTACCATACCCTGTGGAAGTAGACTTTTAATTGAGCCCTGAAGTATATGTAGGATTTAAATAGGCAGGGTGGAGGAAAATGAGAATTTTCCAAGTAATGGGAACAGAATGAGCAAAGGTAAGAGGGACCCTGGCATGGCTAGAGGACTGTAAAGAGATAGCTCTGAAGGGAACAAAAGTTTGTGATGGTAGAAAGAGGAATGAAACTGGGGCTGTGTTATGATTTCCCATGTGCCTCCCTTTACTCTAATTCCTTCACTACATTTCTTCCTCCTGTATCTGTAGGTGAAGGATGACTCCAGGGCCCTGACTTTAGGGTCACTAACTCTGCCTCTGGCTCGTCTGCTCACTGCCCCTGAACTTACCCTGGACCAGTGGTTCCAGCTCAGCAGCTCTGGCCTAAACTCCAGGCTCTACATGAAACTAGTCATGCGGGTATGGAAATGGAAGAAGTGCTGAGGGGTGGGGAAAGGATTGTGGATTCCTCAGTAGTCAGAGTAAGGAAGGGGAGCCTGCTAAGACTAAGTGAGCTGGTATATGTAGAAGCAGCTAACAGGCAATTTTTGTTGGGGTAGCACACACCTGTAATCCCAGAAACTCAAGGGACTGAGGCAGAAGGATCTCAAGTTCAAGGCCAGCCTCAGCAATTTAGCAAGACCTTGTCTCAAATGAAAAATAAAGGACTGGGAATGTGATTCAGTGGGTGAAGCTCTCCTGGATTCAATCCCCAATACCAAAAAAAAAAAAAAAAAAAAGTTTGTTGATTAATGTGACAGGGGGAGGTCTGATGGGGATAGGTGTGAAAACAATCTTATAGAGATATGCCCAACCAAGTCAGGGACCTGGTTCCCCTGTCAGAGCCAGGGCTCTGTCTACCAATCTCCGCTTACCTTTGCCTGCTGATGGCTAACTGCACCTCCTTGATTTGGTAACCATACTACCCTCCCAGATCTTGTACTTGAATTCATCAGAAATCTGCTTTCCCACTGGGTCTGGTTCTTGGGACCTAGACAATGAGAGCCCCCAGACAGGCAGCAGTGTGGACACTCCGCCTCGGCCCAGTCACACAACTCCTGACAGCCACTTTGGGACTGAAGTAAGTTAATATCTGGAAAGCACTAGGGTCTATTTGTATACCCTAAGTAAGCAATGGTTCTGAGAAATTGTGTTTCCTTTAACTGCCACTTGGTGCCCCATCTGTCCCTTTTGCAGAATGTGCTTCGGCTCCATGTATTAGAGGCCCAGGACCTGATTGCCAAAGACCGTTTCTTAGGGGGATTGGTGAAGGGCAAGTCAGACCCCTATGTCAAGCTAAAGCTGGCAGGAAGAAGTTTCCGGAGCCGTGTTGTTCGGGAAGATCTCAATCCTCGCTGGAATGAGGTTTTTGAGGTCAGAATTGACTGAGCCTCAGCCTGCCCCATTCTCCCTGCCCCCCCAGTTCTGAGAGTAGTTCATAAACTTCTGGGGTTGCTAGCTGGGTATGGTGGCACACACCTGTAATCCCAACAGCTAAGGAGGCTGAGGCAGAAAGATCTCAAGTTTGAGGCCAGCCTCCAATTTATCAAGATCCTGTCTCAAAAAAAGTTGGGAAGTAGCTTAGTAGTAAAATGTCCTTGAGTTCATTCACCCTATTTCCCCCTACTAGGTGATTATCACATCAATTCCAGGCCAAGAGTTAGAGGTTGAAGTCTTTGACAAGGACTTGGACAAGGATGACTTTCTGGGCAGGTGAGAGGGTGGGAATTCAAGTGGGCAGACAGGATGGATCCCTGTAAATCATGGAGTGTGACCTCAGGGAAAGGGAGTGTTGGTTTGATCATCTGCCTCTTGTCTTCATCTTTCTTCTCCACAGGTGTAAAGTGAGTCTCACCGCAGTGCTAAATAGTGGCTTCCTTGACGAGGTGGGCATGGGATTAGAACCAACAATCCTTTCTGATCTTGACCCAAGCCTTCTTCTCTTTGTTTTTATCCCCACATCCTCAAGTTTTTCACTGCCTCCTTCCACAGTGGCTGACCCTGGAGGATGTCCCATCTGGCCGTCTGCACTTGCGCCTGGAGCGTCTGACTCCCCGGCCCACTGCAGCTGAGTTAGAGGAGGTAAGGAGAAGACTGGAGGAAGAAAGGAACCCAGGAGGAGGCAGGGTGAGCTCTTCTCAGCTTCCAAAGCTTGTGTCCGACACTAGGTTATCAGTTCCCACCTCTGTCCCCTGTGTGTCTTCCTCCAGGTGCTACAGGTGAACAGTCTGATCCAGACACAGAAGAGCGCAGAGCTGGCGGCAGCCTTGCTGTCTGTCTATGTGGAGCGGGCAGAGGACTTGCCGGTGAGAGCTGTTCCCCACACCCCTCAGTTCCCTGGCCCTTCTACCTCCTTCAGGTGTGAATGTTCCTCATGAATTTGGAATAGTAAATGGCTCCTTTCTTTTTGAGGATGGTGCTAGGGTGGGATGATTATCCAAGGTTGTGACAGTAATGGCTGTCAAGTGAAAATGGAGACATGGCCACTGGCTGTGGCTATAATTTGTGAGGGAAGGAGCTGCTTAACCAGGTCCAAATTTAAGACTAACACAATATTTTCTTTCCAGCTCCGAAAAGGCACCAAACCTCCTAGTACTTATGCTATTCTTACCGTGGGAGAGACTGCCCATAAAACCAAGGTATTGGGAACTGTTGCAGGGTTAAGAGATAGAGGGAAAAGAAGAGAGGAGGAAGTATCAACCACTGATCTTAACACTTCCTCCCTACCAGACTGTTTCCCAAACCTCAGCCCCTGTGTGGGACGAGAATGCCTCTTTTCTCATCAGGAAGCCACACACTGAGAGCCTGGAGTTGCAGGTACTATAAATTTACTCTACAAATACTTATCAGATTCTCTAATTAACCTAACTTAATGCTAGCAGAGGTAGAGAAGAGGTATAAATGAGCTCTCAACTCCTCATCTTTCATAGCAGGGAATCATTACATAAAGTTGATAAATCATGAAAAAGATACAGTCATATTAGAATTAAAAAAAAAATTGTAGTTGTAGATGGACAGAATGCCTTTATTTTATTTGTTTATTTTATGTGGTGCTGAGGATTGAACCCAGTGCCTCATGCATGCTAGGCAAGCGCTCTACCACTGAGCCACAGCCCCAGCCCAAGATTTTTTTTAAATATATATATATATTTTAAGTTACTGATAGACATTTATTTATTTATTTATTTATTTATTTATGTATTTATTTATTTATGGTGCTGAGACTCGAACCAGTGCCTCACACATGCCAGGCAAGTGCACTACCACTGAGCCCCAGCCCCAGCCCAGCATATTAGAATTATACTAAAAAATAAATAAATAAACAAATATGATTTATTTATTTATTTGCTTGAGATTGAACCCGAGACCTTGTACGTTCTAAGCATGTGTAACTGAGCTACAATCTAGCCCAACAGGAAGGTTTTAAAAGTTGTACATATGGAATATGGAAATGAGAGCAGGGTGAACAGGGAACATTTCATTTTTGCCACTCTTCACTCTTCAGGTAAAAATTTTACTATTGGTAAAATATGTGAAGACTTAGGAAATAAAGATAGTATACTCTACGTTGGATAAGAGAGGAATGAAAGAGGGACCAGCAATTGTTATCATGGCTTCCTTGCCCTTCACAAAACTTCTCTCTTACCAAAACTACCAAAGTGTCCAAGTGTTTAGACTTTGAACATCAGATAAAATAATGTATTGATGATGCATTTGCCTCTGAACACAGCCCTGTTGCTCCACAGATTCGAGGCGAGGGGACTGGTGCCTTGGGCTCCTTATTCCTGCCCCTCTCTGACCTCCTCGAGGCAGATGGGCTCTGCTTGGACCGTTGGTTTGCACTTACCAATGGTCAGGGGCAGGTGCTACTGAGAGCACAGCTAGGGGTAAGTGCCAAGAGATGGTGGGTGGGCCTAGAGGGAGAGGAGAGGGCCTTTCTGGCTGAAGGACACCAAGAGGGTGGGAACAGAGGGCAGTGTCCTTACCGCAGGAGAGCTGGGAGAACTATGCCCAGCTTACAGCTTTCTTACTCCCAGATCCTGGCGTCCCAGCACTCAGGAGTGGAAGCTCATAGCCACAGCTCCAGCTATAGCTCCTCCTCACTGAGTGAAGCAGCAGAGCTTGGTGGGGGACCCCCTCACATCACCTCCTCAGCTCCAGAGCTCCGGCAGCGCCTAACACGTGGTGACAGGTGAAGGGCTGAAACAGAAGACTGGAGACCAGTAGAAGTATAGAGGGTGAGTTTAAGCCTCCCCAGGCGCTACCTTCTCCCAGACCTATTTCCATTTCTTCACAGTCCCCTCGAGGCTCCTGCTGGGCCTCTGGGCCAGGTGAAGTTGACAGTATGGTACTACAGTGAAGAACGGAAGCTGGTCAGCATTATTCACAGCTGCCGGTGAGACCCCTGTATCGTGTCCCCCAGCTTCCCTGCATGCCTTCCCTTCGATCACTTCATCACCTACAGCCTCCTGTTGCAGGGCCCTTCGACCAAATGGACGGGATTCCCCTGACCCCTATGTGTCACTGTTGCTACTGCCAGACAAGAATCGAGGTACCAAGAGGAAGACCTCACAGAAGAAGAAGACCCTCAATCCTGAATTCAACGAACGGTCAGTGAGTGGGCATTCAGATAGAGAGGTGAAAGGCTTGGGAGGCACCCTGGCCCTAACACCCACCCCTCCCCAGGTTTGAGTGGGAACTGCCCCTAGATGAGGCCCTCAGGCGAAAGCTGGATGTCTCGGTGAAGTCTAACTCCTCCTTCATGTCAAGAGAGCGTGAGCTTCTGGGGAAGGTAAGAGGGCAGAGATGGCCAGGGAAAGGAGTGCTGCTGGGACCAAGGCTGTTAGGCACTAATAATGGGGGAGTATCCCAGGTGAAACTTTGGAGGTGACTCCATCACCTCTGCAGTTATTTGGGACCAGTAGTGTGTAATGATGATGGGACACAGTCTTTGAACACATCAAAATAACATCTTATCCCCTACCATCCTCCAACCTAGGTGCAGCTGGACCTGGCTGAGATAGACCTTTCCCAGGGTGCAGCCCAGTGGTAAGTGTCTGCATGGGTGGGGCTGGGGCTGAATATTTAGGTAGAAGAAATCCCAATCTCAGGAAAGAGAAAAAGGAAATAATCTGAACTGAGAACCAATGATTCTGACATTAGGAACCCTAGGATTATGTCTCATTTTTAAAAGGACATAAGGATCATCATTCTGTTTGAGCCCTTTCCTTATCTCTCCAGGTATGATCTGATGGATGACAAAGACAAGGGCAGCTCCTAGGAGCTGGTGGTGACCAGCCCAACTTGGCTGCCTTCTTGCCTTGCCTCTTACAGCATCCCCGCCTCCAATATGATGAGCCTAAAGCCAGGGCCCCAGGGCGGAGCCTGTACTCTTCAGCCCTCTTGCCTTTCAGGCCCATACTAGGGCCTTTGCCTGACCAAAGAGAAGGACCATATGTTACTCTTTACTGCATGGCCTTTATCCCTTGGGTTCCTGGGGCAGGGACCTGAGCTGACTATTTCCTGCTCTGTCTGCATATTGTTCTCCCTTCCTCCCAACTCCTCAGGGCCTTCTGTACCTGTGCCTGGCCACTGGCAGCACTAGCAGTGGCATTAGCTTATGCCAAATACAGCTTTTGGAAAGATCTTTCTTCTTTAGCTGGTTGGTCACCTTCTTTGCTATCATGATCAGTCAGACAGGATAGACATGTGTGGGAAGGTAGATAGGCTAAACTCTCAAGCTGTGAGCCTCTTGGACTACTGCATGTAGCAGGTGTCCAGCAACCTGAGCTCTGTGTCCAGTTCTGTCCTCTCCTTCATCAAGCCTGCCCTACAAATACACCTGCTATAATTCCTAGCACCTGCCTCCAGATTGTCAATCCAGAACATGTGGATTCTACTCAAGCCACCAAATAGCAAGATACCAGTCTTGGAGCCCCAAGCTGGTAATATGCAGATGGTCTTAAAGGATTTGGGACAGCAGGGCCAATTTTTTGTTCAAGTGCCTAGGTTATAAACTCATTGACTAGAACTGAACCTGATACTCTTAGTTCTGCACCAACTCTGTCAATCTACTGTCTTATATTAAACATAATACTCAAACCAGCTGTGGCTGTTTTCCTTAAGAATTGGGAATCCATCCTGGACATGGTGGCCTATAATCATTCCAGCAACTTGGGAGGCTAAGACAGGAGGAATGCAAGTTCAAGGCCAGCCTCAGCAACATAGCAAGACTTCAGCAACTTAGTGAGATCCTGTCTCAAAATATAAAAGGGGCTGGGTATGTAACTGTATGGTAAAATGCCCCTGTTAGATCCCTAAACCAAAAAAAAAAAAAGAAAGAAAGAAAACAACAAAAATTGGGACTCTAGCCTAACTATCAGAAGTTTATTATAACTGTCAAAAGCCTACATTCAAGGGCTGTGGTGGGGCTCAGTAGTAGACCTCTTGCCTAGAATGTGTAAGATACTGGGTTCAATTCTCAGAACTGCATATAAATGAATAAAATAAAGGTCCACTGACAGCTTAAAAAATATTTAAAAAAAAAAAGCCTTCATTCAGTCACAAGTCATGTCAATTGTGAAAACCTACTGAGGGGGGCTGGAGTTGTGACCCATGGAGAGGTGAAAGGCTTGCCTAGCATGGGTTCGATCCCCAGTACCATATTAAAAAACAAAACAAAACAAAACAAAAACCCTAAATAAACATCATAAAGAAATATAACCATCTACAGTTATAAAACAAAACAAAAACCTATTGAAGGGGGATGGGGCTGGGGCTCAGTAGTAGCGCACTTGCCTGGCATATATGAGGCACTGGGTTTGATTCTCAGTACTCACTACATATAAATAAAAATAAAGGTCCATTGGCAACTAAAAAAATGTTTTTTTTAAAAAAACCCAAACCTATTAAGATCACAGTTACCACCAGGCACAGTGGCTCACACCTATAATCCCAGTGGCTTGGGAGGCTGAGGCAGGAGGATTACAAGTGCAAAGCCAGTCTCAGCAATTTAGTGAGGTCCTAAGCAACCCAGGGAGACCCTGTCTCAAAATAAAAAATAAAAAAGGGGGGGCTGGGGATGTGGCTCAAGCAGTAGTGCGCTCGCCTGGCATGCGTGTGGCCTGGGTTCGATCCTCAGCACCACGTACAAAGATGTTGTGTCTGCCGAGAACTAAAAAAAATATTAAAAAATAAAAAAATAAATACATAAAATAAAAAAGGGCTGGAGATGTGGCTCAGTAGTTAACCGACCCTGAGTTCTTTCCCTGATGATTAAAAAAAAAAAAAGAGAGTTCATAGTCACCAAAAATATTGATTTCATTGAGGATGGTCAAGGGCCTTGTGTGAAGCAGGTGCTGAGTTTCAGGTAAGACTTATTTTCAGTCAGTGATGAAGTTTTGTTGATCCAGCCTGTCTGCTGATCACTGTCCTCTCATGGCTGGCTGGGGAAAGGATTCCTAAACCTGGTAAACCTGGAAGCTCAGTGTCACAGCATAAGCTTGTAGTCTCAGTACCATCAGGGCCTGTTCAGTCACATCCAAAAGGGTTTCAGGTTCATCTGACCAGCAACTTAGATTTCATACCTATTTTATTTTTTTTATTCTTAAAATTTTTTTAGTTGTAGATGGACCCTATACCTTTATTTAATTAATTTATTTTTATGTGGTGTTGAGGATTGAACCCAGTGCTTCACTGAGCCACATCCCATCCCTAATTGTATTTTATTTAGAGACAGGATTTGAGTTGCTTAGCATCTCGCCACTGCAGAGGCTGGCTTTGAACTCCTGTCCTTGACAGAGCACTTATCTACCAATGGAGCATGTGCCAGGCCTTGGCTTCAATTCCCAGGACTGCAAAACAAAAACAAAAACTTAGGACACTCCCAGTGTGAAGAGGGGAAAGATTCAGGGGAGGAGACTAAGCTCAATTCCATAATTTTTCACAAATTTTCTACCACTGAGCCACAACCTCAGCCCCATATCCATTTTAATACCCATGCTCACTTTGAACTCGGCTCCTCACAGGAACCGTTCTGGAATGCAGGCTCTAGGGATGTGCTCCACCACGTGTTCTAACTGCTAAATGAAAGGAGAGTGACATGGATGAAAAGTTACTACTAAAAACAGGGTCACTGGAATAGGAATTTGGAGATTTTCTTAGTGCCTCATAGGCTTTATCATTTTCTCTAAAATGATAAAAATCTTATCCCAGTGTGCATGCTTATAATCCCAGTTGACTAGAGAGGCTGAGGCAGGAGAATCTCAAGTTTGGGCCAGCCTAGGCAATTTAGTGATACTCTGTCTCAAAAAAATATAAAGGGCTGGGCGTGTAGCTCAATGACAGAGCACTTATGTACCATTGGAGCATGTGCAAGGCCTTGGCTTCAATCCCCAGTACTGCAAAACAAAAACAAAAACTTAGAATGCTCCCAGTGTGAAGAGGGGAAAGATTCAGGGGAGGAGACTAAGCTCAAGTCCATAATTTTTCACAATTCTCTTTATTGGCAAAAACAGAATTTAACTTCTATATTGTCCACTGACTTAGCTGCTTTGTTTTCAGTGATCCCTTTGTACTAATTGCTGGTTCTCCTGCATCTTCCTTCTCATCAATTTAAGAGCACCCCAAGCTTTGCCATGAGAAAGAGTTCTCACTTACTGCTGCTTCCTCCTGACCACTCCAGACCCTTAGTGGGGTAAACTCCAAAGACACAGGGCAGAAGAACTTACATTTTTAAGGTTTCTTACTTAACTATTGGATACTGGGCATGTGACCCAAGACCTGCTAGTCCAGCTGGCTTCAGATAATACACCAGGGATTTTGCTTTATATGATTTTAAGAAATCACTTTAAGTAATTATATTTCTAGAAACCAGAGGACATGGCACAAATTTTCTCAGTCTGGAAGGGTCCATACTCTTTCTTTACCTTTCCAAAGTTCAGGATACAATAGGGAGGAGTACCAATCTGCATATTAAATATCACTCACACTTCAGTATTCAGTACTTTTTTTTTTTTTTGTGTGTGTGTGTGTGTGTGTGTGTGTGGTGCTGGGGATTAGAACCCAGGGCCTTGTGCATGCAATGCAAGCACTCTACCAACTGAGCTATATCCCCAGCCCAATGTAGTTCTTTATTTGGGTGGGGGAGTTAAGAACTCAGAGCACTCAGCCACTGAGCCACATCCCCATCCCTAATTGTATTTTATTTGGAGATAGGATTTGAGTTGCTTAGCATCTCGCTACCGCAGAGGCTGGCTTTGAACTCCTGTCCTCCTGCCTCAGCCTCCTGACCTGCTGGAGTTACAGGCATGTGTCACCACACCCAGCAAGTCAATACATAGTTCTTTTATGTACAGGAAGATGAACCAAGTCATTAGAGGGATTAAATATTCTTGTTATATATCAAAATAGTTTCATTTTTGATATCTGTGATGCATGTTGCACTTTTTCCAGAGAAAGACAGGTATGACTGCATATGGGGACATTGTCATGGCCTTTTGCAAATGCTACTTCATAGGATGTGGCTCTACTGAACTAATGTGCTGTAGTAAACTAACTGGGTGTAGCAACACAGATGGCTACCCAATAGCTTTCTCCTCTTCCCTACATAGAGAACCCCAGAGAATTCCAAGTGGCAGTGTACCAGCCCCATGGGATTAATCACAATCCTCTTTGCTGGATACTCATTTTCCCAGACTCCCCTATAACTTGGGATAATTCTGACCCAGTTCTAGTAAAAATGTAAAAGGAAGTCAGTTGGGGACTGGAGCATCAAAAGAAGTCATGCTGGGCCTAGTGGTGTATGCCTGATAGCAGGGACTCAGAAGGCTGAGGCAGGAAGATCACAAGTTTGAGGCCAGCCTCCACAATTTAGCAACCTTAGCAATTTTAGGAATAAGGATATAGCTCAGTGGTACAGCACCCATGAGTCCAATCCCCAGAACCCAAACAAAAGAAAGCCTTCATACCTCTTCCTTTTGGGGAGTGGGGAGTTGTGGTGCTGGAGATTAAACTCAGAACCTCTCAACCCCTTCCTTTTTAGGTCATTAGTATCAGGATGTGATGTCTGGAACTATAGCAACTTTTTTTTTTAACTGAGCTATATTCCCAATTCTTTTCATTTTATTTTGAGACAGATTTCACTAAGTTGCCCATGTTGGGCTTGAATTTGTGATCTTCCTGTCTTAGCCTCCCAAGTAGCTAGGTATGTGCTTCCATGCCTGGCTAGTAACCTTTTTTAAGACCAAAAAGTGACCAACACACAAGGAAAGCTAACATGATTACAGGAATACAAATTTACAAATTAGGATCATAGTATAACCTACTTTATTCACTTAGCACAAAAGCATTTTTATACTTCATAAAGTATTCTTTGAAATCATAATGTATAGAGCTGAGGATGTATCTCAGTAGTATAGTATTTTCCTAGCATGCGTAAGGACCTGGGTTCAACTCAATTCTTAGTATCATGAAAAAAATATATAATAGTTGTATATAATGCCACAGAATGAATTTACCATAGTTTCGCTGATCTATTGTGAGGCATAAAGATAGTTCCCAATATTTTGCTAATCACTGGCAATAGACACAAACAATATTTATATATGTCTCAAATGCTTTAATTAGGATAAGTGGGATTACTGGGTCAACTTCTGTACTTTAAAAAAAATTTTTTTAGGGGCTGGGGATGTGGCTCAAGCGGTAGCGCGCTCGCCTGGCATGCGTGCGGCCTGGGTTCGATCCTCAGCATCACATACAAACAAAGATGTTATGTCCGCCGAGAACTAAAAAATAAATATTAAAAATTCTCTCTCTCTCTCTCTCTCTCTCCCCCTCCTCTCACTCTCTCTTTAAAAAAAATTTTTTTTTAGTTGTAGTTATTTATTTATTTTTATGTGGTGCTGAGGATTGAACTCAGTGCCTCACACGTGCTAGGGGAGCGCTCTAGCACTGAACCACAAAACCCAGCTCTCAACCACTGTACTTTAATGACATTTACTGCATTCTTCTAAACTGCAATTTAAGAAGATTATAATGCAAGTATCTTATATGTGCTTTTGTCATGTGAAAATCGCTTTCCTATATTCTCTCCAATCCTGAATATTATGAAAATCATGCCAATGGATGTGTAAATTTTTACTTTTATAGATTTTCCTAAGTCTTCCCTCACAGTGAGACTAACAACTGTCCTTTCTTGTTGATGTCTGTCAAGCCCTTTCTCCAGCAGTAATCTACCTGCTAACTTTCTCATATTTGGATGGAATTCCATAAAACTTGTGTAGTATTTCACAGTTGGTGCTACTGGAAATATACAGGGTTTGTTTTGTTTTGCAGTGTTGGGAATCAAACCTAGAGCTTCAAGCATGTCAGACAAGTACTCTTGGATGCAGCAGCCCATGCCTGTAATCCCAGGGACTTGGGAGGCTGAGGCAGGAGGATCACGAGTTCAAAGCCAGCCTCAGAATTTTAGCAAGGCCCTGATCAATTCAGCAAGACCCTGTCCCAAAATAAAATATAAAAAGGGCTGGGGACATTGCTCAGTAGTTAAGTGCCCCTGGGTTCAATCCCTGGTACAAAAAAAAAAAAAAGGCAAGACTACCTACCCTAAAAAAACTATAAATCCCAAACGAAAAGGTGTAGGGTGCTTAGGCAAGTAAAACTATAATAAATAATTGAACATAAGAAAGGAATAAAGAATAAAGATGCCCTAGAAGAGCAGCTGAAGGGCCCTGAAATAATCTCCTTCTGCTCCCCTTCCTCTCAAATCTTCCCCTGTGCCCTCTGCAAGCCTCAATCCACAGAACGTCCCACCCACTCTATCTACCCGGTATTCTTTAGCTGTACTGACACAAGCTTATTCCAGCCTCCCTTTAAACCTGGCTCACCTCTGGAGAGGTTCTGTTCACCTGTAGCACCCTCTAGGGGTTGCTCCTTATCCTGAATCCCATATATTTATCTTGCAAGGGGGGCGGTTTGCTCCTCAAAGAAGATTCTTCATCATTACTCTCAAGTCAGCAAAAATCTCAGCTCTTTTGGAGATGATGGGAGTATTATATATTGTTTCCATCTTCTGTCATTTCTGTTATTCACTAAAAACTTGGTTATTCCTCAATATTTACTGATGGGTTTGGCATTCGAAATCTTGCTACCCTCCTGCCACCTTCAGTGCACAGCATAGGCGGTTATTCAATAATTAGCATCACAGTTCCTCACTGTGGTTGACATTGTTGGTTTCCTCGCCAGTATTCTTTCCACTCCTTTCCATTTAGATTGACCCCAATCTACCTCCAGTGTCAGGGACACACCTTAAGTGGCCTAAGTGAATCAGAAGAACACACCATCTTCCTTGCTACCGGGGTGGGCAATAAGCCATGCCTAAGCCAATCAAAAACATATCCTGCCAGAGCAATTAGTTCAAGGGTAAATGGGCATTTTTCCAAGTGGGTCCAGTCAAGGTAAAGTCCAGGAATTGATTCCAATGGTCAAAAGAAGTTCATTCTCACATTTGAGGCCAGCCTGGGAAAATTAACAAGACTCTGTCTCAAAATAAAAAATAAGTGCTGGAGGAACTGAGAAGTTCATTCTCTTGACACATGGAGGAGGGAGCCAAGAGTATTAAAGAATGAATCCCTTTGTTTTGTTGTGAATTCCTGGGTCAAAATAAATCTAAAGCCTACCCAATTCTTGACTTTTCAATTACATAAGCCAATAAATCCCCTTATTGTTTAGCCAGATTTTTGATACTCTCAATTGAAAGAACACTAATGGATTTTATCAAAACTAATGACCTTGTGGGTGTGGCTGTGCACGTCTGTAATCCCAACAGCTCAAGAGGCTGCAGCAGGAGGATCACAAGTTCAAAGATAGCCTCACAGCAACTTAGCGAGACCCTAAGCAACTTAGTGAGATCCTGTCTCAAAATAAAAAATAAAAAGGGCTGGGGATGTGACTCAGGGGTTAAGCACCCCAGGTACCAAACAAAAAAAACTAATAACCTTCACCCCATTCATCTCTCAATCATCTCTACCCATAGCCATTCACCTTAGTTCCTGGCTTCCACTATATTCTTCAAAATTTTAATCTCAAATGCACTATTTTCTTCACTACAACACTAAGGTCTTCAACAATCTCATTTTTTTAAAGTGGTATCAGGAATTGAATCAGGGATGCTCTATTGCTGAGCTACATTCCCAGCCCCTTTTATTTTTCATTTTGAGACCATGTCCCACTAAATTGCTGAGGTTAGCCTAGAACTTGCCATCTTCCTGCCTCAGCCTCCCCAGTAGCCTGGATTTTATGTGTGTACAACTGCACCAGGCTCAACTATCTTACTTCTTCATCCTCACTGAAATTTATGCCTGTAATGACTCTATATTCTCTCAATCTAACAGCCCACGCCTCTATACTTATTTTTCTCTTTTGGGCCTAGACCATAAACCCTATTTTTACCTAGAATCTCAACTCCCTTTATCCCATGTTCATCCATTGTCCCTATTCCATAAAATGCCAAGATCTGACCATTCCAGTTGACACTTTATCTGGCTCAATTGTGCACATGGCAAAGTGCTGCTGGAAGAAGGAACTTAGTACCTTATAGACTGGCACTATTCCAAATTCATGGGCAGGAATTACAGGCTAGGGATGGAGCTTGGTGAGAAAGCACTTGCTTAGTATGTGCAAGGCTCTGGGTTTAACCCCCCAAAACCACCCCCCCACACAAAAAAAGCAAATTCATGATTTTCCATTGCAACTACTCTTCATGCTACTCAGCATGAAGTACAAGTGCTTAGTACAAGTGCTTAGCACTTGGTAAATGTTTACTAAACAAATAAGTCATTTCCCATCTTTTACAATATCTACCTCAAATCTTTACTACTTTCTCAATTTATCTCCTATTTCTCTTAGCAAATCAAATCATTTCACCTTTTATTTTTTTTTCTTTTTGATACTAGGGATTGAACCCAGGGGCATTTAACCATTGAGTCACATACATCCTCAGCCCTTTTATTTTTTATTTTGACACAGGGTTTCACTAAGTTGCTTATGGCCTTAAGTTGCTGAGGTGGGCTTTGAACTTGTGATCCCCCTGCCTCAGCCTCCTGAGTTGCTAGGATTACAGGTGTGTGCCACCACACCTGGCTCACTTTCCATTTCAAAGTAAAAATAGAGTTCAATAATGGGAACTTTCTCAATCCCTTTAATCTCCAACATACCTATTGACTTAGTAGTATGGGTGTCCATCCTTGACTCTTCCCTTTCACTGAGATATCCATTCTTTCTACAAATATTTCAGAACTTAATATGTGCTTGGTTCTGCCTGGCCCTGGATATACCATATGTGTGGGGATGGGGAGGTGTATAGGATCATAATAGAAAGGGAACCTGAGCAATGAGGACACAGGACATGTATGAAATACTGCAAGCTGGTAGGTGTGACTGTTACAAAAAAAGAGTGCTTTTGTGAGACCCTAAAGAATGATTCTAGGGCTGAGGATGTGGCTCAAGCGGTAGCGCGTTCGCCTGGCATGCGTGCAGCCCGGGTTCGATCCTCAGCACCACATACAAATAAAGATGTTGTGTCTGCCGAGAACTGAAAAATAAATATTAAAAAAAAAATTCTCTCTCTCCCCCTCTCCTCTTTCTAAAAAAAAAAAAAAAAAAAAGAAAAAATAATTACTGGAAAATGAAATTAAAAAACAACAAAGATATATATATATAAAAAGAATGATTCTATTTATTTTTGTGTAGTGATGGGTTTTGAACCCAGGGTCTTGCACATGCTAGGGAAGCTCTCTCTCACCTATACCTAGCCTCAGGATTAAATCTTAATTCAAAAAAGATAAAGGAGTCCACAGAAATGGAAGGATTTTAAGTAGGGACATCACATAATCAGACATAAAATTTGAAGTGATCACTCTATTTAGTAAAGCTGTGTTACTTGTATGTTTGGTAGCTTTTTCTCTGTGCTTTCTAGCAGACTAAAAATATTTTAAAAACATTTCCAGTCCTGGGTAGGGGGCTCAGGAGACTGAGACAGGAGAATAGCCAGTTCAAAGTCAGCCTCAGCAACGCGAGGCACTAAGCAACTCAGTGAGACCCTATCTGTAAATAAAATACAAATAGGGCTGGGGATGTGGCTCAGTGATTGAGTGCCCCTGAGTTCAATCCCCAGTACCCCCCACCTCCCATGCACGCGCACGGCATGCACACACACCCACACCCACACACACCCCACAAAAACATTTCCACTCCCTAGAAATTCTGAGGAGAGAGTCTGGAAGTCTGTCTGCTTACAAATTCCTAGGAGATTCTGAAAAGTAGCTAAATCTGTGAACTACTAGTAAAGAACATTACAAATATGAAACTAGCTTTACTTACCATAAAACTAATTTTTCTGTTTATATTTTGCATCTCGTACAGGTCTATAAATATAACTTGAGCTGGGGACGGTGGCACCCACCTGTAATCCCAGCTAGTTACTTGAGAGGCTGAGGCAGGAGGATGGAAAGTTCGAGGCCAACCTGGGCAATGTAGTGAGACTCTGTCTCAAAACTTTAAAAAGGAAAAAAGCAGGAATGGTGTGTGCAGTGTGCATATGTGCATTGTGCACACACAAGGATAGTTTTTCAATCTATTTGTCAATGGTCTTTTGTCTCTTCTCCTTGCACTACTTCTCTATAAAGCAAACAGAAAATTGTATCAAGTCCACTGACGCCATAAATCTCATACTAGGCAAATGCCTAAAGTGGACCACAGCTAGAGGAAAGGAGGGTAAGTTAAAAAAAAAAATAGATAGACCACATCTTTGAAATTGGACAGAAGCCAGGTATGGTGACACCTGTCTGTAATCTCAGAGACTGGGGGAGAGGGAGCCGAGGTAGGAGGATGGCATGATCCAAGTCCAGTCTCAGCAACTTTGCCAGACCCTATCTCAAAATTTTAAAAATAATACATAAAAAGGGCTGGAGATGTAGCTCAGTTCAATCCCCAGTACTGCAAAACAAGAATTGGGCAGGTTATGTAGTTCAGTGGTCCAGCACATGCCTAGCAAGTAGGAGGTCCTGGGTTTGAGCCCCACTAGTCCCTGGAAAGACAAAAATCCCTTATGGTGTTGTCCCTCCAAACATGGGTTCTCTTAAAACTTCTATTTTACAGATTCTAATGAGAGTGGACCAATGCTGCTTCTGTAATTTAGCTCTCAAGAGTGGTTTCTAACTATATCATTCCAGATTGGCCTTAAACCTGTCATCCTCCGGCTGCAGCCTGGCTTCTTCGGGTTGTTTGTGTCCTACACAACTTTTCTACTACTATTCTTTTTTGGGAGGGTGGTAGTGAGGATCGAAGCCAGGGCCTCTGAGCCATATCCTTAACCCTTCCATTTCTACTCTTCTGAGAAGCTTTCCCCAACCAGTAAACTTAACTTATACCCCATAAAGTTCACTTGGGCCTCACTCTGGGGATCCGGGCGGTTTTCTAATCTGAGCCACTCTTTGCATACCCATAGCCTTGGCTTCCAGCGCGAGGTGCCTCGCCAGAGCATTGAATGGTGCAAATGTGGCTGCAGAGTCTGAGGTCAGGTGACCGGGCTTAACTGTAAATCTCATTTACCTCAGCGACTAGTTTATTTAAAAAATAAAAATACACTTTGAAAGTTAACTGCTCCAAGCCACACAACAATTAGCCTGTTTTCCCTGTATCAAATTGCTAGAGGAAACGAAAGACATCACAGCTACTCTCTGCGGTACAGTGCTTTCAGCTATCTGATCTTCAAACCGCCGGCTGCAACTTTTCCTCTGGTTTTGAGTCCTCTCACCTTTGGTGAGATGCAGAAAAACACCCTTGCCACTCTAAACTCACCACAGGGCTAGGCACAGCGGATATCCTGAGCAGCCCCGCAACGTTTTAGGGTCAAGGGAGGGGACTGCTCAAGATAAGCCCACTCCGCAGAGCCTGAGTCACTAACCGCGGTCGCGGTCCGGATGCCCTGCCCACGCCCTCGCGTCACTACCGAGTTGGAAAGTTTCCCGTGAGCCCGCGGGCGCGGGAGGACTACGACTCCCGGCATGCTCCGCGGCTGACGGAATTAACCTTTCAGGGCCCGGAGCCGCGCTGCCTTCGGTCCCCGCCCCTTACCCGGACCCTGCAGGGTGAGTTTTGGGGGACTGGGGAGGGCTTCTTTCCTTTAAGGCTTAGGGATATGCGTGCGTAAGATGGATGTATTATTCGCGGAAGGAATGATTTCTTATTTTCCAAAATTAAGACAATTTGCTGTAATGAGATTCAGAGGCTTTTTTGCAAATGGGAACCCAGCATCAATCTGAACCCCAGGGCCCAAGTGGATATCACTACTCTCTTCCTCAGATTGCTGCCTAAATCCTCTCCTTTTTTTCCTAGAACAAAAGTAGCCAGCACCCCTTCCTCACACCCCCAACTTTGTCCCTTCTTCTCTGCCCCACCCCGCACCCCGCAAGGTTTTGTAACCTGGAGCCAGAGTCAGGGCTTTTATTAATTATATCCTTGGTTGGGGGATGAGTACTCATGGAGCCCATAGGAGTTTCCATATCCTTTTGGATTACAGAATCTAGGCCTTTTCTCTCCTAGAGCGGCCCTTACCCCCAGGTACCACCAGGGATTCCCTGCATTTTCAGCAAGCACCCTACCTTTTGTCTGACTTGAATGATTGTGGGCTTGTGGAAGAAGATTCCTTCTTTGGAAGAATGGGTATGGGTGGTGGGTGTTAAACTTGATTTTTAGCTATACCCCCACCCCTAAATCAGTACTAGATACAGGAGACAGTGGAGAGCCTCACCCTCCCCTATTACTATGCACAGTTTCAGGCCTAGACTGGGGGGCCTAGAGACTTCAAGTACTGGGAATTATTAGACTATGGGGTCAGCTATCCCTGCCCTCATTCATGGTTAGGGGGGCTGGACAGGCTGCTTGTTTTTTCACCTTTCACTGTTTCCAGACCACCCTTTAAATGTTCCCACTTCACACAAACCTCTCCAGGCTCTCCCCCACTCCCCGACTCCCACCCCTCCCTAAGCTTTCTAGAGTCTAGAACTTCTGGCTTCACTCCTTTGCTTCACCCCTATCTCAGTGTCACTGGCAAGCATCCTATCCTTACCCAGGAGGTTAACTCCCTCATTCTGGGCAGTCTGTGGCTTACTCCCTCTGCCCCCAAAGGGAACAATATTCTGGTCATCTTTTGGGGAGGAGTGGGCAGAGGAAAGAAAACCTTGGGGCAGGAGTTCTGAACCATAGTAGGCCAGGGGAGTGAGGACAGGCAGGCATATCTCTCCTACCTCACCCTCACCACCGCCAACTGGCTCCCTGCCCCTGCCCCCGCCCCTTGACATCCCAGACTCCCTGGCTATTTAAACAGAGATGGGTGCCCCCATCAGCACACTGTCCTTTGGTCACCGGACATCATGCCTCCCAAGAAGGATGTTCCCGTGAAGAAACCAGCAGGGCCCTCCATCTCTAAGCCTGCTGCCAAGCCAGCAGCAGGGGCCCCTACAGCCAAGACCAAGGCTGAGCCTGCTGTTCCCCAGGCGCCTGTGAAAACCCAGGAGCCCCCTGTGGATCTCTCTAAAGTGGTGGTGAGTCCCCAGAAAGCGACAGTGTGGAGAGAGTGATTCAGGGTCTGATTCTGCCTAGAGGATTAGGGAGTACATAGAAGATAGGGATGAATGAGATTGGAGGTTCCTTGCAGTCCCCTATTGGGCTTATGATTCTGCTGTTGTCTTTGCTGTTGTCTGTCCTTCTATCCTATGACATATGTGTACCATATATACATACTTGCTGATCCCCTGGTGGAGGCAGGGACTGTGAGGTGGGGAACACCTGGGTTCTGGGGACAGTTTCAAGGTGAAGGCAAGGAGTTGCTGCCTGCTTCTGGCTGGCTATTCGATTCAAAAGGCCACAGATTTGAACCCCAGGAGGGGAGGCTGAAGAGGACAGGCTTGTTAGACAATCACAGCTGGGGGCCAGGAGTAAATTTAGCCTTTGTTCAGCCCCCAGTTATGTGAGGGATGCAGGGCCCAGGGCAGTGGAGGGAGGGAAACAGGTGGCATGGGATTAACCCTGTTCCCAGGAAACCCTCCCCACTATAATTCCTCCTCTTGGGATTCTCCCAAGGCCCAGAGCTGGGAATGGGACTGAGGTGGCTGGGCTCCCAGCTTGGTCCCTTTGGGCCCCTCCCCAGAAGTGGCTGCCAGCTGGTTGGGAGGGGTGCTGGAGTGGGATTGAATAAACCCTGACATCTCTCCTCACCTGCTCTTTTCTTCCACAGATCGAGTTTAACAAGGACCAGCTGGAGGGTGAGGAGAAGCTGGTTCCTTAAGCCCACTGTCCAGTCCCAAGCAACCCTGCTCAGATCCCTTCTCTGTTCCCATAACTCCAGTCCCGACCTTGAAACCTCCCACACTAGTCCTTTTTCCAACTTTGTTGCACCCAGGTCTACCACACCATTTCTGATCCTTCCTTGAGGGGGGGGCGGTGGAGGAATGGGCACCACTGATCAACACTGATCCCTCCTTACATCTCAGAGTTCAAGGAGGCCTTTGAGCTGTTTGACCGAGTAGGCGATGGCAAGATCCTGTACAGCCAGTGTGGGGATGTAATGAGGGCTCTGGGTCAGAACCCGACTAACGCTGAGGTGCTCAAGGTCCTGGGGAATCCCAAGAGTGATGGTAAGAGGAGCTTTGGAACAAGTGGGTTTTCTTTTTTTTTTTTTTTTTTTGCAGGAGCTCTGGGGGATCAAACCCAGGGTCTTATGCATGCTACCCAAGCATTCTACCACTGAGCTACATATTCAGTCATCAATTTGCAATGGTAGAATGTTGGTAAGGTGACAAAGAATGCTTGGGTGGACCTCAGGACTTCAAAAACTTAAACAAAAGGGCAGAAAAACATCCTGAATGCTGAAGGGGATGAAAGATTTGGTAGGGATGAGAGCTGGGTCCTGGGTGATACCACAATGACCTCTCTCTCACCTCTTTCTGACCTCCAGAGCTGAAGACCAGGCGCGTGGACTTTGAGACGTTCCTACCCATGCTCCAAGCAGTGGCCAAGAACCGGGACCAAGGCACATATGAGGACTACTTGGAAGGGCTTCGGGTGTTTGACAAGGAGGGGAATGGCAAAGTGATGGGCGCAGAGCTCAGACATGTCCTCACCACCCTGGGTAAGGCAGGGACCAGAAATTGAGGAGAGAGTAGATCAGTAAGAAGGTTGGCAAGCTAGGCAGAGCCAGGGAGGGGATTATTATCTTGCAGGTCATAGACAGTAGATTAAGAAGGTCAAATCCATGAGGGCAGAATCTGAGGGACTTCTCAAGACTAAAATGCTTTCCAAAAGGGACAGAAAGAGAATGTGGTGGAAGCCCTAAAGTTCTAGCTTTGGAAGCAATTCTTGTGCTCTGTGATTCCATTTAAGTCAATCCTTGGGGCTTCAGTTTCCTGTCAAAGGTTTCACTGGGTCCTAGACACTGTGTTCAGGCTGGCAATATGGAAAGCAAGATTCAGGGTGGGAAGAGCTGGCCCGGTTAGGAGAGGGAGGAAAGGCAGGGGGCTCCAATGCTGTGTTTGGGATTCAGGAGAGAAGATGACTGAGGAGGAGGTGGAGACGGTTCTGGCAGGACATGAGGACAGTAATGGCTGCATCAACTATGAGGGTAAGGGTAGTCAGAGGCGCAGAGGGTCCAGGGGTGGAAGAGGAGTGCGGGGTGGGAGAGGGGCAACCTGGATTACCTACAGTTGGGTGGATTATCCAAGGGTCTGCTTCTGAAGCCTTCTTGCCTGCTCTCTCTGCAGCCTTCCTGAAGCACATCCTAAGCGTCTGAGCTCTACAGGTAGGCCCTCCAGCCTCCCCAGCTCGGCTTGAGGGGCAAGACTCCTCTTCCCTCGGCCAGCAAGAAAGCCGGGGAGTGCGTTTTCCTGTCCAATCATTGCGCAAGCGCCAGGGCTTGGCAACTTTCATTTTTTTCCACAGATCCTGTGGGGCCGGCTTGCCTTCCCTCTCCCAGGCAGACGGAGGCACGTTTCTGCCACTAGGCGGCCACCTATTGTGTCAAAATAAAGACATGGTTCCTTGCTTGGTCTCAGACTTGTTTTCTTCAGAGGAATGGGTAGGAGTAAAGGGTGGGCCCTCTCCTCTCCCAAAGCTGATATCCTCGGATCTTTAGGGTCTTCGGAGAAGCGGACACTGTGCACTCCACCCCACCCCCTTGCGCGGCTTCTGCGCCCAGGTAGGGCTGCAGCCCAGAAGGGACCACAGCCGGCCCGCCCACCTCGTTACAGATGCAGCATTGTCATCTGCATAAATCCGGGTCGGGGTTCCTATTGGCTGAATTCGAGGAGGGTGACGTCATTAGGACGTACTAAGACTAGGGTTGGCCTTGGAGTCGGAGCCATTACTGCAGGAAAAGGTCCCGCAGAGCTGAGCAGTCAAGATGGTGGGGCCCGAGGCCTGGGGATAAGCGGGGTGTGGGGCGAGGAGGGGAGGCAGGGGTCGGGGGCAAAGGGGGCCTGAGGGCTTGAAAGGTTGGCGATGGGGTTGGAAAGTTTAGGGCCCAGTCCTGCGGGGAAGAGAGTCTCCAGCGTGAACAACAGGACTTTGTGGGACTGGGATGTTCGCTTGTGGGATTGGAATTCAGATGCTGACCACTCCCTTCTTCTCCGAGCAGTGTGACTTCACGGAGGATCAGACCGCAGGTAGGCAGTCTCTGATCCCAACTGAGGTCGCCCTTAGGGAGAGGGACACCCCCCTGGCACTTATCCTCTAACCCCAACCTGTCATCTTTCTCGCACCCCCCCCCCCGAAAGTACCTCCTGGATTCCCTTCTCCCTTCCTCCATTTTCTTTTCTCATTCTTTCTTCCTTCCCCTTCCACTCTAGATCTGAGCCCCAAGCACTGGGTGAGTTTTAGGTGCTGTGGGTATGTGAAACAACTTGAGTTACCTCATGCCTGATGTATGTGGGATTTGGGGAGGGTGTATTAAGCTGTTTGTGCTCCTCTGTCCCTTAATCAGTGACTTCTGCTTCTTCTGTTGTCCTGTTAGCAACTGTCCTCCTCCCCCAGCTTGGATTTGTGAAGATTGCAAAGAGTGACCTAATATTTTTGTGAAGTTGGGGACTGGGAGAGTATGCTAAGGATTAACTGCAGCTCCACCTTCTGGAAGGTCTCTTTGTAGAGGAAGGGTGGGAAGTGGCAGGCTAGAATGACCCCAGGCCACTGCTCTCACTTCCTTATAAGGTCTGGACCCAGATGGGGCGGTGGCAAATTCCTGCCCTGAGTAGTGTAGTAGTAGTGAAGAGGCTGGGCCTGACCTGCTGTAGGCAGAGGGGGGTGTATATATAATATTACTGTGCTGACAAGGTGGGGATGGGAGAAAGACTGTATTTTTAATTGGGACATTTGAGTTGGGAAAAGTAGATTGTTCTTAGCTGACTTGTGAGTGCAGCAGGGTAGTATCTGGTTTCCAGAGTGTGATCAAAGTTGACCAGGCAGCAGATCACTCTGAAGTAGGATCTGAGCTGACCCCCTCATTCCAAGTGCTCATGTTCACTTGAATCCTCAGAATTCAAGGAGGCCTTCCAGCTGTTTGACCGAACAGGTGATGGCAAGATCCTGTACAGCCAGTGTGGAGATGTGATGAGGGCTCTGGGCCAGAACCCCACCAACGCCGAGGTTCTCAAGGTCCTGGGGAACCCCAAGAGTGATGGTGAGCATCCTTATGAACAATTCAGTGTGGTGTAGTAGGTCCACAGTACTTCAGCTGAACTTTATTGCCATAGGACCCAGGCTTAACCAAATCTTGTCTTGATTAGCAAATCCCACAGCATTCCTCTTTGAATGGGAACATCTGTTGTGACCCCCATAATTCCCTCTCCTGGGGAATTTCGTGACTTCTCTGGCTGACACTTTTCCACTTCCCATGACAGAGATGAATGTAAAGGTGCTGGACTTTGAGCACTTCTTGCCCATGCTGCAGACTGTAGCCAAGAACAAGGACCAGGGAACCTATGAAGATTATGTTGAAGGTCTTCGGGTGTTTGACAAGGAAGGGAATGGTACTGTCATGGGCGCTGAAATCCGTCATGTCCTTGTCACATTGGGTAAGGCCCTGTGCCCTTGTCCTGGAACTAAGGTGCCACCCTGAGGTACTTCACTTGCCACCCAAATCCAAAAATGCACTTTCACTCTCTGTAGGTGAGAAGATGACAGAGGAAGAAGTGGAGATGCTGGTGGCGGGGCATGAGGACAGCAATGGTTGTATCAACTATGAAGGTGAGGGGTAAATTGGGGGCTTTCACAGTTAGCATATAGCGGGCATGTTATGGACAGCTTCTGGGGCTTTCCTTGTCCCTGGATTTGGGCTCCAAAGAGCCAGGAGGCAAGAGGCAGGGCCCAGCCCAGCCAGGAGTGGGAAGTTTGTGCAGGGGGCAGGGGCGGGGATAACGGGAAAGTAAGGGATAATGAAGGGCAAAGGAATGGGAAGTAAATGGAATGTCTGTTTCCCCACTGCCTGAACCCTTCACCCCATGTCTGTGTCTTGTCTTCACCATTAATGTCTCTTCCTTCCTGCAGCGTTTGTGAGGCATATCCTGTCGGGGTGACGGGCCCGTGGGGCGGGTACGGCTCCTCCCAGCCTCTCCTTCTGTAGATGATCTCCCCCAGTGTTTCTTTTTCTTCCCAAACTGTGCTCTCTAGCCCTTGCCCTTACCCTACTACCATCTGACTTCTTTCTGGCATGTATGTGCATGGAGCTGGCTAGGGAGGGGAGGGATTCCTCAAAGAGGAAGGCAGCTTGGGGGTATGGTACCTCCCACCTCTCTCCTAGAATGGTCTGAGATTTTGCTTATAGGGCCCTCGGTACTGGTGTCTGGGAACTCACACCAGCTTGTAGCTAATCTTGCTTTCGGGTAGTCCTTTGGCCCTGGAGCATGGAGAATTGGCATAGGTGGGTAGGCTGCCTGCCCCATTCTGCTGCTATAGCTGAACAGCCCTATCCCCATCCCTCTGCTGGGCAGCTTGGAGGTACCCTAACCCAAAACTCTGTCCTCTCCTCCCTCCAGTGGCTGATAGTAGCTGTAGGTGTAGTTGAGAACCTTTCTGCCTCTGCTGTGTTCTTGCTGCTCAAGGTGGGGTGGTGACTAACAGCTGGTGGGAGGGAAGCCAGGGCCAGAGAGAACTGATTAGACTTAAGGTGGCTTTTCTGCAAACTGACCCCAAGGTTGGTTGCTGTGGGCATGCTCCCTCTCATGCTACCTTCATGGTCTTGTAGTCTCCTGGTCCATGGTGTAACCCCTCCCCAGCCCTGTTCCCTGGGCTCACCCCTCCTTTCATTTCCACAGAGCTTGTCCGGATGGTGCTGAATGGCTGAGGACATTGCTGGTATTCCCTGAGCCTGTGCCTTGCCCTGTATGAGATTTGTATGGTGACCCTGGAGGCTTCCTAGGCTCCCCTGTCAAAACACCTTTCCCACCTGGTCTTTCATGGATGATGTTTGCCATCAGCATTCACCAAATAAACCTGTTTTTTGGCCTACATTTCAGTTCTACTTTTCTTCCTAAGCAGGGTTAAATGGGGAAAAGGTGAGATGGTGATGATTTCTGCCCTGAGACAGAGAGAGCCCAGAGCCCAAGAACAGTGGGCCAGAGTTTGGGGGAAAGTTGGAAAGGGCCTTGTACTGATATTGAAATGTTGCATGTTGCAAAGGCAATCCCCCTGGGGATCAGGAAAGCGGTAGATCCCTAAATCCTTATTGGACCAAGCCTTTTTTTTTTTTTTTTTCTGGCAGGGGAGGGTGTCCTTCAGTTCCATCCCATATCAGGCTGAATCTTCTAGCCTTCAGGCTCCTTAAATCTATCCCCCACCCTTCTAAGCAAGGAAGGCCTTTTGTGGGAGGAGCCTGGGATTGTTGACTAGGGCTAAAGCCAAGCCATGTTAGCACTTCCTGAGCCTGTCATCACACTGGCAGGGCTGGGGGCCAATAACAACAGAAGTGAGAGACTGCTTCCTCCCTAATAAGGGAAGGAATGAAGCTTCTACTTCTAAAGGATAAAGATACAAAATCTCTATGTTATGGGCATGTCCTTCCAAGTCTCAAGCAGCTATTTTTAGGGCAAGTGAGAGTCTCTGCTGCTACAGCAGTGCCCAGTCCTGACAGCTCGTCTGCCTTCAGTGGAGAACCGCACAGTGTCTGTAGGCCTTGTAGTTTGCAAAGTGCCTCTCCAGCCCTGTGAATGGTGAATGCCCCTGTGAGGTACTCTAGGAATGCTGCCCCCAGTCCGATCCCCCTGCCTAACAGTCACAGGTAAGAGAACACAGAGGCATCCACAAGATGGAACTGAAAGCAAATTAATTTATAAAAAAAAAAAAAAAAGAAAAAAGAAAGGAAAAAAAAAAGAAAGGGAAGAAAAGAGAAAATTTACAGAAAACTTTGAACAGAAGAAAGGTGCCAAGATGCACAGGAAGAGAAATATGGGGACATGAGGAACAAAGGGCCTGGTAGGAGGAACCAAGAACTGGTGTAGAGCCTGGAATCCCATTTGCCTCCATGTCAAGGGGCAGGGGGAGAAGGGGGCACCTGGAATGGGGAGGCACTGGAATCCAGGGAGCAAAGCCAAGCTGTGATGTTCCCAAACCTGGGTCCTCATCTGGAGAAACCCTATTAGTGAGGTCTGCCAGTCTTGGTGGGAGCGGGCAGAGTTTGGGAGTGCCCCAGACAAGTCTTAAGAAGGAGGTGATTAAGTGCTTTTCGAAATCTTCAGGTTTTAAAAAGTTCCCATTGTCTTACAGCTCCCCCTTCCATACCTCGTAGAAGCTTATGGATACAACTCGGAGAAGGGAGGAAGAACAGCTCCTAGCGCCCTTCTTCTCTTACCTACCACAGGAGTCCCCCCCCAAAATTATTTACCCACCAAATACACATACGCTGACATCAACTAAGCAGGTGACTTTTAAAACAAACACGAAACTGACATTCAGAGGGAAAGGGATCAGTGGCTGAGTTAGGGCGGCCTAAACAGCCACTTTGAGGAAGCAGGAGAGAATGGGTACGAATGATCAGGCAGTGGGTGAGGGGAGCTGACTCAGTTATTCCCAAGGGGCTTGGGGCGAAAGGTTTGGAACCTTACTCCATCCCCAGAGCTCCCCTTAGAACCGTAATTTCCCTTTCTTAAAACTTAACCTCCCCCCTCAAAAAAATGTAAAAGTTGGTTGTTTTTTAGTGAGCTAAAGGGAGCTCCAATGTGGCTTTTTAAAATCTTCCTTTTGAAGGGCTTAATTTTTTTTTATCTGTAAAAAAATGCAATAGTTTTAAGGGGGGTGCACCCTTAGAAGTGGTTAAGTAGAACCTTGTATAAACACCCTTCCCCTGCCCTTCCTTCCTTTGAGGGCAGCAATCCCATCCTATCCTCTCTCCCAGACATTAGAAACATCTTTTAAACAGAAGTCCTTGAATAATCCAATATAAAAGTACATGCCTCTGCTGGGCATGGAAGGGGCTGTGGAGGGGCAGGAGGAGCTTTCCTTACGTAGTGATGAACTCTCCATCTGGGGAAGGGTCCCAGTGGGGAAGGGCTGTTCCTGGAACTGTGATCTCCGTGGGGGGCAAGGGGGAAAGATGTCTGGCTGGATCCTCACTGTGGAGGTGGTACAGGGGTGACTGTCCCTGGACTTGGGGCCGTGGGGTCTGGAGGCAGGGGAGTGCCTGGGTCTGTGGAGAAAAGGAAGAGGAATCAGTTGGGATAAGCAGCTGAGAGGGATATAGACCCAGGTTCCACATACAACCAACCAGGCAGGGCATGCAGTGGGTGGGTAGATGAATGAGGTACCCACAGTGTACAACTTCCTTTTCCCAAAACCCTCTTCTACCTCACCATTGGAAAAACTGATAATACCCTAAGTCATCTCTTGCCCCAAAGGAACTCTAAATGGGGCATTGAATGTGATGGGAACAAGCAAAGGGATGCTAATCATCATGCAAACAGACAGCTGTGTTTCAAGTTTACGACTGAGATGCTCTCTGCCACAGGACTCCTCCGTGACCCACCAGTGAAAGGCCCCAACGTCATCCCAGAGTTGGCAGCTGCCAGGTTGGGGAATGGTAGAGGACAGCCAGAAAGGCCCTTCCTCCTGCATTCTAATTTTACCAGAGTATTCAAATAAAGATTGTGGAAATTCTAGTACCTGACCCCTTCCGCACCAACCTTCCCTCCCCCCATGTGGACCCCTCTCCCTCACCCTTCTCCCCTCTTAGCCCCTTCTCACCTGGCAGTGGGCTGGCACTGGGCAGGAGGTTGCCCTGAACAGCTGCCACAATGGCAGGGCTCTGGGCTGCGGCGGATCCGAGCCCCGGCCCGAGAGGCAAGGAAGATGGCATGGTGGTGGTCGCCGGCAGGTTAGGATGTAGAGGGTTCGCCATGGACACAGGCAGGTTAGGTGGGGGGAGTGTGCCCGGGGCGAACGGGAGATGGTGATGATGCCCATGCAGGTTAGGAGGAGGGGGAAGGTTAATACTGATGGAGTCAGCTAGACTACCAAATGGGATGATGGATGGAGCAGGAGGAGGAGGAGGCGGCATGCCAAAAGGCAAACCCAAAGGAGCATTACCCGCCACGCCTGGGTGCCCGCTGCCTGGCACTGCCCCTGGCATCATTGAGGGAGGAGTTTGTTGGTTGGGGAACGGTGAGGGGCCTGGCAATGAAGAGAGAGGAAGGTTAGAGGAGTAAAATCTCACTCACCTATTCACTTTCACAACAAGGACACTCTAGCCACTGCTTGGTGCCACGTTCCATTTTCCTGACACTAGAATAAAGGGTACCTCTTAGAACAAAATTCCAAAGGTCTGGGTTTGGGGAGAAATGCCTGCTGGCTTAAGGACATAATAGAAGTAGGACCATCTATAAGAAAAAGCTAATCCATTATCTCTAGGCCCATCATGTCTTCCCTCTGCAGGCAACTGTGATGTTCACCTGGCTCCTGGTGAGCCAGTTCCCAAACCTACCACTTACCATGGGGTCCAGGGGGGGGTACCCCTGGTGGGACTGCCCCAGGCTGGGGGGCTCCAGTTGGTTGTGGCTGCTGTGGCCCTGCTGTTGGTCCTGCCTGCCCAATCTGTTCAGAAGGGCCCAAGCTTCCAGGAGGGGCCCCACTGCCAGTAGGAGCAGGGGCCACAGAGGCTGGAGCCACAGCTAGGCCATGAACTGTGGGTGGCCCAGCAGCCCCTGAGGGGGGTATAGGCTGGGAGCCTGGAGGCAGGGTTGGTGGTGGCTGCTGCTGCTGTTGGTGCATCTGCTGGAAGTGCTGCTGCCGTGCCCTCATCTCCGCATACTTCAGCTGCTCCATGTGGAAGGCTTGTCGGTCTGCCAGGAGTTGCTGCCTCTGATACTCCAGCTGCCAGTGGCAATTCAATGTTCTTATTGGCTTTTCATATGACCCCTAGGCAAATGTCTCACTCTCTGCTTTCTCAGAGATCCCATCTCCATGCTGGTGCTTCCCCAAATCTAACCCTGTGCTTCCTCTGTCCCCGCCCATTTCACCTCCTGTAAATTCCATGACCTTTTTTGACTCCTTGCTGCCCACATCACTTCTTACTGCATTCTAGTCACTCTGGTGGTAGCCCTGGCTCATTTCAACTCCCAAACTTTTAACTTACTATTACCTTGATTTGGCAAATGTTTCCAGTTCTTTTCAACTGAAGTTCTTTTCTTCCTCCAAAACTGGCTAGAAACTTACTATTTTTAAGAAGCCATCTGAGCTCAATTCACTAGCCTCTGAGCTTTGACTTTATTCTGTGATTTCTCAGGCCTATATACTGGATACGAAACCTCTCAATTTGAACTGGCCAGATACTTTAAGCATTGTTAACTGTTTCAGATGTCTCCTTATCATACATTTGATGTCTCCAACTAAAATTCTGAGGGTAGGATCCCTATCTTCTATTTCTTTTAAAGTCCTTTCAGAAACAAATTGGTTCAATAACCTGTCTGGCCCATTCCCTTTCCAAGTTCATGTTTTGAATCTGAAATCCCCAACCTCTCATCATCTCTCCAACCCATTCAATAACTTGATAAAGATTTATTGAGTCTACTATGGGGCAAACCAAACTCTGTTCTAGGACCTGGAGATGCAGCAACCAAAAAGCCTGACTGGCATCTCTGTTCCATGGAGCTGACTTTTGTAGGACCTCAGTCTACAGCTTCATGTATGAGGCCACTTTTCCTTGATTGCCTGAGACTGGCTCTCTCTGCCTTGACCTGCTGCTCTCCCTTTTGCTTTAGAGCCTTATCATTCTCAGGCTTTCTACCCTACTGTTTCTCCCTCTCCCTCTCCCTCTCTCCTCCTTTTTCTCTCTCACACCCAGTTCAGTCTCTAGATGTGGTTCCAAGCTCCTGATGACCCCCTAGGGGAGGCTACTCACTGCTTCCCGCTCCCGGTCCATTATTGTCTCCAGCTCCTCAAAGTGCCGGAGTTTGATCTCCAGTTTTTTCATCTGGGTCTCCACCAGCAGGGCCACCAAAGATTTGATCTTTCTTTCCTCAACAGCAGCCAAGTGCTAGACAAGGAGGGGTGGTATAATATGTCAAGGGGAGAACCTAGCTGCAGACGTTTCTGGGGAGACAGGGTAGGGTGGTTGCTGGTAGGTTTAAGAATGAACTTGGCTGGGCATAGTGGCATATGCCTATAATCCGAGCGACTCAGGAGGCTGAGGCAGGAAGGTCACAAGTTTAAGGCCAGCATTAGCAATTTAGTGAGACACTATCTCAAAATAAAAAATAAAATGAATTGGGTATGTAGCTTAGTGGCAAAGCACTCCTAGGTTAATCTCCAGTACCAAAACAAATAAACGAATAATCCCACCCTAATTTCTGTGGTCACAACCCAGGCTTGATTTTTTTTTTTTTTTTTTTTTAAAACAGCATGAAGAGGGGCTGGGGTTTTGGCTCAGCGGTGGAGTGATTGCCTCACATGTGTGCAGCCCTGGGTTCAATTCTCAGCACCACGTAAAAATAAATAAATAAAATGAAGGTATCGTGTCCAACTACAACAACAATAAATAAACCTTAGAAAAAAAAAAAAACAGCATGAAAAATAGAGTGATAAGGATTAGACAAAGTCAAATGCAGAGCTGGAAACAGGCCCAATATTAAGAGCTTTAAAATGCTTAGAGATGACTAACTCTCAGAATAAAACAGAAAATAAAATTGTTTAAGGGATGAGCAAGGAAGGACTTCCTCTAAGCGAAATGATTAGAGAAGTGGGCCACTTCTTCTCAGAATCTTTGGGAACTGGTCTCACCTTGGCCTTCACTGCAGCGGCAGCCAGAGCAGCAGCGGCAGCAGTGGAGAGGTTACCCTCACCAATATCCCGTTCCACCTTTGTCTTCCTTTCCCCCTCCGACTCCACCACTTCCTTTAATATTTCCTCCTGTCCTTCCTTTGGTTCCTTCTCCTTCTCAGAGTCAACTGGACCAGGACAAGACCTGCGTTAGTCCTATACCTTTACATCTTTTTCTGTACCCACACCCACCATTCAGGGAGGCTTACCTATCGGGTCTCCATCACTCTTCTCTGACTCCTTCTCACTGTCGCCTTCTTTTCCTTTCTCTTCATCCTTCTTGGGAGCCTCACTTGTTTTCTCCTTTGCTTCCTCCTCTACAACCCCTCCTTCTCGGGGTTCCTGACATCCCAGTAGAAGAAAAGAAAGACATTAGGAGCTGAGGAGACTAGCTCTTATACAAAGGGCCTAGACTGGGGACTGACTTTACTCCTTTTACTTCAGGGGTGATCTGGCTTTAGGAGACTGCCCTTGCCACCAGCTTCCCCATCACCACCAAGCTGTGCCTGGCACCCCCTCCCAGCTCGAGGTCAATCCCTCTATACCTTGGGCTCCTTCTTTTCCTCTGTGGCCTGGCCCTCTGCCCGTGCCTCATCGGTCCCGCTCTCCTCTAGGCCCAAGGGGAAAGGTAAAGAAAGGGGAGGTGTCAAAGCATGCGAATGACACTTTTCCAACAACCCTTTACCAGCCAAAATCTCAGTGAGAGGACCAGTAGTAGCCAAAGCCCCTAACGTGAAATCCTGGGGAAAATAAAAACCCCACCAATTCTCCCACTGGAATTGTGCCCTGATGCCACCATGGAGCAGGGACAACAGAGGGATGCAAGGTAACTCTGACTCTTGGGAAAAGGGGAGAAACCTAGAAACTTGCCAGGCCTTACCAATGCGCTCAGGCTCATCGGAGGTGGTTCCTGCAATGCCACTGCTTTCCAGACCAAAAGCTGGGTCAGCCTTGCCTGTCACTTTGGCTGCTTCTTCCACTTTCCGAACATGGGCCTCCACCAAGGCTGTGGGCACCTCTTCCTTCATTTTGGAAAACTCTTCTGTAAGACCCAGAAGAGATAAGGCTGAGATGACCAAGGTGGGCAGTTCTAGCTATCCCTATGAAAGCTTCCTCACAAGCCCAGCTTTTCTTCAAAGACCAGAATAGAGCCTAGACAGGTTCCTAAGCTGAGGCCAGCAGGGCAGCCAAACTTCTGAGGGTTTCAAAGCAAACTAAGAAGGCTGGGTCACCACCACCCCCAAATACCTAGGGCTGACTTTGCAGCTGCAGAAGCGACTCGGGGATCGACGACAGAGGCCAGAAAGGCAACCGTGCTCATAACAGGGTTGCCCGACTGACTGAAGGGGATGGGCTGGTAGGCCAGGGGGCCCAGGGAGGCCTCTGAGTCTTCCAGGTAGGGGTCTTCAATGGGAAGGCGAAGAAAATGCAAGATACATTCGTCCTGCGTACGGCTTCCCACATGCTCGGATACTTTGTTCCAGTCATCCTTGTACATTTCCAGGGCCTGGTGGTAGTGGTGGAGACACAACTCCATTTACTTAGCCACTTTCTCGAAGGTCAAAACCCCCATCCTACTAAGGGCAGCTGGCTTCAAAGCTCTCTGTGTTCTGTTTTTTTGAGTACTCTGCTGGGTCCAAAGGGGATCTCCAAGTAGCACTAAGAAAGGATATAAAGTTAGTAAAATGACTCCAATCCTTGGTCTGGAGCCATTCCTGGACAGATGCTATGGGTAGTGGGATGGGGGGACCAGGGCACAATTTTTCTCTGCTCACAGCAGATTCTATAAGCCCTCCTCACTCACAAGCATGACTGGCACCCCAGCCACTTTTGCTTTTGCAGCAGAATTCTCCTTTTCTTGCCCCAATTACCTCCAGGAGTAGCAGGGTTTCCTGTTCTGTCCACTCTCGAGTAGCACTGGCTGCAGCTTTGCTCTACAGGAGAAACATGGACGGGTCAGGAGAGAGGAGCCTGGGACCTGTGGGGAGGAAAGGTCCTCTACCCCAGGTCAGCCACAACTCATACCTTGGAGGGAACATTCTTCTTTGTGTACATGTCTGTGCGCAGTCCAAAGTTCTGCATGTCTGTTGGTTTCTCTTTGCCTTTGTCAGGAAAGTTGAGCATTTGTTGGGAAGCAGAGCTCTGCTATTTGTGGAGGGGAAAGAAAGAGGTGAGTGGAGGTGACCCCAGGGAGCCAGGGGCAGACAGAAAGAAAAAACAGACAGAAGGAGCTTCCTTCCCAAAGCCAGGGATGCTCTGGGTGGGACTTCCTCCCTCACTGCTGTAGCTCCTCTGCTCTCATGTCTCTTCTTCCCAGGCAGGGCCCCCCCAATAAAGGGGCAAATAAGAAGCCCAGCGGGGTCTGCACCCCACCTACCAGCTCTGGCTTGCCCTTAGCCGTCTCTGGCACCAGGTCATCCAGCTCTTTGCCCTTCCGCCCAGCCTTGGTATCAGCATCAACCTGGCGGCCCTGGGGGACAGAGCTTGGCGTCATGGAGGCTGGGCAGGAAATGGCCAGGCCAAGGCCCTGGAGGCCTCAAAACCAAATGCTGGGCATTCATGGGGGCATTCATGCCACTGTTCCAAGCTCCCTCCATGATTAATTACACAGGTAGTTGGCATGATATTCACTTGAATTCACATGTACCTTTATAGGTTCTCTTAGGAGCTGGACAATTAGGTTCAAATCTTAGATTTGATATTCTGTGACCTTGGGCAAGCCACATAGTCTTTCTCCTCTTAAATTTTGTATTCGGTGAAATGGAAATGTTAAAAAAAAATGGAGGTGGTAATAATTATGAGGCAAAAATTAAAAAATGTGGAAAATGACAAAATTTTAAAAGTTCACACAAATTAATTTTGAGATACTAATTTTGAGACATTTTTCTCTATCTGCTTCATCCCCTACATTAGCCTGTCTGCTTCCTGAGGACATGAAGTGACTCTTCTCCCTCAGCAAGTCCTCATGGCCTTAAATACTGAGGCTGAGAGAAGATGCTAAACACATGGGGCTGATTCCTGTGGCCCTGTGCATACCATGGAAAAGGAAGAAGCCTCAAAGCACTCCTGAAACATTACCCTATAAACCAGAAAAAGAAAAGTCCAAAGAGACCCAATCTTACCCACCCCTATCCTGTCCCCACAGTCCCTCACCCTACCTGTGGGGTTTTGGGCTGCAGAGGTACCAGCCCTGATGGCGTGTCAGCCAAGACATGGAAGTGAGAAGTGGGTGGAGGCCCCATTGGGGTTGGTCGACTCTCAGCATCCACCTGGTAGTTAATAAGACCCCATTGTTCTAGGAAGGCATGGACCCTATAAGAAAGGCAGTCAGTGTTACACAGCATAGTCAGAAAGGTACATGAGGAGGAGGCTGGAGGCCTCTCCCTCTTACCCTGTTTTTTGTTCATTCTATTCCCATCATTCACCAGTGACACCTAAGCACTCACTCTACCCTGGACCCTCCTCCATAGCAACTACCAACTAATAACTAGTAAAACTGAACCATGGGTTGGGGCTGTAGCTTAGTGGTGGAGCACTTGCCTAACATGTGCAAGGCACTGTGTTTGATCCTCAGCACTACATAAAAACCCTAAACCACTATCTTTCAGCTACAGACATGTTTTTCTTTCTCCTTCTATTCTACATTTCCAATCCCTCAAGTCACTTATTCCTCTATCCTGTACTTGGTCTTTCTCTAGAGGTATTCTCCTGCCAGTTCCCCTATGTTTCTTGTAGGCATCTCTAGTTCTGCCAAGACATCCACAGGGAGACATCCTCCCATACCCCTTTGCCTCAGCTGCAAGACCTACCTCATGATGGCACAGACGTCACCTGCCAGGTTCCGACGGCAGGCAGTAGAGGTGAGATATTCCTGAGGGTTCAGTCGGTAAGTGTCAATCATGAAGTTTCGATAGGCCAGGTAGCTTACAAGAGACAGAGAAAACAAGAAGAAAAATAAATGTTGGGTGAGGGCTGAAGAGTAGGAAAAATGATAAGAACTAATGACTCAGCTGAAGATGTAGTTCAGTGGTAGAATGTTTGCCTAGCATGTGTGAGGTTCAATCTGCAACAAGAACAAAACTAAAGACCCATTCTGCATGAGAACGATGGAAAAGAGTAGATTTTTTGAGTCAATAAATACTGGAGTGTCAGTATTTATTTATTTATTTATTTATTTATTTATTTTTAAAGGTAATTTTTTTTTTAAAGAGAGAGTGAGAGAGGAGAGAGAGAGAGAGAGAGAGAGAGAGAGAGAGAGAGAGAGAGAGAGAGAGAGAGAGAGAGAATTTTTAATATTTATTTTTTAGTTCTCGGCAGACACAACATCTTTGTTGGTATGTGGTGCTGAGGATCGAACCCGGGCCGCACGCATGCCAGGCGAGCGCGCTACCGCTTGAGCCACATCCCCAGCCCCTAGTGCCAGTATTTAAAAAGTGCCTCTCCACCTCATGTACAGTCACAAGAATGGGAAGTTATATTCCATGTATGTATAATACATCAAAATACATTCTACCATTAAGTATAACTAAAAAGAACAAATAAAAAAAATACTGAGTGCCTGCTATATGTTAAATGCAAGGGATTCAAACTTTTTTTTTTTACATTTTTCCTTATTTATTTACGTGGTTAACAAGGATCGAACCCAGGGGCTCTTAATCATTGAGCCACATCCCTAGCCCTTTTTTTCTTAAATTTATTTTTTTACTTGTTCTAATTAGTTATACATGACAGCAGAATGCATTTTGATTTATTGTACATAAATGGAGCACAACTTTTCATTTCCCTGGTTGTACATGATGTGGAGTCACACCATAAGGGCAGTCATACACGTACCTAAGGCAATGATGTTCATCTCATTCTACCATCTTTCCTACCCCAGCCCTTTTTAATATTTTATTTAGAGACAGGGTCTTGCTGAGTTGCTAAGTGCCTTGCTAAATTGCTGAGGCTGGCTTTGAACTTGTGATTCTCCTGCCTCAATCTCCAGAGCTGCTAGTATTAAAGGCATGCTCTACCGTGCCCAGCCTTATTTGCTTTTTTGTTTAGGGTACCAGGGATTGAACCTAAGAATGTTCTACAGGTGAGCTACATTCCCACACACTTGTGGTCCTCATGCTTTAGTCTCCCAAGTTGCTAGGATTACAGGAATGCACCACCACACCCAGCTACATCCTCAACCCTTTCTATTTTTTGACACAAGATTTTAATTAAGTTACCATCACATTTGGCTTTGTGGGATTTTTTTAGGTTAATGAACTATTAACTTAGTTATAATTGGGGATGTTTTACCCAACTTTTGAACAAGGAACCTAAAAGTAAGAAAAAGTGCCTTTGTTTCCAAAATCAGATGTTAAAATGAAGTTTTTATCCATGCATCCAGGTTGTCAGCATGATTTCAGAGAAAGAATTTAGGCTTTGAAGTTAGAAAGATTTACATTCAAATCCCCAATCTACTATGATGGTCTTGGCAAATTACTGCTCTTTCTTGAAACTCAGATTCCGCGGCTCTATAAAATGAAATGTCCACTGAGGATTAAAGAGGTCTGTAAAGTACTAGTATAGTGTCTGATATATTGTAGGAGCTCAAAAATTAGTAGCTGTTATAAGGTACAGTGTAAAGTTTGAGAATAAAACCAGACTAAAGGATACGGATTCCGGTTTTACTGACTGTGAATTTACCTGCAAGTGACGTAGATATTTATACCCTAGTTTCCTAATCTGTAAACTGGAGGTAATAACAGTAACCACATCTGAGGTTAATGTAAAGATTATATTAGCTGCATATGGTGGCACACACCTGTAACCAAAGCAGCTTGAGAAGCTGAAACAGGAGGATCATGAGTTTAAAGCCAGCCTCAGCAATGGCGAGGCACTAAGCAACTCAGTAAGACACTGTCTCTAAATAAAATACAAAAATAGGACTGGCCGGGCATAGTGGCTCACGCCTGTAATCCCAGAGGTTTGGGAGGCTGAGACAGGAGAATCTTGAGTTCAAAGCCAGCCTCAGAAATTGCACCAAGATGCTAATTAGCAACTCAGTGAGACCCTGTTTCTAAATAAAATACAAATTAGGGCTGGGGATGTGACTCAGTGGCCAAGTGCCCCAAGTTCAATCCTGGGACCAAGAAAAAAAAAAAAAAGATTAAATTAATGCCTATAATCCAGCAATTCAGGAGGCTTAGGCAGAAGGATCAAAAGTTAGAAATCAGCCTGGGAAAATTAGTGATACTCATCTCAAAATACAGAAAGCCTTTAAGAGGGACTGAGGATGGCCAGGCATGATGGCACACACCTGTAATCCCAGCAATTTGGGAGGCTGAGATAGGAGGCTGGCATGTTCAAAGTCAGCCTCAGCAATTTAGTGAGGCCCCAACTTAAAGAGACCCTGACTCAAAATAAAAAGGGCTGGGGATATGGCTCAGCAGTTAAACACCCCTGGGTTCAATTCATGGTACAAAAAAAAAAAAAAAAAAGGCTGAGGATGTAGCTCAGTGGCAGAGTGCTTATATAGCAAGCACAAGGCCCTGGGTTCAATCCCCAATATCTTACAAAAAGGAAAAAACTGGTTGTTTGTGGTGCACACCTGTGATCCCAGTGACTCAGGAGGCTGAGGCAGGAGGACCACAAGTTGGAGGCCAGACCCTGCCTCCAAGTTAGGTGTAGTAATGCATACCTGTAATCCCAGCAATTTGGGAGGTTGAGGTAGGAGGATTACAGGTTCAAAGACAGCCTGGGCAATTTAGCAAGACACTTTCTCAAAAAAAATAAAAAGGGCTAGAGATGTGGGTCAGTGGTAGATCCCCTGGCTCTCATCCCCCTCATCATATATCTATTCTGAAGTATCCACAACCGCACAATTGCCAAATCTCATCTAAAGCCAGTTTGACATAGCCAAACCTCAAAGGAGATAAATCCTCCTGAGCACTCTTCATCTCTTAATTCACAGATTGGTCTTCCCTTGGTTCCTTCTCTTGTTTTTCCTAGCAAAATATACTCTCATATGGGCTGGGGCTACAACTCAGTGGTGGAGGGCCTGCCTTACATGCATGAGGCACTGGGTTCGATTCCTCAGAACCACACAAAAATAAATAAATAAAGATATTGTGTCCATCTACAACTAAAAAAACAAAAAAACAAAAAGACTATTCTCAGAGACAGCCTGATAATAAACATTTACCCTTTAGTCAAAGCTATTGCCTATGCTACAGTTATACTTAGTTTTTGGATTTAAAAGCTCTGTACCCTGTACAGAATTTGAAGCTCTAGAACAACTGGAACAGGCATTTGTTTTACACAGAAGAATACACTTTAATATCCATCATCCTTAGGTAAACCCTTCTAAAGAACATGCATCTAAGTGCTGGGCTACAGCAGGTATCATGTTTTCATAAGCTTAGCACAATGCCTGAGGTAGATGAAGTTCAAGAAAAGTTTGCTTAACTGAACAGTCTGGATAAGGAAGGATGAAAATGGGGATAGGAAGAAGAAAAAAATCATGAGTTGAAATTTCCTTACATCTCTGGAGTCTTGGACTTATTCTTGCCGTTAAAGAACTCAGGGAGAGCCCTCCGCTCAATGGCATGAACACTGCAAGAGAAGGCAAAATAGATTCAGAAGGTGCCAGGGGAGGGAAAAAAGTCCAAAAAGGAGGAAAAGTCTATAAGGTGGGGAGGCAAACAGTTCAAAACTAGGAAGAAATGAGAAACTTGAGGATTTTCAAGAAACCAGGAGCTCTTCTAAAACTGAAGCACACCCTGGTCTATCTCATGGAAGAAAATATTTGTTTGGATAAGGCAAGGGGAAAAAACAACCCACTGATCCCTGGAAGAAGGAAAATAAGAACCTAATGATAATACCTGTTGTAATCAAACCAGGCAGCATAGCTAGGAATGATGATGTGGTGGGTCTGCTCAGTCACATTGTCCTCATGCAGATCTGGATTCTTGGTCTGCTCCCCCTTGTTCCCCGTACTGCTTTCATCCTCATCCTATGAGTATGGAGGCTGCTGGACACAGCATTCCCACTTCCCCCCAGCAACCCTTTGCTGTTCCCACAGCCCAGGAATGTGGACACTAAGAATGGGTGATAGGTTGAGCATAATGGGCCCCAGGACATGGAAGGGGTAAGAGTTTTGAGCAACAGCTAGGATTAGTCTATGGTGGTAGAAGGAACTTATAATCACAAATCAGAATCACATAGAGAGGTAGGGCCTCTCTAAACTGGCTCCACCTTGCCCGTGGTCTCCATGCCTTCATCCTCCTGCTCATCTGAAAGAGAAAGAGAGAAAGATGTAAGGCTGGAGCCTACTAAGGGGCAGGAGGGTCCTATTGGAAAGCCTTGTCAGGTTAGGGGAAGGTGGCAGCTGAGCCCTACTGGAGCCTCATGCCTGCCTTGCTGCAGCTCCCATCTTACCTAGGTCAGTCATGGTGCCTCCTTTGACTGGGGCTGACTCCGAGTCCTTCTTAGTATTGACTGCCAGAAGAAAAAGTCATTTTATCAGACACTGCCAAAACCAATCTCTTATCCTCCACTGTTAATAGTTCTAGAGATATCACTTTCACTTAATAATTTTCTCCATTTGATCACAAAATATACTAACTCCCTCTGGTTACAATCAATCTAGTGCTTGAAACTCACTTGCTACTTTACTCATTATCTTCAACCAAAAATTCAATTAACTTCTTTATCTATGTATATGTAAAAGTCATTCTTGTTTTTGATAGATCCTTATCTCCATCATTTATATATCGATAAGCTCACTTTTGTTTTTTTTCTTTGGTACCAGGGATTAAACTCAGGGGTACTTAACCACTAAGCCACATCCTCAGCCCTATTTTGTATTTTATTTGGAGACAGGGTCTCATTGAGTTGCTTACCACCTTGCTTTTGCTGAGGCTGGCTTTGAACTCGTGATCCTCCTGCCTCAGCCTCCTGAGCCTGTGGGATTATAGGCACATACCACCCTGTGCCTGGCTAAACTCACTTACTCTTAATGGACTGAGATAGAGTCTGAACAAAGTCACTTTGTAGGGGAGTTAAGTGGTTAGATCTTAAAACTTTTTTTCCTCACCTTTCTTTTGTTTAAATTTCTTTTTTTGTGGTGCTAGGAACTGAACTCAAGGTCTTACACATGCTAGGCAAACACTACCACTAAACCTTATCCCCTGCCTACTAATTGTGATCCTGTGATCTTGACTATCCCTGCTCTATTTTTTTTTGGTTCAGGGGATTGAACCCAGCCTTATGCGTGATAGGAACATGCTCTACCACTGAGATACACCCCCAGCCAGACTTCAAACATTTCTGAAAGCAGAGGAGTTTCATGAACTAAATTTATAGACAAAATGTTAGGACAAAACATAGGTACAGAGGTGAGTTGATCTGAGGAGGGAAGAAGTGGGGAATACTTCTCTCTCAGCCACTTTCCAAACTCTACCCCTCAGATATATTTCTGGAATACTTGGGGCTAGTCTATGGAATACAGATTATAAACCAGTATTATAGAGCAATGGTCTCCAAAGTTGGGTTCTCCAGTAGGACACAAAAGATGATCCACTTTAGGATCACCTATAGGAAGAAACTATTAGAACTTGTCTTTACCTTTGTTTTTATTATCCTTTACATTTTTTCCATTTTTTAAAAAAATTATTTTAGTTGTAGATAGACACAATACCTTTATTTTCTTTACCTTATTTTATATTTTTATGTGGTGCCAAGGATTGAACCCAGTGCCTCACTTGTGTGACGTAAGCGCTCCACCACTGAGCTACAACCCTAGTCCCCACTTTTCCATTTTTCAAGATAATATTTGCATGTGTTTTATAATGGTTCCAAAGTAGTGGCTTAATAGTACATGTAAGGGCTAGTGATGTAGCTCAGCACTACAGTATATATAGCCTAGCACATGTGAGGCCCTGGATTTGATTCTCATGACTGCACCAAAAAAAGAGAGAAAAAGAGAGAGTTTGTGTGTGTGTGTGTGTGTGTGTGTGTGTATTTGGAGACAGCTATTACTAGGCACAAAACAAGTCCACAACCAGATATGAATGGGAAGTGAGAGGATTTTCCATGGTAATGATAACAATTTCAATAACCAGCTAGATTGAAGGGAAAGCAACTTGTAGACTTGGAGCTAAACCTGGGAAATCAGCCCGCTCAGGAGTTTGGCACTGGAGTGGTAGGATAGGGAGTAGGTATGGGTCCCAGGAGCTTGGCTTCGCCTGTACCTGTTTTGGGCAGGGTCACTTCTTCTACATTGGGGACGGGAGAGGGCTCATCCATGTCCTTTGTCAGGTCTTCTTGCTCTTCCTCTCTGTGGCCACGCTTTGACTTAGTGTAAGGTGTTGAGGGACTGAGAATGAAAGAGAATACCTGGTCATCCTTGCACAAAGTGCCCCTGAAAATTGGGGTCAAGTGAAGGGAAACTAGAGAGAATCTCAAGGGTAGAGTTGAGCACAAAAAGAAATCAGTAACTGCAGAGTGATGGGAGATGGCAAAGCCTTTTTATTTGGTGATTAAGACCTCTTTTAAGCTTACTGGTAGCTGGGACTAGAACTAACAACTGGGCCCCTAAAGATCTCATCTATTTCTGTCAGTACAGCTGCAGTGTTACACAGGTCAGGGCCCAGTGATTATAGAAAGGGATTTATCCATTTTTCCTTTGACATGGTGTGGAAAGAACAGTGAAAGTGGCGGCAGGTTAGGGGTTGGCATACCCTTTCTTAGCATTTTTCTTCTTAGCTTCTGGGGTTGGTGAAGGAGAGGGGGAGCGCTTTCTCTTCTTATAGTTCCCTCCTTTCTTGTCCCTTCGATCTGAATCTGGGCTATTCACCTGAAGGACAAAGAATTGAGACAAATGTCAGTCTATAATCCTCAGTGAAGATTTGTTTTGAGACTTAGGCTAAGGTCTCCTGGAAAGAATAGAATTTTCACCTCATCTGTCAATGTCTTAGCTGAAATTTTTTTCCGGCGAGAGACAGGGTTTTTGTCATCATTTACTTCATAGTCTTCCTCATTCATCCATTCATTGAAGGTGTCTGTGTCTAGGATCCATTTAGCATGAACCTAAAGTACAAAAGCAGACTCTGTTGGAGACAGCCTAGAAGTCACAGCTCTATCTAGGGACCCTTAAGAGCACAGAGCCCCCACTTTACCTCCAGAGTGGTCTGGTCCTAGCATTTTTCCTGGGGTAGGGGGTATAAGAAAAACTCACCTTCCTAGGTTTCTCGGGAGTTGGGGCATCTTCCACAGATGCTTCAATTTCACTGGCTGGGATCCATGTGTCATAACTGCCGGGAAAATTTGAGTGTGAAGTACAATCAATGGAATGGAGTTGTAAAATAGAAAAAGTGCAGATTTTTACATTTTTCATTTATAAAAAGTATTGGGTTGTTGGCTTTTTTTGATAAAATTATTTCACAATTAATGTTGGGATTCTTTTCACTATAAAGTAATAGAAGCATACTGTAAAACATTTAAAAAATAGACAACGATGTTTGAGATGATGGATATGCTAATGACCCTAATTTGATCTGTGTACACTGTATATGTATGTCAAAATAACACAATGTGGCCAGGTGGGGTGGTGCATACCTATAATCCCAGCTACTTAGGAGGCTGAAGCAGGAAGATTACAAGTTTGAGGCCAGTCTGGATGAATGTCTCAAAATAAAATAAAATAAAATTTTATTGTATTCTATGTTATTTCATTCTATCTTTACAAGAGGCTCTTTACCACTGACCTATACTCTGCAGCCCTTTTTTATATTTTATTTACAGACAGGGTCTCGTTGAGTTACTAAGTGCCTCACTAAGTTGTTGACGCTGGTTTTGAATTCCCGATCCCCCTGTCTCAGCCTCCCGAACTGCTAAGATTACAGGTGTGTGCCCACCATGCCTGGCATCCCCAGCCCTTTTTATTTTTTGAGTCAGGGACTCAGTAAATTACCCAGCCTGGCCTTGAACTTGGAAGAAGCCTCCCACCGCAACCTCCCAAGCAACCTGGGATTATAGGTTTGTACCACTGGGCCTGACTCAAAAAAAATATTTTTTTAAAGGGCTGTGGTGTAAATCAATGGCAGATTGCTAGCATGTGTCAGGCCAGTACTGCAAAACAACAATTACAACAATTGTGATTTATCAACTAAAAGTAGACTTAAAAAATTGAATGATCTGGGTATGGTGTGCATGCCTATAATCCCAGCAACTTGGAAGGCTGAAGCAGTAGGACTGCAAATTTGAGGCCAGTATCAGCAACTCAGCAAGACCCTAAGCAACTCAGTAAGACCCTGTTTCAAAATAAAGAATAAAAAGGGTGGGCTGGGGATGTGGCTCAAGCGGTAGTGCGCTTGCCTGTCATGCATGCAGCCCAGGTTCAATTCTCAGCACCACATACAAACAAAGATGTTATGTCCACCGAAAACTAAAAGAAAAAATAAATAAATAAAATAAAAATTCTTTTTCTAAAAAAGGGTTGGAGATGTTTCTCAGTGGTTAAGTGTCCCAGAGTTCAATTACAGGTACCAAAGAAAAACAAAAAACAAACAAAAAGAATCAACCTAATATAACTACTCTTGACATTCAGTATATATATTTTTCCTGGAAACACTTTTCTGTACCAATTTGGTTTTACACAATTGTATCATAGTAGATATTATTTTGTTGCAGTTCCTTTGTAATCCTGGGGATAGAATTCAGACCTTATGAGCTATATAAAATCAGTCCCTAGATTTTATTTATTTATTTATTATAAGATGGGGTCTTGCTATGGGGCTTTATGAACTCATGGGCTCAAATAATTCCCTTGCTTTAGCCTCCAGAGTAGCTGGGACTATAAGTCCACACCATTGTGCCTGACTTACATGCTACTTTTTGCCATTATATTCATCTATAAATTATCCATATTATTTTATGTCACCTTAAAGGCCATATAATAGCCCACTGAGTAGATATACAAATTTGTTAAAACATTTTCCTATTGTCAGATTGTTTTAACACTTATCAGAAATTATACTGGGGAACTGGGGATATAGTTCAGTGGTATGGAATTTGCTTAGCTGTTTCCAGAACTCAAGTAAAGAAAACCATCCAAAATACACACACACAGATAATCATTTCACACAAAAAGCTCAAATCCTTTTAGCCTAAGCCTTGTCCAATAAGTCTAAATCTCCCACAAGACAGAGGACTCACATATTAGGTTGGAGAACAAATTAAGTTACCTAAAAATAACCTCCAAAGAGTGCTTTTTTTGCTCTTCAATATGTTCTAGGACTTCTGGTTCTGGCTCTGGCTCTTGTACTTAAACCTGCCCCAGGAACCCATCCTCACCTGTCAGGATAGTAGCCCCAGTGCAGAAGAACCTGCTTATCCCTCTTCATGACTGGTCGTACCCATTCCTCTGGGGATAGAGAGAGAAAAGGGAGACAAGTAAGCTAAAGGGGAACACAAAAAGTAACTCTGGAAAAAGTCTAACTGAGCACTCTCCAGTTGCAGCAGGGGACTTGGTAATAGGAACTTAAGATAGGAAGATTCAGGGTTGAAAAGAGAGAGAAGCCTAGGTACTACATGGTGATTCTTCACCTCCTAGTACAAGCTGTCCACTGCAGAGGCCAGTAAAACCCAGGTCGTACCTTCTTCTAGGTTCCCTGGGACGGGATACACAACATGGGAGGCATTGTTCTTATCCTCAGTGACTGTTCCCTGAATGGCACAAGGAGAAGCAGATCAATACAGTCCTATTTGAATTAATCTTTAGTGTAAATAAACCAATTTAAGATGTAACCATAGATGTGTCTGCTTAATACTCTGCTTAGAGTGGTATTAAAGTTAGTTCCTAGCACACACCAGTTGAGGGGCAGAGGAAAACAGCTGGGATTATGTTAAAAGAGAAAAATTTTAAAAATATTGCTACAAAAAATACCAGTACAGGGTTGGGGCTGTAGTTCTGTGGCAGAGAGCTTGCCTAGCATGTGTGAGGCACTGGATTCACTCCTCAACACCACATAAAAATAAACAAATAAAAAAAGGCATTCTGTAAATCAACAACTACAAAAAAATTAAAAAAAAAATACCAATACAAAAAAGTATTGCTATAGATAATCCTCTGAATAGATAATCCACAACTGGGAAATTTTTAAGTTGACTAAATGTTCATATTAATGGCATCTGCTTGTTATTATTTAGTTCTAAAGAACAGAGATTTCATTTATATGAAATCAGGCAATCTCTAGTTTAGTGGAAGTGGATACTTCTTCCCCCAGGTCTCTAGGAACAGTGATCAAAAGTGTCAGCATTGGGAAATGGGAGAAACAGGAATAAAAGGCTCAATACTTTTTTTTTTTTTCTTCTAGTACTAGGAATTGAACCCAGGGCCTCATGAATGCTAGGCAAGAACTCTAACACTGAATTACATCCCCAGCCCAAGCTCAATGCTTTAACTCTAGTCTTTGCCAAGTAGAGAAATCCACCTATGTAGTAGAAAGTGGTATTTAAGTGTTGCTTTTTGACAATTAAAAAGTATTTTTAATTAACATTACTTCCTACAATTTCTTTATTTTTTATTTGTTCCTTTTAGTTATATATGACAGTAGAATGTATTTTGACATATTGTAGATGGAATATAACTTTCCATTTTTGTGGTTGTACATGATGCAGAGTTACACTAGTGGTGTATCATATAAGAACATAGAAAAGTTATGTCTACTGTCTTTTTTGGAGCTGCTTCTTGATATGGAAAATAGTAGGAAAAGAGTCATGGAATTTCTGAAACCTCTCCTGACCTGCCACTCACCTGGTGTCTCTTGATAATGTCCTTTAATTTCCCCAGCAATTTAGGCTCAATTTCTGGGCACAGAAAAATGTTAGGTCGAGACAGGCAATTATTCTGTGGGATGAAGAAATAGATGAGATGAGGTTATGCGGAAGGAGTCCTTTGGATTCTCACTGAGGGAAGATGATGCATGGGGAAGGTTCATGAGTATTACCTGTACCAAAGACTTCTCAATGGTCATGAACATTTCTACATTGCGGTCCATGCGTGATGGATTCTGGAAATCGTAACGCCGCCTTGTGAAGAGACAATAATCTAGTGAGTGATATAGCTCATGTCTGGGGATAAGGTGAGGGTATGTAACTCCTTAACATGGGAAATTAGGAGGTACTCTTGGTGACAGCTGTTGCCAAAAGAACCCTAGATCTGGGATTCCTGATCTCAACTCCATAAATCCTTCTATACTTAGTCTAAAAGAGTGAAGAAAAGCTTGAGATACCAACCTAAGAATCTCTCTTTCTCTATAACATATATGCTGAGATACACACGCAGACACTCCCACATTCACTCTTGGAATCTCTTTTTACTCTGGCTCCCAACTATTTTTCTGACTGATCTAACAAAATAAGAGACACACAGCATTTCTACCTGTATTCCCCCACCCCAGAAAGACCCCAGGGAATCAAAATAGGAGTTTCTCTTTAATCTAAATATAAGAAGCATAGAGATAAGGCATCTCACCATCCCTGGTCACTCTTGAATTTGTAAGCAGCTGCAAGTATGTGGCATAAGGAGCCTCCTGCTTTGAAATCTAGGAAACATTTGATCTATAAAATCCAGACAGGGAAGAAGTATATGAGAGTTAAATTGTAAATTCTCTTTATCACTTAAAAATCCTTTCTCAAAATCCCATGTTGAGGGCTGAGGTTGTGGCTCAATGGTGGAGCACCTGCCTAGTACATGTGAGGTACTGGGTTCAATTATTTTTATGTCAGTACCACATAAAAAATAAAATAAAGGTATGGTGTCACCATGTGGACACCATCAACAACTTAAAATATTTTTAAAAATTCATGTTGAACTGATCTCCCTCTTAAAACTGTAATTCTTTAACCCTTGAGACAATATAAAGGGTTATATGGCCTAGAAGAGAAAGAAACCAATGTATACAAAGCACCACCTTGTGCCAACCACTTTACTGGGTTACTTCATTTACTATTGGAGAAATCCTATAAGTAAGAATATTAATTCCATCTAGAGATGAAGGAACCAAGACACACAAAGGTTGCTCAAGATCTCTGAGCCATCAAATGGCAAAGCCAAGATTTGAACACAAACCTGTGCAAATTTCAATCTTAAACCCTTTTAACTATATCAAGAGATGCAAGGTAACTTGTTACACAACTATTACTAAGGGAATGGTAAACTGGGGACAAGGCCAAACCACCATACCCTGACCAAGGATAGAGACTGTAATAGGTAACAACCCAAATTTTAAAAATAATGAAAACTTCAAATATTTTTACAAATACAATTCCCTCTCCAATTTGGAGGGCTGATCTCCTTGTTTTTGCACTCACCGGCAGTTTAGTGAGCGGTGCATTGCTGACATGTTTGCCAAAAACTTCTTCCTGAAATTGTAGCAACTGTACGACCAGACTAGACAGGGACTTGTTAGTAGGTGGTTCAGCTTGAATATACTGGGAAAAGGCAGAGAAAGGAAAGAAAAATAGACCCAGATAATGGTTTATCATCTCCCATATTTCTTCCCCAGGGGCTCTGGAAGACTCTGGGGCATAGAAAATGGTGTCTTTCTCTTCCAAAGAATATGGTAGAAAGGAGACCCTAGAAACCTTTAACCAGAAAACTGGATTCTGCTGCTACCAGCCCAAGCTGCCAGGATTGGATGCTGACAGTAAGGAAAGCGTCCTACTCTTCCTCAGCTACACCCTGAAATTGGAGTTGCAGGATCCTGTTTCCTTGGCACCTGATCTCCAGCCAACAGCACAGAGGGTTGTAAAATTCTAAAACTATTAAGTTCAGGCCAGAGAAGCAACACCCCTTAGATGCTCTAAGTGAGGACAACAGTGTATTTCTTAGGGGAACTTTGAGAATGCAACAATTACCCTTACCATGTAGTCTAAAGAAAAAGAAGCAAGGAAGTAAGGTAGGTCAAGCTGAGTGAGTTTGTGCATTCTGCTTCTGCTAGACCTGGGCATAAATGTCTTCCTAGGCCCTCCTAGCTGGGAAGTACCACCTACTCCCAAGCCTGATGAGGAGATGTCTATCCTGAGGAAGCCATATCCAAGACAAGCAACCTTGAGCCTTCTTAAAAAACTTCCCTATCATACTACCTAGCATCCTAGCCTTCTGTTCTAATTTAAAACTCAGTTAGGAGACTTTCTCTTTACCTATTGACCCTTGTTTCCACTGAAAAAAGGACACCTCTCAGTGGGAGGTGTAAAAAGATCTGTAAAGGGAAAGGTAAATGACAAAGAGCTAAAAGCATGAAAGATGAACCAGGTCACAAGCTTTCAATCCCCCTAGGGCGGAGTCTAAAGCCCTAGACTGATTGATCTCCCTTCAAAAGGTTAAAGGTTTCAGAAGTCTGGGAACTAGAGCCTCACATTGGGGTACAGACAAGCCACAGCCTGGCAGCTGTTTGTCAGGATTCTGACTCCAGCGAAACCTGGAGGGATATCAGGGGCAGGCTCATAACCAGGATTAGTGTGGAGTTCTCCTAAATCACCCATCACACTTCTGACAGGCAGCAAAGCTGGGCAGTAAGAACTGGGGAGCTGAAAAAAGCTAGGAAAAAGAACCCATAACTGGGGACAGTGAGAAGGAAGACAGGCAGGCCATCTACAGAAAAAATCGGGCTTAGACACAAAGAAGGCATCAGGAAGAGGCCTGGTAGAAGACAGGTAAGGTTTCTTAAGCCTTTTTTGTTGTTGTTGTTCACTACTTCATTATCCCCAGTTATGGGGTGATGGGGGGGGGACTGGAGATATAAAGCTTATCTGTGCCTCTGGACCCTAAACCCAAAGCAATGCAAATCTAGGCTGCCGGTGACTTCTTTGTGAAGCCTAGGACTGGTCTTAGCAGGGACCACTGCCCAGAAACTCGGTACCCTTCCCCCTGGGAGGTTTTGTTGCCCTTTAGATGGAGGCGAGGTGGGTGATGAGCCGTGAAGACAGGTGATACCAGGGTGGAGACCCTTTCGGCCTGCTCTGTGGCTGTTTACCCTCCTGCTTTCATCATCTCTCTCAGAACATACACAAAGCACCAGGGAGGCCTTAGCCCCGCTGGTACCTGGCTCCGTGGGGAGCCCTGGCGGGCGCAGTGGCGGGTACACTAGAGAGGAGGGGGAAGGCGCCCATTCGGCACCTCGTCCATCCCCCGGCCCGCAGTCTCTCTCGGGAAAGCCGTGAAGGCGATGGCTTAAGGGAGGGTGGGCTGCAGGCACCCGACAGTGGAGAAAAACAGGGACAGAGGGCACAGCGGTGGGGGCGGGGGTGGGGTGGGGGCGGGGAGGGGCGCGGGCGCGCCAGAGGACACGCTGGGGGCTGCCAGGGAGGCCGCTGGGAGGGGCCGGGGCGGCTGGAGGGTGGGCTGGACCCCGGGGAGCCGCGGGCCGCGCTCCCTTTGTCCCGCCCCCGGCCCTCGCGCGGCCCTGCCCGCGTACCTTCTTGTAGTTCTTGCCGAGCCAGAGCCGCACGTTGTCGAACTGGGTCACCGTGTCCGCGGCCTCGTAGTACTTCACGTTGGGGCCGCCGTCCTTCTTCCGCACCGCCATCTTCTCGGGCTCGGGCCCCGCCGCCGCCGCCCGCCCCGCTCAGCTCCCGCCTCCTCCGCCTCCTCCTCCGCCCGCCTCCCGCCGCCTCCCGCCGCCGCGGCCGCCGCCTCCCGCCGCCTGGGCCGGCCCCGGCCCGCGTAGCGCCCCCTGCCGGCAGTCCCGGCGCGGCGGCGGCGGTGGCCCAGCGCCCCGCGCGGCGCAGACCCTGTCGGCCTCCCCGGTGCCGGCCTCCGGGAAAGCGGCTGCTTCCTGGTGGGGGCGCCACTTTCTTGAGAGCGCCCTTTACCCGCCGCGAAGAGCCCTTTCCCTCTTTTTTTGCCTTTCATCCCGGAGTGTGCTAGTCCTCTATCCTATGTAAGGGAGGAAGCCCGTCGCCTGAAGGGGCCCCAACTTATAACCTGGAGTGGTCTTCACTTGGCACGGTCCTAACCTCACGGAGGAGCTTTTATCCCGAAGAACTCCAAACCCCTTTCCCCGAGAAATTCCTTCCCTGCATGCATTACCAAGTGCTGCTTACTCCCTCGTCTCCCTCACCCGCTTCGCCTGTTCCACTCAGTCCCTATCACTCCTTAACCCGAGAAGTCCCCTTAGCCGCCACCGTGAGGGCCCAGACGCTTTCATCAACTGCTTGGTCCGAAGGCCTTGCCATCGATTCTAAGTAGATTTGCGCTCCCTAAGACACCCCCTCATCCACCCACACAAGCAGGAGACTCCCGCCGGGTCAGCCGGTGCACCCGACTCTTTTCCTTTGAGTGGCATAGAGGAGAGGTAAGGAGCGAGGCGGGATAGTCTCAAGGTGTGTGCATGTGGGCCGCGGCCCTGCTTCCTATGGCCCCGCGCCGTCCGCGGTCTCCTTGCGGACCCTTTCTGTAAGCGCGCGGCAAAGCGCGATTTTGGGAGTCACGGTGGCCGAGTGGTTAAGGCGTTGGACTCGAAATCCAATGGGGTTTCCCCGCACAGGTTCGAATCCTGTTCGTGACGGTGGCTTTTTTTCGCCTCCATCTTTCATAGCATATAAGAGGAACCCCTGTACTCGCACGTGTCTGTCCAGCACTTCTCTTTCCGTCTCCATAAAGGTCACATCTTTGCACTTGGGGAGGACTGGGGTGGTCCCAGATCTCGGAAAGCTTAATTATGCAGAGCTGTATTGGCTGCTAGGATGCCAGACCCTCAGAATTCTGTAACTTATGATTTGCTAGCAGATGTTGACACACGTTTCATTCTTTTGAAGGGATGGGGAAGGATTTGAGTGAAGAAGAGTTGAATTTTTTTCAAGGAATGTGAGCTTGTGCAATAATCATCAAACCTGGGATTTCAAGGAAAATAGAGCATCTCTGAATTATCTCTTTCTTTCTTTCTTTTTTTTTAGTACCAGGGATTGAACTCGGGGGCACTCGACCACTGAGCCACATCCCCAGCCCTATTTTGTATTTTTTTTTTTTTTTAGAGACAAGGTCTCTTGAGTTGCCTAAGGGCCTCATCAAGTTGCTTAGGCTGGCTTTGATCCTCCTGTCTCAGCCTCTGGAGCCACCGGGATAACAGGCGTGCCAGGCCGGCTGCACCTCTGAATTTTGTAACTGGAAGTAACACCTTCAAAGTCTGAGGCCACTGAAGACCCAAGAAAGAGGGCATTTTCATTAGTATTTTCTTGAGGCGGACATAGGAGGGGGCCTATTGGAACATAAACACTGCAGATCCAGCTGGAGCCAGGGAGTTGGAAAATAATTTTATTTTTTATAAAGTGCTTGTTGTGTACCAAACTAGGGAATTCATCTGTTCTTATGCTCTCCTTTACTCAACATCACTTAGTTCTTAATCTAAGATACTTGTTTTTGTACTTCATTTCTTCTGCAGTGCATCTTCTCCAAAAAGGATCACAAGAGCAGGCAATTCAGGGTAAGTCAGAGCTTTGTGCACATTTATAAATCTTAAGAGTTTTTCACCCTCATACCACTACTCAGCTGAACTTCCCAGCATCACTCTCACCACTCCAAAATCCTGCATATCCTTTGGGCTCTTCTCCTTGATGCTCTAGATCACTCCAGCTGGAACCTAACAGTCTGTCAACTACCATTCACTGAGTATGATGCAAGGAATATCTTAACATGCTTCCACAAAATTAAGAACAAGTTCTGTTTATTTTGCTTTCTAAATATGTTCTCTAAGGTGAGTTTCAGGTTGGGCCCACCACTTAGCAAAGCTTTCAATTGGGAAGTAGTGGTACTTGTGAGCCATACTAAAGTAATCACACTGCAGCTGACCTTAAGTCTTGCCATGGTTGTTTTTTTGTGTTGCATGATCTGACCCTTTTCTCTCAACAGTCTTCCATTTTATTTTTTATTTATTTTTGCGGTTGTAGGCTTTGAACCTAGAATGCTTTATCACTGAGCCACATCCCCAGCCCTTTAATATTTTGGGTACAGGACCCCCAACTTGGCTCAGCATCCCAAGTCACTAGTATTTCAGGAATGTGCCCCTGTGCCCAGAGTCAATCTTCAATTTTCACAGCCACCAGCATTCTTTTAGTTTCCTAGTATAGTTATTTGACCTTGTTCATATGCTGTTCTCTGCTTTAAATAACCTTCTCATCCTCATCTACTCGGTATCCATCTAAGTGTTGGTTCTCTTAGAAAGTCTCTGACCACCTGGCACACATCCTTCTCCCTAATCTTTTTTTTTTTTTTTAAAGAATTTCAATATTTATTTTTTAGTTTTTGGCGGACACAACATCTTTGTTTGTATGTGGTGCCGAGGATCGAACCCGGGCCGCACCCAGGCCAGCGTGCTACCGCTTGAGCCACATTCCCCAGCCCCTCTCCCTAATCTTATATGAAGTCTTTCTTCCTCTGTAGAATATAAACTCTTGACACAAATAAGCCACTCAGTATACACATTTTAATCTTGTTTGGCTTTATTTTTTATTTTTATTTTTGGGGGTGGGTGGGTGGGTAGGGATTGAACCCTGGGCATTTTACCACCGAGTTACATCTTTAGCCCTTTTTATTTCTAATTTTGACAGTGTCTCACTAAGTTGCTTGGGCCTTGCTAAATTGCTGAAGCTGGCTTGGAACTTGCAATCCTCCTGCCTCAGCCTCCTGAGTTCACAGGAGTTCACCACCATGCCTGACCAAATTGGTGTTTTTTACAGTAATATAAAAATTTCTTGAGACTTAGGAAAACAGTGTATTTTGTTTCTTTGCAAGAAAATATCTCATACACAGATGTGATCAAACATGTATTGAAATAATAGAATCTAACAGGCTCAGTTTTCCACTTCCTGCCAAGTCCCATTTTGGATATACCCTCAGGCTTAAATATCTGGAGAGCCAAAATCAAAATTGACCAGCAGAGGGCAACCAACAACCATGTTGTGAAGGGAAGAAGGCTTCAAGATTTACAAAATGGAGGCTCTAGACCGGGAAGGGGATTGTGGCAGAGGTGGCTAAATACTTGATGTTCTTTTTCCCTTCTCAAATTTATTTTCCCTCTAACTTCTGAGGGTGAGGGTTTGTAACTTTCATGTACAATAGATAATTTGAAATTTCTACCATCTCTGTAGGCCACCCCAACTTCTCACCCTTTTTCTTCTAGCCCAGCAAGTCCTATCTATCCGTTTTATATTGTATGACCTGATCCACTCCCCAAACCATTTTTACATATTTATATTCCACCCAGTGCTTTAGTTCCTACTTTAGTATTTGACCTTGTTTATCTTCCCTGAAGTTGCTTTCTCTACTAGATTTACCATCCCACTCATTTCAGCCTCCTAAAGAACCTTCCATAAATATTTTTGCATCACCTTCAAATTCTCATACTCCAGGTAACCATTCCTTCATGAATTCATGACAGAGAAAATCCTACATTTGACAATTTCAAATCACCAAATTGTTTTGTACTTTTTTTCAGATAAAATACATACTTCCTGCCAAAGTCCCTAGTACCTTCATCCCTTGTCATCTGGTTTCTGCCTCCCAAAGTTATTTTAGACATTAATAGAAACCATTGGACAGATATGTATATGTGTGTGTGAGAGAGAGATAAATGCAGGAAATTGAACCCAGGGCATTTTACCACTGAGCTATACCCCCAGACCCTTTTTTAAAAATTTTTGAGATAGGGTCTTGCTGAGTTGCAGAGGCTGGCCTTGAAATTGTGATCCTCCTGTCTCAGCTTTCCAACTTGCTGGGATTACAGATATTTGCTACCACGTTAGGGCAGAGCTAATACCACTGTATAGTGATATTTTCAAGTATAAATTCTTAAGATTGGGGTTGGGTCTGGGCTCAGCAGCAGAGTGCTTGCCTCACATACGTGAGGCACTGGGTTCTATCCTAAGCACCACATAAAAAATATATTTTATCCATCTACAACTAAAAATATTTTTAAAAATTCTTAGATTGTAATCAAAATTGCTTTCCAGCATTAAAAAAAAAAAAAAACGCTGCTAATGAGGGAAAATCTCGTGCAATTGTTTAATATTGTGCTCTTCCAAGTTGTTGACTTACTCTAAATTTTAAAAGGTTTGCATAAACCCCTGAAGTTTATCCTGTAAAGCAAATAAAATTAGGACTTGAGTGGAAATTATCTCAACCTACAGTTGTTTCAGGGATGTTGCAATGACAGAAAACATTTCTGAAATTCCTTCCCAGCCTACTTTATGAGCTATCTTAAAATGATTCATTACTTCAGAATTATTTTTTAAAAATTTAGTCAACCTTATCATGCATCGCCTGTTTTGTTCCAGATGACTACTGGGATTCCTAGTACTAGAATTTCTTGATCTCCTCTGGGCAGATAATTCCCCAATTCATGTCCTTAGCTCTAGTTTCTTGCTCTTAAACTCCAGATCCATTTCCTGGATTTTCCAATCCAGTTCTCCAAATTAACTCAAAACTACTCATCCTCTTCTCCCTATTCAGGTTAATGACACCATGTTCTCATCAACTTATACTAGAAACCTGTCTTTTATCTTTGACTCATTTTTGTTTATGTGTAATAGTTAGAGGCTCAGGTTCTAGAATGATTTTTCTGGGCTCAAATCCTAGTTTTGATTATTAACTCTGTGAACTTTGCCTTCTGCTTCAATTTCCCCACATAAAAAATGAAGTTGATGATAAAACCTCTTAATTAAAAAGTTGTTGGGCCAGGGACATGTCTGCAGCCCCAGCTACTTAGAGTTTGAGGCAGGATGGTGGCAAATTGGGGCTAGCCTGGGCAATTTAGTAAGACTGTCTCAAAATGAGATTGTACTTCAGTGGTAGAGTGCTCCAGGTTCAATCCCCAGTATGGAGCAGTATGGAGCAGCAACCCAGTATGGGTGGATTAGTGGGATTATTAAATTAATATCTAATATTTAGAACAATGCCTGTCTCACAGTAAATGCTCAATCTGCCCACTACCCCTTTTCTTTAATGCCAAATGTGACTGGTTCAGAATTCAGCTCATGATTCCAGAGAAGCCTTCCCCTTCATGTCCTTCAAATAGATAGATGACTCCTTTCTTGACCTGTTATATTTAGTCCCTATCTATTAGCAACATACTATACTGCATTTCTCATTGTTTAAGTTTACATTACCTAGTAAGCTGCAAATTACATCTTATTTTTCAATTATTTACATACTTCAAATGCCTGGCACCATGTCTAGCACATGACAGATAGTTTCATTGTTGGGCTGAGAAAAATCTAATCAGTTAAGACCTTATTTATTTTTTCTTCCCAAATGTCTCTTGTCCCTTCTTTCCTGCTATATTTCAAGGGCTTATTCTCTCTGCATAAATTACTGGAAAGCTTGTTAATATTGCTGACACCAATTTGTTTTCTTCTCACAACCACCAGAATCAGTTGAAAGCCATTCCTCCTCTCAAAAACTTACCTGTAAAATTAAAATCCAAATTCCCTATAATGCAACTTCAATAACTGGCCTCAAATTATTTCTACTAACCTTTCATTAGATCCTTTGATAAATTATGCTCCAGATTATATCCTATTGTTTTCCTTCACTTTTTTAAAAAAATATTTTTCTTTAATTGTAGATGGACATAATGACTTTATTTATTTATTCTTTTATGGTCCCGAGGACCGAACTCAGTGCCTCACATGTGCTGGGCAAGTGCTCTACCACTGAGCCACAACCCCAGCCCATAACTTCACTTTTTAAAAAAAATTTTTTTGTGATACTGGAGATTGAACCCAGGGGCACGCTACCACTGAGTCTATATATATATTCTTTAGTTGTAAATGGACCTTTATTTTTATTTCTTTATATGAGGTGCTGAGAATTGAACCCTGTGCCTCACACATGGTAGGCAAGTGCTCTACCACTGAGCCACAACCCCAGACCCAGGTCCTTTGTATTTAAGACAAGATCTCACTAAATTGCTGAAGCTGGCCTTGAACTTGGGATTCTCCTCCATCTATCTTCTGAATAGCTGATATTATAGGCATGCACCACTGCATCTGGCTATCTCTGTTTTGTTTTTATTGGCAATGGGGATTGAAACCAGGGGTGCTCTTTCACTGAGCTATATCCCCCCCCTTTCTATTTTGAGACAGAGTCTCACTAAATTGCCAAGTCTGGCCTCAAACTGAATCCTCCTGCCTCAGTCACCCATGTTGATGGGATTACAGGCATGTACCACTGCACCTAGCCCTTCAATTGTTTTATATTGTGATCTCAAAACAGGTTGCAATGTTTTAGACCTTTAAGCATGTTTTGAAGCATTTTCTTTCTTTAAATATTCTTGGTTTTAGGTGGACACAATATCCTTATTTTACATTTATGTGGTGCTGAGGATCGAACCCAATGCCTCATGCATGCTAGGTGAGCACTCTACCACTGAGCCACAACCCCAGCCCCTTGAAGCATTTTCTTTTTTTTTTTGTTCTTTTTTTTTTTTTTTAAGCATTTTCTTAAAGCAAGCCAAGATTTAAAAGTTGTGAGATGTTACATGTTAGGATGTCCAGAGATTTTTTTTTGAAAAATCATTAAAATTGGTAATATTTGGTACTTATTCTTGTATGGCACACCTACACTGCCAGGTGTCTTCTCTCAAGGTATGTATTTTTGGGGGCTGGGGTTGTGGCTCAGTGGTAGAGCGCCTGCCTGGGATGTATAAGGCACTGAGTTTGATCCTAGGCACCACACAAAAATAAAGGTCCATCTACAACTTAAAAAAAAAAAATTAAATAGAAAAGATATGTAGTTTTCATTTAGCCATCTTTAAAAAAAAATCTTCCTACAACTGTACGGTGAAAAGATCAAACTAAAGGTGGAGCAATCGAGCATATCTTCTGATGTTAAGAAATAAAGACTCTCCTGTGATGTCTTCTATCCTCAGAAATGTTTTGCTTGAATCTCTCAAGATTCTAAATTTGTTAAGTAAAACAGGGATTAGAGGAATCATTTTAAGTACTCTCTGTAAAAGCATCCAGTCAGTGTTGGAGCCCTTGCCTGGCATGTGGCCCTGGAGTCAGTCTCCAGCACTGGGGGGGCGGGGGATGCCACAGTGGCACACACCCCTGGTAATCCCAGCAATGTGGGTGGCTGAGGCAGGAGGATAGCAAATTCAAGACCAATATTAACAATTTAGCAAGACACTGTCTCAAAATAAAAAATGCTTGGGGCAGGGCTATAGCTCCATGGCAGGGCACTGTGAGGCACTGCATTCGATCCTCAGCACCACATAAAAAATAAATAAAATAAAGGCATGATCTCTGCCTACAACTACAAAAAATTTAAAAAATAAAAATAAGTAAAAAAATAGAAAAAGCTGGGAATGTAGCTTAGTGGTACAATCCTGGGTTCAATTATCAGTCCCACCCCCCCATCCTGCCAAAATAAAAGCAGTCAATCTATTGAAAAGACAATTCTCCAGGACAACTGGCCTAATCTCTTGAACAAATTAGTATTATATAAAAAAGGTTGTTCTGGGAATTCAGATAAAGAAGGTATACTGGGCCAGGTGCAGTGATGCACACCTATAATCCCAGCAATTTGGGAAGCTGAGACAGGAGGATTCCAAGTTCAAGTTCAAGGCAAACCTCAGCAACTTAGGAGGGCTCTAAGCAAAAATAAAAAAAATTAAATAAAAAGGGCTGGGAATGTGACTAAATGGTAAAGCACTCCTGGGTTCAATTTCTTATACCACAAAAAAAAAAAAAAAAACCACTGGTTTTATTTTCCTCTGTCCATACATTACTAGTAACCTTAGCATACTTATCATAAGGCATCTTATGATATATTCATTGCCATTAGGGAGTAAGTTCTTTGAAGGTAAGTGCCATTTTACCACATGAATACCCCAAGCCTCCCATTCTCACTGTTATCTTGCAGGATAGACATTCAATGAATATATTTCCAAAAACAGTTCTACCCCAAAGGAAGAAGATATGGTACCATTCATAACATTCCAAAGAATGAATAGCAGGTTCTCAAAGTAATTTTGGAGGAATTTCGGGGAAAACAGGACTAGTAGTATTACTTGGGTAGAAATATTGCTCTTAAGCTCTATGTTGTGATGTGCCCATCATTATGTTCTAATCATACCTTATATATATCAAAGTATTGACTCAGTGCAGGAATGCCTTTTCCCTCCAACTCACCAGTTTCTAGAATATTATTAGACTTACATTCGCTGCATGACAAATGCTCAACAAACTTAAAATATAATTGTGTGGGGAGTTCCTTCTCATGATGTGGAGAAGGTGGTGCCAGAAAATGCTTAGAAAAAGACTATCTGTTTGATGACCACAGCAGGTATAGTTGCTTCAGGTTCCCTTCCTCACATTTATTTTCTTGGTTAGGAGGTATCAGGGAGTGGAGGCCTCTCTGCCTGCAATGAAATTCCAGATTTCAAAGCAAAGGTGCTTGTGGGATAGGGGGAAAAGGTGTGCACCTTCTACAAAAAGTAACCCCAAGCCTAGCAACACAGAGAAGACATGGAATTTAGGGTAAAGGCACATCTTAGAAAGAACACAGTTCAGATCACTGGAGAGAACTTTGGCTGATACAGAATAAGAGGAGGGGGAGGATGCAGGAGAGCACACAGAGCGAAGCAGATGTAGAGTACGCACTATTCCTAGATAGATAGCTTCCAAAACAAAGGTCAGACCTAAGGTAAAGGTAAGGTTTACAAAGCAAGGAGAAGGGTAATTAAGAGTGGAAAAAAAGTCAAACAGATGAGAAACTTTACCAAGTAATGGTGAATTAAGAATTTAGAGGATTGAGTGAAAGGTTTATTATTAGTGCAGTCAACACAATGGAAGAGCATGTACAACACAACCAGCAACCTGCAGAGACACTAGTGCAAAGGGTAGGTAGGGAAGCCTCAACTGAGCTTTCCAGCTCCACCTGAGGGTTAAGGACAGGAGACTGTGAACCTTGGTAAGGAAGGAAGGGGCAAAAGGAAATGTAACCAGACTAATAATTATAGCAGTGTCTGCAAATTCCTGAGCACCATGTCCTAGAGCTAGAATATGGCTGGTTCCCTACTCCCCTCAAGCTGTATCCCTCCTCCCCAACTGAAGTGATGCCATGACTTGACTATCCAGACCAATAGCAAGTTGGCCTGGAATAAAATTCCAAAAAGAGAAGCTGTTATATGGTGGAGAGAAGCCCTTTGATTTTTCTCAAACCCCACTCCCACATATTTCATATTAAAATAATCACACCTACTACCTTCCCCTTCACTTATTCTGTCAGTCACTAATCAGAGGGATCAAGGAATGCCTCAGGTAGCATAAAATGAAGTTGAAATCCTTAAGTGGACAAGGGTGAGGCAAAGCACAGCCTGTTCTTGGAGACACAAGATAATTCTTACCCCTTGCCTGGTGAGGCTTAGAACCCAGCTATACAGTTCCAGGGAAACTTGAGAAGGAGATGCACACCGCCACCCCCCCCCATTTTTTTCTTGGTACTAGAGACTGAACCCAGGGTATTCTACCACTGAGCCAAATCTCCAACCCTTTTATATATATATATATATATATTTTTTTTTTTTTTTTTTTTTTTTTTTTAATTTTGAGACAGGGTCTTGCTAAGTTGCAGAGGCTGGCCATGAACTTGACATCCTCTTTCCTTAGTTTTTTAAGTAGCTAAGACTATAGATGTGTTTCATTGCACCCAGCAGATGGATGCCTTCAAAATTAATATTCTAAATCCAGGGTTTTACAATAAGACCCTAAAGGGCTGGAAGCAAATTTCTTCAGGGGCACAGGCATTGATGTTGTGTGTCACATCCATCATGGGAGTAGAGGAATAACTCCTCATCTCAGATAGGTTATGAAGTGTCAGAGCAGGTATAAATTCAGTCAAGGACTCCCTTGGCTCTTCCTATGTTAAAGCCAAAGGTTGTGCTGAAAAGGAAAAATATAAAACAGACTCCTCCCTGTCCCACCCTATCCAGAACCCCCACAATACGAACAACAAAAGAAAAGTTTTTAAGTTTTGTTGATATTTTTTCTTTTTTCCTTTCTTAAAAAAAAAAAAGTAAATAAATTAAATTGCCAACAATGTGGCTGGACTAGCAAGTGGGATAGTCATAACCAGGCCATTCTTTTTTAAAAAAAGGGGGGGAGGGGGACAGATGTGATTTGTGAAATATAAACAAACAACAGCCAAAGGAAATTTATCAAAATAACTAACTACAATCACAGGTCTAGAGAGGGGTGTATGGAACTATTATGGGCATGACACAAGAGGCAGTATCTACCTGACTTCAGCAAAAGCCAGAGAGCAGCTTCTTGCTGAGCATATGAACCTCAACAGTCAAACCCTTACCCCAAACCCTGTCATTCCCTAATTATGAAAAAGTGGAAAACAGAGCTCATCTGGAAATTTCCAGCACTCCAACCTGTGCACCTGCAGACCCAGCAGGAGCCTGCACCTTTAAGGTGGGCTGAACAGGGATGTGCTTGGCACAGAGGTCCAGTCTTCCCCTAAGGGCTATCAGTGACGGCCAATTACTGGCTTATTTACTTCTAGGGTTTTGGATCCACCCTTACCTTTTCTTCTAGATGTCTGTTCCTCAGAGCTGCCCTATAAATGCTGCTTAGAATCAACAGGCCAGCCTGCTCTGATTCCCTGGTTTTAGAGTACAGGGATGATTAGCAATTCCTCATTCCAGCCTGATCCTCTAGGGAAAATAAATCTCTTTGTGCTTTCTGAAAATACCTGGAACCAGGGACCCTAGGCAGGAAAATACATAGGTGGGGACTTTCCCACCCATGCTGAGAATTAACAGACATTTTAGGAGAAGAAATATGGCAAAAGGCAGGAATCTGGGTTTCTCCCCTGAAAGGCTGAGCAAAGTGCTCCAGGGCCCTTCAGTGCCAGAACAGCAGGGAGATGTGTGGCTCAAGTGTAAGCCGAGGCATTAAGGAGAGTGGGGAGGACGACTCAAGGCCCAGCTGCTGGAGTGATGGGGTTTTCCCGATTTCCATCTCTTCCTCATAGCTGGTCGAACTCTCCTATATCTCCTCCACGCCATGAGCAAATATCATGACAAGCCCTGGCTCCTGCACCATGTCATCACCCATATGCTGATTTTCACAGGCCATCACAACAACAGCCTGCTTGCCAGGGATGCGCTTGGCCACGTAGTTCTCATAGTAGCGCCGGTTCATCTGTCTTGTCTCTAGTGTGGCCAGACCCTGGGGCCAGCTGCGTTCGTGGGCATTTTCAATCAGCTCGTTGACAATAGAGGCAGGGCAGCCACTCTCCACCAGGGAGCGCTTGATTACAGCCTGGAGCACAGCATCTGGGGTCGAGATCATCCCTCCCCAGCGGGTCACTCTAGCCGGCTGCAGGGAGTTCACCCACCTGTGTGGAAGGGGTTGGTGGTGGTCATTTCAGCTCATTACCTTTCTCTACTTTGGCTTTTTTTCTTAAGAGGAATGACCACCCACTCTGCAGTTAGCTAGCCTCTACTCTTCCTTCTCTTCCAGTACTGGCTCAGAAACCCCAAATCTTTCCCTAGATGATCACATCCAAGTCACCACAAGTTATTCACCAATTAAATTCCATGAGTCTACACTATCCTTGAATTTTCTTTGAAATCCTAAATGCTTAGCACATATAGTGCCTAGCACGCAGTAGGTGCTCAACAAATGTTTATTGATTCCTCTATACTGTGTCCCCGCTAGGCACTATTGCCCTATATATATCAATTCACACTTACATTTAGTCTATGAACTGTATAGCACTCCAGAACTGAAAGGGATCTTAGACTTCACTTGTTTTTGCGGCATTTTAGATCACTTTCCTGGATTTGTACTCTCCCTCTTCTTCTCTGGGTTGTAAGCTACCTGAAGACAGGGACAATATCTTCTATTTCTTTTTGGCCCTCTTATGACTCCACAGCTTTTAAAACAGGGCTTTGTTCTTGGTGGTACTCACCTAGTTCTGGAAAAACTGCATCCTTGGGCAGGATTCCCTGTCCATCCACCCAAATGAGTAAGAGATCCTGTCCTGGAATTGAGGGTTATCCTCTTCTCCTCTGCCTTTGTCCTTCACCCAAATCTGAGAAGCAGTGGCCCTAGCCCAGCTTTCTTATTGCCCTCCTCTGCCACTCCCCTGTTATTCCTCCTTTCAGGCTTTGGTGCCAGGACGTGGAGTCTGACTCCATATCCTGAGTGACACTCACTCTAGGATCTCGTTGTATTCAATCGTCTCCTCCAGGTTCTGAAGGTTGGGGTTGACACTGCGGATTGCACGCATGTATGCCTTTAACAGCTGGATGTCTCGCTTCTGTTGGAGGGAAGGAGAACCAGGGATGATAGTTTAGGCAGACAAGATCTGAGAACCAAGGCAACTGAAAGATCTGAGAAACATGAGACTGTTAGCTTCAGGAAAACAAGAATAGGACTATCTCATTTCCAGCTGTCTTCCCAATGCTTAGCAAAGTGCCTTTACAGAGAAGGCATTTGATAAATGTTAGGTGAATAAATGACATGAAGGGATGAAGGGAAGTCAAATACCCACTCACCAGGGCTCACAAGCACAACCACAAATCCAAGTGTTCACAGTGGTGTCTGTAACCCATAGGCATGCAGTTATTTGAATATGAGGCAAATGTTCTACCCCATGTTCTCTGAGCCCTACCTGTTCCGCCAGCTGGTGTTTATGTTCAGCTGACGTCTTCTCCAGCTCTGCAATACGTGTCTGCTGCTGCTGTACCACGGAGCGCAGGTGCTTAATGCAGTTGTGGTTTGGCAGCTCATCTTTGGGCATCTCCAGGCTGCAGTCCAAAGTAGAGAAAGAGCAGAACAGGCCCTTTCAATGGGTCATGTAGGCAAATGGCCTATTCAGTGGCAGAAAACTGATGAGTGGGATATCTCCTATCCCAGATATCTAACATTCATTTCAGGCCTTCCTTTGTTTATTCCATTAACCTTCTTCCCCCAGACTTCTTCCTTCCCCTTTGCTCTACTTTATCTGAATTTCTTTCATCCTTTAAGATATAGTACTATGGGGATTTTTTTCCTTTTCTTTTTTTATTATTTTCTTGTGCCTTTCATAGCCACTCCTACTTAGTATGGCCCTCCTAATCTGAGAGGGGGATTTCTAGGTACATTGCTAAACCACCCTGTTAAAACCGAGTACAGGGAAGCAAGAAAGGTAAAAGCCAGGACAAGAAAAGACAAGAGTGTTTTATCAATCATATGTTTTTTTTCTCCTATAGATTCTGCCTGTGCACTTATTTATTCTGAGAAATCCTAGATTCACTACCCCTGCTATCAGCATTTAATCAAATATTTCTACCTCAAAAAAAGAAAAAATAGGGCAGAAGAGAGAAGCCTGGAAATTACAGCAGTCAGCCTGACGAATAGAAAGCATTATGAGCCTAAAAGGGAAAAACAAAGTAAATCAATTTTTAGTGTTATCACCTAGATTGCTGAATTGCTGTCCTCTTATTAAAACAAAAACAAAAAGATCATACTTAGAAAGCAGCAAGAAAGTGAGATTTGGGCTGGGGATGTGGCTCAAGCGGTAGTGTGCTCGCCTGGCATGCGTGCGACCCGGGTTTGATCCTCAGCACCACATACAAAGAAAGATGTTGTGTCCGCCGAGAACTAAAAAATAAATATTAAAAAAAATTCTCTCTCTCCCTCTTTAAAAAAAAAAAAGAAGAAGAAGAAGAAGAAGAAAGTGAGATTTGGGGCAGAGAACTGAGAAGGTCAGGTATGTCTGTGCCTACATACACAGAAAACCTCCTTAGCAAGTGGGCAGGGCATCCAGATTCAGGAACAAAAATGAGAACCCTTTATCAGTGTAGGGCAGAGGGGAAGGAATCTCACCCGCAGCCCTGTTCACAGGTCACAGGCCGCTTTGGGTTGTGCTCACAGTCACTGAGGTGAGACATGAGGTTGTCAAGACGGACAACAGCACTACAGCCAAACACAGCGTTGTCACAGGCAATCTGCAGCTTTGACAACATGTTCCGCATGATCCGAGGTACTGGGCGCAGGTGGGCAACTGTCACAACGCTACGGTCCACTGGACAGGTCTGCTGCTGAGAGAACCACTGGGTGATACAGGCGTTGCAGAAAGCATGCTCACAGTGAGGTGCCTAAGAAGAGAAAACAAAGGAAGAGGGACACAAGGAAATTAGCAGGAGCTAAGAACCTGGATATAACTACAAAAACAATTGAGCCTTTGAAAAGCTTCTAGAACCAAAGGTCCCTAGGGTCACAGCAAATTATAGATCTACTATGGGCAAGGCATTTTGGGATCAGGCTTAAGATATATTTCCTGTGCTCAAGAATACAAATGGGAGTCGGATGCAGTGGTGCACGCCTGTAATCTCGAGTTCAAAGCCAGCCTCGGCAAAAGCAAGGTGCTTAGCAACTCAGTGAGACCCTGTCTCTAAATAAAATACAAAATAGGGCTGGGGATGTGGCTCAGTGGTGGAGTGCCCCTGAGATCAATCCTTCGTACAAAAAAAAATATACAAACTGCTCAATAGGTGTAGTGGTGCACGCCTGTGATCCCAGATACTTGGGAGGCTAAGGCAAAAGCATCAGCAATTTAGTGAGATCCTATCTCAAAATAAAACAAAAAAAAGGGATTGGGATGTGGCTCAAGGGTTAAGCACTGCTGGGTTCATTCCCTGGTTCCAAAAAATAAAAAAATAAAAAACCAAACAGGTTGTGAGACAAGACAAACAAGTAAAAAGTTATATAACAATAAGAGATATAAATAACATTCCAGGACAATAGGAGATGACATAAGACAATTATTGTCGACTGGATTGCACATATAATAATTGGCAAATAAATAAAGACCAGAGGAGGGTGAGATCTTTCCAGACTAGGTCAATCATAGCAGATTATTTATGGAGAAGCCAAAATTTGATATGAATCTTTTTTTTTTTTTAATATTTATTTTTTTTAGTTTTTGGCGGACACAACATCTTTGTATGTGGTGCTGAGGATTGAACCCGGGCCGCACGCATGCCAGGCAAGCGCGCTACCGCTTGAGCCACATCCCCAGCCCCTGATATGAATCTTGAAGGATGATTCAGATCACAGATCTGGAGAAGAGGGAGAAAAGATTTACTGGTAGAGGATCAGTATAAGAGAGCAGAACAAGAAATGCCTGGGACTCCTGTTGAGAAGTAAGAAACCTCTCTACATAGATCCAAGTTGTTATTTTATATAAGAAGGCTGACCTTAGGAGTTGCCATGAGTCCCAATAGACACACTTAAACTCCTCAACAGGGCCTTAGTTTTCTATAAATTACTGAATATCTTCTAACTGGATTTCCTACTCCAAACTTGGCCCTCCCCCAAAAGACTTTTAATTAATTTATTTTGAGATAAGTCTCACTGTGCTGCCCAACCAAGCCTTGAACTTGCAACTCTCCCACCTTAGCCCTCCCAGTAACTGATATTTACAGGTAAACACTGAACCTGGTTACCCTCTTCCCTTTATAATCCATTCTGCATTTAACAGCCAGAAAAAGCATTTAAAAATGCAAAACCCCAACTGTGGTGGCACATGCTTGTAATCCTCGGGAGGCTGAGGCAGTAGGATCTTGAGTTCAAAGCCACCCTCAGCAAAATGAAGAGGTAAGCAACTCAGTGAGATCCTATCTTGAAATATAATACAGAATAGGGCTGGGGATGTGGCTCAGTGGTCAAGTGCCCCGAATTCAATCCCCAGTAACCAAAATTAAAAATTAAAATGCAAACCAAACCATATCATTCCCATGCTTAAAAATTTACAATGGGACTGGGCATGGTGGTGCATGCCTGTAATCCAGTGGCACGGGAGGCTGAGGCAGGAGGATCTCAAGTTCAAAGCTAGCCTCGCAACTCAGTAAGGCCCTAAGCAACTCAGCAAGAACCTATCTCTAAATAAAATACAAAATAGGGCTAGGGATGTGGCTCAGTGGTCAAGTATCCTCCCCAAAAAATATTTACATTGGAGGCTCCACAATAGAGCACTTGCCTAGCACACATGAGCCTCTAGGTTTGATCCTCAGCACAACAACAACAATAAATTTCTTTCCACGGTTTCCCACTGTACTTAAAATAAATCTAAACTCCTACTTAGGACCTATAAAACTCTGCCTAATCTGGGCCTCTGTCTCTGACTCTCACCTTATGTCATATTCCCAGCAATGTTCAGGCCATTTTGGCTTTCTCTCTGTTCCTTGACCATACCAGCTCATTTCTGCCCCAGAACTTTGTGTATGTGCACATGTATGAGAGTGGAGAGCAAGGGAAGGAAGGAGGAGACAGGGAGGGGAAAAGGAAGAGAGAGACAGGCAGACACAGACACACTAGAGATTGAACCCAGGGGCGCTTTACTACTAAGTTACATCCCCAGTCCGTATTTTTATTTTTTATTTTGATGGGGTCTTGGTAAATTGCTCAAGCTGGCCTCAAACTTGTGATCCTCTTGCCACAACCTCCTAAATCCCTGGGATTACAGGCATGTTTCATCACATCCAGCTAGAACCTTTCTTTTTATTTTTCTTAATATTTATATTTTTTTTAGTTGTAAATGGACACAATACCTTTATTTTATCTATTTATTTTTGTGTGGTGCTGAGGATCAAACCCAGGGTCTCGCATGTGCAAGGTGAGTGCTCTGCTGCTGAACCACAACCCCAGCCCCTAGAAACTTTCTTTTACTGCTACTCTGTTTAAAATTAATGCCTTCCTGCAGATCGCAACATGAAAGCCCCTTATCATTCAGGTCTTGGTTTAACTATCAACTCTTTTTTATTTATTTATTTACTTATTTTTTGTAGTGCTAGGAATTAAACCCAGGGCCTTGTGAGTGCAACGCAAGCACTCAGGCAACTGAGCTATATTCCCAGCCTTCTCTTTTTTTTTTCTTTTTTCTTTTTTAGAGCATCATAGTTATACATAATAGTTGGGTTCATTTTGATAAAATCATACATGCAAGGAACTTGATTTCAATTCCCATTCCCCCATTTTCCTCTCCTCCTCCCTTTCCCCGTCTCCCCCGCTCCTCTACTTTACTGGTCTTCCTTTTGCTCCTTTATTTATTTATTTTTGATAGGTACTTTCTACATATACATTACGCTGAAATTCCCTTTGATATATTTATATATACACATAACATGATTTTGTTAGGGGTTTTCCATATTTCCTCCCTTTTTCCATCCTTCCTTGCTCCCTCTTATTCATCTTCTACTCCTCTGATAAAAGATTTATTTATTTATTTATCTATTTTTAAAGAGAGAGAGAATTCTTTTAATATTTATTTTTCAGTTCTCGACGGACACAACATCTTTGTTTGTATGAGGTGCTGAGGATCGAACCTGGGCCACACGCATGCCAGGCGAGCGCGCAACAGCTTGAGCCACATCCCCAGCTCTGATAAAAGATTTATGACATCTGATCCCCAACTCCCACTGCCTTCTTTCTCTTACTTTGCTTTATCTACCACATATGACAGAAAATATTCAAACCTTGATTTTCTGACTCTGGCTTATTTCACTTAGCATGATGTTCTCCATTTACCAGCAAATACTATTATTTCCATCTTCTTTATGGCTAAAACTCCACTGTGTATATATACTTGATATATATATTTCCTGATTCACTCATCTACTGATGGGCATCTTGATTGATTCCATAATTTGGCTATTGTGAATTGCAACTCTCACCTCTTCAATGATTATCCTAATTCAAACCCACCATTGCTACAGAAGTGTACAGAATGAGCAACCTTTTATAGAGTTGTATACTCCCCACACACATCTATCTAAATACTCACTGGAGGGATACCAAATAAGATTTTTTTTTTTTTTTGAGAGAGAATTTTAATATTTATTTATTTATTTTTTAGTTTTCAGCGGATACAACATCTTTGTTGGTATGTGGTGCTGAGGATTGAACCAGGGCCGCACGCATGCCAGGCGAGCACGCTACTGCTTGAGCCACATCCCCAGGCCCCAAATAAATTAATAAAAATAGGTAGACAGGGACAAGGACAGAAGTGAGAATTCTCACTATTTTTTTTTTTTTTTTTTTTGGGTACCAGGGATTAATCAGGAGTGATTAACCACTGAGTCACATCCCCGTCCCTTTTTTTGTATGTATGGTGCTGGGGCCTATGCATGTGAGGCAAGCACTCTACCAACTGAGCTATATCCCCAGCCCTTTTGTTTTATTTTGAGATAGGGTCTTGATAAGCCACTTAGTGCCTCACTAAGTTGCTGAGGCTGGTTTCAAATTTGGAATCCTCCTGCTTCAGCCTCTAGAATTGCTGAAATTATAAGTGTGTGCCACCATGCCCAGCCATCTTTTTATACTATTTTTCTTTCTTTTCTTTTTTTTTTTTTTGTGGTGCCCAGGATTAAAGGGATTGAACCCAGGGCCTTGTACTTGCGAGGCAAGCACTCTTATCAACTGAGCTATATCCCCAACCCACTATTTTGATTTCTTAACCATATAAATGTAATACCTATTCCAAAAATAAATAAAGAGCTGGGGGCTGGGGTTGTAGCTCAGTGGTAAAGCACTTGCCTCATACATGTGAGGCACTGGATTCAACCCTCAGCACCACATAAAAATAAATAAAACAAAGATATTGTGTCCATCTACAAATAAAAAAATTTTTTTAAATATTTTATTTTGGTTAGCAAGTGATGTGGATAGCAACAGAATGTGATGGCTATCATTATCCAAAGTATGAAGACACAAACTGGTGTGAACATACTTTATATACAACCAGAGATATGAAAAATTGTGCTATGTATAACAAGAATTGAGCAACCTTTTGTATAGAGTTGTTTTCCACTATCATTTATTTGAAAAATCAATTAAAATATTTTGTTTTAGTTGTAGTTGGATATAATACCTTTTTCAAAAAATTTATTTTATGGGGTGGGGATGTGGCTCAAGCGGTAGCGCGCTCGCCTGGCATGCGTGCGGCCCAGGTTCAGTCCTCAGCACCACATACCATGTTGTGTCCGCCGAAAACTAAAAAATAAATATTAAAATTCTCTCTCTCTTTAAAAAAAAAACATTAGATATAAAAAAATTTTTTAAAAAAATTTATTTTATTATTATATGGTGCTGAGGATCAAACCCAGCACCTTTTGCGTGGGCTAGGTGAGTGCTCTACTGATGAGCCACAACCCCAGCCCCTAAAAAAACATTAAAAAAAAAAAAAGAGCTGGGAGTATAGCTCAGTGGTGGGAGTATGCTTAGCATGTACAAGGCCCTGGGTTCTAGCAATAAAACAAAACAAAACACCAAACAGCTGCGTGCAGTGGCATACGCCTGTAATTCTAGTGACTCAGGAGGCTGATGCAGGAGGATCACAGCTACAGACCAACCTAGGCAACTTTGAGAGACCCTGGCTGAAAATAAAAAAAAAAATTAAAGGATGGAGGATATAGCTCAGTAGGAAAGCATACCTGGTTTCAATCTTCAGTACTACAAAAACAAACAAACTATGGCATGGCATTAACATCCTTAGCAGGGGCCTTCACCCTTGGAAATATGCCTAGTATCACAAAGGTTGCCTCCCCTGCTCCTTAGAAGGTAAATCTTAGAGGTGAATAGATGGTTTCTAACTAACACTCACCTCTTTATAAGTGTCTTGTTTCAAACGACACCAACAGAAAACAGACAAGGCCCTGTCAGAGAGGGAAGGGAACCTGACACACCCCATGATCTCTGGACATCATAAGGATAGCTCACTCCACACCTATCCAATATGTCTCTAATAGCAGTAGGCTGCAAAGACCTAAAAAGGGGATAGTCAATGGAGGGCTGCTTTTGGAATGTAGTCTAAATTTTATTCAGCTCAACCATATGTGCTTCTTTGGATGATTGGAAACTGGAGAAAAATAATCAACTCAAAGGTTCAAGGGGGAGTCCCTGGGAGTTATTTAAGCAGTAAATATGAGACCTCACTGACTGGTGTCCTTGTTTGGAAAATGGGATTACCTCTAGTTGGCTGGGAGTGGCAGAGGATTAATTGGTATTTACAGAATGAGGGTAATAAGGATCATGTAGGATGATGTCCCATGAATGCAACAGTTAAGGAATCACCTTACTCATATTTAACTGGTAATACTAAGCTTCTTCTCAAACTTGCCCTAAGAAGGTATGAGTGACTCTGGTTGGGCAAGGCTAGCAAAAAAATAACCTACTGATGCCAACAGCTTTCATGTCAAATTGCAGAATGCATGGCTGTACAAAAGTTGATCTATTTAATAGATCCCTGGAAGAAACCATCAGTAAATGTAGTTCCCACTTCCTATGTGTTAATAAAAGAGGTCTACAGAGAGACTAGCTGATTATCAGGAACACTACATCATCAAAATTCAGAGAGAACTTATCAGGAGTCCAGAAGGTCAAGCATGGAAAGGAAGAGGAATCTAGTCACAGTTCCTGCAGACAAGAGGCAGTTACGAAGCCACTGCCAGAAGAAACAAACAGTTGGGTAACAAAAGCACACATTGCCTCAGTGATCTCAACTACTCAAGAGGCTTAAGTAGAAGGATCCTAAATTCAAGGCCAGCCTCAGCAACTTAAGGAGACCCTGCCTAAAATAAAGTAAAGGCTGGGGATTGTAGATCAATGGTGGAGCACTTGCCTAGCATATGCTGAATTTGATCCTTAGAATCATAAAAGTAAAAAAGAAGAAAAAACAAGCTACTGACTATTTTACAGCAGAAATATCTTAGAGCAACCTTATAAGAAAATCTGAAGCAGGGGATCTATGGCACCCATATCTGGACAGTCTCTGGAAGGCCCTATTATTCTTAGAGCCACCACTGCTCCTCTGTACCAAACCTCTATTAAGGTTGAGGAGGGGAAGTAAAACATAGTGACTTCCCCATGGATTCCATTCCTCATGAACATTTTCTACTAGTTCCACTGCTACCTCTTGCCCTACTAAACCCACCATGCAGCCAACTCACCTGTACTGGCTCCTCCAAGACTCCACTGCAAATAGGGCAGATAAGATCTTCGTCAACATCCCCCTGGAAACGGGTTACATCATACCCCATGTCTCATCACTGAAACCCAGATCCTGGAAGAAACAACAGAGAAAAAAGAGGCCAGTTCAGAAAGTCTACCACAATGTGGTGAAAATGAACTCATTGCCAAGATTAATTCATTTATCCAACAAATATTTATTAAGAGTCTAATAAGTACCAGTAATTCAGGGGAAAAAAATAAAAGCTGACATAAGAAATTTAATTTAAGGGCTGGGGTACAGCTCTGTGATAGAGTACTTGCCTAGCATGAGCGAGGTCCTGGGTTCAATTTCCAGCACCAGGGCGAAAAAAAAAGGAAGAGGGATAAAGTGGATAGAGGCCTTGAAAGGTCAAGTACGAGCACAAGTACAGCACTGTGTTAAGTCAAAATGAATTGGATTCACATGCTTACTCTTACAAATTAGCTGTATAGCACAGGGACAGCTACAAAACCTTCCTAAGCCTAAATTGTTGAGCTGCCATAACTTGCAATCTTTTTTTTTTTTTTTAACAGAGAGAGAGATAGAGGAGAGAGAAAGAGAGAAATTTTAATATTTATTTTTTAGTTTTTCGGCGGACACAACATCTTTATTTGTATGTGGTGTTGAGGATTGAACCTGGGCCGCATGCCGCATGCATGCCAGGCAAGTGCACTACCGCTTGAGCCACATCCTCAGCCTAACTTGCAATCTTAAATGCTCCAAAATCCAAAACTTTTTGAGTACTACAAATGGAAAATTCCATACCTGATCCCATGTGATAGGTCACAATCAAAACACAGTTACACTAAAGATATATATAATGAGCTATGCCAATCATGGTGGTATATACCTGTAATCTCAGCAACTCAGGAAGCTGAGCTAGGAAGATTGGAAGTTCAAGGACAGGTTGAGCAACTTATGGAGAACCTGTCTCAAAATCAAAAGAGCGGGGGATGTAGCTTAGTGGTCCAGCACCCCTGGGTTCAAACCCCAGTACAGGGGGCAGAAAAGATGTTAGGTTTGGGATATATGTATATAAAATAAAAACAAATTTCATGTTTAGACTTGGTCCCATCCCCAAGATGTTTCATTGTACACATGAAAACATTCCAAAATCCAATTAAATCCAAAATCCAGAAATTTGGGTCCCAAGCATTTTGGATAAGGGATGCTCAACCTACACTTGATTAAAAGTTCCTTTAAAGTAGGAATTCATGTCCCTTTCTATATTCAATGTAGTACTGAAGCCCAATTACTTACGTAAAACAAATCAATAAAGTGTTTGGTGTTTTTTGTTTTGTTTTGATTTGTTTCCGTCTGGTACTAGGGATTAAATCCAGAGTTCTTTAATGCTAAACTATATCTCAGATCTTTCTCTTTTCATTCTGAGACAGGGTCTTGGCTAAATCACCCAGACTGGCCTCAAATTTGTGATCCTCCTGCCTCAAACTACAAATTACAGGCATGCCCCACTATGCCCAGTTTAAATGTTGCTTTAACTGGTAGCTTCACAGTAACGATGATACAATGAACTCCTATTTATTTTGCCTATCTAGTATCCTGTTTTGTTTGTTTGTTTAGTTATGCATGGACACAATATCTTTATTTTTTTATTTATTTTTATGTGGTGCTGAACACGTGCAAGGAGAGCGCTCTACCACTGAGCCACAACCCCAGCCCCTAGTATCCTGTTTTCTTAAATAACACTACAATTTTCTTTTAGGAATCATACCATGGTTCCAATGGACATGTGGCCCAAACCAAGACAGTGAGACTGTTGCCAAGAACCTTTACTGGTACTATCAAGAAAGCCCTTCCTTGGGGTCACAGTTGACAGGATGAACCACCCAGAGTAGCTGGGGACCATCTCTGCCATTAGCTTGCTTATAAGAATGAAGGGCTGGTGACATAGCTCAAAGGTACAGAACTTATCTAGCAGGCCCTTGGTTGAATGCTCAGTACCACAAAAAAAAAAAAAAAAAAAAGAGGTTGATATAAAGTAAGAAATCATATTCATAATTTTCATTATATTCAGTAAAGTCCTGGATTCTGCCTTGCCTAAAGCACAATCGACACCCCCCACCATTTGGGATGGGTACTAGGGATTGAACCCAGAAGTTCTTTACCACTAAACTACATCCCCAGCCCTTTTTCTTCCTTATAGGAAGACAGGGTCTCATTAAATTGCTGAAGCTGGCCTCTACCTTGTAATCTTCCTATCTGAGCCTCCCAAATTGCTGGGATTATAGTTGTGTGCCACTGTACTAGGCTAAATTTATATATTTTAACTTTTTTGTATGGTGCTGGGGATTGAACCCAGGGCCTCACACTTGCTAGGCAAGTACTCTACCTTTGAGCTATATCCCTATTGTCAATGTTTAACTTTATTTTGTTGATTTCAGATTTACAGAGAAGTATTAAGAACAGTACAAAGAATTTCCATATCCCCTTCATCCAGATCTCCAAATACTAACATTTTACATGTATTTTATAGTTTGCTGTATATATACATATTTAAATTTGGGGGGGGGGGCTAGGTGCAGTGGTGGTGTCTGTAATCCCAGTGGCTGGGGATGTGGCTCAGTACTTGAGTGCCCCTGAGTTCAATCTCTGATACTGGGAAAAAAAAAAAAAAAAAAGTAGAAGAAAATCCTGGAGAAAAGGGGCTCATAAAAGTCAAAGAGGAACTAGGGATGTAGCTCAGTGGTAGAGTGCTTGCCTAGCATGCAAGTTGCAAAAGGCCCTCAGTTCAATCCACAGTGCCAAAAACACACAAACAAAAAAATTAATCAGAAAAAAAAAAATCATTTGCGCTTTTAACCAGACAAGGTGGCACACACCTGTAATCCCAGCAAGTTGGGAGGCTGAGGCAGGAGGATCTTGAGGTCAAAGCCAACACCAGCAATTTATCAAGACCCTAAGAGCTTAGCAAGACCCTGTCTCAAAATAAAAAAGGGATAAGAACGTGGCTTAGTGGTTAAATGCCCTGGGTTCAATCCCCAGTATAAAAAAAAAAAAAAAGGCTGCAAATGTAGCTCAGTGATAAAGACCCCAGTATCAAAACCAGTAACAGGGGCTGGGGATGTGGCTCAAGCGGTAGCGTGCTCGCCTGGTATGCGTGCGGCCCGGGTTCGATCCTCAGCACCACATACCAACAAAGATATTGTGTCCACCGAGAACTAAAAAAAAAATAAATATTAAAAATTCTCTCTCTCTCTCTCTCTCTCCTCTCTCACTCTCTCTTTAAAAAATAACCAGTAACAATAATAATTAGTGCCTTTAATGCACTAGATAAAAACCTGCAGATGATACATATCACAGTTATGAGGTCACTGCAAAATAACACATGTAAAGTATGCCTCCATGTGTGCAAAAAAAAACCCAATATATATGTGTGCACATGCTTATATGTGTTTGGAACTCTCCAGAGGATACACAGGAAATTGCTAACAGTGTTTGCTGCTAAGAAGCAGGGACTAAGGCATAGAGATAAGAGGGGAATTTTAATTTTTCTATTTCTCTGTACCCTTGGAAATATTTGTTTGTGTAGTATTCACAATTCAAATATATCTATAATTATATTAAGTTGTGAAAGAATGTATAGAAAATATTTACTTCATGTGTCATGTGCTATATATGTCATGTGTGGCATATAAAATACACACATGTTAAGATATTACATACTATAGCAAGGCCTAGAAAAAATGTACTCTTGCAAGAAAAGGTTGATACAACTGAATTATGACATAAACTTGGTAAATATACTAAAAAGTATACACTCTTCTGGTATGTGGTGCTGAGGATCGAACCCAGGCCGCACACATGCCAGGCGAGCGCGCTACTGCTTGAGCCACATCCCCAGCCCTAAGTATACACTCTTCTATCTAACAATTCTACCTAGAGAAACTTATCCTAAGGAAGTAATTACCCAAGGGTACAAAAAGAAATGAATCTAGTTGTCTATTTAAGCGTTGTGTATAGTAGCAAAATATCAGAAATATCATAAATAGTGAGAATTTCTTAAATCCATAAAATTGAATACCATGTAGCATTCATATGACTTGACATAATTATTTCTCATCAGTAACATTTACTTAACATTTATTGTTTATATAATTATTTACAGATATCTTATATGCCATAGTTCTATTTTTGTTTAAAAACAAAAATATATTCATTCTCATTCCAGTCAGAATGGCAATTATCAAGAATACAAGCAACAATAAGTATTGGCGAGGATGTAGAGAACAAGGTACCTTCATACATTGCTGGTGGGACTGCAAATTGTTGCAATCACTATGGAAAGCAGTATGGAGATACTTCAGAAAACTTGGAATGGAACCACAATTTGACCCAGCTATCCCACTCCTTGGTTTATACCCAAAGGACTTAAAATCAGCATACTACAATGACAACAGCCACATCAATGTTTACTCAATTCAATTCACAGTAGCTAAACTGTGGGACCAACCTAGATGCCTTTCAACAGATGAATGAATAAAGAAAATGTGGTACATATACATAATGAATATTACTTAGCTTTAAAGAAGAATGAAATTATGGCGTTCGCAGGTAAATGGATGGAACTAGAGAATATCATGCTAAGTGAAATAAGGCAATCCCAAAAAACCAAAGGCTGAATGTTTTCTCGGATAAGGAGATGCTGATCCATAGTGGGGTGAGCGGTGGATAGGGAACTTTGGTTTGTGTACAGGGGAAAGAATGGAGAGGTGGGGCTGTGGGGATGGGAAGGACAATAGAATGAGACAGACATTATTACCCTATATACATGTACGATTACACTACTGGAGTAACTTGGCACCATGTATAGCCAGAGGAATGAGAAGTTGTGCTCCATTTGTGTACATTATGTCAAAATGCATTATAATGTTATATACAACTAATTAGAAAATAAAAAATAAAAATTTTAAAAATGTATATATATTTATATGCTGTGTATACACATTTATATTTCCTTTTTTTTTGTAGGGGCTAGTAACAAGGGACTGAACCCAGGAGCATTTTAACACTAAACTACATCCCCAACACTTTTTTATTTGAGACAGATTCTCACTAAATTGCTGAGGCTGGCCTTGAACTTGTGATCCTTTTGCCTCAGCCTCCTGAGTTGCTGGGACTGCAGGCATGTACCACCATGCCTGGCCACATCTATATTTGAAAACATCTCAAAGGATATCTATTATAAAAGCCATTTTTAAGTATACATTGTTAATACTTTTAATTTCATTCTCAGTTTTGCTTTTAGTTTTTCTTACTTCTTCTACAATGATTTTTTTATTGTTATTTTTATAGTGCAAAAGATCAAACTTGGAATGATCATGTTTTATATATACTATTAAACAATAAAGAAGACAACAATTATTGAACATTACTATGTGTTTGGCACTATTTTAAGCATTTTTGGAATATTAGCTCATCTAATCCTTATAACAACTCCATGAGGTCAATACTATCATTATTCACATTTTACAGATGAGTAACACAGGTGCAAAGGTTAAAAAGCCTATCCAAAATCATACAGCTAACTGGTGTAAAGCCAGATTCAAACCAGGTGGACTGGCTCAGAATGAAGCCTGTTTTTTTTTTTTTTTTTTTTTTAGTTGTTGATAGACCTTTTTTTTATTTATTTACATGTAGTGCTGAGAATTGAACCCAGTGCCTCACACATGCCAGGCAAGTGCACTATTAAGCCACAGTCCAGGCCCTCAGAATCAAGCCTTTTAACCATTATACTTACTTGCCTCCCCAAATGAAAAATGCAAGTTGGGGCTGGAGTTATGGCTGAGCGGTAGAATGCTCGCCTAGCATATGAGAGACCCTGGGTTCAACCCTCAGCACCACATAAAAATAAATAATAAAATAAAGGTATTGTGTCAATAAAGGTATTGTGTCCAATTACAACTAAAATATAAATATTTTTTAAAAAGGGGGGGCTGGGATTGTGGCTCAGCAATAGAGTGCTCACCTAGCACATGTGAGGCCCTGGGTTCGATCCTCAGCACCACTTAAAAATAAATAAATAAAGATATTGTGTCCAACTACAACTAAAAAAAAATTTAAAAAAAAGAAAAAGAAAGAAAAATGCAAGTTGCCAAAACAGTATGCGTACAATGGCCCATTTTTATAAAAACAAATTTAAAAAGGAAAAGTCATATAGGTAAATATTTTTTAAAATCTAGATGCTGGAGCCTTTTTTTTTTTTTCCTTTTTGGTATCAGGGATTGAACCCAGGATTGCTTAACCACTGAGCCACATCCCCAGCTCTTTTTTTTGTGTGTGTGTGATGCTGGGTGCTCAGGGCCTTGTGCATATGAGGTAAGCACTGTACAAAATGAGCTACATCACAGCCCCCCAGCCCTTTTTTATATTTTATTTTGAGACAAAGTCTTACTAAATTATTTAAGGCCTCACTAAGTTGCTGAGGCTGGTCTCTCAAACTTGCAATCCTCCTGCCTCAGCCTCTTCAGCCGCTGGGATTACAGGCATGCACCACCATGCCCAGCTTGCTGGGAGTATATTTTAGATCTAGGTTGTACATTTATGCAAAATTTGAGTTTTAAAACAATAAGTTATCCTTAGCAAGTTGTGAAAATTAATATTACCTTTTTTTCTTTTCTTTCCTGAGGCAATGTAGAAAACAGGCCTAGAGTTTGTATTGTGCTTCATTACTGTCATTTTAAATCAATGTTAATGATAATGTCTTAAAGAAATCAAGTACTGAAAATTATATGAATTTGGTTTCAGAAGATCCCACATTCCTCCAAAAAATAGCAAAAAACTTCCCTCAATTGGTGCACAGATAGAGAAAGTGGGTAGAAAGCCATCAGCCAAGTATTAAGAATTAAAAGGTTCCCATATAAAGTCAGGGTTTAGATAACTCTGTAGAGATGCTAGTCACAGTTGTTTTTAAATCTGACCATATCCCTACACTTAGTTGTCTGGAGATTTTCCTACTTTATCCTTCTTCCTGTACCTGTACCCTTTCTGAGGTGTAGCATTAAGAATTAATGGGCCAGGGGCTGGGGATGTGGCTCAAGCGGTAGTGTGCTCGCCTGGCATGTGCACAGCGCTGGGTTCGATCCTCAGCACCACATAAAAATAAAGATGTGTGTCTGCCGAAAACTAAAAAATAAATATTGAAAAGCTCTCTCTCTCTCTCTCTCTTTAGAAAAAAAAAAAAAGGGCTGTGGCTCAAGCGGTAGCGCGCTCGCCTGGCATGCGTGCGGCCCAGGTTCGATCCTCAGCACCACATACAAACAAAGATGTTGTGTCCGCCGAAAACTAGAAAAATAAATATTAAAATTCTCTCTCTCTCTCTCTAAAAAGAAAACTTAAAAAAAAAATAAAATTAAAAAAAAAAATTAATGGGCCAGGTGCAGTGGTACACACATGTAATCCCAGCAGCTTGGGAGGTGGAGGCAGGAGGATCACGAGTTCAAAGCCAGCCTCAGCAATTTAACAAGGCACTAAGAACTGAGACTCTGTCTCTAATAAAATACAAAATAGGGGTAGGGATGTGGCTCAGTGGTCAAGTGTCCCTGAGTTCAACCCCTGGTACCCCCTTCAAAAACAAAGAGTTAATGGAAACCAGGCACAGTGGTACACACCTGTAATCCCAGCAGCTTGGGAGGCTGAACAGGAGGACCACAAGTTCAATGCCAGCCTCAGCAGCTAGGTGAGACCCTAAGCAACTTAGTAAGACCCTATCTCTAAATAAAATACAAAATAGGGCTGGGGATGTGGCTCCATGGTTGTTGAGTGTCTCTGGGTTTAATCCCCAGTACCAAAAAAAAAAAAACTAATGAGAAGGGCTGCAATTACAGTGGTAGAGTGCTTGTGTGCTTGCCCAGTATGTGTGAAGCACTGGGTTTGATCCTCAACATCACATATAAAATAAATAAGTAAATAAATAAATAAAGGTGTATTTAAAAAGTCAATAGATGATGCCTAAAATTTTAAAAAGAAAAAAAGAGAATTAATGGGAAATTCACATTTCTAATCTGGTTAGGGTATTCCCTATTCCTCACCTATGAGAAACAAATGTTGATATGGGTATACACAATCTTGAAAGTCAGTTCTCTGATTTGGCTTTGTCCTGTCCCTAGGCACAGTGTAAATCTGATAGGTTAGGCTCATTTGACTATTCCTTCAAATCTCTGAAACTTCCAACACAGCTACTGGCTGGCCCAGAGGCCAGTCCAGTTATTATTCCAATAGGGAAGCCTCAGAAAAACTCAGCTGCTTATCACCCTGGAGCAAAAGGCCTAGTAAAATGGCAACCACAAGAACCTCAAGAGTCACAACTAGCAGGGCACAGTGGTACACACCTGTAATCTCAGCTCCTTGGGAGTCTAAAGCATGAGATCGCAGGTTCAGAAATTTAGCAAGGCTCTTAAGAAACTTCATGAGACCCTGTCTCAAAATAAAAAGATAAAAAGGAAGGGCTGGGGACTTAGCTCAGTGGTCAAGCATCCCTGGGTTAAATTCCTAGTCCCCCCTCCTCCAAAAAAAAAGTCTTGGAAGAGTTCACTCAAACCAGGTAGGTGACTTGAAGTAGCACCGAGGTATCTCTTTCAGGCTTATAAAAGTTTGCCAGTCGCTGATTTAAACATCTTAATCCGGGGCTGGGGATGTGGCTCAAGCGGTAGCGTGCTCGCCTGCCATGCGTGTGGCCTGGGTTCGATCCTCAGCACCACATACCAACAAAGATGTTGTGTCCGCCGAGAACTAAAAAAAAAATATTAAAAATTCTCTCTCTCTCTCCTCTCTCACTCTCTCTTTAAAATAAATAAATAAATAAATAAACATCTTAATCCAAATTGAAAACTGCATTCTAGGGGCTGGGGATGTGGTTCAAGCAGTAGCGTGCTCCCCGGGTTCGATCCTCAGCACCACATACAAACAAAGATGTTGTGTCCGCCAAAAACTAAAAAATAAATATTAAAATAAAATATTCTCTCTCTCTCTCTCTCTTTAAAAAAAAAAAAAGAAAACTGCATTCTGAGTCTCCTATCTTGCAAGCTAGAATCAAACCAGACTATGTTACTTACTTCCTCTGCATTACACCAGAATTTCTCCATTCTTGGTCACCACTGTTCTTGCAATGATTTATCATATGCAAGAGATTTATCATACCCCTTCTTACACTTTTTTTGGGGGGGTACTGAGGATTGAATTCAGGTCACTTGACCACTGAGCCACATCCCCAGCTCTATTTTATATATATATATGTCTCACTGAGTTGTTAAAACATGATGTATAACATGAGATATATATATGTAAAAAAAAAAAAAAAAACAAGATGGTGTGGGCTAATCAAGGAAATATGACAGTAGTGGTTCATGCTGTTAATTCCAGCAACTTGGGAGGCTAATGTAAGAGAACTGCAAGTTTGAGGACAGCCTCAACAACTTAACAAGGCCCTAACAACTTAGTGAGACCCTGTCTCAAAATAAAAAATAAAAAGGTCTAGGGATGAAGATCAGTGGTAAAGCACCCCTTGGTTCAATCCCAATACTTAAAAAAAAAAAAAAATCACAGAAAGTGTTCTATAGAAAGAAGTTTTAAGAAATCAGGTTTGTTTTGTTGTTGTTGTTGTTTAGGAGGGGTACCAGATACTGAACTCAGGGGCACCCAAGCACTGAGCCACATCCCCAACCCTATCTTCCTATTTTGTGTTTTATTTAGAGACAGGGTCTCACTGAGTGACCTGCTTTCCCTGAGGCTGGCTTTGAACTCATGATCCTCCTGCCTCAGCCGCCAAGTCACTGGTGTGTGCCACTGCACCCAGCTAGGAATCAGGCTTTTAAGAGCAATAGGAACCCCAACTGGCAGAGAAAAGAGGTGAAGCCTAGAATGGGATTTCAAATCAAGGCTCCTTACCTTTCAAGTGTTGGGGGGCAGGTTCCCTGTTCACAAGGCTCCAACCCCCTGATGCCTCCACTCAGTACCACTCAGGAGATGCTCCAAGTAACCCATCTTGTTGGCTATTCTCCAATTGAGTCTTCCTTCCTAGTGACAAACTCCATCACCAACGGATGAATGTAATGTCACAATCAGATGTCACAATCAGGAGCACTCTATTAATAGGAACAAGGAAGAGAAAGGTGAGTCAGGGGAACTACCTCCATTGGCATGAGACTGGATAGACTTGGATCTGGTCAAGAGTTAGTTGGGAAGAATGAGACAACTCCTTTAAGGACTACGGGTTTCAGTACAAGGTAGAGCTCATGAGCTAAGGAATTAAACATATAGTCCAATAGATTCAAACATAACTGGGAGAGAGGAAAAGGACAAGAAAGAGAAGAACAGTTGGTGATTAAAAAAAAAAAAAGGGGGCTGGGGATATAGCTCAAGTGGTAGCGCGCTCGCCTGACATGCGTAGGCGCTGGGTTCAATCCTCAGCACCACATAAAAATAAAGATGTTGTGACCACTGAAACCTAAAAATTTAAAAAAAAAAAAAAAAGAAATTAAGAAAAAGGATTCTTGGGGCTGGGAATGTGGCTCAAGCGGTGGCGCGCTCGCCTGGCATGCGTGTGACGCGGGTTCGATCCTCAGCACCACATACAAACAAAGATGTTGTGTCCACCGAGAACTAAAAATAAATATTAAAATTCTCTCTCTCCCTCTCTCACTCTTTCTTTAAAAAAAAAAAAAAGAAAAAGGATTATTTTATTCAGCACACCTAACTAGAAGTAATGTGAATGATTCCAAGTCCATGATTATATAATACAGAGAGTCATAATACCAGATGTATTCAGTATGATGCTTTCATGTTTTAAATGTTTTCACATACTTATTTCATGTTCAAAGAATTCTAGTCCTACCCTTTAATTGGAAATACTACTTCAGACAGAGATGCTCAAAAATGTTGGTACATGTGCAATTCTACTTCCTAAGTCAGGAAATATTCTTGAAGGGACTGGCCTTTAAATAAAATAAAATAGGCAGTAAGGAAATTATTCCAGGGTGGGCAACTCAGAAGGTGAAGAGCAGTAAAATTAGGGTGACCAGACTCAAAGGTGATTATGAGATCTACTCAACTATTTTCAGGGGAATAACAATTATTCAAACTTATTTCCTCACTAATATGTGTCTATTAATAATTTAAGGACTGTGTTGGGATAAAATAGGATGATGACTTTAAAACATAATACTTTAAAGGAAAAACACAAAAAACAAATTTAAAAAAACATAATACTGGGGCTGGGGATGTGGCTCAAGCGGTAGCGTGCTCGCCTGGCATGCGTGCGGCCTGGGTTCGATCCTCAGCACCACATACAAACAAAGATGTTGTGTCCGCCGAAAACTGAAAAATAAATATTAAAAAAAAAAATAATAATACAAAGTCCACTTCATCTCTTTTTAAAAAATATTTTTTAGTTGTTGGATACCTTTATTTTATTTATTTATTGTTTTTATGTTGTCCTGAGGATCAAACCCAATGCCTCACACATGCCAGGCAAATGCTTTACCACTAAGCCACAACCCCAGCCCCACCACTTCATCTCTTGAGTCTGGTACATATGTTCAATAATGTTCCATGCTCATTAGCCACAGTGTGTTTTGCTCTTCTTTCCTTCCTTCCTTCCTTTTCTTTCTTTTTTTTTTTTTTTTTGTAAAGGGGACTGAACCCAGAGACACTTTACCATTGAGCCACATCCTCAGATCTTTTTATTTTTTGAGACAGAGTCTTGCTAAATTGCTTAAGGCCTTAATAAGTTGCTGAGGCTAGCCGCACACATGTGATTCTCCTACCTCAGCCTCTGAGTTGCTGGGATTATAGATGTGTGTTCCACCAAGCCCAGCTTTAGCACATATTTTTAAATTAATCAGAGTAATGAAGGTACCATGCCAGACACACTTTCTCTTGCCTGTGGTTCAGCTGGGGTTGGGAGGTGTTAGTATTTCTCTCTACTTTCCTTTCCCACCCTTAATACAGAAAAGGGTATCATATTTCTTCCATTTGGATGATATCCCCACTTCCCAATAAAATGCATCTGTACCTCAAGAAATGCTTCCATAGGGCTGAGGTTATGGCCCAGAGGTAGAGTGCTTGCCTAGCATGTGTGAGGCACTGGGTTCAATCCTTAGCACCATACAAAATAAATAAATAAAGGTACTGTTGTCAACCTACAACTAAAAAATAAACATAAAAAAAAAAAAAAAAAAAACGGGCTGGGGATGTGGCTCAAGCGGTAGCGCGCCCGTCTGGCATGCGTGTGGCCCGGGTTCGATCCTCAGCACCACATACAAACAAAGATGTTGTGTCTGCCGAAAACTAAGAAATAAAATATTAAAAGATTCTCTCTCTCTAAAAAAAAAAAAAAAACTGAGGTTTTGGCTCAGTGATAGAGCACTTGCCTAGCATGCCAGAGGCAGCGGGTTCAATCACCAGCACCACAAAAAAATAAACAAATAAAATAAAGGTATTGTGTGCATCTCCAACTAAAAAATATATTTAAAAAAAAAAGTATTTCCATGCCAGGTGTATGGTACATGCCTGTAATCCCAGCAGCTCAGATGCTAAAACAGGAGGATTGCAAGTTCAAAGCCAGCCTCAACAACTTAGTGAGGCACTAGGCAACTCAGTAGAGACCCTGTCTCTAAATAAAATACAAAATAGGGCTGGGGATGTGGCTCAGTGTTCGAGTGCCCCTGAGTTCAATCCTGGTACCAAAAAGAAGAGAAATGCTTCCAGGAACCAGTACTATGCTCAAGCCTCCTTCAAGTGACAAGTTCCAGACTCAGAAAGCAAATAGTTGCTCACACTCAGAAAACCAATCTTACTTCAATACCCCACTGGGTAGAACAAAATGAGGTTTTTCAACAGAGTGGACAACAGAAGACAGAAGACTTGGATTCTGGTCCTAGTTATGGAGCAACCAACTGGACAACTTTGAATAAACTATCTAACCCTTCTGTAGTTTTCAGTTTCCTGAACTGCCAAGCACAGAAAATGATACCTGCCCTAACTACCTTATATAATGTCCTACAAATCAAATGAGAATTCGAAAGTATACTTAATACTATTATCTTCAGGTAAGGTATTATTTGTAGAAATATTATGGCAAAATAGATTTATAATGAGAGCTAGAGGAAATGTTTGGAAAAACTTGTTCCTTCTTTTCAATTACTGGGAACTAGGCCAGGCCACAGGGTCAACTGGACACATAGGGTAATAACACTTTTGCATCACTCATATTCCCTCACTAGTCCACTCCATTCCTACTTGCTGGAAGACTAACAGCCTGCAACACCATCAGCCTATTGTCAGACTGGAAAACCATTGTATAGGAAGGAATAAGACTTGCATAGATCATTCTCCAAAAAATCGAGACCTCAGTAGTAGCCTCATTTGCTGTCAGATGAAATGTTTCTTAATGGGGGAAGATATTTGTCAATCCCTCAGGCAAAAAAAGCTTTCACCCGTCTTGGCTTCTAGCTTCTTCTTCAACCCCCAGCTCCCCACTCCTCAATATCCCTGCGTCCTAAATTGGGGCAGGGTTTATGGTGTGTGAAGAGGTTGCGTGAAGCGTGCATGAAGACCAGGCTGCAAACCAAGGGCAAAGATGTAAGGAATGTGAGATTCCTTCGCGGAAGACTGGGAGAGGAAAAGGAGCTGGGAAGGAATGAAAGACACAAGGCTGCCAAAGACAAGGCATGGGAGAGGAGCCAAGCTATTGCGCTTTGAGGGCGGAGGTTCAAGTTCCGCCGCCCCTGCTGAGGCTGGCCCCCCGAACGTTCCCTTCCTTCCCTCCAAGCCTGTCAATCATTGCCCATTTAAACACCACGCTGTTCTCCCCGGGTCCGCTCCTCCCAGTCCTCCGGCTGGCTCAGACCCCCTCCCTCACATAAGACTCCCCTACTCCAGGGCACCTCCCCCAGCAACACAACCTCCAGAGCCCCCTTCTCACCTCCCTACTCCTTCCCAAGGCTGCCCTCTTCTTTCATTTTTCATCTTTACTTCACCCCTCCTCCGGAACCCCAGTATCTAGAACCAATACCCCTGGGACTTCGCCCCTTCCCCTCCCACACCCTGGTTTAGGTGAAAACTCGCGCAGGCGCAGTACGCACCACCCTGGACGCAGTCTGGGCTCTCCGTACCCGGGCCTGCCAGGAGTTGAGGCCGCAGCGGCCACACGATAGCCCCGGTGCCGGGTCCCAGCCTTTCCCGGGAGGGGAAGGGGAAGGGGAAGGAGAAGGAGGGGAAAGAAGGTTCCGACCACTCGTCGCTGTCTCAGAAGGATCCTTTACCCCGCCCACTGCTGCTACGCAACCTGGCGGAAGCCCGTCACCAAGCCCCGCCTCTTTGTTTAACTCGAGCGCGACTAGAAGCTGTGAGCAGCGAACGAGGAGCAACCGAGGCTAGCCTGGCGTCCCCTCTAGACCGGAAGTGCTCGTGGTCCCAACTGGACTCTATAGCCTTTTGGGAGGAACGACTCTAAGTTCTTCACGGTGTCAAAGTCCGGAGCGAGTCCGAAGTTGACTGCCCTAGAAGGCGACAGTTCGCCTTGGAGGGGCGCAGGTCTCTTGTATTCTAGAGCGGATGCGGAGTGACGCGACATCGTGGGGGGCGGCTGGCCTGCAGTGTGATCTGCCATCCTCCAGGCCCCTCTCAGTTTCCAGAACCGTGGTCAGCATCCCTGAGCCTCCTGAACCTGTGATTCATAATCATGGGAATGGATACTGCAGTTAACAAGGCGGCGGTGGAGTGGAGTGTCTCCCCACAAACCTTTGATCTAGGGATGCTCAACTGGTTGTCCTCCTCTCCCAGCCATACTCCTGCCCTATTCACGAAGGCTCAACAAACACTCCTAGAATACCCTGAAACACTAAGGAGAGAGAAGAGAGAGACGATGTCCCTCTTCCTATGGCGTAGTTAATTTCCTTAGTTTGCAGCACCATGGTTGGGAATGTGGGAGTTCCGAGGGAAGTTATAAGGGATTAATTTAACTAACCAAGGCATTACAATTACAGGACTTCTTAGGCTAATCTGGTATTAAATAGTATTTGTTATGGATATTCGCTAAGCAAATGGTAATGCACATAGTATATGTTTATGTAATTTGTTTATACACAATACTACAGAACTATCTTCCTTTCCTTGACTATCCCACAAGTCCCAAAAGGAACTAAAGGTTCTGGCCTCTCTTGTCCCCCCAGGAACTCTCTTCCAGTGAGATAAGGTAGTAGGAACAGGTGCCTTGGGAACTAATGAGAAGGATTAATGCAAATGTTGCTTTTTATGCCCAGATTCCATTTTCTTTCAAAGGGGGTTGAGGCTGCCTACTGTAAGTCCCTGGTGTGTACCCCAGGAGCCGAGCTGGCTAGTGCATTAAAGATGAAGACCCCGCCGGAATGGTAGCACACGCCTGTGATCATAGCAACTCAGGAGGGAAAGGCAGGAGGATCACAAGTGCAAGGCCAGTCTGGGCCACTTAGTAAGACCCTATCTCAAAATATAAAAACGTCTGGGGATGTAGTTGTGGTAGAGGGCTCCTGGGTTCAATCCTCAGTACAAAAAAAAAAAAAAAAAAAGAGAGAGGAGAGAAGACGAGGAAGAAGAAGACGACCCAAATCAGGAATTAAGATGATGGTTAGAGCAGGGGAAAATCGAGGGAACTGGTATATTTATAAGTGCCTGCTGTGTCCTCGGCTTGGCTTTTTATATAAGTTCCGTTTTTTCATCTATAAAATGGAATTGCATATTTAAGAGTTATCGAGAAAAGTGAAGCAGTGAAGTCCCTCAAACTTTTGTCCACAGGATTCCAATGCCCTTGGTCCTTTTCTAAGGAAAAAATCCTAAGAGCCCATTAAATGCATTCTTCTAGCCAAGTAAAGGAAAATTGGGGCCTGAACCGCCCCCTGGTGGTTCACCTTGCCCACTGCTGAGCAAATCATCTCCAGGCTCCTTTAATTCCTGAAATCCTCCCGGGTCGCCGCGCGCGAATCTCGGAGCCTGATTGGCTGGACGGGGATTCGCAGCTAGGCGTGGGGCGCACCCCAGTGGTGGTGATTGGCCCGAGGAGGTCAGCCCGGGGAGGCTTCCGGAAATGTCCACACTCCCACGTTCCATCGGGCAGCATCCGGCGGCAGCTGGGCCTGTGGCTCCCCCTGCGGGCGGCTCGGCGGCGTGCACGGTCCGGCCTCCTGGCTGGGTGGGTAGTGGGCTGTGGGTGGGGGAGGGAACGGACCGATTCCCGCGTTGTCCAGATAAGGGTTCGGGAAGGTTTGGCTAGTAAGATTCCATTACCTGGCCTTGCACCGGGTTTCCTAAGCCTCCGTTGGCTCCCCTGCTTTGGGGTGTAAGACTGAAAGAGCATCCTGACCAGGGGCCTTCCAGCCCCTAAGCATTCTATTCAGACACCCTTCCCCAAGGTTCTTTTCTTGAAGTTCGAGGCTCCCGGGAAAGTTCATTTCTAACCTTCTACAAGAGTTAGAGGAATTAGGGCTGTTTGATCCCAGCTTTGTATGGTAGGTAGGCCTTTGAGAAGTGGAGCATGGGGGCAAAAGCTCCAACCGTGAGCCTTCGTCCCTTGTTCCCTGTTCCAGTGGGGTGCTGAGGCTCGGGCAGCATGACGACGGAGACCTTTGTCAAGGATATCAAGCCCGGGCTCAAGAATCTGAACCTTATCTTCATTGTGCTGGAGACAGGTGGCTATGCTGGAGTGGCGGGTTCGGGTTCACGAGGTGTGGGGTGTGGGAGGGAGGGGGAACTCATCGCCTCTGTTAACTTGCTCCTTGGACAGCAGGGTGCGCCCTAAGGCATGGCTCAGTCCCCATCTCAGATCCTAACACAGGGGGTTGCAGTAGGGTAGTGTAGATAGAACTCTTACCAGAGCTATGCACCCAGTGTCACGCGGGCCTCTTTCCACTCAGCCCTCTCCATGGTGCTGGCTTCTCCACTACCAACACCCCCCCCCTCCCGGCACCAGGGATTTGGGCTTTGCTTTGTACACTTTTTATCTCCCCCCACCAATATCTAGATTTCGTCTCTCTGACCATTACTGCCCCATTTGTTTAAGTATCTTACCACCCTCATTTATCTGTACCCTTCAGGCCGGGTGACCAAAACAAAGGACGGCCACGAGGTTCGGACCTGCAAAGTGGCAGACAAAACAGGCAGCATCAATATTTCGGTCTGGGACGACGTGGGCAACCTGATCCAGCCTGGAGACATTATCAGGCTCACCAAAGGGTAAGGTAGTTGGTGATTCCTGGCTATTCCCAGGGCAATAATAGTCAAGACAGATAGGGTTAAAGATTCCTATAACTCTTATGAAGACTATGAATCCTGCTTTATTTACTTTTATTTTTTTTCTGCACAGATATGCTTCTGTGTTCAAAGGTTGTCTGACACTGTATACTGGCCGTGGGGGTGATTTACAGAAGATTGGAGAGTAAGTGCTGGTTGGGGGATTGGGATGAAGAAGCAACAGGCCAACAGGGGGCAGTTAAGGTTTCAATGGAAGCAGCATAGGGTCTGCAGTCCATGCCCAGTATCTGGACTTTTCTGAAGCCTCCATCAGTGACCCAAAAGATGGGTCCAAGGCTTTGGCTACTTTCCCTCTGCAGATTCTGTATGGTCTATTCTGAGGTTCCTAACTTCAGTGAGCCGAACCCAGAGTACAGCACCCAGCAGGCACCCAACAAAGCGGTGAGTCCTCTGGCTTGATGCTAGTGAAGGGGAAAGGATTAGGTTAAAAAGCATGGTGGGGAGCAGGGTCTGAGTATGTAATCTGTGTCTTCAGGGGCAGAACGACAGCAGTCCTACAGCCCCCCAGGCTACCACTGGACCCCCTGCTGCCTCACCAGGTAAATCTATTCCTTTTCATCAGCTGGCCCTTCTAACTCCAGTACTCTCCCCAGCCTAGAAAGACACATTTCCCTCATCCCTGTTTTAAATAAATCTCTTTTCTCTTCAGTATCCCCTAACCCAATTTTTCTGTAACCTCCCCCCTTTTATGCCCCCTAGTACTGGGGATTGAATCAGAAATGCTCTACCACTGAGCTACATCCCCAGGCCTTTTTATTTTTTATTATCTTGAGACAGGGTCTTGCTGAGTTGCTCAGGCTGGCCTCAAACTTGTGATCCTCCTACCTCAACCTCCTGAGTCACTAGGATTACAGGTGTTGCCACCATGCCCAGCCTTGTAACCTCATTTTTCATGCCTTTTCCAAGTCCCTGTGGTGAAAAGATTTAGAAACCTGTTTCAGTCACTTGTAGAACTGGAGTACCCTTTTGCTACTACCACTCAAATCAAAAAAGAGAACAGTTTCTTCACATGTGGCAAGTGAATATTAGAGGCAAACAGTCTCACTTACAAGACCTTAAAATATTTTTGTAGATTCTTTGTAACAAATTGTAATGTATGTATATAATATATACAGTTAAATATAAATATATGTGATCATGTATCATTTGTGATAGGGATACATTCACACATCATTGTGTGAACATCCTAGAGTGGTCAATATTACTGTCTTTGCCTCCTCACCTTGTCCTACTGGAAGGTCTTCAGGAGAAATAACACACAGAGGGTATCATCTAATATGACAATGCCTTCTTGTAGACAGTCTCCGGAAAGACCTGCCTGAGGCTGTTTCATGGTTAACTTTTTTTTTTTTTTTTTTTACGTAGAAGGAGTATACTCTAAAATAATGATAAAAAGAATAGTATACCTTGTCTCTAAATAAAATACAAAATAGGCCTGGGGATGTGGCTCAGTACTGCTGAGTTCAATCCCTGGTACCCCCCCCAAAAAAAAGAAGTATGGTATAATAAATACGTTAACCAGTAATGTAGTCATTTATTAATATTATCAAGTGTTATGTGCTATACATAATTGTATGTGCTCTACTGATAGCTCAGCAGATTTATTTATAACAACATTACAATAAACATGTTAGTGATGCATTATACTACATTATTATGGCTACAGTGTCATTAGGCCATGGATATATTTCAGCTTCATTATAATATTATGGGACAGTTGTCATAGATGTGGACCATTGCTGATTGAAATGTCATTATGAGATACATAACAGTATATATCTTATACTATATTGGTTCTGGCCCTGTGGAGAACCCTGAATAATACAACCATAAATTCTCAACAATTTTTGTTTGTTTGCAGTACTAGGAATTGAACCCAGGGCTCATCTACCACTGAGCTATATCCCCAGCCCTTTTTATTTTATTTTGAGACAGGGTCTTGCTAAGTTTCCCAGCCTGGAAAATATTTAATTCCTGCACAAAAATTAGCATTTGATTTTCCAACAGTAAATAGGACTGTTGAGGCTAGGGGGTAGCTTAGTGGCAAAGTCTTTGTGTTCAACCTCCAGCACTTAAAAAAGAAAAAGAAAGAAAGCAAATATGACTGTTATATATTTTTAGATGTCCAAGACTCTATCACATACAGAAATATTTTTAAGCTGGGCATGGTGGTACACACGAGTAATCCCAGCTACTTGAGAGGCTAAGGCAGGATCCCAAATTCAAGATCAGCCTGAGCAACTTAGTGAGACCCTGTCTCAAATAAAATTTTAAAAAGGAGTGGGTAGCTCAGTAGTAAAGTACTGACTTAGCATGTGCAAGGCCCCGGGTTTAATCCTAGTACCCAAAATATTTTTATGTGGTGCTGAACCCAGTGCCCCCATGTGCTAGTTGAGTGCTCTACCGCTGAGCCACAACCCCAGCCCACCTTTTTTATTTTTTTTATTTTGAGACAGGGTCTCACTAAATTGCTTACGGCTTCTCTAAATTGCTGAGGCTGGCCTTGAACTTGCAATCCTCCTGCCTTAGCCTCCCAAGTCACTGGGATTACAGGAGTTTACCACCATGCCTGGCTATATGTTTATTTTTTTTAATAAGGTACATCTAAGCCTGTTTGCCTCTAAAATTCATTTACCACATGTTTATTCACTTTGTCCTCTGCTATCAGATACAAAAAATTTAATTAAAAAACATTTGAAAGCTGAGTATGGTGACACATGCCTTTAATCCCAGGGACTCAGTAGACTAAGGCAGGAGGATTGCAAGTTGGAGGCCAGGCAACCTCAACAATTTATCAAGGCCCTAACCAACTTAGCCAGACCCTATCTCAAAAATAAAAAAAAAAAAAAATAGGTTGGAGATGTGCTCAGTAGTTTAATGACCCTGGGTACAGTTCCTAGAACCAGTAATTAAGTAAGTAGGATGTAGCTGAGCGGTAAAACATTCCTGGGTTAAAATCCCAGTACTTGGCTTGGGAGGCTGAGGCAGGAAGATGGAAAGTTCAAAGCTAACCTTAGCAATTTAGTAAATTGTCTCAAATAAAATATTTTAAAAAGGCCTGGGGTGTGGCTTTATTATTAAGCACCCCTGGATTTAATCCCTGGTACCAAAAAAAATCTACCCACTCCCCAAAAAATAGTGTGACAGCCAGGTACAGTAGCACATACCTGTAATCCCAGCTACTCAGGCTGAGGCAGGAGGATCACAAATTTGAGACCAGCCTGGGCATCTTAGCAACACCTATCTCAAAATAAAATTTTAAAAAGAGTGGGATGTAATTCGGGGGTAGAGCATTTGCCAAGCTTACACCAGGTCCTGGGTTCAACCCCCATTACCCCACAGACACAAAAGAAGTGTGTATGGCACAAAAACTTAACATTGACTTCTATACATTCACCTTTTTCTGTGAAATAAAGAAAGGACATTATTCTTCAGTTCTGCAGATAGCTTATTCTGGTAAAACAGTAGCATTCAGAAGGGATATGGTTTGAGAACCACTAGCCTATAACTTCTACACTATTAGTGTGTACAGTGCCCTATGTATGGGAGAGACAGGCCTCTGCCTTCATTTAACAAGCATTCATAGGTCACCTAATCTGTGCCAAGGAATAATCTGCCTTTAAGAGCTTGAGAGTGATATGCACAGTTACAGGAGCCTAAAAAAGTCATCTCACATACCTGTCTGGTTCCAGTCAAATTTTTAAAATATATTTGGGGGCTGGGGTTATGGCTCAGTGGTAGAGCACCCGCCTAGCATGTGTGAGGCACTGGGTTCAATCCTCAGCACCACATAAAAATAAATCAATAAAATAAAATATATTTGGGGTGAGGAGAGGCTGAGGATCTAGCTCAGTGGTAGAGGGCTTGCCTAGTTTATGTGAGGCACTGGGTTCAATCCCCAACACTGCAATGAATAAATAAATGAAATTTACACAAAACTTATCTTTGAGAGAATAATATTATGTGTAATATTTTTTGCTTATATTTATATTTTCTAAAATGAACATAAATTCATACATACACACCACTACCACTTTTTAACATTTTTTTTTTTTTTTTTGTGTGTGTGTGTGTGTGTGTGTGTGTGGCGCTGGGGATTGAACCCAGGGCCTTCTACACGTGAAGCAAGCACTCTACCAACTATCCCCAGCCTGATTTAAATTGTTTTTTAAAGCTCTTTTTTTTTAATATTTATTTTTTAGTTGTAGTTGGACACAATACCTTTATTTTTATGTGGTGCTGAGGATCAAACCCAGGGCCTTACACGTGCTAGGTGAGCACTCTACTGCTGAGCCACAGCCCCAGCCCTTAAAGCTCCTTTTTACTGGTTTTTTCAAGCATGCTAGGCAAGTTCTCAACCACTGAGCTACAAATTCAGCCCCCTTCTTTCATTTAGAGACTTAAGCCTTTCCCCTTCCCATGCTTCTCTAGTTTTACAGTCACCCTTAATCAAGGGTCATGTTTGTTGGAGTTCCTCAAGCCTTAAACTGAACAGCTAATCCTAGGTCTGACTCTCAGTGATGTAGAGCTGAATTAGAAAAATATCAAAACAGGGTTCCTGTAAAGACTTCCATAGTAAGCAAGAGTTCTCTGGGTTACATTAATACTTTCACTTGGTCCAGTTGACATTAATGTGTGGTGCAGTGTGAAGACTGCTGCTTTCTGGGGCATGAAGGTAGGCTGTTGGAATGGACTCTTGTCTTACTTAACTCTGATTCTGTGTTTCTTCTCCTTTTCCTACAACTAGCTTCTGAGAACCAGAACGGGAATGGACTAAGCACCCCACCAGGTCCTGGTGGTGGCCCACACCCCCCTCACACTCCCTCCCACCCACCTAGCACCAGAATCACTCGAAGCCAGCCCAACCACACACCAGCTGGCCCTCCTGGCCCCTCCAGCAATCCCATAAGTAACGGCAAAGAAACACGCAGGAGCAGCAAGAGATAGCAAGACATTCTTCCTTTTCTACTGCCATCAGCATAACCCAGGTGTCTGCTAGAGAACGAGACAGGCTAATAGGTTTCTGGCTTTGTGGTGGGGGCTGGAGTAGCAGCCCTAGCCACTAAGGGGTGGTGAGCTTCGTGGCTTTATTCACCCAAAACTCATAATCCCTCTTGTCCATCTGAGCTGCCTGTCCCCTGTGATCCAGGACCCTCTACCTGCCCTCTTTCCTCTTTAGAAACTATAGTTACATAGTTTGTTTCCTGTGTAATGTGGGGGTCTAATTGAAATCCTCCTTCCTAATAAATGTTTCCACTCTTTATTGGACTTCTTTGCTTTTGGGGGGAGAAGGAAAAAGACAGCAGTCAGCTAACCTAGGTGGTGGAGGGGAGATAAGTTATAGGCAAGGAGGCCTAGGCAAAGCAAGCCTGCCCCTTTAAGGTAGTGTCCCTCCCCTGCCCCGTTCCTGCAGGTGACCCTTGCCCGCCTGCCTCCCAGAAGAAGGCTGGGTCCCCTTCCTTTGGGCGTCTTTCCTGTTTCCTGCTGCCAGGTAATGTTAACCTCGACCCTCTGGACAAATCTCCCTAATCAGACTTTACTCCTCCATCTTAAATCAGGTCAGACATCAGAGGGGAGCCCACTACTTGTTTCCTTTCCCCAGCTGAGCTTCCCCTTCTTCCGTCGTCATTCCCAGAGTGTTGGCTCTTAGGATTCCTGGGGTGAGGAGTTGCTGAGAACAGTTTCTTCCCCACACAAGCATTTGGGGTGACCACTTATCTGTCCTTTCCCCTCCTCCCCAACTTAGGGACACCTGGGTCAAATCTTCCCAGGGAACATGGGGATAGAGGTTGGAGACAGGAGAAGCTCAGTACCAGATATAAGGTGGGTGGGATAGGAGTATATACAGGAAAAGGCTCAAGTGCTATTAACTAACTGGGTTAGGGGTAGAGGAGAAAAAACAGCACAAGTTCCTAACCATGTGGCTGTCTTGGGGCATAAAGTGGCTTGTCCCCACCTCTGGGCCCAGCAGACTGATCTTTGACCCCCACCCCAGATAAGAGTGAATCATTAACTCCTATGTGAACCTTCCTATACTGGCCACGCCCCAAAGCAGGTGGGCTAGGAGGGGGAGCCTATCCATCACGGCCCTCTATATGACGTGGACTCCATTGCACCTTGGCACCTGGAGGCTGAGCCCAGGACTCCATTGCACCCGGGCACCTGGAGTTTCCCCCTCTCTGGCTTGGGAACTTCTTAATGTCCACAGCAAGGCCTGCAGGGAACTGAGGTGAAAGTTTTCACATTGCCAGTAAGGGTGAGGCCCTGGGAATTTAGGGGGCATAGAGAGGTAGAACAAGGTTAGGGGTGGGTTATGGGAGACCAGGGAAGAATGCAGGTGTGGAGAGAGGGCTGGATCAGGAAGGTGCTCTAGAAACTGGCAAACAAGAGACTGTTCCAGGAGACTATTGAAAGGGTAGAAGAAGGCCTGAGTGGGGGCTGCTGCTAGATTCAAGTGGGGGACAAGTGGAAGTACTGATGGTCCTCCCCTAGCATGGGACCCGAGAGCAGAGAAGCAGCCTTGATCCCTTCCTTCTTGTTCTTTTAGGGCACAATCCTAAGGATGTTCCAGATGGAATAGAAGCCAGAATCAGAGCTCTAATTCCTTTCAATGATGGGGGCCCCAGTGTGTTTTCTGCTGGCTGGCCTATGTGTAGGGTTGATCTTAGGCTGGGTAGGGGGTTCAGTCCCCAACCTGGGCCCTGCTGAGCAGGAGCAGAATCACTACCTGGCCCAGCTGTTTGGCCAGTACGGAGAGAATGGGACGCTGACAGCAGGGGGCCTGGCCCGGCTTCTTCATAGCCTGGGGCTGGGCCGAGTTCAGGGGCTCCGCCTGGGACATCATGGGCTTCCAACTGGTCCAGCTGCACTCCCAGCTGAAGACAATTTCACACACAGGTACTAACCCCTCTGTCCACCCCAAAATGCTACATCTCAGCTCTTCTCAGTGCTTAGATCAATCTCCAGTTGCCTAGTGCTGGCTTCCTTGAATGGATCCCTGGAATTACAAATTATTTGGAACCCAACTCCTTAGTATTCTCATTGCGTTCTTGCCTCTTCCAAATCCCTATGCCCTCAAATTCCTTATTCTTAGACCCACTACTCAATGTCTTCAGATTTATTTTGCTCCCAATTTATAGCATTTCTGGCTTTTCCCCTCCCCAGCAGCTCTCATTCTTGAGCCTCCCTATAAAGTGAGAGTGCCCAGATTTCCTCAGGACTGATATGCCTTAGGTTTCTGAGTCCCAGGAACTCCAGCCAGTGGCTGGCCTTCCCTTCCCCTAAGGACCCTGAGAAACTCTCAAGGCAGAGAATCTGATTTGCTGTCCCATCCATTCCAGGCCACAGGACCCTGAGCTGAGCATGGATGTCTGGGCAGAGATGCCACTGGGTCCCTCAGGGTGGAGTGACTTAGAAGAGTCCAAAGCCCCCCACCTACCCCGTGGGCCAGCCCCCTCGGGCCTGGGCCTCTTTCACAGGCTTCTACTACTGGATCATTCATTGGCCGATCATCTGAATGAGGATGTGAGTTTGATGGTTTCTAGAGATGGGTAAGGAACCACAGGATTAGGTAGCCTGAAATGTTTAGGGTCAGTAATTTAATAGTTATTTAAAAAAATAAAAATCTCTTGGGCTGGGAATGTGGCTCAGGCGGTAGCGCGCTCGCCTGGCATGCGTGCGGCCCGGGTTCGATCCCCAGCACCACATACCAACAAAGATGTTGTGTCCGCCGAGAACTGAAATAAATATTAAAAAAAAAAAAATCTCTGGAGGCTTGGAGTACAGCATAGTGGTAGAGCCCTTGCCTAATGCACACAAGACCCTTTTCTTTCAAAAAGAAAAGAGACAGAGAGAAAATCCTAATGTGGTAATGTGGTTTTAGGATATGTTATCCAGTAGTAGAAGTTATTCTGTCTGTGCTCAGACAGGTGAGCACACACCCAGAACTCTAAGACCCAGTTTAGGGGCCACATTTAGCAAAGTAGAGAATCTAGAGAAGCAGCTCAGTGCAGGATCTGGGTATGGTTATCTAGAGAGGAGTCTTGCAGGGAGTGGATGGCTGTCTCTATCTAGAGAGACAAAAAACTTACTCCACTGTTCCATATACCCCAAAAGGCAGATGAAGTTACCTAACCTTGACACAGGCCCAATAAGAGCCCCATTACAGGAAGCATTCAAGCCCAGGCTGAATGAACATGTGAATATGTGACAGGGTCTTTGAGAGGGAAGTTAGATGGCATTTCAGATTTTTTTTTCCTCTCTTATTTTTTGGTACTGGGGACCTAACTCAGCGGTGCTTTACCATTTCACTATGTCCCTAGTCCTTTTTTATTTTGATGGGATCTCACTAAGTTGCTGAGGTGAGGTTGGTCAAGACAAACTTTTGATTCTCCTGACTAAGCCTCCCAAATAGCTGGGATTATAGCCATGTGCCACAAACACCTACTTTCACATTTCAGATTCTTTTCCCTTCTAGGATTCTGGCACGGAGGGCTCTAGTTGTCCAATCAGGTCCATCACCAAACCAATAATTACCAGAGCTTGCTGGACATGGTGGCACACACCCGTAATCTCAGCAACTCAGGAGGCTGAGGCAGGAGGATTGCAAATTCAAGTCCAGCCTCAGCAGCTTAGTAAGGCCCTAAGCAACATAGTGAGACCCTGTCTCAAAACAAAAAATTAAGCCAGGCACAGAGGTGTACACCTGTAATCCCACTATCTCAACGAGAGGCTGAAGCAGGAGGATCACGAGTTCAAAATCAGCCTCAGCAACATAGCGAAATCCTATATATAAATAAAATATAAAAAGGGCTGGAGATGTGGCTCAGTGGTTGAGTACCCCTGGGTTAAATCTCCAGTACCTAAATAAATAAATAAATAAATAATGAAAAGGCTTGGGAATGTGGCTCAGCTGTTAAGTGTCCCTAGGTTCAATTCCTGGTACCAAAAAAAAAAAAAAGAAAAGAAAAAGAATAATCAGGAGCTTTGGGGAGAGGATGGCAGTATTCACTAGCACCTACTTTGTATCAAATTGAATATTTGCACTGGATTGAATATTCACTAGTAATTAACGAATATTGATTATAAGTACCCTTGTCCTCAGTCCCTGGTGTACCTGCCAATCTGAGCAAAGGGGACCCTAGAAGAGACCCAGTAGTTCATGCAATGGAAGGACAGATGTAAAGATATGAGTCAGTTACGAGTGTCTCCCTAAGGTATGACCCTCTCCTCAATGCCCAGTGTCTGAATGGCTCCCAGCTGCTGGTCAATTTTGGACTGAGCCCTGCTGCCCCTCTGACCCCCCATCAGTTTGCTCTGCTGTGCCCAGCCCTGCTTTATCAGATCGACAGCCGTGTGTGCATCCAAGTCCCAGCCCCAGCACCTCCAGGGAATCTACTTTCTGGTCAGTGGGTGAGAGTGGGGTGGGGTACCCTGAGCCCTAGTAGGGAGTAGACCCCATGCAAAGGAAGGGGATTCGCTGGGGCCCCACATTGCCTGTGGTCCAGCCCTGGCCTAACTTCAGCCCCTGATTCTCCCCAGCCCTGCTTCATAGTGCCCTGGCAGTCCTGTTGCTCAGCCTCCCTACTCCCCTCTCCCTGCTGCTGCTACGGCTCCTGGGACCTCGTCTATTGCAGCCTCTGCTGGGCTTCCTGGGGGCCCTGGCCGTGGGCACTCTTTGTGGGGATGCACTGCTACACCTGCTGCCACATGTACGTGAAGCCCCTTCCTTATATCCCTGATCAATGACAGCCAGCCTTCATTCTTGGCCATAGGACATCCCCTCCCCCTTCTGTCAGTTTACACGTCCCACTCCCCCACATCTGGCTTCAGCCCACAGCTGCCTTCCAGAAGGGAGGGAGATGCTATTTGATATAGGTGCTTCCAGGTCTGCCCTAACTTCCTCTCTCTCAGGCAAAAGGAGGGCAACACACAGGACCTAGCGGGCAACCAGAGGAGGACCTGGGTCCAGGGATATCGGTGCTTGGAGGCCTCTTCCTGCTCTTCACACTGGAGAACACACTGGGGCTTTTGCGGAACAGAGGTCTCCAGCCAGTGAGTGACACCCTTTTCTCTTCCTCCTGTCAAGATGACAGTCCTAGCCAGGAACTGGCCAAACAAGCCAGGAGGTGAGGGGCAGCATGTGCCTCTGGATTTTGGATATTTGCCTAACTGTGCAGGACCTGTCTGCCAAGAATGGGTAGGGGTTTCCTAGCAGATCCAGGACTTCTGGCCAAATGGCCTCCTCTCCTAAGTTCAAGTCAACAAGAAACAGAGGGAGGTGCCAATTTGGGAAGAGAATAGAGGCCAAAAAACACCCCCAGGTGCCAGAAGTGGAACCAGGTGTTACTTTTCCCACCTGGTGGCCTGGCTTCCCCTTATCCCCCAGTTCTGCTGCCTCCTCCACCAGGAGGGATACAATCCTATTTCAGAGATGCTGCAGGCGAAAAAGGGACCTCGAAACACCAAACTTGGACCCCGAGGATGGCAGTGGGATGGCCCTTCGGCCCCTACAGGCAGCTCCAGGTGACTAGAAGAGAAAATGAGCAGTAGGCTCCATCAGGCAGTCTCACTTGCAGCTACCAACACTTGTCCTTCTTCCTGCAGAGACAGGGGCTCAGGACCAGAGGGAGCAGAACAGCCAGTCCTCACCAACACCAGCCCTCCCTGGGCACCAAAGCCACAGTCACAGGCACCAGGGTGGCAGCAGTGCCAACATCACATGGATGGTCCTTCTAGGAGACGGTCTACACAACCTCACCGATGGGCTGGCCATAGGTGACAGAAGAGGGAATGGTGTGGGGAGGCTGGTCCTAGGGTAGTTCAGGATTCGTAGTTATCAGCTGTGGCCAGAAGATGGCTACCGGGGAAGGTGGGGGGAGATGAGAGAATGACAGACACACACAGGCACCGACCCCCAAGGAGACTTCTGGGCCAACTTCCAATCCTGCTAACCCCAGGTGCTGCCTTCTCCGATGGCTTCTCCAGTGGCCTCAGCACTACCCTAGCAGTCTTCTGCCATGAGCTGCCCCATGAACTGGGTAGGAATGGCCCAGGAGGGTGGGGTGGGCTCTCAAGAGGAGTAGCCTCCAAGGGGTAGAACTTGGAAGCTGGCGGGCAACACAGGTGAGGGGCAGCGCTGGCTTATTCCCTCCTATTCTATCCTCTCTCCCCAACAGGTGACTTTGCAATGCTGCTCCAGGCAGGGCTGTCCTTTCGGAGGCTGCTGCTGCTGAGTCTTGTGTCTGGAGCCCTGGGTCTTGGGGGTGCAGCACTTGGGGTGGGGCTCAGCTTGGGCCCTATCCCCCTCACTCCCTGGGTGTTTGGGATCACTGCTGGGGTCTTCCTCTATGTGGCCCTTGTGGACATGGTGAGAGGTGTGGGGAACAGCAGAGAAATCAAGGGAAGTGGGGAGATGGGTGTGGAGGAAAGGGAAGCATCAGTCTCTCTGACTTCTACCACCAGATCCTGGAGGGTGTTGCTCCACAGGTCTGCCAGAATCTGAGACACAAGAAAGTGTTCTGGCAGGGACTAGATACCCTTCCTCTTGAATTAAGAGGTCAGAATCATGACATTCTTCTTTTCTTTCAGCTGCCAGCCCTGCTTCGTCCTCCAGAGCCCCTGCCTACTCTCCATGTGCTACTGCAGGGGCTGGGGCTGCTGCTGGGGGGCAGCCTCATGCTTACCATAGCCCTGTTGGAGGAGCAGCTCTTGCCCCTGGTCCCTGATGGCTGATGGGGGCCAGGGGCAAGGGGTCCAGATTGCCCTTCCTTCCCCCCAACCACAGGAATGGAGGCGGGACACAGGGCCAGTAGGAGCAATAGGATTTTAATAAACAGAACCCATCCCAAAGCCATGACTACGACAGTTGTACTTGCACCAAAACAGCATAGAAAAACCAGGGTGTGGTGGGAGGGCTCAAAGCAGGTTGGGGGAGGACATGAGTAGGGCCTGGGGAGGTGCAGGGTGCATCAATCTTCAGGGAGAGCATTGTGCTTTAGCCCAGGGAAGAGGGGGAGGGGTGGGGCAAAATGCACCGAGGTCCCCACTTTTTCCTGCTGCCCTCAGCACCCTGGGGATGCAGGCATTTGGGCAGATCTGCCCTTTATTGCTGCCCATCAGCATTAAACACCCCCGACCCCAACACTAGCACCACAGGTGGATCCGGGGCAGGGAGAAGGGCAGGAATGGGAAAATTGCTTAGAGAAAGATTCAACTAGAATCCAGTGAATTGTGCTCAGTTCTCTTTACTTCCTACAACCGAGTACATGGGTCACAGGGTGGAGGGTGCAACAGGACATGGAACATGCCCTTCTGTGCCCCCCAACACACACCTGCACACAGGATGGTGGTGTCTGCAGCATCACAGGTCATGCAGGGCATGGGAAAGGGGAAGTTCACACACACATAGATGCCCACAGTGGGTACCAGACAGAGAACACCCCTGAATATACACAGCTGTACATGGGGAACCCCCAGGTTCCCATCCCAACCCTCTCCCCTGTCTTGCCGTCCCCCAGGCAGGGGAACTGTATTGCTTTGAGAGAGCCACCCTGGGGGCTGCTCTGCCAGGCACCCTCCCCTCCCACCCACCCCCATTTTGGCACATCTGCAAGACACACGGCAGCGAGAGTAGGCACCCTCCCTCCCAAGCTTCTGTGGCTCGGAATTGGAGAAGGGGGTAGGAGACTTCATCCTCCATCTTTCCCCTAGCCCTTCCCAAACCCCTGCCAAACCCACTCCAGCCAGGACCCACCCCCACCCCCAAACACACACATACAAAGCTGAGCTATCCAGGAATACAAGCAGAACAAGGAGATTGTCCGGGATGGGAGTGGAGGTGGTGGGGAAAGACTGGAAGCAGAGCCCCACCCTGGTGTGGGGTAAGACTGGCACAACAGCTACTTTAGTGCAATTGGAGGGGGTGCCCAGAGTGAGGATGGAGACGGGAGGGAAGGCTCTCCCCGCATTCCCTGGGGCAGTCAGACTTCTGGACTCCCCAGGAAAAGGGCCTAGCAGGAGTAAGCGAGGGCCGAGGGCAGATCCTCTCGTCACCCGCCACCCTCTGCCCTCCCAAATGCAGTGACAGTGTCCCCCTCACACCTATGTGGGCAACAGCAGCCTCGGAGTCAGTACCTTCAAGTAATTCAAAGAGCAGACCCTCCCCACCCCAGCTCCCTCCCATCTCTGGGATTTGGTCGCTTCTCTAGGGGTTGGGTCAGGAGGAGGGAGTCCTCAAGTCAGACCCTTCCCTCTCTACCTCCCTCTTCCCAGACCACTGGGCTTGGTCCTCAAAGATTCCTTACCTCCGCCCTTGTCCAACCTGGGTCAAGGCTGCGGAAGGCTGGAGCCACCACAATTAGAGGGGAAGGGGCTGCTTTGCTCCTTATCCCTCCTCTTAAAAGGTAGGGTTCAAACTTGGCGGGATGGGGGCCCATACTGGCTTGCCCCAGGAGTAGGGTTTCTGGGCTAGGGTCTGTAAGGCTATTTTCCTTTGCGGTGGGAAGGGGAGGCAAGGGATGAACACTGGGTGTGGGGAGAGGGTGAGAAATGGCTGAGAGGGAAGGAGGAAGGGGCCACCCCACTGGAGCATAGTCACTGGAGTCATTTCAACAAAGAAACACTCATGTGCATAAGATACAGAGTGTGCCTACTCCCAGCCCCGCCAGCCTGTCCCACCCCGCCTCTCAGGACCCCTTCTAAGACCGCGGAGAAGGTTTGGGGGTACAGTTGTAGAACCGTTCACTCTGGCCCCACCCATCCTACCACCAGCCTCTTCTCCCCTTCTAGGTCCAGGGAGTAAGAAGGTGCTCAGGTGGGCAGACAGCGGTGGAAACAGTATTGAGTTTTCCTTTGGTTACATATTGAAGGCAAAGGTGAGCTGGACTTACAGTCAAAACGGATAGGGGTGAGAAAGGAAGAGGGGCCATGGCTGGGGTTGGAGAGGGAGGCAGACCCTCCTTAGCCCCTCCACCCCAAGGAACACACATCTACGTGGGGGTGGCAGTCCCTCAGTCTCATCTCTCCCACCCCCACAGCACCAAACAAAAGGAGAAGCCCCCTCCCCCCAGGGCTGCTCCCCACCCCAACCTGGGCTGTACATTCAGTGGTTCTCAGCAGTCCTATGGCTCAGGGGGCCACGGGTGGGGGAGGTGGCCCATCAGTCTCAGTTGGACAGTGGCAGTGACCCAGGTCTGTTGGTCCTTCCAGGGACCTATAGTTTGTGCCATGTGTTTTTCTGAAGGATAGAACACAACCCTACCAAAGCCACCGCCCAATCAGAAACATCCCCCCAAAATCAGAAACTAAAAGCTGGCTTTTTTCACATCGCCCTCTGATTCACACATCTGTCTCCTGTGTAGCCCTCGCTCCATCTCCTTTGCTGGGACCTGGGGCTGCTCCCAGGGTCCTCACTTAAAATAGGCCTTTTCACAAAAGTGCTTATTACTTGAAGCAAGTGCTTTAGAGCTGTGGTGGGGAGAGGGGGAGGGGAGAAGGGAGGGTAAAGAGAAGGAGATACTTCCTCCCCCACCCTACCCCCTTTAGATTGGGGGGCATTCTGCCTATTTTACTTCTCCACACCCGTTTAAGTCAAAAAAATCTTAACATTAAAATAAATATGCAGTGGCCATGAGAATGGTCAAAATGCTTCAAAAAACACTAGGGACTAGGGAACTCGGGCTGGGGTGCAGGATTTCCTTTGGCATAAGGAGAGGAGGCTGCTTGCCCTCCAGGCCTCCTCACAGCCACATGAGGAGGGACAGAGGACTTCCTGCCACCCCCCCCCAGCACTGCTGACAGTGTGCCGAGGGGCAGCAGGAAACACACAGCCACCAGAAATCTCATCTAGCAAAACAAAACAATGGGGCTCCTGACAAATACTCAGATTCTTCCTGTCATCGCCAAGCATTGATAAAGGAGAACACGACTGATACCCCAAGTCTTCCCCATAGGACCCATCTCCCTGCTCCCTGTGCCCCCCACCACCTAATTCCCAGCACCAAAATGAGAGGGAGGGGGTGGAATGGGAAGATTTCAGGAGAGAGAATTGAAGTTAGGGGGCAAGCTTTGCAGAACCAGCAAGGTTGGGGTGGGGGCAGCAGCCCTTAAGAGAGGTCACATTGATTGTCGTATAGGGGAGGACAGGGTATGAAGGGAGGTGGGCAAGAGGGGCATCACAAGGCCCTTTGGCTTTGAAAACAAAAATAAAAACTAAAAGCTGCACAATCCTTCTCACCAATAATGGTCATTTGGAAGCCTTGAAATGGTTTAGGATCTGAGGGTTGGGGGAAGCAAGACACAAAAGAGAAGGGGAATAATAGGGATCATGAATAAAATTAAGGACTTGGACAAACACCCCAGGCTTCAGGGAACCAGCATGAGGTAAGGTTAAGGGTATCTGTGGGGAGAGAGGGATCCCTGGGACAGCCCCTCTCCCCTTAGCCCACCCTTGGCAAAGGTGGCAAGACATTCAGGGGACACAACTGAAAAATGGGTAAGATTGTGAATAAAGCAAGCTTGAATGGGGAAGGTGGATGAGGGATTCCCTAGGGGAGACCCTGTACTGTGTAAACGAAGCCTGTCCAGTTCTCGAGGGACAATACTGATGACAGCCAAACTGGGCAAGGATGCACTGTGTGAGTGGGTAGCGGGGCAGGACCTCTATTCAAGTTCTGTGTCTTGGCCCCTGGCTGAGGTATTGAGTGTGAGGAAGGGAACACTGGGCTACAGGAGTGGGTCCAACTATGCAGAGACTTACCTAGCAGACGGATGGACAGGGCATCTGAAGGGACCAGGGCCAGATTCAATGCTACATTTAGAGAGAAAACTGCCCCCTCCTCACTCCAGCCCAGTTTGGCTTCTGGGGTGCACCTTCTAGGAGTCTTATAAGTGCAGCCCCCAACTCAATTCCATCTTTCCCCCTGCTGGGAAGGCAGGAGACCAAGCCTCAGTATCAACCTGTCATTCTCTCCTTACGAGCTTCCTCCTCACAGGAGGGAGGCCTGCTTCTCCAACTCATGGCCACAGTCCCTAGTCTGCTCTGCCCCTCCCACCATCTTTGGCTTCAGATCAGGAGTGACCGGGGTAGCGATTACTCTCAGATGTGACAGGAGATGGAGGCAGACAGGGGGCATAAAGGAACTCTGGGATTGGGGGCAGAGGAGGAAGAACACAGTCCCTCCCTCCACACACATGCAAGCACATGCCTGAAACATGGAGGACATACTAGGGTTGTGGTTTTGAAATGGGCAGGAAATAAATTTGTTTCTTCCCCTAAAAGATAAAATGCTTACTTAAAAATTCATGACAAGCCTCAAAGTTCAAGGAGAGAAGGGCCAGGGAAGGAATGGCCACAGGCTCCGCTCTCCCAAAAGAAGTGAAAAGAAAGAAGCAAGGTTAAAGTGCGTGGTTAGGGGGCCAGGCCAGAAATGGGAGGAGAGGAGGGGGCAGGCTGTGGGGGCAGAACCAGCCCTTGATTTGCATATGAGGAGCCAGGGGAGAGTGCAGGATTGGGGCCCAGGTACAGTAGTTGCTGCTTCAAGTGTTTTGCATTTGAACTTTAGGGGTGGTAGGGTACAGAGTAGGGGAAAAGCTCCAGGCCCCAGTGCTAAATACCCTCCCCCCTCATCCTCTAGCTGCCCCTGAAGGGGGAGGGAGACACCCCCAGAGTGCTCACACAGTACCAGAAATTAAGGCTTCTCACTGCTGCAGGGATGGAGGGGCCGGCCGAGCAGGGAGGCAGTGATGGGTACGAAAGAAGAGGAAGGGTCTGCCTGGCAGTAGTGGCAGGGGGAAGGTGAACACAGAAAGGAGAGTCAGAGGGAAGAGTGGGGAGCTGGCAGCAGAAAGGGAGAACTGAGAGATGGAGTGAAAGAGGGGGAGCCAGGCATTTAGCAATCATTTTGGGACACTTGGCAGAAGGGATTGCCCTGGGGGTACCAAGGGTCCGGGGTGCTCCCTGTCAGTCCCAGACCCCTGCCAGGCCAGGATGGTGTGGCAAAGGGGTGAGCAGGTGCTCCCCAGTGCTTCCTTTCCCTCTGCCCCACCACCCAGTCGTGTTCTCCTTTAAAGTGCCCTAAATGTTTAGACTTTTTCTAAATAAATAGAATAAGATAAGCCACCGGCAGGGGAAGGTACACTGGAGGAGCTACTCAGAGTAGCAGCCATCTAACCCAATGGCGCCGTGCCGCTCCTGGCTGTAGGGACAGGAGGCCCCGTGGGGCAGGGCACCGCAGCCACCCACCGTCTTGGCGGCTGCGATGCCGCAGTTCTTGAGCAGGCTGAAGCTGAAAGGACTAACGGCGTCCTTGGGTGGGAAAGGCTTCATGGTGGAAAGGATCAAGGCCAGGCAGTCTGCCACATCTTTGTTGGGGGCACAGGCCAGTGCTGGGGTGTGACCTGCAGGGCCAAGAGGGAAAACTGAAGCACAGGATTCTGTATCCCTGGATCTCCATCTACCTGCCCCTGGACCCTGAGTTCTCATCTGTGGAATGGAGCCAAGGCAGGCTAGAATGGTCAGCAATCAAGGGAGGTGAGGGCCATGGGGGCTGACAGGCAGATTCTGAGTGTGGGGTAAATGGTAGAGCATGGGGTCAGAAGCCCAGGGTATGTGGGAGATCTTTCCAACTGCTGGCTCCACCTGATTCCATCAGACTTCACTCTTGAGACTCAGAGTACTGGTGTTGGGTCCCTGTTCTCAAGAGTTCCCTTGGGAAGAAAATCTCATTTATAGCAAAGTTAAGAAGTCACCTCCTGAAGAATGTCCCTGATCCCAAACCCAGGAAAGACAGGGGACTCCAAACCCCACCCACCTTCTTCATCCACAGCCAGCACTGTGGCCCCACGACTCAGCAGGGCCTGCACCACAGAAGCTAAACCATTCCGGGCAGCAATGTGGAGTGGCCTTGGAATAAAGGAAAGAAAAAGGAAGCACATGAAATCCGCAGGAATCCGAGCTGCCCTGCCAGTTACAGGCGGGCAACATGGACACCACAGAAATATTGGGAGCTCCCTATAACCTGGGGCTTCCATCTTCACCCACCTGCCTCCCCCAGCCAGGCACTTACATCTGCAGCGCACTGTTGGTAGCATTGATAAGGCCAAGGTCTTGGGTTTCTGCCAGGATCATGAGGGCACATTTCTCATGCCCCTGAAGGAAAGGAACAGAGAGTGGAGACTTGTGAGGTGGAAGCATGACAGGCAATAGGGTAAAAGGTGGAGAGGGTGGCAGGCAGACAAGCAGCTGTCAAGTCATATGGGTTGGACAATCCTGACTTCTACTGTAGACCTCTCTGCAATCAAGACCTGCCCCTCCTTGCCCAGCTTGGTCGTGCATGCCTATAATCCCAGAGATTCAGGAGGCTGAGACAGGAGGATCAAAAGTTCAAGGCTCAGCAACTTAGTGACATCCTATCTTTTTTTTTTAAATTTTTTAATTTTTTTATAGTAGATGGACACAATACCTCTATTTTATTTATTTATTTTGAGAGAGAGAGAGAGAGAATTTTTTAATATTTATTTTTTAGTTTTTTCGGTGGACACATCTTTGTTTGTATGTGGTGCTGAGGATCGAACCCGGGCCGCACGCATGCCAGGCGAGCATGCTACCGCTTGAGCCACATCCCCAGCCCCACCTTTATTTTATTTTTATGTGGTGCTGAGGATAGAACCCAGTGCCTCACACATGCTAGGCAAGCATTCTACTAGCTGAGCTACAGTGCCAGCCCAGTGACATCCTATCTTAAAATAAAAATTTAAAAGGGTTGGGGATGTAGCTCAGTGGTAAAGTACCCCTGAGTTCAATTCCCAGTACCAAAAAAAAACCCAAAAAATAAAAAAGACCTGTCCCCTGCATCAAGCTCTGATCCTTATGCAACCCCAGACCCAACTCTAGGCAATACCTTGCTACAAGCCAGGTGGAGGGCAGTGTTCTTGTTCTCATCTAGCACAGTCAGGTCTGCCTTCCCACGATATAGCAGAAATTCTACAACAGAAATGGGACAGAGGGATTGATGCCTCCCTCCAGGACAGCCATCACCCCAACTTTCCACCCTCCTAGCTACATATACTTTGCTTCCCACCCACAGTGGGTGAGACATCCAAAGGCATACTCCTGCATTCTGAACCCAGTCTAAATCAGTCCTCACAGGTAGGGCTGCCCCATCCTACAAACACCCTTAGGAGTGCCTCTCTTCCATAGCTGGCCCCTACACACCCACAGCAGCGGTCTGCCCGTTCTCAGCCGCCGTCATGAGCGCAGTGCGGCCAGTGTGGTCAGTGGCGTTCACCTCGGCTTGATGCTGTAGCAGCATCCGGAGACCAGAGACATTGTCCGCGAAGGCAGCGGCGTGAAGGGGGGTCCTGGGGGGCCAGGGTAGAATGAAATAAGGAAGGCTCTTCTGTCTGGGTAGAACACGGAAGCCAGTTGCAGCTCAGGCTTCTCCCCAAGCCTTCCATCACTCACCGTCCTTTGGCGTCTCGGCTGTTCACAATCTTGGCACCCAGAGCTCCCAGCAGCATCTCTGTGGTGCTGTCCTGGTTATTAATTCTGGGGGAGAGGGAGGAGGAATCATCAGGAAGGACAAGGCCAATGAACTTCCTGCCCTAAGCCCAGGTCAGAGCACCCTGAGATAAGACTGACACAGAGGAAGGGACTTACACTGCACAGTGCAAAGGAGTGAAGGGGTTTCCCTCTAGGTATGAGAACGGGCTGTGTTCAAGTAACAACTCCAGACAATCTTCATGTCCTGGGTAGGAATAGGAAAGCGTGGCAATGGGGAGAAATGGCAAGGTCTCTCCACTTGTCTTGTCCTCTCTGTTTCTGACCCACTAATCCAGGTCCCCTCCCACAAACCACCTTTCTTCTCTATATCCAACATATACTCCTACACCTGCCAAAGGCCCCACCCATACCAGTGTAGGAGGCCCAGTGCATGGGCGAGTATCCGCTGTAATCCACCCCAGCATCTAAGGGGTCTGTGGAAAGGGCAGCCTGTAGCAGGGTACGCAGTACTGCAGTGTGGCCACAGGCTGAAGCCAGGTGAATGGGTGTGCGTCCCTTAAAGTCTCGGCACAGCACAAATGCATCATGGTCCAGCAGGGCAGCCAGGCAGTCCTCACAGCCAGTCACTGCCTATGGGAACATGGGTGAGAATTAGAGCAAGGAACCATTCCCTTTCTACTGCTCAGTCAATGGGGGCTGGCCAGTAATAAGAACCACTTCCAGGGCTCTGCTGTTTCTACAACAAGGATTCTAAATGTAGGGATCAACCTATCCCTTCCTGATTCTCTGCCAACAGGCAAAATGGTCAAAATTAATCCTGAAGCTCTGGAATGAAAGACCAAATGGAGAGTAAGGAGAATGAGGGATTAAAGAATCTTGTGGGAAAACCAGGCACGCCTGTAGTCCCAGCTACTTGGGAAGCTGAGGCAAGGCTCACTTGAGCCCAGAAGTTTGAGGGAGGCCTAGACAACAGAGGGAAACACCATTTCAAGAAAAAAGAATCTTGGGGGAGAGGAGGCAGTTTTAGAACAAGTGATTGTGGAAAAGATCTGGGTGATGGCATCACTACCCAATGGGACAAGGCCAGCAATGGGCATGTCTGGGTAGTGAGCATGTGACTGCATGTGATGACAAGGCAAGGTCACCAGGAAAATCAAATGGGGATGTCAGGTACTCATCCCAGAGCAAACATAGCAGGCCCAGTGATATCCCAGGCACAAAATACTGGCCTGCCTCCTAGACTGTCTTGTGCCTGCTGCAGCAATTCCTATTTTCCCTGCATTGAGGCCTGTTTTTAATAAGCTCACTCACCCCACGGTGTAGGGCTGTGCGGCCCCGGAGGTCAGCAGCATCAGCTGTGGATCCTTTCTCTAGCAGCAGATGTACACAGTCCACGTGGCCATTCATGATAGCCAGCATTAGTGGGGTTCTACAGAAAGAACAGGAGAAAGGGTGAGGGTCCAGCAAGGATGGGAAAACCTGCACCCTTCCCTTGCCCACACTCACTGTCCATAGGCATCCATGACATCTGTGATGTCAGCACGTTCCCCACTGTCGATCAGCAAGTGCAGGGAATCAGTGTGGCCAGAGGCAGCTAAGAGAAAAGGCAGCCTGTGTCAGGACAGCATCAGGAAAGAGGGAGGCTAGGTTAGCCTAATGGACTCAAGGGTTGAGGTTATGGGAAAGCCTGTAACAGGGAGAAATTTCCAGTGTAGGAAGCTACCAATCAGGATTTTTAAGTTTTCATCCTACTTGTCCTATCCCACTGTCAGTCCTAACTCTGTTCAGGAGGGATTTGGCATGACAAGGGGAGAACAGCAGCCCAAAGTTGGTACTAACCAGCAGCGTGTAGGGGCGTCCACTTGCGCTTGCGCTCCTTGATGAGGGCAGAGGCGCCATGGGCTGTAAGCACCTCCACACACTCAGTAGAGCCTCGCTCAGTAGCCAGGAAGAGCGCGGTCCGGCCCTTGTGGTCCCTTACATCCAGATTCACCAGCGTCTCAGCGAGTGTCTTCAGGGCTTCACAGTGACCGTTGTAGGCCTAGAGTGGCGCATAGTAACCAATGGATATAGCTGTTGGGGCCCCTGGGACAGAGGCTCCAGGCATTAGTCCTCCACAAGCTCCTTGGGCCCCTCAGGTATCTTCACTGCACTGTGCCCATCCTCGGCTTGCCAAATCCCCACAAGAAGGCAGAAGCAAGGATGGAGTCACAAGTGCTAGGACCCTTGTTTGAGCCTGGGGGCAGGAAAGGACAAGGAAGACAAGAGGAAAAGACATGGGACTCACAGCTAAGTGCAAAGGGCTGACTGGAATGGTGCTCTCCACATCCTCCAGGCAGTTAAAGGACATTTCTAAGAGCTGGAATGGACAGGAAAGCAGGTGCTGAGATTCTGGAATTCCCAAGATATTGCCACCTGCCCACACTCATAGGGGTGACCTGTAGACCACATCTGATTCAACCGCCCCTTGGTTTCAGAACCACAAACCCAAAGACAGACTGTGTGCCCTGGTCTCCATACATACCAGTTCGAGGTTCTGTCTGTTGCCATAGGCGGCTGCATAGTGCACAGCTGTGTAGCCCTGCCTGTCCCGCAGGGAGGGGTCTGCACCATTATCCAGTAAGAACTCCAGACAGCTGTAGAGCCAGGAGTAGATTGTGAGGCAGGGTCAGCCTAACCTGGGGCACAGTTCTGGTGGGGGCAGAGGAGAGGGGCAAGGGAGACACATAGGACACCCTCTGCTCTACATGAGCTCTCTAATCCTGTTCAATCTTCAATCCTAGCTCCATACCCACTTTTTTAACAAAGTCTTCCCCAGGACACTGACTTCAATGCCCTCCTTCATCTTCTGGATAGTCTACTGGAGAACCTTGGCACACTATTCAGCTACTAGCCTTCTGCTGGCCAACAGGCTTGCCTTGCCTCCAGGCTTGTTAGCCCCCACCCTTTTTTGGTACTGGGTGATTAAACTCAGTGTCACTCGACTACTGAGCCACATCCCCAGCCCTGTTTTGTATTTTATTTAGAAACGGTAACACTGAGTTGCTCAGTGCCTCACTTTTGGTGAGGCTGGCTTTGAACTCTTTTTTTTTTTTTTTTTAAGAGAGAGTGAGAGAGGGAGAGAGAGAGAAAGAATTTTTTTTTTTAAATAAAATATTTATTTTCTAGTTTTCGGCGGACACCATATCTTTGTATGTGGTGCTGAGGATCGAACCCAGGCCGCAGGCATGCCAGGCGGGCACGCTACCGCTTGAGCCACATCCCCAGCCCCGAGAGAATTTTTAACATTTTATTTTTTAATTATCAGCGGACACAACATCTTTGTTTGTATGTGGTGCTGGGGATCGAACCTGGGCCGCACGCATGCCAGGCGAGCGCGCTACTGCTTGAGCCACATCCCCAGCCCTGGCTTTGAACTCTGGATCCTCCTGTCTCAGTCTCCTGAGATACTGGGATAACAGGCATTCACCACCTCACCCAGTTAAAACACTTTGTAAGAAGGCCTGCTCCTCCTAGCCTATCTGAAGAAATCCAAAGCAACCAAACTCAGCTTCTCTCCTCTGTAAAGCCTTCCCAACCTCCCTATTACTTGCCTCCTCCTCTGAATTCCCTTGGCACCCTTCTTATACTTTACTTGCAAGAGTAATAATAAGCAATTTAGCACAACGTGTCAAGTACTATGCTAAGCATGTGTGTTTAAATCTCATAATGATCCTCAAAGTTAGATACTATTTTTATCACTACTATGATTAAGGAAACTGAGGCACAGTGAAGTTAAGAAATTTGTCAAAGGGCTGGGGATGTGGCTCAAGCAGTAGCGCGCTAGCCTGGCATGCGTGCGGCCCGGGTTCGATCCTCAGCACCACATACCAACAAAGATGTTGTGTCCGCCGAGAACTAAAGAAATAAATAAATAAATATTAAAAAAAAAATTAAAAAAAAAAAAAAAAAAAGAAGTTTGTCAAAGTTCACTATGAGCTAAGCCTCCTAGATTTTAGCGCTCCCCCTACTTTTTTGGTACTAGGAATTGAACACGGGGCACTTAACACTAAGCCACATCCCTAGTCCTATTTTGTATTTATTTAGAGACAGGGTCTCATTGAGTTGCTTAGTGCCTCACTTTTGGTGAGGCTGGCTTTGAACTCACGATCCTCCTGTCTCAGCCTCCTAAACCACTGGGATTACAGGTATGCACCATCGTGCTCAGCTTAGAGCCCTTTTTTTTAAAAAAAAAAAAATAAACTTTTTATTTTAGAACAGTCTTAGATTTACAAAAACACTGTGAGGATAATACGGAGTTTTCATATACTCCATATCTAGTTTTACCCATTATTAACCTCTAACATTAATAAGTACAAGTGTCCTTTTTCTATTTATTTTTTCAGATGATTAGCATTAGCACTAAGCCACATCCCCAACCCTTTATATATCTTATTTAGTTACTTAGGGCAAACTGCTAAATTTGGCTTTGAATTTGTAATCCTCCTGCTTCAGCTTCCTGAGCCACTGGGATTACAGGTATCTACCACTATACCTGGCAAATAATTTTTTTTGTTTGTTTAATATTTTTTTAGCTGTAGATGGACACAATACCTTTATTTTATTTATTTACTTTTATATGGTGCTAAGTATGGAACCCAGTGCCTCATACATGCTAGGCAAGTGCTCTATCACTGAGCTACAACCCCAGCCCCAGTAATTTATCTTTGATCCTTATACCAACTAGAGGTGTAGCTCTGTGACAGAACGCTTGCCTAGCATGAGCAGGGCTCTGGGTTTTGATCCCAACACTGCCAAAAAAAAAAAAATCATCACTTATCCTTAATACCCAGTAACCTAGTAAGTAAATATTCTAATATTCAATTAAGGCTTGTTGAATAAGCAAATGACTTTGTGTAGTTAGCTTTCCCATTCTTCTCAAGAAGTCCTTCCATTCCTTGAGAAGAGTTACCTCTCATATATTTGTGTGTGTGGGGGGGGGGTGAGTGTGTACGTCTCCCAGGGGTTGAACTCAGGGGCACTCAACCACAATCCCAGCCCTGTTTTGTATTTTATTTAGAGACAGTCTCACTGAGTTGCTTAGTGCCTTGTTTTTGATGAGTCTGGCTTTGAACTTGCAATCCTCCTGTCTCAGTCTCCTGAGCCGCTGGGATTATAAGCAATGTGCCACCTCTCATATTTTGACTTCACCTAAACCCAGAGTGCTCCACACTTGTTGCTGACTGACCAATGGGATAATAGGGGCTGCAGCAGCATGTTGGTAGAGATGCAGAGTGAAGGGGAGAATAATGGGGCAGGGCTGGCACTAAGTACATCCCAGGGTCTCTGCTACTCACAAGAAGGCCTCCTTCCTGCGGGACTCCTTCAGTGGCTCGTCCTCTTCAGCATCATGGCTGGAAGCAGTGTGGGGTTCCGCTCTATGGAAAACAGAGTAAAGAAGCTGGGGGTGGCACAGGGAGGTACATGGGATTGGAAAGGGCCAAACTAGGAGCCTCACCTCCGGTAAGTGTCAGAGGCAGCAGCGTAGTGGAGGGGAGAGCAGCCTTTACAATCAGCCTCATTGACGCCTGCCCCAGCAGTCACCAGTGTCACTGCACATTGGTAGCTACCATTGGCGGCTGCATAGTGCAGTGGGGTCCTGGAGAAAGGATGAAGGAATGAGGGGGGGATCCAAATGCAACCAGATGTGCAGCCAAAAGTTACTTTGCATTTACAACACTATCCCACAGTCCCCCCACAACCCTCACATCACTCTCAGATACTCCATGCATCTATACGATGTATATTAGCTTACCTTCCAAATTTATCTCTCCTCCTCAGGTCAGCTCCACTGCTCAACAACAAATTAAGACATTCAACATTCCTAAAAGGAAGACAACAGGAAAAAGATCTGCAACAGACCCAGGGAGGGGCTCAGAAGGGGGAAGTGATCAGCTTTTGCTGTAGAAACTGCCCTCACTGTGAGAGAGGAATAGAGCTGGGAAGCAGTGGGAGGCCCAGACCCTTGCTCACTCTCTTCTGAAGGCTGGGAAAGAAACAGAACGCACCCTCCAGAAGCAGCAGCATGAAGACAGGTGCGGCCAAGGTTGTCAGGTGTATTGATGTCAAACCCAGCTGAAAGCACATGCTCGTTGCTGAGTGAAGACACAATGCTATACAGCTGACCTGGAGGAGCAGAACAGCCACACACTGAATCAAAGAACACGGAACAGCGGAGAGGCCTCTTCTTCTCCAGCCACTTGCCCAGTCCCAACCTGTCTGCACATACCTGAAGAAAGAAGCTTCCGGCAACAGTCAGAGAATCCAAAGAGAACAGCTAAGTGCAGGGGGAACATGTCGTGGATGCCGCGCCTAGGAAGAAATTGAGGGACTCAGTCCCTAGGTCAAGGTACCAGTTACAGACCTCTTTTCTTATTTTCCACAGTACTAGGGATTGAACATCAGCCTTGCACATGCTACACTCTGCCACTGAACTCCATCCCCAGCCCTTTTTATTTTCTCGACACGTGGTCTGTCTAACTTGCTCAGGCTGGCCTGGACTGTGTGATCCAGTTTCAACCTTCTGAGTATCTAGAATTACAGGCACATGTCACCATATCCAGTTTACAAATCTTTTTTGTGGCCCACCACCACCATGATCCTAGGAATCAGGGTAGGAGGTTCCCCAGGTTTCCTTCTGGCAAGCATCTGTATGCCTCCATATCTGATGTGAGCAGTATGTTTAGATTTGAAGTGGCCCAAAGATGGGGTCAGGGCCCTGACTCACCGGGCAGTATCCGCGCCATTGGTCATGAGAGTGCTAATGAGCAGCTCGTGTCCATAGCGAGCAGCCACATGCAGTGGCGTGTTCCCAAATTTGTCAGCACAATCAATCTCACTACCTGAAATGGGGATACACACATACAAACTCAGGCAGACCTCAGTCTTAAGACCACTCTTACCAGTACCATAGAAGTGCTTATTATTTGTTGGTCCAGGCTAATGTTCTACATGTTGTTTTGTTCGTCAGTCTTAGGAGACTATGCAGGAATAAATTTCAAGGGCCTATCCTAACTGGAAGATGGAATAGGAGGAAAAAAGAAGGTCGGGGGTTTCTAGAGATGAGTTCCTTAGAAAAGGAAAAGAAAGCACAAAGTCTGGGCCCATACCATTTTGAATAAGGATCTGGGATCTCGTGAAACGGCCATGGATGGCAGCCATATGCAGAGGACTTTTCCCTTCTTTGCTCTGTGGAAACATAGCAAGTTTTTTTTTTTTTTTTTTTTTTCCAATGCAAAGCACAGAGAATGTCCTGTTTGCCCTTCCAAAGGACTCTTCTCAAGAATGGAGGGGTCATATGGCATTTCCTCAGTCCACATTCTCTTGAGTGGGCAGTTCACCCCAAAAGGCAAGTGATCAAGTCCCCAGAAGAGCAATACAAATATGGTCAGGACCCCCGAGAACCAGCTTCCTCTCCCCACTGGTCTAAGCCTCATCCCTTCAAGCACCTGGTAGTTGACATCTGCCCCATTGTTGACCAACAGCTCCAAGCAGAGAGCGCCATTAGTGGAAACTGCAGCCACATGCAGTGGTGTGAAGCCCTTGTCATTCGGCTGGTTGACATTGGCTCCTGCATTCACCAGCTCAATAGCCACAGCATCCTGGCCCAGGTAGCAGGCAATGTGCAAAGCTGTGTTTCCAAAAGCGTTGGGCTCATCGATCTGGATTTCCAGAAGTGAGGGTAAGACATGTATCCATTTTAAACAAAGTAGAGTGGCACATATAGCCTAGAGTTCCAGAGATCCAACTGCCTAGTAACCTCAAGTTTCTGACCCAAAAGAATGAAGGCACAATTACATAATTTTATTCAGATCCTCTCACTACATCCTCCCAACCTCCTAAAACCATGTGAACTATCCCAACATCTTCCTATCTTCAGAACAGACTCTGACTTTCAACTCCCTGCCCTTAGTTCCCAGCCCCAAAACTCAGCACCCTGACCTCAGCCCCCATCCGGAGCAGGTACTTCACCACTTCAATCTGGCCACTGGCTGCAGCTGTGTGGAGCAGCCCATAGCCCTTGCGGTCCTTACAGCCGAGGTCTGCTCCACGTGCCACCAGCAGCTTCAGGACCTCCAAATGCCCTAGGAAGAGAGGATATTCTCAAGGAAGTGGAGGGCAGACCCTAAGGTTCCCTTTCCAGACTATAAACCCCATATTCTTTCCCTAAGAATTCTAGAGGAATTATGTATTCTAAAGGAATTATGTATTCTCTCTCACCCAGAAAAGCTGCCCAGTGCAGAGGCTGCCGTTCCTTTTTGTCACAGACATTCAGGCTGGCTCCTTTGTTGAGGAGCAGGTTCACCGTCTGTATCAGGATATAAAAGACACAGAGCCAAGTTTATGCCCACAACCTACCTAAGGGCAAAAGTCTCTCATCTCAAGAATAGGTGGGGATAGCCTAGAACAATCTAGAGGACTAGAGGGAACAATGGGTGCAGGAAGTAAGGAGGAGACACCATATAGGGTTAGAAGTTTGAGGGAAACTCAACTTTGAATTTTAGGGAATCTCTTCAGGTATTCTGGTGGTTATCAAATTCTTACAAGTCTTTGAAAATGTGTCAAAATATGTTTTCTCTCACCAGAAAAAGTCATACATAAAAGTATTTTCCATGCAACTTTAGATGGTTTAACAACCTCCAGAAGTCCAAGTCAAGAGTTCAATCTAGGGAATTCGGGTATTGTGGTGCATGCCTATAATCCCAGAGGCTCGGGACACTTGAGTCAGGAAGATTGCGAGTTCAAAGCCAACCTCAGCAATGGTGAGGAACTAAACAACTCAGTGAGACCCTGTCTCTAAATAAAATACAAAATCGGGCTGGGGATATGGCTCAGTGGTCGAATACCCCTGAGTTCAATCCCCAGTACCAACGAGTTTCAATCTAGGGCTGAGGATATAGCTCAGTTGATAGAGTATTTGCCTTGCATGCACAAGGCCCTTGGTTCAACCCCCAGCATCACCAAAAAAAAAGTTTCAATCTAGGGGCTGAGTGTGTAGCTCAGTGGTAGAGCACTTGCCAAGCATACGTGAGGCCCTGGGTTTAACCCTCAAAACAAAGACAAAAAAAAAAAAAGGATTTCAATCTAGTACAACCTTTCAGTTGGCAGCTTGAGCCCAAGTGTTTATATAACTATCTGGGTTGCTTCTCTCCCAGGCCTAATGGCCCAGAAGCAGGGAGAGGTAAGTAGGAAGGGAAGCCTGGGCATGGAGTAGTCCCAGTTCTCACCTCAAGATGCCCACTATGCACTGCATGGTGCAGAGCACTGCGCCCACTCCTGTCAGCCACATTGAGACTGCTCAACAGGGGTGCCAGAGCCTCAGCACACTTGGTGGCACGGTTGGCAGCAGCCACATGCAATGGTGTCTGCCACAGCTTGTCCCGGGCATTCACATCTGCTGAATGTGCCAGCAGTAGCCCCAGCACCTTCTGTGAAGGGGCAGGGAATAAGAGACAAGATAGAAGGGAAACAGGAGATAAAACAAGAGTAAGCAAAAGGAGGAATAGGTCAGCATGGCATATAGGTCCCATATCCCCAACACAGTCCCTTCTCATTTTCCCAACATTCCTAGCCTCTCTACACCTACTTCCCATCTCCTGGATCTCCTTAGAGATTAAAAATCATCCTTACCTTCCTGAGGAAAACAGGGACACCTTCCTCTTCATCAAGTCTCTCCAGCCAAGTCCCTGAAAACCTTCATTCACACATACATCCACCCCACACAAATCCACACATGTAGCTCCACATCCAAATCCCCTCACTACTCCAGGAAAAATAAATGCTCCTTTTACATCAATGGCCCAAACACTCCTCAGCCTTTCCATAGGCACCAAAATAATTTCCACACCTCAGTAAGCAAACAGATACTAGTTTCTCTCCAAAACCCACACTAAAATGTCCCTCCTAATCACTACCCACTTCATTCCCATTGACTTCAGCCTCTCCCCATAGTGGCTGGAGGCAAGGAAGTGATGGAGAATTCAAGTGGAGATCTCCTTTTCCCTGTCTTCAGTATTGATGGCACTATGGTACAGGACCCACTGATGAAGTTATGTTTAGCAGCTCTGCAGGCAACTTTCATGCTGCTTGAGAGGCAACAGAGCACTATCCCCATCCCCCATCACAAGGAAAGAAATCTCGTGCCTAGAAGGGGATCAGACTCAAGGTGGCCCCCCAGGGAGGGATGAGTCATTCAGGCCTGGCAGCAGGGCCCCGCAGTCTGCCAGCCCAGTGTTAAGCTCTTTCTGACGTCACATCAGCTGGCAGCACTCAGCCCCCCTTACAGCCAGTTCTAGGGGTAGAAGGGAGGAGCCAAGTTCTGGTCTCCTCCCTACCTGGGGTAGAAAAGCATGTAGGGCAAAAGAACTGAGGCTCTCGACCCTTAAGCTCCACCTTTAGTCCACTCCTTCTTTTTGGAAGGGTAAAAGAAAGTGGGAAGCTCATACCTCATTTCGGGAGGCAGCAGCACGATGAAGAGGGGTCAGCCACAGTGTGTCCTTAGCATTGACATTAGCACCTATAGGGATACAGTTTCCCATTTTGATAGGAGGTAAGGAGGAAGGAAACCAGGGATCTGGCTAGTGAATCTGGATGGAACTGGACCCTCATCTGGACCAAGCACCAGAGATCAATCCTTGAATATGAAAAAAGACTCCTCCCCTCTACTCCCCTCCCTAGATGCCACACCTTCCAGCTCCACACTTTCACCTGACATCAGTAGCAACTGGAGGATGGGGACATCACCTACGTAGGCAGCAGCATGCAATGGGGTTCGCCTCTCTTGGTCCTGGAAAAGCAGAAAAAGAGGAGCCGCTGTGGCGAGGAAGTATCGAGGGCCTCAATTCGAGTCTCAGAGATTTAGGCCCTTCCCCACAGTCTCTTCCCAAAGGTTCTGCTGCGTCCTATATCACAGTACTGACTCAAAGGCATGAACCTTGGGAGGGTGGAGTCAGGGCCACGGGCCGAGAAACCTCCTATTTCCAGGAGGGGTGGGGGCGCTGCAGACCCCGATGGTTCGGAAGAGAACACCGTTTCAGGCATCCCCATCCCTGCTGATCAATGCTCCAATCTTGACCTGTTCTCTAACCCCAAATGCAGAGCAGGATCCCAGGGTGAGAATTGCTGTAGCCTCATCAGAGCAGAGAAGATACGGAGCCGCCCCACTGGGGAGGGGTCCAGAACACCGAAGGCCGGATTCCGGGCTTGCCATCCTCCCTGCTCCCAACTCACCAGTACATTGATGTTCTCCTTCTGCGAGAGGAGGGAACGCACTTCCTCCACATCTCGGCTAAAGATGGCCTGGACCAGGGGCGGCTGCAGGGAGAACCGGCATTCAGGCAGCGGGCCGGAGCCGGAACGGAACTGGGGGGGTGGGGGAGCACCTATGTTGGAGGGGGGCGTCGCTGGAGGGGCTCTGCTCTGGGGGTCCTGGCTGCAGCGGATTTCCCGCGGTGTCTCCGCAGGTCGCCAGGCCCCCAAGGACACCAGCTCGGTTAAGGGGAGCGCAGCGTGGGGCGGGGTGGGAGCCGCGGGAGCCCGGGTCTCGGGCCCAGCCTAGGCCGCACATCCCCGGGCTCGCGTGGTGGTGGCGCCTGACCCTGGAAGGAGGAAGCAGGGAAGGGCTGGAGGGCTGACCTGGTCCGTGATGCTGAGGATCCCCATGGCCCGGCCCGGGCTCCGTCCGCATCGAGATCCCGGCGGCGGCGGCGGTGGCTCCACCGGGGACACGGGGCGGCCCAGGCGGCGGCTGCTGCGGCGGCTGCGGGGAGAGCGCGGCCCCGCCTACCGGGGGGCGGGCGAGCGGGAGCCCGCAGCGCTCCCTGGCGGCGGTCCTGGGCCCGGCGGCGGGGCGCCTCGCCGCGCAGGCTGCCCCCGGCCGCAGCGCCCGCGGCCCCGCGCGGGTGGCCCAAAGGCCCCGACACCGCAACCCCGCGCGCAGGCCTCTCGGCTCCCCCAGCCAGCTGCGCTGTGCTATCCTCTCCAGCCTGGCGGCCCGAGGGGTCTCCTACACCACCGTAGCGGAAACGCCGCTTCGGTCCCGAAGTGCCGCCCAACCTGAGGACCAAACGGCTGGCCAGATCTCGCCCAGCCACAGTACCCCTGGCCGAGCTAACTCCTCCCGACAGCAACTCCACCCACCAAAATAGCCAACAGACTAGGGAAAATTGTGGTGTGGAGATCTGGGGTTCATATATGGTAGTAGTCCCAGAGGAAAGGAAAGCACATCTCCACTGGGTGGGATGGGAGTTGTGTAGAAAGGACACAGCAGAAATACTCAAACTGCAGAGAGAAATCTGAAGTAACATTCTCCTGCTGCAGGAAAAAAACCACAAAAAGACGACTGGAGTAAGGCCTTCAAGGCCAACAGAGGGGCACTTTTCAACTCCCTAATTACTAAACGCACAAGTTAAGGCGGTAAGGTGACTACACTTCAAAAGACTCAACGGTTTCTCCCCCTAAAAGAGCGGGAGTGGTGGTGCTTCCCCTCCCCCATTGGAGAGGCAATCCAATTGGAGCAGCCAATCAGGGAACAACTGGCTGGAGGACATCCCAACCCAGAAAGGGAAAAGGAAATAAGTGGAGATTTAAAAATTGGTACAATTTACGAAAGGTGATTTAAGACCCTGTTCAGAGCTCAACAACTCAATACGTTGAAGAGAACGCATTTGGGAAAACATATAGCAAGTTGGCCCTCTGTCGAGGCTACAAATATAAAATATATAAAAGTCCTCCCTTGTCTTCAATATCTTGACTCCTGCTGGAAAGACATGCATAACTGGTAGCTTTGCTTTTCTCCTGGAGCGAAAAACTAGGGAAAAGGAAATGAAGAATAAGAGGGATTACCTATCACGATACACTTTTTAGAATTTTGGAGAGTCAGGGGGATGTAGCTTAGTGTCACAGTGCTTAATTAACATGCACAGGCCCTGGATTCTGGGTTCTATACCCTGTACCACAAACACACACACAGGGAAAACAATAGAATTTAAAAATTAAAAAGTTTTTACCATGTTGAAAATACAATTTTAAATTTTGCTTAAGTTCTGGGGGTGTTGCTCAGTAATACTGCTAGTCTACCACATGTAAGGACCCAGCACTGCAAAAACAAAACAACACGAATATTTCTTTTTAATTTTTTTTCCTTTTTTTTTTTTGTGTGTGTGTTGGTGCTGGGGATTGAACCCAGGGCCTTGTGCATGTCAGGCAGGCACTCTGCCAACTGAGCTACATCCCTAGCCCTAACACAAATATTTCTTAAAACTTATTTTTCTAGGAAGTCTTCTCTGGTTAACAGTTCTCCTGAAAACTTAAGTACTTAGTTTATACTGCCACAATCTGGTTTAAACTGCATAGACTTTTGTTTCTCATTTCATGTTACATTTTTTATGACATACTGGTATTTGTCATTTCTGAATGAATTTTAACCTCCTTATTAGCCAGAGCCTCTTAGTAGGGGGTGGATACAGGGGATTTAGCCCAGGGACACTTACTAATGAGCCACATCTCCAGACCTTTTTATTTATTTTTGAGACAGGGTCTCACTAACTTGCTGAGGGCCTTGCTAAGTTACTGAATGAGACTGGTCTCCAATTTGTGATTCTCTAGTTTCAGCCTCCAGATTCACTAGGATTACAGGCATGTGCCATAGATACTGTATATTGCTTGTTTTTTTTTCTTAATAATATTTTTAAAAATGGATTTGAGCTTTCTGAAGGAAAAAGGTTTGCATTAAATTATTCTTTTAAGGGAACATAGTAGCTCATGCCTTGTAATTCCAGCAACTCAGACAGTTGAAGCAGAAGCAGAATGATCCCAAGTTTCAGCCATGGCAATTGAGTGAGGCCCTGTCTCCAAATAAAAAATTAAAAAGGGTTGGAAGTGTGAACTGGGTTTGTGGCTCCATGGTGGCGTGCTTGGCTTGTATGCATGGGGTTGCCGGGGGAGGCACTTGGTTCGATCCTCAGCACCACATAAAAAATAAAATAAAGGTATTGCGTCCATCTACAACTAAAAAAAAAAGAAAGAAAGAAAGAAAGAGAGGGGTATAGAGTGGTAGAGTGCCCAGTGTTTAATTCCCAGTCCTGCCAATATATATATATATATATATATATATATATATATATATATATATATATATATATATATATATATATTTCTAGCAGATCAGCATATGGAAAACAAGCCCTTACTATCTGATGATGAAGTGTAGAGTCCTGCCTTGCATGCACAAGGTCCTGGGTTTGATCCCCAGTCCCACCAAAAAAAAAAATGATGAAGAAGAGGAAAAAGGAAATAGAAAATGAAGGTAGATGAGTATCTGTATCCAATAGATACAACATTTGAACTTGTCTGCTTGGGTGTTGGGTATGAAGGATCTTCCAGGAAAGGCTAAGCTAGGATATGACCCAGAGGAGAGGAGGAGGGAAATACATGGTCTCTACTGCCCAAAATAGCTCTTGGTAACCTGAGGAATTGCAGTCAAGGGTTCAGCTGGGGTCACGTGCCTGGTTCTGGCAAGGGGTGGAGGTGAACAAGGGAGGTTGCCAGCCTGGTTCTCTAGGCTGCTGGAAAGAGGAAGAAGCTAAAAGTGTTGTTGTTGTTGTTGTTGTTGTTATTTGTAGTTGTAGACAAACAGATTGCCTTTATTTTATTGGTTTTATTTTATTTATTTTTTAAGATGTTGATGGACCTTTATTTTATTCATTTATTTATATGTGGTGCTGAGAATTGAACCCGGTGCCTCACACATGCTAGGCAAGTGCTTTGCCCCTGAGCTACAGCCCCTACCCTACAAGGGTTATTTTTAATATTCAAAGCAATAAAGTGACTACGTAGGTAACATTGGTACTTCTAGGGCTCAGTGTAACACACAAAAGTAATAAGAGGGGTTGGGCTATAGCTCAGTGGTAGAGCACTTGCCTCCCATGGATGAGGCACTGGGTTCAATCCTCAGCAACACATGAAAAGAAATAAATAAAATAAAGATATTGTGTCCACAACTAAAAAAATAATGTTAAAAAATGTAACAAGAGGAAGAAGACACAACTGGAAAGCTCTCTCTTTCCTTCCCCCCCCCATACTGGGGACCAGGGGTGCTCTACCAATGAGCTACATCTCTAGTCCCTTTTGCCTTTTATTTTGACACAGGGTCTTGCTAAATTTTCAAGGTTAGACTCTAATTTACAATCCTCCTGCCTTAGGCTCCCCAGTTGCTGGGATTACAGGCATATATCACTGCACCTGTCAACAAAACCTTCCTATGCAAAAGTCCTGGATTTAACTGTTGAATTTATCTTTATATCTAGGAGTTAAACTTTGGTTTTTTAATTCTTTTCAAGATTCACCATGTGCAGAGCAGCCACACTGATTGGAAAGTAGAAGTTGTAATGTCTTTTTCTTTTTTTTTTTTTTTGAGTTTACAATTTAGAAGAACACACACATACATGAAACAAATATAGGATACATGCTAGTTTACATGGAATTATCTGTTCAGGGTAACGTTGAGGGATGGGTTCAGTCAAGAGGGTCTTCCTGGAAGAGGTATGTTTTCAGTCAGTACTCATAGGCAGTTATTGATACAGAATGGCATGGACATACAGGGAATTGGTTGTTTCAAGCACAGGGAAAGGTTTTAGTGGCAGTAATTAGCTAATCTAATTAGTAGGGAGATAGCAAGCAAATTGCTTGGCAGGTCTATTGGACCTTGGGGATTCTTCAGTATTTAACTCAGTTAAGGCAGTGTATTAATGAGGTCACAGTTCAGTCATGTATCCCAGTTAATTTCTGTCTTTTCCCAACCAGATCCTTATTGCTCAAGATAAGTAACTGTCTCACATTGCATGTGTTAAGCCCTTAGTCAGAGGAGGTGGAGACAGACAAAAGAGTGAAATTAGACAGAATAAATCTGTCCTTCAAGGTCATAGGCCCATCTGGGAGTGACTTCAAATTACCATCTTTGAACTGGAAGAATATACTATACCATGATGGTAAGGAGAAGGGTTGGGATATGAGGACATAACAGGCTCTCTCTGAATGCTAGGGGAAAAGATATTAGCAGCATTAAAGAAATGAGGCCGGGTGCTGTGACACATGCCTATAATCCCAGCTACTCAGGAGGCTGAGGCAGGAGGATTGCAAATCCGAGGCCAGCCTCAGCAATTTAAGAAGGCCCTAAGCAACTTATTGAAACCTTGTCTCACAATAAAAAATAAAAAGGGATGGGGATATGGCTTAGTGTTTAAGTGCCCCTGGGGTCAATCCCTAGTGCAAAAAAAAAAAAATAATAATAATAATTCCCAGTGGCAAATGCCTGTAATCCTAGCTACTTAGGAAAGTGAGGCAGGAAGACTGAAAATTCAAGGCCAGCCTCCAAAATTCAGTGAGTCCCTATAAAAAGAAAAATTTAGCCACATGTGGCAATGCAACTTGGGAGGCTGAAGCAGGAGAATGCCAAGTTTAAGGTCAATTTAGTGAGACCCTCAGGGAGTTAGCAAGACCCTGTCTCTAAATAAAATATAAAATGGGGCCGGGGATACAGTCAGAGGTTAAGTGCCCCTGGGTTGAATCCCCTGTAGGAAGGAAAGGAGGAAGGAAAGAAGGAAGGAAGGAAGAAAGAGGTCTGGACATGTTGTTCACTGGATCTGTCTCCAGTACCACAAAACAAAGAAAGGTGATGAAACATTAAAACATTCATTTGATCATTTTTTTTTTTTTGGTAACAAGGATTGAACCCAGGAGCATTTAAACACTGAGCCACATCCCAGTCCTTTTTCATATTTTATTTAGAGACAGGGTCTTGCTGAGTTGCTTAGGGCCTCGCTAAATTGCTGAGGCTGGCTTTGAACTTTTGATCCTCCTACCTCAGCCTTCCAAACTGCTGAGATTACACACGTGCACTTCTGTGCCTGGCTCATTTGGTCAATTTTTTATGCTTGGGACAAAATCCAGTGCTCAAACATGCTATTTTTTTTTTATGCTGGGGACAAAATCCAGTGCCTCAAACATGCTAAATGTCCCACCAAGCTACACCCCCAGTCCAATAATTGTTTATTAAGCTAGTAGTATTGAGTACTAAAGAGGTAGTACAGTGGTTTGGGATCACTGAGGGATGGTTGTGGCTCAGTGGTGAGAATATGCTTATTATGTAGTGAGGCCATGGGTTCAATTCCAAACTCTCCCTCCCCAAAAATGGTAGTGGGCTTGGTGATCATCCAGACCTGGGCTCCATCTTTATCACATAATTGTGTGAAGTTCCTGCTCTTTAAGGATAAAAGTACCTTCCTAACAAATGTTAAATGTATGCCTGACAGTTCAAGGAATGGTTCTTGCTAACTTGAATTCCAGATAAGATGGGTTTAAATTTTAAATCAATGCATATCTAGTGGAAGTCCCCAAAGTAATGTCAGTTTCAAGAGGTCAAGAGGTAGGGGAAGTTAGAGGATTCATAGGTTGCTCCCCTTCTCTCTCTCTCTCTCTCTCTCTCTGTGTGTGTGTGTGTGTGTGTGTGTGTGTGTGTGTGTGTTTACTGGTGATTGAACCCAGAAGTCATCTACTAATGAGCCAGATGCCTACCCCACCTCACCCCACTCTTTATTTATTTTTTTATTTATTTTGAGAGAGCGCCTTGCTAAATTTCCCAGGCTGGCTTTGAGCTTGACATCTTCCTGCCTTAGACTCCCAAGTTACTGGGACTGCAACCATGTCTGTTGGCACCTGGTACTTTTTTCTCCTTTGGTGCTGAGGATAGAATTCAGGGCCTTGTGTGTGCTAAGCAAGTGGTTAGCCACAGAGCACTAAATCCCCAACCCAGAGGTGGAAGGTTTATATTTACTTCCAGACCCCTGTTTCTGGGCAAGATGTCTTTCTTCCACACCAATTAGGCCTGCATTGAAATGAGTCATTATTTTATCCCTGCCCTTTTCCGACTACCACTACACAGAACCCTATGCAAAGTTCTTTTGATGTGGAAAGCTTGACTAAAGATTAGAAAGCAAGCTTTAGAAAGAAAGATTTAGAAAAGAAGGTTTTACTGTAACAGCATAAACATCTTATTGAGCAGTAGGTGCCATTAGTCTTAAAATATCCTTCCACTCCACCATGAGGAGGATTTCAATTGCTTTTGCACCCACCTAGATTCAGTCTCTTTCTAACTGCTGATTTCTTTTTCCTTTCTCTTTCTTTTTTCTTTCATTGTCTTCACTCTATCAAGAGCAACTGTTTTCTCTGTAAATTATGAAAAGGAGTATACTGATATTTCTTTGCCTGAATTTCTGTGAGTTTTCATCCTTCATTGAATACACACTTTTTCTGACAAAGATGATCTCTCTCCTAAAAGTAAGTCTGTTTCTTATCACTGCAACTTCTTTCTATAAATATAAAAGAGAAAACTGTGTAGTCTTAGACCAGAGCTTGGAACATTAATTTCTTTTTCCAAAGATATAAAGCATAGCACCAGGCACTGTGAAGGTCACAAGGATGAAAAGAGCTTCTAACATAAAGGCAGAATGATAAAGATCTAAGAGTGGCGTTCAGAGGATTCACAGACATCTGCTGTTGACAAGGCCACAAAGTCGTCTCGATGCCTACGTATTAGGTCCTGTGACCACAGACTCGCCAAGAAATTTCTACTTGGTGACCTCGTTCCCCTGAGCCTTCTCTGCTGTCTCTCAAATGCACACCCAATGCCCTTTCTCGCTAGAGGTGTGAAACTACATCTCCCGACAGGCAGCGTTGTTCCCTTCCTCCCTCTCCGGGTCCCGAGCCCTGGCAACGGCATGACGTGAGGGTACCGGGAGCTGCGGTCACGGCTTCAGTTCTAGCCTACCCGGTGGCCCGTGCGGGAGCACGGCGAGAGGAGCCGAAGCCCCGCGCCACCCCGGCGCTCCGGGGCGCTGAGCTAGCCGGGTGGCCCTTCCTGCCGCTCCTGCTCTGGAGTGAGGAGGTGCAGCGGGCGTCAGAGCGCCAGGAAGGGTCGCGCGCATGGCTTCTGCGGGCGCGCGGCGGCTCCCAGCTGGGACGCGCACGGTGGCCCAGAGCTGCGGCGGCTTCTCGATCCGCCAGGGCGCGCGCCCGGCCCCGCCCCCAGGCACTCCGCGACCGCTGCGACCAATGAGGTGAGAGGGAGGTGAGGGCTTCTGCTAGCAAGGAAAGGGGTTCCGCCAGCACCCCGAAGTTCATCGGTGGAGGGTGGTAGTCCTGGATGCGGACGCGGCAGGGGCTGGCAGTAGTGGTGCCCTGGAAGCTCAAGTAGAACTTTGGAGAATGCTTTTGCAAATTATATGCGAGGGGAAGTGCTCTGTGTGGGTGCCAATCACTTCTTCGCCGAGGCGGATGCCCTGGCAATAACGGGTCGGGCGAGGCTTTGGGGTAGTGATGCCCCTGAGTTTTGCTTTCAGCAATGGCGTAGCCTCAGAGGTAATTGGCGCTTCGCATGCACCCCTCATTTTCCCAGCCCCACCCCAGTCCTGTCCTCAACCGCCCTAGACCTTTCGCACTCGTGACTGCCTGGCGAAGGAGCTAGGCGAGTGCAGCAGGTGCTGGGGGGCGGGGGAAGCTTGTCTGGACGACCTTCCTCTGGGATATTCCCCTCTTCCCCTTCACCTGGAAATGGTTGAAGAATACAAAAAAAGATTGTGACGCTGCCTCTCCCTTTTTATTGGCCTTAGGTTTCTGATCTCCTACAGCCTCCTCTTGCCCCGAGGTGCCCAGGTTTCTGCAGCTGAGACTGGCTTAACTCCCAGTCGTTCCTTCATGGGCTTTGCTGCCCCTTTCACCAACAAGCGAAAGGCTTACTCAGAGCGTAGGATCATGGGGTGAGCATCCTCTTCTGACCTGCATATCCCCACCCCTCTTCCTTTCCAAATAACCATGTCCAGGATATAATAAATGTACTAATGGTGGATGAGATTCACCTCTGGCCACCCCACTCCACAGATACGTTACTGATTCTTTATTCTTCCCTTCCATCCGTCCAATCTCAATTTCCCTCTTTTGTTGCTATGCATGAGCATTAAGTGAAATAAGCCTAGAATTGGACCATATGGATAGAATATAACATGATGAGAGGGTATTATTTCTCTGATAACTTTTTAAAAAATGTATTTCGAGCACAATACAAGTGTAGCAACCAGGCTGCTTAGGTATTTTACATAAAATGTCTCATTTAATTCTCATAACAAACCTATGAATCAGGTACTTGATGAGAAAATGGAGACACAGGTTATTTACCTAGGGTCATACTGTTAGGAAGTTGTAGAGCTGAAGCTGGGCACAGTGATGCATGCCTGTAAAGCCAGCGACTTGGGAGGCTGAGGCAAGAGGATTGTGAATTCAAACCTAGCCTCAGCAACTTAGGGAGGCCCTAAGCAACTTAGGGAGACCCTGCCTCTAAATAAATAAATAAATGAGAGAGAGAGAGAGAGAGAGAGAGAGAGAGAGAGAGAAGAAAGAAAGTAAGTTGTAGAACTGGGATCTGACCCTAGTGTGATCAACAGTAAAACTGACCATCTCTTATCCCTAAAATTTTCCTAAGATAAAAATAATGAATGTAACTCTTAGCACCAAAATAGTAATAATAATAATAATAATAATAATAATAATAATAAATGTAAAAGCATTCTGCAACTTTACAAAACATAAGGTAAATTAACATCATGGGGACTTGTACATGTTTGCTTTTGGAAAAATCATTTGTCCAGTCTTAAGATTTCTAACGCCTGAAGGTGTATGGTTAGCGGGCAAGATATGAATTCAGGGGCAATGGCAAGGGGGAACCTGGCCCAGCTGGCAATTTCTTGGCCTCTCTGATTCCTTTTCCCCTAGGTACTCAATGCAGGAAATGTTTGAAGTGGTTTCCAACGTCCAGGAGTATCGCGAGTTTGTGCCTTGGTGTAAGAAGTCTCTGGTGGTATCCAGTCGTAAGGGTCACCTTAAGGCCCAGTTGGAGGTTGGCTTTCCACCTATAGTGGAACGTTATACCTCTGCAGTTTCCATGGTCAAACCTCACATGGTCAAGGTGAGGCCTGCCCGGGAGGGATTGACCAGAAGTTTTTTCTCTTAACATTTTCACATTTAAAGGCAATTTTGGAGCCGGGTACGGTGGTACAAGCTTGTCATCCCAGTGGCTCTAGAGGCTGAGGTAGGAGGATCACCAAGTTTGAAGCCAGCCTCAGCAAAAGTGAGGCACTAAACAACTCAGTGAGCCCTATCTCTAAATAAAATACAATAGGAATGGGGATGTGGCTCAGTGGTCCAGTGCTCCTGAGTTCAATCCCTGATACACACACACACACACACACAAAAGGCTATTTTGGCTTTCTTCATAATGACTTTATTACCTCATATCAAGTATTTCCTCAATATTAGAAGAAAATTGGCTTTTAATTCCATCTTATTGCCTCCTATACATAGTGATATGGCTTAACTAGCTGTCTTATTCTAGGCTGTCTGTACTGACGCCAAGCTCTTCAACCACTTAGAGACTATTTGGCGATTTAGCCCTGGTATTCCTGCCTACCCCAGGACCTGCACTGTGGACTTTTCGGTGAGTCAGAAGGCTTTGCAGCCCAGGTCTAAAACTGAGTGTGAGAACAGAGCTGAGGTACTGTGACAGGGTTATTCTTTAAGTATATTTAGTACTAAGCATTTGCCAAGTTTATGGGTTTCACAAGTCTAAGTTTATATAGACTTGTACTCTTTTCAGTCCTAAGTCAGGACTCTTGAGAGGGTTTTTAAGGAACTGGAGGGGACTGGGAATAAAGGCACTGAGGAATAGTATCCTTGCATTTGCCCAAGGACAACCTAATGTGGTTTTGAAGAATTTGTCTCTTCCACATTCCCAGATTTCCTTTGAATTTCGTTCTCTGCTGCACTCCCAGCTGGCCACCATGTTTTTTGATGAGGTTGTCAAACAGAATGTTGCTGCCTTTGAGCGCCGGGCAGCCACCAAGTTTGGTCCAGAAACAGCCATCCCCCGTGAATTGATGTTCCATGAGGTGCACCACACTTGACGCAAAAGATTGTTCCCTAATGTCTCCTCTACTCCCCCTTCCCACCCAATTCTCTTATTTATTTGGCTTGGCTCCTGCTCCAGTCTGAGAGGATTGGACTGGACTATTTATGACAAGGTTCTTCTCAATTCCCCAGAAGTTAGGCGCTACACTGATTGGAAATGTTGGGGGAGGGAGGAGGCAGTGAGGATGAATATGGAAATGAGACATGGCTAGGAAAGGGTCAGGTTTATTCTGAAAGCTCCATGTGCCTGCAACCTTTTCACACTGAATTAGGATCAGGACTATGTGGTTCTCTGAGCTCTGTCAGGAGACCACAGTATCTGACCAGGGAAAGAGATCAACTTCTTGAAGGCTTGAATACATTAAACCTTTCCTCTGGCAATAGTGATATTGGGTGGTATATAATTTTTGCCTGGCTTGAGATTTCTCAGGAAAAAAGGCAATCTGCCCCCAGCTTGAAATCCATATTGCCTCAGTTTTAAGAATATTTCCATGCTGCCTGGCTAACAGAGTGAGGAGCTGTCTCACCATCACAGCAATAGGGCCAAGGAGGAAAAAAAAAAAAAGGCAATGAACAAAACTATCCTTGTACTCTTTGGTTGTACCATATTCCTCCACTTGGCCTGAGTTTTTATAAAAATTTCAATAAATTTTGAGTGTGAATTTGCCTTTTTTGTATTGTTTCTTGGACAAACAACATAGATACAGCAGAGTAGAAGAAAGTGTTGGGGGAGTAAAGGTGTAAAAAGGCCTCTTGGACACAGTGTCCCTGCTAACTATAGTAGCACATTCTACAGGCCAGGATCTAGTACCCACCCCCTTACCTATTTATAGACTTTTTCAGATCAGTTGCAGGAGGAATCTCCAAAACAGAAACATCTGGTTTCAGACTTTCCATATATCTGATGCCTTCAGGATCACCCTTTGTCATTTGGGGGAATGCCTTAAGGAAAGCTAAGAGTTGGCACTCCAGGACATACCAGAGCCCTCTAGTGTTCATGTCCTTTAACTAGCAGTCCAAGATCATTTGTCCTTGATATATGATTTGTTCCTTTCACCCAGTGGGCCAAACCACTTTTTGGATTAGTCATACAAGCAGTTGTTAGGTCTCAGCTATAGTCCTTGGATGTTCCACATTATAACAAAATTAGAAAGGATGGGAGCTAAAGGTAAAGAACTTCCTAACAGTGAGGAGAGACAGAAATCTCCTTTGGAAATCTCACGGGAAGCCCTTCCTCTGAATACCAAAACTGCTTGAAGATAAAAGGATGCACAGGATGGGGCTGGGGTGGTGGCTCAGTGGTAGAGCACTTCCCTAGCATGTGTGAGGCCAGCACTGGAAAAAAAAAGATGCACAGGATAACTTAGGACTTGTAAAGTTCAGAATCTTGCTAGTCAGACTCCTTACCTCATCATAATAAAGATTCTTTCAGGACTTATTAGCAGGCTCAAACATTATTAATAAAAACATTTATTTTTTATTTTATACAGAACACCCTGAAGTCTGTATCATGACTTGAGAGTCACCCAAGGGTTTACAGTGTGTCCATCTCAACAGCGTGGTTCTGGGTTTGGGGATCCACACAAACACAGGCAGGAGTTTTGAGGGAAGAAAGGGGCACAACAGGAGTGTATCTCAATCCTTTCTCAAAGAAAAGGCAGTAGAGCATTCTGAGTCACTGAAAACCTGTGCAAATGGGGCTTCTAAAACAAACACTGTACTGCAAGCTCTTGGGATAGGGCAGGAAAAGACATTGATAAATAAGGGAACATTTTCTTGTGACAGGATGAGGAAGGTTTACTACTCTTTTGAGTGCCCCCAGCGCTAAGACCTGATACTTGAAGAAAGTCATATCCAATCTTGAATAATTTCTCTGTTCAAAAAGAAATGCTAGTACCCCTGGGACCACATCATAAAGGAACTGGCCATTCCTGAGCCCATGGTTCTATGCCCCACAGTGTATTAACACAGGAGAAAAAGAAGTCATTGTAGTGGCTTATGTTCTGTGGAAGTAAAAAGTTTAATTCACATTAAGCACTGATAAAGCCAAATGACTGGAAAAGACCACAGATCTGACAAACCTGCTAAAAGAGGTCTCTGGTAGAGAACAAGAAGGGAAGGTCCAGAGCATCCTCAGCTTGAGGCATAGCAGGTATAGAAAGTCTGGAAGAAGGCATTAAAATAGTGGAAAAAATACTACCAGACCTTAATTTTAATGGGATAATTTTTTAAAAAAGAAACTTTGGGCATCAGTTGTCAACAAATGTCACACCTTTATGGTCACTTAGCAGCGTTTAAAAAAAAAAAATTGCCACAGTATGTCTAGCTAACCAAGAGGTCTTGCTAGGAAGTGTTTGTGTACATAGGAGAGGGCCATGGAGCTTGGTATAGCTGATAATCCAACATGATTCCTATGGAAACAGAAGGGGCAGAGTCCTGGCTTGCTGGCCCAGAGGACTGGGCAGATAAAAGCAAAGACTCCAGAGTGACTGCAGATTCTTTGCAACTTGCTTTGACTCGGGGAAGTGGAGTCATATTCTCACTCCAGAGAAGGTAGGGGGCCAAACCTAACCCATACCACATGCATTAGTCCTGGTTATCCTATAGTTGATGGGCAACTTGTACCAGGAAGGAAAGGGAACTGGTTAGGGAAGAAGGGGTCACTTTTCATCTTTTAAAGTCTTAATTTATATTTTAACTTCAAACGTTATTTTCAGTGCCTCAGATACAATTTAATCTTAAATCTTTAAAGGCCCCCTGAAACAAAAGAAAAGTATACTTTTTTTAAGCTTCCTCATCTTCGGTAGTCAGTTTCCCCCCAGTCTCCAGTTTTACCCTGACTTAGAGTCCACAAACTTCATCAAACCATCCGTGCTCATGGACTTGGGCCTTTCTAAAGGGAAGCCTAGGGCTCGGCTCCAGATGAGCTGTGCCAATACACCCAGTGCCCGTGACACCCCAAAGAGGACTGTGTAGTAATTCATCTCCGTCATGCCATAATACTGTAAGATAGAAGAGAAAAAAGTTTCGTTATAGAAGCAGTGATATGTACAAGTTTAGAGTGATGAGGTCTGTTCCCCCTTGTTCTCTAAGGACTTGGCTCAGTCTTAAATAGAAATAACAGAGGCATAACAATTGCGATTCTGAAAAGAAAGAACCCCAGCCCCCACCCTTGCCACAGACAACCGTCTCAGAAGGTTCTGTGAAGGAGGGGAGAGTCCCTGTTTTGATGAGGGAGTTGATTGTGTACACAGCAGAGAAAAGTAGAATATGGTACAATGAAAGGGAAAGCAGCAAAGGGAGGACTCACCTGGAGCAATACCCCACTGTGAGCATCTACGTTCGGCCAAGGATTCTTAGCCTTTCCCTGCTCCAAGAGGATATTGGGCACAATTTTATACAGCTGAGCAACAAGTTTGAACATAGGGTCATTGGGTAAGTGTTTCAGAGCAAACTCTCGCTGACAGGAATATCGTGGATCTGTCTTCCTTAGAACTGCATGACCATAGCCTGGGACAACCTATATAGGGTGCAGAAAAAAAGATGATTGGTATCCTCAGGTAGACATTTTATCTAACCATGGTGGTGCACACCTGTAATCCCAGCAACTCAGAAGGTTGAGGCAAGAGGATTACAAGTTGGAGGCCAGCCTTAGTATGGTAGTAATACCCTGTCTCAAAATAAAATTGAAGAAATAAAAGCTAAGGATGTAGCTAAGAGGTAGAGTGCCCTGGGGTTAAATCTCCACAACCACAAAAAAAAAAAAAAATTTAGGGTAGTCAAATGGGGAACTATGTACATGCATGTCTAATTTAGAGGCCCTCTCATTTTTTCCTTCTTAATTCTTCCAAATTACAGGACACAGAACTTGGGAACTTACCCGTCCTGAATTGAGGGTGTTCCAGATGTAGTCTCTTAACTTTTCATCTGACACATCTTTGCCAACTTCCTTCTGTAGCTGTGTTAGCCAGACAAGTACTTCCTGTGGGTTAAGGTTTGGGGGAAAAAAGGAATGTTACTACATATGTCAGGAGAAAATGCTAAGATGAGGAACAGATATGGGGATAAGAAAAACCTGGAGCAAGAAAATAATCTGACCTGATTCGCCAGTCCATGTAGAGGTCCTGCAAGCCCATTCATGGCTGCTGCAAAGGACAGGTAAGGGTCTGAAAGCGCACTGCCCACCAAGTGGCTGGTATGGGCACTTACATTGCCACCTTCATGGTCACTATGGTAAAATAAGGAAGAGCCAAGGGGAGAAAAGACAGATGTAGTCTCTTAACTTTTCACCTAACACATCTTTGCCAACTTATAGAAACATAGACCTTGCTGATATTTTATTTGTCACATCTTACTTATAGGCTCACACCAGCCTACAGCCAGCCAATTATACCTAAGCATTTATAAAAAGACACCCTAATCTCATCATCAGCTTTTGTTCCCTAAGCTACAGAGCTGAAGAGTTACTGGTTGATGATGTCTGTGTGCTCAGCTCCCTGACTCCACCACAACCACTCCAGCTCCCCACAATCCCCTGCCTTAGTGCTGAGAATAGAACCCAGGATTCTGAATGTGCTAAGCAAACATTACCATTGAGCTACATCCCATGCCAGGCTCCCAATTTTTTTTGGTGGTGCTGGGGATTGCACCTGGGGCCTTGTACATGTGAGGCAAGCATTCTACCAACTGAAGCTATATCCCCAGCCCCAGGCTCCCACCTTTTTTTTTTTTTTTTTTTTTTTTTTGGTGCTGGGGGCTGGGGATTGAACCCATACACTGGAGGCAAAGACTCTACCAACTGAGCTATATATTCCCCAGCCCTAGGCTCCCACTTTTAATAACAGTGGCCAGAAGAGGGAGCTCCTGGAAAGTTGAAGGACCATTTAATGTTTATAACTAGTTCCTTTTCCCAGAAGTACCATCTAATTCTTAGCAGGGTTGTTAGTAATTTCCCTAGGACTTAACCTTCCATTCTAGGCCATTTTCTTGTTTTGCATCATCCTTTACAACATTTTCCCATCTACTTAATGCAGACCATCTGTAGCCAAAAAATGACAAGATTCAAGAGCTTTCAAAAAAATTTCCTATTGATATAGGAATATGGTGACTATGGTTGCCAAGTCTAGCTCACCTGTGGATGGTGAGGTATAAACGCATGAGCTCAGTGAACTGAGAATCAGTATAGCCTAACATGTTGGTGAAATTGTGGGACCAGTCCAGCTTAGAGTCAATGGCCCCAATACTGCTGCCCTCCCGGTAGAGATTCCGGTAGATCTTTGCAGCAACACAAGGTAGTTTTGCGATGAGATCCATACAATCTTCATATATTAACTGATGAGAAAAAGAAAGAAGAAGAAAAAAAATTACCACTAGCAAAGAAGAATTAGGTAGGGATAGTATTTGTTCTCTAGAGAATGGGTTATTTGGATTGGTGGTTATATATTGAGTATGTTTTGAAGTATGGAATAGTAATAATAATAAATATTTACTGAGTAAGCTATTATGACTCAGGCACCACACTAAGTGATTTGTAATAATTTCTCATGTACATTAAAACATTATTCCCAATTCTTACTATAATAACCACCATTTCAGATGACAGAACCGAGCCCTCAGTATTCAGTTACACGCCAAAGTCAGTACTCAACCCCAATATGTTTAATTATAATCTTTTATCACCCAAACACAACTTACAACACTGTGGTATTTATTTTGTTTTGTTTTTTTTCTGGTACTGGGAATCAAACACAGGGCCTTTCATGCTAAGCAAGCACTCTTAACACTGAGATGTATACCCAGCTTGCCCCCCCTTTTTTTGTACCAGGGAATTGAACTCAGGGGCACTCAACCACTGAGCCACATTGCCAGGCCTATTCTGTAATTTATTTATTTATTTTTTTAAGAGAGAATTTTTATGAGAGAGAGAGAGAGAATTTTAATATTTTATTTTTTAGTTCTCGGCGGACACACATCCCTGTTGTTGGTATGTGGTGCTGAGGATCGAACCCAGGCCGCACACATTCCAGGTGAGCGTGCTACCGCTTGAACCACATCCCCAGCCCTGTAATTTATTTAGAGACAGGATCTCATTGAGTTGCTTAGTGTCTCACCACTGCTGAGGCTGGCTTTGAACTCTTTTTTAAAAAATATTTATTTTTTAGAAATAGTTGGACACAATACCTTTGTTTATTTATTTTTATATGGTGCTGAGGATGGAACTGGCATGTGCTAGACGAGCACTTTACAGCTGAGCCACAATCCCAGCCCTGGCTTTTAATTATTATTATTTTTTTTTGAGAATTTTAATATTTATTTTTTAGTTATCAGTGGATACAACATCTTTGTTTTGTATGTGGTGCTGAGGATCGAACCCGGGCCACACGCATGCCAGGCGAGTGAGCTACTGCTTGAGCCACATCCCCAGCCCCCTGGCTTTTAATTCTTGATTGTCCTGCCTCAATCTCCAGAGCCGCTGGGATTGTAGGCGTGCGTGTGTGTGCCACTGCATCTGGCCTATCCCCAACCCTTTATATATTTTAGTTTTAGATGGACACAATACTTTTATTGGTGCCGGGATCGAACTCAGTGCCTCATGCATGCTAAGCAAGTGCTCTACCACTGAGCCACAACCCCGGCCCCCTTTATTTTTTATTTTAATAATTCCGAAAACTGGTTGGGCACAGTGGTGCATGCCTATAATCCTAGTGGATTCGGAGGATGAGACAGGAGGATCACAAGTTCAAAGCTAGCCTCAGCAATTTAGCAAGGCCTAAATAAGTCAGTGAGACCCTGTCTCAGTAAAATACAAAAAAGGCTGGGGATGTAGTTCAGTGGTTAAGAGCTTGTGGGTTCAATCCCCAGAACTCTCCCACCCTAAAAATCTGGATGTTGAAGCTCATGCTATAATCCCAACTCTAGGCAGGAGGACCATAAATTTAAGGCCAATTTCAAAATTTGACAAGGCCATGAACAACTGGAGAGACCCTGTCTCAATTAAAAATTAGGCCAGGTGTGTGGTGCATGCTTGTGTAATCCCAGCAGCTTGAAAGGCTAAAGCAGAAGGATCGCAATTTCAAAGTCAGTCTCAGCAATTTAACAAGGCTCTAAGCAACTCAGCGAGACTATCTCAAATTGGAAAATAAGAAAAGAACTAGGGATGTGGCTCAGTAGTTAAGTGTCCTTGGGTTCAACCTCTACCACCAGAAAACAAAACAAATAAACAAAATACAACTCACCACATATCTCCTCTAAAAGATAAACATTTCTTATAACCAAAATCAGAAACCTATCATTCTTATTTTTTTTAATAAATCCTCAATGTCATCAGATATCTTATCAATATTCAAATTTCCCTGATTAAGTTCCTCCAATTTTCATTTGTTTGAATCAGTCCTTACACTGATTGAATGTGTCTGAATCTCCCTCTTCTGCTCTACTTTATTTATTTTGCAGAACTGGGGATCAAATAAAGGGTCTCATCCATGCCAGGCAAGTACTCTACCACTGAGTTACAACCATGGGCTAGTCAATACAATTTTGGGGGTACTGGGTATTACCTTGGGGATGATCTACCACTGAATTTTCAGACAGGGTCTCACTGAATTCCCAGGGTGGTCTCAAATTTGTAACCTTAGGCTCCTGAGTTAGCTGGGATAACAAGCATATATAACTGCAACCAGCAAGTGCATTTAAAAAAATTTTTTTAAATTATCTTTTTAAAATTTTAAAAAAATATTTTTTTTTTTAGTTATAGTTGGACACAATACCTTTATTTCACTTATTTATTTTTATGTGGTGCCGAGGATCGAACCCGGTGTCTCACATATGTGAGGCAAGTGCTCTACCATTAAGCCATCACCCCAGCCTTTCAAGTGCAATTTTTAATAAGACTAGTTCATAACGTGTTGTGTTCATTTATTAGGAGGCATATAGTATCTGGTAGCCTCTCTTTTTGTGATGGTAATTATTTGTTCCAGACTGGGGTCTCAATTGTATCTTCCCCAAGAAATTCCGAATTTCATTAGCAAAAGGACAAGTTTTATTTTTTTTTGTGTGTGTGTGTGTATGTGTGTGTATTAAACACTGAACCTAGCATACTAGGTAAGCCCTAAGCTATTCTCCTGGCCTTAAGAAGTTTTAAAATACTAAACAAATCTGATAGAACTTCTACTTCTTTCCTTCCACTCTCTTTCTTTCTTTCTACTGGGGATTGAATCCAGGGGTTTACCACTGTCACAAGCCATCCATGGGCTGTGTGTGTGGACTATTGCGCACAGTAGCCAAATGAGGGGATAGGTCTGGCACTGGCAAACTCCCTGTAGGGGATTGATCGCATGATGCAGGTGAGCCTCCGCCTCTAGCTCTGCCTAAGATCCCATACAGCACCTGAGATGGGTGTGACTTGCCAAGATGTCAATCAATCTGCTGACCACAAGACATCAAAAAGCAATACTTCATTCTTGAAAACTTATCCCTGCCTCTGATGTCCCTGCTAGAAAAGGAAATGCGGGCTCGAGCTCTCTCTTTCCAGCACTGAAGCTTGACCCTTAAGGTCAAAGAGCTGTCCTACTCTAGATTCCAAAATTGTTTCTGTGTTGTGTGATTTTTCGTCACCTTTTTCTTAGTTGAAGGTTGCAGCCAGCCTGTTTAAACCCAGTTTGTCTTCCCTGCACAGATCATGGTCAAGATACCACTAACTTCCCTTTTGAGACAGCGTCTTTTAGTTGGTTAGGGCCTTGCTAAGTGCTGAGGCTGGCCTTGAACTTGGCAATCCTCCTGCCTCAGCCTCAGCCTGGTTATAAGCATGTACCATTGTACCCAGCTTCTTTCTTTCTTTTTTGATATGGGGATTGAACCCAGAGGTGCTTAACCACTAAGCCACATTCCCAACCCTTTTTAATATTTTATTTAGAGACAGGGTCTCGCTGAGTTGCTTAAGTTCAAACTAAGTTGCTAAGGCTGGTTTGAACTCATGATCCTCCTGCTTCAGCCTCCCAAGCCTCTGGGCACCCAGCTTATTTCTTTAATAAGTTAAGAGTGAGGTGTTATTTAGGTAATTGTTACCAACTCATGCCTTTTTTTCTTGTGGGGCTGGACATTGAACCCAGGGCCTAGAGTGGGTTATGCTATCATAGTACCACTGAGTTATGCCCCCAGTCCATTAATTCATTATTCATCCTATAAAGCTTTGGAAAAGACATGTTAAAATACGCCATCATCATAACTGTCTTGAATAAAGGTAACAAAACTGACCATAATGATCATGAGGTACTAAGAGCCACCATTTCCACTTGTGCTAGTAAAATTCTGGCCAAGAGTCTTCCATTTAGCTATTTCTCATTCACAAGACTTAGAAAAAGAAGACAGCCAGAATTAATGGTGAAGAAGGAGATCCCAGAGCCAGCAAATTAAAGATTCTATCTGGTCTGCACCACTTACTAGTTGTGTGACTTTGGGAAAGCTACTTAACTTCTCTAATCTCCAGTTTTCCTGTTCCATAAGAAGATGAGAATAAATAACATCTACCTCACAGTTATTCTAAGGATTAAATTAAATATGAATATAAAGCACTTAAGCATATCTACCATGATTTCAGTAGCTATCAGGTGTTAGAATGATTACAAGTTTATTATAAGCAGTTTCAAAACCCACATAACATTCACAGACCTTACAAAAGGTGGCATTACTAGCACAATTTAAATCAGCTGCTTCACAAATTTTATTAAATCCAACGACTTAAACCTACTTCATAATTAAACAGCTGGTTGCATCATGAAAATCTCCCTTTCATGAGAAAATTAAGTCAATAAAGAATAGACTTAGAGGGCTGGGAATGTGGCTCAAGCGGTAGTGGCTCGCCTGGCATGCGTGCGGCCCGGGTTCAATCCTCAGCACCACATATAAAACAAAGATGTTGTGTCTGCCAAAAAAGAATAGACTTAAAGGCTGGTGAAATTCTTTCAAATCAATATATTATACTACTCATCTAAAATCATGGAAACTATTATGGAGGAAGTGTTACCAGAAGATGATCACGCTCTTAAAAAATACATTATGGGTTGGGGATGTGGCTCAAGTGGTAGCGCGCTTGCCTGGCATGCGCAAGACATTGGGTTCGATCCTAGCACCACATAAAAATAAAAGATATTGTGTCCACCTAAAACTAAAAAAGAAAAAAAAAAGAAAAGAAATACATTATGTTAAAAATGATGGTGGAATGTGATGGTCATTATTATCCAAAGTACGTGTATGAAGTCACAAATTGGTGTGAATATACTTTGTATACAACAAAGCTATGAAAAAATGTGCTCTATATGTGTAATAAGAATTATAATGCATTCTGATATAATAAAAAAAAGAAATACATTAAAAAACTTCTTGGTGGGGCTGGGGATGTGGCTCAAGCGGTAGCGAGCTCGCCTGGCATGCGTGCGGCTCGGGTTCGAACCTCAGCCACATACAAACAAAGATGTTGTGTCTGCCGAAAACTAAAAAATAAATATTAAAAAATTCTCTCTCTCTCTCTCTCCTCTCTCTTTAAAAAAGAAAACAAAAAAAAAAAACAAACAAACAAAAAAACTTCTTGGTAAGCAGGGCATAGTGGTGCATATTGGTAATCCCAGAAACCTGTTAAGGGAGGTTAAGGTAAGAGGATCACAAGTTTGAAGCCAGCCTGGGCAATTTAGTGAGACCATGCCTCAAAATAGAAAATATGAAAGGCTAGGGCTAGAGGTCAGTGGCAGAGCGCTTGCCCGGATGTGCAGGGTCCTTGGATCAATCCTCAAATCTGCTTCCCCTCCCACAAAAAGGTAGCAACTCAATGCTATTATGTTATTATTATGTTTTTATTTTACTTAAATAGCTCATTATAAAATTAGACAACACAGAGCACTGAACTAAAATGGCATGTCTGATCTTTGAGAGAGACATAAGGCAACAAGAGAGTATCATGTACTATTAAACAAAAGAAGTTACTGGTGCTAATTTTTGTGTCCTAAAGGGGACAAATCAGTAACCTTCTCCAGAAGATCAGTAAAGTTCTGAATTTTTTTGGATCAAACTCAATGGCATTCTTTTTTTCTTTTTTGGTGGTTCGAGGGATTGAACCCAGAGCTTTGTTCATGCGAGGCAAGCACTCTACCAATTGAGCTATATCCCCAGCCCCAAACCCAGTGGCATTCTACCACTGAACTACATTGCACCCAGCTTGGAAGTGTTTCTTTTTTTTTAATTTTATTTTTTATTTATTACTTTTTAGTTTTAGGTGGGTGCAATATCTTTATTTTATTTTTATGTGGTGCTGAGGATCGAACCCAGTACCTCACTCATGCCAGGCGAGTGTGCTACCACTTGAGCCATATCCCCAGCCCCTGGAAGCCTTTCTAAAAGATAAATTTTAGAGTAGAACTCAGTCCTAATTTAATCTTTTGTGTTATAGTGGCCTGCAGAGATAAAAGTTACCTGAACATATTTTTTTTTTTTAATATTTATTTTTTAGTTTTCGGCGGACACATCTCTGTTTGTATGTGGTGCTGAGTATCGAATCCAGGCCGCACGCATACCAGGCGAGCGCACTACTGCTTGAGCCACATCCCTAGCCCTGAACATATTTTAAAAAAATAAAAATAAAAAGCAACAGATTTTATGATCTATTATACCTGCTGATAGGTAGTTTTAGAAATGCTTTAAGTGGCCAGGTATGGTGGCACATGCCTATAATCCCTGAGATTATATTATATATTAGGAGAATTGCAAGTTTTAGGCCAGTCTTGGTAACTTATCAAGATCATGTCTCAAATTTTAAAAAAAATTAGAAAGGTTGGGGCTGGGGATGAGGCTCAAGCAATAGCGCGCCCGTCTGGCATGCGTGCGGCCCGGGTTTGATCCTCAGCACCACATACAAAGATGTTGTGTCTGCCAGAAACTAAGAAATAAAATATTAAAATTCTCTCTCTCTCTCCTCACTCTCTCTTTAAAAAAAAAAAAAAAAAAGAAAAAAAAAATTAGAAAGGTTGCAGATGTGGCTCAGTAAAAGAGCACCCCTAAGTTCAATCCCCAATAGGAAAAAAAAAAAAAAAAAAAAGCTTTAAGATTTTATGAATGTTTGTATCTTTTGTCATTCCTTCCTAACCTCCCCATTGATAACTGAAAATTAATATCCATTTCAGGGCTGGATTGTAGCCTTCCTGGTAATTGATATCTCAGGTTAAAAATCATTTTGTATGGGCTGGGGTTGTGGCTCAGAGGTAGAGTGCTTGCCTGCATGTGTGAGGCACTGGGTTTGATCCTTAGCACCACATAAAAATAAAGATATTGTCTCCATCTATAACTAAAAAAAAAAAAAAAATTGAAAAAAAAATTTTGTATATCTGCTTTGTAAAAAGGTATTTTGTTGTACCTATACTATGTTTCTAATTAAGAAACAGAAGAAAATGGGAGCTGGATGTGGTAGCACATGCCTATAATTCCAGATAACTGAGGAAGCTGAGGCAGGATTGCAACTTCTAAGCCAAGACTGTCTCAAATTAAAAAAATTAAAAGGGGCTAGGGATGTGGCTCAAGCGGTAGCGTGCTTGCCTGGCATGCGTGCAGCCCGGGTTCGATCCTCAGCACCACGTACAAACAAAGATGTTGTGTCAGCCGAAAACTAAAAAATAAATATTAAGATTCTCCCTCTCTCTCCTCTCTTAAAAATAAATAAATAATAAAAAATAAAAAGGGCTGGGGATACGGCTCAGTGGTAGAAAGCTTGCCTAGCACAAGTGAAACTCTGGGTTCAATCCCCAGTACTGACAAAAAGAAAAAAGAGAAAAAAAAAAAGGATGTCCTCTTGTACACCTAGCCACATAATTTGTACTTTATCCAGTGTTTGTGAGTATGTGGGTAATTGGAAGAGGATGAAAGTAATCATGTAATGTACTATGCATTGGGATAAGACACAACAGCCTGCTCCAACCACAGAGTTCTAACTATTAAGGTCACATTTCAGTTTTAGAAAATAAAGCTGTATGCTTCAAGATCCCACTTCCAAGATATGAATCATCTTTCCACTCCTGACAGGTACCTTGGGTGGTCTAGCCAGACATGGCTCATAGAATTAGATTCCAGAGTTGACTTAGCTGTCATTCACTTAACTTTTTAGATTTCTCAAGGTTCTCCTGATTTGAAGAGGGAGAAGTGGGCCTCAGAAGTTAGGTGAGAGTGCTCTGTGAAATCCTCCTCAGAAACCCTTTAGTTATGTCATATTTTTTAATATTGCAATAGTCCTGTGTAGCAAGATTATAATTTGAAAATCTTGCAGCAAGATATGGAATTATAGTCTATTTTTTACATGTATATAAACAGCCAAACCATTGGTGATATAATCCATGCTCTATTTATCTTCACAATCTCAACAACAAACAAGACAAGCCTAAAGTAAAAACATCTTTCTTTTTTTGCAGTACTGGAGTGGGAATTCAACCCAGGGGTATTTTAACACTAACCTATATTACCATATCTTTTTATTTTGAGAGAGTCTCACTAAGTTGTCTGGGCTGACCTCAAACTTTCAATTGCTACCTTAGCCTTCAGAGAAGCTGGGATAACAAGCATGATTCACTGTGCATGGGTGTTTTCTTTTTGGTGCTAGGATTAAACCCATAGTCTCCAACATGCTAAGCATGTATTCTAATACTGATTTATACTCCCAGGCCCTGAAACTTTGTTACATTTCTTCCATTAATCAGAGAAGAAATCATCTAAAGATTCTATATTACCTTTTCTTCCTTCACATTCAACTCCTTTGAATTCTTGTCACAAACCATCACCCAGCCTAAATTTCTTACCTCCCAGTACTTGGTACGGTTAATACCCTCTGCATATGCCCGGGCAAAGTTACTTTCACTATTGAGGGCAGTAATGGCCGCACTGAGTTGAGACATGGGGTGTAGGTTGGTGGGAAAGTTGTCCAGCATGGTGACCACATGAGAAGGCAGAGCTGCCCGCTTTGCCCACTCCTTTGAAAGCCAAGATACCTGTGGGAAAAGGATATATAGAAAATCCAAGAATGTTCAACACAGTCCACTTACATAGCATAACTCTGCTGACTTCTTCCCCTCACTACATATCTCCACAAACTACAACCCACAGTCCAATCAGTATTAAATGTCTAAGATACAGAAAGGCAAAGAAGAATGGGAATAAGGAAGGGCCAATTTCTTTCTGCTTTACCTGTTCCTCTGTTGGGATCTGTCCAGTTACCAGCAGCCAAAATAAGCCCTCAGGAAGGGGTTCTTCCCCACCCTTAGCCTTAGGCAGTAATTTCTGGCATTCAGGGATACTATGGCCTCTGAATCGGATGCCCTTGATGGAGAAGAGTGATAATTACAATTCAAGTTTTTCATCAATAAGTAAAATAACTGACCTGACCTATTCATATCAGACATTTAACAAGTTGGAATATAACTTTCAAAGCTTAAATTTTCATATATTATTATTGCTTTTGAACTTTTATTTTCTATTTTTATACATTAAAAGGTAAACTTATTCTTTAGTTATTCCATATTCTCTAACTTTTAAAATACGAAAACAGGTGTTCTGTGCTGTTTCCTCATTATCTAATCCACAGTTTGGTGGTTTAGTTTGCAAACTGGTCTGTATGGTCAGTAAATTCAATGATTATCAGTGATTGACAAGACAGTGTCTTACCTCATCGGGATCAAGAACTGACGTTTCATATACAAGTCCCTTCATGCCTCTCATGCCACCATACATCTAGAGAAAAGAGGATAATGACCAGTAGTCAGAATGATTCAGTCTAGAGCTTGTTCAAGTTTTATAGAACCTGGGAAACAAAATTTATTCTTTAACTTCTAAGGGGGAAAAAAATTTCTGGGGAGTTAACTTACTGAAGGATTTTTCAAAGACTGCTTATGTTGGAAACGAAAATTTTAAGCTAAGAAATTATTATCTTAATGCTTCTGCTTCTACTGCTTCCTTTTTAAATTTTTTTTTAAGTTGTAGACAACCCAACCCCTACTGCTTCCTTTTCTTACTGTATTTTTTCTCCTACCCCATTCTTAACCTCCCTTAGACCCTCAACTAAAGTAAAAAGAATGAGATGTATTATAGGGAAAGGGAAATCAGAACAATAGCTAAAGACTATGTAAAATTATTAGATGAGCTGCTCAAACTCTTAAGGCTAGGGAAGTCATCCTCCTAAAGCTCTTCTAGAGGACCTATTATGGTTTAACTAGATGGTTGGTACAGTATGAACTCAAAGACAGAGAGCATTCTAGTTCCAAAGGCTGAGGGATTGGAAACAGGACCAGAAACTGTATTCATCCCTCCCCTAGATGAATTAGTTAGGTTCAATTATTAAATATGTAGAAGAGAACAAGCTAACATCTAGTGAACACCATAAGCCCAAACATTTCCTTATACAGCACAGAATACTTTTTAATAATCAGCAAAGAGAATGATAGTACTTTTGTTAAAGCACAAAACAGGCTACTTTTCCCAGCCAAGACCCGATAAGCCTTACCATGTCCACAGTAATTTGGCCCACCACTGTCTTGCCATGTTGCTGCCTGAATGCCTTAATTCTGGCCTGCTCCTTAGGTATCAGGTTGGCCAATATGTCTTTCAAATTCTACAAAGAGAAACAGAAGGGTTAAGGTCAATGTTTGAGACTTCCTGCAAAGTACATATGTGAAGACTACTTTTTAGTATTTGGCTTTATCTGCCAGGGATGTCTGGTCAACCACTCTGTACACATGAGGGTAAAAGAATTAGGCGGAGGGAGTAAGGAATAGAGAGACAATAGGGAGTTTCAATTAAGAAAGATGATAGTTCTAGAGATAGATGATTCACAATAATATGGATGCACTTACTACCACTGAACTATACATTTATTTATTTATTTATTTTAATATTTATTTATTTATTTTAGTTATTGGCGGACACAACATCTTTGTTTGTATGTGGTGCTGAGGATCGAACCTGGGCCGCACGCATGCCAGGCGAGCGCGCTACCGCTTGAGCCACATCCCCAGCCCCTGAACTATACATTTAAAAGTGATTAAAATAAATAAATAAGGTAGAGCACTTGCTTAGCATGCATGAGGCACTGGGTTCGATCCTCAGCACCACATAAAAATAAATAAAGGCACACCTGTAATCTCAGCAATTCAGAAAGCTGAGGCAGGAGGATTGCAAGTTCGCGTCTAGCCTCAGCGACTTAGCAAGGCCCTAAGAAACTTAGCAACACCCTGTTTCAAGATAAAAACAGACAGAGGCTGGGGATATAGCTCAGTTGGCAGAGTGCTTGCCTCACATACACAAGTCCCTGGGTTCAATCCCCGGCACCACACACACACACAAAATAATAATAATAAAAAAATAAAAATAATAAAAAGGAATGTAGCTCCTGGGTTAAGAGCCCCTGGGTTCAATCCCTGGTGGTGGTGGTGGGAAGATTAACAGATTAAAATACAACTTTTGGGGGCTGGGGTTGTGGCTCAAACGCAGAGTGCTCGCCTAGCATGAGTGAGGCGCTGGGTTCGATCCTCAGCACCACATAAAAATAAATAAATAAAATAAAGGTATTGTGACCAACTACAACTGAAAGCAAAATATTTAAAAATAAAATAAAATAAATAAATGGTAACTTTTATATCATGTAGAGGGTTGAGGATGAAGCTTAATGATAAATGCTTGCCTAATGTGTAATGTCCTCAGTTTGAATCACAGCACCACCAGAAAAGAAAAACAAAAAAACCTATATTTTATAATCTAAAAACTTAAAAATCTTAAGTAAAAATGCTTGCTATTCCCATCTTACTATATCATTGAGGAAATTATCTTTTACATGGTAATAATAGTAGATACTTCCAGGAAACTCAAGATAATAAGAGGATAGGTGGTTGTCCCATACTATCCAAGAGTAAGACTACCCCAAGTAGTAAGTGATTTTTGTCTTTCTTTTTCAAGCCTTACCGTGGTAGAAGTACTGGCATGCCGGGCTGCAAGAACAAGACAGGATGAATTCTGCAAAGAAAAAAACAACAACAAAAAAAACTTATGAAATACTATTCTCTCCTTTGCATTAACAAGGAGTTAGTGACTCAATCGCTCTCTCTTCATCTGAACCTCTTCAGACAGTATGACATAAGAAAGCTGTATAAGAACCACAAACAGCTTGGGAAGGAGTTACCAGTATAGAGGCAGCAGTAGCACAGATTCATTAGCATTTCTTGACAAGTCTCTTTCTCATCATCTGGGATCCAGGGATGTGTAGCTGTTAGACTGTCTAGCCCATCCCATTCTAAATGTCCGTATTCTGAATGGCCCCAAGGAAAACAAATGAAGAAACTAACCAAGAACTCGGGCTGGGGATGTAGCTCAACCGGTAGCACGCTTGCCTGGCATGCGTGCAGCCCGGTTCGATCCTCAGCACCACATACAAACAAAGATGCTGTGTCCGCCGAAAACTAAAAAATAAATATTAAAATTCTCTCTCTCTCTCTTCCTCTCTCTTAAAAAAAAAAAGAGAAACTAACCAAGAACTCAAGGCTGCTGGTAAGATCTTTCCAGTACCTAGTCTTCTAGCAGCAGTCTAAAAGAGCCCACAGGCAAAGTTCTAACCCTCTTGGAAAAAGCACAGAGAAGGCTACTTAAAAAAGGCAATGGAAGCCAAGCTATGCTGGCGCACGCCTATAATTCCAGTGGCTCAGGAAGCTAAGGCAGGTGGATCGTTAGTTCAAAAGCAAGGTGCTAAGCAACTCAGTGTCTCTAAATAAAATACAGAATAGAGCTGGGGATGTGGCTCCGGGGTTGAGTGCCCCCAGAATTCAATCCTCAGTACCAAAAAGAAAAAAAAAAAAAGGGCAACAGAAACTAGGAAACTTTTCTAAAGGCGTCAAAAGAAAATAATTATAAAGCTAGAAATAGAGGTAGTAAGAAGTGTGATGGTGGTTATGACTTAATAAGATGAAATAAAGACATTTTCAGATAAGCAAAAACTGAGGGTTTATCACCTACACATCTGTACTAAAAGAATTTTTCAAGATACACTTCAGGAAAACTAACCAAAAGATGGTTCTGAGACCTAAAAAAGTTATCTTTCATTACAGAGATAAATAATATAGTTTATATTCTCTCCTATGCTGAGACACAGTTTCATCCTCAAGGAAAAAGTACTCTCCATGAGAAGACTGCTGAGTTGCAACAGAAGTTCAAAACCAACTTTGAAATAAAACCAATTATACTACTAACTAGGACTAGTTAGACAAGGCGATTAAGTTTTCTTTTTTTTTTTTTTAAAGAGAGAGTGAGAGAGGAGAGAGAGAGAGAGAGAGAGAGAGAGAGAGAGAGAGAGAGAGAGAGAGAGAGAGAGAGAGAGAATTTTTAATATTTATTTTTTAGTTCTCGGCAGACACAACATCTTTGTTGGTATGTGGTGCTGAGGATCGAACCCGGGCCGCACGCATGCCAGACGAGCGCGCTACCGCTTGAGCCACATCCCCAGCCCGCGATTAAGTTTTCTGCACTAGGTTATTCTGAAGATAAAATGAGATAGTCCAAGCAAGTCTTAGTTTCCTTATCTATAAAATAGCACTAATACTCATGCCATAACATACTGGATTGTCTTGTAATAACTAAATTACAACAATGTAAAAATACTTCACAAACTAAAAGATCACATACACATATACAGTACAAGTAAACTAATTTGGAGCAAATCTATACCTTTGTTCCTTTTGTCAAAAGACCAGAGACACCTTTTCTAGTAACCATTTCACTCCTGTTTGGCTGTACTGAAAATTATTAGTTACTACATAAATCACCATAGTCATGTAGCTTTAGTAAGGCCTAAGGTTTTTCAGAATTTAGTAAAAAAGAATTTTTAAAAAAGCCTGTGTCCAAAAGAATCAATCCAGGGTTTAGAAAGTTGCTCAGTGTTAAGAGGGCTTGCCCAGCATATGCCAGACCATGGGTTTAATCCTTAGTACAGTAAGACATACACACATATACAAATAATCAATCCAAAGCTAAATTCAAAGAGCAAATGGCAATCTAGTATGTCTATAAAGCAAAGGGGGAACATCTTTAACTTATTGGTTAAGACTGTCTTTAACTCCTTTTAACAACTTCCTAAAGAGTCTCCTCTAGCGCTAGGAGTGTAGCTCAATGGTAAAATGCTTGTTTGTCTAGCATGTGAGAGGTCCTAGATTTAATCCTGACACTGAGGGAGGAAAAAAGTCTCTAGGGCAAGAAGGAGGGAGCACAAACAGAATTTTAGCCCCCTATGCCTATATGGCAAATAGGGAAGATGGACCTAGTACTAAAGAAATAACTTTGCTTTATGTTACTAGTCACCAAATAGAAAATATGTGAATGAGTTTATTATTCCATAGGGCTAATCTACTACAAGCTATTCCATGCTCCAGGATCCCATCATTATAGAGGTCTCATTTCCCAGAGATCACATCGAACTTTTTTTTTTTTTGGGGTGATACTAGGGTTTGACTCAGGGGTGCTTTTACCACTGAGCTATATCTGCATCCTTTTTATTTTTTATTTTGAAGACAGGGTCTTCATTGCCCAGGCTGGTCTCAAATTTGTAATCCTTCTGCCTCAGCCTCCAGTTCACATCAGACCTTTTAATTATGGGAAGTTCTTTGCTGTGGTGGTTTTGTTTTACAGAAGATAAGGGAACAGATCATCTAATAGAAGAAAAAAGTTGAAGCCAGGCACAGTGGCACATGCCTGTAATCCTAGCCATTCGGGAGACTAAGGCAGGAAGATCATAAATTCAAGGCCAGCCTGGGCAATTTAGCAACTTAATGTCTCCAAATAAAATAAAATTTTATTTTATTTTAAAATTGGGGATGTAACTCAGTGGTACACCACTTGCTTACCATGCAGGAGGCCCTGGGTTCAATAGCTAGTACTGCCAAAAAAAAAAAAAAAAGGTGGAATGTGATGGACATCATTATCCAAAGTACATGTATGAAGACACAAATTGGGTGTCAATCTACTTTATATACAGAGATATGAAAAACTGTGGTATATTGTGTAATAAGAATTGTAATGCAAAAAAAAGTACATGTATAAAGACATGAACTGGCGTGAACATACTTTATATACAAAGATATAAAAAATTGTGCTCTATATGTGTAATAAGAATTGTAATGCATTCTGCTGTAATGTATTAAAAAAAATAAAATCAATTAAATTTAAAAAAAGAGCTTGAAATCTGTCTATAATGATAATTTTCCACATCTAAACCATCTTAAAAAGTTCCTATAATGGCTAGCTGCTTCTTCACTGGCAAGAGAAAAAATTATAAAACTCGTTTAAGCAGGGCATGGTACACTTCTAATCCCAGCAGCTCTGGAAGCTTTAAGACAGGAGGAACACAGATTCAAAACTAGCCTCAGCAATTGAGTGAGTCCCTAAAAACAAAACGAACAACAACAACAAAAAAAAACCTAGCTTAAGGTTAAGTCTTAGGAAAAAATAAATACACCAACCAAAACTATTCAAATTTGTGATAGAATCAGAGCCCAAATCTTAGATGAAATGCAATTTTAAGATTGAGGTCTTTCTTACATAAATATGAACATAAAACAAGAAACAGGTCATTTTTTCTCTGAGACAGAACTGTTAACCTACTGAGTGAGTTGTCTTTTCTTTTTCTTTGGTACTGAGGATTGAACCCAGTGGTGCTTAACCACTGAACCACATCCTCAGCCCTTTTTAAAATATTTTATTTAGAAGGCTGGGGATGTGGCTCAAGCGGTAGCGCACTCGCCTGGCATGCGTGAGGCCCGGGTTCGATCCTCAGCACCACATACAAACAAAGATGTTGTGTCTGCCGAGAACTGAAAAATAAATATTAAAAAATTCTCTCTCTCTTAAAAAAAATTTATTTAGAGACAGGGTTTCACTGAGTTGCTTAGGGCCTCACTAAATTGCTGGGGCTGGTTTTGAATTGTGATCCTCCTGCTTCAGCCTCCTGAGGCTAGGATTATAGGTGTACACCACTATGCCCAGTTCCTTTCACTTAATATTTAAAACAAAAAGAAGTAATCAGAAAAAAAAAAAAAAAGGGGAAGGTCACTTAAGACTATAAGAACACTACAACATTTAAAAGAAATCAAATATATCACAACTGCTACTTAGTTACATCCACCTCTCAATTCTATCCGCATAAGGGTTGGGGGTGGGCCAGGGTTATGGCTCAGTGGTAGAACGCTTGCCTAACTTGTGTGAGGCACTGGGTTTGAACCCCGGCACCACATAAAAATAAACAAATAAAATAAAGTAGCAGTCTTAATTTCCTTTATAGATAGCTTCTTTGCTATTTAATGAGGAGCTTTAGGAACAACCTAAAAAGAGCTGATCTCAAACATTCCCTAATCCCACATCAGCAATACTTCTTAGCCAGATCTCCAATGTGCAAAGCAATGCTGGCTTGTAAAGAGCTTGCGTAAAATGGACTAAGGATTAAGTAAGTACACATACACACACACACTCTTTATTGGCATTCTCTCTCTCTGGAGAACTGCTTAAATGCTGGAGTAGAAAAAATTCATGTTAGAACAACTTTAAGGATGTTACAGGAGTTAGGAAATCTGGGTTCTAGTCCCAGATCCTTTACTAAATAGATATCCAAAGCAAATCAATTACTGTTTCCCATTCTATTTTCACATTTAACATAAAACTACTTAGCTTACAGTCTTGATTCTAAGGTTTTAAGAAGCATGCATATAAAAGTACTTAAAAACCTTGCTATTTGAGGCTGGGGAGTAGCTCAGTGGTAAAGCATCTGCCTAACAAGCATGAGGCCCTGAGTTCAATCCCCATCACCACATAAAATATAAACAACAATAAAAAAAATGATATTAAAAAAAAGAAAAAAAGAAATGCTTTAAAAAAAATCTTGGTATTTAAGCAAGAGTGTGGTGGTGCTCATCTATAATCCTAGCTATTCAAGAGGATGCAGCAGGAGGATGGCAAGTTCAAGAGTTCAAGTCTACCGGGGTGGGGATATGGCTCAAGTGATAGAGTACTTGCCTAGCATTTGTGAGGCACTGGGTTCGATTCTCAGCACCACATAAAAACAAAATAAAGATTAAAAAAATAGAAGAGTTCAAGTCTACCTTGGGCAACATAGTAAGACCCTATCTCAAAATGGGAATGCAGCTCAGGGATAGAGCACTTGTCTTGCACGTATGAGGCCCTGTGATCAGTCCCTAGTATCAGAAAGAAAGAAAAAACAGGAAAAAAGGCAGGGAGACAAGCAGTCAGTCAGTCGTGGTGTCAGACCTACTGAACTCAAATCTACAGTTTGGAGAAGCAGTTATTAAGGAGTGAGTTCTAAATTCAGGTTCTGCCACTTTCCTTCTGTGTTATCTTGACTATGTGACCTAACTTCTAAGACCCAGTTTTTGCATGTCTAAATGAAGTCAATTCCAAAGTAGTCAAGGGAAGTACATGAAATAATTTACATGGAAGCTCTAACATTGCCTTGTACGTATATGAGCTCAATAAATATTTGTTTCTTAGAAATGTTGTTACATACCATCTAGTGTCAAAACTCTTGCCTGAGCCAGGTGCAGTGATATACACCAGTGACTCAGGAGGCTAAGGCAGGAAAATCGCAAGTTCAAAGCCAGCCTCAGCAAAGTGAGTCTTAGAGCAACTCAGCAAGGCTTTGTCTCTAAATAAATATAAAAAAGGGCTGAGGATTGACTCAGTGGTTAAGTGCCTCTGGGTTCATTCAGTTTTGATACAAAAAAAAATAAAAAATAAAAAATTCTCTTACCTGGAGCTGAATCACAGAAAAGAGTGTGTCAAGCTTGAGGAGAAAGTGTATGGATAATTTCCTTCAGCAGCAGAATAAGAAATAAAACCTCAACTTCCTTTTATTTTAACATTATTATTTTTGTTGTTCTTGTGATCCAACACAGGGCCTTGTATCAGCTAGGCAAGCACTCTACCACTGAACTACCTCTCCAGCCCTCAACTCTGATCACAAAGAGAAGTGCCATAGAGAGAGGAAAGAGTTTAACTAATCCTAGTCTCCATCAGCTGAGTAAATAACTCTTGACAGAAGGGGCTTAAGAACTGCCACACCCAAAACTTTGTACCTCATTTCATCTACAGGCTACCAAAGAAAGCTGCTGAATGGCTTTATCCAGTACATTCAGGTTATGTACTGATGGGACAGGCGGATTACAAACTTCTGAGTCATCTTTGAACTTCTACCTCAGCTCCTCCCCAACCCTGGAGGTGTGACAGTTGGAATTTTGGTTTCCAGTGGCATGGCATATATAGAGTTACCTTACTGGAAAGACAGCTGTCAGGTGAATCAGGCAGTCATTTCACTCAATAGGTCAGCTTCATGGGGAGAGATAAAGAAAGCTGCTTCCAAAGATAAGGGCCTAGCTCATAATGGCTGACAGCCAGGATTCTCCACATAGTGGAAGTAGGAGGCTTTTTTCAAACCTCATATACTGTCACCCCATTGCAAGAATGCTTCCAGTGAGTTTGTTATTATTATTATTTTTTTTTTTTTTTATTTTTTTTTTTTAAAGAGAGAGTGAGAGAGGGGGACAGAGAGAGAGAGAATTTTTTTAACATTTATTTATTTTTTCTTAGTTCTCGGCGGACACAACATCCTTGTTGGTATGTGGTGCTGAGGATCGAACCCGGGCCGCACGCATGCCAGGCGAGTGCGCTACCGCTTGAGCCACATCCCCAGCCCGAGTTTGTTATTATTGATACAAGTGGGTCAAGACTGAAACATGCTGAGATGGAAACAATATAAAAATTAAAAGAAAAAGGCCAAGAAAGGAAAAAGACTATATGCAGGAAATTCTGCCAAACACTTGCCTATAGTACTTAAGAATATTCCTGGAATAGGATATTGAGCAAGTCAGTTATCAAATATCAATGAACTGTGGGCTGGGGATGTGGCTCAAGTGGTAGTGCACTCGCCTGGCATGCGTGCGGCCCGGGTTCGATCCTCAGCACCACATACAAACAAAGATGTTGTGTCCGCCGAAAACTAAAAAATAAATATTAAAAAATTCTCTCTCAAAAAAAAAAAAAAAAAAAAAATCAATGAACTATTCCCTCCCCGCAATTCTGAGAATAAGAGAATCTTGTACAGATAACTACTTTTTTTTTTTTTTTAAAAGAGAGAGTGAGAGGAGAGCGAGAGAGAGAACTTTTTTTTTAAAGAGAGAGAGTGAGAGAGGAGAGAGAGAGAGAGAATTTTTAATATTTTATTTTTTAGTTCTCGGCGGACACAACATCTTTGTTGGTATGTGGTGCTGAGGATCGAACCCGGGCCGCACGCATGCCAGGCGAGCGCGCTACCGCTTGAGCCACATCCCCAGCCCCAGATAACTACTTAATCAATAATGTAGTTATTTCCTTCTTGCTCCTCTTAACCTATTATCATCACTGGTCTACAACTATGACCCTTACTCTACCAGGGAGAAGAAAACTTTTGATTCTCCACCCTAGGCTATATCTTACTATACATCCAGGAGCTAACATTAAAAGCTTGAGAGAGATGATCCTGATTTTAGCAGGACCCTTGTCCTTCATCAACCAAAGATCAGAGCTGGACAAGCCAGGATTGATTTAGCTGATGGAACAAACATAATGCACTAATAACTGGTAGGGAAAATTGTGCCTACAATTGTGCTTCTTTTGCAAAAGAACAACTTGCTTTAAGAGAAAAAGAACTTGCCTAGGACAAAGACTGCTCTCTCCCCAGAAGCAGGTCAGAGAACTAAAGCCATTTAATGTTTGTGTTTCACATGGTGATACTGGAAGTTGGCCTGCAACGTTCGGTCAGGCTACTTAATAGCCTAAGCAAAGTTGTCTTCAGATTTCACGCCGACTGCCTTCATATTCATAGGCGTTTCCTTAATAATTCTATCATCTCCCAACAGTCTCTTGCCTAAATATCTTGATCAGAGAGAAAGACCAAAAAAGATACCACTCAAACCTTAAACAAGAGTCTTAAAATGGGCTGCAGCTTCGGTTGTAGCCCAATGGTAGAGAGCTTGTCTGGCATATGTGAGGCATTAGGTTTGATTCTCAGAACCACAAAGAACTAAATAAATAAATATGGGGCTGGGGATGTGGCTCAAGCGGTAGCGCACTCGCCTGGCATGCGTGCGGCCCGGGTTCGATCCCCAGCACTACATACCAACAAAGATGTTGTGTCCGCCAAGAACTAAAAAAAAATAAATATTAAAAATTCTCTCTCTCTCTCTCCTCTCTCACTCACTCTCTCTTAAAAAAAAAAAGAGAAATAAATAAATAAAATGAAGGTAGTATGTCCATTTACAATTAAAAAAAAAAAGTCTTAAAATTTCCTTTCAGTATAAGCCTTTATTGTTAACAAATACTTATTGAACACCAAATTTTTATATGTGAACTGAGTGCATGCTAGTAAATAAAGTATATAAGACCTATTCCTTGGGGCTGGGGATGTGGCTCAAGCAGTAGCGCGCTCGCCTGGCACGCGTGCGGCCCGGGTTCGATCCTCAGCACCACATACAGACAAAGATGTTGTGTCCGCTAAAAAATAAATATTTAAAAAATTTTCTCTCCCTCTTTCTTTAAAAAAAAAAAAAAAGACCTATTCCTTAATACTTTCTCAAGAATTATAGCAATTCCCTCACTTCAGCTAGGAGTTCTTACAAGTTTTAGTTCCTAAAACTTCCCAACGCATTTGGAGGGTGGGGGGGAAGGCCAATTAAGAAAAACTTATAGAAAATAGCTTAAAGCACAATACTTCTTAGAACAGTTTTATTTATTTATTGCAGTACTGGGAACTGAAACCAGAGGCAGTCTACCACTGAGTCACATCTCAGCCCTTTTTATTTTCAGACAAGGTCTCACCAAGTTGCTTAGTTACTTTTTTTTTTTTTTTATAGCTTTTTTTTTTTTGAGAGGAGAGAGAGAGAGAGTTTTTAACATTTATTTTTCAGTTCTCGGTGGACACAACATCTTTGTTGGTATATGGTGCTGAGGATCGAACCCGGGTGGCATGCATACCAGGCGAGCGCGCTACCGCTTGAGCCACATCCCCAGCCCCTGCCTAGTTACTTTTGAAATTAAAAAAAAAAAAAAAAAAAAAGAAGACCCTGGGAATTATATACATCCAGGGTCTTGTGCATGCTCATCACTGAACTATACCTCTAGTCCTGAACTTGACTTTTATTTATTTGTGGTGCTGGATTTCAAACCCAGGGTCTTGCACATACTAGGCAAGTTCTCTAATACTGAACTACAGCCGTGCCTACTGATTTTTTTAAAAAAATATTTTTTGATTGTCAATGGACCTTTATTTTATTTATTTATACGCAGTGCTGAGAATCACATGCTAAGCAGGAGCTCTACCATTGAGCCAACCCCGCTGCCTATTAATTTTTAAAACAATTGCTAAAAAAAAAAAAAAAAAAAAACTCATCCAAATTCTCAAGTTTCTTACAATACAGCTAATAAAGCAAGTTACAAACAAAAAGCCTGTATGTAGTTTCAGTAGCCTAACAGTGTGGTCCTAGCACCACCACATCATCAGCCAACTAATGATGCATGAAAACATACAAATTCTGGATCCCATCCTACCTCTGCTGAATCATAACCTGTAGGTAGGATCAAGGAATCTACATTTGAACAAGTATAATAATCATATCTCTGATTATGATGCCCACTGTAAATTTACAGACCCCTGAAAATGGCACTATGTTAAAAGAATACAGGGACCTAAGGACTTTGGGCAGGTGACACAAGAATTAAAGGACAGATGCTAAGAAAGATCTAGTTGGATACAGTGCCACAGGCCTATAATTCCAGCAGCTTGGCAGGCTGAGGCAGGAAGATCGCTAGTTCAAAACCAGCCTCAGCAATGGCAAGGCACTAAGCAACTCAGTGAGACCCTGTCTCTAAATAAAATACAAAACAGGGCTGGGGATGTGGCTCAGTGCCCAGTACCAAAAACAAAAAAAAAAAAGAAAGAAAAGATCTATTGCTAAGTTGTCTCACTACTGTTTTATATTTCACATCCTACTTAGTTATTATCACTGACCCCATTGCCTCCCCATGCTCAGGCATTCATTCACCTGTTAACAATCTGAAGACCACTAGGAAGAATACATGCACTCATTCCACCACAAGCACTGCATAAGGATTTCCCACTCCATCTGTGGTCTATCTAGTAAGCATCAAGGAATCAACATTACTTTGATTGGATTTTCTCAAAGCTCCAAACATCCTAGTTTGGAGGAGCAATTCTCGGTGGTATAAAAATTTCTTCAGTTAGGGTTAATTAAGCATGTTGACTTCAAGAATCCAGAAGTGAATTGGTGACCCTACTCCAATTCTCAGCCCAAATCCAAATCCAGATCACATATGAAAAGATGTGCATGTCTGTGCGTGTGCATGCATGTATGCTGGGGATTGAACCCAGGGCCTGGGTCATGGTATGAAAAAAGGGTTGGAGATATGGCTCAGTGTTAAATGTCCCTGGGTTACATCCCCGGCATTAAATAGAAAATAACCTAAAGCACAATACTGCTTAGAATAGTTACTCAAATAATGAATATATAAATAAATTACCTGAAAATGGATAGGAAGATGGTACAATGGAAGAATGACTTCTAAGGTTGAAAAAAAAAAAAAAACCTCTTATCAAAAAAGTGAAACTACATCTGACCTTGACAAAGTAATAGAGATTAGTTCTGGGTTAGAACTATTTTGCTTCCTTTATAAAACCTACCTTAATATCAAATGTAAAATCTATTACCAACAACAACAACAACCAATTAAACTACAGGTTAACCTAGAAAGCTCAGGCAGATGAGAGCAATACTGAAAGGTTTCTTGATATCCTGGTCATATAGCTTTGTTCTCAGGAAATTCCACTTCTGAGTAGTTTGATGGGTTTTGCAAGTTTTGTTTTGTTGCTTTTTTTTTTTCCTTGACAGTACTAGGGATTGCACTTAGGGTCCACCATCTACCACTGGGTTATTATATTCCCAGCCCTTTAAATTTTCTTTCCTTTTAAAAAAAATTTGAGACAGGGTCTCATTAAGTTACCCAGCCTAGCCTTGAACTTGCAATTGTCCTATCTCAGACTTCCAAATCATTGGGATTATAAGCAAGCACCACTGTGCCAGATGGGCTTTGCTGGTTTCAAGGGTCAAAGTTTTCAAATGGCCTTTCAATTTATAGGTTTCTAGAATCTTCAGGTCCATCTCTCTCTCTCTCTCTCTCTTTTTTTTTTTTTTTGGTGCTAAGAGTTTAACCCAGGGCCTTGAGCATGCAAGGCAAGCACTTTACCAACTGAGCTATTTCCCCTGCCTTTCAAGTCCCCTTCTAACATGAAAGTAAAGAAAATAATGATAACACAATTATGTAGACTTATCATTCCCAAAGTATTCTGAGGCTCCCTAGGGGCTTGTAAGACATGATAAATTCAAAAGGTAAATCCAAAAGATTTTTTCAAATTCACTGTAAGGCCAGACTATCTGGTCAAACACTAGGTTAGCAGCTTTGGAATAAGCTAATTATAGTGTCCCCTATTCTGCCAAAACACTATCTAGAACTTTCTTCATTTCCCAAGAGGCTTCCTTACCCTATTCCCTAGTAGCAGGAGAGACAAGAGCCAAGTAAGACAAATATCAGTCTCTACCTTGCTGCTGGGTGTGGAAGAACCAAGATAAATCCTATAGGTTGCACTTTATCTCTGCTAACCATGGAGAATATATAGAGCAAGCCAAAAACCATTCTAAACCTTTCCTTTCCTTCAAGTGCTGACAGCTTCAAACTACAGAAAATATAATTTCTTTGCAAAAGAAGTCAAGGTCACTTGTGGGACTGTCCCTCCTTGGATTAGAGGACTGGTACTCTTTTAACAGCAGTTTCTCTGCTTAAGGGGCAAGTTATCTAGAGCCAAAATTATTGTCAGTTTGAAATCGGGGGTATCATTATCTGGAACAGCATTTCTAGGATTCAAAAAAGCAATAAATATCTCGTAAAGGGCCCCAAAGAATAAGAGGACGTTTCCCTGGGTAAAGAAGACTTAAGATCCTTAACAAAACCAGGGCTAGCAAGTAGTAGGGCTGGTCATGTGACCTTGGCTTTACTACCTCATACCGAGTATCTGCATTTATTGGCTTGTAGTTTAGTGGAACCACCTTTCTGGTTCTTTCTCCAATCATACCTGTTAAGTAGGAGTTTTACGAAAATTCTTCACCCCGCCCAAGCTAAGTGCAAGAGTTCCAAGGACAAAGAGGAGCTGGAGTACCCCATCTCTAGCACAAACTGCTAGTTACTAAAGTCTTCAATAACTGTGTTGAATAGAAACAGGCAGTTGGGGAACTGACAAGGCCCTCCCTAAAAATCAGAGCCAAAATTAGCCTCCGCTCCAGCTCTGGGACAGAGTGAGCACATCTGCTCACTCCCACCCCCTCCTCCAAACAATTCTTTCCATAACTCTAGTGAAACGCCACACCTCTATCCTCTATTGGCGGCTCTAGTCTTGGCTCCTTCTTCATTCAGAGTCACACAAACCCACTTAGACATGCAGGATGCCAGTAAGGTCGGGGCTCTGCACCCGCCCCAGATTGCAGGCCGGCACCGACAGCATTCGTCTCACCCTAAGGAGCCGGAAGGGCAGCGTAGCACATGGCCCCGGGAGCTCTAAGGAGGGCTGGCGACAAGCCAAACGCAGGGCTCCTTTAAGACGCGCAGGGGTGCGCGCGGGTGTGGGAGGGAGGAAAGACCCCGGCTATTGAGGGCCTGCGGTCGCCTCAGCCCCACCCCAGAACGGCGCGCTCTCTCCCCTAGTTGCTCACCTTGGCTCCCAAGAGCCGTGCGGCCGCAGTGAGTAAAGCCATGGCAGGCAACTCTAGGATCTGATGGGGAGGGAAAGAGGGGAGAGAGATGCGGCAGAAACGGGAGCCGCCGCCGCTGCACCAGAGGCCGTGCCAACGGGTAGACAAGGTTGAAAGGAGGCGGCTGAGGGAAAGGGTAGACGAACCGGCAGCGGCGCCCAGCTCGGGGTCCTCGGTGAGGCCCCGCCCCCTGCCCGGAACCCGATCCGCCCATCTCAGGGGATTTACCCCGAGGTGCTTCATTGGTCCGGCATGATGGAGGGGCGGAACCTGATTCATTGACAGCTATTGTGGCGGGGAGGATTGGACCGCGCGGATTAGGCTAATTAAGGGTGATTTGCGGGGGGCGGACGAGGGGGGGAGGTTGTAGGTGGCTAAAGTTGTGCCTGAGAACTCAGTTAACTTCCTTTGGCTTTTCCTTTGCCCTTAACACATTTGGGGTTAGTTCTCCTGAGAATACTAATGACGAATATCCAGGACTTGACCTTTGAAGATCTTCGGCATCCAACTCCTTAATATACTATCATAACAACTGATCATTGCCGGCTCATCCTACCCCTTGTTCTTAAAGAATGTGTTCGGTTATTGACTTATTTCATGGCCATGGAGGTGACATCACGTGGAAAACCAGCTATGATGCCAGAGTTAACTGCTTGGTGGAGAGCATTTGAGGTCAGCAGAGGCAATGATATGATAGATGCTCTTGCCCCAATTAATAGGGAGAAGAACAAAATTTTGAGGCTGAATATCTAGTGTCCTTTATGAGCTGTCAAGGGTGCATCTAATGCCAGGAAACCCAAGGCATAACCCCCCCACACACATGGGGGCCGGAGATATAGCTCAGTTGGTAGAGTGCTTGCCTTACATGCATAAGACTCTGGGTTCTAATCCCCAAATCCACCAAAAAAAACCCAAAAAACAAAAAAACACCCCCTTGGGCTGGGGCTATAGCTCAGTGGTAGAGCGCTTGCCTGGCACGCGTGAGGCACTGGGTTTGCTCCTCAGCACCACATAAAAATAAATAAAGGCACTGTGTGCGTCCACAGCTAAAAAAATATTTTAAAAAAACCCCACCCCTTTATTATGAAGGCATCCAGTGCCCCTGAGTTCTGGACATTAGTCTCCACTACCACACCAATCACATAGCACTGTACAGCCAGCCCACATTTAGCAATAAAATCAGAAGCTGCAGACCAACCTTTATCCAGGATGGCATTAGGCACCCTCGGTTTTTGTCACACCACTCACATTATTCCCATAGGGCTTCTGGGCCATTTAGCCTATTTGGCTACCTTCTATACTCTCTTATCTTGTGCTCCCCTAGCGACCTATGGCATTAAATGGCCATTAAATGGCTCTGAAGTGATCTTCCACACCACTTTTTTTTTTTTTTTTAAATTCTTGTAGGTAGAACAAGACTTCAAGACTTTTGTAATTTCCTTAAGCCTGCATTGTCGTTGGTTCAAGGACAGAGAGGAGCTGACCTAGGATCAGGACATCTTATCTACAAACCCCAAGCCTTAAGTGAATAGTCCTTTTATCTTCCCACATAGCAATAACAAGGTTCAGAGGTCTCACTATCCATCTAAACCAGGTTTAGATAGACCTCATTTATAAAGAACTTATTAGAATCTAGTTTATAGCCTGGACTTGGAAAAAGAAAACTCCTATTTTCTCACCCTAATTTTTTTTCATAGCCAACTTCACACCTATCAATGCTCCTCTAACTTCGAGATTTAATAGGTAGTTCTTAGGAAAGAAATTATAAACAAGCCACACAATGCTTCAGAGGAGCACTGACCTCAGGTATCTCACCAGTAACTTCAAAGCTCCATTGATCAATATTTGCTCCCAATTTAGCATCTCACAGAGATTTCCTCCTAACCCTAGAGTAGTCTAACCTGGCTCCTTCCCTCTGGTTAATTATTCACAGTGACTAGCCAGCAGATCAGAGGACTGAACTCCAGTGCCCCAGGAGATAGTAATCATTCTCAGGGTGAGGTACCAAAAGGACAATTATTAGGTGGCCTCAAGGATAACCCATTTTGGAGTTTTAATATTTAAAGCAAGTCGGGCTGGGGATGTGGCTCAAGCGGTAGTGCACACACCTGGCATGCGTGCAGCCTGGGTTCGATCCTCAGCACCACATACAGACAAAGATGTTGTGTCTGCCGAGAACTAAAAAATAAATATTAAAATTCTCTCTCTCTCTCCTCTCTCTCTCTAAAAAAAAAAAAAAATTAAAGCAAGTGTCAGGAACTGCAATGTTCTGAGTCTCTTGACATAGGGTCCAGGAGCCCAGCATCAAGAGGATTTTATAGGGTTAGGGTTGTGGCTCAGTGGCAGAGTGCTTGCCTCGCACATGTGAGGCACTGGATTCCATCCTTAGCACGACATAAAAATAAATAAACAAAATAAAAATATTGTGTCCATGTATAACTAAAATTTTTTTTTTAAAAAAAGAGGACTTTATAGACTTGTATGGAAGTTGTCCAATTGTGATATCCAGTGCTATAAGACCAGTGGGAAAGCCCAGGGATCAAAAGGGCAAAATGGGATCTCCCAGAAGCTGGTTTAGTCTGTCTCTCTCTCTTTCTCTCTCTCTCTCTCTATATATATATATATATATTTTTTTTTTAATTTTTATTTATTTTTTATTTTTGTAGTTGTAGATGGACAGAATGCCCTTAATTTACTTTTTTATTTTTATATGGTGCTGAGAATTGAACCTAGTGCCCCATGCATGATAGGCAAACACTCTGCCACTGAGCTACAGTCCCAGCCCTTATTTTATTTTATTTTTTTAAGAGAGTGTGAGAGAGAGGGGAACAGAGAGAGAGAGAGAGAATTTTAACATTTATTTCTTTTTTCTTAGTTCTTGGCAGACACAATATCTTCGTTTGTATGTGGTGCTGAGGATCGAACCCGGGCCGCACGCACGCTAGGCGAGCGCGCTACCACTTGAGCCATATCCCCAGTCCCCCCTTATTTTTTTCTTATGCTAGGGATTGAATCCAGGCCTCCCAGACACCCCCCTGCTGCACCCCGCACCCATATGCTAGGAAAGCACTCTAAGCTATATAAACCTCCAGATCTGGAGTCTCTTTCTTTTTTTATTTTTAAATTTTTTTTTTATTGTTGGTCGTTCAAAAAACTACATAGTTCTTAATATATCATATTTCACAGTTTGATTCAAGTGGGTTCTCTTTCTTTTTTTTTAATTTTTTTAGATATTTTTAATTTTTATAGGGTTTTACTTGTTATAGGACCTTTATTTTATTCATTTATTTATATGTAGTGCTGAGAATTGAACCCAGTGCCTCATACATGCTACCACTAAGCGACAACCCCAGCCCTAGAGTCCCCTTCTAAACATACATGGGACCTGGGGAAGTGGAAAGTTAAGAGAAGTTTGGTTTGAATAAAGCAGCCAAGTGACCTCTAGGTTCAAATGTAATTAATCAAGTGCCTGAGAACTAGAGAAGGCAAAATAGAAGGCTGATTGAGAACATTATGACCTTGGAGGGTCTCTTTAAAATGGAGTGGCAGTGGTTCCCCCTGGTGGCCAAACACAAGTGGGAGAATGCAGCCTAAATAGAACCTATTTATTTATTTGGTAGTGGAGATTGAATCCACAAGCACTTTTACTACAGCAACATCCCCAGTCCTTTAAATTTTTTTAGACAGGGTCTCACTAAGTTGCTTAGGGTTTCAGTAAGTTGCTGAGGCTGGCCTTGAACTAGGAGTTCTCCTACATTATCCTCCCTAGTCACTGGGAGTACAGGTATATACCACCATACCTGGCAATATAACCTGTTTAAATAACTGCATACCATGGGTAAACCAAACTTTTGTATTTAATAGATAACAGCTAACATGTACTGAGTAGTCATTATTTTTGGTTATTATGTAAATATGGTACATGCCAGCTACTTGGGAAGCCAAGGCAAGAGGATCACAAGTGCAAGGCCAGCCTGGACAAGTTAGCCAGACCCTGTTTAAAAAAAAAAAAAAAAAAAGACTGAAAGGACTGGAAATGTAGCTCCATGGTAATGTGCTCCTGGATTCAATTCCCAGTACAGAAAGGAAGGAAGGAAAAAAGAATCTATTAATTAATCTGCACAACTCTAATATATGTAGGTAATAGCATCTCTAAAGAGAAGGAACTCCAGGCATAGATGATGAAGGATCCCACTCAGGATCATAGCTTGTAATTAGCATAGCTAGAATTCAGACTGAGGTCAGCCTTATTCTAGAACCTGTATCTTTACCAAACTATCAGCTTCAAGTTACCAAGGGGAGTTAGTGTGTGTGTGTTTCTCTCTTGCGCGCTCTCTCTCATAAATTAGTAGAAAGGTGCGTTACCATTGAGCCATATGTACAGTCCTTTTTTTTGTTTTGTTTTTTAGGTGTAGATGGACACAACACAATGCCTTTTATTTTATGAAGTGCTGAGGACAGAACCCGGTCCGGCCTGTACTAGGCAAGCCCTTACCGCTGAGCCACAATCCCAACTGTACAGTCCTTTTTATTTTTTATTTTGAAACAAGGTCTTTTTCTTAAACATGCTTTTATATATATGTTTATTTTTTAAATTATAGGTGGGTACAATATCTTTATTTTTATGTGGTGCTGAGGATTGAACCCAATGCCTCACACATGCTCCGCGAGCATTCTACCTCTGAGCCACAACCCCAGCCCTTGAAACAGGGTCTTGATAAGTTATTGAGGGTCTTACTAAGTTGCCCAGACTGGCCTTGATTGCAGTCCTCCTGTCTCAGCTTCCCCATTTGTTGCAATTACAGGTGTACACCACCAAACCAAGCTCAGGGGATTTTTCCCCCCCAGTGCTGGAAATTGTACCCAGGGCCTCAGACATACTAGACAAGTGTACTACCACTGACCCACATCTTCAGCCCCAAGGGGATTTTAAAGTAATTATACACTGTCTCCTGGAGTCAGTACATTACTACAAAGATATTTATAAAGATAAGGAACTATACAGTCTTACTCATCTTAAAACCTTTGTCCTTTCGTAACTGAAATACATGATAAATTGTGACCCCTACCACCACCAGACAACCAGGCATGATGGGACACGCCTGTAATCCCAAAGATTCAAGAAACTGAGGAAGGAGGATGGGAAATTTGAGATCAATCTGGGCAATTTAGTAAATCCTTGTTTCAAAATAAAATAAAAAGGACTGATTATGTAGCTCAGTGGTAGAGTGCTTGCCTACATGTCAATCCCTAGTACTGAAAAAAAAAAAAAAAAAGATGCTCTACCACTGAGCCATATCCCCAGCCCCTAAAATGGGCTTCTTGTGAGGAATAGTCTGGAAAAATGGCAGAAAAGAGAATATAATACTTTCCCACCACAGATTATTAAAATCTGTATGCATTCAAACTTGGAGCTAGTTTTCAGCTAATTTTTAAAAGTACTGTTTTTTTTTTTTTTTAAAGAGAGAGTGAGAGAGGAGAGAGAGAGATAGAGAGAATTTTTAATATTTATTTTTTAGTTCTCGGCGGACACAACATCTTTGTTGGTATGTGGTGCTGAGGATCGAACCCGGGCCGCACGCACGCCAGGCGAGTGCGCTACCGCTTGAGCCACATCCCCAGCCCTAAAAGTACTGTTTAACACAGTCATTGGAGACTGCATAACAGAAAGAACACTAACCTAGGGTTAAGATTATCCCTGGTGGGGGGCTGGGGTTGTGGCTGAGCAGTAGAGTGCTCACACCCTGGGTTCAATCCTTAGCACCACATAAACATAAATAAATAAAGTATTATGTTCAACTACAACTAAAAAATAAATATTAAAAAAAAAAAAAAGATTATCCCTGGGGTCTCAGCTCCTGACTAGAAGGACACCTCTCTGAGCTTAGTTTCTTCATCTATAAAATACATGAAATCTGGGCTGGAGATGTGGCTCAAGCGGTAGCACGCTTGCCTGGCATGCGTGCGGCCCAGGTTCAATCCTCAGCACCACATACAAACAAAGATGTTATATCTGCCGAGAACTAAAAAATAAATATTAAAAAATTCTCTCTCTCTTTAAAAAAATAAAATAAAATAGATGAAATCTGTTTCATATAATCATAAAGATTGAGTGAGAATGTGTATGTGCTTGTTATATTAGTATTCAATGTATGAGTTTTCTTTCCCTTATTATTCATCCCTGTCTTATACATGTATATCCATTTTTTTTTTCTTGCAGCACTGGGAATGGAACTAGAGCTTTGTGCATGCTAAGCAAGCACTCTATCGAATCACATCTCCAGTATCTTTCTCCTACAGTCCATCCTATATTTAAGGGAATCTTAAATATGGCACATGCCCATAATCCCAATGACTCAGGAAACGTGTGTGTGTGTGTGTGTGTGTGTGTGTGTGTTTTGGGGGATTCTGGGGGCTTAAAACCAGGACCTTGCATATGCTAAGTAAGTGTTCCACCACTGAGTTACATCCCCAGCCCTTTTAAGTTTTGTTTTGAGACAAGGTTTGCTAAGTTTTCCATGCGTGTTCTTTTTTTTTTTTTTTAATTTTAATATTTAATTTTTAGTTTTCAGCGGACACCATTTGTATGTGGTTCTGAGGATCAAACCCGGGCTGCGCACATGCCAGGCGAGCGCACTGCCGCTTGAGCCACATCCCCAGCCCCTCCATGCTGTTTTTTTTCTTTTTTTGAGAGAGAGAGAGAGAGAGAGAGAATTTTTAACTTTTATTTTTTAGTTTTCGGCAGACACAACATCTTTGTTTGTATGTGGTGCTGAGGATTGAACCCTGGCCGCACGCATGCCAGGCAAGAGCGCTACCGCTTGAGCCACATCCCCAGCCCCTCCATGCTGTTCTTTAACTCCTGCTTCAGCCTTCCAGGTAGCTAGGATTATAGGAGTGTGCCACCTATCTGGCTTAAATCTATTTTTACCCCCTTTTTTTTGCAGCGCTGGCATCAAATCCATGGCCTCACAGATACTAAGCAAGTGCTTTACCACTGCGCCACAACCACCCACCCCTGCAAATGAATCCTTTCTAACTACAAAATAACCTCTATAAGAGCCTGTGTGTTGGTGGACCCCTATAATCCCAGCAGCTTGGAAGGCAGAGACAGGAGGCTCATGACTTCAAAGCCAGCCTCAACAAAAAGCAAGGCACTAAGTAACTCATTAAGACCCTGTCTCTGGGGTCTGGGGATGTGGCTCAAGAGGTAGCGCACTCGCCTGGCATGCACGGGGCCTGGGTTCAATCCTCAGCACCACATAAAAATAAAATAAAGATGTTGTGTCCACCGAAAACTAAAAAATAAATATTAAAAAAATTCTCTCTCTCTCTCTCTCTAAGACCCTGTCTCTGAATGAAAATACAAAATAGAAATGGGGATGTGGCTCAGTGGTCAAGTGCCCCTAAGTTCAATCTCCATACCCCCTGCCAAAAAAATAAAAAAGGATTTTTTGTTTTTGGGACAGTTTCATTATGCTGCTTAGGTTGGTCTCCAACTTGTAGTTTAAGTGATCTTCCTGCCTCAGTCTCTGGAGTAACTGGAACTACAGTCATGCAACACTGCATCTGGCTAAGCGGCCAGATTTTCACTTAATAAACTTCTGGTTATATCTGGACCTCATTTAATAGTCTTTGGAAATTACTTAAGTCCTAACATTTTACTGATAAACTAATTTAGAAGGCATCTAAAGCTTAAGTACAATTAAATTGGCAAGATTAGAGTACGTGCTCTACCAAATACTGGGTAATTTATTATAGTATGCTTTCAGGACGGTTCAGATGAATTCATAGATTCCTTGTGGTATGAATTAAAAGATGTATAATGTATATTTTAACACTGTGAGGATGGAAATAAGAGAATAACTTCCACCCTTTCCCATGTAAGATATATCCCGGTGTAACAATGGCAGACTCTCAGGCTAGAGAGGTTTTGTTGTTGTTATTCTGAAGATTAAACAGAGGGATGCTCTACCACTGAGCTACATCCCCTGACCTCCTTATTTGTTACTTTAAGACAGGGTATTGCTAAATTGCTGAGGCTAGCCTTGAACTTGCAATTTTCCTCCTTGTTGGGATTGCAGACATGTGCCACTGCATGTGGCTTGGAGAGTTAAGGTGTGCCTTGACAAACAAGTAAGGAATATCACAAGTAATTTGTATTGATTAACATTAAATTTATTCTATTCAAACTTGTGAATAATTTATTTAGTAAATTAAGAATTGAAGTTTCCTATAAGAATACTATTACTTACCCTTCTCATAAACCTTCTTTCTTTCTTTTTTTTTTTTGGGTACTGGGGATTGAACCCAGGAGTGCTTTACCACCGAGCTACATTCACAGTCCTTCTTGTTCATTATTTTTTATTTTCAGACAGGGTCTTGCTAAGTTGCTGAGACTGGTCTCAAACTTGTGATCCTCCTGCCTCAGAGTCCCAACCTGCTGGGATTATAGGCATGGGCCACCATCCCAGGCTCTCATAAAGCTTTCTTATGGAAGAGAAAGGAGTTTTTAGGTTCCAACAGACAGAACCCTGGGTATACTGTCAGGATTAGGAAGAATGTGAACATTACCTATGTGCATCATAGGAAAAACAGGCTTATAAGAACTGGTTTGGAAAACTGACTTAACAGGATACATCATTTCTCCAGGCTGGGGATATATCAAAAACAGTTGGCAGAGTGTTTGCCTTGTATGCACAAAGCCCTGGGTTTGATCCCCAACACCAAAACAAAACAAAACAAAACAAAAAAACCCACAGAATACAGCATTTCTTATGGCTGATAAGAGAAGATAAAATTAATACCAGGCTCTGAGTTTAGTATATAACTAATTTTGGAGGGCTTACTCTGACCTAGTTAATGTGTTAAATTTTTACAGGGACATACAATCATTATGTGTCAACTAATAACAAAAAAGTAACAACAAAAAAAGGTGATGAGAGACAAGAAATGTACAATTGACTAGATAAAAATGAGTTATTAGGATAATTTTTTCTACTAGCAAAAAAAAAAAAAAAAAAAAAAAACCAAAACACCAAGGTCCCAGCTAGGGCCATAGCACACATGGCCTGCAATCCCAGCAACTTGGGAGGCTGAGGCAGGAGAATAACAAGTTCAAAGCCAGCCTCAGCAATATGGCAACTCCCTAAGCAACTTAGCTACACCCTACCTCAAAATAAAAAATAAACAAGCCTGAGGATGTGATTCAGTGGTTAAACTCCCCTGTGTTCAATCCCCTGTACCAAAAAAAAAAAAAAAAAAAAAAGGGGAGGTAAAGCTGGGCATATGAGTGGCAAAATCCCCCTGGGTTTAATCCCCAGTACCAAAACATAAAAAGGCTGGGCTTGGGTTGTGGCTCAGTGGTAGAGCACTTGCCTATAACGTGTGAGGCACTGGGTTGGATCCTCAGCACCACATAAAAAAGAATAAAGTTACAGAAAAATGTATTTTAAAAAATTAATAGTGGGGTTGGGGTTGTGGCTCAGAGGTAGAGCACTGTCTAGCATGTGTGAGGCCCTGGATTACATCCTCAGCACCACATAAAAATAAATAAAGTAAAGGTATTATGTTCAACTACTTCTAAAAAAAAAAAAAAAACTAATAGCAAAAAATAAAATAAAAAGGCATCATAGCAATTTGTGGTAGAAGAAAACTTTGTTGAATACATTCATTCTGTGATTGTTCAAGGTATTAAGAGAAAAAAAAGACAAAAATAGAAGCTACTCTGTAGATTTGGCATTTGGGAAAATTATAGATCCAGTTTTGCCACTAAATATAGAAATTCAGGATCTGTGACTTCTCTGGGTCTGTTTTTTCATCTGTAAAGTAGGTAGAGGTGAACTAGATAAACCCCAAATTTCCCTTAGATTCTAAAATGCTATAATGTTTTAAAATTTTTGAAATGTTTATTCAAAGCATTCCTTGGACAGAGATGTTCCATTCTAAATCCTGGGACATCTCAGGATCCAGATGTTTAAGAAGTTTCTAAGGGAAGGTATCCTTTCGATTTTCATCCCTATGTCCCATACTGAATCTCTACATACACAGAAGGTGGGGACTTATAGTCCAGACTGACAATGGCTACTGATAGAAATGAGAAAGATATACTTTATTATTGCTGTTTGTATCAAATCTAAAAGCTTAGACTGGAAAGCAAGGCCTTTTATTAAATAACACTCCTTACCTCATCTGTCCCTATCCAATAAAGCCCTTATTTTTCAGCTGAGTTGGTCACATCCATTTTCCCCTTCCTGTTTCTGCTCTTGCTGGTCCCTCCATCTGGAAGGGCAGGGAGGGAAGAATAACACATGTCCATTATTTCCTTTAAGACTAAGCCCTGTCTTTATATTTTATCAGCATGAATACAAGGAATTTCTAGAAGTCTACACTATCATACAGTTATTTACATTCCCTTGCTTATACATAGATATTCCTCTTTTCTCCATTATTAGACTTTAAACACATTGTATTGAGTGTACACTGAATAAATGCTTATCTATTATCTAGTTTATTTATTTATTGGTACTGGGGATTTAACCAAGGGGTGCTTAACCTCTGAGCTACATCCCAACCCTTTCTGTTTTTTAGTTTGAGATCTCACTAAATTGCTAAGGCTGGCCTTGAATTTGTGATCCTCCTGCCTCAGCTGAGTTGCTGAGATTATAGGCATGTGTCATCAAACCCAGCTCTAATTATCTAGTCTATAAGTGGAACAGCATCCCAGAAAGCAAAAGAATTAATGGTTGGGCTATGTCAACTCCCTAATTCATCCTCTCCATTTTCTTTATTGTCTGCAAACCCCTATCTTCAAGCTTAAGGTAAGGGCCAATCCTTGACATGAAAAGACAACACAGTTTGAACTTTTGGTTTCGTATTTTTTTCAGTTCATTTCCATAAAAACATAATATAAAAAGCAATGCCACCATCTTCCCCTTGTGGGGTGATCCATCAAGCTGGTCTGGGCTGCTCCAGTGGTTCATAGCTCATCATGAGATATGTGAAGGGCATGGTCACATAGATCTGCAAATAGCACATAACAATTTAAAGAAAAATGCCACTATTATACTGATATGTACCACTATCAAGAAAATACCAAAGCCAAACAGACACATATACCAACCACCACTCTTCAAAATATATACTTATAAATAACAAAATACTGGGCTGGGAATATAGCTCTGTGGTAAAGTGCTTGCCTAATATCTCTAGGCCCTGGGCTCAATCCCACTACACACACACACAAAAAAAAAAAAAAAAAAGAAAAGAAAAAGAAAAAAGAAAATAAAAATCCCCACTATTCCCTCACTTATATCTCAAATCAGAGAACTATAAATTCTGAAAGCTGACAGAAAGAGAATGGAGAGGAAAACAACTCAGGTCCTTAGGCCAAGGGAAACGGAAGCCAATTCTGAAGGTTTAATCAAAGGATTTTGTGGGAGAGGGGATGGGAATGCACAAGGCTATATAATTAGGAGATTAAATAGGATTAGCTTACCTGTTCGCTTACTGCAAAGTTTGTCTTTAACATTGTCAGCCTCTCGGGAAAAGAATTCAATAAGTTCATCCTCATATTCCTCCACAATGCTCTCACACTGCCAAAATCAAGGGAGAAATGAGTGACAGAACAGCAAGAAGAGGCCTCTTGCTCCCACCTCTAGAGAAGAGGATAAAGATACAGACCCAAATTTCAAGGTGTGCTGTCCAACAACCCCCTAATTTCCAAGAACCAACTACCCACAGTAATAGCTCACCGCAAACTTGAGTGTGCCACTGATATCTGAATCAATTCGGATGCCTTGTAGGTCTAGTTCACTGGATTCTCCATTCCGGCCCACAACACGAACGTAGTTCTTGCGGTGGGTGGATGGATCAATCTGTTCCCCATATTCCTTCATGCGGTCACATACCTCCTCTAGCAGCTCTGTGAGGTGGGCCTCTGAGCGGGCATAAGGTACCTAGAAATGTCCTCAGCATTGGGTCACTCAGTCTACCTCATAAACTAGTAATTTATTTTTAATTTTTTAAAAATACTTTTATTTCACTTATTTATTTTTATGCAGTGCTGAAGATCGAACCCAGGGTCTCGCACGTACAAGGCGAGCATTCTATCATTGAGCCACACCCCTAGCCCATAAACTAGTAATTTATGTCCTTACTTTTCCTTCCAAATCTAGCTCAACCAACCTGTTCTAAAACACTTTCTCTAATTAAAAATAGTATGATTGGGGCTGGGGTTGTGGCTCAGCGGTAGAGCACTCGCCTAGAATGTGGGAGGCCTTGGGTTCAATCCTCAGCACCACATAAAAAATAAATAAATAAAATAAAGATTATTTAAAAAGCATGTTTTACTTGTATAGTTTCAACTGCCAAATATAATGTTCTTGTTTTGCCTGATTACACATTGGCTCCAAATCAAAAGTAGATTAACTTTTTTAGGCTTTGACTGGGGATTGAACCCAGGGGTGTTTTACCACTAAGCCACATCCCAAGCCCTTTTTTATTTTTAATTTTGAGACAGGGTCTCACTAAGTTGCTTAGAGTTCCACTAAATTATTGAGATTGACCTTGAATTAGTGATCCTCCTGCTTCAGCCTCCCAAGTTGCTGGGATTACAAGTATGTACCACCACTCTTGCTCTCTTTGATTAACAAACTGTGTTATTTCCCTTTAATTCTCTTAACTCTTGTGGATGTAAGTAATATATATTTGTTCTTTTTGGTATTAAAATGAGATTAATTCCTGCCCTCAATAAAAGCATTAAAGTGACAATGTAGAAAACATCATAACATTAACATTTTTGTATATACTACTCACTAGGTAGAGCTTTATGTGTTTGTATTATGTTTCCACTAAAAGAAATTTCCTAATTACAAGGATAAGACCTTTTATTCTTTTTTGAATGAATGTTTATATGTACTCCATAGTGAAGCGTAAGTCCTATGGATTAAGGAAGTAGAGAAGGGAGCTGTTCAAATTTCCCTGTCTGCTAATAACTTCTGTGGCAGAAATAAAATATTAAAGTTTGCGAGTCAGAAAGCAAGTGCACAGGGTAATTTAAGCATCCAGCCTCTTCCAAATGAGACGGAGCCTAATCTTTTAGATAACCCTTAGGTTCAGTTTTCTTCACTTCAATTAAACCAAGGTTCTTCTTGAGTTCTCATTCATAGCCAGACTGAGCTACTTTATTTGGGGGAACAGTAACAGTTACCTCCACCACTGACTGGCTGCCATCTGGATTAATCCGGAAAGATCCCATCTGAATGGTCTTCTTGGGATCCACCTGAGCAATTTCCCACTCTAGTTCATCCACCAGAGCCCTGCAAGCTGGTGCAAGGAGAGAGAATTGAGGAATGGAGGGGAAGGCGCAGAGGTAGAAGGAGAATTGATCAACCCAAGGATTTCCATTCATCCTTCTCCCATGTCTTGTATCTGTCTAATGCCTCTCAAGAATCTGCTTCCTCCCATTTCTCTTTGTGCCTTTACCTCCACAGTGTAGATCCTGGCTCCTTCGAGCTGAAGCAGTTCCCAGCAGGGCTCCCAGAAGCAGTGCCAGCCAACCCCAGCCTTTCATCTTTAGCATAATGGGGTCGCTCCACCTAGGTTTGTATGGGAAAAAATATAGGAATGAGAGCCAACTCCATTTTTCCCTGATGCCCCATCCCCACCCTCTCCTTCCCATCCAAAGGCCTTGAAAGGCCTCAGTGTGACTCTGATTCTACTTTCTAGGAAATGGCCGAGACTCATAAGGGTTCCTCTGTGCCAGTGCTTGAGGGGCCACATTCCTCCAGGAGGTGGGTGAGCTCCAGTTTAGTACTTGGAATTCAGTTCCAGAAACTATGTCGATAGGTGAGGCCTTGGATGTTGGTACTTTAACACAGGATGCTGAAGGCTCATAAGGCTGTGTGGCAGCCACTGGACAGAGGTTGGCACAAACTCAGAGGGTGCCAGCCATCAAAGAGCCTCATTCAGGCCAGGAAGCTGGTGAGACTTCTCAATAACTAGGGCCTATTTGGGTCCAGCACCGAAGAATCCTGCATCTCCACCTCCAACCTATAAGTTATTGCTGGCTACCCGTGCAGACCAGTCCCCTTTCTATGGACTCCGCCATTGCTTTCGCTCAGGTCTATTCCCAACCCTTAGCGCCCCGCGCCTGGGCTGCCCGCGTCAGTCCCACCTCGGCTCCCAGGGCCGCCGCCGTGGCCCAGGCGCTGGAAGACGGCTGGACTCTCACTTTGGCCTCGGTGGCTCCCAACCCTAGCACCTGGCTGCAGGAGAGAGGGGCTGTCCAGGTTTCTCCAGACCCCTTCTGCGCTTTCCACGCTAGGGGTACCCTAGGCAGCCGCCTAATCCAGGTTCCCGCACCTAAATAGGCACCCAACTGGTTCAGAGGCACAGCTGTGCAAGCCCCCACCAGGGAATGACCCCAAGCCCGCCCCTCTAAACTCTCGCGCGAACAGGCAGCTTATGAGTGGCTCTGAGGCAGCGAGGACCCCATCGATCGCAGAAGGACCCAGACTTGCGTGGCGAACAACTCCACGTGACCTCAGAAGTCACCCGAACCCGAGTAGCTTAAAGCGAGAACAGAAGCCCCGCGTGGTGTACAGGGACAGAAAGGCACGCGCCTTATCAGTCCATGTAGGCAAGGACATTCAAAAAGGTATGTTGATAGCCAGCAAGAAGCCGGAGCTTCAAGTATAGAGGAAACTACAATTCCCAGGAAGCACCGCAGCACCAGACATACTTTTTATCAGTAGCTACAAGTCTTAAAAAAGAAACTGGGACTTGTAGTTTGTCAGCTTACAAAATTAACTGGGAAAAGGTACTGTAAATCTTCAAACAATCCGACTTTAGGCAGCTACAGCAAAGACTTAGCATTTTTTTTTTTTTTTTTTTAGGAAACATATACTCCTAGATCCAGAACTTTACCTTCATTTCTAGGTAGGGATCTGAACACTAGTTTTCCATGGTTATATAAAGCCAAAATAAAGAAGAGGAAGAAAACCCCACACTAGAAGTTCTATATAATATAATGAGAAGACAGACAATAATTTTTGTTTTTATTTTATAAAACATGCGGTTTAAAACAATTTTTTAAAAAAATTAAAACAAAACTTGAGACAGGAAAATGGATGGAAGACAGATGCTTCTCAGTTGTCATCAGGTCAAGCTTTCTCCGGGACCCAAAGTGCCTTTTGGCAATGGTGCTGGCAATACTGGTTTGCTAGGGCCAAGACTACATGCTGGTTCCTCCAGGCATCCCTCAAGTTTGAGCTAAGTCTGGAGCTCCTGTTGTAGCCTGTCACTATCCAGGACTTCAGTTCCTAGCCGGCTAGGAACTAAAAGATTTGGTTCCAGGTGCTTTTCTGCCTGGATATTAATCATTCATGATAATACCAGTTACTTTCCATCTGGGTCAGTCCTAGATTCCTTTTTCTGACCCACTGTTTTGCAAAGGATGAAGAAGGAATCTGGCTCCCAAAACCTTTGCAACAACTTTGTTACATTCCAGTTCTGTTAGTAGCACCATCTGAGGACCCTGAGCAGGTCCAATTCTGGAAGTGGGCAGGGTAAAGCCAACTTAGGAAGCCATCCTCAAGTTCTAGGGTCATAGAACACTGAAGGAAGAAGGGAGGTCAAAGTGCCAGCACTGAGGAAAAGACAGCTGCATCTGTTAAGAGACAAAACCAAGAGTAACACTCTGAAGGTCAACTGGGGAAAACACCTGGAAAACTACTATCTTTCCCCTCACCCCCAGTACTAGGGACTGAACCCAGGGGTGCTTTACACCCCTGGGTGAGCTAATTCCCCAGCCATTTTTTCCCCCAGTCCTGTCATATAAATATTTTTAGTTGCCTGTGGACCTTTTTTTAAAAATGTTTTATTTTTTAGGTGTAATTGGACACAATACCTTTATTTATATTTTATTTATTTTTATGTGGTGCTGAGGATCAAACCCAAGGCTTTGCACATGCTAGGTGAGCGCTCTATGCTGAACTACAACCCCAGCCCCTGGACCTTTTTTTTTTAAATACCCTTTTTAGTTGTAGATGGACATTCCCTCCCTCCCTTCCTTCCTTCCTTCCTTCTCTCTCTCTTTCTCTCTTTCTTTCTTTCGTGCTGAGGATTGAACCCAGTGCCTCACACATGCCAGACAAGTGTGCTACCACTGAGCCACAACCCCAGCCCCTGGACCTTTATTTTATTTATTTATATACAGTGCTGAGAATCAGACTCAGTGCTAGGTGAATATTCTACCAGGACATTCTACCACGGAGCTACAACCCTAGCCCTCCAGTCCTGTTTATTTTTGAGAGACAGTCCCACCAACTCATTGAGGATGGCCTCTAATTTGTGATCCTCCTGTCTCATCCCCCTGAGGAGCTGGGATTACAGGTGCACACCATCAAACACTAGAATACTTTTTATGAAGAAAAAATGCAAGACAAAAGAGGACAAGGATGCTCCCCAAACATTTTAGAATTGGGCAAGAGGAGATTCTGGACCAATAGAGAGTTTCAATAATATATTATGCTTCAGTGACTATTAAAAGGATTAAGTGCTTTTGTAAACTGTATTTCACAAATATAAGGCAGGGATGGTATTGTTATTACTGTGGTATGTATAAATCTCCATGCAATCAAAACCTACCCAATCCAGTTTCCCTTGTCCCATCCCAGGCCTTACTCTTGGGACTCGTCTGGCTCTCGGGCTCAGGCACTTTCCAGTCCATCTTCCGGCCCTTTTCATAAAGACCCTTGAGTACCTTGTGGAAGGATTCAGGCTCAGTGCCATTCTTGCTTAGTTCCAGATACTTTCGGTAGAGCTGAAGGGCTGTGCGGGCATCCTCAATACTGTCATGGGTCTCCCCTTGAATCTTTAGGTCTGGAGAAATGAGAGGTGGAATAGTTTGGAAGCCAGCAAAGGGAGGCAGGAACATTCTCCCCTGCTCCCACCCCTGTCTCCTAGGAAACAATAATTTTAAAAAACATGCCTTTCCTGGGCTGGGGCTGGGGCTGAGCAGTAGGGCACTAGCCTAGCATGTGCGAAGCCCTAGGTTCAATCCTCAGCACCACATAAAAATAAATAAATAAAGGTATTGTGTCCAACTACAACTAAAAAATAAGTATTAAAAACAAACAAACAGGGGGGAGGGGGATAGTAGAGGATAGGAAAGGTAGCAGAATACATCAGTCACTAGTATGGCATTATGTAAAAATGTGAATGTGTAACCTATGTGATTCTGCAATCTGTATTTGGGGTAAAAATGGGAGTTCATAACTCACTTGAAACTATTGTTCAAAGTATGATATGTCAAGAGCTTTGTAATGTTGTGAACCAATAAAAACAAACAAACAAACAAACAAAAAACATGCCTTTCCTTAATGGAAAGAGTCAAAACACCTTCCCTGTAATACTGAAACAAACTAAATCCAATAGCAACTCTCACCACTAACTCAGAGCCCTACCTACCCCCGCTTTGTCTGCCAATACATTTTTCACTCTGCTTTTTTTTTGTGTGTGTGTATGGGGATTGAACCTAGGGGCACTTTACCATAAGTTATATTCCCAGTCCTTTCTATTTTTTATTTATTTTTTAAAAAATATTTTTTTAGTTGTTGATAGATCTTTATTTATTTATTTGTGGTGCTGAGAAGCAAACCCAGTGCCTCACACATGCCAAGCAAGTGCACTACCACTGAGCCCCAGCCCCGCTTTTTTTTTTTTTTTTTTTAAATATTTATTTTTTAGTTGTAGTTGGACACAATGCTAAGGATCAAACCCAGGGCCTTGCATGTGCTAGGCGAAAGCTCTACTACTGAGCCTCAACCTCAGCCCTCCTTTTTATTTTTTGAGACAAGGTCTTGCTAAGTTGCTGAGGCTGGCCTTGAACTTTTGATCCTCCTACTTCAGCCTCCTGAATTGCTAGGTTCTGGGATTATAGACATGAACCCTCCCCCTAACCTAGCATACCGTTTTTTTTTTTTTTGTTTGTTTGTTTTTTGAGACATGGTCTGTGTTGCTCAGGTTGGCCTCAAACTCACAATGCTTCTGCCTCCTGGGTAGCTGGAATCACAAGTATGAGCCACTATGCCTAGCTAAAATTTCCTATTCTTAGCCCCACAGGGACCTATGAGGCAGAGGCAACTCACCCAGAAAGTACCAAGCAAGGAATCGCAGGGAAATCATTCGTTTTCGGGGCATGTGGAACAGGTAGACAGTATCAAGGACTTGGTCCTTGGGCACCTAGCAGGGACAAAAAAGTGGGAGACTTAAAGTATGGATACGTAATTTCCCATTTTCCAAAAGCACAATAGTTTACCCTGAATAAATAAATAAAGGTATTGTGTCCTTTTTTTTTTTTTAAAGAGAGAGTGAGAGAGGAGAGAGAGAGAGAATTTTTAATATTTATTTTTTAGTTCTCGGCGGACACAACATCTTTGTTGGTATGTGGTGCTGAGGATCGAACCAGGGCCGCACGCATGCCAGGCGAGCGCGCTACCACTTGAGCCACATCCCCAGCCCAATATTGTGTCCTTTATTTACCCTGAGTGGCCCACCCTCAAAAGTGACTCTTAAGCCAGGTGTAGTAGTACAAGCCTGAAATCCCAGCAGCTTGGGAGGCTGAGGTAGGAGAATAGCGAGTTTAAAGCCAGCTTCAGCAACTAAGCTAGGCCTTAAGTAACTCAGTGAGACCTTGTCTCTAAATATAATATAAAAAAGGGTTGGGGATATGGCTCAGTGGTTGAGTGCCCCTGACTTCAATCACCAGTACCCAAAAAAAAAAAAAAAAAAAAAAAAGTGACTCTTAGAAAAGCCCTATCCGAACCATGAGATTGATGACCCGGAAGTCTTTTTGCAGGCCATGCCCCACAAACTTGACTCCAATGTCAATGAGAAAACGAAGCTTTAAGTAGGTAGACTTGAGAGTTGTGAGGTGTTTGGAGGAAATTTTGGCATCAAGGTCTCCTGGCTTTATCCCCGAGTACTGAGTCAAGTAATCCACTACCTAGGAAAATAGAAAAGGACAGATTACTCACATGTAAGGTGAAGTCTCCTACCATTTTTCCCTGGGTTCTCAAGCACTTTATATAAGCACCGCATCTGCCTCACTGGCACCTCATATGCTAATACCTGCTCCTGAGTAGAGATGTAGTCATCTATGAAGGGGATACCCTCATTGGGCCCTTGGCCCCGAACACAAGTGATCCTTGCTACTGACATCTGACTTGGTTTAATGGTAGACTTGGTACCATCACTGCGTAACTCTGCTTCTTCCTACGTGATAAGAGTTAAGAAAATCAGAGAGATGTTTACAATTCCTAGTATCCTTCGAGTTCTGTTCTAATACACCATATCCTTTTGGTCTTAGTTACCTCATTAAGGGTGACAAACTCAGCATCGAGGCCTACCAGGTCCCCAACCTGTGGCATTTCATTCAGCATCAGTGGAATAAAGGTAGTATGTGTTTTCCGTTGCTTCCGTGCCAATGAGGCTTCAGCCAACAGCACACTAGCCTCAATAGGGTTCTTGACTGGAAGAGAGAATGCAGAGGACAGAGAGCTGGGGATAAGGAACTGACTAGGGGAGAGAAGCCTACAATGTCAAATTAGAGATTCTGGTATGTATAGTGATCCCTTAGTAATCAAAGCATGAGTAAAAAGATTGTATTTGATAAACAGAGCCCGTAAACAGAATAGATCAAATCACAAAATTATCATGAAATATGCCAAGAAAAGAGACTGGGATGTAGTTTAAGGTAAAGTACTTGCCTAGCATGCATAAGGCCCTGGACTCAAAACTCCAGGGCTACACACAAAAGAAAAAAGAGACAGAGAGACTCCATGAAAAAATTATAAAAGGGACTGGCATTGTGGCTCAGTGGCAGAGCACTTGCCTTGCACATGTGAGGCACTGGGTTTGATCCTCAGCACCACATAAAAATAAATAACCAAAATAAAGATAAAAAAAAATCTAGAGAAAAAAAGAATAAGATTGTTAATTTGTACCTTAGAAAATCCAGAAAAATAAGGCTACAGAGAAACTATGATTTAAAGGTACCAAACAGGGACTTAATGAACTCAACTCTAAAAGAAGAGAGATTCATAACATAAAACCATTTTTATCAAACTTCCCCTCACCCTCTCCCATTCCACCCTCTGGATTTCCAGCTTCTAAGTTTAATATCTGATAAACAGAATCTCTGTAGTATCCCTGGAAATAGCAGTGGTTTCCAATCTTGTATACTAACAAGCTATTTCCCAGATGTCTTTCTGAAGCCCAATTTAAGCTGCCCACACCCAAGATCTACTTCTGTACCACTTACTATTCAGGTTGTATCTAGAATTGAGATTCCTTTTGATATAATAAAGGATAGCAGGTACTTTCCAATTCATGTCAAATTGCACTGCTTCATACTAGAGAAGAGAAAAAGAGGTTGTGGATATAATTCAATGGTAAAGTGCTCGCCTAGCATGTGCAAGGCCCTGGGTTCAATCCCTAGCAGAAAAGAAGGAAGAAAGAGAAAAAGAAGGAAGGAGGAAAAGGTAGGGAGGGAGGGAAGAAAGGAGCAAAGAAGGAAAAGTAAAAAAAGTACTTATGGCCTATGTATTCATATGTCCCTTTTTTTTTCTTCTTCCCCAAGTCAGAGGCCAAGACTCCAGTGATGTTTTTAATTTAGCTAACACCTGTTATTCCTGAATATTCCTTCCTCCCTCTTGAATATGCCTGGCATTCTACAGGACCTTGAGAATGAGAATGCTAGGAAAGGGGAGATGAAAAGGGAATAGAACATGTTGCAACTCACCTTATCAATAGGTTCAATAAGGAAGTCATTGAAGAGATACCACTGCTGATGAGTAACACCCTGTGTAGAATCAGAGAAAGGCTGAGGCCAAATTATGGCTTGACCACTGTGTCAGAAGCTCAAGGACAGATCTGGGTCTCTACTATGGTCATCCCCAGGAGTGACCTTGCTCTATACCATCTCACTTACCTCCTTGCGCTGGTGGTAGGTCTCTCCAACTTTGATGTGAGCCACCAGGCTGCCCCCTGTGCGTGAGTCCAGGATGTGTACCACAGTAGCCATCAGGTCATACACATAGACACCATGTTCCTCCTCTGCCCTGGCTGGACCCCACTGTGAGGAAGGTACCCAGGCTGCTAAGCTAAGTTTAAGGATAGGTGTAGGGGGAGTGGGGCTAGAGGACAGGAGTTGGGTGAATAGGGAATGGGGGACCAGGGTGCATTATGTCCATTCTAGCCCATCTATGACTCATAGCACTGAACTGAAAATCCCACAGCTGATAAATACTAGGCCTTATTCCTTTCCTTCTCCTCTACTAAGTTCCACCTTGCCCCTGTCCTACTTCACCTTCTATCCCACCTTTTCTCCCTCAGTCCCTCTCTTCTTCCCAATTTTTCCAACAACCTGCACTTCAGTCCAATTGCAAACATCCAGCCCTTTGTTCTTGGTCATCTTCATGCGAATGGAAAAAGGAAGCCAGACATTCTTCAACTCTTCAATGGAGGGACACAACAGCACACCCTCTGGACTCCCTAGTTCCTTCCTATCAGGACAGAAGAATTAGAAATGTACTCTGAAGAGAGCTAGTCAGTGATAAGAGTTACTATGGGTAGTTTAATCTGTTTTTTTTTTTTCTTATAGTAGTAGGGATTGAACCTAGGGCTTCACACATGCTTCACAAATGTTCTACTACTGAGCTACATCCTCAATCCTTTTAAAAAATTTTTGAGACACTCTCTTGCTAAGTTGCCCAGGCTGGCCTTGAACCTACAATCCTCCTGCCCCAGCTTCCCAAATGGCATGTGCCACCATGCCCAGCTAGTTCAATCCTTTGACAACTCCTAAGACAGAACCTACCGATCAGCCAAAGAAAATTCCTTGTTCTTGGAGATTTCCCCACCATGTTTCTTTACTGCCATCTTGAAGGCAACCTGAACACAAAGGATAAAACATCTGATTCTTCAAGAACATGATCACACAGAAAGGAAGAAAAATATAAAGTACTCCTAAAGGCCCTGTTTCCAGCCTCAGTCCTTACCTCAGCCTGCATTCTCCAGAAATCAGCCTCTTTTGAGCTGTTCACTTCACAGTTAATAACAAGAATATCTGGCAGATGGCGGATATTGCGGGTCTGAATCTGAGAAAACAAAACAAACACGAAATAGCACGGAAGCTGAGGGTGGTGGCACACGCCTGTAATCCCAGAAGTTCAGGAGGCTAAGGCAGGAGGATTGCGAGTTCAAAGACAGCCTCAACAAGAGCAAAGCAACTCATTAAGACCCTGTCTTTAAATAAAATACAAAATAGGGCTGGGGATGTGGCTCGGTGGTCAAGTGCCCAAATTCAATCCCAGGACCAAAAAAAAAGAAAAGAAAAGAAAGAAATAGCAGGGAATCTACAGGGTAAGAAACCTGTACAGGAACAGAAGGCCTATAGCCTCAAATTTGGTTTCTTCCCACCCCCTATATATATATATATATATATATATATCCCTAGATTGTAGTGCCAACATAGTCAGGTCCAAGTGGGACCTGGCCAAGTCTCCAACATGGTTGGACTCCATCCAGTTCAGGGTAATACCCACTCACCGTGGGCTGGTACTTCTCACAGTTGTCACACCAGGCTTGTGTATTCTGTTCCAGGCAGATGCTTCGCTTCAGCACCTGAGCAAAGTCATAGTTCTTCCCGGTTTTATCTGAGAGGAAACTGGATACGTCACTCCAGGTTCTCCCTTCCACCCATAATTAATCCACCCCCCACCAAGGTTACACCTAGGGGAGGCTTCCCAACCCAGCTGCAGGGTATACCACAGTTGCTACCCTCAGGGTAGGAGAGTGTGAAAAGCAGAGTGGATGAAGCTCGCACAGTCTCACTGCCACAGCGACAAAGGCTGCAGTTCTCCATCTCACAACTGAACAGTTGCCCAATGACAGAGTCCCCCGATGAACAAAAACTGCTAAGAGTGGGGAAGGCAACATATACATACTGAGGAAGTAAGGAGACCCTTTAAGTCCCAGAAGGGCCTATCATGTTTCTTTAACTATTCCCAACCAATTCTATACCTGCTTCCAGCACCTCGATATGCCTGGGGTACTTCAAGCTCCTGCATATCCTGATGCAGTTGAGTGAGAATGAAGCGATTCCATCTCTGAATGAGCCTAGCCAGATTGCCCTTGCCTGAAGCCTCATCTGAGTCAGCTAGGATCAGACCAAGGGCTGAGGCCTCAGGAATGGTCCGGAATGCCCGAAGAAAATTACTGCCCTGGAAAGGGGTATGTGGATGGAAAGGGGTTATTTTCTCTTTTGTGGCCATTTGTTTTACTACATCCGCATAACTTTTTAAAAATTAACTTATTTATTTTAATTGGGTATGTATGACAGCAGAATGCATTTTGATTCACTGTACACAGTTGTAGCACAACTTTTTATTTCAGTGGTTGTACACAATGTAGCATCAAACCATATGTGCAATCATACACATACCTAGGGTAATCATGTCCATCTCATTCTACCAACTTTCCTGCCCCCATGCACGCTCCCCTACCTTTGCCCAATCACAGTTCTTCCATTTTCCCCATACCTCTCCCCCTTCTCCTTCCATTTTAAGTGTCCCAGGTATCCAGGCACTGACCTGGCAAGGATCACCACGAGAGAGGTCCAACATATGGAAGAGGAAGCCCAATTCACATGCCAGACAGAACTCCTTCTGGCAGAGATGGTTCTGAATTAGACAGCGAACAGGCTCCAGGAAATAGAGCACCTAGAGGGAGGAGAAGAGGTGAGGGTATCTGGAGGAGATGAGAGATGGAGAGGTTAAGTAAGCTGGTGGAGAATACAAAGTAGAATTCCATTAAAGCTGTGGAGCTCACAGTGGAGATTTGAAGATGTGTGGGCAAAAAAGAATACTAGATGAGTTTAAGGTACAGTGAGCTTGATTGAGGACACTTGGGAAGAGTAGAGTAGGAGTTGAGGGGCAACAAAAATGGAAGAAAAAAAGCAGTAGGCACGTTCCAGTTATACAATACCCAGTCCTTACCTGAATCATGCAGTTACAGTAGGCATTGGGGATGTGAGGCTCTAATCCAGCAAAAAGGGTCTTATTATAGTGTTTGAAGTCAAAGTCTTCAAGCCCTAGCTTGGAATATTTGATGGTTACCTATGGTAAAAACAGTCTAAGCAGGATGAGTCTTTAGAGTCCCCAAATCTTCCCAGTAGCCATAGCCTTTCCTTAAAACCTCCCTCCTGGGTCCAGAGTAGTAGGTGAAAGCTTCTTGACAGAATCCTTTCATCTTTTCTCATATACACTTCCCAGGGCACCTTTCCCCATAAGCCACAGAAGTCCTGCCTTGGGGCCCTCCAGCACCTTGCGGTATTTCTTTGAAACCATGTGGAGATGTGGCTCCTCTTCCCGTCCTATCGGTGACTCAGTGACCTGGCTGAAGCTATCAAATTCACTATCCAACTCCTTAAGTCGGTAAGGAATCTAGGGTTTTAAAAAAAAGGTTAACTCTGTTGGATGTCTGTCTTTTCTTTTTTCTTTCCTTTTTCTAGTACTAGGGATCACATCCAGGGCCTCATGTTTGTCAGCCAACCATTCAACCACTGAGCCACATTTCTAGCCCTAGTTGGATATCTTAATCATCTTTGGTTTCCACCTCTCTTTTATACCAACACTGAAACAGCCACCATGTTCTGAGCCTTCTATTTTCATGAAAAATAGAAACAGTATTCACTGTTTCCTTTTTATTTCTACTGCCATATCAGCTGGACAACTGTGGTGGCTTCCCCACTGGTCTCCCTATATCCACTCATTCAGTTACCAAACTAACCCTCACAGAATGCTGCTTTCAAAGTGAATCGCTTCTTTTTTTTTTCTTTGATTGGGGATTGAACCCAGAGACACTCCACCACTGAGCTACACCCCCAGACCCTTTTTAAATTTTTATTGAGACAGGGTCTCACTAAGTTACTGAGGCTGGCCTCAAATCTGCCTCAGCCTCCGAAGTAGCTAGGATTATAGGAAAGTGCCACCATGCCTAGCTCACTTCTTCTACTACACACTCGTGTTAAAAGCTTAACAGCTTGGCCCTAATTTTTCTCTCTCACTACTTTCCAGTACTAACTGCTGTTCTAGCCAGACTGGTGTACTCTTAGTTCCTCAGAACAGGCTTTTGCATTAATTCCTCTTGAGACTTCCAATAACATTGTTCTTCATCTTGAATATTCTCCTTCATTACCATTAACTTATCCATATCCCATATTTGCAGTTCAAAATCCACCTCTTTCATTATGCCACCCTTTACCACTCTAGTCTAGAGTAACACTTCTCTTCTAAATAGCCCTAGTACTAAATGTTTATAATGTTCCTTTGGAATTTAACGATAGGACATAACTAATTTCTGATGTGGACTGGGGATGTAGCTCAGTGGTGGAGTGCTTACCTAACATGCACAAAGACCCTGGGTTCAATCCCCAGCATCACCAAAAAATATGAATAATAATAACTTCTGACATGACTAATGTCTTACCTTCAACCAAATACTAAACTTCCTAAGAACAAGGACATCTTCTACATCTTTGAATCCTCTCTAACATAGTTCCTTCTATTCAGCAAGTCCCCAAATGCCCTAACCAATTGTTTTTAAAAACAAAAAAGACTAATAAAGGAAAAAGATAAGAATAACACCAGTTGGCTAGTTGTGGGATTATTTCCCCTCTGAACACACCTGATTACGAAGTCTGGTGCGGGGGTTGGGTGCATAGCCAATGAAGCCCACTTTCTTCATGGTGCGTAGAATCTCTGCATCGACAGGTGGGGCTCGCCTATAATTCAGTATGATTCTAAGGCTTGAAGAGTCATAGTATCTATACATCCACTCCCTAATGCCCAAGGGGGGGGGGTGCAGGAAATACTAAAGATAGACAGAAATTAGCAAAGTGGTATAAAAATAACAAGGCTAGCAGAAAATTCTATCTTGGCCTTTTCCCCTTCCCTCCTTTTGGCCCAGAGGTGAGATATAACCTGGGAGCTGGAGCAGAGTTGGCAGCAGGCCAATCAGAGAGGAGTGTGTCCGTTGTGAGTGGAACAGGGATGAGGGAAAGAGGCAGCAGGTCCTGGCTCCAGTCCAGAGGAGGTAATGAGTCCACCAGACAGGGCAAAGCAAATTCAGTCTCCCGTGAATAGGGGTTGAAGGAAGGCTCTGGGGAATCAGTCCAGAGGTGCACACAGCCCTCAGAATCCCCAAAGGCAAGTGCCTGCTTGCTGGCTGACACATCAAATGTCATTAGCAGAGGTCCCACAGGATTCACATGAAAGATGTCTGCTGGGTTGGCCAGGCCTGTTGGCTCACAAAACTGGCATTGCCCTAAGAGGGAGAAAGAAGCCCACTGATTCCTGAAAAGTGAAAAGGAGACTTCCTTTTTTACCTTCTCTATCCTCTTCTGATATCAAGACAAGACAGATCCTAAATTCACATCTATAGTCAGAATGACGATGCCTTCCCATGAACTACAAGATGATTTGCTACCCAGAAAAGAGCACTTCTCAAATTATTTTGCCTATTCTATCTTTATCTTTTTCTGTGTTCCTCATACCCAAGGAGAAAATAAAAGCTTTCACCTCTAACAAAGCCTAAGTAAAACCCTGGGACCTGATGAAAAGTTATTTTTCCCCCAACAAAATGGTGTCTAGGAGAATATTCCTTCTGGTGCCTTCTTCTCCTTTGCTCATTGACCTCTCCTACCCAATCCCCTTCATACCTGACTGAGAGATGATAGCAAGACGAGAAGTATATGTAGGGATGAAGCGCAAGAAGGCAGGATCCACATGTACTTGAAGTGGTGTGATGGCACGCATCATGCGCAGATCATACACCTTGAGGAAACGGTCACAGGCCAGGCCAGTGAGGCGGCTAGAAAAGCCACAGGCAGCCAACAGGTTGCCATGCACGTCAAAATCTGACAGACTCCCTGAGAAGGCATCAAATTCATGCTCCACCTTAAAACTACGGAGGTCTCGCAGGGAAACCTAAAGAAGAAATAACTGTTATCTGCTAACTCTGTCCCTGCCACCTACCTAAACTTGTGAGGTCCCTACCAAGGAACTAAGGCTCTAGGATATGAAGAATTAAAAACAAGAAAAAGGCAGGGTATAGTGGAGCATTCCTGTATTCCTAGCAACTCTAAAGACTGAGGCAGGACGATCAAAAGTTTAAGATCAGCCTCAGCAACCTAGTGAGACACTCAGCAATTTATCAAAATTTTTCAGGGCTGGAGTTGTGGCTCAGTGGTAGAGCGCTCACCTAGCACACGCAAGGTCCTGAGTTCGATCCTCAGCACCATATAAAAATGAACAAATGAAACAAAGATATTGTGTCCAACTACACAAAAAATAAATATTAAAATTTTTTTTTCAAAAATACATTTTTTAAAAATAAAAATAAATAAAAGGACTGGGGATATGGGAATGTAGCAATGTAGCTCAGTGGTAAAGTTCCCCTGGGTTCAATCCCCAGTTCTAAGGGGAAAAAAAAAAAAGCATAAAAAGAAGACAAGAGCTAGAAGCTACCCTCAAAAGAACTCATTTACGGGACTGGGGTTCTGGCTCAGTGGTAGAGTGCTTGCCTGGCGTGTGTAAGGCACTGGGTTCGATTCTCAGCACCACATATAAACAAATAAATGAATAAAGGTCCATCAATAATGAATAAAAGTTTTTAAAAAAGAACTCATTTACCCCTTTGCCTCCAAGGCTCCTAGTTATAAAAAACATTAGGATGCAAGATAATCTCATAGTATAACGTAAATGATAAATGAATTTTTCCTCTCATCATAGGCCCCACTTTTCTAGTGAAACGGCCTGTGGTAAGAAAAGTTATGGAATTTGGCCACCTTGCCAGATGTGTGACCACAGAAGAAAAAGCGATTTGTCTGCCTCATAATGGTGACTCCAGGTATCTCGACCGCATACTGAAAAGGGAAGTAAGGAGAAAACAGTGAGAATAATGATTTTTCCCACAGGCTAAAAGACAGAAAGGTCACATCCACATTTCCAGCACATGTTCAGCCCAAGCACAGTCCCTCCACCCAATGACCTCAGGCCCTGAATGGGTCTTTCCTGGGTCCAACACAGGCTTATACCTTTTGAGTCTCCTGGACAGTGTTTAGATCAATCTCTAAAATGTGGTTCTGAAGCCCACCAACGAGTAGAGTGCTGCTGTCTGTCAGCAGGAGACTGTGCATATCCTCACTCTCATCCAGTCTATGCAAGAGAGAAAAGGTAAACAGGCCAGCTGCCAATCCCTTAGTGTTCACTATCTCTAAGTTTCCCTCTTTACCAGTCTAGAACTGAAAAGTCACTTACAAATAATCAAATATAATGAGACCCCCACGGGCCATATATTTGAGGTTATTCTTGGTGAGAAAAAGGATACCATTCTCTAGGCTCTGGATTTGTCGAATGTCATCACTACCATTGACCTGAAAAGATGAGTAGCGCTCCAAGGTTGGGCCAAAAAATGAAGTGGCATGACCCTGTAGGGGACAAAGACAACAGACATACCCTGAGTGGAAGGATAGGACCATTCTAGATATAGGTCAGGAACTGAGTACAGCTCAGCTCTTCTCCTTCCTTGCCTGTCCTTTCTGGCTAGGAGCAACTGAGGCATAAAGCTAGGAACCAATTAATCTTAGTGATAGAAACAATGACAATACTGCTTTATGTTAATGTATTGCAAAGTACTTTTGCTTAATGCATTACAAAATACTCTGGTACACTCTACCTCAATTTATCCTGCTGAATAAAATAGGTGTTATTAGAGATGTGTTCAGAAGCCCAAGGACATGTTCTGATCCTCCACTGGCCAGCTGGCTTTCTTATGTTCCAGTCAAATCTTAATCTCTACCAGTCATCTGGGAAGTGGACACTGTGATTCACAGGCTGGAAAACAGAGTATGTGAGACATTCCTCCTCTACCTTCTATGATGTCATTCACTCCTGATTTCACTTCTGACTCGTAATTTGTACTTTCATACAGTCATTCTTTTCCTTATATACTCTCCTTCTTTTGACCACACTTGAAACATGGATGTTCCCAGCCCACTGTCTTCTCACCCTTCTTCCTAGGCAGTCTCATCTGTTTTCAAGGTTTCAACTATGTATCCTAATGCTAAACAAGTTTTATTTCCTTCTCTAGACCAGATCACTGCCTCCAACTTCAGACTTATGCATCCAAATACTTTTTAAATATCACTCCTTAGCTATCCCATGAGAACCTCAAACTCATTACATTCTAAATTCACTGTTTGTACATCATTTCAATTATTATTATTATTATTATATTCTCTATGGTACAGTGATCCACCTAGTCGACTAAGTCATTTGGTAGTCAACTCCTGTTTAATTTCTAAATGTTTCCCAAGTTTTTCTTGCATATCCATGACTTCATTGCTTCTTCAGGGTTTAATCATATTTTGTGTGAGCTACAATAGCCTACAAACTGATCTCACTTAAGTCTTGCCCCATCCTCCTTCAATCAGACTCTATAATGCTACCTCAGCAGTCCATCTGGGACATAAACTAGACCTTGCCATTCCAGATTTTAAAATCCTTCAGTGGCCTGAAGGATCAAGTCCAAGCTCTTTTAACAAAGTATGTGAAGTTCTCTAGAATATTCTTCCCCAATTATTTGCATGGCTCTTCCCTCCCTTCTAGAGGGTCTAGATCATTCTGGCCTATATCGTTTTCTCCATTCATGTGCTTTTTAGGGGTTGGGGGTATAACTCAGTGGTGGCGTACATACTTAGTAAATTTGAGGCCCTGGGTTCAATCCTTAGCAACAAAAAAGAGAAAAGAAAAATAAGTGGCTTTATCAGAGAGAACTCTTCTGACCATTAGAATAGTAACATTTCTCACCTTTCATTACTTCAACATTTTTCTTCCACTGTATTTTTCTAAAGAGTACTGATGCACCTGATGTACATTTTTTGTTTACTGTTTATTCCAAAACTAAACCTTAAAGCAAGGTATGGCACCTGGTAGGTGGCTCAAAAAACACTAGTTGAGAGGATTGGGGGATATAGCTCAGTGGTAGAGCACTTACCTAGCGTGTGCAAGACCCTGGGTTCCATCTCCAGCACTGGGAGAACAAAAACTTGGTTAAGAGCCTAATACTAATACTCCCACACCTTGGACATTTAATATAAATAAAATGTGTGTGTGTGTGTATATGTCTTTGTGATGCTGGGAATCAAACCCAAGGCCTTGTACATACTAGAGAGGTATTCTTACTCTGCCACTAAACTATACCCCTAGCCTCTAGGCATGTAATAAATTTTGTGTTCTTTGTCTTGTTAAAACCCAAAACAAAATGCTGATTGAATGAATAAATGTATACATTCTAGATCCAGCTTCTAGTCTAATGAATCTTAATTGCTTGTGGTTCTTACACTCTACTTACCATGCTATATACTATCTTGGGAATTTTTGTTTTTCCTATATCAGTACATCCTTTTTTCCTCAAACTTACAATCCTCCAGCTTCTGTCTCCCAATTTTCTGGGATTATAGACATGCACCAGTGCACCTGGTACCATATTATTTATTATAAAACTTTTGGTTTCATGGCATATAAACAATATGGACTCAGATTTTCAAAAACTTGGGGGCTAGGGATATAGCTCTGTTGGTAGAGTGCTTGCCTTGCATGCACAAGGCCCTGGGGGTCCATCCCCAGCATCACCAAAAAAAAAAAAAAAAACTTAATGCAGATAACTGCTCTGAGACACAAGTCGGCTACAGCCAACAAAGCGATTTTGTATAAGATATGCAAAATATTCATTAAACATTCCATAATTATAAGAATGGAAAACAGAAGAGGGGCATTAAAGATTGATTTGAATGACTACAGATTAAGTGAAAGGTACAGTTAATCAAAACATGAGATAAGCCAGGCTCAGTTGCACACACTTGTGATCCCAGCTACTTGGGAGGCTGAGGCAGGAGAATTCCAAGTTTAAAACCAGCCTGGTCAACTTAGCAAGACCCTATCTCAAAACAGAAAAAATAAATTAAAAGGGCTGGGGATGTCAATCACTGTGGCACAGAGATTTGGAAGGCTGAGGGAGGAGGATTACAAGTTCAAGGCCAGTCTCGACAATTTAGTGAGACCCTGTCTAAATAAATAAATAAATAAATAAATAGGGCTGGGGATGTGGTTCACAGTAAAGCACCTCTAGCTTCAATCTTCAGTACCCCCACCCCAAAAAAATAAAGGTGTGGGGGGGTTGTGCTGAGGACATAATTCAGTAGTAGAGTAGTCCTAGGTTCAATCCCCAGCGTCAAAAATGAAACAAAACTTGGACAAACTATGGCAAAAGTGTGCGATGCCTTCTGAGAACAAATATCTGTGTAACTCATCCCTGGATCCTAGCCAATTCTATTCTTTCTCCACTAGCCTCCTCTTGGTTTGACTTAGCTAACTCATCACTTCAACTCAGTTCTGGCTCCTTGCAAAGCAGAAGTCTTGGGAAAATACCAATATATTCTTTCATCCCTCATAAAGGGGTACGGTTCTTACCCCATGGCTCCCCACCCACAGCATCTCTTCATGTAAGTCAAAGTGGGAGACAGACACAGGCACACCCACTTCAGCTACGACGCTGTGCAATTCAGAGTAGACACCTTCCATTATGTGCACTGATTCCTGCACGGGAAGAGCCTCCAAGGCCACTCCCTCTGGGTCCAACTCCACATTCTGTAGCAGACTTGGATTCAGGTGGGCATCCAGGACAGGGTCCAAGGCAGAATGCATAGCCGGGGCATACTCTGCCAGTCCAGGGTCCAGACCCTCAAAGTTCATGATGATGACAGCTGATAGACCTGCGTCACACCCTTCCTTGCCACAGTCCCTGTAAATGCCTGAGCCAACCTTCAGCAGAAGAGCACCAGTGGGCCTAGAATGGATATCATGGCCTGCAAGGGGAAAGAGGTAGTAGAGTCATGAGTAAGCACAGATACTAGTATTTAGTGTCCTCTAGATTATATGGGCAGAAGAGTGATGAGGCAGGCAGAAGGGATGAAACTGTCAGGCAGAGGATGAAACAGGCAGGAGAGGGATGGGCAGTAGGGTGAAGGTGGAAGAACCCACTATCTAACTGATCTTCGACTTCCCTTTCTCCTCCCTTCAGATCTGCTCACTTCCTGGTTCAACCCTGAACCACCAGGTAAAGGGAACAAGTACTGCGAAGAGGTTGGAGTTAGAAAGCAAGGTCTATGATGCTTGTTTCCTGGAATTGGAGATGGAGAGGTAGGCAACGAGGAAGCCAAAACCAGTCAGTTTTCCACAATCCTCTGTAATAACTACCCAGAATTCTCTAGGGTGGCCAGTTATCCACAAATGGGGCGGGGGTATGGGGAAAATGATGGAAACGAATCGTTACCCAGAATTCTCTGGGGGAACCAGAGAAATTGGTTACCCAGAATTCTCCCCCAACGGCTTAGGGCAAGGGTCAGATGTGTTTCCTGGGATGCTTACGGGGAATGGGTCATTACCAAGATTTCTCCATGGCGTATATTTTGGAGCGCGTGGAATTAAAACGAGTAGGGGGAGAGCAAACGCCGTCAGCTCCGCGGGAAATTCCAGTTTCCCCAGTTCTTCCCCCGCGCCTCTAGCTCAACCTAACACGGCGGCGGGAGGAAGGTCGAACTGCCAGTCACCGCTTCCAATCAGGAAGGGCTCGGGTCGCGTCTAAGCCAATCAGAAAGAGCTAGGTAGAGACGACAGCGGGAAAAGACGCGTGACGCAGAGCTGGGCGGGAAACAAAAAAGGTTACGGGGCACCGATGGGGACAAACGGATTTAGACGCGGACCTGTTTGGTGATGTTAAAAAGAAATCTTTTCACTTTCAATTCTTCTTGAATAACTTTAGCCCTTAACTTGGAAACCGAACTTTTAGGCTCTCTGTAACTTCAAAGAGAAACTGGACTAAAAGGCGCCCAAGGCAAAGCGCTGGGAATCGCATGCTGGGTATTCCCAACATAGCCTAGTCACTCCCTCTGCCTGCGGTGTTCCCATGAGCTACTACACCACCCCTGACCCTATGCCCCCGAAACTTGCTGGCATTTCCTATGATTTCTAGATATGGGAGAGAGAAAAAGGAAGCGGGAGCCCGACTCCTGACTCGCCCCAACTGGCCACATTTTCTAAGATTCTAAAAGTATCCATCTGAAATTCCCGTCTGTGGTTGTCTCCCACCTCACCCAACCCCGGGCCTCCGGTAATATTCTCTGGGAACAAGAGTCGTCCCCTCATACGCATGTTCCCCGCTATCAAATTTCCCTAACTCATTTGGATGTTATCCCTCAAGGAGATGAGCACAGCAATTGAGATGTTGGCCTTCCCAAAATATGGATTTACATCAGACAGTTATTCGGAGGGATTCTTGGGAACCCAACTGAAAGCTTGAATTATTTTGGAATGGGTCCAGGTTGTGAGGTGTCTCATAGCACATTAGCTCAGCTGTCATTAGTGGGTATTTGTGTGTGTGTGTGTGTGTTTAATTTATTGATACCTCTTGAGGCTACAAATACGATTCCTGATATAGCACACCTGGAGGTTATCCTTTGAATCCCCCCTTTTAAAAGTCCACTCTTCACCCTGGCAGTTAAAAATCACAACCTCTGAGAGAGGAGTTCCCTGTGTGGTGTGTGTGTGTGTGTGTCTCTCTCTCTTTTTTTTTTCTTTCTTTTTTTACTATTTTTTAATTGTTGATAGACCTTTATTTTATTTACTTATTTATATATGCGGTGCTGAGAATTGAACCCAGTGCTTCACACGTGGTAGGCAAGCGCTCTACCTCTGAGCTACAACTCCAGTCCCCTGTGTGGTCTCTTTGGCTAGCAAAGCAATAATTTTCCCCCCTTTTCTCAAAACCCTGTCTTGTTATCAGATAGTCATCAAGGACAAGGACCCAGCTTCCAGTATCACTAAAACAAGGTTGTCCCTGTACCTCCCTGTCTCCAGACTTGCCTCCTGTTATCCACCTGGTCACTGTGGAAGTGATATGCCTAATACATACTTTACCCTGCCTGCCCAATATCCTTGAGTTACTTCCCACTGTCCTCAGGATAAAAGGCCTCCCTTCAGCACCTGTTCCTTCTCCAGATCACTGTCCTTCCTCCTTGCACTCTGCTGCTCTCACTGAAATTTCCATTCTTCTATTTTGTTGTTGTTGTTTTGTTTTGTTTTATATTGAACTTTCTATTCTTCTAAACCCTGTGTCTGGTTGCTCCTTCTACCTGGAGCACTCTCCCTATCTCCTTCATGTTCAGCCAGGTCTTATCGATACCTCACTGTCAGCTCAGAAGTCCAAAGTCTCAGCTAACACATCTTCTAGAGCCTTATTCTGACCCCACTACCTCCATTGTCTCTGTTCTTGCTACTTTCTTCACCACATCACTTACCAGTAACCCCCAAAGTAGGCTCTATTAGAACAAAGTTTCTCTCTCACTGTGCGGTGCACACTCACAGTGAGAGTTAGCACCTATTAGAATTAGAGAAGGGACTTTTCTGAAGCCTCAAAGCCCAAAAGCGATAAAGCCATGATTGAACTCTGGACCCCTCCCTCAACCATCCCAACTTGGAGAGAGTTTGCAGCTCATCTGGGTTCTATTCTAACACACCAATTATTTAGTTCCTATCTTCAAGGGCCACAATTTTTTTTTTATTTTTTTTTGTAAATATTTTTTAGTGATAGGTGGACACAATATCTTTATTTTTATTTTCAAGTGGAGCTGAGGAACAAACCCAGTACCCCTCGCATGCTAGATGAGCACTTTACCTCTGAGCCACAACCCCAGCCCCCAGTTTTTATGTTTTAATAAGAGACATCTTTCATTCAAAGGAAGGAAGTGGTAAAGCATATACAAGGTCTTGGGTTCAATCCCCAGCACTTCCATTTCATGGAAGAACATGAAACTCTCAGGACTTCCTGACCCTAGGGGAAATCAGGCTTTGCCTTCTTTTAAGGGAGCACATGAGTCAGCTTGATCTTTTCTCTAGGTCCCCACCCCATCCACCCCAGCTCAATACCTTCACCACAACCAGCCTCCTGGGAAAATACAGGATACCCCAGCAAATCCCAGTCCCAACATGGTCACACACTCGAATGTCAGCCACCCCAGCACCAGCTGTCATTAGTGTTTCTATAGACCACATAGAGGGACTCCAGTGTAAGAAATTCCTCACAGAGGATATAAGTTATTTTGCCTTTAGAGAAGGGCAGTGCTGGGGATTGAACCCAAGACCTTGTATATGCTTTACCACTGAGCTGCCCACCTCCCAGACCTGAAGAGTACAGTTTTAAAACAATTCTCTGGGCTAGGGATATAGTTTAGTGGTAGAGCATTTGCTTGACATACTAAAGGCTCTGGGTTCAAACACCAAAAGTGTGTGGGGTTTGACTTAGAGGATCTATCTAACTTATCTGACTTCACAGGTCCTTAAATTTATTTGTTTATTGGTACTGGGGATTGAATTCAGGTGCACTCCACCACTAACTATTCCCCAGTCATCATCGTTGTCTTCTTCTCTTTTTGACTTTCAAGGCAGGGTTTCACTAAATTGCTGAGGCTAACCTTGAATCTGCAATTCTCCTGCCTCAGCCTCTCCAGTCACTGGGATTACAGGTGTGCATCATGTCCCCCAACAACAGATTCTTAGATTTAAAATCTCACAAGAAGGTAGGTGCTGAGAGATCTAGACAGATACTTTGAAAAGTCTCCATATTGAAGTCTCAAATTGAGAAAGACTTCAGGACCCATAAAAATTTCAGAACCTGAAATAAGGTACTTCACAAGTCGAGATGCATTTATTTTTTTAAAAGACTATTTTTTAATAACTTTTTTTATTTTTTAGTTATAGATGGACATAATATCTTTATTATGTTTATTTATTTTTAAGTGGTGCTGAGGATCAAATCCAGTGCCTCAAGGTGCAAGGCAAGTGCTCTGCCCCTGAGCCACAACATCTGCTCAAGATGCACTTCTTTTTTAATTGTTTTTGTTGTTGTTGCTGGTTAAGTGGGAATGGTCAAGTTTTACATATGTCCTCACAGTATCCAATATAGTGGAGTGATTAAGAATGCAGGATTGGGCCGGGGCTGTAGCTCAGTGGCAGAGTGCTTGCCTAGGATGCGTGAGGAGGCATTGGGTTCGATCTGCAGGACCACATAAAAATAAACAAAGGTATTCTGTCCATCTACAATGACAAAAAATTAAAAAAAAAAAAAAGAATGCAGGATTGTTGAGTGTGGTAGCACATGCCTGTAATCCCAGTTACTTGGGAGGCTGAAGGAGGAGGATTGCAATTTGGGAGCCAGCCTTGGCAACTTAGTGAGATCCTATCTCAAAATAGAGGTAAAAATTTTAAAAAGGGTTGTAGATGTAATAAAGCACTCCTGGGTTCAACCCCTAATACCAAAACCAAAAGAATGCAGGATCTGCCTGGCACTGTGGTGCACACCTGTGATTCCAGGGGTTCAGGAGGCTGAGGCAGGAAGATTACAAGTTTGAGATCAGCCTCAGTAACTTTGACCCTATCTCAAAATAAAAAAATAAAAGAATTGGGGATGTGATTCAGGGGTAGAGCACCCCTGGTTCATCTCCAGTACCTTAAAAAGAAAAAAAAATGTATAGGATCTGAAGCCACATTGTCTATACTACAGTATTACCCACTTTGCAGCTTTGTTTATAGGGGAATAATAATAATACCTACTTTATAGGGTTGTTGTAAGCATTAAATGGTTTAATATAAAGTGCTTAGACCAAGTACTTGACATTAAGTGAGATAGCAATGTATATTAAGCTGCTGTTGCTAGCCATTGTTACTAACTCCCTGGGGGAACTTCATCTGGATTTGGAGTCAGAGCATCCAACTGGAAAGGCCTGTCTAGGAGTGTCTTGTGAATATTTGCATAACGGTTGAGTCCCTACTGACGTCAGGGACTTCTTGGAGCTCCAGGTCAGATGTAGTCTTGGAAGTAGTTCCTGCTACACAACAGTCCCACAATCGCCCCACTAACCCTGCTTCCTACCCAACTGCTGCAGCACCAGGAAGTGAAACAAAGAGGCAGAGCCTTGTACCGTCAACTGAGCCTTATCCCTTTCATTACTTGCCTTTTTTGGGGGGGGCCTGGGGGGAGAGTTAATGCTAGGTATCCAATCCAGGGCCTTGAACATACTCTACCACTGAATTATACCCCTATCCCCAAAGGGTGTAGTTTTAAAACATTTATCTGAGCTGGAAATGTAGCTTTATGGGCTGTGCATCTATCTTTCTTTCTTTTTTTTTTTTTTTTTAGTACTAGGGATTGAACCCAGAGGTGCTAAACCACATCGCCACCCCTTTTCTATATTTTATATTTAGACCAGGTCTTACTAAATTGTTCAGGTCCTTGTCAAGGCTGGCATTGAACTTGCAATCCTTCTGCCTCAGCCTCCTGAGCCACTGGGATTATAGGTATGTGCCACCATGCCTGGCCTTATCTCATATCTTTTAAGGTTTCCAGAGTGAGGACCAGAAGTGGGAAGAGCATAGGACACACTACAAAGTAACATGAATTTCTTTATGCCCCTCCTTCCAATTTCCTTATTCCATTTAGTCCACCCTGTGTAGGCAAAGGTAAACCATTTCTCCCCCAAACTGAGATAATTCTCTGATGCTGGAAATGTTTCATCCTATAGGTGGATTTACCCACAGAATCATAATATTTGAACCAAAAGTTTAATTGGGCAGTTTAAAATAGTTCTAAGAGAAAGAAGACCTTCATTGAGGGCAAGTTTCTCAGAGGAAAAGAGTTAACTTTCTTGGGCCGGGGTTGTAGTTCAAAAGTAGAGAGCAGTCACCTAGTATGTGTGAAGCACTGGGTTCAATCCTCAGAACCACATAATAATAAAATAAAGGTATTGTGTCTACCTACAATTAAAAAATAAATACTTTTTTTTTTTTAAAGAGTTAACTTCTTGGGAGAGACTTTGAGAGCCATCTGTGTGGTCACCCATGCCCTCATTCTGACGTCCAAATTGTTCTGGGACCCTCCACCAAGTTTGGGGCAGTCCCAGCTTTAGACCACCACCCTCCTCTCCCACGCCCAAGCTCACACTCAGCTGTTTCACTGGATGTTGCATCAGGGAGGGTGATGAAATCAGTGTCAGTGGATTTTACCCAGGGATGCAACAGGCTAAAGGACCAGTCAGGGGTAATGTCACTAGGCACCTTCAACTATCCAGAACTCCTGGACTTCCTTGCCATGGACTAGGGACTGGGGGCAAGAATATCTACTTTGGACTTTGAGTTCTTTCATATGTTGGTATCTCAAAAAAAAAAAAAATTATCTGAGTTCCACAAAGCCCATGAAAACTTGGGCCACTAAATGAGTTGAAAAATCAGGTGCAATGGGAGTGGTGGCACACTCCTGTGATTCTTTTTTTTTTTTTTTTTTTAAAGAGAGAGTGAGAGAGGGGAGAGAGAGAATTTTTTTTAATATTTATTTTTTTAGTTCTCGGCGGACACAACATCTTTGTTGGTATGTGGTGCTGAGGCTCCAACCCCCGGCTACACGCATGGCAGACGAGCGCGCTACCGCTTGAGCCACATCCCCAGCCCCACTCCTGTGATTCTATACACAGGAGGTTGAGGCAGGAAGATCTAAAGTTCAAAATCAGCTTAAGCAATTTAATAAGAATCTGTCTCAAAATAAAAAGGGCTAGGGATGTGGCTTAGTGATAAAGTGCCCCTGAGTTCAATTCCCAGTACCGACAAAACAAAATTTAAAAAAAAAGGTGCTTCTTAGTCAACAACCTCACCTCTACAAATGCTCTCTATAGTGAGGACTGAAATGGGGAGCAATAACACCTTGTTTTATTTTTGGTACCTGGGATTGGGATTAAACCCAGGGGTGCTTAACCATGGAGGCACATCCCCAGCCATTTTTTTATGTTTTATTGAGAGACAAGGTCTTGCTAAGTTGCTTAGGGCCTTGCTAAATCGCTAAGTCTGGTTTTGAATTTGCAATCCTCCTGCCTCAACTTCCAGAGTTGTTGAGATTACAGGCATGTGCCACCATGCCAGCCATAATAATACCTTATATTACACTCATATGGCTTCCCATTTCACAAGTACCTTAATGTTCATTCTCTCCTAAGAAACTAGGTCCACCCAATGTGGGTAAGGGGTACACTTTCCAATGGAGAAAAAGAACTCCCTTATTCTTAGATAGCAGGTCATTAGGTAGGAATCAAACTTCATTCCAAGATGAGCTGACCATCCTTTTGGGAGATGAGTGAATGTTTCTCTGTTTTTGGTTTTTCCTCAGGCAAGAGGAAGTAAGGAAATTAGGTTTGGGGTGTGGAAGGGGTATAGTTTTGAAAGGCAAAAAGATCAGATTAAACAGGAAGGAACTTGAGACCAGATTAATTTAAATGTTCGTTACTTCCCCTACCCCTTCTAAAGCCATTTCAATTCCTGGAGAGCATTACACATGTGTCTCATCCTAGGCTTCTAGCCACAGCAACTTCACTACTCATTTCCCCTGGAACTGAGGCTACATACCTGGGCTCTCCACAGAGGGGAATGATGCAGGGAGGGGAATCCCACCTGCTGTGAGTCACCTGCTAGTGTAAAGGGCGGGCCTTACAATGCACGGACCTTAAAAAGAGGGAGAAAAACAACAGAAGCAGCTCAGAATCTCTGTGAAAATCAGAGAGAACCAGAACCAAAGCAGATCAGACAGAATTAGTCTCAGAGCAAGGGGAAGTGGGCAGAGATTCCACAAGGACTAGTGCAGGTCATAGAAACAGATTTGAGAAGTAGGCGACATAATGCTGGGGATCAGAGCTGTGATGCTGCTATTGCTGCTGCCCTGGACAGCTCAGGGCTGGGCTGTGCCTGGGAGTAGCAGCCCTTCCTGGGCCCAGTGCCAGGAGCTCTCACAGAAGCTCTGCACACTGGTCTGGAGAGCACATCCACTAGTGGGACATATGGTGAGTGTTAGCCTGTGGGACTGAAAGGAACCTCTTCAAGCCTTCCAAGGCTGCACGACTGAATGGAAGCTGTGGCCTTGGGTGGATACTTGAAGGTTGAAGGTGATCAGGGAATGAGAAAGAAAAGGAGACTGGGGTTCCTGGGAGAATCACGGGTATAAGGATCCAGTGGGATTTAAAAGTACTTATCTTGGGCTGGAGTTGTTGCTCATAGAGCACTTGCCTAGCATGTGTTCAGCCCTGGGTTCAATCCCCAGCACTGCAAAGAAAACAATAAGTATGTGTTGTATTCTTCCCATTCCCTTTCTTCATTCCAGGATTTACTGAGAGAAGAGGGAGAAGAAGAGACTACAAATGATGTCCCCCATATCCAATGTGGGGATGGCTGTGATCCCCAAGGACTCAAGGACAATAGTCAGGTACCACTAAGATGAGGCTGGCCCTCAAGGGAGAGGGGACTGGGCCTATAGCTGGGCACTGTGGTGAACTAGAAGTTTTCTGAGAATGGTAAAGAACTGGGTGGATCTTCAATGAATAAGAACAGTGTATCCACCTTTTATTGCTTTCTTTTCTCTCTAGTTCTGCTTGCAAAGGATCCACCAGGGTCTGATTTTTTATGAGAAGCTTCTGGGCTCAGACATTTTCACAGGGGACGATGCTCCTGTGGGCCAGCTTCATGCCTCCCTTCTGGGCCTCAGCCAACTCCTACAGGTATGAACAAGTGGTGTGGAGGATGGGGGCTAGCTGGTGTTAAGAGACAGAGGCTATGGGATAAGGATCTAGAGTCTTTTCTGACTGTGCTGTGTCCTTTCAGCCTGAGGGTCACCACTTGGAGACTCAACAGACTCCCAACCCGAGTCCCAGTCAGCCATGGCAACGTCTCCTTCTCCGCTTCAAGATCCTTCGCAGCCTCCAGGCCTTTATAGCTGTAGCTGCCCGGGTGTTTGCCCATGGAGCAGCAACCCAGAGCCCCTGAAGGCAACAGCTTAAAGATGGCACCCAGATGGACATGGCTCAGCAATGATAAGATATATCTATCGACCCACACAACTATGAGCCAACAAGTTAATTAGCCCACTAATTTTAATAAGACTTGCATGTTGAAAAACTGCTAATACTGACTTAAGATGATGACCTGTGACAAAGTTGCATATTTATTAGCTGGAAAGGGAAATTTTGGTACTATTTATCCTCTTGGGAACAGTTTGGAGAGGAGGATTATTTATTATATTTATAAGTATTATGTATTTTTTTCAATAAAGATTTATTTATGTGGCTCTCAAGTCTAATTTCTAAATTCAACTGTGAAAGAGAAATGGATGGAAAAAGTAGGGCCAAGGGATTATAACATGTACACTTTTCTACTACTCTGAAGGTCTATGGTGGAGAGTGAGATTTTCTCACAACTTCCTGGGGGATTTTTTTTTTTTGTACCAGGGATTGAACCCAGAGGTGCTTAACCACTGATCCACATTATACTTTTAATTTTGAGACAGAGTCTTGCTAAATTGCTGAGACTGGCCTTAAACTGACAATTCTTCAGCCTCAGTTTCTCGAGTCACTAGAATTATAGGTATGTGCCACCATACCCAGCCACTGGGATATTTTCAGTATAAATCCTTGATGGCTGAGCAAACAGCCTGGGATTATAAGGAGTTCAGATTAGGAAGTGGAAGCACACCTAGAGGTCACTTGATCCCTGATCCATTGACCACTATCTTGGCCAAGAATATAGGAGCCAAAGATAGGAGCCTCAATCACTGCAGAATCAAAAATTAGACCACAGCCAGGCATGATGGCACATGTACGTAATCCCAGTGACTCGGGAGGCAATTTAACAGCAAGGACCTAAGCAATTTAATGAGACTGTCTCAGAAAAAAAAAGGGGGGGAGGGTGTTGGGGTTGTGGCTCAGCAGTAGAGCATTCTCCTAGCTCGTGTAAGATACTGGGTTCAATCCTCAGCACCACATACAAATAAATAAAATAAAGGTATTGTGTCCAACTACAACTAAAAAATAAATATTAAAGAAAAAAGGTGGGAGTGGGAATTAGCTCAGTGGTAGAGTGCCCATTTGTTCCCCAATACAAAAAAAAAAAAAAAGTAGTGCTCAGCTGTGAGCAGGGAAGGGCATTCCAAGAAGATAAAGGTAAATCTCTTAAGCCAATGGGATTCTCCCTTAAAGGACCTCTGTTAACTCCAGAAGAGAGTTAAACTATCTGAAAAAAGGAAGGGAAGGGCTTAGTGATTATTTGCTTTCCTTTTCGCTGCAGTCCCAGCATCAAGAGAATGTGTGCTTCAGAGTCAGACAGATGTGGATTTATGTTTTTGCTTTGCCACCCACTAAGTATATGATAGGATGGTCATATAACACTTATATCCCACCCCCAACACATATCACTCACCCCCATCCCCCATTTGAAAAGCAGGAAGGCCGACTCCAAATGGAGGGACAAAGAAGAAATACAACAAGAAGGGCATGCAGAGGTGAACAGAGGCCTCAACTTGCTGAACTCACTCTTATATATTGGATGTCCCTGATGATGTCCCCAAGGACTTTAGTCTCTGTGAGTGGAGAAGAAGTTCTGAGATAAGACACTTCAAGGTTAGCACAAAGTTTATTAGTCATTTCTGTTCAGAAGAGACCCTTTCTGAACTGAGCTGTTTGCTTGAATACCAAGCAAGAAAGAGTCACCTGTGCAGGGCCCCTCTTTCATTTATACCTTAAATTACACCAGAAGCACATCTAAGAGCAATGGCAGTTGCCTCTGGGGTTCCCTGGGAATGGCTAAGGTATGAGGATGTCCAGGGTCATATGATAAACTTTCAAGGTTCTAAGTTCCAGGAACTTTGGTGTGGTTTTTGCCTAGGTTTATACCCAAGGAATAGAGATCTTCCTTTCAGGCAAACAGTATATTGTACAAAAGAAGGGATGGTGTCTTAATAAAAAAAAAATAGCTACCAAAGCATCGCTTCCTCTGTAAAAACATCAAATTTTATCTAATACTATATAAAGCAATGCCTACATTCTCAGCAACCTTACTATCCCAACCTCCAGGAGTGATTGTTTCTTAAGTGGGGAAATAGAGACTAGGCAGCCTAAATTAGTGTGCAAAGCTTCTCAACCACATTAGAATGGTAGGATCACTTTATGGGGAAGCAGAGGATGCAGGCAACTCAGCGGGCAGAGCAGGGCAGAAGACTGGTAAGAAGAGTTCTGTTTTATATCCTTACTCAGGGTGGAGCTTTACATGCTGGGCTGAGACAGAAAGCTCTCAGCCCCTACAAGAAAGTAAGAAATTTAGGCCAGGCACAGTGTCACATGCCTGTAATCCCAGAAACTCAAGAGGCTGAGGCAGGAGGATTACAAATTCAAAGCTAGCCTCAGCAACTTAGTGAAGCCCTAAGCAACTTAATGAGACTCTGTCTCAAAAATTTAAAAAAGGGTGAGGGATGTGGTTCAGTGTTTAAGTGCTCCAGGGTTCAATCCCTGGTAACAACAAAACAAAAAAAAAAGGAGAAGGAGAAGGAGAAAGAAGGAGAAGGAGAAGGAGAAAAAGAGAAAGAGAAGGAGAAGGAATCGAGAAAAGAAGGAAAAAAAAAAAAAACACAACTATCCTTGACAGGAATGGACAAAAGTTGGAACCAGAAGAGAGAAATAAAGGGCTAAGTGTGTAGCTCTGTGATAGAACATTTGCCTAGCATGCATGAGGCCTTGAATTCACTAATATCCAACAGAAAAATGGAATTTAATAATAAGAGAAGTGGAAGTCTATGACATTCTGTACTCTTCACAAAGGGCCAAGGCTAGTGTGTGCCAGTTTAATCTTACCAACTATTATAATGTTGAAATCCTTCCATATTGGAAAGAAGCCACTTCCCTGAGCCCTCCAATACCTGCAAACTATCCGGGCCTGCTGCAGGACCCCTAAGACTCCCAGCACAGCAGATAGCCTCCAAGACCTTATTTAGAACTATGGCAGGTACCTATTCTGATTTGTTGGTGCCCTTCCACATTCATGTTTCTTTCACCTCTCCCCTTGAACCCCAGCTTAGAATCTCTAATTTCCCATACTTGAAGAGCAGCATCATGATGTGAAGACTAGGAGGGGCAAAAGATATGGAAATAACAGAGAAAATGTAGCTCCTAGAGGTCAGAAGTCAAGGGTACATCCGTGTAGAAATGGCTGGGGCAGGAGATGTAAGCCTCGTCAGTGGTGTTCTGGCCAGACAACAGCGGGTCACCATTTGGCATGATTTCTTCTATTCTACAGTTTCTGAAGACTGGATAATTCAGAAAGAAAAGTCAGACCCTGATCTTAGTTGGGAGTTCCCAACCCAACAGGAAAAGTGAGGGACAATCGCAGCAAGGCTTGAGGGGAGCTTTGGAGGATGGAGGATGAGGGGAGGGGGAGGCATGTGAATTTCCTAATAAAAGGAATCACCAGGAAATGAGCGTCTCTCTCCAATGAGGAGCATGGAGCTCAGCAGGAAATGAGCCTCTCTCTCCAATGAGGAGCATGGGGCTCAGCCTTTTCTGTGATGGGTCAGAAAGGAAGGTAGGAAAGAATGTTTCCTCTTCCCTAGTTCCATCTCATCACTTACTTTCCATTCCCTCAGTATTCAAGTTTTGCAGATCACAGGGCAAATCCGGCTCTGGCATTGGCTGTAATACAGGTTTCAGGTCTGGCTCTGGCATGCTGTGTGATACCCTGCAGAGTGTAGGCTCCAGTACAGGCTCCAGTGTGGGCTCCAGCCCTGGCTCCAGAGTGGTCTCCAGCACAGGCTCCAGCACTGACCTCAGATTCAGCCCTGCATCCAGCTCTAACTCCAGGCCGAGCCCCAGGTCTGGCTCTGATGGCAGCCCCAGCTCCAGGTCTAACAATGGCAATTCTGGCTCCAGTTTAAGCTCTGGTGGTTGTTGCAACTCATCCACTTGTCTAGATATACCAAGATAACAAAGGGGCAGAACTCAGTTGTTTAGATGAAGTTGGGAATAGTAGAACAAGCAAAGGCTGTGTCTTTAGTCTAAGAAGTCAGCAGAGCAAAGGGCTAGAGAGTATGGGCTTTGAATCAGGCTTGATAGAGTTTGAATCATATCATTTATTAGCTGAGTGACCTTAGGTAAGATATGTAACGTCTCTGAGCCTCAGATTTATCAACTGTAACAAGAGAAACAATATATAATTCTTTTTTTAAAAGATAGAGTGAGAGAGAGAGAACTTTAATATTTATTCTTTTTTTTTTAGTTTTTGGCGGACACAACATCTTTGTTTGTATGTGGTGCTGAGGATCGAACCCAGGCTGCACGCATGCCAGGCGAGCGTGCTACCGCTTGAGCAACATCCCCAGCCCAACAATATATAATTCTTGAGAGGCAATAAAATGGATAAAATTTGGGCTTTAGAGGCAGGCACACACCTGTAATCCCAGCGGCTTGAGAGACTGAGACAGGAGGATCACAAGTTCAAAGCCAGCCTCAGCAACAATAAGGTGCTAAGCAACTCAGTAAGATCCTGTCTCTAAATAAAATACAAAATAGGGCTGGGAATGTGGCTCAGTAGTCTAGGGTCCCTGAGTTCAATCCCTGGTTACCCCCACCACCCGCTGATTAAAAAAAAAAAAATTACAGAAGAATGAAACTAGAGCCCTGTCTTCCATCCTTTAAAAAAATCAACTCAAGAGCTGGGGCTGGGGCTTAGTGGTAGCACACTTGCCAGGCATGTGTGAAGCACTGGGTTCGATTCTCAGCACCACGTATAAATAAATAAAGGTCTATCAACAACTAAAATAAATATTTAAAAAAATCAACTCAAAATGAACCAGAGATCTAAATGCAAGACTTTAAAACTATGAAATGACTCGAAGAAAATACAGGGGAAACATTGTAAGACATTTGTATAGGCAATGCTTTTTAGATGAGCCTCAAAAGTGCAGGCAACTAAAGTGAAAATAGACAAGTGGAATTGTATCAAACTAAGAAGCTTCTACACAGCAAATGAAATAATCAACAGAGTTAATAGACAATCTACAGAGTAGGAGAAAATATTTGCAAACAATATCTCCAACAAGGGAAGGTATTAAAAAGACTCAACAGGGGCTGGGGTTGTGGCTCAGTGGAAGAGCGCTTGCCTAGCATGTGTGAAGCACTGGGTTCGATCCTCGGCACCACATAACCACTAAAAATATTAAAATGATAACTAAAAAAAATCTTTAAAAAAAGACTCAATAGCATAAAAACAAATAATCCATTTTTTAAAACAGGCCAAAGATCTGAATGTACATTTCTCAAAAGATATACAAATGGCCAATAAATATATAATAACATGTTCACCATCATCAATCATCTGGCAAATGTAAATCAAAATCACAACTGAGGGTGGGGTTAGTGGGTCAGTGGTAGAGTACCCACCTAGCATGCATGAAGCACTGGGTTCAATCCTCAGCACCACATAAAAAAAGTAAAATTAAATAAAGATATTGTGTCCAGGGGCTGGGGATGTGGCTCAAGCGGTAACACTCTTGCCTGGCATGCAGGGGGCGCTGGGTTCGATCCTCAGCACCACATAAAATAAAGATGTGTCTGCCAAAAAAACTGAAAAATAAATATTAAAAAAATTCTCTCTCTCTCTAAAAAAAAAAAAAAAGATATCGTGTCCCCTTACAACTAAAGTATATATATTAAAAAAAAACCCACACAACTGAAGTCAGGCACAGTGGCATACATCTGTATTCTCAGCTATCATCAGGAGGTCGAGGCAGGAGGATAGCATGTTTGAGGCCAATCTGGGAAACTCAGCAAGACCCTGCCTCAAAATAAAATATAAAAAGTGCTAGGGATGTAGCCCAGTGTTAGAGCACTTGCTTAGCATGTGAGGCCCTGGGTTCAATTCCTAGTACTGCAAACAAAACAAAACTAACAAATAAAAACCTCCCCAAACCCCACAGTGGGACACTATCTTACCTTCCAGTTAGAATAATTTAATTAAAAAGACACAAAATAACAAATATATGACAAAAGGAAAAGGTCTAGGGGCAGTTCCCAGGTCTTAAGGCAAAACAGGGCAAAATAACTGGAAAGGATGTATCATTTATCACACTGTTTGTGGGAATATAAATTAGTATAGCTATTACTAATGGCTTCATACCCTTGAATAGTACTGAGGTTCCTCAAAAAACTAAAAAAAGAACTATCATATGACCAGATATCTGACTACTTGGTATATATCCAAAGGAAATAAAATCAAGTATATCAAAAAGATACCTATACTCCCATATTTACTGAGCAGTATTCACAATAGCCAAAATATGGATTCAATGGAGGCTTCACTGACTGATGAAAAAAATATATAAGTAACATAACATATATGATATATGTAATAAGCATATAATTTATATTCACACATATACACATACATACATACATATATACAATGGATTATTATTCATTCATAAAAAGAATGAAATCCTGTCACTTTGGGCAAAATATGTATAAAATAAATATGCATATTTATATATACAAATATATGTATAAAATATAAACATGTATAAAATACATACAAACATATGTGTCAACTAAAAATAAAAAATTATTTTTCAAAAGCAGAACTTTGGAATCCGACAGTCCTGGATCATTTATCAGGTGTGTTCCCTAGGTATGTCATTTCACCAAACTAAACCTGAGTTTCCTCAGCTGAAAACAATTGTGACTACTTCACAGAACAACTGTGAAGATCGAACAAAATGAGAAAATGAACATAAGGCATTTAGTCCAGTGCCTGCCCATAATAAACTCTTGTTTGTTTGTCTGGTACTGGGGATTAAACTCAAGGGCTCTTTACTGCTGAGCTACATCCCCAGCCCTTTTAAGATTTTTTTTAATTTTAAGACAAGGCTTCATTAAGTTGCTAAGACTGGGCTCAAACTTGTGACCTTCCTGCCTCAGCCTCCTGAGTGACCGGGATTACAGGCGTGTGCCAACATCCCTGTCTTAAACTTTTAGTGACTATGACCATTATTGTTACCTATTCTGATGGGTCCTCATAAAAATTAAATGAACAGGGGCTAGGGATGTGGCTCAAGTGGTAGCGGGCTCGCCTAGCATGCATGCGGCCCGGGTTCGATCCTCAGCACCACATACAAACTAAGATGTTGTGTCCGCTAAAAAATAAATATATAAAAAAAAAATAAATGAACAAATGTTTTTAGAAAAACTAGTACTAAGGTTGGCACCAAGTAAGTCCTCATTTATACCAGTGATTATGATTACTGTTAACAAGGAAGCTTTTCGAAGATAACCTAAGGATGGCAGCAAGAAAATATGAGAAAGGAGAGAGTTGAGAAGAATGGGTAGCGGGGAATAAGAGGGCTGTAGAGACTGGGTCAGTAGGCAGAGAAGGCTGGAGGGACTGGAATTTTGCAGATTAAAGTCACTATATCAGCCAAGGAAATTCTGGAGGATGGGTGAAGAATTCATATCTCACCTGTTAGAGACCACAATGAGCCTACGTTTCAGGTATTTCCTCCGCTCCTGGAGATTAACTGTGGGCACATACACAGGAGGTGGAGGAGGTCAGCATATTGGACACACAGCTCACTGGTTCCCCAAGTACAGAAGATCCTAACAATTTTATCCCCCTGACTAGCATCACCGTGGATAAATCCCTTAGCTGCTGTGGATATTAGTTTTCCTGTGTTTGAAAGGAGGGAACTGGACTTATGGATGTCTGAGAATCCTTCTAATCTAGTAACAAAATATGTTAATTATTCCCACCTTTTTCCTGGTAGTAGCGCCCAAAAGCCTCATCGCGGGGGATTCGTGGATAGAGGAAGCGCAGGGGGTTCTCAGGTATGTTCTCCTCAGCAAGCAGCTGATAATGGCGGATGATTTCAGTCAGTGGGAGTGACTGCAACACCTCCTTGGTGTAGGGCTGCACAGAGTAGATAAGCACCCTATCTGAAAGGTGAATACAGAAGAGGCTGGCTAGAGAGAAGAGGCTTACCTAGGAGATTCTTTCCCTGGCTTCCCAGCCCCAAAGCTGCTAGAGGATTCAGGAAAGAACCCAGGAAGCCAACAGCAGGCAGAAGGGCAAAAGGCAGGCTAGACAGAAAGGAAAAGGTATGGGAATGGCAGGGCAGAGCAGCTGACCATCATCCTGGTGTTCCACCCAGGAGCAGGTAATGCCTCCTTCCGATGTTTCACTGAAACGTAGCAGAAACGTTCCAGAGACCATCCTTTTCAGCAGCCGGCGTTCCTGGCTCCGGCTCACAAAGCCCATGATGCGTCTGGAACACAGAAAATAGCTGCAAGACCCCCAGTCCCTTGTGTGTGGGAGTGAGCATTTGGTTTTGGCCTCAGCTCTCTCACTTATAAACTTTTACATCTTGACCAAGTCATTTCTCAATGGTGATAGTACCACCCTGGCCCCAGGATTTGAAGAGGTATGAGGATTCAGTGAGATCACACAGGTGAAAAGCACACTGTAAAGGCCAAGTGATGTGCAAACAGGCAGGTAGTGTGGTGGAGAGAGCACGGCCTTGGAGTCATCTAGGCCTAGGTTTGAATCCCATCTCTGTCATCTGGGTAAATTGCTTAACTTTTCTAACATTGAGTTTCCTGCTGGGTATACACCTATAATCCCAGAAACTGGGAAGTTAAAGGAAAGGATCGCAAGTTCAAGGCCAGCCTCAGCAAATTGTGAGACTCTTAGCAACTTAGTGAGATCCTGTCTCAAAAAAAAAAAAAAAAAAAAAAAAAGGAGGCCAGGCATGGCAGCTCACACTTATAATCCCAGGGGCAAAGTCCTAAACAGCTTGGTAAGACTCTGTCTCAAAATAAATAATAAATTAAATAAAGGGCTGGGGATGTGGCTCAGTGGTAAACTGCTCCTGGGCTCAATCCTCAGTACCAAAAATACAAAACAAGTTTCCTCACTTGAAATGAGGATGGCAATACAACTACTCAGTATGGTTTTAAGGATTAAATGAAAGAATTCATGAGAACACCCAGTAGGTTCTGGAACACAATAGATGCTTAACAAATACAACTCTGTGATTAGAAATGTCATCTTTAGGGCTGGGGATATAGCTCAGTTGACAGAGTGTTTGCCTCACATGCACAAGGCCCTGGGTTCAATCCCCAGGACCACACACACAAAAAAAGAAAAAATATGTGTTGGGGCTGGGGTTGTGGCTCAGTGGTAGAGTGCTTACCTAGCATGTGTGAGGCACTGGGTTAGATCCCCAGCACCACATAAAAATAAATAAACAAAATAAAGATATTAAAAAAAAAAAAAGAAGAAATGTGGGCTGAGGTTGTGGCTCCGTAGTAGAGTGCTTACCTAACATGTGTGAGCCTCAGAATTGGGTTAGATTCCCAGCACTACATAAAAATAAACAAATAAAGTAAAGGTATTGTGTCCATCTATAACTAAAAAAAAAATTTTTTAAAAAAAGAAAAAGGAAAAAAATGTCACCTGTAGTTTTTGCTCTCTCTCTATTTGCCACACGAGGGCGCCAAGAGTCCAGTCCTGAGCCCAGAAAGAACAGACCTACAATGGGAAGGCTGACCAAGGTCCTTACTCATCATTCCAGAGATCCTTCAGGTAGTCATGTACCAACTCTAGAATTTTGTCCAGCCATGTCCAGAATGGTAACTTGCCAGGGGGGCTCTCTCGCTGAAGTTGAAATGGAAAGGCAGAAAGAGATATGGAGTTTTCTCCATTGTAGGGAAGGAGTGACAGGGAAGGGCCAGTATTTGGACTGAGGGCTTAGATCTAACTGCATAGGATGCGGGGAGTTAGTTACCTTACTGAAGTCAGCCCAGGACAACAATGCATCCTCTCCTCCAGAATTCTGCCCTGTGGGAAAGAACCATAGATCTCTTCAGATGACAGAGGAGCCAAGGCCAGGTCAGGGGACAGGGGGCCTGCCAGACTAAGGCTAGGGAAAGGTTGAGAGAAAAGAAAAAGAATTATACCAAATAGCTTGTTCTTCAGCATGCCCAGCTGCTGTGGATTGAGGCCTCGGCCAACATAGGAGGAGAACTGCCAACTGAGAGCAGGACCCAACAAGCTCCAGGGAGCCTGAGGGGGACTGGAGAAGAACTGCTGATTCTATAGCGATGAGAGGAAAGCAGGATGGCTCAGAAGCAGCCCCTCACCCCAAGATTCCAGCCCCACCCCCCACCTGCCAGCCCCATCTCCTACCTGGGGATTTGGGCTGAGCAGATTGAACCAGAGAATTGAGGCCCAGGCAATTGAGAGTTGGTTCATGTTAGAAATAATCACCACAGGGAGGGTGTCTGTCTGTGGAGAAGACCCGAGTCACACAGGAGGGATGTGATGTTTCTAGCTACAGACATCTGGTAAGGTAAGCGGGTGAAAGCCCACCCCATGGGACCTTAGTTTATCCCTTTCTTATGCCTTTTTCCAATCTGCTTCGTCTCTCTGGCTGTCCCTCACTCACTCACTTTCAGCTGCAGCTTCAGACCCTGGTAGACGTATTTGACTGTGAAGGTAATGATGTGCAATTCCTCTGTCACAGCCAGCAGCCCCTGCAATAGCCAAAGACACAGTGATCAGAAGGCCCTTTGACAAGTTCCTTCTGCCCCCCAATCCTGTCCCAACTTTACTTTATTGCCGCCCTTTCCTGAGCCACCTGAACGTTGCTCCACCAGCATCTGCGAATTGAGGAAAAAGAGAGAGTGCTAGAATAGGGACCCTGAAGTGCCTGGAACCCCTGTTTTGCCTCAAGACGTGGGAACTGCCCCCAGACCTTTTTCCTTTGGACTAAAAGCTTAAGTTACTGACACTTCTTACCAAGAAGCCAAAGTCCCAAATCAAACCATCACTCTGCCCTTTCTCTGGGGTCAAAGTTTTCTGGTTTGAGGTTAGAATGTTGAACTTCCGGAAGCTGTTCCAGGAGGAAGAATACATATGAAGGAAAAGAGCAGACTTTTTTAAAAAATTCAGGAGGAAAATAAAAGTTTCACTTCATTTCAGACATACCCTTTTCCTTTTGTCCATGTACCACCCAAGTCTCCCTCCTCATTTGTGCTCCCACCAGGGCTGCCAAATGTGGTTGTGCAGGTCATGCATACAGTGCACAGATGTTTGCAGTGTCCTTGTGAGGCACTTACCCTTCAGGAGAATTGCTGAAAAGAAATAAAAAAAAAATCATTGAGAAGTAAGAGTACAGAAGATAGGAATTTGCTCTGTGGGACCAGACAGACCTGGGTACAAACATACCTCTGTAGATTACTAGCTATGTGGCCTTGTAGAACAGACATAATCTCTCTGAACCTGTTTCCTTGTTCGTATGGTACACTGATAATACCTATCTCATGGGGTTGCTATGTAAATGGGGTTGCTGCATGTAAATGCTCAACCAAAGAGGAGTTATTTCTGTGAGGTTGAATGAAAGGGGGAAGAAGAGAGTCCTAAGATGTTATTGTAAAGAATGAGAACTTTCTTTACCCCACTAGCCCCCATCCTGGCCACCACTCCTTGATCTTACCCTTCACCTGTCTCAACTTACCTGTCGATGGAGACTTCCACTGTCAGTGACTCACTGCCTTCCTGGAGTCTCACCAGCAGCCTAGGGTGGGGAAGGAGATGGATGGGATAAAATGGACAATCTCAACCTCCCGGACAGGCAGATGTTTTAAAAAAGATAAAGGAAAAGAGTAGAAGAGGTAGATGAGTCAGAGAGAAATGAAGAAGAAGACAAGAATGAAAAGATCTATAAAACCAGAAAATATACAGTGTTAGGGCTAGAAAAAGGAAGCAGGAGCGAGTTCTGAAATGCCAACCTTGTTCGGACAGTAAACTTGCTCCCAGTCTTGAGGATAAGGGGTCGATGGGGAGTTTGGGGCATACAGGGCTGGGTTTCCACAATAAAGGCTCTGGGGAAAGAATTGTTGAGAGAATACATGGTTCAGTATCTGTAAGAATATCTTCCCTTGTTCCTTCCCTCCTTTTCTCCCTAGAGACCCTTCCATGGACTCCAGACCTGTGGAGCAGACTCTGAAGCAACTCTGTGACCTGGGCATTCTGCACATTCACCCCCTTGACCAGAGGGTCACCTTCATAGCTAATGTGTCTCAATTCATTCAGCTGCTTCAGCAGCTGCCTCAGATGAAACAGCAGCTTTGCTCCAGCTGTGAACCTGGGGATAGAATCCAGAGAGAAGGAATCCATGAGTTTCTTGGAGCTCCTATTCAGGGTCTGAGATCTCTTTAATGCAGAGTCAGAAACTACCTGGGACAAAAAAAAAAAAAAAAACAAAGAATCCAGGAGGTATATGCCAGATTACTCAACATGATTCATAATCTAAGACATGAAAATGAAAATCATTTTCACTTACAAAACTGATTGAAAGCCAAGTGCCATGGCACAGGCCTGTAATCCCAGCAGTTCAGGAGGCTGAAGTGGGATGATCACAAGTTTAAGCCAGTCTCAGCAACCTTAGCAAGGCCCTAAGAAACTTAGTGAGGCCCTAAGAAATTTAGCGAGACTATGTCTCAAAATAAAATATTATAAAAAGGGTTGGGGATGTGGCTCAATGGTTAAATGCCCCTGGGTTCAAGCCCTGGTAACAAAAAAATCAAACAAACAACAACAACAACAAAAAAAAACTAATGAAACGTTTATTAACATAATAACAATTAACCTTCATATGATGCTTGCTATGTTTGATTTATATGAAGATCTTTATACACACTAATGCATTTAATCTTTATGACCACTCCACGATACTACTATTCCATTCCATGAGGTGGGTACTACTATTATCCCCATCTTACAATGATAAAACTGAAGCACAGAAAGGTTAAATGACTTGCTCAAGATTCTACAGCTCTAAGAGATAAAGGTTATATGTGATCCCAGGCAGTCTCACTTCTCACTGAAGAACCCATATCTTTTTTTTTTTTGCCATGCTGGGGATCCAACTCAGACATTATACATCCTAAGCAAGTTCTTTACTGCTGATAACAAAAAATCAAACAAACAAACAAACTAATGAAACGTTTATTAACATAATGACAAATCAGGGTAGTAAAGATAATAGGTCACTTTCCTTCCTTCCTATATTTGTTGGGTAATTAAAAAGGAAGGAGGGGGCTGGGGTTGTGGCTTAGTGGTAGAACACTTGCCTAGCACACGTGAGACACTGGGTTCAATCCTCAGCACCACATAAAAATTAAACAAACAAAATAAAGGTATCTTGTCCATTTATAACTACATATATATAGGAAGGAGAGGGCTGGGGTTGTGACTCAGTGGTAGAGCGCTTGCCTAGCATGTGTGAGTCACTAGGTTCAATTCTCAGCACTGCATATAAATAAACAAAATAAAGTTCATTGACAACTAAAAAAATATTTTTTTTAAAAAAAAGGAAGGAGAAACCAAGTTGTGGATTAACCCAAGTCTGGGCTCTGGGTTCCCTGGATAGTGAGGACAAAGAATAGAGTACAGTTATAGTCTAAAAAGGGAGCTGAGATCATTTTGGGGAGCAGAGACTAGTAAGAAGAATATCTTTTGCTGTATACAGGGCATTACAACTTAGAAAATATAAGAAATGGCCAGGACTAGGGTTAAGGTGTATAAGATAATCAGGAGAAAATATATTTTCTCTCACCAGTTCTCCAGACGTTCCAACCCAACCTGGTCCAGCGGGGCTCCAATGCAGGCTTTTTGCTGTTGGGCTTTCCACTCATCCAACTTTGGCAGCAGTAGTTCAATTAGGGTAGTTAATCGGCCTACCACTGCTTTGGAGGTATCTAGCACCTCCTGGCAAAGAGATAATGTGAGTATGCAGCACATCTAACTTAGGATGAAGAGAAAAAAAGCCAAGGCTAAGGGTCTAGGGCTCCCCAAATCCCTTTATTTTCCCAGTTCCTTGCCACCCACTCCCTCTATCCCCTGCCTCCCACCTTTCTTCTTTTGTCCAGGTCATTGAGAGTTTCCTGAAGAAGCTGTAGCTCTTTGTTCTGATGGGGATCCGAAGAGGACGTCTTCCCTAAAGGGCCAGAGCAGAAGTCAGACCAAGAACTCCTTCGTCTCTCTTTCCCAGCCCAGATCTCAGAGTCAGAGAGGGGAAATTTTGGAGGAAAAAGGGGAAACGAAGAAAAAAAAAAAAGTTTAGGCACATGGGGGCCTTTGAGCAAATTCTGAATGGACCAAAGTCCATCCAATCTGCTAATGGAGTTTTCCATGCATTTGCTCCATTCCGTCCCTGCATTTCCACCTCAATTTTCACAGCACACCCTAGCATTTATAGCTTTGCAAGGCAGCAGGACTGCAATTAGTGGAATTGGCCAAAAGTGACTTGCTCACTGCAACTTTCCAATTCTGTGCTCCATCACCCTTTCCCTCCCAGCAGCCACCAGTCTTTCTCCCACCCCTCTAAGTGCTTTCTACCTTTTTTGTAAATAGTAAACCGGAAGTTGAAGATATCCTGCAGTTCTTTCAGTTGGTTGAGGGATTTCACCAGCTTCTGCAGAGGAGATGGGACCTCGATGAGGCTGCTTCTGAGGAAGGAATAAGGCTAAGCCCTGCCCACCTCAACTCATGCCACAATGACCAACCTCCATCATAACCCTTAAATCCTGGATGCGAGATTCAATCTCAGGCTGCTGGCTATCCACAGATGCTTCAAGGGCTGGCTTTCCTTGCTCCTGTAATAAAGAGGCTCTGAGCAAATTTTAACCCTGATTTTTATTTCTTAAATCCTTTCATCCCTAAAATAATTCCATAGGATGGGTGAGGTGGGGGGATCCTATTCTGAGACAAAACCCAGGATTCCTTTCCATGGACCCCTTTCTATTCCACGACTTCCAAAATCACCATAAAATTGTTTTCACCACCTGAGCCCTCTGGGCTTGATTCAGAATTCTTTTTTCTTCCAGAAGTAGATTAAAGATCATCTCAGCCAATTGGGTGGAGCCCTGTGGAAAGTCCTAGAGTAGGAAAAGAGGGAGAATTGATCATATTCAATCATCTTCAATGACCAGCAACCCTAGATCCTCCCAACAATGTTCCTAGTATTTTTGCCTTCTTCAAAGTCCCCAGCCCTTTCTCTTTTTCACCCAAAACTCTAGCATTTTCCCAACACTATCACCTATACTTTGCCCATCTCTCTGCTAATGATCCCCAAGGTCCAGACTCTTTCCCCAGATCTGTTCTTCTCCATTTGCATCTTCAGGTTTGTATCCCAAACCTTACTCTACACTTCACTTGGATGCCAGTTCTATTCTTTTTATTCCCAACTCATCCCGGTACCATAATGTCCCTGTAGAATTTTCGCAAATTGTGCTGTAGCAACAAGCACTCAGGGTCCTGACTGCAGCGGCCAATCTCATAGTTCAGTTGCTCCAAGAAGTGTAAGTAGAGCAGGCTGGCCTTGGAATTATCATTGTCTAGTGCAGCTTCCTTCCTGGGGACCAGGAATGAAAAGGGTTAGAATCTCTGCAAGGTAGCTGCTGTCCTGAGGCCCTCCAATCCCTTCCAGGTTGTTTCCAGGATCCCCAGGGATCGGGAGAAAGGAATCACCTATCTTCTTCATCCACTCCACTCCCCTACTGCAGAAGCCCTCACCAGTTCTGGTCTTCAATCCAGACAGCCAAGTGCTGTCGAATGTCCACTGGCAGGAGGCTCTGTGAGTAGAGCTCATGCAGCTGGTCCTGAAATGGGCTATCAAGATTCTGCAGCATCTCCCATTGCGCCATTTGGGCTCTAAGTTGAAAGGATGAAGGTTCTCAATTGAATATTTTGCTGGTCTAAATTACCCATAGTGATTGTTTATTACTACTAGCTTAAAATGTTAAAATACATAAGTAAATTAAAAAAAAAAGAAATATTAAGGTCTACGTTGACCCCACTCTGAATCTTGTTTCCTTCCCTTCATCTCCAGAAATGCTCTCTGAGGGCTGCGATTGTGGCTCAGCGGTAGAGCGTTCGCCTCACATGTGCAAGACCCTGGGTTCGATCCTCAGCACCACATACAAAAGTAAACAAGTCAAAGAAAGATGTTGTGTCCAACTACAACTAAAAAATAAATATTAAAAAAACATTTAAAAAAATGATCTCTGTTATAGTTCAGTGAATATTCTTCCAGGGAATATAATTCAATAGCTCCAATATGTGAGGTCTTTTTGTTATAATAGTAATTTTCAAACACACACATAAATACAATGACAGGATCATTCATGTATCCATCACCCAACTTTAACAAATAATAATGTTTCCACTATTTCATCTATCTTCCTGGATTAATTTATTTTAAACATATTTGTTTGTGTTTATATTCATTTAGGCTGGAGTAAATATCAGTGTTGGTCTTAAATATTTATGATCTCTACTGGCCATGAAGCTTTTTTAGGAACTGAAACCTTCTTAGAGGTAAGGAAAGTACATCCTACAAACTGTTCACCATCTAAGAAGGAGGAGTTCCATGCTAGAAGATGTCTAAATACTGTGCAAAGGGTCATTCAATTCCTAAGATTGTGATTTTTTTTCCCCCCCGCAATGCTGGGGATTGAACCCAGGGCCTCATAGATGCTAGGCAAGTGCTCTATCAGAGCGATGTACATCTCCAACCCAGACTGTGACATTTTTAGGACCTCTTTCAATCTCTGATTCTCCATGTGGATTATCAGCTCTAAGATCCAGAAATTTCTCACAAAACTGTTTTTTGGTTAGGAGCTGTGATGCATACCTGTAACCCTAAAAGCTCAGAAGGCTTCTGAAGCAGAGGGATTCCAAGACAGCTTCACCAACTTGGCAAGGCCCTAAGCAACTTAGCAAGACCCTGTCTCAAAATAAAAAAATAAAATAAAATAAAAAAGGGCTGGGAATGTGGCTCAGTGGTTAAGTGCCCCTGGCTTCAATCTTTGGTACCAAAACAAAACAAAACAAAAAACATATATAGTTTAAAAGGATCAAGCACTAAGCTAGGATGTAGCTTAGTGGTAGAGCCCTTACCAAGCATATCTGAAGCCCTAGGTCCTGGGTTCCACCCCCAGCAACAGCAAATAAAAGGAAGATGAAGAAATCCAGCATTATAAAAAGGGTTAAAATTAAAAACAGGAGTTCCTGCCCAATCCTTCGCCTCCTCTGTTCCTATTTTCAGAGGGACAGCTCATGTTAATTCATCCTAGTAGAAAAGAATCCCCCCACATCACCCCCAATTTTTTTCTTTGCTCTGTATAAAGTCATGTGTCCTTTTTAGAACACAAATGTGCATGTTTGTTCTGTTCAGTTAGACTCAGGATGCAAAAAGAATATGTTTTAATTTCCTTAACAGACACCAGATGGCAGTGGGGAGAAGCATGCCCAGTGTAGCCCGCTTGGTGACAGGCAAAAGACAGTTTTGTTTTATTTGGTACCTCACAGGTCAACTTACACATTTTTACTTAACAAAGAGGATGATACATCATGTCTATCTTTAGACATTGCTTTTTGGTAAGGACAAAAAGTAATGCAGGACAGAGACAACAGCTTTGATTAAGACATCGAATCCATGTAACAATGCCAGGTTCCGGGCCTCTGAGGCTGCAGGGGAGTTCTGGGAGGGGGAGGTAGAATTGGGGAGCTAGGCTGGACAGGAGGGTTAAGATCCAGGACACAGCAGAAAGCTCCTATTTACCACCAGAAGACAGAAGTTGCCTCGTCTAGCCCGTAACCCCTGGGACCAGCAGCCCTTCCCAGGCAAGAACTTGCCCCTTCACTCCAATCCCCCACACTCTCTCAGGGGCGGTACCTCGTTAGGGTCCCAGTAACCGATCCCTCCAGTGGTTCTGATCGAGACTTCCAGTCCTCAAACGTAGCTGAGGTACCAAGCTTCCTGCCCCGCCCACGACTTCGTCCCGCCCTTCGGACTCTAAGCCTAGAGGGCTTGAGTCGCAAATGAACCCATAAGCTCGGCCCTGGCACTACTGCCACTCATCAAGCCCTTCCCCGGGTTGGTGCCATCACATCTCCGCCCTCTGCAGTGGGCGGGACAAACTTTGCCCAAGCCACACCTCCAGCTCCAGTGATTGGTGAGGAATCCTGCGAGGGGAGGAGTCCAATTGTTGGAATAGCCTAGCACTGAAACAGCTGACTTTCGAGAACCCGAACCTCCCTCCACCCAGAATCGAAACTGACTTAACCGTGGAAGCGCTCGGGGCTTGAGGGGAAGAGGTGGGACTAGAACTTCGATACTTTAGGATAGAAAGGAGAGGCTTGAGGTAAGGAGAAATAGTTGTTATTATTTATTGAGGGTAGAGAGATAAACATTTTAGGTTCTTGGTATCGTTTTTAATTTCCACCACAACCCATTCAGGTGAAAATCATTATCTCCACTTTAGAAATTTTTAAAACGAACTTCGAGAAAGAGACTACTTATTCAGTGATCAGCAGGCAATAACAAATGGAGCTTGGATTCAAGACTGTCTTCTAATTCCAAACCCCAAACTTTTTTTTAATATTTATTTTTTAGTTGTAGTTGGACACAATATCTTTTTTTTTAAGAGAGAGTGTGAGAGAGAGTGAGAATTTTTTAATATTTATTTTTTAGTTTTCGGCGGACACAGCATCTTTGTATGTGGTGCTGAGAATCGAACCCCAGGCTGCACGCATGCCAGGCGAGCACGCTACCGCTTGAGCCACATCCCCAGCCCTGGACACAATATCTTTATCTTTATTTTATTTATTTTTATGTGGTGCTGAAGATCCAACTCAGGGCCTCGCATATGATAGGAGAGCACTCTACCACTAAGCCACAATCCCAGCCCTCAAACCCCAAACTTTTAAGTTCCTTGTATTTGATAGAGTTATCTTCCTCCTGAATAAAAAATCAGGAGATTTGGATCCCTTGCCCCTTCTCAAGGATTTTTAAGCACACGCAGATACAGTATGTCAGAATCTTCAATTTATTCATTCTGTGGTTAACAACTTTTCTATCCTAAAACTCCTAGCACCAAGATCTAAGCGCATCTCTTGAATAAGTTCCACCCCCAGTGGGGAGCTAGATTTACTACTTTCTCTTTCTTATTTTGGTACTGGGGATTGAATCCAAGGCCTCACCCATACCAGAAAAGCACTTTACCACTGTGCCAAATCCCCAGCCCTGGACTTACTACTTCTGACACCAAAGGAGACATGGTAGTTGTTTCTTCCAAGTCACTCACATCTGAGGTGCTCCACAAGCCCTCCTTGCTGGTCTCTGGCTGAGGGATGTTTGTCTCTTTCTCTTCATAATAATACTGGATCAGATGCTGTACACCAGCCTTTAATGCTGGTTTAAGTGCAGCACTGATCACTAGACCTGTGGGCCCTCCTGACAGTCCTGCCATGGTCATCAAAAGGTCATAACCCAGATCTAGGGCTCCATCTTGACCTCGTTCCTTGGCCTTGTCAGAGCAATTCTGAATGGCATAGTAGAAAGCTGTGCCCAGGTTATAGTAGGTTCCTACTCCTGGCAATAGACGGATGACATTATGCACACTTTGCTCCTGCTCATTCTCACAGTCCTTAGTGGAGAAGGAGCGTCTCACCCTCTTTTGCCCTGGCTGCTCCCTGGCTAACAGTTGCAGAACAGAGGAGAGGGCTTCCACTGACACTCTGCTGTCTGTACTTCTGCCTTTCCGGAGCCTTTGAAGATGGTGAATGAGGCCGTCTGTCGCATTCACACCACCCCAGCGATAGAGCTGAAACTGTAGGGCCCAGGCATCAGATTGGCAGCCAGCTTCCTCCAAGGCGTTCCTTAGAGCCAGGCCTACTAGGAACTTGGATAGAGGAGCCATGTGGGCAAAACCAGGTAGAGACTTTGGATGTAGATTCTGGCAAGACATGGAGCCTGAGAAGAGTGGAGGGGATCCCAAGGATGAGGAAAGGTGCATAGAGACATTTGTCTGCTTTCTATATGAAATGGCATCCACAGAATGCAGCAGGTGGTAGCAAAGAAGAAGCTCAACTGGTATCATGATGAATCTGAAGCCATACATGTCTGAAGCAGAGTACCCTGGAAAAGGGAGAAATCCAAAACATAATCAACCATTTCTCTAAGGGCTATAGTCTGAAAGGAGCTCAAGACTCACTTAAAGGACACATGCATCATCTATCACCTACCTCCAGACTTCTGTTCCTTTTTTAAAAAAATCTTCTCCTGAGATACTGGGGGGTTGAACCTAGTGGAGGTCTACAACTGAGCTGCATCCCCAGTCCTTTTTATTTTGCGATACAATCTTACCAATACTGGTTTACAAATATGCAATCCTCCTTCCTCAATCTCAGATAGTTAGAATTACAGGCTTGTGCCACTGTGCCTGGCTAAAGCCTCTATTTTCAATTCAGGGCTTAGGAAATGGGAAATGCAGCCCAGTTGCTCCCACCTGGTTTCTCCCGTTTTCAGGTCACAGGGAATTCCTTTGTTTTATTTCCACCCACTTTTAGAGGCCCCAAATTACCACACAGTCCAGCTATTGAGAAGTGACACTGCCTTGGAAGGTTTGGTTGCTTCTCTGTCCTGCTCTGCCCAGTTCTCTGTCCCAGAAGGAAAGGAGATATTTGTTTTACCCTGTGATCAGTAAGGGGTGTAATATCTGCAAATATTTGTCCATTTGTACTGAGTGTTCAGACCTTTCCACTTGTCATACATTCAACCTCAATTCCTAAGACCTTGTCCTTTGATATTCCCTATATGTCCTGCCAAATTGCCACTCAGTTCATGATAGAAGCCAGGAAGATTCAGAATCAGGAAAGATTAGATGTTCATAAGTCTTTCATTTTATTTCTCTTTTCAGTTTTAAAATAAATCAGCAAGCTCTAGCATCTAGTTGGGGTTTTAGAATGAATGAGGGAGCCAGGTGGGGGTAGTAAACCACTTTGATCTCAGCTCCTTGGGAGACTGAGGCAGGAGGATTCCAAGTTCAAGGCCAGACTGGGCAACCTAGCAAAACCTTGTCTCAAAATAAAAAGTAAAAAGGTCTGGGGATGTAGCTTAGTGGTAGAGTGCCCCTGGGTTCAGTCAAGAGAGGATGGAAGGAAGGAAGGAAAGGGGAGATAATAAAGATTAAAATACCTCTTATTCCTTGTATGTATTAAATGCACAATATTTGATGATTGAAAGAAAGAAGAGGGGCAAAATGGGATAAGAAATAAGGGCTGAGAAGTCTGTTGTGGTAGCACACACCTGTAATCCCAGCGACTTGGGAGGCTGAGGCAGAAGGAGCATAAGTTCAAGACCAGTCTCACAACTTAGTAAAATTCTGTCTCAAAAAGAACCTTTTTTTTTTTTTTGGTACTGGGGACTGAACTCAGGAGTATTCAACCACTGACCCATATCCCTAGCCCTATTTTGTATTTTATTTAGAGATAGGGCCTCACTGAATTGCTCAGCCTAGCCATTGTTGAGGTTGGCTTTGAACTCACGATCCTCCTGCCTCAGCCTTCTAAGCAGCTGCAATTACAGGCATGCGCCACCATGCCCAGCTCAAAAACAACAATTTTTAAAAAGTGCTGGTCATTGATGTAGCTCAGTGGTAAGGCACTCCTGGGTTCAATACTCAGTACTGAAAAAATAAATAAATAAAAAGACAAATAAATAAATAAGGCTGAGACCTAGTAAGTGGAGAGGGGCAAGATTAATGCCAGTCATATGTATGTTTGCACAGAGATGAAATAAAGAAAATGCATCTGTCCTAAACAATCTCCAACACTTCTAATGACCTACTGAATCCCATGAACATAGTCCTGGGTAAACTTCTCTGCTATGTGGTATTGAATATCTGAAGTAAGCTTACATGATTCCTGAATCACTTTCCTCATACAGCACTTCAGAATAGTTACGGAATATTTGGTACATTATGTTATCATTGTTTATGAACATGAAAGTTTCTTTAAATTTTTTTTTTAGTTGTAGATCAACACAATACCTTTATTTATGTTTTTATGTAGTGCTGAGGATGGAACTTGATGCCCCACACATGCCAGGCAAGCAATCTACCACTGAGCTACACCCCTCATCCCTGAAAGATTCTTAATTAATAGGGGATTCTTCAGGTTTTTTTTTTTTGTGTGTGTGTGTGTGTGTGAGTGTGTGTATGTGGTGCAGGGGATTAAACTCAGGGCCTTATGCATGGAAGGCAAGCACTCTACTAAATAAGCTATATCCTCAGCCTGATTCTTCAGCTTTTTGTCTAATTATTCAATATGCTCCCAAGACTTACACTTGTAGTTCTAGCAAAAGCTTTGAACTGTGATCCTATCCATATGGGAGAAGGCTTCCCAGCAGATTCGATCACCATCTTAGCATACTGGTAGACAGACCAACCCATAATATTTACCATTATCAATACTTTCCTCAGAGTGAGTAGATGAGTGCTGAGTTTATTCCAGCTTCCCTGAAGGACCACTACATCCTTAAGAATAACAAATATATTAGTATTAGTTCAACTAGTACTTAGTACTATCTGTCAATCCCTTCCTCCTCTTTATGCTTCTAAGTCTCAAGGTTGAGGGTTTCAGTGAGGTCCTTTTCTCCCACCCTAATAATCTGAAGCTGCAGATAGTGGGTCTCAGTTGGGCAATCAACCTCCTCCAGGCCACCCTTAGAGCTAAATTGGACAGGTACTCAGGCAGAGGAGCTAAGAAGGGGGCTGTGTGCAAGAGATCCTGGCAGGGGCTGGGATCTGGGAGAGGAAGCTGGCTGGAGAGTTCCTGTGTTGGGTGCTCAGTCTCTGTGAAAGAGGGCCTCATTCTGGGTACTTCTTGGAAAGCCAGCCACTGGGGACAGGAAGACACAGCAAAGGAACAGCATGGCTTAGGTCATAGTGGCTCAGTGGATCAGCCCTCTTGGAAAGAAGCAGTGCTCAGGTGGAGATGTGGGGAGAGAGCCATGATGAAGAGATATCAAGACTAGTCAGAGCTGGGAAGTATCTTAGCTCTTACAAACTTCAGTTACCCTGGACATAAGCTTCCTCTTCACCCTTACAAGTTGTGGGAGACCCTCACTGGTTTGAGGAAGAAAAGTGCTAGAGGAAGAAGATGGTCCAAACATTTCATTTGCTTTGATATCTTCATAATCTGAATCACTGTTGTTTTTAATTCCTTCTCCTCCCTTACTCCAGCCAGAATCATAAGGAAGCCGGAGAGCAGATGACTTCCAAAAGAGTGAAAGATAGAGCATTTGCAAATATTTATGCATCTTTTCCTGGCCCAGACTTTGTCCTTCTCATCTTTGCCCCATATTGACAAACTGACCTTTCCCCTTTTGGCTTTGCTGGTCCTGGCCTGTATCTTTGTTTTTCTAAGATTTTTACATTAGACCTATAATTGAGTAGGAAAGGTCCTCTGTATCTTCTGGAGGGGAAGAAAGGTAAGACAGAATAGCTGGTGATCAATTTTTTTTTTTTTGTACTAAGGATTGAACCAGGGGCGCTTAATCACTGAGCCACATCCTCAGTCTTTTTCATATTTAATTTTGAGATAGAGTCTTGCTGAATTGCTGAGGACCTTGCTAAATTGCTGAGGCTGACTTTGAACTTGCAATCCTCCTGCTTCAACTTCAACAGGGTCCTATTGGTTTAGGGTCCCACACTTATGACCTCACTTAACTTTATGATCTGAATTCATGATCTGAATATATATACAGTTATATACAGATACATAGTTTAAAGGCTATATATCCAAATACAGTCATATTGGGTATTAAAGCTTCAACTTATGAATTTGGGGTGGGAGGCAAAATTCAGTTTGAAACACTTAGAGACATTATTATGTATTACCAAGAATAAAAAGTAATAATAAATTTTAGGGGGCTGGGTTGTGGCTCAGCGGTAGAGAGGTGTTGGGTTTGATCCTCAGCACCACATAAAAATAAATAAATAAAATAAAAGTATCTTGTCCAACTACTATATATATGTATTTAAATAGTAAACTTTAAAAGGAAAGCAAAAATAAATAAAATCCAAGTCCTCAGTCACATTAGTAATATTTAAAGGGTTCAGAAGATATGTGTTCAGAAGATATTGAACAGTGCCGACATAGAATATTTTCATTGTATTCTAAAATTCTGTTGGACAGTAGAAGTCTGATAATCATATAGTCCCTAAGATTGTAACTGATTCTATTATGATATACCCCCAGATTCCTCCTCTTTTCTTCAATCAGAAGATCAGTATCATTCTGGAATTTCCACAAGGACTGTTATGATTTGTCACCTCTGATTTTCATATTTATGCATTATCATATCTCAGAAGACTTGCAGGACTGTATGGCTTTCTCCACATCTCTCCCTTTTAGCATCTAAGGCATCTGATTTTTGTTTGGTAAATTTAAACTTGTTGTAGTGCCCAGAGCTAGCAAAATAAGGTAAGCATATATGTGATTTAAGGAGTCACACAATTTTATTAAAATTTTTTTGTGTCTGTTATTAGGTAAAAAGAATTCCCGCCACCAGTATGGGTAATACAGGCTGTCAAAATCATAGTTGAATATATTCTATTTTGTATTATATCTGGAGAAGGGAATTGATGATTCTTTTTGTAGTGCTGTGGGATTATTATTATTTGGGGGGTTACAAGAGATTGAACCTAGAGGCATTTAACTGATGAGACACATCCCCAGTCCTTTTTTATTTTGAAACAGGGTCTTGCTAAGTTGCTTAGGTCCTTGCTAAATTGCTAAGGCTCTTTGATTTTGAAATCCTCCTGTCTCACCCTCCCAAACTACTGGGATTACAAGCATATGTAATCCTCCCCTACATTTTTTAAAAAAGAAATAAGTTCTCCCTGAGTTACTCAGACTGGTTTTAAATTCCTGGGCTCACTTGATCCTCTTGTCTCAGCCTCCTAAATAGCTGTGACTATAGGCATGCACCACTGTATCTGGATATTGGTAATAATTGTTAATTATTCTGTTTTTAAGAATTGCCTGTTTTATAGCTATTAAACTAGCTGGTTTATTGATTTTAACACCACACCTACAGCTTGTCAAGAATTACTACATGTCCTTTCTGTGCCTAGTCTTTTTGTATAAAGCATAGGACTCTCAGGAATAATAATTAAGTCACAGATTTATGCTTTTGTCCTAGTGGTGCCTTGTATTTGGCTGAAGAAAATTGTATGTCATTTATATCGCAGAGCCTCTAGATGAAGCTATAGAGTCCAGAAGTTGGGCTGGTAGTCAACCTGCTCCAGGGTCAGTGGCAAGTCTATCAGGATCCCTGACAGAAGGATTAAGTGACTGAAGCTTTGAAGCTAGATAAGGCCTTTGAGAATAGGATCCAGCATAATCAAGCAGCCTCCCTGCCACCACTCCAGATGTGAGGAAAAAGGCACCAACCAACTCTTGGGCTGCAGTCCACATGAAATGACACCTAGAGAGTATAGGAGGAGACAGGAGCAGGTCATGTTTGGTCTTAAATGATGTCTAGCTGGATCAGACTATGCTAGAATGGGAATTATTTTCCTCTGGCTGTGCTCTGAAAAGAATCCAGGGCTCCGTTAAAGGACATCTCACCCTTTGAACCTCAGCTCCTATTCCTTTTTTTTTTAAAGATGATTTTAAAATTATTTTTAATATTTATTTTTTAGTTTTCGGTGGACACATCTTTATTTTTATTTTTTTTTAATTTTTATGTGGTGCTGAGGATCGAACCCAGCGCCCTGGGCATGCCAAGGGAGTGTGCTACCACTTGAGCCACATTCACAGCCCCTCAGCTCCTATTCCTTTTTAAGCTGGGTCAAATAAATGACAATAGGACTTAGTTGTTCTCCTTGGTCTCTGCATTCCAGATCACCAAAGATTTCCTCTGTTTCACTTCCACATAATTATGGGGTCCCAAATTACCCATATGTTCCAGTTAAAAGTGAGAAAGCTCTTGGAGTTGCTGATACTGCCCAGTTCCCTGTCCCATGAAGAGGGAAGAGAGGTGCTTTTGGTGATGATAGATCACTAAGGGACACGATCTCTACAAATATTTGCCCATTTGAACTGACTGCTCAAGCATTCGGCCTCAAAGCACACTGGCATTTCCTACATGACCTTGCCATATTCCATTTCCAGGTCACAAAACAATCATAGTGGCCTAGTCAAGAAAGATCCAAAAACTGATTCTGATATGGCAGCAGCTTTTTATTTCTCTTTTCAGTTTAAAAATTTAACATAAGCAAGACACAGCATTCAGTTCAGGAATTAGAAAGAACAAGGTAGATCAATGGAAGAAATTACAATAGTCACAGTATTTGACAACTGAAAGAGAAATTGAAAGAAGAAATGAGCTAGTACCTACTGAGAAGTAAAGCTGCTCATGGTCACAAGTGTTTCAGCGCTTGGATCAAAAGAAGAGTGTACACTTATCCTAAGCTTTCCCCAATATTTCAAACTACCTACTGTGCACAATCCTTTTATGCAAGTCTATGAGAGACATTACAAAAAATAAATGTGATGACTTGGAGGGCTTCCCTACCCAAAGTGAGCCTGAAAAAATTTCTGGAGCAAGTCTAAAATAATACGTTTCAGAAGGATTGCTATTTGAACATAAAAGTATATCTGATCTTCTGTAGAAAGTGTGGCATCCATAATGTCTGGGCTTTTTATCAGCCTTTTGCCTATTTCCTCTAAATGCTCCCAGGACTCATCCGTGCACTTCTCGGTAACAGTGATGGCAGCAGACTTGAACTCTCTTACCAACTCAGTGGAAGGGAGTTTCTCAGCAAATTTAATCATCAGTGCTGCTGACTCATACATCACCCACCCATGGCCAGAGGCACATACCTCAGGCAGGGTAACTGAGCGTTGGACCCTCCTCAGCTCCCCTGACACTCCCCCTAAATCCCTCAGAATGGCCTCATTATTGCCAGTTCTTTCTTCCCGAGTATGCTTTTGGCTCTCATGGATGAGGGTTTCAGTGAGGTCCTTTCCTCCCACCCTAGAAAGCTGAAGCTGCAGATAGTGAGCCTCAGCTGGGCAGCCAACGTCCTCCAGGACCACCCTCAGAGCTAAATTGGACAGGTACTCAGGCAGAGGGGCTAAGGAGGGAACTGTGTGCAAGAGATCCTGGCAGGTGCTGGGATGTGGGAGAGGAAGCTGGCTGGAGAGCTCTTGTGTTGGGTGATCAGTCTCTGTGAAAGATGGCTGTATCTTCAGGGCCTCATTCTGGGTTCTTCTTGGAAAGCCAGCCACTGAGGATAGGAAGACACAGCAAAGGAACAGCTTGGCTTGGGTCATAGTGGGTCAGTGGATCAGCCCTGTTGGAAAGATGCAGTGCTTAGGTAGGGATGTGGGAAGAGGCCCAGGAGGAAGAGATATCAAGACTTAGATATCAAGCTAAGGAAGTGTCTTAGTCTTACAAATTTCAGTTACCCTGGACATAGCTTCACCTCCCACTTCTACAGGTTATAGGAGACCCTTTACCTGTTCTGTAAAGAAATAGCCAGAGGAATGAGTTGGTCCAAACACGTCCGGCACCTCAGGGTTTCTCTAGTCTGAACAGTTCTTTGTAGACTTTACCCTCTTTTTCCCTAACCAAATAATGATGCCTTCTGAAAACAGTGAACATTCACAAACATTTACCACCTTCTCCTGGGCCAGACTTTGTCCTTCTCACCTTTGCTCCAGTCCTGACAAACAGGTCTTCTTCCTTTGTGGCTCCTGCTTTTCCAGGCCTATATCAATGTCACTCTAAGGTAACATACCCTAGACCTAAACTTGGACCAGGCAAAGTTCCTTTACTCTTCAAAGCAAGTGTCAAGGGAAAAGATAGGGATTTATGTGATTTCTGGGTAGGAGATACTAAGTCTTATTCTCTTATTATTTTTTCTTTTTTTGGTATTGGAGATTAAACTCAGTGGTGCTTAACCACTGAGAAATACCCCCAGCCCTTTTTATATTTTATTAAGAGACAAGATCTTGCCGAGTTGCTTAGGACCTCACTAAATTGCTGAGGCTGGCTTTGACTTCACAATCTTCCTGCCTCATTGTCTCTAGCCGCTGGGATTACAGGTATATTGGATCTTTATTTATTATTTTTTTCTGATACTGGGGATTGTAGCGAGGGAGGGGTGCTTTACTGCTCAAATATAGCCCAAACCTTGTTTATTTTGTGAGATGGGTCTCACAAGTTGCTTAGGCTGGCCTTGAACCTTGTGACCCTCCTGCCTCAGCTTCCCAAGGAACTGGGATCAGAGGGATGTGCCACCGTGCCTGATTTATGGCTTTATTCACCTGTGTACACCTCGTTTTTGGATAATCACTGTGACTTACTATATAGGAGGAACTAAATACAAATACAGGGTTTGGGTTGTGGATCAGTAGTACAGTACTTGCCTAGCATGAGTGAGGCACTGGATGCCATTCTCAGCACCACATATAAAATAATAAATAAAATATTGTGTCCAACTACAAATATCCAAAAACTACAAATACAGTTGGTAACCAATTTTTTTCAATTTTATTTATTTTTTTACCATACGATTTATTTTTATTTTTTTTTATTCATACATGACAGCAGAATGTATTTTGACATATAATACATACATGGAATGTACATACATTGGTCATATTGTCTGTTCTATTCTGGTGCCCTTCCTATCCCTCCTACTCCTCCCCTCCTCTCCCATCCTTTCTCTCTATCCAATCTAATGTGACATACCTTTTTTCTTTTTCTCATCCCAACATCATATATGTGTTCTGTATAACAATGAGGTTCTCCTTCTCTTTCGTGCAACTCCCCTTCTCCCTCTTTTTCCCTCCCACCTCTCTTTCCTATTTAGTGGTAGTCTTCTTCTCATGCTCTTCCTCCCTATCCCATTTTGAGTCACCCCCCCCTTATATCAGAAAAGACAAGTGGCATTTGTTTTTTTAGGGATTGGCTAACTTCGATTAGCATAATTTGCTCTAATGCCATCCATTTGCCTGCAAATGCCATGATCTTGTTATTTTTTAGTTCTGAGTAATATTCTATAGTGTATAAATGCCACATTTTAAAATCCATTCATCTATTGTAGGGCATCTAGGTTGGTTCTACATTCTAGCTATTGTGAATTGTGCTGCTATAAACATTGATGTGGCTGTGTCCCTGTAGTATGCTCAGTAACCAATTTTTTTAAAAAAATTGAAAATGTTTATTAGCTATTGCCTCTAATAGATTTATTATATTAAAGGAAAGAAACAGCCGAGTGTAGTGGCACATGCCTGTATTCACAGCAGCTCCGGAGTTTGAGGCAGGAGGATTGAGAGTTCAAAGGCAGCCTCAGCAACTCAGTGAGACCCTGTCTCTAAATAAAACACAAAAAAGGACTGAGGATTTCGCTCAGTGTTTAAATGGCCCCCCAGCAAAAAAGGGGAAAGAAACATATTTTGTAATGTGCTAATAAGAAAAATATTCAGGAAACTGAGCAATGTTGAACAGAATTTTCAGTATTTTGGACATAAATAAAATTTATAACTTTATACAGATTCTGGACTATTTACTGAAAATTCTTCAACAATGGGGCTTCACATTGAACAAGAAATATGAACACATAAACAAGTATAAAACAATATATTTCAAGACAATTAGATCCTTCAGAACAGAAACTCTATTCTCCATAAGTATCCCTTGCCATTTATGGAGGAAGAGTTAGACCGGTAGAAAGAAAATAAGATGGGATCCCAACACATAAAAATACAAGAACCATGTAACTAGGAACAGTATTCAGGAATGCTCATTAAATTTTGAAAACAAGCAAAACCTAAGAAGGTAAAGCAAATGCATTTGTTACTCCTACCAAAAAATAATCTTTTTCATTTTGTTATTGTTATTTTATAAAAATGCACGTTATTTGCATTTTATATAAAATTGGTAAACATAGAAAAGCACAAAATAAAAATTACTTTTTGGGCTAGGATTGTGGCTCAGGGGTACAGCGCTTGCCTCACTCGTCCGAGGCCCTGGGTTCGATCCTCAGCACCACATAAAAATAAATAAATAAAATTAGGGCACCGTGTCCAAATATAACTTAAAAAAAATTACTTGCCATACTACAAACAAAAATGTCACTTATTTGAAAAAAGGAAAACAAAATCATACAATCAGAGAAGACCTAGGAAGGACACTCCCCAACCTCAGGTTCGGCTGATGCCAATTCACCAACCACTTCAAACTGTTTTTAAAAATTTTAAATATCTATGCTATTGCCTATCTCATAGTGTTTCTGTATTGTTTATCAGGTCAATAGTGATTAATAAACAAAGATGACAAGCATGGCTAGGACTGTAATTGAAAATTTTCTGTTCCTCAAGAAAAAAAATTTTTTGTCTTTTTTTTTGTGGCACTGGGGATTGAACATAGGGCCTCATGCATGCTAGGTAAATGCTCTACCCCTGAGCTGCCTCCCCAGCCCTTTTTAAATTTTTGAGACAGGAGTAACCAATTTATGATGGTTAATTTTAAGATTTAAAAATCTTTATTTTATTTATTTATTTAATGTGGTGCTGAGGATCGAACCCAGGGCCTTGCACATGCTAGGTGAGTGCTCCACCGCTGAGCCACAACCCCAGCCCAATTTTATCATTTTTTAACTTTGCAATGATGTGAATTTCTACCCTTTCAGTAGAAATCCTACTTTAACATATATATATATATATATATATATATATATATATATACTTTAGTTGTAGTTAGACACAATACCTTTATTTTATGCGGTGCTGCGGATCAAACCCAGGGCCTCATGTGTGCTGGGTGAGCACTCTACCGCTCAGCCACAACCCCAGCCTGTAACATACCGTCTTAACTTGTCGGCAACAGCAAATCCCAGTCAGTCAAGTAATTCCAAGTGTAAAAAAATAACTAATGGTCTACAGTGTTTTATATTGTCGGTGTTTTTGGGGTATTGTTCTGCTTCCAGATCCCATCCTGCACAAAATATTAACATGTGTGTACATGAGATATTCAACACTTTATAAACAAGGTTTTTTGTAATATGATTTTGCCCATCTGGAGGTTAATGTAAGTATTCTGAGCATATTTAAAGTAGGATAGGTATTTTATTTTTTTATTTTTACTTTTTTAAACATTTATTTATTTATTTAGTTTTCCGTGGACACAACATCTTTCTTTGTATGTGGTGCTGAGAATGGAACCCTGGCTGCACGCATGCCAGGCAAGTGTGCTACCGCTTGAGCCACATCCCCAGCCCTGGGATAGGTGTTTTAATAAACATATGGAGTTTTTCTTTCTGCATTTCTTCTTCTTCTTTTTTTTTTTTTAGTGCTGGAGATTGAAACCAGGGTCTTGCATATGCTAGGCAAGAGCTCTACCACTGAGCTGTACCCTACCCCCCAAAAGATTGTCAGATTGGGTTAAAGAAAATACAACTATATTCTTCCTACAAGAAATCTATTTTTTGGGCTGGGGATGTGGCTCAAGCGGTAGCGCGCTCGCCTGGTATGTGTGCTGCCCAGGTTCGATCCTCAGCACCACATACAAACAAAGATGTTGTCAAACAAAGATGTTGTGTCCACCGAAAACTAAAAAATAAATATTTAAAAAAATTTCTCTCTCTCTCTCTCTCTCTTTAAAAAAAAGGAAATCTATTTTTTGCAGGAGTGGGAATTGACCCAGGGCTCTGGCAACTACGCTACATCCATGGCCCTAGAAATCCATTTTAATCCATGGTGGCATATGCCTGTAATCCCAGCAACTCAGAAGTCTGAGACAAGAAGATCACAAATTTAAAGCAATTTAGTAAGACCCTGTCTCAAAAAAAAAAAAAAATTATAAAAAGGGCTGGAGGTATAGCTGTCATAGAGCTTCCCTGATTTAAATCACCAGTACTGACCTCCCCAACAAACAAGAAATCTAGTTTGAAAGGATGGAAAAAGCTGGGCACAGTAGCACACGTCAGTAATTCCAGTGATTTGGGAGGCTACAGCAAATGAATCACAAGTATGAAGCCATCCTCGGCAACTTAGTGAGACCCTGTCTGAAAATAGAAAATAAAAAAGGGCTGGGGTTGTAATACAGTGGTGAAGTACCCCTGGCTTAAATTCAGAGTACCATTAAAAAAAAAAAGGGTTGAAAAAGTTTTATCGTAATAGCACTAATCAAGAAAAACCTACAATGAGGGATGGGATATAGCTCAGGGCTACAGCACTTGACTAGCATGGGTGACGCCCTGGGTTCAATCTCCAGTTAAAACACACACACACACTCACACACATAATGTATGTGTGTGTGGAGGGAGGGGGGGCGGAATGGAGGAACTTTGATTGGGCTAAGGGGAGGGAGATGTGGGGAGGGGACATGGGGGCAGGAAAGATAGTGGAATGAGATGGACATCATTATCCTAGGTACATGTATGATTGCACATATGGTGCCATGCTACATTACGCACAACCAGAGAAATGAAAAGTTGTGCTGCAATTGTGTACAATGAATCAAAATGCATTATGTCATATATACCTAATTAAAATAAATAAAGTAATTAAAAATTTTTTTTAAAACCACACACATTTTCAGTGGCTATATTCAAATCAGTAGACTTCAGAGCAAAATATATTGTGAAAAATAACATCATTTGACACTAAGGAAGGGGTTAAAATAATGTGAAATATGTATTTGGTTTCCTCCCCTCTTTTTTTGGTACTAGGGATTGAACCAGGGGAATTCTACTACTGTGCTGCATCCCCAGCCTTTTTTTTTTTTTTTCACTTTGTGATAGGGTCTTACAAAGTTGTCAAGGCTGGCCTCAAACCTGCAATCCTCCTGCCTTGTCTCCCATGTCACCGTGCCCAGCTGTTTTCATCCCATTTACTGATATGTACCTCTGAAAATCCTAGGTATTTCTGGAGTGATGAATGCTAATGAAGGGGCTGGTTGCCAACCCTGTGAACAGAATATTGGAAATTTCAGTCCCAACTTTACCCTTGACTTTTCAGGAGGGGAGACAGGCTGAAAAGCTAGTTCATAAAATTAATGGCCAATGATTTTAGTCAGTCATGCTTACATAATAAAGCTTCCATAAATACCTAAAAGGATCGAGTTCTGAGGGCAAAACAACAAAGGGGCAGCACAGCCAAATCATGATGGGACAGTAGAACAGCTTTGCTGGAGAAAAGCAGCAGCACTCACACTGGGAAGTGAGAAAAGTTCACAATGAAGAGACACAAAGAGTGGTCAGAGCCAGCATGCATCTTAGCCCTTAGAAACTTCAGTTACTCTGGACATAGAATCATCCCCAGCTTTAGAGGATGTAGGAGTCCCTCATTTGTTTAGGGGAAATAAAAAACAAAAACAAAACACAAGTTCAAGAAATGATAGTTCAAACATATCCTTTGCTAGTCATGGTGGTGCACACCTGTATTCCCAGTAACTTGGGAGGATGAGACAGGATAGCTAGTTCAAGGCTGGCCTTAGCAAACCCTGTTTCAAAGTAAAAAATAAAAAGGATCAGGTGTAGTGGCTCTTGCCTGTAATCCCAGTGACTTAGAAGGCTGAGGCAGAAGGATCACAAGTTCAAGGCTAGCCTCAAGCAACTTAGCAAGGCCCCAAAGAAACTTAGCAAGACTCCATCTCAAAATAAAAAATAGAAAGGGTTAGGGATGTGGCTCAGTGGTTAAGCATCCCTGGGTTCAATTTCTGGTATCAAAAATAAAAATAAAGGGCTGGGGATGTGCCTCAAGCGGTAGTGGCTCGCCTGGCATGCATGCGGCCCGGGTTCGATCCTCAGCACCATATACAAACAAAGATGTTGTGTCCGCCGAGAACTAAAATAAATAAATAAATTCTCTCTCTCTCTCTCTCTCTCCCCCTCCCCTAAAAAAAAATTTAAATAAATAAATAAATAAATAAAAAGGGTTGGAAATGTATCTCAGTGGCAAATCATCCCTGGGCTCATCCCTGGGCTCAATTCCCAACACTACAAGAAACAAACAAAAATGTTAAAAGATACGTCCTTAACCTTGAGCATTCTGTGATCTGAATGGACATTTTCTGAATCTCACCTTCCCCCTAGCTCAGTTGGAAACAGACCATTTCTAAGACTAGTTAAGGACATGACATTGGCTCATCCATCTTTTTCTTCGTTAGTCACTGTCCTCTCCACTGCTTCATGCTGAAGAACTGGCTTTTTCTGTGTGGCTCCTACTTATTTCTACTGCACACATTGTCACCCTAAAATCTACCCTAAATGAAGAATTTTTTTTTTCTTTAGACAGGGGTCAAAATTGCCTTGGTTGGCCTCAAACTCCTGGATTAAATCAATTCTCCTGTCTCAGCCTCCAGAATAGCTAGGAATATAGGCACATGCTACTAAATCCAGAAGGATCATGAGGTGCAAACATTCTCTGTGTCTTATATAGAGGAAGAGGGGAAGACAGGAGAAAGGGAAGGCAGATGGTGTCTTAATTCTACCATTTTAAAGTTCTTCCAAAAACATAGCAAGTGGATGGCTGGGAAACTCAGATTGACAAGTCAGACTAAGATCAACAATTTTTAATTCTACATGTTTAATTTAATACCAAACATAAATCAAGTATATTCATCATCTTCAAAGCACTGCATCCAATTCTACCTCAATGGCAAGAATTAGGCTCAATCTGGTGTTTAGGGAATAATCTATGGAAAGAAAATGAGAACAAGGGAATCCAATGCCTTCTAAAAAGGATGTGAAACCCCCAGACAATGTCATAAAGCTTCCTATCTGGAAGTTGTGGTCCACTTCCAGCGGAAAAGGAACAGACCAATGAGAGGGTCCAAGGTGCCTTCTATAATTCACTTACTCCTCCGATTTGCTAAGGGGCTCTAGTCACCAAAGGATATGGTTCCCAGAACAGTAAGTCTTCAGAGAGGTGTTGGGCTACACTGAATAAAGCTGACAGAAGCAAAGACTGACTACAGAATGGTCCATCCAACATTGCTGCCTAAAAATGCCTGGGCTCTAAATCTGTGGAAGGGTCCGCGACCCTGCTGCTTCCATAAGAGGAGATTCTGGGACCTCCAAATTCTGATTTGAATTCACCATATAAAACCAAATCTATCTCTAGCCCTAGGCTTCTGGCTCTTCAGTCACTCTCATCTTCATCTTCAATCAGAAACCGTTTCTTCTTTTGGATTATTGGTGCTCCCATCTCTGGTGCTATGGGAATGACAGGGAGGAGGGAGGACATATGTTAAAGGATCAGGCAGGTGTTACAGTTTGTCTTCAGGCTGAAGTTAGGTATTTGAAGAAAAAGCAGGTCCCAGTCAGACTCCCTACCTTTGCTTCTACCCTCGTCTTCCTCCTGTTCCTCATCACTGTCCAGCAGGTGTCGCTTTTTGGTTGCCATCTTTAGCTTCTCTTTCCCACCAGGAGTTCCTTCCTCTGAAGTTACTGTAAGAGGCACAAAATTAGGGAACTGGACCTGTTCAAAATATCTTATCAGCCTTCTAGCCCAACATGGCTGATATGAAGTAAGTGCTTAGTAGAAAAAAGCTATTGTACTACTACCCTCTGAGGGCGCAAGGTCCACTTTCTTTTTGCGGGCCAACAAGAGGGCTCTTAGGGCTTCTGCTCGGTGCTCCTCACTGGAGCCTTGCTCTCCAGGGTCTCTTGGTTCTACTTCTGGCTGCAGCTTCTCCTCCTTCTCTGGTTGACCCAAAGCAGATGCCGCTCTCCGGAGCTGAGTAGGGCTCAGTTTGGCTGGGATTCGCCAGAAAGTTTCCTACAGGGCACCAGAGGTCAAACATGACAGCAAAGTGAAAGGACTAACTCCATTCAACAGATTATTGTTATTCATTGAATAAATATGACACTACATTGGTAATGATTCAGAAAAGTTGTGAATTCTACTTAATATATATATATATATATATATATATATATATATATATATATATAGTGTCTAGCACAGTGCCTGCTATATTATGACATTGCCAGTAAATACAGTTGTTAACTGGATAAATGAATGGCTCCTGATGATTGAAAGGTGAACCAGGTATGGTCCTTGCTCTCAAGGATCTCACAACCTAATGGGAGAAAGAATGATGTGCTATAATACCACTGGATTGGGCTCTATGAGGGAATGAACAAATTTCAGTGGCCAAAGTGATTATTTTTGCTTCAGGGATTGAAAGGTTGATAAGGACTGCTTTTCTGAGGAAGTGAAAATTGAGCTTTTTCCTGGGGCTGGAGGTGATACTGAGGATTGAACCCAGGTGTACTTTACTACCGAGTTATACCCCTAGTCTTTATCATGTTTTATTTTTTAGATAGGGTCTTGCTAAGTTGCAGAGCCTAGCCTTCAACTCATGATCCTCTTGCCTCAGCTCCTGCTTTGAGCTGACTCTTGAAGAAAGGGTTGAGATTCAACAGGAAGATGGGTTGTGTGTGTATGTGTGCATGTGTGTATATATCTTTGTGTGTGGTTGGACTTTCAACAGAGGGACTGGCATTGTCAACTGTTTAGAGAAGTATAGAAAAACCTACCATTTAAGGATGGAAAGTAATCCAGGATGACTACAATCTGAAGTAACTGTGTGGGTGGAATAGTCACGGGGGCCTGCAAAGGTTGGTGTGCCATTTGGAAGTTGTGGATCAATAGAAATAGCTGCTACAGGAATCTTGTTCAGAAATGACAAGGGCAATGAGAAAGACAATGAGAAAGATAACTGGCTGACACTGTGACTAGTGTACTTGCCTGCCCAGAGACAGGTGGCCGGATCCCTAGCTTGCGCAGTAACTGCTGAAACTGTTCATTTTCCATTGCTTCCTCATTTTCTTCTGTCAGTGGTACCAGTGGAGATGCCTGAGAGCAGCCTAGAACAGAGCCAATAGTCACATGGTAAAGATGCTAGGAAAAAACTGCCTCCATCCCACATGCAGGTCCAGTGGCTTCCAGTGCTCTAGGCCTAAAATCGTCATCTGTTCACTCACCATCTTCTTCCCGATCATCTGCTGCTCGAATCAGGCAGTTGTGGAGCCATAGGAGGGGAGCAGAAAAGCCTAAGAGCGAAAAGGAAACATATTTGGTCCCTACCCCCATCCCAACCCTCCATTTGAGACATTTCTCCCAACTAAACTCACCTTCTTGATGTAGGCCTTGACCAAGGTTTTCAGTTGAAAGAAATGAGCCACCTTGGTCTTGTTCTGCATCCAAGCTTTCCTCTTTCTCTTCATCCTCCTCATTCTCTTCCTCTGGCAAGGGTTCCTCATCTTGCAGATCTTCCTCACAAAAATCTTGCAGGGACCCCTCATCTTTGGGCTGAAATTCATCAAGGGCATAGGAGATTGTGAAAAAAGAAACACCACATTTCAGTGGCATTTTCTGGTTCCTGACCACCCTGTTGGAAGGACCTAGTCAAAATAGCTTGAGGCTGGAAGAATCTTGGTGGGTAACTTCCAGGGAGCACTTCAAAGAGAGTGGGCTGGGGATGGCAGAGCCAGGATAAGACTGTTACCATGTTGGAGGGCACCAATTTCTTCCTCCGTTTCTTGTACAACTCCCGCCTCTCAGCTACCAGGCCCAGAGCCAGAAGTTTATCCACTATTCGAGCCCGTGAGCGTTTGGCTGTGATATTCTTCATGATATGACCAAGGACATCTACAGAGAGGGAATGTGTGAATACTCTAGAACAAATGGGGGAAGGGATCAGTTAAGGATATCTGAGGTCTTAGTAAAGGAAATCAGAGGTCTCTAGAAAGAGACTAAATCAATTCACCCTAAAATGACACTTAGAGGAAGTCAACATAAGGAATCTGATAAACTTCCCTTGGGATTAGGAGGCAGGGAATAAATAAGTAGACAGTTTAGTTCTCATCTCACAAGGTTCCCTGAGCATCCACCTCTCTCACCATCTGAATCCTTGAACTTCTCAAAAAGCCGTTGCAGCTCCAGCTCCTGATCTTCTGTCCACAATACAATATTGGTTCCTTTTCTGTTTAGGGAGGTTGTCATTGGAAGAGGAGTCCAGGGAATGAACTGAGGAATTTCCATCCCAGTTCCCTCCAGAGCATGTGCCTACCTTTGGAAATCTTTGACACTATCAGCTAGTCCCAGCCGTACCAGGTGGTGGATGACCTGCTTGCGTGTTCTTGGAACAGTATTCAGGTGTGCCAAGATGGCTTCTACCACATCCTGACCTGAAGTGAAGAAGGTATGAGGCAGTAAAGAGGATTCTTTATGCTCAGGCTGCTATCCTCATAAACACTTCACATCTTAAGGCCTCATACCTTCCACATCCTTATGGGCAAGGTATAATTCTCGAAGCTGAGCTTCTTCCTCAGGACTCCACACAGGGCCTCTGCGACTGGAAGACCTGAATGGGGAAAGAGGAGAGAGAGCGAAATAGGTTGTTGGCCCCATAAAAGGAGACCAAAGATCCTGAAAGGGTGGAGGCAAGCAGCATGAAGTGTTCCACCTAGCAGAGGATTAATATGTGCTTCCTTCTCCTCATTTTCCTTCCACTTAGGAATCCAAAGAGGCTGGGTACGGTGATGCATGCCTGTAATTCCAACTACTCAGGAGGCTGAGGCAGGATAAAAATTTTAAGGCCAATCTTGGCCACTTAGCAAGACCCTGTCTCAAAATTTTGAAAAAGGTCAAGGAATCAAAGATCAGTGGTAAAGTACCCTTGGCTTCAATCCCCAAGTACCACTAACAACAATAACAACAGCTGTGTGTGGTGGCATATGTCTATGATCTCAGTGACTTGGGAGGCTGAGGCAAGAGGTTTGCAAGTTTGAGGCCAGCCTCAGCAACTTAGCAAGACCCATCTCAAAGTGAAATAATTAAAAGGGATAAATAATTAAAAGTGGTCAAGCACCCCTGGGTTCAATCTCCAGTGCTAATACAATAACAAAAAACAAAAGTCAAACTCAGATTTTCCCTTGGAATCTGACATTACAAGTACTAATAGTAGTATGGGAAAATGAGCAGCGTGAAAGCAGACAGGTAATATACTAAAGAAAAGGGGACAAACATTTATGTGAATTCTTATCTCAGCACTTTTCTTTCTTTTTTGGCAGTATAGGGGACTGAACTCAGAACTTCATGTATGAGAGGCAAGTGCCCTACCACTGAGCTATGTCTATAGCCTTTCCCAGCACATTTTGGGAGAGGGCTCCTGGAGGGCCACCTTACTTCCTTCAGCAACCACCTTTATGAAGTCTGATGATGGAGAAGAAAACTAGAGCAGACAGAAGACAGGCTCTAGCCCCTGGTCCTCTCCTAGATAAAGCATTTCATCTTCTGACCTTTACCTCTGGAAGATAAAGAAACAGACCAAATGGCCTGCAAGTAGTTATACTTTTTTTTTAAATTAGTTAATTTTTTTTTTTTATTATTTGCCTGCAAGTTCTTCCAGCTCTGACCTTCTGTGATTCTGTATCACCCTCCCCTACTGCCCATCCTTCCCAATCCCTAAGCTCACCTGTCATCCAGGGAGCCATAGCCCTCAGTCATCTCTCGAACCACAGCTGTGTTCTTCCAGAACAGAAGCTCCACAAAGGCTTTCTGGTTGACTGCGGCCAGTGCAAAGAACTTGCCCAGAATGTACTTGGCAAAAGTTACTAGCTCCTATAGGAGAGTAAGGCTGCTATGATGCTTCAGCCCAAATGGATACATAGACCTGGCCCCCTGGGTGTTTTCTTTCCAGTTCCCAGCTGCCCCTTCTCACTCGAGACTCTTCTATCCTTCCCCGTACAGCCCCCTCAATCTGCCTGCTGGCTTCTTTACTGTGTTCTCATCTCCCAGCTATTGACACCTCAGCTTCCTTATCTCCCGAAGATCATTTATATACACCCAAACTCCAGTTCTTGGCAGTCCCTCACTTTGTAGGCTCCAGCAGCAGGGTCACTGAGCAGACGATTAAAGAGGCAAAAGACTGAGAGCTGGAAAAGCAGGGCTTCCATCTTGAGATCATGAGCCAGCCGGTGCAGCATTTTGACCACACAGTGATTAGTGTGGGAACTATTCTGCTGGTAGCTCCGCAGCAGCAGTACATAGGCTCGCACGACAGTTGAACATGCAAAGCTGCACCAAAACAATGAGGGAAAGGAAGTCAGAATTAGAAAGACACTGCTCATTCTAACAGCTGTACAATCACACCATCCTGGGACCAACTCAGCCCTCTGGGCCCAGACCGTTTCAGGTAGTCCAGGAAGTTAAACTCTTTCTCTGACACCTGGACGACTTGCAACTCCTCCTCCTCCTCCTCTTCCTCCTCTTCCTCTGTTCCTCTTTCCTCTTGCCCCTGCTGTCCTATATAGTGAGGATTACAGGTCTCTGTTATGCTAGTGCTGGAGCACAGGTAGAAAGAGAGGGTTGTGAAGGAATGGAGACTCACGGGGCAATGGAGCAGAGAGGATTTGTTTCAGCAACTGCATCTCTTCCTCAGGGGAAAAGTTTTGAGAGCCAAATACATCTCCTTCTGGCCACACTTCTCTGGAGCACAAACAGAAAAAGGCCTTAATTATAGGAAATATGAGTTGTAATTAGAAGCAGAAAGAATTTAGTCTTATCTTATTTATCAGCCAGAAAGATAATGCAAACTGTTACTTTATGGAAATTTTCCTTAAAAGTTGCATTGCAAGAAAATCATGTAAGAACAAATGCAAACAATCTAAATGCTGACTTGGTTGAGCAAATGTACATATTACACGATGGTGTTTGAAAGTCATTGACAATTACAGAAATATATCTGATGAGAATTAATGCTCAAAATATATTAAGAAGTTAAAAAGGCAGGTGTAGTAGTAGTACTTGGGAGGCTGAGGCAGGAGATTGCAAATTCAAGAATATATCTCAAAAGTAAAAAAGAAATAAAAAGGGCTGGGGATGAAGTTCAGTGGTATAGAATCCCTGAGTTCAATTCCCAGTACAGGGGGAAAAAAAAGATGTAAATCAGAACATGTAATATTTCATTATTTTTGTAGAAGATATATATGTATATGATATAGATGATATCTAACATAATGAGCTCCAGAAAGTTGGTCATGAAAATATTGATGGCTCCAGCACCACCAAAAAAAAAAAAGTTAGTGACAAGTTATTTTTGGATAAAATTATCTTTATTTTTTCCCCCAATTAACTATGCTTTTTGTTATTTCTCAACAACAAATAATATACTCAAATAAGCCCATCAAAGTTCCCCAGTCACTGTTCAATTCAGAGACCCAGACAGAATTTCTCTTTTTTGAAGACCAAGAACCCTGTACTACAGTAAAGGCCTCTTCATGCCCCCAAAGTCCAGGAGGATGGGTGGGCAAGGCTCTTACCGGGCAGATCTCAATAGAGCCAGGGCCTGTGGGGCCCGACCAGAAAGGAGACAGTCTTGTATCCGCACCATAGCTTCTGCTCGCTGCTCTTCCACTGGCACTTCTGAGGCCGCATCAAAGGGAACCATGGATTCAACATTGAGTTCAGGATCCTATAGATAGATAAGTTGTGGGAACAAAGGGGGAAGAAAACCCAGACTGTTTACCCAGAGCACTAGTCTTTAAAAAGATAGAGCTTCTACAACCACCTACCTGGGTACAACACCGCAGCTGCTCAGCCAGGATCAGCCACATAGTCTCCAGCTCCTCTGGGCTATGTGGAACATTCCCAGAAGCAACAGCCTGGTCTAAAACCTTCTTTTTCTTCTTTCTCGTCTTTCGTTTGTTCTATGGGGAAAAAACTACATGAAAATAGCAGGAGCACTAAGGAAGTCTTTTTCCCATGAATGTCTTCTCTTTTTTTTTTTTAAGATAGAGTGAGAGAGAGGAGAGAGAGAGAATTTTTTAATATTTATTTTTTAGTTCTCGGCGGACACAACATCATTGTTGGTATGTGGTGCCGAGGATCGAACCCGGGCCGCACGCATGCCAGGCGAGCGCGCTACCGCTTGAGCCGCATCCCCAGCCCCAAATGTCTTCTCTATTACAAAACTAAGTGAATGTTCAAAGTGCCTGGTGCCTATTATGTGCTGCTCATAGGCAATGGAAGCCATAGTGAATAATACGTGTCCTCCTCCAAGGAGCTCATACTCTAGAGAAAGGCAAGTAAACAAGAAATACCTTAAGGAATGGATAAGAGCTATAATGTGGATGAGCATAAAATGCCTATTTCTTGGAGTAGGAGACTTTGCCAAAAGCAGTGATATCTTAAGGAAAAATCTAAAGGATGAATAGATTTGTTATGAGGATTAATCAAGATACATAAAAATAAAGCCCATCATTTTTTTCTCTTAGAGAGTGAGTCAACCCCCAAATTCTGTTCCCTCAGGTCACAACTGTGAACCAGTCTTTTGTGTGAGCTCTCAGAAGTCAAATAGGATGGATGGATTGGAGGGCCCTTGAGGCTCCCACTCCATTCAAGAAACTTATAATTGTGTGAGTTGGTGCATGCCGGTAATCCCAGTGGCTCAGGGGACTAAGGTAGAAGGATTGTGAGTTCAATGCCAGACTCAGCAATTTAGTGAGGCCCTAAGCAACTTAACAAGACCCTATCTCAAAATAAATAAAAAGGGCTGGGAATGTGGCTTAGTGGTTAAGTGTCTCTGGGTTCAATCCCTGGTACCAAAAAAGAAAAAAGAAAAGAAACTTATAATCAAACACACTAAAGGCAGGAACATGAGCTCTGGAGTCTAGCCATTTACATTTGGGTATCAATAACAGTCCTTTACTCACACAATCTTGGACCACTCTGTACATGTATTCTAATGCTGTTGTGGGGATTACATGAAGACCTTAGCAGTGTTTAACATATAGTAAATGCTGGATAAATTATAGCATCATTATTACTGATAATACCATAGAGCCCTAAGTATAAAAATACCTTTTAGCAAAGTCTCATTGATATTGCTACCCCTTTCAAGTCCAGTTCTGATAAAATTTTAAACTGTAGCAACTAGAATTATAGGAAGGTCCTGCACAAAACATGTTTTTTTTTTTTTCCAATATAGTTTTTAGTTGTAGGTGGACACAATATCTTTATTTTATTTTTATGTGGCACTGAGGATTGAACCAAGTACCTCACGTGTACTAGGTGAGAGCTCTACTGCTGAGCCACAACCCCAGTCCCATAATCATTAAACTCTTATAAGTTTATGTGCCTAGCACTTAGTAGGTGTTCACAAAAAGTTTCCTGAATGAACTAAGATATTTATGGTAAACCAGAAAAAAAATCTAATGGGAAAAGGAAACCATGGTAGACTCATATGGGCAACACAAGCCTCTTGTCTTCTTATTTCAGAGTAGCTCTAACAGACCAGCTTAAGCTACATAAAATGCAAGGAGAAAGCCCCCTCTGTCCTTCACCCTCCCACACAGCTCTTTACATATCCTGCTACTGCCCAGTACCTGCACCATCAGGTTCCCACGGTTCCGACAAAACCGTTCCAACATCTTGAGGAAGAGGTGGGTGGTTTCCACCAAGTCACGAAGGAAGGAGCGGGGCTGGCATCTCTCATCAAACTTTCGAAAGAGTGCTAGGAATAGTTCTCGATACTCCATCACATAGAAAATATTGTCTAGGAGTGGGAAAGAGAAAGGAATGGAAGACTGGTCTGGAAACTTAGAAAAGAAAAGACGGATAAAGTTGGAACAGTGAAGAATAAGATTCTCATCAAAGATGGGAAGGCTGGGATTAGGGATTGGGCCAGGGCCTCACTCTTGATGATGCGACTGCTCTCTTTCACAGCCTCTTCTGGAGACATGTCCATCTCATTCACTGTGGCCAGAAGTTCCTGATAGGCTTTCAGAGCCAGGTGCATCCTATGAGTTAAAGACAAGGAAAAATGGAGGACAACTTAAGGCACTGGCTCATGAAAACTCTAACCTGCCTAAAGTGCCACCCAAAACATGACCTCACTAGTCATTGCTTCCCAGCCTGACCACCTCACCCTGTATTAGGAAAAGGTGCCATCCACAATCTAGGTGTTCACTGGGCATGGTGGCACATGCCTATTATACTATAGGCTTGGGAGGCTGAGGCAGGAGGATGGCAAATTCAAAGCCAGCCTGAGGAACTTAGTGAGGCCCTATTTCTAAACAAAACAGAAAACAAAACAAAACAAAAACAAAAACAAAAGCCTGGAGATATGGCTCAGTAGTTAATTAACCCTGGTTTCAATTCTGGGTACCAAAAGAAAAAATGTGTGCGTATGTGCGTGTGTGTGTATTCAGACTCTCACCCAGACCTAGATGCTCACTATGATCCCAATATTGTCCCTCTCACCGCCGTGCCCAGGAGGAGGCTTCCTTGCGGTCAGTCAGCATCATCTCATAGTAGTTGGTGAGGTTCTGCTCAATGAAATGGAAGGTACGGACACTGAGGGTCTCTGAAACCAACCCTGGCCGGAAGGAGGCAGCTCGATTGAAGGCCATAAAGAAAGCCAAGGCCCACATATAGTAGGTCTCATCATGTTGCTGAGCTTTCTCTCGAAGCAGGTGATCCTAACATTAAAAAAAAAAAAAAAAAAAATCACCATTATCCCAGGGCTTCCACCTTCTTCCTGGCCTGATGATGGGGTAGATCGTGGACACCACTATAATATTTCTCTAGGATCCACAAATTCCCATTCTCTCTTCTCCCCATGTCCTCCTCCCCTTCCTCTGGGTCAATTCTACAAGCCCTTCTTGTCATGCTAATAACCCACTCCCTCTGCATGGTCACCATCTCTCACGTGCACACTATCTCCTTCCCACTATAAACTCCAGGGACAGCCTCCCACAGGTGCCTACCTGGGTTGCCCTTCTTACCCTCAACTGGCCCCATCACCTCTCTATTCCATCCCTGATGGCCTCCATATCTTTCCCAGACTCTCACCTTTACCAAACCCATAAGCCGGTTATAACAGTTCTCCAGGAACTCAGAGCAGAAGTCTCTGAGGAAGAGTCTCACATTGAGGGCAGAGCGGCGCTGAATGGACAGCTCCTGGGCAGCCCGGCGACGTCTGGGCACTCTTTGGGGCTGCTTTCCCAAATCTGAACTGTAGTTTCGAAGCTGGGGGTGTGGGGCAGGGATTAGATGTATCACAGCTCTTTCCATATCCCTGGTAGTGCAATTTCCTCAGAAGAAACTCTTATTAGAAAGTTTTCTGTGAAGACTTCAGTAAAGACAATGTGGCTAATGCCAGAGGCTCTACTTCTACTGTCACCAACTTTCCAAGGCTAAGAATGGAGATGCTTTAAATCCACAGATGGTCATTCTTAGGCCCTGCAACTCCAGTGTTCCCATTCCAAATGTGCAAATACTTACATTGTGAAGGCCTTTGTGAAAGATGAGGTCCCTCTCCCCAATGGATTTCAACCCTTGGACAATGTAGGAGCCCCCAAATCGAGAATGCCTGCAGGGGAACAGCAGCAACAAAGGAGGCCAGAGAGATTTTTCAATTCTCTGGAAGCTTTTGTTCCATTCTCTTTCATCAGCAGCTCAAAATGAGTTAAAGCTGTAAAATGTTATTCAGTCTCCAGTGTCTTAGATCTGGCCCCCAAGTGCTCAGCATTCCTTGCCACAGGACAGGAACACAGGTAGAGCAGCTCTCAGTCACCTACCTGTTGCCTCGTTGGAGGGCTCGAGTCTTCTTCTCTGCCATCTCTCGTTGGCGCAACACCTCCAGTTCTGCCACATCTGTGCTCCGCTCCTGAGCTAAGCGTCCCTGCCCTACTCCTGCCAGCTGCTCAGGGTTCTACATTTGGAAGAAGCAGGAAAAGAGTCAGAAGGACAGTCATTTCTTATCCTGAGTTCACTCCTGTTAAGGATGGAAAGAATGATCAAAACAGGACTGGTGATGGGACTCTATATTGAAGACACAGCTACTCTACCCATTGCTAATTTCCCTAGATAACTCAGCCATTACTATAAAAGCAATGCTGACCGTGTAGCAGAAAAGTAGCTGTGCAAAAGGACAATAGGCCTGGGTCTTACCTGATCACGAAACATAAGGGAGACAATCTCTAGTACATGCAGGCTCCACTGCTGCTCGGCAGGTGAGCTGGCCAAAAAGAGGAGAAGGTCATCCAGGCCACTAAGGTGAATAGCCCAGAGAAGCTGGTCATGGACACTGGCATCATCATCGATCCTCTGAGCAGTGAGAGATGAGAGGAAGAAAGGGCATTCAGTTCCACAGCTCTTCCTGGAAGCTCTGCACCTGATTTCTTTGCCAAGGTTCTTCCCGTAGACTTGTCAGATGCAGAAAAGCCCAAAAAGGGCAGTTCAATGTAACTTAGACCACCTGACCCTCACCTTCTCTTGGTCAAAGTCAGCTGGAACATGGAGAATATTTCTGACCAGCAGTAGGATCCGCTCAATCAGCAAGTTGTCTTCCTCCTGTCGTTCCTCCCAGCCCTAGTCAGAAGGAGGAGAGTTAGAAGAAGAGACTCCATGTGGAAGGCAGGTGGCATCCACCTGGGCTGGAGGACCAAGGTACAGAAGAGAATCAGAATAAAAAAGAAAGAAAAGAAAGATTCATATAGTCCTGAGGCAGTCAGAGACTATGGAGTAGACGATCATATCCCCAACAACTAGGATCACACCTCCAGTTTCAGCATCTTCACCTCTGATAATGGTCCCAGGGCCTCCTACAGGGCAAACACTCACCAGTTGCAGCAGCTCATACAAGGTTTCACTGAGGATTCCAAAAGCCTTCTCATTGGCGAAGGCCTGTGGAACAGTGAACAGATCTCACATAGTGTCTGTACCTTCTTCCCCTACTGCACCACAATCTGCCCCAGGGACTCTGAAGGACGACCTCACCTCTTTGTAGGCCTGTAGATAAGTCAGCACCTGTATAAAGTGGTGGCGCATGCTGGGCTCCTTAGGCACACTGCTAAAACAGAGCAAGGCTGGTTGTGTCAAGTTTACCATCAGTCTGGGGAGACAATGAAGGAGGAAGAAGTCATTAGGCTTCCTTGTCAGGAACAAGCACCAAAACCTATCAGCTTAAATACGAATGCTGGCATGTGGTTAAAAAAAAAGCTAGGGAATGAACCTGATAACAGCATCAAAGAGAGGCTTATCCTTGTGGTGCTGGGTAAGAATGGGTAGGAGGTCATTCTGCATTATCTGGAATGCTCCTAGCTGCTGCCGCACATCTCTCGTCTCATCTTCATGCCTCAAGAACCGGATCAAATCCTTCACGCTCTCTTCAGAGACAGAATAAACACATACCTCAAACACTGGACAAAGTTCCACCCAGGCCCATATGCTTTTCATACTTATAGCTTGAGAAATTCAACAGACCACCTCAATTCAAGCAACTTTTTTTTTTTTTTTTTTTAAATCTGACTCCTCAAAAAGGTACTCACCTAAACAATCTGGTTCCTTGTGGTAAGTGTCTCCCTCCAAGTACCCAAGGGCACTACACGTGGCTAGAAGTTCACAGTTCATCATGTACAAGTCCATACATCAGAGGACCACCAAAGGAAACGTAAGGGTAATAGAGACGGAGGAGAAAAAAATGGAGAGACCTGCAGAGACAAGAAAAAATGAATGCAGCATCCTCTCTGTGAAGAACAGAGAAGAACAGGACAGAGCAATAATGGTCGGAATATTTGAGCAAGATCTTCAAATGCCTCATTTTGGTCAGAATCAAATGTACTTCTCCCAGTCTCAGGCTTTTTTCTGTTTTGTTTTTTTTTTTTTTTTTGTGCCAGGGATTGAACCCAGTGCCTGGCACATGCTAAGCAAATGTGCTGCCACTGAGTTACAGTGCAACCTTCCAGGGAAAGCTTTAAATTAAGGCTACTATGTGATAAAGACAAAGAGGCTGGAGCCTATGAATTAAGCACCTGCCCCATACTCTAACCTGGATCTAAAACTGTAGAAACAGTCTGTTTAAGAGTTTAAACAACTTCATAGGAAAAAATGACTAGAGAGGCTGGGGACGTGGCTCAAGCGGTAGTGCGCTCGCCTGGCATGCGTGCGGCCTGGGTTCGACCCTCAGCACCACATACAAAGATGTTGTGTCCGCCGAAAATTAAAAAATAAATTTTAAAAGTTCTCTCTCTCTCCCCCTCTCTTTAAAAAAAAAAAAAATGACTAGAGAAGGACATCAGCTCTGAAATTTTTACCCTTAGAGAACTCAAATGGTCAGGCTGGACCCCCATCTTTCTTAGCTCTTCTATACATAGTCACAGCTTTGACATGTCACAAGAATTAAGAAAACCCAGCTCTGACTACACAGTGAGCCTACTTGGTATATGATACATCCTAGAAGCCCTTGGCCATCTCAGGCACTGGGAATGTGAAAATCAAAGTTCCTTCACTCTCCTCCCAAAGTTACTCACTTGGTAATCTTAGTTGAAGTCAGTGCCTAACAGAATGGGAAGGAAAAGGAGTGAATAGGAACCAGCACACTCCCTTTCACACTCCCCAGAATATCTCCAGAGCCTGGGACACTGGTGCATACCTGTAACCGCAGCAATTCAGGAGGCTGAAGCAGGAGGATCGAAAGTTCAAGGCCAGCCTCAGCAACTTAGTGAGGACCTAAACTACTTAGTGAAATCCTGTCTTAAAATTAAAAAATAGAAAGATTTGGGATGCAGCTCAATGGCAAAGCATCCCTGGGTTAAATCCCCAATTAAAAAAAAAAAAAAAAAAAGAAAGAAAGAAAGAAAAAAGAAGAAAAATCACTTCCTTTTTCCAAAGCTTATTCCTTTTTATTCAGATTTTTAAACCCTCAGATAGTTAAGTAGGCACAGATCCAGAATACTAGGCACTCAGAACTGGACATTAATAATACAGATGCACACAAACACATAATATTCTTTACCTTGCTCCTGTGGAAAATCAGAAATACTAATCAATCCAGTCCTTCAGGGCACCTTCAGCTGCACTGCTCTCTGCCCTTAACGGCAATCTCTAGAAAGACCTTTCCTAGCTCCCATACCTACCTCTAGGCACCGACTCCACTTATGTTCCTTGGCAGGAAATGGGTAGTGAGTTTCCAAAGCACTAAGGTTTAATGTCTGATGTTATCTCTCTGCATTTATGTAACTGGTCTACTTCAGGTTGCCTACTATCCTTCCACCCCCACCCAGTGCTAACCTACTTTCTGACTGCTCAGTCTAGCAATATAAGAAACCATTAAAATACTGAGTGACCAGGAGAATGGAAAGGAGACTTCTCTTTCCCATTTAATCTCAGAGACTAAAAACTCTGAGGCCTGGGCCCTGAAGAAGAGGTTCAATATATAAGATCCCTGACTCTATGTGCATACCCATACATGCATGCATGCACACACACATGCACCCAGATGGAAGGGCTTCCCTGTCTGCTCTCTTCAACCATAGCCTAGGAAGCTGACAAAGAGAGCAGAGCTGGGGGTGCAGCTCAATGGTACAGCACTTGCATAGCATGCATAAGGCCCTGTATTAGATTCCCAACACACACACACACACACACACACACACACACACACACACACACACACAAACACACACACACAAAACAAACAAACCAGGTGCAGTGGCACATACTTGTAAGCCCAGTAGCTTGGGAGGCTGAGACAGAGGATCACAAGTTCAAGGCCAGCAAGGCCCTAAGCAACTTAGTAAGAGCCTGTCTCAAAATAAGAACAAAAAGGTATGGAATGTAGCTCAGTGGTAAAACACCTCTGGGTTAAATCTCCAGAATCCAAAAAACCAAAACCCCCAAAAACAGACATTAGAGCTATAAAGAGGCAAGTCAACACATTCTCCTCATAAGAGAGCATTACAAAATCTGGCTCTGAAAGGTGTGAAATGATAGTCTTCTAACAATAGAGACAAAGCCATGTCTGGGCTTTGTTTTACACAGTCCTCCCAGCTTTTTTTTTTTTTTTTTTTTTGTGCTGGGGATTGAACCCAAAGCCTTGTGCATGCGAGGCAAGCACTCTATCAACTGAGACCTATAGCCCCAGCCCACTACCCTCCCTCTTTATCTTGGTTCCTCCACTGTAGACCAATTCTAAATAAGGATTCAATATTTGCAAAATACAGCCCCAGCAGGGCACTCAAACCTCTGCTTCCCATGTATCACTTTACCTGAAAGGCAAAAACAACAGAGGTGGTAACAGCCACCATTTTTGGGAGAAGAAAAAGGACATAGGGACAAAGCAATCTTAGCAGATAGAAAGCAAGAGGGTATATAAGAAAGCTAGGACTTCTGGTTCTAATCCCCTGCAGTTCTGAGTGTAATATGCAAAGTACAAGAAATGGGTCCCTATTGTAAAGCTCCCAAGCCAGGGGCTCCCAATTTGGGCCATTCTTTAGAACTGGGATAAAAGAGCTTTCAACAGGAGTTTCAGTCCTCCCTGGTACAAATAGTATTTAAAACATTAGCAACTGACAGAAAACTTAGGGGTTTATACTCCTTCCCTCCCTCCCTTCTTCCTTCCTTCCTGGAAAAGTAAGTTTGTTCTCTTTTTTGTACTGGGGATTGAAGCCAAGGGTACTTTAACACTGAGCTGTATCTCCAGCCCTTTTTAATTTTTTTACTTTGAGACAGGGTCTCACTAAGTTGCTTAGGGCCTCACTAAATTGCTGAGGCTGGTCTCTAAATTGCAATCATTGGGCCTCTGCCTCCCGAGTCACTGGAATTATGGGTGCATGTTATTGCACTCAGTATTCTCTTGCTACTCACTCAATCTGTCTGGCTTCACCTTCCTCTCCTGAATTATGAATAATCTGACTATTGACATTATACCAATATCACACATACCCAGCCAAAACAATTCTACTCAGATCCATGGCTTCATTATCTCCTCTAGCTATGGGGAACGCCACAAACATACATGTTCCAAGACATACAATCCTGCTCAGAGCTTATTCCCTATCCTGGAGGTCTCTTCTCCTTTCTTCCTTATCTCCAAAAGTTCTGACTCTATGTGACCCTTGAGATCCAGCTCAAATGTCACTCCTCCAATGGGTGCAGTGAAGCTCACCTATAATTCCAGTGGTTCAGGAGGCTGAGGCAGCAGGATCTCAGGTTCAAAGCCAGCTTCAGCAACTTAGCAAGGCCCGAAAAACTCAATGAAACCCTATCTCAAAATGAAAAGGGCTGGGCTGGGGATGTGGTTCAAGCGGTAGCGTGCTCGCCTAGCATGCATGCGGCCTGGGTTCGATCCTCAGCACCACATATAAAAAAAACCAAAGATGTTGTGTCCGCCGATAACTGAAAAATAAATATTGGAATTCTCTCTCTATTTCTTAAATAATAAAAAAAAGAGTCATTATTTAAAAAAAAGAAAAATGAAAAGGGCTGGGAATGCCAGGCACAGTGGCACACACCTGTAATCCCAGCAGCTCAGGAGGCTGAGGCAGGAGGATCGAGAGTTCAAAGCCACCCTCAGCAAAAGTGGGGCACTAAGCAACTCAGTAAGACCTTGTCTCTAAATAAAATACAAAATAGGGTTAGGTATATGGCTTAGTAGTCGAATGCCCCTTGGTTCAGTTCCTGGTACAAAAAAAAAAAAAAAGAGTCAAACACAAAAGGTTACATTTTTTTTTAAAGTGCAGACTTAAATCTTTTTTTTAATTTATTTTTATTTTTTAGTTGTAGATAGACACAATATCTTTATTTTATTTTTATGTGGTGTTGAGGATCAAACCCAGGGCCTGGCACTCTACCACTGAGCTACAACCCCAGCCCCCAAAAGGTTACATTTTATATGAATCCATTTATATGTAATGTCCAGAATGAGAAAAACTATAAAAATAGAAATAGATTATTGGTTGCCAGGGACAAAAGGGAATGAAGAATAACTACTAATAAGCATAGGGTTTGTTTTAGGCATGATGAAAATGTTCTGATGTTAAATAGTAAAGATTATTCAACTATGAATATATTAAAAACAAGTTTAAAACAATGAATTTTAGGGCTGTGGTTGTAGCTCAGTAGTGAGCACTTGCCTAGCATGCGTGAGGAACTGAGTTTGATTTTCAGCACCACATAAGAAACTAAATAAATAAAACAAAGGTATTCTTTCCATCTACAACTAAATAAATAAATAAATAAATTTTATAGTATGCTAATTATATTTCAATATAGCTATTATAAACAACTCTCTCCCAGCCTCACAGACAGGCCCATGTGCAAAGCCATGGCTGAGAAGGCCACGCAGTATTCCTTATGCCCTATACTAACTTTTTCTGTGAAAGGGACAGACAGAAATGTATCTCTATTTTTAGCAGAGTAAATATAACTAACTTATATTCTCTTTATGAAGGGCAGAAGTTACTTTTTATGTACTTTCCAAAGTTTATATAAAACTTTTGTAAAATATTCTCTGCAAAGGTAACTCTGGGAATGTAAATATGCTTCTAATAAAATAACAAGCCCCCCCCAAAAAAATAAATAAATAAACAACTCTCCACACAATTATTATGTTTTCAGTATTTTAATACCAAAAAGCTAAGGACAAAATCTCAGGATTAATTCAAGCCCTTTGAATTCAACTAATTTGACTTCATGAAAAAACTTCATTTATATTGTTTTTACTTTCATATTTCATCATAGATGAGATGGGAACTTTATCAAACACCTTAGATCCAATGGATCTGGATATTTAAAAAAATGTTAGTTACTTTCCCCACTCAACTAAGTATCAAGCAATTCAGATAAAGCATTATTGATCTGAAATTAATAGCTATAGGCCTCAGAATGCAAAAAATAAAAGGAAAAAGGAATAAATATTAAATACATTTACAATTCAAAGAGAAAATTAAATTACTTTTTTAATATTTATTTTTTAGTTGTAGTTGCACACAATATGTTTATTTTATTTATTTATGTGATGCTAAAGATCGAACCCAGGGCCTCCTACGTGCCAGGCGAGTGCTCTACCACTGAGCCACAACCCCAGCCCCAAGAAAATTAACTTACTTTTTGAAAACAAAATAAAACAAAGCACTCTGTCCCAAACCAACCCTGTTCCAAGCACTCATTGAGAATTAATACACTTGGGAAGGCAGTTAGCATTTCTGACTTAACCCAAACCTTAGTTTCCTTCTCAGTAAAATGAAAAAACAATAAAAATACCCACCCTCATAAATTTTAAATATGGTCATGTAAAACAGTGCAGTTCACACTACTCCCCATCCACAACTGCTGGTAGTCTTCATCAAAACACTTTAAGAACAAATCACTCGCCGGGCGTACACTTGTAATCCCAGTAGCTCAGGAGACTGAGAAGGGAGGATTCTGAATTCAGCCAGCCTCAGCAATTTAGCAAGGCCCTATCTCAAAAAGTAAAAGAGCTCAGTGGTTAAACACCTCTGGCTTCAATCCCAGGCACCAAAAAAAAAAAAAAAAAGGAAAAAAGAAAAGAAAGAAAGCACTAGCATTTAAGGTTTCTGAGAACAATTTGACTTAGTTTTATGTTCAAATATAGTAATAATCTAAAAAGCCTGTATTCTACATATCTTTTTTTCCATTTTATTTTTCTAGTAATTGTATTCTATAGAAGTGTTTTTATGTATTTATTGGTACTAGGGATTGACTGCCACCGAGCCACTTCTCTAGCCCCTAAAAGAACTTTATAGTAGAAACAATAAGAGAGGTAAATAGGGAGCCTACATCCTGGGAACAAATTTTTACTCCTCACACTTCAGATAGAGCCCTAATATCCAGAGTATACAAAGAACTCAAAAAATTAGACAATAAGATAACAAATAACCCAATCAACAAATGGGCCAAGGATCTGAACAGACACTTCTCAGAGGAGGATATACAATCAATCAACAAGTACATGAAAAAATGCTCACCATCTCTAGCAGTCAGAGAAATGCAAATCAAAACCACCCTAAGATACCATCTCACTCCAGTAAGATTGGCAGCCACTATGAAGTCAAACAACAACAAGTGCTGGCGAGGATGTGGCGAAAAGGGTACTCTCGTACATTGCTGGTGGGACTGCAAATTGGTACGGCCAATTTGGAAAGCAGTTTGGAGATTCCTGGGAAAGCTGGGAATGGAACCACCACTTGACCCTGCTATTGCCCTTCTCGGACTATTCCCTGAAGACCTTAAAAGAGCATGCTACAGGGATGCTGCCATATCGATGTTCATAGCAGCACAATTCACAATAGCTAGACTGTGGAACCAACCCAGATGCCCTTCAATAGATGAATGGATTAAAAAAATGTGGCATCTATACACAATGGAGTACTATGCAGCAATAAAAAATGACAAAATCATAGAATTTGCAGGGAAATGGATGGCACTAGAACAGATTATGCTTAGTGAAGCTAGTCAATCCCTAAAAAACAAATACCAAATGTCTTCTTTGATATAATGAGAGCAACTATGAACAGAGCAGGGAGGAAGAGCAGGAAGAAAAGACTAACATTTAACAGAGTCATGAGATGGGAGGGAAAGGGAGAGAAAAGGGAAATTGCATGGAAATGAAGGGAGACCCTCATTGATATACAAAATTACATATAAGAGGTTGTGAGGGGAATGGGAAAATAAACAAGGAGAGTAATGAATTACAGTAGATGGGGTAGAGAGAGAAGAAGGGAGGGGAGGGGAGGGGAGGGGGGATAGTAGGGGATAGGAAAGGTAGCAGAATACAACAATTACTAATTGGGCATTATGTAAAATTGTGGATGTATAACCGACGTGATTCTGCAGTCTGCATTTGGGGTAAAATTGGGAGTTCATAACCCACTTCAATCTAATGTATGAAATATGATATGTCAAGAGCTTTGTAATGTTGTGAACAACCAATAAAACAAATAAAAAATTAAAAAAAAAAAAGAAAAGAACTTTATAGTATCGATCTGCAACAGATTGAAGGAAAAATCTGCCTAGCCCCTTACCAAGATAGTTTGAGAAGCAGTGATATTAACCATACTACCCAGTGATAAGTACCAAGTGAGTACCCCAGTAAGTACTGGGAATTGAACCCAGGGAGGCTTTATCACTGAGCTACATCCCCAGCCCTTTTCATTTTTTTAAAAAAATATTTACGTTTTGTTTTAGGTGGATACAATATCTTTATTTATTTTTATGTGGTGCTAAGGATCAAACTCAGCATCTCACGCATGCCAGGCCAGCACACTACCACTTGAGCCACATCCCAGCCCCTCATTTTTTGAAACAGAATCTCACTAAGTTGCTTAAGGCCTTGATAAATTACCAAAGCTGGCCTCAAACTTGCAATCCTCCTACCTTAGCCTCCCAGGCTGCTGGGATTACAGGTGTATGCCACTGCACCTGGTGTGACAACCCCAAAATATTAATTTCCTCTCCTTCTGTAAGATTCTAAATGAAGTGCCTTCTAGGCAAAAGATAATGCCATGCAGGTGGAGAGACACTGCTAAAGAAATTTATTTACAGAATGGAAAACTACACAATATAGAAGACAAAGTAAGAAAAAAGGTTACTAAGGGTAGTGGCACAACCCAGCAGTCTGGCAGACTGAGGCAGGAGTATCACAAGTTCAAGGCCAGCCTTGGCAACTTAGCAAGACTTTTATCTCAAAATTTAAAAATTAAAAAAAAAAAGAAAGGGTTAGAAGTGTAGCTCAGTGGTAAAGCATCCCTGGGTTCAATCCTACTGGGGTAGGGGGAAAGTAAGAGATAAGGCAGTATAGGCTCTAAATAAGTGATATGGGGGGAAAAAACTGGAAAACTAGGACTCTTTCAAGGTAAAGTGACCACGGAGATTGTCAGTGGAAGTGTGATTAAAACTGAGATTTTGAAGGTTGCAGCACAAGGATTCAGGAAGCCAGGAAGAGGAGAGGGAGAACTGCTAGAGCAAAAACAAAGAAACCAGGCTAGGGCTGTGGTAGAGTGCTTGCCCGGCATGTGTGAGACCCTGAGCTCGGGTCCTCAGCACCACATAAAAAAATATTAAACAAACAGACAAACAAACAACAATAACAACAACAACAACAAGAAAAAAGGAACCACTGTGGATAGATAAGTCTCAGGAAAGCATTGGAAGGGGGTTAGAATTGGCTTTTGGGAAAATCTTGCCTTGTTCATCAATTCAAAAATTTAGAATAAATAAGGGAGCCACTGAAGATTTCTTTCTTTCTTTGTACTGGGCATTGAACCCAGAAGAACTTATCACTGGGCTATATCCCTGGTTCTTTTTATTTTTTATTTTGAGACAGGATCTAAGTTGCAAAGTGTCTCAATAAGTTGTTGAGGTTGGCCTGGACTATGCAATCTTCCTGCCTCAACCTCCTGAATTGCTGGGATTATAGGCGTGTACCACCATAACTGGCACTGCTGAAGATTTCCGAGTTGGAAAACAAAATGATTAAAACAGAGAAACATATATATCCTACAAATCTTATCACTGCATGTCAAACAGTTCAGCCACTCTCCTGTGTGGCCTTAATCTCTTTCTTTCACTGCCCACTCTCTGCAAAAATCACAAACTCAAAGCAACATCTGTTTTCTACTATACTCTTTTGAGTCAAATCTAGACTCAGATTTGCTGGAGAAAACCACACCACACTGTACAATACATGACAAATGTACAGCATCCAACCTGAGCAGGACTCTTAGTCCAGTCACTTTCTCATTTCTTTCCCAGGGGACAGCTATTTCTAATTTTCACCATCATTCTTAAGCACTTTACCCCACTGTTCCCCATGCCTCTCAGTTGGTGTCTCTGTCCCTTTCCTCTTAGGAACAATTAAGGTCATCAGACAAGAACTCTCAACTCCCCCTACCCACGCCTAAAAACATATTTCACTCACCTACCCTAACATCTTTGCTTCTAATCTAAGCCCTTCATTTGTTATCTTGATCAATTATCTCCTGTCCCTTATTTGATTCTCATTTCTCAATTATTTCCAACTTTTCCTTTATATCAGCCCCACGCCCACATATTATGAGTTGCTCAAAATTCTTCTAATTTAAGCAAGGAGGAGGGAATCCAACATAAAACATACCTTCCCTTGGCCCCCTCCCATCCTGAAGAGTTCATGCTCCATTGGCCTACATCTTCAGTCTTCTCTTTTCTCTCTACATAGCTTCCTTGGGCAAACTTATCCATGCCCCCTGCTTCAACTACTATACAAGACAGTAGCCAGCCAATCTGTACCCCTGGCCCTTCTAAGTTCCCAAGGCACTAATCTCAAATGTTAAACGGACTCAAAAATAGCATCCTCTACTTTTATGTCTCAAGGACATCTTAAATACAAAATATCCAAAACTAAACTCATTTTCCCCATAAGTCCATCTTCACTTCTGTTTTGGATCTAGGTATCACCTGGCTTCTCCATATAAAAGGAACCTCTTTTCTCTTTTGTGCCATATACAGAATTCCATCATGGCACTTACACCTAGGTATCACCTTGGATACTTCCATCTCTCCTTAATTTCCTTAAGCTCTTCTATATACCCCTGCCTTTCCACACTACCACTAACCCATGTCTGTATGTCTCTTGCTTAGATTACTCAACTGCTTCCTAATCTCTTTCTGTCTGATCCTTTCCCTTAAATCTAGCCACAAGATTGTTACTTGACTTGGCCATATGACCCACCCTACTTAAAACCCTTCAAATAAAAAAAAAATAAAAAATTAAAAAATATTTTTTTAAAAAACCCTTCAAATAGGGTTAGGGGTGTAGCTCAATAGTACAGCATGTATGTGGTTATCAAGCATGAGGTCAACCCCAGCACAAAAACAAAATAAAAACTTCAGTGGATACATAAGAAACTTCAGGTAGTTGTGGTGGTGCTCGCCTGTAATTCTAGCTATTCAAGAGGCTGAGACAGGAGGATTTTGTGAGTCCAAGAATTTAAGGCCAGCCTGGGTAACATGGAGTGATCCCAAGAAAAGAAGAGATGATAAGTAAGTAAGTACGTAAATAAATAAATAAATAAGAAAAACAAAGAAAAAAAAGGATAGAAAAAACCAAAAGGATTTAAAAAAATCAGAAAGAAACAAAAGAGAAGAGCTGGGTAAAGTGACTATGCCATAATTCCAGCTCCCTAGGAAGCCTAGGCAGGGCCATAAATTCAAGGACAGTCTCCGCAATTTATCAAGAACCTCTCAAAGGGGCTGGGGATGTGGCTCAAGCGGTAGCGCGCTCGCCTGGCATGCGTGCGGCCCGGGTTCAATCCTCAGCACCACATACCAACAAAGATGTTGTGTCCGCCGAGAACTAAAAAAATAAATAAATATTAAAAATTCAAAAAAAAAAAAAAAAAGAACCTCTCAAAAATTAAAAAAAAAAAAAAAGATCCCACATGCCTGTAATCCCAGTGGCTCTGGAGGATGAAGCAGGAGGATCGAAAGTTCAAAGTCAGCCTCAGCAATTCAGCAAGGCCCTAGCCAACTCAGCAAGACCCTGTCTCTAAATAAAATATAAAAAAAGGGCTGGGGATGTGGCTCAGTGGCTAAGTGCCCCTGGGTTCAATCCCCAGTACCAAAAAAGAAAATTTAAAAAAGGAAAAGAAAAGGGGAAGAAACTTCATAGCAAAACCTCTGGGAATAAATGGGAGATCTAGAGTTAGAAAAAAATTTCTTTCACGTTGATACTATTGGAATTGTTTACCATTAACATGCACTACTATAAAAAACTAAAGTTTTGACGACCCTCAACACAAAGTTCTTCATGATATCCCAGCAGTTATCTTTCAAGCTTCTTGCTCAAGTTATTCGTATATCCAGAACACCCTTCCATCAACCTAGAGTCTGTCAAATTCTCTCTCTTTTTTCTAAGACCAAGTCTGGCTAAATTGCCCAGGCTGGCCTGGAACTTGTAATCCCTCCCACTTCAGCCTGCCCAGTAGTGGAGTAATCGGAGTATACCATCACACCCCCAACTTATCGAATTCTCTTTTGAAATGGCCCAAATGGCAATTCTTCCTGGCTTCTCCATATAAAAGGAACCTCTTTTCTTTTTTGTGCCATATACAGAATTCCATCGGCACTTACACTTCTGTTAGTCTCTCATATAATAGTTTATGTTCGTTTAAAATGTCTGTGTCTGTCTCCTTCCACTAGCCTCAGATTCCCTGAGGACAGGAATTGTTTCTTATTTATCTTTGAATTTTCAGAGCCTGGTTATGACATCAAAATTTCCAGGTGTGGCTTGGGCAAAATATTTCAAAAATGCTCCTCAGGTGATTTTAATTTAATCTGCTGTTAACAACTGCACTAAATGTAAACTTTTGGGAGTTGTATCCAGAGGCTCTTTATCATTGGGCTATACATCCCTAGCCCTTTTTAATTTTTAATTTTAGGACAGAGCCTTGCTACATTGCCCAGGCTGGCTTTGAACTTGTGATCTTCATGCCTTAATGTAGGAATGCATCACCAAGCCCCACTAAAATGTTAACTCCTTGATCTCAGGAATCATCATGACTAGCACAATGTAGGTGCTCAATAAATGCTTTACTAAACTTAAGTAGACAAGTCTAAAGTTGAGGATGCACCTGGAGATTTGGAGGCATTAGGATATATAGGATAGTATTTGAGTGAGGAGTGAGAGGAGTAAGGAAATAAGGAACTCTGTCACTGTAACTGCCGAAGACTCTCACTTTTTTTTTTTTGTTTGTTTGTTTTGCTACCAAAATGAATTCCTCAAGGGCAGGAATTCTGACTTATGCATCTCTACATACTTGACCGCTGAGTACACTGCATAGTACAGATGAGGGGCTCAGTAACATTTTATTGAGTTCAGAGCCACTGATAGTAAAGGGAGATACAATATTTCATGGACACAAGGGAGAAAGTGATCAGCTTGATGTACGAAGGCTGGATAAACTGAATTTCAGAGGGACAAGACAAGTTATGTGGCCGAAAAAAAACAATAACTTCCAAGAAGAGGTCACAGGAGGCTCATACTAGGTATGAAAGTGTATAATGCAGATACACCCTTTCCCTGTGACTGTGAGTCAAGCGCAAGACATAAATGTCACGTTTTTAGAAAATGAGGCTGAGAAGGTCAGAAACAGATTATGAAAGGCCCCTTATGTCACCTAAGAATTTACTCCTGTGAATGGCCAAAACGGAGCCTTAAAGTTAACGTTAAACAACAAGTTTAACTTTTTTTTTAAGGTACTGGTGTCAGTATGAAAGACAGAATAAATAATTGAGAGAGAGAGACTCAAGAGATGGAGCTGAATTAGTGACAAAAGGTCTGGTTGACAAACCCGAATAGAGGCCGTATCTTACTTAAACTTTCCACCCAGGAGAAAAGGGAGAGGGAACGTAATTCATTCTTTTTAAAAAATTCGAGATTTAAATTAAGCGGCCAGTGAACTCCGACCCCTGATGACCATCAGGCCTCTCACGTTTCTTGAGTCTGAACAGGATGTGGAGTTCCAAAGTGAAAACCCAAAGGAACCTTCTGCTCTACTTTCAGGGCTCCAAGCCCCTAGTCATCACAGTCCCATCCACTGGGAGCCCAAGGTGTGCAAAGCAGCGTGAGAGGGGTGCAGTGAAAGTTTACCGCCGCGCCTGGAACCGCGGAGGCGAGCCCGCGAAGGCGCAGGGTAGGAATGCGCGTGCGCGCTTAGAGACGCGTCCAGCCCTCGGCCTTTAAACCCGGTGGCGGGAACTGGGATTCGGCGCCTCCCAAGCCTGTCCCCGCGATTTCGAAAGGACTTCAGTCCACCCAGAACCCTTTTGCCACACACACTCACCCGCTCTCGCGGGTCCTCCGGAGCCTCTTAGACCCAGCTGCCCTCAGGCCCTGGACTACAACATTTCCCGCCACCAGACACAGGAGACCGGTCCCTGCCTGCGTGGGGCGCGGGGCGGGGCGAGGCGGGCTGGTCCACTGACTCCGAGCGAATGGGAGAGAAGGGAATGGTTGGTGACGAAGTAAGAAAAAGGGAAGCGAGTAAAAGGACTGTTTTATCCGAATATGTTCCCTACATTGACCTAAAAGTCACAACGCTATGAATAGTCTGCTGAATTATAATAATAACCAAGCTCAGATTAGAGATAAATTCACATTTTCCCCTTCGGGTCAATGGACTATTCCAAAATCCATCAGGGTTAGTTGGAAAAGTTACATTTTATTTGGGAGGAAGTGGAGGTACTCGCCGAAATTAAAGTTGACTGTCATACTGTAGGCATAAGTCTAACAAGTATGCAAGAGGCTTATAAAAGGAAGAAATCAACAATAAATATTCATTATTCAGTTGAGGATCTCTTCCAGCCTCTGCTGATACAGTGTATTTTGCCAATGAATTGAAAGAAGATGGGGCTGAAAAGAAAGGTTATCTCCTGAAGTATTACTCATTTGAATACAAGGAATGAGTTTCTGGGTTATGAGGGAGGGTTAGCTATGAGATGAAAGGACAGATGAGAGAAAAGTTAAAAGATACGTACAAAAAGAAAAAAAGACTATGGAGCTAGTAGTGATAAAAGCTGAAAGATTCCATTTGGACAGTGTTTTGATTTGTTTTGAATAAGCTAAATCTCCGAAAGTCAAAGCCTCTCCCTTCTTGTCACAGACTCCTTCCCCTATGTTTTTCCAGGCATAAAATTTCCTGTTTTGCCTTTAGGAAATAATTTTGGGGCTTAAGTTCCATCTGCCAGGGCATGTCAAATGGACTCCTTAAGCTGCCTAATTTTTCTAGATTCTAGGCTCGCCCACCTGCTATTTAGGTTGGGAGCTCCCTGGCCCAGGACCTCCAAGGAGATCCATTATGCCAGAATGAACACACAACCCAGCCAGTGAATGTAGACAGGTTTATGTGGTTTTACAGAACAGCCCAAGTCCCAGTGTTCACTTTTCTCAGAGCTACTTCCTCACCCAAGTCCCTGGGGCAAGCATCCGTGAGATAAGTAAGCTACATTCTCCTATTATCTTCATTAAAACTTTTAGGTAAACTTGCATAGTGATCTGGGGCTAATACCTCCATTTCCTCTCCTACCCACCTACCTTGAGTCCTTTCTCCCAACCCTTGGAATACCCTGTCTACTTTCTACATCTGTCTCTGGGAGGAGTAATCTCTCTGCTTACCTGTTCCCTCAGAAATCAAGAGCCATACATTTGACTGCAAGCAGGGTAAAGGCCAGAAATTAAGGTCGGTTCCCTGAACTCATCACACCAGGCTGGGGGGAAGGACATATACGTTGACACCTTTTTCCTTACCTAGCTCTCATGCCCCAAAACTCAGACACAGCCACACTCACCTACATTCATACACACAATCATGCACACACGGCGAAGGGAAGTGGGATGGGGAGGAAGGGAAGTTTGTACCAACCAGCTCATGAATGCAACTTGAAAGATTTCACACAGCAAAAGAAAAAAAAAAACACACACACACACACACACACATAAGTTAAAAAATAAAGAAGTACATGCCCCTCCCCACAGTTTTTTTCTTCATCTAGGGGCTGTCTCAGCCCCTCCACAGAAACCCAGAAGCTTTCTACTCCCTCACTCCATCTGGAGCTTTTACAGAGCCTGGGTCTTCAGTTCAACAGGTTCCCCTGTGCCCTCTGGTTGTCCATTGGAGTCACTGGGTCTGACACCCTTGAGGATAGACAGTCTCTCAGAAACACTCTTGAGCCGGGGGAAGAGAAGAAAGTCGTAGAGAAGGCTGCCCAGACCCCCTCCAATGATCGGGCCCACCCAGTACACCTGTAGGGAAACAAAAGGAAGTCTTAAGTTTGAGGAGGGGACTGAGCAGCAAGGATGCTCTTTTTCTAACCCTCTTAGTTAAAAAGAAGATATCTTGAACTTGTCACATGCAATTAGGCAGGTATTGTCTAAATAAAAATCAGTGTGGGTTTTTGTTGTTGTTTGTTTGCCTGTATGCTAGCAGTGCTAGGGATTAGTAATCATAACTCTACTTTTTGTGACAGGCTGACTTCACACTGTACCACTGAGCTACATCCCCAGCCTTGATGTAAACTATTGACCCTACTTCCCACTGTCTGTATTTCAAAATGTATCATTTCTTTTTTTTTCTGATCATTTTTAAAATTATTTTTTATTTTTATTTTTTGTGGTACAGGGGATTGAACTCAGGGTGATCTACCACTGAGCTATGACCCAGGCCTTTTTTAAAATTTTATTTTGAGACAGGGTCTTACTAAATTGCCCAGACTAACCTTACAATCCTACTGTCTTCTCCAAGTTGTGGGGATTACCAGCATGTGCCTCTGTGCCTTGCTATCCCATACCTTCTTAGCACATGTATATTTTATTTGTTGTTATCAATTTTTGCTGGTTTATACATTTCTTTCAAGAAAGTTTTGTAGATTGTAGTAAAATATACTTCGTAACATAAATTTACCTTTAACTTTTAAACATGCAGTTCAGTAGTGTTAACTGTTTTCATTCCCAGAGTTGTTCAATCCATTTCCAGAATATTTCATCTTGTAAAATTGAAACTCTATAGCCATTGAACAACAACTACTATTCCCCTACCCTATACCCTGGCAAACAACTACCCTTCTACTTTCTGTTTCTATAAATTTGAGTTTATACCTCATGTAAGTGGAACTATTTAGGACTAGTCTTTTTGTGACAGACTGACTTCACTTTCACATAATGTCCTCAAGGTTTATCCATGTTGTAGCATGTGTCAGAATTTCCTTTCTTTTTAAGGCTGAATAATGTTCCGTGTATGTAAGTCCACATAGGGTTGCTCCCATCTCTTGGCTATTGTGAATAATGTTGCCATGAAATGAAAAAACAACTTTGAAGTTTTTAAAAACTATTTTCATATGTTTGGCTTGCATATGGCCAAAACAACATAAACAACCAATATTTATTAGAGATTTACTCCATTTTCAGATTCTGTGCTAATGTTTCATGCATATAACTTTCACACTTATTGCTCATAACATCTCATTTTACAGTTATAGAAACTAAGGTACAGATGATTATTTGCTGAGAGTCACACACAAGACTAGTAAAGTATTAGAACTGGAAATAGGCCCACAACCATTTGTGCTCACACACATACTGATATCTGAGAGCAGAATTTATTGTCTTCATATTTAGTTGTCTATCCTATAGTCTCTAGTTTGGGCATCTGATGGATACTAAGTTAAAAACAAACAAACAACAACAACAACAACAAAAACAAGTCTATCCAGAGAAAGAACAATAGCAAGAGCTTTTTTTTTTGGCAAGAGCTTTTTATGAGATATGATCTCACTGTTTTGTCCAGGTTGGTCTCAAACTTCTGGGCTCAGGATACTCCTGTCTCAGCCTCCTGAGTGCTGGGACTATAGGTATATGACACCATGTCCATTAGCCTCTCTTTCTAGCAAAATAATGCAATCTGTTCACATGTACATGCCATGCTCTTAATTGAGTGTTGATAGAGAAGCCAACACAACCAGATGGAAAGCAGAAACCAAATCTGGAATCTGCAATCCAGCCCCATCCAGGAGGGCTCTAGGATCTTGTCCATCTCCCCTCACTCACCCAGTGGTTGGTGAAGTTCCTGGTGAGAATGGCAGGAGCAAAGGAACGGGCAGGATTCATGCCTGCACCAGTATAATACATCTGCAAAAGACACAGTTGTAACTGAGACACACCCCCTTCCACCCAGCTTTTCTCCTCATAGCCCATATTGCCCCTCAGAGCTGGTAATCTCGTGTCCAGCCAGCAGCAAGTGGGGAAGGACAAACTACATAACTCTTTAGGGGGTTCCACAGTGGGTGAGGGCACTGACGCCCTATCTGGGATATACTATAGACCAATAGGCAAAGCCCAAGTTGAACTATGATGCGTGCATGCATTTCTTACCAAGGGTCAAGAAGAACTAGGTATAGCAATCACAAGGGAGGGATAGGGCAGGGTTAATTCCTGTGTGCCAAATGATACAGAGTAAGATGAATAACGTTCCTATTTGAGTGGGCAGGAAGAACACCTAAAAGTTGGGAAAGGTTTGGGGGCCCTGGTATTCTTGAATGAGAAGTTGTTCCCCTTTCCTGCTTACCCCAAAGAGGTGCCCCAGAGTGAGGGAGAAGCCAACGGCCAGGGCCACGGAGCCCAGGCGACCATTTCGCCTCTCGTCGTATGTGGCAAAGATGCAAAGCACGAACTGGAGCGTCAGGAAGATCTCCACTGTGGTGGCCTGGCCCACACTCACCCCAGGGTGCAACTGGGCAAAGGAAGAAGAAGGGAGGCAGCTCATTAGGGCTGCCACAGCATTACCTCCTCAAGGCTTTCAGGTAGGGATCCCCTCTGGCATCAGTTTCCTGGAGAGGAAGGATATACAACCCCCTTCACAGCAATTGTATCTGTAAATTCTCCTGACAATACACCTTTATGGTAGAAATGATTGTACCCACTTACATGGATGAGGAAATTGAGGCCCCACAAGGTAAAATAAGTTTCCTTAAGACCTTGACAGAAGTTGGAAGGAAAGATGAAATTTGAACTCAGCTTGTTCTCTTTCTTTTGTTCTTTTTTCTTTTTTGTGATTATGGGGATCAAATCCAGGGCCTCATACCTCACACATGCTAAGTAAGCATTCTACAACTGAATTGTATCCTCTGCCCTCAGGTTTCTTGATTCTCAGTCCAGGTCTCTTTGCCTTCCTTACCCCTCCAAGCCACCTGTTGATCTTCCCTGTCCTGAAACACACACACATACAAACGTGCACACACCCACACGTTGTACCATGCAGGGAGTCAGGACACGAGATGCCCCCAGCCCTTCCCAGTCAACCATTACCGTGTTGAGCGCTAGGTTTCCTCGGACAGCAGGCGGGGTGACACTATACAGTACAGCGGCCCCAGCCACGGCTCCCAGGAGTTGGGCTGCCATATAGCAGAAGGCGCGGAGCAGGGACATCTGGGAGCCCACAAGGAAGGCAAAAGTGACTGCAGGATTGACATGGGCTCCACTAATGTGGCCCACTGCTTGCACCAGTGTAGCCAGGGCCAGACCAAAAGCCAGGGCCACCTGCAGGACATGCAGGGGTCCAGGGGTCCAACGTAGTGAGGCCCCTAGCCCAAAGAAGACGTAGAAGAGGGTAGCAAAGAACTCGGCAAATATGGCCCTCCAGAAGGAGGCAGACCGCAGTTCCCACATGGCAGAGGGGATGGGCAAAGCACCTGGGTCCCGGACACCCCCCTGATCTTGTCTGGGTGGATAGTCCCCTTTATAGAGGACTCTTAATCCCTGGGAGGGGCAGACTGAGGCAGCTGGCCCTGCCTCTTAACCCCTTCACAGCTGTAGAGGGTTTAATCCATTCCCATACATCTGATAGAGCTGCTGGATTTTTCCTTCCCTTCTCAACTGGAGATGAGCTGAGAGAACCACAGGGATGAGGCTCACTCTTCTAGTGGGGGACTAGAAGAGTCTGTCCTTCTATCTGCGTCAAAGTTGGGGTTCACAGTCATGATTAACATCTGTATTAGAACATTCCTCCAATCCCCTTGGAAGGTCTGTCAAGCTGAGTTCACTTTGTGTGGGTTATGGGGCTGTGCTCTTGGGGACCTCAGATTCCTCTGAGACTACTGGGGGTAAGGGTGGGGGTGGGGGTAAGGAGTGGGGTTCAGCAGGGAAGTTGGATAACTGAAGAGAATTCTTTAGTTCCCTGGGATTACAGGGCCTTCTCCCATTGGCTGGTTTGGGCTGGAATCTGTGGACCCTGCAGCTCTGGGACAGAATAGTTCTGCTGTGTCTGGCTTTCTCCGAGCCCAGGTTCCCTACCCCCAACCCATGCCAGCACCTTCTTTTCCAAACCCTCAGCCTGGTCTTTTAAACCATAGAGACAGATGAGGAAAGAAGCTGTCCTTTGAGCATAGGCTGGGAGTGGGGTTTGGGGTCTAGGATGAGGAAAGGGGTTAATAGTGAAACCTCACAATCAGCTTGTACAAGACAGAGTAGGAAGTGGTGAACGGAAGGAACCCAAATCATGGCTATGAAACCATGTGAGGGTCTAATGTTTTCTAATATAGCCATAATCAGGACACTGGAGTCCCTAAACCTGGGAAAGGTATAGGGATGAGGAAACAGAATCTGGGGAAAGAGGCTGGTCAAGGACAATATGGGGAAGGAAAGTTTGGGGAGATAAGTCAAACTGTGCTCAAACTTAGTGAGGGATTTGGGACCTAGGGGAGGGGCCATGTAGTTGGAGAAGGTGAAATAGGATACTCCAATAAGTGGTGAGTTATGCAGGTCACTAACTTTTCCTGTGAAGTACTAGAGAACAGAACTTTGAAGGTGAGGCCTGCAAAGATGATACTAGGTGTGAGTCCCATGCAATGTACCTGTGGGGAGAGAAGAGGAACATATATCAGGATCTGTGCTTCTCTCCTCCAGTGTCCAGCTTGTGGGTAGATAAGATAGTTATAGGAAAGTCCAAAGGTCCCTCTAACCATCCACTGGAAGGAAAAGTTGCCAAGATCAGAGGGCATCCAAAGACTGGCCCTCCTGATTTCATGGAAAAGGAGTCCATCAGCAGTCCTTAGAGTCTCTTGCATTTTAGAAGCCCCACCAATCTTCTAACTTCAAGCCCCATATTCTTTGCTGCACCTTACCCAGTTTCCCAGTCACCACTGCTGTCTGCAGGGAGTGCACAGGGTTTGGAATGCCTCCAGAAAAGGTACCAAACAGAAAAGTGGGTAGCACATCATGGCCTTAAGAGTAGAAACTTCAGCAGGGTGCAGTGGCAAAGCCTATAATCCTGGTGACTCAAGAGGCTGAGGCAGGAGGATTGTGAGTTCAAAGCTAGCCTCAGCAACTTAGCAAGGCCCTAAGTAATTTAAGGAGACCTGTCTCAAATAAAATAAAATAAAAGGCTGGGGATGTGGCTCAATTAAAATACAAATATATCCCTTGGTTCCAATGCCTAGTACCAAAATGTAACAAGAATAGAGACTTGGGGCTGGAGTTGTGCCTCAGTGGTAGATCACTTGCACTGAGTTTGATCCTCAGCACCACATAAAAACAAATAAATAAACAAATATATTGTGTCTATCTACAACTAAAATTTTATTTAAAAGAAAAAAAGAGTAGAGACTTTGGCGACAGCTATTTTGTGCAGATGTAGGTAAGAATCCAAAATGATGGAACCAGTTATGACATTTAGTGGGAGTGTAAATTGGGGTAATCACTTTGGATAGATAGCACCACTGAATAAATTCAAGCAAACACATATTTACTGACTCAGGAATGTCACTTATATACCTAGGAGAAGATTTTCTATAAATACTCCAAAAAACACATACAAAAATGTTTACAATAGCAATATTCACAATGGCAAAAAACTAAAAGCAACCCAAATCAATGGAGAATGAAGAGATAAACAACGGTATAGTCACATGAAGGGATATTACTCATCAACATGAATGAATCACCATAGTGACACTTAATAGTGATGAATTCTATCAATAAAATAAATTTTAAATTTTTCAGAAAATTATACTTGCCATGATAACCTTTTTTTAAAATTTTGATTGTAGATGGAAACAATACCTTTAATTAATTTATTTATTTTTATGTGGTGCTGGAGATCAAACTCAGTGCCTTACACTGCTAGCCAAGTGCTCAACCACTGAGCTATAATCCCAACTGCATGATAACCTTTTATTTTGGGGTTAAAAACAACTAAAATACAAATATGTTCCTCAGGATACGGATGAGATAAAACTATACAAAAGTGATATAAGTATGAGAACCGGATTCAGGATGATGCTTACCTTGGTTTAGAGGAAAGATATGGGAACCCAGGGGCGCTTAATCATTGAGCCACATTGCCAGCCCTTTTAAAAAAGATTTTATTTAGAGGCAAGGTGTTGCTTGAGTTGCTGACCTTGAACTTATGATCCTCCTGCTTCAGCCTCCTGAGCCGCTGTGATTATAGGCATGCACTACTATGTCTGACCTAAACATTATTAAAAATAAATAAGGCTGCCAGGCACGTTAGCACACACACCTGTAATCCCAGCAATTTGGGTGGCTGAAACAGGAAGATCACAAGTTTCAGGTCCACCTCAGCAACTTCATGAGGCCTGCCTCAAAATAAAAAGGGATAGGGATGTAGCTCAGGGGTAAAGTACTGCTGAGTTCAATTCCCAGTATCACAAAAACAAAACAAAACCAAAAAAAAAATGGGGCTAAGGTAGCTCAGTGGTAGTGCGCCTGGCTGGCATGCACAAGGTTCAATCCTAAGTACTGCAAAAATAACTAACTATTGCCCTAAAAAAAAAAAAAAATATATATATATATATATATATATATATATATATATATATATATGTAAGTAGGGCCACATATGTGCTAATGAGGAGGGACATCAAAAACAAAGAAATATTCTGTTTACCCAAAATTTATAAAGAAGAGTAGTGCTAACAACAATCCTTGCTTTATCACTTTCTAGTTAGGCAAGTTATCCCAACTAGATATAAGCTTCAGGACAGCAGAGACCATACCGGATCTCTTCACCACTGCAAACCTGGTGCTTGACATACTAGAAAGCAGAAAATAAAAATTTGTTGAATCAAGCTGGAGGACTCAGCACCTGGGGAGGCTGAGGCAGGAGGATCACAAGTTCAAGACCAGCCTCAGCAATTTAGTGAGACCCTGTCTCAAAATACAAAAATTAAAAGGACTAGGAATATAGTTCAGTAGTAAAGTTTTCCTGGGTTCAATCCCAGAACAAGAAAAAAAAAATGTTGAATCAATTTAATGTAAACTCTCAGTCTCAGTTTCCTCTGGATCAAATAAGATAAAGTAGGTAAAGAGTCTAGTATTGTCCCTGGCTAAAGTACTTAGGGAATCATTTAACAAGGGTTTAATTAACAGGAAGGGGTGATCTCACCAACCTTGTAGTCTCTTTTTTTTTCACCCTTGATACTGGGGATTGAACTTGGGGGGGTGCTTTATCACTGAGCCATATCCCTAATCCTTTTTATTTTGAGACAGGGTCTCTCTAAGTTGCCAAGGCTAGTCTCCAACTTGGGATCCTAATGCCTCAGCCTGTCAATTCCCAGCTTCCACAGGTTCTCATGAAAAGGAACAGGCTAAAAAAGAAAAAAAAAAGAAAAAAAAAAGAACAGGTTGGGTACAGTGGGTACACACCTGTAATCCCAGTGACTGAGGAGGCTGAGGCAGAAGAATTGCAAATTCAAGGCCAACCTCAACAATTTAGTGAAACCCTGACTCAAAATAAAAAATAAAAATAAAAAGGGTGGGAAGGGTTGGGGATGTAACTCAGTGGTAAAGCATCCCTAGGTATGATCCCCAGTACTACCAAATAAAAAAAAGGACAAAGGGCAGCTAGTTCCTCACCTTGTAGACACCAACTTAAATGACTAGATTTCTTTATTTGGAGCTATGAAACTTTCTACTTTATCCTTATTAAATGCTGATAAGAAGCCCGTGGATAACTAAGCCTCAGCCACTTCCTTTCACATTCATCACCCCATTTAGCTGAATACAAGTCTCTTTCAAACCTAACTGAAGATGAAAATCAAAAGCTTACTCGGGACTGGGTCTGTAGCTCAGTGGCAGAGCACTTGCCTAGCATGTGTGAGGCACTGGGATTGATCCTCAGCACCACATTTTTAAAAATAAATAAATAAAGGCGTGCTGTCCGTCTACAACTATATATAAAAAAATAAATAAGTAAAAATAAAGCTTACTTGAGTTTTGCATAGATTTACATATAATTACTGTGATTTTCTATTAACATAACCTTTCTAAAAACAGCAAAACAAAACAAACAAACAAAATAGGTTGTATATCTTTTGAGAAGTAGAATCCAGCTTTGCCCAAGCCTCTGCTTGATATGGTTGGGGTTTTTTACCAATGCCATTGCTCCTCCAGTCACAGAGAAACCCACCATCATGCTGCCTGGCCCATCTGTTTCCCATCACTGCTGGAAGCCACAGTAAACATGATGAGTACCAGCTGGAAAGTGGAGAAAAACTCAATGCTGGAGTCTGGTCTGAATGACTCTTTCTGCTCACTTGTGAGACCAGAGATGCTAGGACTAGGGGTAAGAGGACACATAACCCTTTTACTGCCCATCGGGCCCCGCAGTTCCAGGGTGTTGCTATTGGGAGTACTTGGAGTAGTGGTGAGGCCTTGTGAGAGATCTTTATTTAGGTAATTGGGGGGTGTCCTCAGAGGGGATTATGTGGCCCAGTCTCTTCCACTTATTTTGCTCTACTTTCTCTTCTTGGTTTGTGAAGTGAGCAATTTTCTCTACCACATGTTTCTGTTATGATGTGCTGCCCTCTCCAGAGTCTCAAAGCAATGGGGTCGTTTGATCTTGAACTAGAACCTTTATAACCATAAGCCAAAATACATTTCTCTTTATAAGTGAATTTCCTCAGGCATTTTGTTATAGTGATGGCTAGCTAATACAACCTACCTAGGAAGCTTTGAGCAAAGGATCTGCAGTAAATTATCCAAATTCCTGAGTTGCTGAGTCTAATACATTAGCTTATTTTCTTCATAATAAATGTATCTTGGGAAGAGGATTCATAGAACACAGATACTCCCTGTTTTGTTCATTCCTTAAAGTCCTATTAGTTGACTACCCTTATTACCTGCCCAAAGTTGCCCTACTCACCTAGTTGTTCACCTGGGTGTCTAGCTGGGCAGCAGCCACCTAGAGTAGTATCAGGTAGAAGATGACCAAGGCCAGGATGGCTCCTGTGCTCCAGGTCAGGACAGAAGTCAGCTTGATGGAGAGAGTCAAGCCAGTGGACACAGAGCAGTGCTAAAGTCAGAATGGATTTGTCTGTTCCCCACTGGATTCACTTAACACCTGTGCCAGGTTCACACCACCAAACTTTCAACCAGGGTAGGTGGCATGAAGGGACTATGCCTGGCATAGGGTTCCCACTGGGGTATGAGGTCCCAAAGACCACCCTCCCTACAAGTTCAGAATGAGAATGGCCAGGTCTTTAGCCAGCACCTCTCTTCTAGTTTGCTGGCTAAGCTCTACAGGAAGGGGGAGAAAGAGAGGAGTGAAGGCAAAATCAGGCGATCTGTGCAGGCAGGCAGCATCTGCTGCACTCTTCTTCCCACTGGTCTCCTGCTGCTTTCCTCCTTTTCCTGTCTCACTCCCTGTCCCATTTAAAAAGCCCAACCAGGACAGTGCAATGGTGGTGGTGCACACCTGTAATTCCAGTGACTAGGTAGGAGGATTGTAAGTTTTAGACCAAACTCAGAACTTAGTAAGACTCTCAGCAATGTAGCAAGATCCTGTCTCAAAATTAAAAAAAAAAAAAAAAAAAAAAAGGCTGAGGGGTTGGAGATGTGGCACAGAGATAGAGTAGCATACTTGTTTAACATGCAGGAGGCCCTGGGTTCAATCTCCAGAACCGAAAGAAAAACAAACAGCATCAACAACAAGAAACAAATAACAAAAAACAAACACAACCAGGACTCAACCTTTTGATTTTTTTCCCCCAGAGTATTAATTCTGCCATCTATTTGACCCTCAAGTATCTGATCTGGGAGGAAGGTAGACCTGGAGGAGAAAATAAAGCGGGGGGGGGGGGTCAGAGAGCAAGCCCTGGGAATTAGCAGTGGAGAAGGGGACACATCTTGGTTTTCAATATGAGAAGGATGAAGTCAGCTGAGAGACTTGGTAATTTTTCCTCTCTTCAGGAATCTTACTTCCCAGGTAATCATGTTTTTCCAGCTGATCCAGAGACTCTGGTGGATATCCTATTCCAGTCTGGAAACTGCTTTTCTAGGTCTTAGGTGAGTGAAATTGGGAGGTGTGGGACAAATATTTCAGGTGCTTCCCTGCAAAAAGAGGTAGCAGAGAGAAAAGAGCTGTAGTCTTGTAATCAGGGAATACCTATTGTCTCCTTTCTGCAGCCTCTTCCACTACCTCCACTCCAGCCCAAATTAGGCCCTTCCAGGGAGCCTTAAACACTTGTACTTGCTTATCCTTATACCCAGGCATTCACTCTCTCCAGCCTTGGCACTTCTCTCTCCTATCAAGCTTTCTTCCTCTTGAGACCTTTGACTGCAGACTCAATGAGCAAAGGGCATGCTCTGATGATGATTGCTTCTGTCAAACAGAGGCACCCGGGGTCAAGGCAGAGGCCATATCTACTTAACTGATCTTGCAGGGTTGTATGAGGATTAAATGAGATATGCCCAAGCAATCCATACATTGATAGCAGCCTTAAATAAAGTATAGAGGAATCGATTTGTGAATTAATCACATACAAACATAATTTCTCATTATCATGTACTGAACATCCTCTCTAGTGATTTCATATTTGTGAATAATGATATGGTCCTCAGGAACCAGGTGACCACTCATCTCTGCTTCCACCATGTAGAATCTCTATCCCAGCCCCATATTCAGAATGCCAGGTCAGCATGTAACCCAGCTCCATTGTGTGGACATTTTCAGTAGGACAAAGGCCCCAACATAGCACAAGCCAGCCCAGCAGCCCCTTTGGCTAGCTCCTGAGGCCCCCCCCTTCTCTCTCTTTCTCTGGTTATGCTTTGCTGACTGCTGACTCCTGGCAAAGTCCAGAACAATCACCAAGCTCTGAGTGCATCATCCCTCTCCCATTTAGTTAAGAGCTCTAATTAGCTCTTGAATCAGGTCAGGGTCCCCACATGTTGGAAATGGGGCAGTATGGGAAGTAGAGTAATCAAGGGGTTGTCCATTCTATTCTTCCCTCCTCCTTCCTTTCCTTTCTAGAGAGTTGGATACAGCCTCAAGCCAGGCACATCAATGCTCAGTACGGGTCAGGTCTTGCTCTAAGTACTTTATATGTGCTGTGTCATGTATTGGTATTCCTAGGGTTGCACCTTCAGTTTGTCTCCTGCTTGTTGTACTCTGTAACCTTCCCTTGGATGACCTCATCTACATCTGCCTCTCTCTTGAAATTTATATCCATATAACTACAGAACATTTTCACTTGGTTGCCCCAAAACACCTCAAATTCAGCCTATCCAAAGCTTAACTAATTATTTTTTTTCCATTTCAACATGGTTCTCCTTCTGTATTCCTCATTATGTCAGAAACCTATGAATTAACTTTGACCCATTCCTCAACCTCTCACTCTCATCCAATCAGTCACTAAAACTCTACTAATTCTTCCTTTTAGATAACTGGGCCATAGCATATCTCATCTGAAAACTCTAGTAGCCTCATACTGTTTGTCTGTTTCTACTCTTACCTACATCAATTCATTCTTCATGTTGCTGCCAGCATTTCCTTTTTATAAGGAGCTGGCATTTGTCATTTCCTTGTGTTCCCTTCACCAGCTCTTGAATGTCTGAAAGTTTAAATTCCTCATCATATCATACATAGACCTTTATAATCCAGCCTTTTCCAACTGCCTTCTCGTCCCCCGACTGTGGAGACTCTGGTAATATTATGCTTCTTGTGGTTCCTCAAACACTATTCTATTCCATAACCTAGTACTATAACCTAAACTGTTCCTTCTACCTCCAGTGTTCTTCCCCTTTTGTCTGTAGTTCTATAACTTTCTAATTGGGATGGATGGAAATATTAAGAATTAATTATTTGTTAACAAGGCAGGCAAATTATCTGAATGATGAGACTAAGTTTATTGGATAAATGGTCAGTAAAAATGAAATAATGACAGGTAAAGCAATTTCCTGAATAGGGAATAAAGTGGGCTGGGGATGTGGCTCAAGCTTTATAGCGTGCTTGCCTGGCATGCATGTGGCCCGGGTTCAATCCTCAGCACCACATACAAACAAAGATGTTGTGTCTGCCAAAAAATAAAAAATAAATATTAAAATTCTCAAAAAAAGAGAGAATAAAGTAATATGTCATTTTTTTTCTTTTTTTGAGGTAGGAGTACTGAGTGCTTTATCCCTAAGCTGCATCCCAGTCCTTTAAAAAAATTTTTTTATACGTTTATGGATCTTTATTTTATTCATTTATTTATATGTGGTCCTGAGAATTGAATCCAGTGCCTCACACATACTAGGCAAGCACTCTACCATGGAACCACAACTCCAGCCCTCGCATTCCTTTTTATTTTTTATTTTGAGACAGTGTCTTGCTAAATTGCTCAGAACTTGCATCCTCCTGCCTCAGCCTCTGCTGAATTGCTGGGATTACAGGCACGAGCCACCTGGAGCTGAGTCTCAAGTGATGATGTGAGGGATGTATAGCTATTGCTTCTGCAATAGCTCCAGGATGGTACAGAAAGAAAAAATAAAAACTACAGAAAGAATACTGTAACCTCTCTCTTGTTAGTACCCAAATGCAAAAAAAGAGAGAGAGAGAGAAAGCAGGACTTTTCTGAAGGAAATTTCTTTTCCCATCGTTTTTTCTCCTAGGCTTAAAAGACAACAAATGGAACTGGGCGTGGTGGCCTATGCCTGTAATCCCAGCGGCTCAGAAGGCTGAGACAGGAGGATCCCGATTCAAAGCAAGCGGCAGAGGGCGCTATACAACTGAGACACTGTCTTTAAATAAAATACAAAATAGGGCTGGGGGTGTGATTCAGTGATGGAGTGCCCCTGAGTTCAATCCGTGGTACCTAAATAAATAAATAAATAAGACAACAAATTGGGGGTGAGGGGTGGAGGGTGGTTGGGGGTGATGGATGTGGGGGTCGGGGTGGAGGGAGGGATGAAGGGGAAGGGCAACAAATGAACCTCTTCTCTCATTGAAGTGGTTGAAAAGGCTGGGCCAGCCTGTCCCCTAGTGGAGATAATGTGTCACTACACTCCTCAGATACTGACAAAACTCTCTCCCTTTATGCTTAGTAGTCATTTATTCATCCTTAAACAATGAGCATATATTCTGTGCCAAGGGGAATGCTGAAGCCCTGAGGCTCTGAGAACAAAAGATTTAATTTCCATTCTTAAAAATCCACAGCCTAAAAGGTATGGTCACACACACACACCTGTAATCCCAGCTACTTGGGAGGTGCAAGTAGGATGATTCCAAGTTCTAGGCCAGTCTGGGCAATTTAGCAAGACTCTGCTTAAAATTTTCTAAAAAATTCAAAGGAATGGGGATGTAGAGTGGTGGTAGAATGCCCCTGGGATCAATTCTCAGTACTGGGGGAGTGAGGGTGAGGGAAGGCAACAGAAGAATTCATAGCCTAATGGTTGAGATAGTAGCTGCCTGTTTCTATGTTCCCTTGCAAACTGATGCAGTAGTCCAGGAAAAAATAATGTGATAGAAACTCAATGACAGTATGAAATGAGAGTCACAAAGTCAAGGTCTCCCAGGTTTCCAGGCAACTGGTAATTCAGAGTCATGGCATGGAGGAGGTTGAGGTGACTGGATATCGGGTATACATGTCCAATAGGCTACTGAATGTGCAGATCTGAAACTCAGAAAATAAATATGAGGTAGATGTTTTGAGAATCTATCTCCAATAAGTGACAAAAGGCTACATCGGCCATTCTTAACAGTATGTTTCTTGGAAAGAATATGTTAGCTGAGATTTTGAACAGGTGGAGCTTTCATTCCTTATTTCTGCCTTTCAAGCCATAGCTATGATTTTGGGAAACTCTCCCGAACAATCCCCCATATACTCATTCAGAGGTTTCTCTTTTGTTTCCTGAGCATCTTGTCATCATGTAATTATGGCACTTTCTGCATCAAATTGCAACAATCAACATTCTAATCCATCCCCAGTTAGACTGTAGGCCTTTGAAAGAAGGAACTGTGTTTTATGAAACAGAACAAACACAAAGTGGTAGAGTGCTGCCTAACATGTGCAAGACCTGGGGTTCCACCTCCAGAACTGGGACAAAAATAAATAAATAAATAAAAAGTAAACAAATACACAAAGAAGGTAGGACAAAGCAGTTATATCATGTAAAGTCTTATGATCATGAAAGGGAATTTGTTGCAGGCACATCAAAGTATTTAAATAGGGGAATTGCAGGATGGGATTTGGGATTTAGAAATAGCACTCTGAATGTAGTGTGGATTTTGAATACCAGACAGAGAGAAGCTAGTACATTAGAAGGTACATAACTACATTATGATGAGAAAACTCTAGGCCGGGCAGAGTGCCACATGTCTATTAATCCCAGTAGCTGGGGAGGCTGAGACAGGGGATTACAAATTCCAGGCCCACCTCAGCAATTTACCAAGACCCTACCTCCAAATAAAAAATAGATCAATGGAGCAGAGCTCCTTGGCGCAGGCCTGAAATACCAGCAGCTAGGGAGGCTGAGGCGGGAGGATTTGAGTTCAAGGCCAGTCTCAGCAATTCAGCAAGGCCCTACACAACTTAGTGAGACTCTGTCTTTAAATAAAATATGAAAAATAGGTTGGGGATGTGGCTCAGTGGTTAAGCCCCCCTGGGTTCAATCCCCAGTACAAAAAAAAGGGGGTGGGGTGGGGAGAGAGAACTCTAATTGAGATTAAGGATACAAGTGACCTGAACTAGGATACACGTGACCTGAACTAGGACTGTGTCCACTAGAATGGTGGTTAAAACTGGGGAAGGGGAATAGTTTGGTTAGTTTTTTAGTCTTTCAAAGATCTAAAGTTATTTTTTTGAGGGGTGGGAAGAGGGAGGTGGGATGTTCATATCAGATTGACCAACAGAACCTTGAGAAGTAGAGGGATTGAAACACTTTAGAAAGCAGCAACACAGAACCTCAAGCAGATCAAAATGTTAAATGTAGACTGTTCATAATCACCTACCTAATACCTACTCCACCCTGAACCAATATACTTTTGGTCATGCTGGGAAAACTGATTAGTTTAAAATCTTCTCAACCTTGAAAATACAAACCCACCGTTCAGTATTATGTATTTAACATTTATTTGTCAAGCTGTATTCTAAATTGTTTATTTTTCCGGTGCTGGGGATGGTGATACTTAAGGTTTATGGGTTGCATTATTTCAGCTTTGCTAAGGTTCTGGGAAGCTAAGAAATTAAGAGATGGGCCCAAAGTGAAGCTGGGGGTCGAATAAAATTAGTTTAATTCTAAAATACATGCTTCTAAACATCTGGCTACACCTTCTCTCCAAAGGTTTTAGTCAGTTCAAACGAGCGCCGTTTTTCTCCACGAAAAAACGGATCAACTGCACCAGAACTGGAGAGAAGTCACCGAAATGGTGGTTCCGCGCAGGGCGTCGGTTCCTTTACGTCATCACGCTGCGCGGCCGCCTCGCGCATCACGTGCTCTGGGAACTGGTCGGCAGATGGCGGGGTATGTAGGGTAGCAGGGATACGTGCCCTGCGTTTCTGTGGCGTAAGATGGCGCTGCACTTTGCACGTTCTTGGCGCTTGTACAGCTGGGGAGCCAAACGATGTGGGGCTGCCGCAGGGGAAGCCCGAAGAGGTAGGATTATTACTTTTTACTCACGTTTGCCTCCCAAAGTTTCTGGCTGTTATTCCCGGAAGCTGCTCAGACAACTTCAACCCTCTCTAGCCATCTCCCCTCCCCCTCTGCATTGGTTTTTCAATTCTAACCCTCAGACCCCATCTACTGACCCAGTCCGAGTTTTTCGACTGTCTATACTAAAATGATGACCCCCAGTCTTACCAGCTTGTTTTTCTTTTTTTCTTGGGGCTGGAGATTAAACTCACCGGCGTCTACTGTTGGGCTATATCCCCACAACTCCTTTTATTTTATGAGACAGAGTTTCACTAAGTTGCCCAGGCTGGCTCAGAACTTGCAGGCTTCCTGTCTCAGCCTTCTGATTAACTGGTATTACAGGCGTGCTTAACTTCTCCTGGCTTCCAGCTTGCCTTTCAACTCTTCCTTGCTTCCTTGTGATCTCCTGAGTTGCCTGCTTCAGATCAGAATATAGCACCAGCCCTAAGGTTTTAACCACTGTCATCATCCAGTCTTTTTGCTCCGCCCGCAGGCATCAGTTTCAAACTGGAAGAAAAAACTGCCCACAGCAGTCTGGCACTCTTCAGAGGTGACACAGGTGTCAAATATGGCTTGGTAGGATTGGAACCCACCAAGGTGGCCCTGAATGTGGAGCGCTTCCGGGAGTGGGCAGTGGTGCTGGCAGACACAGCGGTCACCAGTGGCAGACATTACTGGGAGGTGACAGTGAAGCGCTCCCAGCAATTCCGGATAGGAGTGGCAGACATGGACATGTCCCGGGATAGCTGCATCGGTATTGATGATCGTTCCTGGGTGTTCTCCTATGCTCAGCGCAAGTGGCACACCATGTTGGCCAACGAGAAAGCCCCAATTGAGGGTATTGGGCAACCTGAGAAAGTGGGGCTGTTGTTGGACTATGAGGCCAAGAAGCTGAGCCTGGTGGATGTGAACAAGGTCTCTGTGGTCCACACGCTACAGACAGATTTCCGGGGTCCGGTGGTGCCTGCTTTTGCTCTTTGGGATGGAGAGCTGCTGACCCACTCTGGGCTTGAGGTGCCAGAGGGTCTCTAGTATGTCCGTTATTAGAGTCCCTAATCATACTCTTGGCCAGTTTCCAACTGAAAGTATATGAAGACCTCTATCTCCCACAATTCATTGTTGGGTCCTCTGTGCAATATCTTAGTCATTTTCTGTTTCCTACCCCCATGAAAGCTAGGCATACGGTCAAGGTTTCCTTCAAACTATCGTGGGTTTCCTGGGCACCACAGGTATAGTTTCCCATACTTTGTTCCTTTAGTCGCTGTGCCTCCCATCCCTCAAAACTATTCAGTCTTAGGGTCTTGTCTTTTAGCTTGGTTGAATTTATTCACTATGCTACCTCTCTCTCCCTTTATCTGTATGCTACTTGTTTGTTTTGGGGTTTCTATCAAATCTCTCCAGAGTAAATCCTTTCTACCTCTGGCTGGAGGAGTGGTGCAGTCAGTGACTTGGTCCTTCCTCTGCAGCACCTACAGAGTCTGGTCTCTGGTCCTCAGTCTTTATTGACTCAGTGGGTCAGAGTGAAAACAGAACCCCCAAGTACCTCAGCGCCAAAGACCCGCAGCTCCACACAGATGGCAGCTATCCTTAACCTGAGTCCATTTAACTTCATTTGTACACCTCCTGTACCCAGCCAATCCATCATAATCATTGTGCCAGTTATAACTGTGACAAAGGGAAAAGAACTAGGGAGAAATCTAGGGGATTAGTGTCAGAAATATTATTCTTAAGAAGTTCCATCTTCATTTCTGACACAGTTAAAACTCCAGAGGAAGGAAGGCGGCCTAAGGTTTTGCATAGTCCATTTTGGGGTCTATTGAGACTCAAACACTCATTCCTCTTAGCAACATAATACACTGATCCTAAAACCATACTTGGGGTTGAGGGTGAAGTAAGTGACTATGTACATGAAATGTGTGTTGTTTGGGCTCTGTCTGACCCTGTGTTCTATTTTATTCTACCTTCTATGATGGTGATAAAGCTGGAATACCTGAGGAAAAAAGAGAATGACTGAGTTTAACAAAAGTAATTTGTGTAATTAAAGTTTATTTGAGCATAAAATACTTTCTCTGTCTATAAAATTGCTATTAGCAGTAGCAGCAGCAGGTTCTGGCCAAGGGGGACTGATCTCTCCAGACTACTAAAGCTGGGTACATAGGCTCCCTCTTTCTCTCACTGTGATTTATACATGTGCATGGTAGCTAGAGTCCTTCCGTCGAAGTGTGGTTTCTTCAAGAGAGGACTTGGCTGAAGACCTGTGATGGTTTTGAGTGGACCAAGCCATTAGACCATAATGCAGACTGTCCATGGATAGCTCTACAAGTGGTATCCCTTGAGGAAAGGGGTATTTTAACTCTCATAGAAAGCACTGGCCTATGTCACAATGGCTTTCTTGGTCCCCACTGAAGAAACTCTCCTTAATACTTTTTTGGTAGTTATGGATTAAGTGTGTGGCCAGCACATGCTTTTTTCTTAAGCAGGGACTGTCCATGATCTGTTATTCTCAAACCATGCTCTCTAAGTTCTCTTTGGACAGGGCCTCAGCTGCTGCCTCAGCCTGAGTCTCAGAGAGTGTGTAGGAGTCCTGGTAATCTTGAAGCAGTTTGACCACCTCCAGGTGGTTGAATTGCACAGCATCATCCAGGGGAATGTTGCCCCACCTGAGGAACAATGAGCAAGATCAGGCAAAGGAGACATTAAGAGTGATGTAGTTGTATATCTGTGCATGGTGGGTAGTGGGCAGTGTTGGAGAAGCTGTGCCACCCTCCCTTCCATGTCCCCGGCACACTTTTTTTTTTTTTTTAAATATATATTTAGTTGGTGATGGACCTTTATTCATTTATTTATATGTGGTACTGAGAATCAAACCCAATGCCTCACACATGCTAGGCAAGTGCTCTATCACAGAGCCCCAACCCAGCCCCAACCCTCCCCCTTTTTAGCCTAATTTTTCTTACCTATCCTTAACAAAAGGGTTCACTTTGCAAGCCTCGATCAGAAATTTAACAACTTCTGTGTGTCCTAGGAATAGGGGCAGAAGGAAAATGATAGGATACAGATCTTAAACCCTTTTGTACAGACCCTTGACAGCCAGAGACTGTTTTGAGAGGAGAAAAGGCCTCTTTCCATTTTGCTCCCTGTAAACACTCAATAACAGTTTGGCTGCCAGCTGAATTGTCAGAACTAGTTGTTGGCCCTGGAACCTTGAAGACACATAAAACAGGGTATCTTAGTAGAAAAGAAAGGGGCTTATGCTCTGCCACCCACTTAAATCCTTCAGATACCTTCAGCTGCAGCAACATGTAGAGCTGTGCGGGAGTCATAGTCTTTCTGTTCCATATCCATGGCTGACAAGGCAAACCTGAGGTAGTAGAAAGTGGCTAGGATTACCCAGATCAGTCTGTAATCACTAATGTCCTTTCTAATGTGGAGTCAGACTGGATGGACTCCAGAAAAAGTGAAACGGTTAATGCTACAATCTGAAGGCTATATAATTTGTTCTAGATGAGACTGTAATTCCCACTTCAGAGAAATGAGATTGTGATGCTTCCAAAAGCATTATTGCTTACATGGTTGTTGATGTTGGTAATCCACTGAGGCAAGTTAACTATGCCCTTAACACTCAAGTTAATAACACTGTCATTTATTAAGTTCTTATGTGGTAGATACTTTGTTTAAAAAAAAAACAACAAAACACTTAAATCTACATCCATTTGGTCTAGGCCTCAAGCTGAAGCACTTAACTGTTTTGCTATGTGGCCCCTAATAAGATCTCTGAACAGCAGTATTTTTACTGTGAATATCTGGTTATGGTAAAATTACCTTCGAAGAGCTGAGACATCTCCACTATAGGCAGCAAACAACAGGTTTACCACAGTCTTGTTCTGGAAGGCAAATCATAGCCATCTGAGATTAATTGTGGCTTTGACTCTGCCCTTGCCTAGTTCTGCCTTGTGATGACCTCCATGGATGCTTAGGCAATGAAGCATTACATCATATTCTGTTTAGAAATAATCTTATAAGGAACCTGGGGTTTTCCTTACCCGAACTTCTCCCCCTTCACGTCGTGGGTCTAATTTCCGAGCACAGTGCCTCAGGTTGTCATAGTTGTGGAAGTTAAAGAGAGACACCAACTTCTAGAATTGCAAGCCAAAGATATTGTTTACTTATTCCTTGCACTTGGTAGGAGCTCAAAATTGCTTTATTTACTTAAAGTAGCTACCACTAAATAAACTTATTGCTTAATTCAAAAATATTAAGTGGGCTGAGGATGTGGCTTAAGCAGTAGCGCGCTCGCCTGGCATGCGTGCAGCCCGGGTTCGATCCTCAGCACCACATACAAAGATATTGTGTCCGCCAAAAACTAAAAAAAAAAAAAAAATGTTAAAAAATTCTCTCTTGTCTCTCTCTCTCCCTCTCTATTAAAAAAAAAACTTATATTTATATATATATATATATATATATATATATATATGTACTATGTGCAGAATAACTCACCTGGCAAAAGTTGATGCCTCTATGACTGTTCCCCAGCTTGTCCAGTGGAGGTGACAGACACATCATTCCCATGACATTGGGAACCACCAGGAGGATGGCTCCTGACACAGCTGATTTGGCTGGCAGGCCCACCTGGGGAACAAATTTGAAGCTGAGGATGAGCTTGGGGTCCCCCAAATCTAGGAAAACAAACAAGGTAGGCTATTCTAAGTGACTGCATGGGCAAAGCCACAACCACCTCAACCTTTCAGACTTTTCTTACTTATTCCTTGCGCTTGGTAGGAGCTCAAAATTGCTTTATTTACTTAAAGTGGCTACCATTAAATAAACATTGTTTAATTCAAAAATATTAATTACTATGTACTTAATATTTATTTAATTAATTCATTGATAAAGTTAGGAAATGTTAATTGAAATATTAGCACTCTGCTAGCTAGAACTAGGGTAAAGTCACATTCTGGTGGTAGAAGGTAAGCAATAAACAGGCAACAATAAATAATTACTACAAACTGAGAAGAAAAGGAAGGTGCTGTGACCAGCGTTGTAGGTGGACCCATCTGAGATAGGGAAGTTAGAAAAGCCTCCTGGCTGGGAATGTAGTTCACTGGTAGAGCTTGCTTGCATGGGGGAGGTCTTGGGTTCAGTCTCTAGCACTGAAGGAAAAAAAAAAAAAAGGCCTCTCCTGAGAAGTGACACAGAAGCTGAGACCCAGAAGACAGCCACAGGAAGGGTTGCACAAGAGTGATTCAGAAGGTGCACCTTCATGTGTTTGTATTTGAGGAACTGTGTCTGACAACCTCCTGTGAGGATTCTCAGCCTAACAGCCTAGCTGGAGATTTGTGAATAAGAAGCAGGAACAAACTTCCATCTCTCTATTTTCAGAGACCAGTGTCCTGTTTTGGCACAGGGCTCACCACTGATAGATGGCAGGGCCCAAAACACTCACATGGAAGGCAAACTGGCCCGAGAAGTCATACATGCCACAGGAATGCATGAGGCTGAGGGTGTTGCGCACTGCTTCAGCACTCAGAACGCTCTCGCCTGTGATGGGACAGATTCCACCATTGGCAAGGGTGGCTGCCATGACACTGCCTGATTCACAGGTGACCTCCACAGAGCACAGCTGTGGAGACAAGGGAGAAGTGAAGATGTAATGTGGATGTGAACATGGTGCTTTTGGGAATAGAACAGTGTTCTTAGCATCCAGATCTTTAACAAATTGCTTAATATTCCTGACAGAACCATGTGAGTAAGAGAAGGAAGGCAGTCTGTCCTGTTTCCTTGGCCCTCAGGGTTTGCTTACCTGAAAGTAGAGATCAAGGGCAGCCATCATGTCCACCCCCTTAGGAAAGCACTGCAAGGAAGAAGAGGGAAAACATTCTCTTCAGGCCATTGACAGCCCCTTTCTCACTCCAGGGTCTCAGCCAAATTTCCCAACCCCTACTATCCTTCCACCAGCAGCAGAATTCCCAGAAACTCTACTGGCCTTCCCAGTTACCTTCTTTTCCTTGAGATAATAGCCGATGGCATAATTCCGATCCCCTGTTTCCTTCTCTGACTGGAATCTGAAGCAAACACCCAATTTAGTGCTTAATATTTGAGAGGTAGGTATGGGGAGAAGGGGAAAAATTGCCTTCCCTGAGAGACACAGAACTACATCAGTGCCTTTATAACTTTTCACAGTAATATTAGAGGACATTTCTGAACCTAAGCAAATACTCAGCATAGCTTTGTTGTAAAAAACAAAAAACAACCCCTAAAGTTGTCTATTCATCTAGTCTTAAGAACACTGGTGAGACTCTGGCTTTGAGGTCTTGGCAAGGCCTTAGACACAAACCATCATGCTACCTCTCCTTACATATTAACTAGAAATTGAACAAATTATTTCACAAAGTAAACAAATGTCAATGAAGGGGCTCAGAGGAAGCTAGGAGGCCAAAGTTCCTATGGAATTCCTTCCTAAGATCCTCTCATCCCTCCCCCAATCCCATGTGTACACACACCACCCAATGTGTTCAGATAGTTTTGAACAAGGCCTTACGTGGCATTGCTGAAACCCATGAATTCATTTCCAGCCATTTTGTTCAGATATTGCAACACCTAGAAGAGAAGAGGGGCAAGAGAGGCTCACCTGACCGAGAACTCCTACTAAACACATCCCAGGCTGAACAGTCCTTCTGAACCACTCAGCCCTTATCCCAGCTTTGCCTGAGAGGACAGGGACTTCAAGAGGATTTCCTCCCTGAAGCAGCAGATGCCCACTTCTCTGGAAATAAGCCTTCTAGTATGGGTGCACCTGATACTGGGTCTACAGCCAAGTACTTGGGGCAGCTGGAGGGGTCAGCATGACATGGTGAAAGGCAGCTAGGAGCTGAGTAGCAAGGGAACTTACAAAATCAAACTTCTCTGCTTTGTTACAGTCCATCTACAGAGAAAGAAAGAGATGTCAGTGTCTCAAGCCAAGGACAATGACAAAGGAAAAGGTCAAGCACTTAGTAGAGTTAAAAAATGTTAGACTAGTCTTGCTACACCTTTTTCTTTGTGTCTCAAAGACAGGATTTCATTGTGTTACCCATGCTGGTCTCAAACTTATAGGATCAAATGATCCTCCTACCTTAGCTTCCTGAATAACTGAGTCTGTGGGCACATGCCGCCATGCCCTGGCAAACTTCTTTCCTTTTTAAACAACTGAGACCTTTTTTGGGGTGTGTGTACTGATTTTTTTTGTGTGTGTATGTGTGTGTGTGGTGCTGGGGATTGAACCCAGGGCCTTGTGCATGCAAGGCACTCTATCAGCTGAGCTATATCCCCAACCCCTATATATTGATCTTAAAAAACAAACAATTTAGATTTTTATTAAGGCACAAAGGTACAGATAACTTCACATGCTCAGTAAGCCTGAGTCCTCCCACTTTCATTGTCTCTCTGAGCCCTTATCTCTGACTCCCACTTTTATTTTCTTACCTCCAGTCCTGTCTCCAAGTTCTACTCCTCTCATTCTCATCTTTTTTTTTTTTTTAATACCAGGGATTGAACCCAGGGGGCACTTAGCTACTGAGCCATATCCCCATCCCTTTTTGTATTTTATTTAGAGACAGGGTCTCACTAACTTGCTTAGGGCCTTGTTGAATTGCTGAGGCTAGCTTTGAACTTGTAATTCTTCTGCCTCAGCTCCTGAGCTGCTGGGGTTTCAGGAGTGTGCCACTGCACCCAGCCCTGATTCCCATCCCTTAATATACCATGCTAGAATCTTAATTTAGCTCATTCTGACTCCCATGCCAATCCCAAGACTGAACGGAGTGACAGAAATCGGATGAGTGTATCTGTTGCATATATTATATCCAACCATATTGACAGCTGACAACAAAGCTAAAGATTTTTTTTTCCCCTTTTGGTGGTGCTAGGATCAAACTCAGGGTCTTTGCAAGTGCTGTGCCATGGAGCTACATCCCTAACCCTGAAGCTAAAGATTTTAGTTGAGTCAGGATCAATATGGCCAACTTAGATGGGAATGGGATGAAGCAGGTCCCAGAGACAGGGCTGTAGATAGAACCATCACAGAATAGGGATAGAGACTTGGCCTGATTTCCTACCCTCAGACTCACTGCTTCATGCACACGTCAGCTAGAGTCAACACCACAGGGACTCTGACACCTGAATTGCTGGGGGAAGGGTTATTAACACCACCTTCCCCAGGAAGGACTGTGATTGGCTTCAGAATGTTTCTGCCCACGCTGCTCCCAAGTTCTTGCTTAAGCGCTGGGAGACCTACAGCTGATGGGCTTGCCTGACACCCTTGCTCAAGGCCAACTCACAGTTCTAGGTGACGTGAATAACTGCCCTGGCCTGGCCATTCACCCTTCTTTGCATGTTTCCCTCACCCAGAAGTGGCCAATCGGTGCCTAATAATGCTGTCCTCCCCCTGTCTCTGGCATTTGGCCCTTGATCCTAGGCAGGGGTCAGGATCTGCTCACTCCTCCAAGGGCCTGGAAGCTCTAGATTCTACTCATAGGTGGGGGGAGGGAATGATATAGGGTGAAGGTGGAGGAGGTGATGCAGCCTCTCTTACTGGCATCCTCAGCATAACACACGGATCCCTGTTACGCTCATACAAAGCCTCCTGGGAACCCTCAAAGGAATCAGTATCCCACTGGCCTCCCTGGAGAGCTTAACAGATAGGAGGGATATAGGAATAAGGGGGCTTAGAGAAGAGTACCTTTCAGAAAGTTAGTGTGTCACTGACCTTGATCAGGGAGCTGACAACAATGGCACCAGCATTGACCATGGGATTATGAGGAATTCCTGGGGAAATACAAATTGTGCAGGGTCTTATCAGTCACTGAACAAAGACTCCTTTACAGCCTGCCCTCTCTGTAGGTTAAATAAGAAAGATTTCTTTGCTGGGGTAAAAGGAATATCAGGGCTAATCAGGAAAAGCAGTGTTTACAGCCGTACCACTCTGATCACGCTTGATCGTCTCTGATCTCACAAGCTAAGCAGGGTTAGGCCTGGTTAGTAGTTGGATGGGAGGAAAGGCAAAGAAACAAATGAAAAAGGCTTGGGGGAAGGAGCAAGAGTTTGGTCTGAGCTCTGGGGGTGCTCACCTTCCTCATTGAGGGAGAGTTTGTTGTAGCGCAGGCCGCTGGGCTCCTTGCCCACAAACTTATGCACGTAGTCAGTGCCTAGGGTGCTTATGGAGATGGCATAGGTGAGGGGCTTCACGCAAGACTGCAGGCAGAAGGGGATCTTTGTGTGGCCCACAGAGTGCCTGGAGGCAGACAGGTACAATGAAAGGGGTTGGCCTTTGTTCTGTACCTGTGCCCTTCCTCCCCTTCCTCTCACCCAGCATCTCACCGTTGTCCATCCACAGTACATAGGGAGACACCCCACAGGTCTGGGTTTGACTTGGCCAGGTGAGGGATGTAGGCCGCCACCTGGGCAGGAGTGGGTAGAGAAAAGGGAGAAAGATGGATGTGGAGAAGAGTATGGAGTTCAGGATTAGGAGAGTTTTTTTGATAAAAAGCTAAATTCTGACTCCAGCATGGCAAATGAATTCCCTTCTATTTGTTGTTCCCAGAAACTCCAAGCCTTAAGTCCTAGGGGATCTTATCTATCTGTAGCCTCTGTCCTGTAGTGATGGCAATAAAGTTCATGGAAGGTTAAAAAGGAGAATTCTGGGGTCAGCTTCCTGTTTTGATTTTTAGATTCAATTACTATAAGTCTCTGACAATTCACTATGCCACAATCTCCTAAGAAAACTAGGATTCCCTCGCTTGCTCTAGGAACCTGTTTAGAAACACATGGAGCTATTTCCACATTTTTAGAGGTTCTGCTTCTCATTTCGCATCCATTGGATTCCCAGCCCCAGGAAGTCTCTAAGAATTAAGATATATCTGGCCCAGAGCCCTTGCCCCTCCCTTATCCCCCCCCCCAGCCCTCACTTTGCCTCCTGTGAGCTCTTTGGCATCCTCAAAGATGCGATCCACATGGCCCGTGAACTCCTCAAAATCGGGAATGACAAACTTCTTTCGGAATGCCTGGGTCAGGAGCACAATGTTGCTGCTCACACACCTGGATCCCAGACACGATTGCATTAGGGGGCTGCAGACATACAGCAGGGACTCACTCTGGAGCCATGGAGGTTGGGAATAAAGAAGGTTGTGAGTGGTCATGTGGTTTTAGACCAACAGCTTTGGCAAGTCACTTTATCATTTTGGTTTTGAGTTTCTTCACCCCTAAAATGAACAATAGTAATAACATGGAAAGATACCTCAAGACATAATGTCTTGAGATATAAGAAAAAAATAATTACTAGAATAAGTATAGTATGTCATTTTTATATTTTAGAAATCCTAAGTCTTATATTTATGTATATTCATATATATGTGTGACTACATAGGATATTATCTAAAAGATATCCACTAATCTGTTAACAATGTTTACTTCCAGGAAAAGGGGCTAGGACTGGGAGAAAAGGGAACTGAGAACAAATATTTCTATATTGTTCAGAATTCATAATGAGTATTCATATATTACTTGTGTGATGAATAATAAAACAAAATGAAGTGTTGAATTATATAATCCCCAAGATTTCTATATGCTCTGATATCTGTGTCCACAGAACAGTTTTGAAAATAATGCCCTCATTTCTGGGGCCCTCACTTTTGGAAGAGATTTCGGTCCAAGAGGCCACCACTGCTAGACTCTTGGACCATGTGGTGCATCTGACTCATGCAGTCCCGGAGCCGGGGATCTGATGTCTGCAGTCCAGTGGCCTTCAGTGCCTTTAGGGAAAGAAGAGGCCTGGTAAATTTAGCTCAAAGAATAGTATTTTAATCCTAATAGTCTTTCCCAATAGATACTCAGTTACCTCAATCCCAATTACAACAAAAGGTAGGACAAGTGGATTTGGAAATTAAAAGGGAATGAAGCAGCTTTGAAGGTTAACAAGGGATTCCTGCCCCTTTTCAGCTAGTTGTGTTTAATCTGGCCCTGGGGCAGAGATGGGATTGTCTCCTTAGCTTAGGCATCTGTTATTACCCACCTGCATTCTCTAACCTCATGCAGTAACCATTAGGTGTCCTGTATCTGTCCTACCCTCCTTTTCCCACTTTCCATAGATCTAAGGATTAGGGTTCAGAACAGGTAGCGGGCAACTTACACTAGTGAACTTGTGGATGGGGATTCGTTCCTGTCCCTCAGCAATAGTGTAGAAGAGCAGATCACCCAGGCGGGACAGCATGCCACACTCTGATGCATCACTGTTTGGGGGCAGAGACAGGGGAGGAGGGCAGGAGCCTGAGAATCACTCCTTGCTCCTCCTCCTTGAACATGGGCTGATCATTAGGTGAGTGTCCTCATTCTGTGTCTCTTCCCTAAACCATCTGATCTGTCCTGAGAAGTGTACCTCTCACTTTCTAGCTTTTACTCATAACTAAGATCTTTATTTCTACTCGCCTACTTGACACTTCTAGACCATAGGCACTGAAAACTCAGCATGTCCAAACCTAAGTCATCTTACCTTCCCGCCTCTTCTCGTGTTTCCCATCTGGGTCACATAAAATTACTACCACCTGGGTGCTAGGCTGGAAATGCAGAACAATTTTGGTAGTTCCCATACCTTAAGTCCATGTTTGGTTGGCCACTAAAACTGGATGAATCTACCTCTGTAATACCTCTCAAATCTGTCCTCTTCTTTCCCCCCAAGCAATATGGTATAGTAGAAAGGATCGAAGGTTGCTCCTTAATAGCTGTGTGATGTTGGGCAGATCACATAATATTGTTGAACCTGCTTCCTAGTCTATAAAATAAGAGTGGTAATGTCTACTTCACATGGGTAATATGAGCCTAAATTAAGATCATATTCCATGAAAAACTGTCTTAACACAAAGTAGATGCTCAGTAAATCAGAACTCAATAGCTCCTTGTTGTCTGTTACCTAATTGCCACTATACACTCTTGACTCCCCAACTATCTTCTGCAATGTGCTACCTATTTTCTTAAACTCAGAATAACTCAAAAACTTTGTGATGGCTCCCTAGTGCTTACAGAAGAAGTTATTTCTTGGTTTGGCATTCAAGGCTCCTTAGAACCTGCTAACTTGCTGGGTGCAGGTAGTGTATGCCTGTAATCCCAGCCACTCAGGAGGCTGAGGCAGAAGGGCTGCAAGTTGGAAGTCAGCCTAAGCAAATTAGTGAGACATGGGGTTGGGGAGGTGGCTCAGGAGGTAGCACACTCGCCTGGCATGCGCAGGGCGCTGGGTTCGATCCTCAGCACCACATAAAAATAAAAATAAAGATGATGTGTCCACCAAAAACTAAAAAATAAATATTAAAAAAATTTTCTCTCACTCTCTCTTTAAAAAACAAAATTAGTGAGACACTGGGGATGTAGCTCAGTGGTAAAGTACCCCTAGGTTCAATCCCCAGCACCAAAAAACCTGCCACCTTTCTTTTGCTATTCCCCACCATTCTCCCACATTCATTATGAGAAGTTAATAGATGGTTCCCCAAATGGGCCAGGGACTGTGAGGTTTCCTGGACTTTATGTATGCTGTGATTTCTGCATGGAATGACCTTCTTCTCCTTTAATTAGCATAGTCCTGTCCATCCTTCAAGGTCCAGTTCAAATGCCACCAACTCTGTAATATCTCCCCAACCCTCCAGATTTTACTTATGTTGTTGCTGGGGTGGCACATAAACCATTTTACTGTCGGAGGATTCTTCCCTTGTTCAACTAGGTTTTTGTCTTCGTATCTTTGAGCAAAGTGGGTCTTTGATAAGAATTACCATGTTACATAATTAGGAAGGTCCCTGTACCTCCCAAATCTCTCTCTCAATGGTTATGGCACCAAAAATTCTTTTTTTTTTTTTAAAGAGAGAGTGAGAGAGGAGAGAGAGAGAGAATTTTTAATATTTATTTTTCAGTTCTCGGCGGACACAACATCTTTGTTGGTATGTGGTGCTGAGGATCGAACCCGGGCCGCACGCATGCCAGGCGAGCGCGCTACCGCTTGAGCCACATCCCCAGCCCCCCAAAAATTCTTTAGACACCAAAGACTTCTTGATCTTCAAGAGTTCCTCTATTAACAGATTTAGAGGAATGATATCAAATCAAATACGACAGTTGAGATTTAGACCCTTCAAAGCCCTTTGACCCAATAACTTGGTTTCCAGGAATACATTCACTTATCTATAAAGTTACATATTCATTGCATAATTAAAAAGATTTAAAACAACTGTACATTAGTAGGGAAATAGGTAAATTATGAGTTTATTCATATAATGAGATGTTATGCCCTGTAAATAAAATGAAATTAGGGACTGCTTTGAGTACTGATCTCTAAGATGTAATATTAACTAAAGAAGCTTGTTTCAGAACAGAGTATGCAGAATGAAACTATTGATGTTTAAAAATATGTGTTTCCTTATTCCAGTACAACATATTTCTGGCAGGACATATAAGAAACAGGTAAAACTCATCTCTAGGAGAAGCAGTTGGGGCTACGAAAACAGGGTGGGAGGGATGCTTTTCACTATAGTATCGTCTATACTTTTGAATTTTGAACCATATAACTATATTGTCCATGAAATAAGACACTAAAAAACTAAAGATTCTCAAGAAGCTTGGCATAGAGTAGGCATGTGTGCGTTTCGGACCAGGAGGAACACCAGAAGGGGAAGGGATCCAATTTTGGAGGAAACCGTCACAATGCTAGTATCTGTAGGAAAGGGGTGGGGAAGCCATATGAGGGATAACTAAAAGAGGAAAGTTTGTAGGGATGTTTGGTTATTTTGTTTTATGTTTTGCAGTACGGGAGATTGATCCCAAGGCCTCAGGCATGCTAGAAAAGTGCTCTACCACTGAGCTACATTCCCAGCCTTTGTAGGAACACCTTGAAAGCAGGTCTCTGTGCCTGAAAGCTGATAGATAGGAAATAATGCCACATCATTTCTGAATGTCTCAAAATTCTTTAAAAAATTGCATATTTTTTGGGGGGGCGGTACTGGGGATTGAATTCGGGAGCAATCAGCCACTAAGCCACATCCTCAGGCCTGTTTTGATTTATTTAGAGACAGGGTCTCACTGAGTTGCTTAGTGCCTCACTTTTGCTGAGGGTGGCTTTGAACTCGAGATCCTCCTGTCTCAGCCTCCTGAGCCACTGGGATTACAGGCGTGTATCACCATATGACGCTAAAAAATTGCATGCCTTTTGATTTAGATATAGACTGATCACCAATATAATGTTGAAGGGAAAAAAGGTATAGAATAATGTGTACAGTATAATATCATTTATTAAAAAGATAATATTAACATGTATTATATGCATTAAAATATCTCCAAAAGACTATAGAAGATATTAGTGTCATCAGATGTTTCGGGAACAAAATTTCCTAGGAATTTACTCTTAAGAAATAATTGTGGGCTGGGATTGTGGCTCAGCGGTAGAGCGCTTGCCTAGCATGGGGGGGACCCGGGTTCGATTCTCAGCACCACATAAAAATAAAGGCATTGTGTTGTGTCCATCTACACCTAAAAAATAAATATTAAAAAAAATAAATAATTGTGAGGGGCTTGGGTTGTGGCTCAGTGGTAGAGTGCTTGCCTCTCATGTGTGAGGCACTGGGTTCAATTCTCAGCACCGTATATAAATAAATGAATAAAATAAAGGTCCATCAACACTAAAAAATATTTTTAGAAAAAGAAATAATTGTGAGGTGCTGGGGTTGTGGCTCAGTGGTAAAGCTCTTGCCTCACATGTGTGAGGCCCTGGGTTTGATTCTCAGCATCGCATATAAATAAGTAAAATAAAGGTCCATCAACAATTAATAAAATATTTAACAAAGAAATAATTGTGAACCAGGCATGGTGCACACACCTTTAATCCCAGTGACTTAGGAGGCTGAGGCATGAGGATCATGAGTTCAAAGTAAACCTCAGCAACCTAGCAAGACTCTGTCTCAAAATATCTTAAAAAAAGGGCTAGGGGGCTGGGGATGTGGCTCAAGCGGTGGCGCGCTCGCCTGGCATGCATGCGGCCCCGGGTTCGATCCTCAGCACCACATACCAACAAAGATGTTGTGTCTGCCGAGAACTAAAAATAAATAAATAAATATTAAAAAAAAAAAAAAGGGCTGGGGATGTGGCTCAGAGGTAGAATGCCCCTGGGTTCAACCCCTGTATCAGAAGAAGAAAAGAAAAATATAGTGAAATTATTGTTGAAAGTACACAAAAGAGTCTATAGTAACCAAACTGAAGATTGATTAAGTAAGTTATGGTAATGGTGCTGGGAATGTGGTTCAGTGATACAGTGCATGCCTAGAATGTTTAAGGCCTTGGATTTGATTCCTAGCAATACAAAAAAAAAAAAAAAGTTGTGGCAACTCATATCATGGAATCTTTTAAAATGGTAAAATGGCAGCTATTAAAATTGATGTCATATACACATATTGAAAGCTGTTCAAAAATAGAAAAGTAGGTTACCAAAGGATATGAATATGATCTAATTTTTGTTATATATTAGATATATATGGAAATATCACAATATTTTTTTGGTGGTGCTGGGGATTGAACCCAGGGCCTAGTCAGGCTACCAACTGAGCTATATCCCCAGCCATCCCTTTCTTTCTTTCTTTTTTTTAATATTTATTTTTTGTTGTGGTTGGACACAATATCTTTATTTTATTTATTTTTATGTGGTGCTGAGGATTGAACCTAGGGCCTCGCATGTGCTAGGCGAGCACTCCACTACTGAGCCACAATCCCAGCCCAAATCTACTTCTCAGCTTGCTTTTCTTTCCTTTTTGGTGGTGATGGGGATTGAACTTAGGGCCTTGTGCATGTGAGCCTTTTTTTCTTGATACTCTTTTTATCTTTCTTTTCTTTTTGAGATGGGGTCTTACTATGTTGCCCAGGCTAGCCTTGCATTTTCATTCTTTCTACCTCAGCCTACTAAGTAAGTAGCTGGGATTACAGAAGCACATCACACACTTGGCTTCTTGTTTTTCTTTTAAAAATCAGAAATACAATAAAGCTACATGGTTCTAAAAATAAACAATAACCCGAATAACAAGACTTCTTTTCACCCCCAAGTCAAAATCCTACCCTTCATGGTGTCACACTCTCAGCGGCCATCACCCTCCAGCGCTGCCAACCCTTCTGCCCAGGGAGCAGCAGTCCAAGGCCATTACCAAGAGGTTTCCTGGAGATGGAGCAGCCACAGGCAGGAGAAACTAGTCCCCTAAAAACACTCTATTACCCTACTCACTAGATGCTGGTGTGTGTGTAGGGGAACCAGGGATGCTTCTAGCTCCCACTCTAAAGGGGAAGCATAATAGGCTTTGCTCTATCATACCACTCTTCTCCTATAGTTATTTGGGAGGAGGGGAGGGTGGAGATTGAACAGGAAGGAGTGGTCTTATCCTTTAAATGTTCCATGTCTCTTTGCGAAAAGTAGTTCATAATAATGATTATTAATAGTAAACAATTGCCAGGCTTGGTGACACACGTCTATAATCCCAGCGGCTGGGGAGACTGACACGGGAGAATTGCAAGTTTGAAGCCAGCCTCAGCAATGGTGAGACACTAAGCAACTCAGTGAGACCAGTCTCTAAATAAAATGAATAATAGGGTTGGGGATGTGGCTCAGTGGTCCAGTGCCTCGGAGTTCAATCCCCAGTACCCTTCCCCCCCCAAAAAAAAATTTAAAAAATAGTAAACAATAGTTATTGGTCTCCCAGTACCCTTCAAATACTTATTGATTTATTACCTCTCAGGACTGGAACTTCAGTGGTGGTGAGGTAGTGCTGTTTTTATGGCTATTTTAACTACGGTATACATATGTTTCTGAGTATCATCAGTTAGATGTCAATGATAAAACAGAGAGCCCATTTCCTGTTACAGCTATAATAGGGTAGGGGTTACTTGGACTGGGTCTAGCTCACCCTCTGAAGTGGGCAAAAATTTCTTTTTTTGCAAAAATTTCTTATTCAGCATTATTTGTGTCTCAGAGAGAGGAAAAAAAGGAAAAGGTTCAGCAACCAAGTATTTCTGGGTGACCAGGAAGAGAAGTCCCACCTGGGAGTGGGAAGCAGAAGTACCCAAAGGAGAAGAATCCTTCAAATTAGGGAGCCTGAGCAGCATAAATAACAGCTCTGACTAGCTCTGATTTCTGCATCTCATGATTCCCCCCACCATTATAAATATTCTCCTCATTCAATAGTTTGGAAAGATATCCTTATTCTACAGATAGGGGACCCTGCTATGCACACACCCAATACATACGCATGTATTTGCGCACCAATAATAAGCGCCCATCACATTTTGCCTGCGAGTACGCGCAGAAATAAGACACTCCACGTAGACCCAAGTACACTTGGACCTAAAACAGGAGGCTGTTTATACCCACACATTCCCTAAAATACCTAGGAGAACCCGAGAGAAAAAGAAGGGGAGGATGGGCGGGCCTGCACACGGCCCCACACTGTGACACGTGCACCAAGCAACACTCTGCGCCCATTCTGCATTCCCATTTAAGTACGCACCTTGGACAGGCACCATCTCGAAGACCGACCTGCCCAAACGCCCTCCCGGGCGGACGGCACGTTACCGCCCGAGCTCGGCGGACCCAAATCCCCAAATCTAAAGGAAAAGGCATCGCAGGCTAGTGAGCGAGAAGAGGGGAGATGTGATGCGCTCCCTGGGGACCGGGATTCGGGCGCTAGCGAGAACGACAGTGGGAGTGGGAGCAAGCCTGTCCCCTGCCCCTGTCCCGCGAGCCTTACTGATCCTGGTGCTGTGGCTGGTGGCTGTGCGGCGTCTCCCTGCCCTGTGCCGCTGCCTCACTGAGGTGGTGTCGGACGCCCCAGCCAAGGAAGGGGCTCCGGCTCAGGTGACCCCAGCCTCCCCGCTGGCAGCGACTGCCAGCTCGGCTCAGTGCATTCTGCAGAGCTCTCATGGAGCGCATGCCCCCGGCGCGCTGCCGGCTCTGCCCGAGAGCCCAGGAGGTCTGAGCGTTGGCTGGTAGGGAGGGGGTGGAGACGTTGCGAGCTAGACAAGGTGTGGGGGGAGCTGAGTGAGGGAGTGCTGCGCCTGGGAGGTGAAGAGGGGCCGGGTGGGTGGGGCTGGAGCTGGAGGAGGGGCCAGTCCCTTCTAGGCTCCGGTCGGCGCCAGATTCACTCATTCTTCCTAGACAGGGGATGGATGGGCTAGGAATGCCAGTGACTGGGAAGAAGTGGGGCCTGGGGTCTAGGGGGTGGCGAAGAGAGGGTGGTGCCCGGGAGTCGAGATAGACAGTCCTCAAGTCCAATAATTGAGGGAGAAGAAGAAGAAAGAAAGAAAGAAAAAAGATGGTGGGGCTGGTGGGCGGGGAGAGGATGAGGTTACCCAATGAAAGCAAGGCGGTGGGCTGTCCGCGAGAGCCTGCTGATTCTTCTGCTCACTGGCTACTGCAGCGAGCATTGAGGGCAGGTGTTGTGGGTGGGAAAGCTAGGCAGAACGTCTGCAAAACCCTGGGACGCCACCTGATCGCGGCGGGGTTAGGAACTATGGAATTCTCTGGTAGAGACGAGAGCGGTGCCTCGAGAGAGAAGGATGAGAGTGAGCCCTATTTAGGAATGACTTAATGACCTTCGACGTTCAGAGGTCAGAACCGACCCACAGTAATGCGCTTCACAGTGCGGCCTGCTGGCCAAAAGAGTCGTAGTCACTGTCGCGCGGTGGTGGTGAGTGGAGTCGGTGGCCACAAAATATCTCATCTGGAAACAGCCGCTGGGCCGGGGGTGTAGCTCAGAGCGTTTGCCTAGCATGTGTGAGGTCCTGAGTTCAGTTCCCAGCAAAACACACAGGCGCGCCCCCAACACTAACAAGGGAGAGAGTGGGGCCGAGAAAAAGCCTCCTTGGTGGTTGTTAGGATGCTTGGGTTATAGTTTTACCTCTCATTTATTTTAGCTTCTCATTTATTTTATTTTGTTTTCTTATCTGTAAAGTTCAGACATTGAAATAAGGAAACGCACATGAAAATGTTTTATAAACTCTTATGTGCATCTAGAATTTTGGCTGTTTTAATCGCTTGTCCTTGTTTTCCTCATTGAGAAGAGGTGAGGAACAAAAAACGCTCAGGAATTTTGTCATCTGCCACTTTCATCTTGTATCTCAGCAGCGCCTAAAAACATCTATATTTTGTAGGATTTCGGTAAAGAGCTATTATGGAGTGCCAACCACTTAATTTATCTCTCCTTAACAGAGACCTGCTAAGCAGTTTTTAGTCTGATTTTGAAGATGAGGAAACTAAGATTTAGAAATTATGACTTCTTGCATAAGGTAACCCAGGGCATGAGAACCACAGAGCCAGAAATTAGAACAAAGCCTCTGACTACAAGACTCTCCTTCATGCAGCCCTTCCCCCAAATTAACAATTTGAATTGAATTACCCTAGCAGAAATAACCCTGTCCTTAAAACAGGAATTTTCTGTATGATATAGTACTGAAGGCCATTTCTTGAGGTACCTCTGTCTATACCATAAAATACTATTTTTTTTTTCATTTTTGTATTGAAATGACCACCAAGACGCAACCATGGAGCCAAGTGCGGTGGTACATGCCTAATACCAGGGGCTGCGAAAGCTGAGGCAGAGGATTGAGAGTTCAAAGCCAGCCTCCTCAGCATGGTGAGGCGCTAAGACCCTGTCTCTAAATAGGTCTGGGGATGTAGCTCAGTGGTCCAGTGCCCCTGAATTCAATCTCTAGTTCCAAAAAAAAAAAAAAAAAAAAAAAAAGATGTAACCGTGGGAAACTAAATATCAAAACCATGCTCTTTTGTGGAGCATGTTGTGTGGAAAGGCAGTTCTCCTTTTCCTTGGATAGGGTTGGAGGGGGTTTATTTGGTTTGAAACCAGATGGAGCTGTTTATTTTTCCCTTTTGTAACCATTCCCTATATGCCCTCTCTGTTCTCCTATCAGTAGAACTCCCTCTAATTTAGCACTCCAGCTTGCTGCCTTATGCTTGGCTTTGCGTGAGAGGCAAACTTCTGTGTCTTAATTTTAAATGTAGATTCAATTTAGCATTAGTTTTTCCATATATATATATATATATATATGGCCAATCTTATCTTTGTTTCATAGGAATATTATTTCTCTGAAGGTTTTTGATCTGTTCCAGAGAAAAATAGCATACCTTAGGGAATTACTAAATATTACCAGAAGTTATTTGCTTCCTTTTTTCCTATCACTGCTTCTTTAAATTAACTTTAATTATAATTAGTAATGAGTTTCTCCTTCTCTACACTTATATTAATAGAAACTGGGCAGTGAAAAAATATCTGGTGGTAGATTGGTGGTTCTTTGCATAGAGAACTAGCCCCTGCTTACTTTAACCTTTGAACTGATTTTGCCTCCACTACAAAATGGCTGCCTAGGCATGAAGATGGAGCATGAACTGGTGAGTTGGAAGGCCCCATAGCTTTGAGTCAAGTATAAGATACTCAAGAACAAATTTGTGCCAGGTGTGGTGGCCCATGCCTGTAATCCCAATGATTTGGGAGTTTGAGGGCGGAGGATCACAAGTTCAAGGACAGCCTGGGTAGCTGAGCAAGACTCTCAAAATAAAAAGTAAAAAGGGCTGGGTGGTAGAGCACCCCTGAGTTCAATCATTAGTACCATAAATAAATAAATATTTTTTAAGATGAGTCATCTCAAGTGGTTAAAACTTGGTGGCATCATGTTCTTTTTTTGTTTCTAATTTGAAAAAGACACATCTAGTTTCTATATTAGAGAATTATCCAACTCTGACCTGGGCAACTACACATGAGGGTTTTCATAGGTAAAATAAAACTTTCCTGTGTATCTCCTTTAATAGTGGATTATTTTTTTAAGATTTTTAAAAAGATGGACCCAATATCTTTATTTAATTTGTTTATTTATTTTTTAAGGGGTGCTGAGGATCGAACCCAGTATCTCGTAAGTGGGAGGCAAACACTCTACTGCTGAGCTATAACCCCAGCCCCTGGATTCTTTTATTTATTTATTTATTTAATTTATTTTATTTTTTAGTTGTAGTTGGATACAATACCTTTATTTTATTTATTTATCTTTATGTGGTGCTGAGGATCGAACCCAGAGCCTCGCACCTGATAGGCGAGTGCTCTACTGCTGAGCCACAATCCCAGCCCAATAGTGGATTCTTTAAGTCAGTTTTTGGCTTTGCCAGAATTTCATGGTATATGAAGCCTCCTTAATGGTTTTGAATCCTTAAATTAAAAAAAGCTAAATTATCTGAGGTACAAAATAGGAAACTTGATGTTTGTGTTTGAAGACTTTATTTTTTATGATTTAGATGCTCTCATTTGTTCTACTCTATAGAATATAGCTTGGAAGTCAGTCCAATTGAAGGATTTCACATTTTTTTCACTGTTAGTCTTTGTTAATGGTGCTATTGGGCAAACTCCTTACTGCCTTAGTTTCTCTATTTGTAAAAGATAAAACTTGAATTTTACTGGGTGATTGTACATTCTGAAATAATCGGCTTCCATTAACTCAACGAGTATCTTTTTGTTGGACTATAGTGTGCTAGACTATGTGCTGGAAAATCCAAAAATTTAAAAATTAGGGCTGAGGCTGTGGCTCAGCAGTAGCGCATTTGCCTCGCATATATAAAATGAAGGTCTTAAAAAAAAATGAAGGTCTATCAACAACTAAAAAATATTAAAAATTAATTAAAAACCATTTTAATGAACATAATTTCATTTCTGGTTTTGGGAGAAATGAGAAATGAGAAAGCTAATTTGTAAAATTTCTAATGAAAGATTCTGTGGTGCAGATATTCAGAAGGAAGTATAAAGAAGAAACACCTAACTGGGCTAGGATGAAGGGCCATTGAGTTAAAAGGGGAGAGAACCAATTCTTGGGTATTCTAGACCGAGAGCTGTGCAAGAACAACCAGTGTGAAAGTTACATTTGAGAGACTCTTAATTTCTTTGGAGTAATAAGTGGGTATAAGAAAGTGTGAACTACCAAAGCTGAGTTGTAGGTGGGAGTTACATGTTTTAACATAATGTTAGACTCTCATGGAGAAAATGAAATTTCATATGAGTTCAAATGTATTTGTGAATTATTCCACTGTGCTTTCTTAGTTCCTCTTTAGTTTAACAATTGCAAAACCAAATTTTATAGGACTGAAAGAATATCATAAACACCTTTAAAAAGAAACTATCACATTGGTCCACTTACAATGACTATTCATGCTGTCTTTCTTTTGCCAAATAATGCCATTTTTCTTTTTCTTTTTTTTTTTTTTTGGTACCTAGGATTGAACTCAGGGGTACTCAACCACTAAGCCACATCCCAGCCCTATTTTGTATTTTATTTAGAGACACTGAGTTGCTTAGTGCCTCACAGTTGCTGAGGCTGGCTTTGAACTTGTGATTCTCCTGTCTCAGCCTCCCAAGCCTCTGGGATTACAGGTGTGTGCCACTCTGCTCGGCCAAATAATGCCTCTTGTAATCTAGTTTTTCTGATGGCCATTAAAACCAATTATAGCAAGTCTGAATCATTAAAATATACCAAGAAAATGTGGATTTCTATAAGTATTCCTAAAATATATATTTTTTAGTAGTAGATGGACACAACACATTTATTTTGTTTATTTTTAGGTGGAGCTAAGGATTAAACCCAGTGCCCCGCACGTGCTGGGCAAATGATCCACCATAAGCTACAACCCCAGCCCCTAAAAAATATTTTAAAAAACTCTTTGTAGGCTAAATCTAATTTGAAAGCCTTTGTTGAGATTACTTTTTTTTTTTTTTTGCTGGGAATTGAACCTAGGGCCTTGTGCATGTGAGGCAAGCACTCCACCAACTAAGCTATATACCCAGCCCAAAAAAGCCTTTGTTGAAAAGGCAAAAAGAAAACACATTCAAGGATTGATTGATAATATTTTAATACTTATTTCTTTACCAACTTCTCTGGAGTCTGTAGCAGGAGCATCTTAAGTCCAAGGCCAACCTGGACTATTTAGTGAGCATGTGCCTCAAAATAAAAAATAAAAAGACTAGAGGTATAGCTTAGTGGTAGAACACCCCTGGATTTAAAGCCCTGTACCATATACTCAAATAAAAATCTTGTTTTTTTAACCTAAAGAATATAGATGGGGCTGGGGTAGCTCAGTGGTAGAGCACTTGCTTAGTATGTGTGAGGCACTGGGTTTGATTTGTGAAGCACTGCATATAAATAAATGAATAAAATAAAGGTCCATCAACATCTAAAAAAATTTAGGAAGAAAAAAGAATATAAATGATGTTAAAATTCTACATTATAATATGGTGAATAAATAAAATTATTATTTAAGAGACTAGGTAGAATTTTTTTTTTTTTTTTTAGTAGTGACCACCCTTTCTTCAGGCATTCTTCTCTTTTTTTTTTTTTTAAGAGAGAGAGAGAATTTTTTTTTTTAATATTTATTTTTTAGTTTTCGGCGGACACAACATCTTTGTTTATATGTGGTGCTGAGGATCCAATCTGGGCCGCACGCATGCCAGGCGAGCTTGTTACCACTTGAGCCACATCCCCAGCCCCTAGGTAGAATTTTTAACCATGGTTATCTAATTGAAATAATCCCTAGGCCATAAGTTTTAATGTTCTAATCAATAATCTAATTTGAAATATTTTATCTGGGCAAAGTTGTAATGTGGCCTGTAATCCCAGCGGTTTGGGAGGCTGAGACAGGAGGATAGTGAATTCAAAGTCAGCCTCAGTAAAAGTGAGGCACTAGCAATGCAGTGAGACCCTGTCTCTAAATAAAATACAAAAATAGGCCTGGGGATGTAGCTCAGTGGTTGAGTGCCCCTGAGTTCAATCCTGATAGCAAAAAAAAAAAAAAAAAAAGGGGGGGGTTATTGATTGCTGGGAATTGGACCCAGGTCCTTAGGAATGCTGAGTTCTACCTCTGAAGTACACCCTTAGCCCTTACGTCATCTGTTTTGACCTATCATTTTGCAAAAGTGTGGTGTTTATAGCTCTCTGAACTTCGAGGAAGTTTTCCATAAAACAGTTCTAGATCCTTAGGTAATTTTTGTAGTAACTACTACTCAGAAAAGTGATTTTTCAAGACTAAGGATATTTGCTCAGTTGTGTGCATTTCTTACTCCAATCTATTTAATCTGTTTAAATTAGTTAATTTAAACAGATTAAAAAATACAGTAAAACTGGGCATGGTGGGGCACACCTGTAATCCCAGTAGCTCTGGAGGCTGAGGCAGGAGGATCTTGAATTCAAAAGCCAGCAATTTACTGAGGCCCTAAGCAACTCAGTGAGACCTTGTCTCTAAATAAAATATTTAAAAAGGGTTGGGGATGTGGCTTGGTGGTTAAGCGCCACTGGGTTCAATCCCTGGTACCAAAAAAAAAAAAAAAAAGTACAGAAGGTGATAAATGAAAAAAATTTATATTAAGTATTCATTTTTTTATGGCTATTAGCAATACTGGTGGATTTTAAGTGTCTCTGAATTATCTCAGTTTTGTTTTGGGCAATTCTCATTACTATTTATAACAGAATTAAAGGATTCAAAAATTGTTTAAAGGGGCTGGGGTTGTAGCTCAGTGGTATAGCACTTGCCTAGCCTGTGTGAGGGTTTGGTTTTCAGCACCACATAATAAATAAATAAATGAAGTAAAAAAAATAAATAAATCAGATAACCTTTAAAAATTGTTTAAGGCATTCTGTAGGATCACAATCTCCAATAAAATAATTATTCAGCATAGACACATAAGCAGGGGAAAAATATAGTCATAAAACTTATCAATTAGCCAAAACATTACTAAGAGCTGCTTTTTTTTTTTTCTTTTTGGTACCAGGGATTGAACTTGGGGGCATGTAACCACTGAACTACATCCCTAGCCCTATTTTGTATTTTATTTAGAGATAGGATCTCACTGAGTTCTTAGCAGCTTGCCATTGCTGAGTCTGGCTTTGAACTCATGATCCTCCTGTCTCAGCCCCCTGTGCTGCTAGGATTATGACCACCACGCCTGGTTTAGGGCTGTTTTCTTTTATGATTTTATTTATTCAATTCAAAACTGGAAAGTTTTGAAAGGGCATATAGTGGAGTTGCTCCTGCTTCTCATTTATCCAGTTTCCTTCCCCAGAGGCAAACAATGTTCTTGGAGATATATATATATATATATATATATATATATATATGTATATATATATAGCATATTATATATATTATGCATATTTTATATTAAATATAATATTTAATATTCAATTAGATAACCATGATATATATAACTGTATATATATATAACCATTTTATATATATTATATATACTTAAGTTATGTATAATATATAAGTATATATACATTTAAACTATATTTTATATATTATATATAAATATAAACATATAAAATATAAATAAAACAGATCACTGAACTATGTCCCCAGCCCTTTTATAAAATTTTATCTTCAAGATAGAGTCTTGCTAAATTGCCCGTGCTGGTCTCAAAATTGAGATGCTCTTACCTCAGCCTCCTGAGTACTGGGATTACAAGCATAACTCACCACACCTGACCTGGCTATTTGATAATGACTTGTAAGAACTTTTTGTATATTTTAGAAATTGGCTCTTTGTGATAGAGTTGAATATATTCCCTTTCTTCCTTCTGGTTTATCATTTGACTTTTGGTTTTCCTTTTGTGTTTTTTGCTACATAGAAATTTTTTTATCTTTATAAGATCAGATTTCTTAATTTGTGTTTCCTTTTTCAATGAATAACATTAAAATCTGGCATTCAGTGGAACCACCATTTGACCCAACTATTCCTCTTCTCAGACTATACCCAAAAGACCTAAAAAGAGCATACTACAGGGACACAGCCACATCAATGTTTATAGCAGCACAATTCACAATAGCTAGAATTGGGAACCAACCTAGATGCCCTTCAATAGATGAAAGGATTAAAAAATGTGGCATTTATACACAATGGAATATTACTCAGCACTAAAAAAATAACAAGATCATGGCATTTGCAGGCAAATGGATGGCATTAGAGCAGATTATGCTAAGTGAAGTTAGCTAATCCCTAAAAAACAAATGCCGAATGTCTTCTCTGATATAAGGGGGGTAACTTAAAATGAGATAGGGAGGAAGAGCATGAGAAGAAGACTACCACTAAATAGGAAAGAGAGGTGGGAGGGAAAAAGAGGGAGAAGGGGAGTTGCACAGAAGATGGAAGGAGAACCTCATTGTTATACAGAACACATATATGATGTTGTGATGAGAAAAAGAAAAAAAAAGTGTGTCACATTAGATTGGATAGAGAGAAAGGATGGAAGAGGAGCGGAGGAGTAGGGAGGATAGGAAGGACAGCAGAATAGAATAGACAATATGATTGATGTATGTATATTCCATGTATGTTTTATATGTCAAAATACATTCTGCTGTCATGTATGACTAAAAAATAAAAATAAATCGTATGGTTAAAAAAAAAAGAAAAAAAATATTTATTCACAAAAAAATTTTTTAAAAATCTGACATTCAGCTAAAAGCTTACATATAATCTCATGTATCTTCTGCTTCCTCATCGTTTTACATCCTTGTAATAGGTCTCAAATCCATCTACTTTTCCCATTTTCATTGCTACTGTCCTAATTAAGCTTCTTCTCCCATCTCCATTTTTTGAGACAGGGTTTTTCCTGGGCTGCCATCAAATTCCTGAACTCAAGTTATCCTCCTGCCTCAACCTCCTCAGCAGCTGGGGCTACAGGCATGCATCCTTGTTTAAGGATTTATTTTTTGATGCTGTTATTAATAGAATTAATAGAATTTTTTATAATTTCATATTTTAAAAAATTTTTTTAGTTGTAGATGGACACAATACCTTTATTTTATTTTTTATTTTTATGTGATGCAGGGGATCCAACCTATGCCTCACACATGCTAGGCAAGTGCTCTACCACTGAGCTACAACCTCAGCCCCTCACATTGTTTATTGATCATTTTAGCAATGCAATAGATTTCTATGTATGGATTTTTGTATTCTGTGACTTCATTGAATATATTAATTCTAGTAGTGTTTTTTTTTTTTTTTCCTTTCATTGCTGAGGATTGAACCGGGGGCACTTTATCACTGAGCTTCATCCCTGTCCTTTTTTTAAAAAATTATTTAAAAAAAATTTTATTTGGGGCTGGGGAGGTGGCTCAAGCGGTAGCGCGCTCGCCTGGCATGCGTGCGGCCCGGGTTCAATCCTCAGCACCACATACAAACAAAGATGTTGTGTCCGCCGATAACTAAAAAATAAATATTAAAAAATTATTTACTTCAAAATCATTTTTAATTTTTTATTGAGACAGAATCTTGCTAACTAGCTGAGAGTGTCCTTGAATGTGAAATTCTCCTTCGTTGGCCTCCGAAGTCACTGGGATTACAGGTGTGTGCCACCACACCTGGCTGTACCCAGGCTCTTGTGACCACTGAAGTATACCCCAGCCTGCTACTGGGTCTTTATCTAGATTTATAGCAAGGAATAAAATGGATATGTCATACTCAAACATATCATGTTTAGGTGAAAAAATACATCAAAATTTATAAAATGTTTTATAATCTACAAAATAATTTTATAGTCGTTGTCTGATTTGAATGTTCTGATAATCACTGATAAATAAGCAGAACCAATACTACATGGATTTTGTAGAAAGAAAACTGATTGCGATTTTCTAGTTTAGCACAGCAAATAGTAAAGCTGGTTGTAAATTCCAAACTTTTGATCTGGCTGCTACAAATCCTATACTTGGTTTTTCCATATTTACCAAATATAACCTATTTTACCCAGAAGGTGGCAGTGTTCCTACCTAACCCCAGAACTGGGGATTGAATTGAGGGCCTCATGCATGCCAGGCAAGTCCCCTGCTACAAGTGTTTCTCTTTTTTTTTTTTTTTTTTTTTTTTTAAGAGGAGAGTTAGAGAGGAGAGAGAGAGAATTTTTTTTTTTAATATTTATTTTTTAGTTCTCGGCAGACACAACATCTTTGTTGGTATGTGGTGCTGAGGATCGAACCCGGGCCGCACGCATGCCAGGCGAGCGCGCTACCGCTTGAGCCACATCCCCAGCCCAAGTGTTTCTCTTAATATTCATTGAAGGTTCATTTTCCTATTTGAGGTACTTAAAAAGAGGTGGAAATTACATTATTTTGTCAGAACTTTTTTTTTTCTAACACGGTACTGGGATTGAACCTAGGGCTCTTGCACATGCTAGGCAATCACTTTACCACTGAGCTACACCCCAGCCCTTTTCATTTTATTTTGAGATAGGGTCTTGAAAAGTTGTCCAGGCTGTCCTTGAACTTGAGAACCTCCCGCTTCAGCCTTCCCAGTAGCTGGGATTGCAGGTGTGCAACACCACACCACAGCAAAACAGTTTGCCTCAGAGAACATTACTTCATCACATGTTTTGATGTTAAAGATATTAATAAAATTGGTGCCTATATTATAGGAGTTCACAATTTGGGAGAAAGATTTGGAGGTGGGCGCTGGAGATTTAGCTCAGTGGTACACCACTTGCCTAGCATGGAAGATGCCTTGGTACAATAAAATGAAGAGCTGGTGCAGTGAAGAGGCTGAGGCAGAGATCATAAGTTTATGGCCAATCTGAGCAATGTAGGGAGATCCTGTCTCAAAATAAAAAGGGCTCCGGGTATAGGTCAATAGTAGAACATCTTTGGGTTCAATCCCAGTACTGCCAAAAAAACCAAAACCAAAAACAACAACAACAACAAAAAAGATAGATGAACTATTAAGCAAAGTTAAAATACTTCAAAAATTTCAAATAAAATTTTTTTTTTTCTTGTGGTACTAGAGATTAAACTGGGGTTGCTCTACCACTAAGCTACACCTCATCCCTTTTTATTTTGAGACAGGTTCTTGCTAAATTGCCCCAGGCTGGCCTCAAACTTGTGATCCTCCTGCTGCATCCTTTTGAATATCAGGGATTGTATATGTTACAGGAATACAAATTTATAATGAACCTCTTGAGATGGTGCCTTTTTTTTTCTTTTCTTTTTCTTTTTCTTATGCTGGAATATCAGGCCTAAGGCTTAGTGCAAGCTAGGCAAGCACTCTGCCACTTAGCTACACCTCTAGACCCTTGAAGTAGTGTCTTGTGCACGTGCATGTGTGTGTACAATGTGTGTGTATGTGTGTGAGTATATGTATGTGTGTCTCCCCATAGATTGAACCCAGGAGTACTCTACCACTGAACCACATCCCCAGCTCAGAAACTACTTCTTATATTGAAAATATTTTTCTTTTTTCTTTTTGGTATCAGGGATTGAATTCAGGAGCACTCAAGCACTGAACCATATCCCCAGCCCTATTTTGTATTTTATTTAGAGACAGGTCTTGCTATTGCTGAAGCTGGCTTTGAACTCTTGATCCTCTTGTCTCAGCCTTCCGAGATGCTAGAATTATAAGTGTGTGTCACCACACCCGGCTCTTATGTTCAAATTTTACATTTAGTTTAAGATTTCAGGATAACAGTAGGAAAACAAAATTCAAGAATATTATCTCCTAAATTTACAGTGAATCAAAACTCAGATAAAATCTTGAATACCTGGTTAGTAGCACCTTCTAGCAACCGTGGTTTTCTACAAACTCTTTTGCTGTTTATGCTAGTTTATCCCAATGTACAAATTAAGAATAGGTGGCTCAAGTGTGAAGGAAGCAGGTATCTACTGAATAAAAAGAATATTGCCATATGATTGATCAGTGTAGACCATTTTAAAGAATGCACAGAATCTAGTTTCTACATTAGGCTAATTTTCTGTCCCAATGATTCTACATAATTTGATTTCTGTATTCATTCCTTAAGTGTTTAGAAAAGAAAAAGTTCATTTGAAAAAGTTGTTGAGGTATTCTCTGTAGTAATTTTTGGCCAGAAATATTTGTTGCTATAGGAGATGAGAGCATTCTATTGGCACTGATATACAGGGTTGTGAGATAAATTATTCTTTGGAGTTGTCTTGCCTGTTTTCCAGTGAAATAAATTGAGGAGAATTGAGGCCAGGCTTTCCCAATTTCTAGTTTCAGACTGATTTTGTCATTCCATCCTACATCAGAAGGGGTCAGAGCTCGGTTTTGCTTTGTTGTTTGATACAGCTCCGTAAGTTTCCTGCCTAAGGAAGCAAAGGTGTTAAATACCCCTCCACCGCCACTTTTCCTAAGGCTTAACTTCATCCCTTTAACAGGAAATAAATTCAACTTTTTGGATTATTTTCATTACATAACATTTAAGGAGCACTTCTCCACTTGGGACAGGCAGCACTTTTGCACTTGAGGCAGGAAGTTAATCAGTGGAAGGAAAGATAATGAATAAGGAGTATTTATACTGGGGTGGGATACGAGGGTGTGTGTGTGTGGGGAGATATCCATGGCTGTATTATGCCTTGTTCAGATCTCTGAGCTACATTCCGAGCTTTACTAGCAAAACAGCCTGTCTTAACCTCATTTAGCCACATGTGCCACATCAGCTTGGCTCTCGTGGAATGGCTGGCTGGAGTCCAGCACATCTGCAGGTGATGCATTCTTCTGAGTTTTCCACCCTGATGTGGAGGGGCCTTTAGTGACAAACAAACATTTTTTAACATACAGATCAAGGATGATCCAGCCCCAGTTCCTTTACTTGGAATACAAGTTTAAAAAGGTTGCTTTTATGAAGAAATCACAAATCAGTCTATACTGAAAAGAGACATTAAAGAGAAGCTAAAGAATAACTTTTTTTAAAATTTATTTAGTGGTGCTTTACCACTGAATTATATTCCCAGACCTCCATTTTTTTTTTTTTTAAATTGAAACAGAGTTTTGCAAAGTTGCTGAGACTAGTCTTGAATTTGTGATCTTCCTGCTCACCCTCCAGAGTTGAGTTGTGGGATTATAGGTGTGTACCACCAAGCCCAGAAAACAACTCTTACTTTACTTTTTCTTCCCCTCTCAAAATACTTCTAGTGCTGGGACCACGAAAACTAAAAATTAAAGAGACATTGACCAAATCTAGAAAAAGGTGGGCAATATAATGGGCAAAACAGAAGGGAGTCAGAGTAAACACTGGAGGAAATAGGATTCTTCCTCCTTCCATACACTTCCTGAATCTAACCGTAGAACACTGTGCCTTCCTCATCTCTTCCACACACAACACCATATCCATTTACTGGCTGGATGTGGTGTAGTATGCTTGTAATCCCCACTACTCAGGAGGCTGAGGCAGAAGGATCACAAATTCAAGGCCACCAGGGGGCAAAACCTCATCTCAAAAAATGAAAATGGCTTGAGATATAGCTCAGTAATAGAGCCTCTCTGAGTCTCAATAACGCTAGGAACTGTGTTGCTTGCCTGTAATCCCAGCAATTTAGGAACCCGAGGCAGGAGGATTGCAAGGTCTTCAAGGCAGTCAAGATGACATAGTGAGACCTTGTCTCAAAATAAAAAATCAAAAGGGCCAGAGATATAGCTCAGTGATAAAGCACATGGCTTGAGGCCTTGGGTTCAATCTTCAGCACTACACATTTACCCCACCCCAAATTTGTTTTTGTTTTTTTTTTTTTTTAGAAAAACATGAGCTTTATTTTTTAACAAACCAGTTTTGTTAATTTTTAAGTTTGTATAATTTTATATATCGCAACAATTATCCTTTTGAATTATCTTTTCCATTCATTTGAAAACAAGAGGTACCTTAACTCAAGGATGGTATGAGAACAAGTGACAGGCCAGATGGCCCACAGGCTGCACCCTGCTGACCTGAGCCCCGAAGTTTTAACACAGAATGAAGAAAATAAACAATTTTCTGTTTCTTTTTGTTTTTATACTTTTAATTTTTAAGTTATGCATAATATTAGGATTCATTTTGACACATGCATAAAAGGATAAAATATAATTGGCTCTAATTCGGCCCTCAGTACTCCTCCCTTCCCTTTCTACTCCCTCCTCCTAGAGAAATACAATCTTGAACTTTGTTTTACTTTCTATTTAGTTTGGGGTTTTTTTTGTCTGTATTTATTTATTTATTTTAAATATTTGTTTTAGTTATACCTGGGCACAATATCTTTATTTTGTTTATTTATTTTTATATGGTGCTGAGAATCTAACCCAGGGTCTCACACGTGTGAGGCGAGCACTCTACCGCTGAGCCACAACCCCAGCCTCTGTCTATATTTATTTAACATATTCCAACAGTATTCATGAACTGTGTCAAGTAAAAATTAAATGATGCCTGCTTTAATAAAAGAAAAAAAACACAAGAATCATGGCAAAATGTGTGAGATATGATATTGAATGAAAAGCATGTTAATGAACCAATTCTTATGAATCCTGGAAGGCAAGATTAAACCCTGAATAAATAATCTAAAAATCTTTTAGGTTCCACCCCAAATTTGAAAAAACTAAACATACCAGAATAAAGGATGCTGTTCCCACTTAGTTTTGTTAGTGCTCTTTGACATAATTTACCTTTCATATCAGTTTGTGTATATGGGTAATTTTACTTCTGTGGCTTCTATGTGAACTTATTTAAAAAACTATAAAGATGTAGATTTTTATATTAGTTCATCTAAATAGTTTATTTAGTTGGATCCTTCTTTGTCTCCTTTCTATCTGGTACACCACTCTAGGGGAAAATGGAGTTAAGTGTTGGTTTTTTTTTTTTTAATATTTTTTATAGTTTTTTAAATAGTTTCAAACCCAGTCTCTGAAGTATGGCCACGCAAGCGCTCAACCACTGAGTTACATCCCCAGCCCCTGGGGTTAAGTTTTCTTTTTTTTTTTTTTTACTTGTAGGTGGACACAATACCTTTATTTATTTTTATGTGGTGCTGAGGATTGAACTCAGTGCCTCACACATGCTAGGCAGGCACTCTACCTCTGAGCTATAGCACAGCCCTTGGGGTTCAGTTTTAAGATGCATAAAATCCATATCTCTACCCCCAGAGATCTGCTTCAATTTCTTCGTTTAGTAGGACTCAAAGGAAAATGAGAGCTGGGGTATCTTGTACCTAGTGCTCTTTGATTCTGTGGTATGTGTTTGTTTGTTTCTAAGAGCTTAAAGATGTTATGCCAATTTACAGGAGATAGGGAGTTTCGAAAATAATTCTTTTTTAATATTTTTTTTAGTTATAGTTGGCCACAATACCTTTATTTTATTTATTTATTTTTATGTGAGGATAGTACCCAGAGCCTCACACATGCCAGACGACTGCACTACCACTGAGCCACAACCCAGACTCACGAAAAGAATTTTTGAATAATCAGTTCATTTGCTAATGGGGGGAGAGAGAAAGGAAAAATTGGATTGGGTGGTCCCTGTGGAACTTCTGATCTAGTATTTTCCAGGTATGTAGTTTAACCTGCTTTGTCCTAATATAATCTTTCTTCCCCCCAGTGCTGGAGTTGAACCCAGGGCTTTGTATATGCTAGGCAAGTACTCTGTCTCTGAGCTACATCTACATCCTCCCCTTTAAAAAAAAAAAAAAAAAAATCTTACTTTGAGATGGAATCTTGCTGAGTTACTCGGGTTGGCCTCAAATTTTATTTTATTTATTTATTTTTGGTACTGGGGGTTGAACCCAGAGGTGCTTAACCACTGGGCCATATCCCCAGCCCTTTTTCATATTTTACATTATTTTTTATTTTGGGGGGGAGGGTGCTGGGGATTAGAACTCAGGGCCTTGTGCATGCAAGACAAGCACTCTATTAACTGAACTATGTCCCAGCCCTGTGGCCTAAATTTTCAAACCACCTGCCTCAAATCTCCTGTAGCTAAGATTATAGGTGTGTACCATTGCACCTGGCTCAGACTCCATCTCTTTAAAAAAAAGGTTAAAAGTAATGACTTTTAATGTTTTCATCATAAACAAATGAAAATGTTTGAGGGATTAGGTATGTTTGACTTGATTTAAATATTGCACAATATGTGCATATATCAAAACATTGCCTGCTACACGTTAATAGATATAATTTTATGTATCAGTTAAAAACAAACTTAATTTATAAGATTTGAAGTGTTTGTCAAAGAGATGTTGTCATTTTCATATTCATAGCAACACTATTCATAATAGCCAAGTTGTAGAATCAACCTAAATGTCTCTCAACAGATGAAGAGATAAAGAAAATATGGCATATTTTCACAATGGAAGACTATTCAGCCTTTAAAAAGAAGGAAATTCTGTCATTTTGTAATTGCAGGATGGAACTGGAGAACATTATGCTAAGTAAAAGAATCCAGACACACAAAAACAAATACTACATGTTCTCATCACATGTGGAATCTAAAATAATCAAACTCACAGAAGCAGTGGGTAGAATGGCTGTTAGAAAGGCTGAGAGGTGGGGGGAGTATAAAAGGGTACAAAATCTCAGGAGAAATGAGATTCTTTTTTTTTAAAGATCTAATTGCACACCTTGGTGAATTTTATTAATAGTGTATTACGGAAGCTGGGGTTGTGGCTCAGTGGTAGAGCGCTGGCTTAGCATGTGTGAGGTACTGGGTTTGATTTTCAGCACCACATATAAATAAATAATAAAGTTCCATCAACAACTAAAAAATATTTTAAGGAAAAAAAATAGTGTATTGTACATTTCAAAATTACTAAGTAATTTCAAATGTCCTCACCACAAAGAAATGATGGGTTATCTGAGGTGATGGATATATTAGCTTGATTCAGTTATCCCATATTATACTCATAAGTCATATCTCTTTGTACTCCATATAAGAGCTATAAATTGTTAATTTACAATTAAAAAAAAAACACCATGAATAGCCAACTACAGTGAGACACAACAGTAGGATGACAACTACAAAAGAGAAACACAGGGGAGCTGGGGTTGTGGTTCAATGGCAGAGAGCTTGCCTAGCATGTGTGAGGCACTGGGTTCGATTCTCAGCACCACATACAAATAAATGAACAAAATAAAGGTCCATCAACATCTAAATAAATAAATAAAAGAAACACATAGCTCACTGGTAGAGTGCTTGCCTTTACTGCAGCCTGCAGGAACCCTGGGTTCAATCCCCAGCACACACACAAACAAAACAAAAAACTCAGCCTTCAAAAAGTGAATATTAGAATTTTAAAAAATTAAATTGATTGCCTTTATGGATTTGGTCCTCAAGAGTAAGTTTTCTGAACCACATTAAGCCAAAGGAGAAGGTATCTACCAAGGACTTCAATAGCAAGGATAAATTGGTATATAATTAATGAGTATCTGAGGGCAGGGAAGGTGCTTTTTTGAAAAATATGTCATTACTGAGAGATGCTGTTATTTATTTATTTGCTGTAATTGGCTCCTGTTTCCAATCTCAGTTGCAATTCCCACATTGAGGCTGTTCCCACCCTTCCTGTGTCCCTTGAGCTGAGCAGGCACTTCCTGTCCTATTGGAAATGAAAGTTACAGACTGGGGGTGGATGTGTATGTGTGTATTTACTCTGCAGAATGCTAGTACTGTCTGTTCCATTATCATAGCAAAAAAAGTGACAGGAAAATCAGGCTGGAGACCAGAACTTCATTTTAGGAGCTTTATGTTTGTTGTGACAAAACAGACTGGATCAATTGATGTTTGGAGGGTACTTGTGATGTAGCAGGGTGGCCTTAAGAAGGGATTTGAACACTTTCATTCTAAGTCCTGTTCCACTTAGATGGGGAGGGTTCCTGGGTATCAATGTTAAGTTTTTGGCTTACTAGAATTTTCTTGTTAAGGCTTCTTCTACAAGGGATTTATTTGAAACTATTAAATTTAAATCTTGTTACAACTGTGTTAGGTTCATACTCTTAAGTTATGTTTTTCTCCCTAGGAAATTTTCTATTTTTCTTCTTTAAAACATATGTTCTTTAAATAGTTATGTATATATTTATTTTTACAGCTCCAAGAGGACTTAAGCAGCCCTCCCAACTCTACAAACTTCAGCGTGGACATAAATTCCAGTTTTGGTGAGTTGCTGTACTTATTTCAGCTTCATGGATCTTAAAAGACTTGGAAATAGTGGGATAAAGAGTCAAATAAGATATATTTCAGTCTGATAATGGCTTTTTTGGTGGGGAGGGTGCCAGGGATACTTAACTACTGAGCCACATCCCCAGACCTTCTTATTTTTTTATTTTGAAACAGGGCCTCACTAAGTTCCTTAGGGTCTTGCTTACTTGCTGAGGCTGACTTTGAACTTGTGATCTATCCTCTTGCTTCATCCTCCCAAGCTGCTCGGATTACAGGCATGCACCACCTGGCCTGATAATGCCTTCTTAAATATGAACTCCTTCCTGAGAGAATCTGAAATAGGAGTCCCAGGGTATCAGCATAATCTGGGAGAAACAGAACTATCTAAGGATCTAAAATTCATTTTTCCCCATTTTTAATTTTCTCTGCTTTTTGGTGTGTTCCTCTGTTCTTTATTAGAGCATTAAGATCACTCTAAATATACTTTTCTCAGTGTATTTTCTTTTTTTTGTTGGTAGGGGACTGAACCCAGGGGTACTTAATCACTGAACCACATCCCCAGCCCTTTTTATATTTCATTTCTTTGCTAAGCTGCGTAGGGACTTGCTAAATTACTAAGGCTGGCTCTGAACTATCCTCCTGCCTCAGCCTCTTGAGTTGCTGGGAATTTGTTTTCTTTATGTATTCACCAAGTCAATATCTCAGTGGTCCCTTTGGCATCAAGCTTAAAATCTTCTTATAGCTGAGATCTGAGGAAAGGGAAATTTTTGTTGTCTTTTCATAAGAATCAGAATTTGTTCACAGAGTAAAGGGGATGAATTTGAAAAGGGTTAGACCTACAAATTCTTCTTTCTAGCTTTAACTACTGAGCTTATGGAAAACAAAAAACTAATATCTTGGGCATTAGGACCCAGTGGAAGTGGCTCGTTCAGACTCTGGACCAACTTCTCTCAGTGACGTAGAAGCAGCCCTAACTCATTCTTACCCGCAGCCCCCCCATCTCTCTCTCCTGCTCCCTTTCTCCCCTTTCTCCTCCCCCTCCCTTCTCTCTCTCCCTCCCCCTTTTTTTCTCCCTCTCTCTCTCTTTCGCCCTCTTTACCCCCTCCCTTTCCTTCTCACTCTTCTCTTTCTCAGTTCTCTTACATTAAAGAGAAAATGCTGCTATCAGTGACTTCCAGGCCTGGGATTTCAACTTTTGGCTATAACAAGAACAACAAAAAGGTAGGGAAAAGAGCTTTTTTGGAATTCAGCTACTTCCTTTTCTGGGGATCCGGGAGTGCCCTTGGCTTTAGCATTCTCCTTTAAGAGGGGAATGAGTTCCTCCCTCGGCTAAGTGCTCTCTTTTCCACTACTACTTTTGGTGCCATTTCTCACCTGGTTCTGGTGTTAAAAGAGTTTACAGTCCCCGTTTATGAGGCCTGAGAAGGCATGGAAATTAAAAACAAATCAAGCTTGCAAGTTTGTATCCTTGAGAAATGAAGTTAGACTCCCAGATGATACATACCTATCTCCATGGGGGATAATATGTCATCTCAGACCACGTCCCCTAGCCCACTTCCAACAAACTCATTTTGACTTTTGGTCAACAATGTCTATTCTCCTCCACTCTGCCTTTCTTTCTTTTATTTATTTTATGTATGTATTTATATTGTGCTAGGGATCAAACCCAGAGTTTCCTGCATGCCAGACAAGCACTCTACCACTAAGCTACATCCCAAGCCCCCTACCTTCCTTACTATCACCAGATTGCTGAAATCACAGGTAGTGCAGTTTTACAGCTCATCAAGAACTTGGTATGTTCTCCTAGACCCTGAGACCCTATCCCACTCATTTTATAAAGAAGGAATCTTGAGAGATGACATTCCTTGGGATTAAGGCATAAAGGTCTGTGATTCTTTGGATCTTGCTTATTATGATCTGATACTTGGAGCTCTGCAGATAACCAGGCTTAGCAGGGATCCTTAGAGTCTTTATGATTAACCATGGCTTCCAGAGATATGTACTGTGGTTGGGCACATGGGCAGTCTGGAAAGACATGGACAATCTTGCCCATATTTGCCAGGGAATATCTTTGGGAGTTTCTTGGCATTTCAGGGCACAGTATTGATTAAGAGAAATTTTATGGGGCTGGGAATTTAGCTCAGTGGTAGAGTGCTTGTATAGCTTGCATTTGTTGAATATGCATATCCTGATAACCTCCTATTAAATGTTATACAGTTTTATGTATTATACATATATATTTGAGAGGGAAATATTTCATCTATCTTTATTCTCTTCAAATTGGTATAGTACTGTATTAAAGCTTCTTTCCTCGGGATGGGGATGTGGCTCAAGCGGTAGCGCGCTTGCCTGGCATGCGTGCGGCCCAGGTTCGATCCTCAGCACCACATACAAACAAAGATGTTGTGTCCGCCGATAACTAAAAAATAAATATTAAAAAAAATAAAATAAAGCTTCTTTCCAGATATTTTTTCTCTCCACATTTGTGGTTACTCAGAACCCACTAAAATAAAGTAAAATGAATCTCCAAAATTGACTGTTTTCCTATATCAGGGTTTTATGAATTTGAAGATATCTAAAACCTCTCTCATCATCAGCTCTCCACTCCCTTTACCCCCTGGGAGAATAAGAAGTGTTTAACTAGCTTCTAAATCTAGTGCAGTATAGGGAACAAAAAGTAAGGTTGTAAATTTGAGTTCGAATTTCATATCTCTTCCTGATAACCTGTAAGATATAGGAAGAAATTCAGGAAACATTGGGACGGGTGGGCAGGATAGGAATAACATTGTATAACATTAGTAACATTGTTACTAATATGTTTGTCAATCTTTGGGTTCTATGGGTCACTGTTATGTATGAGACATCTAAGGATGCTGTATATTTACATCCTTTTGTGTCTGTATATAAGACTCTTGTGTGTTCTTGTTAGATTGTGAATGTTGAGTGTATTTAAACTAATGCTTTACCATGTTTCTAGTCTGCTATTGACATATAGGCTTAATATGTTTGTTTCTGTTTTGGGACAAGTGTTATGGATACATTTTCATTTATTCATGTAATTTGTGCTTTTTAAAAATAATCTAACATTAATTTTTTAAAAAATAACAGCTTTTTAGTGGTAAATGTAAGGTATACCCTTTATTAAATTAAACATAAAGGGATTTATAAAATAGTCCTCTCTTTGTGTCCTATAGTTCTTTACTCATCCAATTCCTCAAGGAAAGTAACTGGTAATAGTTTGGTGTATGTGTCATTTGAGACTTTTTTTTTTTGTACCAGGGATTGAACCCTGAGGCTCATTGCCACAGGCCTACATCCCCAGCCCTTTTTTATTTTGAGACAGTGTCTCACTAAGTTGCTGAGGTGGCCTTGAACTTGCAATCCTCCTGACTCAGCCTCATGAGCCACCGGGATTACAGGAATGTGTCACTGTACTCGCATCCAGACTTTTTTAAAATGCTAAAACAGAGTTTTAATCTTGACAGTAGCTAATTTGCTGTTTCTATTAAGATAACCTGTAAGATATAGGAAGATATCAGGTGGACCCAATCTATGTAATAAAGTTGTAATAAAGTTGTTGGACCTGCTCCAAATGTTTAAAAAATGGAAATAGGGGTATATAGCTCAGTGGTAGAGCATGTGCTTGGCATACTCAGGAAGCTCTGAGTTTAGTTCCCGGCATCCATCCCTTAATAAAAAAGCAATCAAATTATACATATCTGCTACTTTTTTTTTTAAAGACCAGAATTTTTACACCATAATTTGCTGTTGTCTATAGTCATCACCTGTGGTTTTTAGAATAAGAGATTACCAGAGATATTACCATTTTGATTTTTTAATTTTTTAAGAGAGAGAGAGAGAGGGAGAGAAAGAGAGAATTTTTTTTTAATATTTTTATAGTTTTCAGTGGACACAACATACAACATCTTTGTATGTGGTGCTGAGGATTGAACCTGGGCCGCACGCATGCCAGGCGAGCGCGCGCACTACCGCTTGAGCCACATCCCCAGCCAGTTATTACTATTTTGAAAAGTTGCTTTTTGTGTACCACTTGTGACTTGCTTATATTAAAGTGTATTATTTACTAGATTTTAAAAAGTAGGATTACTTAATTTTTTCCCCTTCTTTTCTGGGTATTGAATCCCAGGTGCTTTACATCCCCATTATCCCCACCCCATTTTTTTTTTTTTTTTTTTTTGTGGTGCTGGGGATTGAACCCAGGGCCTTGTACAAGCCTTGTATAATTTTCTCTTCCCCAGTCCTCCCCAGCCCTTTTTATTTTCACTTTTTTATTTGGGGATAGGGTCCTGCCTAGGCTGGTCTTAAACTTATGATTCTTCTGCCTCGGCCTCATGAGTTGTTGGGATTACAGGTGTGTGCCACCACACCCAGCAGGATTATTTTATTTTGAAATATATACTTACTGGAGAAGTTTCTAAGAAGCTCATGACAATCATACTTTTCTTACGTTTTGGCTAGTGTTAAATATAAGAATGCAGTCAACAAAAGCATAATGCCTAATAAAGGCAATCTTTATTGGGATATAGTGTTAAATTCCCATTTATTTCTTTGGAATAAAAATAGTTACAGAAAGGGGAAATGTGGACTTCAAAAAGGGATTCTGGAAGATAATTTAATGTACTTTTTAAAAACATCAGCTTTAATGGCCTTCAATTAGTCTTTTTTATAGGGCTGAAGCAAAAAAAAAGTTATTTCTAGGGTCTTGCCACTGTGTCTTCAGTGTTTGAGTGAGTTGTCTCAGTAGGGAGACTGGAGTATAGGTGAGGTTGAAGGAGGAAATATTTGGGACTAAAGGAATTTCATACTTGTACAGGGCCTAACCACACCTTCCCTGACATCATCTTCCTGGCATGTGTTATTATAATTTAACTCCTCATAGCATCAATAACCATTTCCTTTGGAAAAAAAGAAAAGGGAGTGCATTTAATGTGGGATAATTAGCTTTCCCCATGTATTTTACACAGTTTCAATTTCTTCTTGATGTTAACACATTGAAGACCAATGTGGGGCTGGAGGCTATGATGAAAATAGGACTGACTAGTGGATGTTGCCAGATCTTTAATCTTTGATAAGCTTCAGTTAACTGAAATGGTCAAGGTGTTTACTCAGAAGAGAGTGAGAAACACTGCTGGAATCATTTGTACTTATAAAGGGAGAGAGAATTTTCTGCATTTATATTTACTACATTTTTGTCTAATCAATTTGAAGAGAACTGAGAACTAAGAACTTGTAGGTCTAACATCTCTTGACTAGGACAGCTTTTTTTGTGTGTGTGTGTGTGTGTGACAAGGTCTTACTATGTTGCCTAGGCTGGCCTCAAACTTCTGGGCTCAAGTAGTCCTCTTGCCTGAGCCTCCTGAGTAGCTGAGACTACAGGTACATGCTGCCATGCTTGGCTTAGGACAGCTATGAATTATGTTATTAGTATTAAGTTAACTCAGTTGGTTGAAGCTTAATGGTGATATCTTAACATCAATCCCTCCATTCCACTTTTACATACCACTCTAATTTGTACTCAATTTTGACTATTTTTACTACTATAGTAAGCATTCCACATGATGTCCTTGTCTACTGTTTTCCTACCTTTTATGCTTTGCCCCCAAATAAAAAGAAATTTATATTTTTGGTTGTCCTGGAGATTGAATCTACCACAGAGCCACATCCCTGGTTCTTTTTATTTTGAGATAGGGTCTGGCTAAATTCCTGGATTTATAGACACGTTTCACTCTGCCCAGCTGCCTCCAAGTAATTTTATACCTGCTTCCAGAACAATCTTCCAACAACCCAGCATTCTAGCACAGATTATTTCTTGTATAAAACATTTTTATAGTTATATATTACCTGCTGGAAAAAGCCTAAATCCCTAGCCTAATATCCACCTATCTTGCCTTTCCTTATTTTCTCCACCTTACTGGATCCCCCCACCCCCCCACCCCACTGATTTCATTACATTCACTCTGCTTACCAGTTGTGTTAACTGCAGTTCTCTGGTTGTGTCCTTTGATTGCTGGTTTGCATTTCTGAATCCATAGGAAAATGTTCAATAAAACAGAAAAGAATATGACTAACAGGACAAGGTAAAAATATAGATTAGAATAAGAGATTAATTGGAATTAAAAGTTGAACAGGCAGTCCATAAAATTATATAATGGAAAATAAGGACTGAAAAATAGCCATTGATTTTGTTAGTATTAAAGTAATTGATGATTTTGACAAGCAATTTCAGAGTAATAGGGAGCAAAAGTGAGACTGGAGTAGGTTGATGAGTGAAAGAAGGTAAGGAAATATGGATGGTTTGTATAGACTAATCTTTATATTTTAGTTGTAGGCGGACACAGTATCTTTATTTTATTTATTTTATGTGGTGCAGATGATCTAACCCAGTGCATCACATATGAGAGGCATGCACTCCACCACTGAGCCACAACCCCAGTCTCATGTATAGATTAATCTTTTATGAACTTCAATTAAGATGGAAAACAGAGCTGGGTGACTCAGTACATTCCTGCAATCCCATTGACATGGGAGGTTGAGGCAGGAGGATTGTGAGTTCAAAGCCAGCTTCAGCAACTTAGTGAGGTACTAAGCAACTCAGTGAGATCCTGTCTCTAAATAAAATATAAAATAGGGCTGGGGATGTGGAGCAGTGGTTGAATATCCTAGAATTCAATTTCCAGTATCCCCCCACACACCAAAAAAAAAAAAAAAAAAAAAGGACTGGGAATGTGAGTGGGCAAGTGCCCCTAGGTTTAATTCCCAGTACCAACAAAACAAAAATTATGCTACTGAAAAATGATGGTGATTCTTTTTAAACTATTTCTGTCCAGAATAGACAGAAATCCATATAGACAGAAGTAGATTAGTGATTGCCCAGGGCTTGGGGGGACAAGGGGTAGGAGAAATAGGAAATAAGTGTAATAAGTATTGGATTTCTTTTTGGGGTAATAAAAATCTTCTAAAATTAATTGTGGTTATGGTTGCATGACTCTTTGATTTACGCTTTACTGAATTTATGCTTTAAATGAATGAATTACATTGTATGACTTATGTCTCAATAAAGTATAATTTCTTTCTTTTTTTTTTTTTTTGGTACTGGGTATTGAACCCAGGGTCACTAAACCACTTAGCCACATCCCTAGCCCTTATTTATATTTTAGTTAAAGACAGGGTCTCACTGAGTTGCTTAGAGTCTCCCTAAGTTGCTGAGGCTGGCTTTGAACTCGCGATTCTCCTGCCTCGGCCTCTGGAGTTGCTGGAGTTTCAGGTGTGTGCCACTGTGCCTGGCCTAGTAAAGTTGTAATTTAAAAAAAGTAAGGGAAGGGGCTGGGGTTATGGCTCAGCGGTAGAGCACTTGCCTCACACGTTTGAGACCCTGGATTTGATCCTCAGCACCATATACAAAAAATAAACAAGTGAAATAAAGGTGTTGTGTCCAACTACAACTAAAAAAATTAATATTAAAAAAAGTAAGGGAAGAGAAAATGATATAAAACCTGAAAGAGGATGGAGGTAGTATTCTGAGATTTTTTTTTTTTTTTTTTTTTTTGGTTACTGGGGATGAAATCCAGGGCCTCCCAGATGCTGGGTAAGTACTTGGCCTATGAACAATACCTCTAGCCTACACCCCTCCTTTTTTTCGGGGGCGGATACTGGGGATTGGACTCAGGGGCACTGAACCACATCCCCAGACCTATTTTGTATTTTATTTAGAGACAAGGTCTCTTTGAGTTGCTTAACACCTCACTTTTGCTGAGGCTGGCTTTGAACTCACGATCCTCCTTATTTAAAAAATAAGCCAGGTGCAGTGGTGCAAGCCTGTAATCCCAGGATTACAAGTTCAAAGCCAGTCTCAGCAATTCAGTGAGACCTTATCTCAAAATTTTAAAAAATGAAAATGGCTGGGAATGTGGCTCAATGGTTAAGTATCCCTGGGTTCAATCCCTGCCACAAAAATAAAGTTAAAAAAATAAAAAAGTCCAAAAAATAAAAAAGGACTGGGGATTAAGCTCAAATGCAAAGCATTCATTTAACCCTCAGTATGACCAAAAGATTTAAAAATTCAGCCAGGGGCTGGGGATGTGGCTCAAGCGGTAGCGCGCTCGCCTGGCATGCGTGCGGCCCGGGTTCGATCCTCAGCACCACATACCAACAAAGATGTTGTGTCCGCCGAGAACTAAAAAATAAATATTAAAAATTCTCTCTCTCTCTCTCTCTCTCTCTCTCTCTCTCTCTCTCTCTCTCTCTCTGTCTCTCTCTCTCTCCCTCCTCTCTCACTCTCTCTTTAAAAAAAAAAAAAAAAAAAATAAAAAAAAATAAAAATTCAGCCAAACTATCTTTTAAGACCTTATTCATCCCTTCAACTTCAGCTGAAATGTTCTAATCCCTCTACTTCCCAGTCCAAAGAGGACTTGCTTTCTCAACCCTAATATTTTGTACTTCTTTGTGGTATTTTGTAATTTTGTGTCATGTTGGAATCATTTAGGTATCTTTATTACTGAAATGTAATTCTATAAAGGTAAAGATAGTGTTACTCAATTTATTACCCTCCAAAATACCTAAAATATTTTATATCTTAAGTCTGTCTAGTAGAGACTAAAAACAATACATCCTAATAGATGTGATTAAGTTCACATAAGACAATAAGCAAAGGAAGTTAGCATTGTCTTCTATACAAATCCTAAAATAGGAGTTAGATAGATCTCAATTTAAATGTGGCTTTGCACTTTATTAGCTGGGTGATCTAGTGCCAAGTTTCTTAGGCTCTCTGACCTTGAATTTTTCATCTTAAAGTATTGACATACTTTTTTGGATTCTATTAACAATTGATAGTATTTATTTGATTATTCATTTTATGTAGTGCTAGGGATCTAATCCAGGGTCTCATGCATGACTGGCAATCACTGTACCACTGAGCAAAATCCCAGTCCTAATATTGTTTATAATCACATATCTGCATGTAAATTGACTGTTATATCTCCAAACAAACAAAATAAAAATTTTGGGGGGAGATGGGGGTGCTGAGATTCAAATCCAGGGCTAGGCAAGAACTTTATCAAAACTTTTCTTTCTTTTTCTCTTTGGTACCTGGGATTTAACCCAGGGGTGCTTTACCACTAAGTCACATCCCCAATTTTTTTATTTTTTATTTTGAGACAGGGTCTCACTAAATTGCTTAGGGCCTTGCTGAATTTCTGAAGCTGGTTTTGAACTTGTGATCCTCCTGCTTTAGCCTCCTGAGTTGCTGGGATTACAGATGTGCACCATCATGCCTGGCTCAAAACTTTCTTAATGTCACTTCTTCCAGCTGCTGTCCCATTTGTGTTCTTCCCTTTATAGTAAAATATCTTGAAATAGTTCTTTATTAAAAAGTTATACATAATAAGTATATTTGCTGTCTCCAATTTATTTCATTCTATTCTTTTATTATCCTTAATATGTTACTTAGCAGTAAAAAAGAGTTTATACTTATAAAGCATGAGAGAAATACCTGTGAACTCACATTCCAACTGAAGTACTGGAATCGTTCCCTATAAACTGTACAAACTTAGGAGTTTCTCATCCTCCCATCCCATCTCCCCCAAGCAGTAACCCCCATCCTAAATTTTGTATTTATCATATCATGTGTGGGTACTAGACACTGAACCCAGTGCTTAGCCCTTGAGCTACATCCTCATTCTTTTTTTTTTCTTTAATTTTATTTTGAGACAAAATATTGCTAAAATTTTCCAAGTTGGTCTTAAAATTCTCTTTTCCTCTTTTTTTTTTTTTTTGTGTGTGTGTCTGTGTTGGGGGGTACTGGGCATTGAACCCAGGGGCCTTCGTCCACTGAGCCACATCTTCAGCCCTTTTTATTTTATTTTGAGACAAGGTCTTACTAAGTTGCTGAGGTTGGCTCCAACTTGCGATTCTCCTGCTTCAGCCTCCCAGGCCCACACTTAGAATAACTAACCCACTTCCTTAATAGTGACATTAATGTATTAGTAAGAGCCTAGCCCTCTTTGACCTGAGCACCTCTGGTTAGACCCCTACCTCCCAATACTGTTACACCAGAGATCAAAATGTCCTAATGGGTGTGAGGTGCTATCACATTGTAATTTTGTTTTGTGTTTTGCTAATGATTAGTGATGTTGAACATCATTGCATGTGCTCATTGTCTATTTATTCAAATATTTTGTCTTTTTTTTTTTTGTACCAGGGATTGATCTCAGGGGTTCTCGATCACTGAGCCACTCCCCAGCCCTATTTTGTATTTTTTTTTAGACAGGTCTTGCTGAGTTGCTTAGGGCCTCCCTAAGCTGCTGAGGCTAGCTTTGAACTTGTGATCCTCCTGCTTCACCCTCATGAGCCGCTGGTATTATAGGTGTGAGCCACCATGCCCAGCTTATTTTGTCCAGTTTTGAATTGTGTTATTTTGTTGAGTTCTAGGAGTTTTCTATATATTCTGGATACCAACCCCTTTTTCAGATACATGATTTGCCAATATTATCTCCTGTAGGTGGTCTTTTCACTCTGTTGATTGTGTCTTTCAATGCACATTTTTAAATTTTATGCAGTCCAATTTTTCTTATTTTTTCTTCCCTATGCTTTTGGTGTTATATTCAAGAAATTATTGCCACATCCAGTGTCATGAAGCTTTTTTCCCTATGTTTTCTTCTAAGAGTATTATAATTTTGATTCCTACTTTTATGTCTTTGATCCATTTTGAGTTAATTTTTATAATCATGTGGTAAGGGTGCAACTACATTCCTTTGCACATGGGTATCCAGTTCTCCGAATATCACACGTTGAAAGGATTATCTTTTCCTCATTCAGTGGTTTTAGCACCCTTATCAAAAATCATTTAAGATGGGCATATGGCTCATGCCTGTAATCCCAGCAGCTCGGAAGGCTAAGGCAGGAGGATTGCAAGTTCAAAACCAGCCTCAGCAATTTATCAAGGCCCTGAGCAACTTAGCTAGACCCTGTCTCAAAAAATAAAAAAGGGCTGGTGATGTGGCTTAGTGGTAAAACACCCCAGGGTTTAATCCCCAGCCCCCCACCAAAAAAATCAAGTCATTTGACCAATACTTCTAGTCTCTGTGCTCTATTCCATTGATCTCTTAAAACATTTTCTGTTGTAATAATAAAATACCTGAATCTGGGTAATTTGTAAAGAGTAGAAGTAAGTTGGCTCATAATTTTGGAGGCTGGGAACTCCAAGAGCCTGGTGCCGCCATCTGCTTAGCTTCTTCTTGGGGCTTGTAGCTGCACTATATCACAGTGGAAGACATTGCATGATAAGAGAGAGCAAGCTTGTTAGCTTGGATCTCCCTTCGTCTTTGCCTAAAGTTATTAATGCTATCATAGAGACTTTACTCTTCAAGACCTCATCTAATCTTCTTTATCTCCTGAAGGTCCACCTTCCAAATATCATTAAGATATGATGAGGATTAAGATCCCAATTCTTGGAACTTTGGGGGACACATTCAAATCATAACAGTTGATCTGTGTGTCTGCTTTATGCCGGTACCACACTGTTGATTACTGTAGCTTTGAAATAAGTTTTGAAATCAGGAAGTGTGAGACTTCTGACTTTGTTCTTCCTTTTCAAGATTATTTTGGCTATTTGGAGTCCCTTGAGATTCCAAATGAATTTAAATTTCTTTTTTTTTTTAATGTAGATGAACACAATACCTTTATTTATTTATTTTTATGTGGTACTAAGGATCAAACCCAGTGCCTCACAAGTGCCAGGCAAGCTTGTTAGCTTGGATCTCTCTTCCTCTTTGCCTAAAGTTATTAATGCTATCATAGAGACTTTACTCTCAAGACCTCATCTACCTACTCTACCACTGAGCCACAACTACAGCCCCCAAATGGATTTTAAGATAGATTTTTCTTCTATAAAAAAGTCATCGGATTTTGAAAGGGATTGCATTGAATGTGTAGATCATTTTGGATAGTATCAATATCTAACATTAATTTGCCTGATTCAAGAGCATGAAATACACTCCCTTATATTTACATCTTACATTGTCTTTAATTTCTTTTAGCACTGTTTTTCAGTTCTCAGAATACAAGTCTTTCACCTTCTTGGTTAACATCATCATTATTATTATTGTTGTTGTTGTTGTGGATGGACATAATACCTTTATTTTATTTATTTATTTTAATGTGATACTGAGGATTGAACCCAGTGCCTTAAATGCACCAGGTGAGCACTCTACCACTGAGCCATAACTGCAGCCCCAGCCTTATTCTTTAATTAATTTTGATCCTAAAACAGAGTCTTGGCTTTATTTTATTTAATAAGCAAGTAGCATTTTTACATGCCAGTTAATGTTGTAAGCCCTTTACAAAATTTAACTCATTAAAGTATCCTAAAGATTATATGTGATAAGTATGATTTATCTCCATTTTGCACATGGGGATATTAAGGCCCAGGCAGGTAAGTGACTTTCTGAAGGTCATGAAGCTAGTAAGTCGAGCAGCTAGTTTGTAAACAATGCTAGAGCTTGACTCCAGAATTGCGCTCACCACACTAGGCTGCCTTTCTGTGTAGTTTCCACTCTACTCAAAATTTCTGACAAGTGTAAATTTCTCAGGGCATCTAAACACATTAGGAAATCTGTGCTTTAATTTTTTTATAAATTGGAGAAGTTTGTCCTGGAGTTTCCTGGTCATGTGCTCCAATTTGGACTGGTTGCTCTTCTGCATAGTTGTCATTGAGGATCTCCTTCACTCATCCTGAAATTTTGCTATTTCTCTAGGTTGGATCTTGTTAGTCAAACCATACTCTTTTTTACTTGACTCTCTTATTATTGTGGAGCATCGCAAAATGCAAGATAAATATTTTTTTCTGATAACTGGAAAGTCTGAAAATCTTCATTCTACCCAACACTTAATTGAGAGTTGACTGGATATTTAATTATTGGTTGGAAATAATTTTTTCACAGAATTTTGAAAACATTGTTCCAGTGTCCTCTAGTATTGCTGTTAAGCTGACTAATGCTATTTTGATTCCTGATCCTTTGTTAGAAACTTGCTCTTCCCTCTCTGTCTCGTAATGTTAGAAAGTTTTTGTTGTTGTTTGTTTTTCTTGTACTGGGGATTGAACTTGGGGGTACTTTACCACTGAGCTCTACCCTAAGTCCTTTTTATTGTTATTATTTTGAGATGGGTCTCACTAAATTGCTGATGGACTCCCTAAGTTGCTGGGGCTGGCCTAAAACCTGTGATCCTCCTGCTTCAGCCTCTTGAGTTGCTGGGATTATGGGCATGCACCACTGTGCTCAGCTATTGATTTCTTTTTTGGGGGGTGGCGGGTACTGGGGATTGAACTCAGGGGCATTTGACCATTAAACCAAATTTCTAGCCCCATTTTATATTTTATTTAGAGATAGGATCTCACCGAATTGCTTAGCACCTCACTTTTGCTGAAGCTGGCTTTGAACTTGCAATTCTCCTGCCTCAGTGTTCCAGGCTGCTGGGGTTACAGGTGTGCGTCACTGCATCTGGCAGCTGTTGATATTTAAAAAAAATTTTTTTTTAGTTGTAGACGGACACAATACCTTGATTTTATTAATTTACTTTTATGTGGTACTGAGGATTGAACCCAGTCCCTCACAGGTGCTAGGCAAGTGCTCTACCACTGAGCCACAACCCCAGCCCACTTGTTGATATTTTTGATATCTGTTATTATAGTTTTCTTTTTCTCCAAGAGTCCTCTTTTTTTCCCCTCTGTACTTTCATTTCTCATTGGATTTTGTTTTTGCTTCACAGATGAAATTATTTTTGTTTAGATTTCCTGAGACTATTTATTATTGTTGTTATTATGATGTTTCTTTCCCTGTGTTATTTCTTTTTCTTTTGCATACCTTTTTTGGTTTTCTGTTTGTTTTGGTCTCTGACTTCAGAGGTTTTCTTGTTATGTTTCATGATTTGGGGCTGCTTGTTTAAGTAGAAAGCGTTCAAAGACCAGAGGGAAGCCCCTGTGGGCAATATGAAGATCTTACCAAGAGTGGTCTTGTAGAGGAATCAAGCTTATGTGCACATGGGGAACCCTGAATATGGTCATTTATAGGGCATTTCTGTTGGGTTGGTTAGTTTCCCAGAGAGAAATACTGCAGTCTTGCCAAGAATGATGACCTGCACCTATAATGTCAGCAACTCTGGAAACTGAGGCTGGAGAATTATAAGTTTGAGGCCAGCCTTAGCTGTTTAGCAAGGCCCTAAGCAATTTAGTGAGAACCTGTCTCAAAATAAAAAACTAAAAGGACTGTTGCTCAGTGGTTAAGCTCCCCTGGGTGCAATCCCAGTACACCCCACCCCACTCTACAGTCTCCTAGGAGGGATTGACCTAGAGAAATGTCTGGGAATGTTACTTAATCCCTAAGTCACCAGCTGTGCTTGGTAACTATAAATCCAGAGCCACTCTGGTGCAGCTTCCTGGAAAAATAAACTAGTTTCTTCTGGAGAGGATATAGAAAGGGGTAGTGGTAGCCTGACTGTATAGATAGTACCTCTGACTTTAAGCTTAATGTATGTGGTGCCTTCAATTTCTGAGCTTTTTTATTATTTTGGAAAAAGCTCACCTTCTCTTTGTTTTGTATTAGCTTTTAGGTTTCTTTGCTCTTCTAAATCATATGTCATTTATTCATCTGATGTCTAGCTTTGAAAATGTTGGCATATGTTATCTGTGCTCCCTGTTTTTGAAGGTTTATGTATTTTAAAAAACTTTATAATAATTTCGGGCTGGGGATGTGGCTCAAGCGGTAGCGCGCTCGCCTGGCATGTGTGCAGCCCGGTTCGATCCTCAGCACCACATACAAACAAAGATGTTGTGCCCGCCGAGAACTAAAAAATAAATATTAAAAAATTCTCATTCTCTCTCTCTCTCTCTCTCTCTCTCTCTCTCTCTCTCTCTCTCTCTCTCTCGCTCTCTCTCCCACTCTCTTTAAAAAAAAAAAAACTTTATAATAATTTGAATAGGATCTGGGAAGCTTTAAAGATTCCAAATTTCCTACATTCTTTTTTTTTTTTTTAAATATTTATTTTTTAGTTCTCGGTGGACACAACATCTTTGTTGGTATGTGGTGCTGAGGCTCGAACCCAGGCTGCACGCATGCCAGGCGAGCGCACTACCGCTTGAGCCACATCCCCAGCCCCTACACATTCTTTTTAAAACAAAAATTTTATTTTTTAGTTGTAGTTGGACACAATAGCTTTATTTATGTATTTTTATGTGGTGCTGAGGATTGAACCCAGGGCCTCACATGTGCTAGGTGAGTGTTCTACCTCTGAACTACAATCCCAGCCCCTCCTACACATTCTTTATCCCCCTCCAATCTGGTATTTGTCCCCACTATTCCACTAAAATAGGTACATCTAAGTTGTTCAATTCATTTTTCAGTTTTCATCTTATAAAACCTCTTACTGACATTGGCTAGAGTTGCCTGTGGCCTGTTTTTGAAATAGCCCCTTTTCGTGGGCCTGGTAACACTACTCCCTTAGATATTGCCCTTTGGCCCTTCTCTTCTGGTTTCCTTATCAGGTACTCTGCTTAAGCTCTGAGTATTTAGAGTTTTTTTTTTTTTTTTTTTTAATGTGTATTTTTAGCTGTAGGTAGACACAACATCTTTCTTTTATTTTTATGTGGTGCTGAGGATCGAACCCCGTACCTCATGCATGCTAGGCAAGCACTCTACCACTGAGCCACAACCCAGCCTGTATTTAAAGTTCTTTAGGCCACAGCCGCCGCCCGCTGCCTCATCCTTCTCCTCCTCCTCCTCCTCCTCCTTTTTTTTTTTTTTTTGTACAGGGAATTGAACCCAGAGGTGCTTTACCACTGAGCTACATCCTCAGCTCTTTGTGTTTTTTATTTTGAGACAGGGTCTTCCTAAATTGCTGAGGCAGGTTTTGCAGGCCTTGAATTTGTGATCCTCCTACCTCCACCTTCTGAGTCGCTGGGATTACTTTGTTTATATAATTGACTTGGTATTCAGGTCTCACTTTGGCAACCAGTCTTAACCTCTAACCTCTGCCTCATTCTTAAACTTAGTTAAATTAATGAGTTTTGCTGGGTGTGGGGGTGCCTGCCTTTAATCCCAGCAGTTTAGGACCATGAAGCAGGAGGATTGCAAGTTCAACACCAATGTCAGCAATTTAGTGAGGCCCTAAACAACTTAGTGAGACCCTGTCTCAAAAAAAAAAAAAAAAAAGGACTGGGGATGTAGCTCAGTGGTAAAGTGCCCCTACATTCATTTCCCGGAACTAAAAAATAAGTTTTGATAGAAATGCTTCCGGAAGATACATCTGGAAGGATACTCAAGGAAAATCTCAAGTTCATTTCAAATTTGTATTGGTTTGTGATGATGGTACTGAGAAAACTACATACTACTTCATGGAATATCATTTGACTAGTGAATTTGAGAAGTATGGAGCCACCTTGGGTGTTAGGTCCATCCCATGCATTCCACACCAGGAGAGGAACTGTTTAGTTCAATGTATGGGATACATCTGTCCAGAAGAAATTGGTGGACTGAGAGATGGCTATTATATTGAAGCCCAATGTGCCATTTAAAAAATATATATATAAATATAAAAATTAAAAATATATATATATATATATATAAACACAATACCTTTATTTTATTTTTATGTGGTGCTGAGGATCGAACCCAGTGCCTCACATGTGAGAAGCAAGTGCTCTACTACTGAACCACAGCCTTCATCCCCATTATAATGTTTGATGTGGGCTGGGTTTGTGGCTCAGTGGTAGAGTGCTCGCCTGGCATGCGTGAGGCACTGGGTTCGATCCTCAGCACCACATAAATGGACAATAGAGATACTGTGTCCACCTAAAACTAAAAAATAAATATTTTAAAAAAATGTTTGATGTAATGTGATAGAGTTGCTCACAAGAATGTACTGGTCTTACATAGAAACTGAGTACATGAAAACTTCCCCATTATGTTGTGTGGCAACAAAGTAGACATAAGGACAGGAAAGTAAAGGCAAAATCTATTGTCTTCCACACAAAGAATCTTCAGTACTTTCTGCCAAAAGTTACTAGTGCTTTGAAAATACCTCCCTCTGACTCCCTAGAAAGCTCACTGGAGAATCTGATTTGGAGTTTGTATCCTGCTTGCTTTTGTGTCACCAGGCCAGAGATTGTCAGGCTTCCAGCTTTAGCAGTAAAATATGAGCATAATTTAGAGGTTGCTCAGAAAACTGCTCTCCCAGATGCAGATGATGATTTGTGGGAAGATGAAGCTGGAGCCTGGTGTCGGAAGTCTAATTTTATAGGCAACTGTGCTGTGATGTCAGTGGAGCCGTGTGTATGCCACTTCATTATGTAACTGAACCCAACATGTGCTTCCTCTTTGGAATGCTGAAGGAGATGAATGGGCTTTGGAGTGAGTATGCCAATTCAAAAATTAATTACCTGCATTTTTTAGACTTGCATGTTAGCTGTTTAGCAGCACAATTATTTCCTTCTTGAGTTTCAAATGTAAGACTGCTACATAAGGCAGGTGAATTGATGTGTGCCTTTAGTGCCAGTTACATGGGAAGCTGAGGCAGGAAGATCACTTGAGCCCAAGAGTTTGAGGCCAGCCTGGGAAACAAGAGAACCTAAAAAAAAAAAAAAAAAAAAAAAAAGCTGTATATTCAATTGGGAAATCTTGTTTTCTACTGTCATTTGCATTCCTTTTTGTTTAGAATCAGAACACAGTTTTAAAATATTTTAAAAAGAAAAGAAAAAGTAATGAGTTTGATAAACTAGGTTATTATTCTCCCAAGGACTAATTCTGTTCATTTTGCTATCTTTTTTTGTTTGTTTTTTGGTACTGGGTATTGAACCCGGGAGTGCTTTACCACTGAATACACTCCTAGTTCCCCCTACTTTTTTTTTTTAAGTTGTATATGGACACAATATCTTTATTTGTTCATTTATTTTTATGTGGTGCTGAGGATCAAACCCAGTGCCTCACACATGCGAGGCAAGTGCTCTACCACTGAGCTATAGCCCCAGCCCTCCTCGTCCTTTTTAATTTTTTATTTTGAGACAGGGTCTTACTAAATTGCTGAGGCTGGCTTCAAACTTACAATCTTTTGACCTCAGCCTCCTGAGTCACTGTAATTACAGGAGTGTGCCATCATGCTTGGCTTCAGATTGCTATTTTTTTTTTTTTTTTTGAGATTTAAGATATATATGTTAGTGGGGGCCAGGGTTCTGGCTCAGTGGTACAGTGCTCGCCTAGCACATGTGAGGCACTGGGTTTGATCCTTAGCACCACATAAAAATAAGTAAATAAAATAAAAATATTGTGTTCATCTACAATTTAAAAAAATATTTTAAAAAGATATGTTAGGGGCTGGGGATGTGGCTCAAGTGGTAGTGTGCTTGCCTGGCATGCGTGCGGCCCGGGTTCGATCCTCAGCACCACATACCAACAAAGATGTTGTGTCTGCCGAGAACTAAAAAATAAATATTAAAAATTCTCTCTCTATCTCCTCTCTCACTCTCTCTTAAAAAAAAAAAAAGATATGTTAGGAGGCTGGAGTTGTAGCTCAGTGCTAGTGTGCTTGCCTAGCACATATGAGGCCCTGGGTTTGATCCTCCACCACATTAAAATAAATAAATAAAATATTGTATTGTGTCCATCTTTAACTAAAAAAGTATTTTTAAAAAAGGTATGTTAAGAATTATTAGAAGAATATAGGTCTAAGAGTTAGGCTGTCTAGACTCAAGTGTCTTACTATTCTATCCTAGTTTAAAGAAATGTTTTATCAGACTTAGAAAATAATTTGTGTGTGGGGTAATGGTGGTTCTGGGTATTGAAAACCAGATGTACTTTACCACCAAGCTACACCCCTAACACTTTTTATTTTTTATTTTCAGACAGTGTCTTGCTAAGTTTCTTAGGCCTCACTAAGATGCTGAGGCTGGCCTCGAATTTGTAATCCTCATGCCTCAGCCTCCTGTATCAATGGACTAACAGGCATGTGCCACCACCCCAGTCCTGTTTAATTTTTTTAAGACAGGCTTTCATCAAGTTGCTGAGGCTGGTCTTGAACTTGTATTCCTTTTGCCTCAGCGTCCCTGGTAGCAGGGACTAACAGTCCTGTGCCACCATGCCTTTGACTTTTCTTCCCAGATCATATGTCCTCCTGAATATGTGGTCCACCAGCCAGGCTGAACAATGGAGGGTTAGGTAATATATTATAATACTCAGTGGGAAGTGTCCCAGCCATATTCTCCCAAAGCTACTGGCTGTTGTGTTCATATTTCATCTATTTAATCTTTTTGGTGAGTGTATACATTTCCTAATATGTATGAGGTATTGCTATACTGACATATACCCATAAACTTGTTTGCACTGTTCATTATTTCTGGGGCGTGGTTGCAAGCATGGGATTATACTGTCTAAAAACATGGTTCCTGTAAAGGCTATGCCCATGACACAGTTGCCTTAATATGTTATTTGGGGACTACTACTCTAGGGTCTATGTAAACATTAGTTTGTTTGTTTGTTTTGTGGTACTAGGGATCAAACCCAGGTCTTGTGCATACCAAACCCACATTCTTACCATTGACCTTTACCCTCAGCCCACCATCATTTTACGTAAAAGATTTTTCCTCTAATTTCCCATCTGATTCATAGTTCAGATGCCTTTGTTCTAAATGTTCTACTCTAAGCAGACATTACCTACAGGAACTTACAACTGTTCTCTTTCCAGAAAGGAGAGAAACAAAGGATGTAGGGTCATTTAAAGGGCTGCTGTATGTGTTTACTTAGCTGTTTGCCCTGATTTTGGTATTGCCAGTGTTTAGAATTTCTTTTTTTAAAAAAAGATTTTTTTTTTAAAGAGAGAGAGAGAGAGAGAGAATTTTTTTAATATTTATTTTTCAGTTCACAGTGGACACAACATCTTTGTATGTGGTGCTGAGGATCGAACCCAGGCCGCTCGCATGCCAGGCGAGGGAGCTACCACTTGAGCCACACCCCCAGCCCCAAGAATTTCTATCACTTAGTTCTGCTTAACAAAAAGCAGAGTTATACAATGGCAGGAGCATTGAACCTCACTTTCCAAATTTTAAAAGAGAAATAGCACATCTCCCATTCCATCTCATGGAATTGTTGGAAAGATAAATGAAATCACGTTTGTGATAGGGCTTAAGGCCCTATTAAAGTGTTAGAGAGAAAGATCTGGAACAGAATTCTGCATTAAGATGTGCTTTGAGGAGGTTCTTTATACAGGCTTGAAGAAAGCAGAATTTCATTGAGAGGTTCTGGCACAAATTCTCTTCCATCCAAATCTGTAGGGTAGAATGGTTGTTTCATTATTCAGGGTCTGGAAAGGAAACAGCATAGCTCTCAATCCTTTCCCTCAGTCCTAAATAATCTCTAGTTAGGGAATTACTAATCTACTCTTTGTCTCTATAGATCTGCCTGTTCTGGACATTTTGTATAAATAGAATCTTACAATTTTTTTTTGTTATTGGTTTCTTCCTCTTATATGATTTTTTTTAAGAGAGAGAGAGAGAGAGAGAGAGAGAGAGAGAGATAATTTTTTAATATTTATTTTTTAGTTTTTCGGCGGACACAACATCTTTGTTTGTATGTGGTGCTGAGGATCGAACCTGGGCCGCACGCATGCCAGGCGAGCGTGCTACCGCTTGAGCCACATCCCCAGCCCTATATATGATGTTTTTAAGCTTCATCCCTGTAGTAGCATGTATCAGTACTCTCTTCATTTTTATGGTTGAGTATTATTTCATTGTATAGATTTGCCACATTTAATTTATCCATTTATCAGTTGATGGATATTTCTAGTACCACTTTGGCTACCATGAATAATGCTGCTTTGAAATTTATGTACAGGATCAATAAGAGGCATATGTTTTCAATTATCCAAGATTATATACCTAGGAGTGGAATTCCTATGTTCTATGGTAACTCTGTGTTTAACTTTTTTTTGGTACTGGGGATTGAATTCAAGGGCCCTCTACCATTGAGCTATATCCCCAGCCCATTTTATCTTATTTTATTTTTTGAGTCAGGGTCTTGCTAAATTGCCAAGGCTGACCTTGAATTTGTGATCCTTTTGGCTTAGCCTCCTGAATCACTAGGATTGAAGATATGCACCACTGTGCCCAGCCCTCTCTGTTTAACTTCTTGAGGAACTCCTAAACTGCTTTCAAAAGTGGCTGCAGCATTATTTTATAATCCCACAGCAGTTTATGAGTACTTCAATTTCTTCAGATTCTCACCAACACTTGTTATTATTTGTCTTTTTTATTATAACCATCCTAGGAATATGAAGTGATAATCTCTTTGGAATTTTGCTTTGCATTCCCCTGATGGCTCTCTATTAAAAGTTTACTGTGTGGACTGGGGTTGTGGCTCAGTGGTAGAGCACTTGCCTAGCATGTGTGAGACACTGGGTTTGATTCTCAGAACTGCATATAAATAAATGAATAAAATAAAGGTCCATCAACATCTAAAAAATTTAAAAAAAAAATTATTGTGTTATTGGAAAGGGTGGCACAGGCCTGTAATTCCTGTGTCTTGGAAGTCTGAAGCAAGAGGATTACAAATTTAAGAGCAGCCTGTGCAATTTAGCAAAATTTAGTGAGAGCCCATCTCAAAATAATAATAATAATAGGCTGGGAATGTAGCTCAGTGGTGGATCAGCCCTGAGTTCAATTCATAGTATTAAATTTGTAATCCTCTTGCCTCAGACTTCTAAAACACAGGGATTAGAGGCCTGTGCCACCCTTTCCAATATCACAGTAAACTTTTAATAGAGAGCCATCAGGGAAATGCAAAGCAAAATTCCAAAGAGATTATCACTTCAGATTCCGAGGATGGCTATAAAAAAAAAAGACAGAAAATAACAAGTATTGGTGAGGATCTGAAGAAACTGAAGTACTCATAAACTGCTGGTGGGATTGTAAAATAATGCAGTCACTTTTGAAAGCAGTTTAGGAGTTCCTCAAGAAGTTAAACAGAGAGGGTTGGGCACAGTGGTGCATGCTTATAATTCCTTTCAAGGTACAACCCAAACATTGTCTTTGAGAAACTTTTCTGTCAGAAATTAGTTGTTTCTTCTTCCATGCTCTTTTTAAAATATTGATTGATTGATGTGGTACTAGGGCTTGAACCCAGAACTGCTCTACCACTGGGCTACATCTCCAGCCCTTTTTAAATTTTTTAATTTGAGATAGGATCTTGCTAAATTGCTCAAGCTAGCCTCAAACTTGAGATCCTCCTGCTTTAGCCTCCCAAGTTGCTGGGTTTACAGGTGTGTGCCACCCACACCTGGCCTCTCTTTCATGCTCTCCATTTTGCTTGGGTCCCATTAACACATACATTTCATTCTATTAGTTTCTTTCTTTCTTCCTTGCCTTTCCTCTCTTCCCCGTCTTCCCTCCCTCCCTCCCTCCAGCCTGCCTGGCTGCCCCCCTCCCCCACTCTTGTTTGGTACTGAGGATTTAACCCAGTGTTGCTTTACCAGTGAGATACATTCCTGGCCTTTTTATTTTTAATTTTGAGATAGCATCTCATTAAGTTGCTTAGGGCCTTGCTAAATTGCTGAGGCTTGTCTCAAACTTGCAATTCTCCTTTCTTAACTTCCAGAGCTGCTGGGATTACAGGTGTGTACCACCATACCTGGCTGATTCTACTTATTTTCTATATTGTAAACCCTCCTTAATGATTTGTTGGAGTGCTTTAAATTTATTATGAAATATTTCACCCATATTCTTATTCATCTGTGAGTCCTCACAACAGTCCTTACATGTCATTGCAATTCAAATATTTATGGAATGACTAAAATAATGCAAAGGGTCTCATGATCAATTAATTATTAGGGGGGTCTGTAACTTCTGAGAAAGTGAACCTTCTCATATTAGGAGATATTATAACTTGGAACCCAAGCAAAGAGATTCATGTTATATGCCCTAGAGGCCACTGCTTCAGAAAAATATCTGTGGCTCACCCATATCCAGGTTGCAGCAGGAATCCTGATATCAAGTCACTGGATTGTGTATCTGTGAGACATTTTTAGGGACTTATTAATACACAATTAGCGAATTTTCTCTAAGTTTATTTCACTCATTTTAACAAACACCTATGCCTACTATATGCTAGGCATTTACAGAAGCTAACTACCATATGTGGGATGGGTTTTCTCCTGCTCTGGTGGTTAATAGTAAAGTTAAAGGCCCAGGGTGGGGATGATTTTGATGACAAATACATGGATACAGGGTTTATGAATGTTAATCCAACATAGGTCATGAAGAGATGATAATTGATCCATATTTTCCCCTCCTTCAGTAAGAATACCTCACTACCCTGGATGGTCACACATACTACCTCTTTCTCTTTTACATGTGTAGGTAAACATAATTGGTTTACATGGTCTTTATCTTCAAATATTTTCTTTTGGGAAGTCAGACAAGTTTTACTTAGGAACTTTCTTGACCTTTCCCCACCCCCATTTAGATTCTCTTAATCATTCCTTCAAAGTGAATTTTTTCCTACCATATTTCTTTGATGTCAAACCTATGCAAGCAATTCTGGAAGGTGCTTGGGAATAGTAAGAGATAATTTTTTCCCCTTCTGAACTATATCCTAATTGCTATGAATTTTTATTGCCTTGTAACAAGTTTATTATTGACAAAGTCATATTTTAGATTGTAGTTAATACCATCATATTAAAACAGAGTATAACCATGGTAGCAAACCAATAGCAATCAATCTTGTTTTTCTTTTTTCCTTCTTTTGGTATTGGGGACTTAATACAGTGGCACTTTACCACTGAGCTACATTCCTAGCCTTTTAAAAATTTTTATTATTGGAGCTAGGGATGTGGCTCAAGCAGTAGAGCGCTCGCCTCAGCACCACATAAAAAATAAAGTAAATAAAGATGCTGTGTCCACCGAAAACTAAAAAATAAATATTTAAAAAATTCTCTCTCTCTCCAAAAAAAAAAATTATTATGAAACAGGGTGTCACTAAATTGCTGAGGCTGACCTTGAGTTTATGATCCTCCTGCCTCAGCCTCCTGAATCACTGGAATTACAGGCATGTATAACCTGGCATCACCCTTATATTCTTGTTTGAACAGTCCTGACATCATTGACACTTTCTTTTAGAAATATTCTGTCACTTCTATCACTGGACATAGCTCAGAAGTAGAGTGTTTGCTAACATGGGCAAGGCCCTGGGTAAGATCACCAACAACACCACAAAAAAAAGGGGGGGGGAATATTCTATCACAGTGGGAAAAGGGGATAGATAGACCTCGAATTGGGTGGGCTTCACATCTGCTCAGCTTGGTACACAGTATGATGCTTCTAGAGTTGTTGTTTTAAATATTTTTTTAGTTGTTGATGAACCTTTATTTTATTAATTTATATAAATGCAGTGCTGAGAATCGAACCCAGTGCCTCATATATGCTAGGCAAGTGCTCTGCCACTGAGCCACTATTTGTTATCATTACTGTTGTTAACATCTTTGTAGTCATGATCACCTTCAGGTCTAGAGTCCTTATTCAGAAGAAATAGCTTGGTTTTCTCAGTTAAGGATTAATAACAGCAACTCCTAAAAGATGAGGAAGAATATATCTGATTGAATGGTCTCCAGCTGTGATTTCCTTATTCTGAACTCAGGAACCATGATTAAAATTTAGGTCATAGGGCTGGGATTGTGGCTCAGCAGTAGAGCACTTGCCTAGCATGTGTGAGGCCCTGGGTTCGATCCTCAGCACCATGTAAAAATAAATAAAATAAAAATATTGGGTCCTACTACAACTAAAAAATAAATATTTAAAAGAAAAATTTAGGTCACAGTCTTTTTGATTGTATTTTAAATGTGAGACACAGTCTTACGATAGTAGTGAGTAGAAGGGGTACAGACCCACTAGATGTTGATTATTATTGCAAATCTAATAATTTAGTGGAAAATTCAAAGTGATTTTTTTTAATTGGGAGTTGAACCCAGAGGTACTTTACTACTCAGCCATATCCCCAGCCCTTTTTATTTTGAGACAGGATCTCACTAAGTTGCTTGGGACTTGCTAAATTGCTGAGGCTAGCCTTGAACTTGGGATCCTCCTGCCTCAGGCTGCAGAGTGTCTGGGATTACAGGTGTGTGCCACTGGGTCCATTTTAAAGTGATTTTTTTTTGGGGGGGGTATCAGGGATTGCCTGTCACTTAACCACTGAGCCACATCCGCAGCCCTTTTTATGTTTTATTTTGAGACAGGGTCTTACTAAGTTGCTTAGGGCCTTGCTAAATTGCTGAGATTGGCTTTGAATGCAATCCTCCTGCCTCAGCTTCCAGAGTCCCTATGATTACAGGCATGCGCCACTAGCCTAGTAAAAGTGATTCCTAAAGTACTGCTATTTTTAGTACTGGGAGTATGATGTTCAGACTTATTTGCTTTGTTTTGTCCTGTTATATTAAAGTTACTTAGGATTGAGGGTATAGTGCAGTGGTAGAGCACTTGCCTAATATGAATGAGACCTGAGGTTTGGTCATCAGCATCTCAATAAATAAATAAAGTTACTTAAAACATGCATGTGTTTACACACTGCTCTGTCCTTATTGACGACATTATGTGCCTATCATCATCATTACAGAAGAATAATACATACTCCTGGCATAGAGTGTAAACTGTTTAAATAGATGCACATTTGTGATTATGCATAGTGGTAAAGATTGGAACTACCTGTTTCTATACATTTTAGCCTGAGCAAAGATTTTTTTTTTTTTTTAAAGGATATATTTTTTTAATTTTTTAATATTTATTTTTTAGTTCTCGGCGGACACAACATCTTTGTTTGTATGTGGTGCTGAGGATCGAACCTGGGCCGCACGCATGCCAGGCGAGCGCGCTACCGCTTGAGCCACATCCCCAGCCCCCTGAGCAAAGATTTTTACTTTGAAGGTTTTTAAGGATCAGAGGTATGAAATATAAGAGGCACACTTCACAGTAATTAAGATTCTATTTCGGGCTGGGGATGTGGCTCAAGCGGTAGCGTGCTCGGCTGGCATGCGTGCGGCCCAGGTTCAATCCTCAGCACCACATATAAACAAAGATGTTGTGTCCGCCAAAAACTAAAAAATAAATATTAAAATTAAAAAAAAAATAAAAGATTCTATTGCAGGAAGATTCTCAAACACAAATTTGATATTTGTGTTTCTCTTTTTATTTTTCCTTTACTACCCCAATTCTTACCACTACCACCAGAAAAGGGAGGGAATCTGGAGATAAAATTACTATTCATCTCCAGGTTGCTAATTACTCTAAGGAAGTAATACCAGATAGGTTTGTGCTATAAAGTGCTTTAAACCAAGGGAGAACTAGAGCATGAATGTAATGTAGTAAAATGCACTATGTTATATATAATTATACAAATTTAGGCAGAGTATTAGCAACCAAAAATGTGAATGCTAAAAGTCTTATTAGAGCATAAGGATATAAAATGTGCCATGACAGAAGGGACCCATGTTTCAGCTAGTATGGCATTTTGACTCCAACAAAAGTGCTTAGAGAATGAGCAGGTTCTGGTTGCCTGTCCTGATATCACTTGTGAAAAATTAGAGATGTTTCATATCAAATCCCAAATTTCCTTGAACATAATATAATTGTCATTCATCTAAACTTTTTAAAAATTATAACTTTTGATTAAATCCCTATTAGTGTTACAAGTTTTATTTTACTGCCTTATATGATAATTAATTTCCTCTTACTGTCCAAGTTTAAAATAATTTTCAAGTTCCTGAGAGTATTTTGCAGTTCTCGTTTTTTATTCTGTGAATAATATATGTTTACTTATACCCTTTGTGATTCAATAGATGTGTATTTCTTCATCTTTATTTGGGAGCGGGTACCAGGGATTGAATCTAGGGGTGCTTAACCAGTTTTTTATTTTTATTTTATTTTATTTTATGTTTTTGAGACAAGTTCTTGCTAATTTACCTAGGATCTCACTTCTTCATCTTTTTTTTTTTAATGAAACGTAGACTTTATTAGTCTTGTCTCATTGAACAGTGTACCTAAGGTGTCAACATTAATCATGTTCTGCAACGTCTGTATAATAAAAACATTCCACTATAACATAAACCTTTAACAGGTTTCTTTTAGCCCATTGTTATTCCTGGAAGATAGGTAGAACAAGTATATAGTTTCTTATTTTATGGCAAAGGAATTTCTTTAATTTTTTTAATTTTTAATTTTTAGTTGTAGTTGGACACAATACCTTTATTTTATTTATTTTTACATGGTGCTGAGGATTGAACTCAGGGCTTTTCACCTGCTAGGTGAGCACTCCATTGCTGAGCCACAATCCCAGCCCATCCGGTAGTTTTTAATTCTTTAATTCTCCTGTTAAGTTCATTGCAATTAATGTTTAGAATCATTTTCCCCCCCACGGAGCCAAGGTCTTACTCGATCTCCAACATCTCAATGTACTATCTTTCTGACCTTCTATTCTTCATACCTCCCTGCAGCCCTATGTGTCACTGGCTCATCAGATGGCACCACCTAGTCCAAGCAACAGCACCCCTAACAGCAGCAATGGGAGCAATGGGAATGACCAGCTGAGCAAAACCAACTTGTACATCCGAGGATTGCAGCCAGGCACTACTGACCAGGACCTTGTCAAGCTGTGTCAACCGTAAGTTGTGGTATAAGTGGGTAGGCTCCAAGGGACAGTACAGATTTGGTGATACTGGCTTTTTGCCAGATTTTCTTATCCTAAAATACAGTATTGTGTTTCTACCCAATAGTCCCACGGTGTCTCAGCATCTCCTATTTTTTAAATTTTGAGACAGAATCTCACTAAGTTGTTGAGGCTGGCCTCAAAATTGCAAACTTTACCTTAGCCTCCGAAGTCTCTGGGAGTACAAGCTGCACCACAGTGCTTGGCTCAGCATCCCCTCTTAAAAAAGTTCTCTCTGTTGGGCTGGGGTTGTGGCTCAGTGGTAGAGCACTTGCCTAGCATATGAGGCACTGGGTTCGATTCTCAGCACCACAAATAAATAAAATAAAAGTACATTGATAACTAAAAAAAATATTTTAATAAAAGTTCTCCCTGTTGCTGGTTTATAAAACATTTATGTATTTCTCTAAGGGAAGCCAGGATGGGGCTAGCCTTTGAACCAACTTTGTTTCTGGTATCTACTCTGAACCAATAGGCTTAATGAAAATATTGCTGTCCTTACACCTTGGCCATAGAAATGCTCAACCTCTCTATAGATACTGATTAACAGGTGACAAGAGCTGGCAGCAAGGATAGAAGAAAGTGAGACTAGCTAATTTCATATACACGTTGGAGAGTTTCAGCTTTTGGGATGTTCCTAGTGAATCAGAGCCACTTTCATATTAATGAATAAAGAAGAAGGTGGAGAAAGAGGCTGTCACTCTCATCTAACCTATGAAGAACTTTCGAATCATAGGTCAACTACCTTGGAATTGCCCAATAAGGAATGCTGAAAAAAACAGAAGAGTGCGGAGATACCCAGCTCCGTTTCATTTGTCAGGAAAGCATGCATTTCAGACACTATGTCTGAAGGAGTGATTAGAGGAAGAAGTCTGGGAATGGGATGGGGAGAGTAAAAGAAAGGAATTTGGGTCAATGAATGTTGGGAAGAGGTAGAAATATGAACTATGTACATTTACTATCTTTTATAACTCCTTATTGCAATACAATAAGCATAAAGAAAAGAAAAGTAAACAAATCAAACGTATAGGTAGTGAGGTGACTTTTCGCAAAGGGAACATAAACTTGGTGCAGTCTAGAAACAGATCAAGAAACAGAACCATACCAGCTCTTCAGAACTTCACCTTCTGTGATATCCCTGCAAAGTGTCACTGTTGGCTTCTGCTTTGCTGGTTTGTTTGTTGTTGTTGTTGTTGTTGCTGCTTGTTTGGTTTTGGTGCTGGGAATTAAACCCAGGACCTTTCACATGCTGGGCAAGCTCTCTACCATCAGTTACACCCCCAGCCATTTTTTTTTTTCCTTAAATTTTGAAAAAGGTCCTTGCTTAACTGCTTGGGCTAGTCCTCAAACCTGTGATCCTCTTGCCTCAGCCTCCCAAGTAGCTGGGATTATAGTCATGCAACACTATGCAAGGCCAAAACTTAATTTTTATTGCTTATATATTTCCATCATAGGACTATAACAGTTAGTTACTTATTCTGGACATTTGAGTTGTTTCCAGTTTGTAACTATTGTCAATATAGTATGCTATGAATTTATACACATCTTTTGGTGCATGTGAATAATGCATTCATGCTGGGTGTATACACTAGGAGTAAAATTGCTGGATTGCTGGGTGCAGTGGTGCACACCTATAATCCCAGTGGCTCAGGAGGCTGAGGCAGGAGGATCACGGTGTTCACAAAGCCAGCAACAAGACTGTCTCAAAATACAAAATAGGGGTGGGGATGTGGCTCAGTGGTTAAGTGCCCTTGAGTTCAATCAACCCCTGGTACCCACCCCCCAAAAAAATTGCTGGGTTACAGGACATGCATCTATGCAGATTTTATAGGTAACTATTAAATAATTTTCTGAAGTAATTTAACTAATTCTTGCAGTGTGTGTAAATTCCATCTGCTCCAAATCCTGGAGAGGAGAGGTAGAATATCTTGCTGTCCAAGATGTAGCAGTTTGAGGCATTCGAGATGCTTTATAAATCCCTTTTTCTCCTGAGGTTGTGAGTTGGTCCAGGCAGATCATGTGGATTTTTACTAGCACCAGGCCACACAAATTCTATCTCTAAAGGCTAGGGATGTGTATGTGTGTGTGTATTCCTTCCCTTATATTAGTTTACCTTGCTAGAAAAGTATGTAAGTGGGATGTAGAGAACGTAGTCTAGGATTAGTACATTCTGTGGGGAGGTGGGAATGGGCAGAACTGTTGGTTATGAGTATTATATCAATCTAGGTCCTTGATTTCTCCATTCTTTATTTCTTGTACTAAATATAATGCTAACAAAAATCCTATCACAGTAAAAGACAGAGAAGAAACTCAATTTGATTTCTTTATACTTTTAGAATTTGATCTGAACAAAGTCTGAAGGGATAAAAAGTCAGGGTCAGGGCTGGGGATGTGGCTCAAGCGGTAGCGTGCTCGCCTGGCATGCGTGCGGCCCGGGTTCCATCCTCAGTACCACATACCAACAAAGATGTTGTGTCCGCCGAGAACTAAAAAATAAATATTAAAAAAATTCTCTCTCTCTCCCCCCCCCACTCTCTGTCTCTTAAAAAAAAAAAAAAAAAAAAAAAGTCAGGGTCAGCATGTAGGATAGAAGGAAGGAGCCCAGAAGAAGGAGAAGGCTGAGAAGGGCAGGTGGTGGTATTCTAGTGGGTGGGTGAGCTAAAAAGTCCAACCTTTTTAGGAAGGGTGTTTCTCATGCACAGAAGGACTTCCTGCCTTTGTCCTAGTGGTCTCTTCCTGGGTTGTCGAGGAAGTAAATGTTGCTGGATCCTAAACTCTGGTGGGCCGGAAGGAGAGGCGTGGTCTAGGACTGGAGCTTCTGGTTCTCTTGGAGGGGCTCCTTCTGAGGAGGAAGCAGCAGTGACCCAGCTGTTGCCAGCTGCAGTGGAAATTCTGAGCTCAGAGTCTCAGGCTGTTAGACCGCAGCAAACTCCACCCTGGGGCCTTGATAGGGATAGCAGCGTGTGTGTCCTCTGGCCTGCAGTCAGACTTCTCATGGGTCTTTCCTCTTGCTTGAATTTGGGAAAGAATCCAAGAATGTAGCCCTGAAGGGCTAGGATGGCCACATCCATCCCCACCCCTTGTTTTATGTGCTCTTTTCCCAGTCTCCAGGGCCCTGCTTGGCTTATTCTGTCTGATACTTTGGGTCACAGAAACTCCACTAAAAAAGTCAATGAAAGGTCTCCAAGGAGTGAAAACAAATGGATCAACCAGATATGTTCTTTAGGGATAAGAGGAGAGATGAACAATAATGGTTGTTTGGGTATTGGTCTCAAATTTAATCGCTGCCAACTCTTGTATTTCTAACTTTGTTAGTGGCTTTTATTCTGAATCTTTAATATTTTCACCTTCTTTTTTTTAAAATATTTTTTTAGTTGTAGATGGACTCACAATATCTTTGTTTATATTTTTATATGGTGCTGAGGCTTGAACCCAGTGCCTCACACCTGTAAGGCAAGCGCTCTACCACGGAGGCACATCCCCAGCCCCTAATATTTTCACCTTCTTGGAGTACAGTGTGGAGGCTGTGGAACACCTCTTGTACAATTTCTGATCTGTGTTCCTCTTACTACTTTTTTTTTTTTTTCTAAAACTTCATGTGACTCTGCTGCAAAGGAAGAATTTTCAAAAAGTTGAAAAACATGACTCTTATTACACATATAGAATGAAGATATGTCAAAGATTTATTTAACCCATTAGTGAGGAAGCCAGCAAGATGGAAAAATGGGTTCAAAGAACATTTGAGCCAGGTACAGTGGTGCCTGCCTGTAATATCAACTATTCAGGAGGCCAAGACAGGGGGATACCAAGTTTGAAGCTAGCCTTGGGCAACTTAGTGAGACCCTTTGTCAAAATAAAAATTAAAATAGGTTGGGGATACAGCTCACTGGTAGAGCACCCCTTTGTTCAATCCCCAGTATGGCAAAGCATATAATCAAGAAAGAAAAAGAGCATTTGAAGAACTATTTATTAAAGAAAGAATGGGGGTTGGGATTGTGGCTCAGCGGTAGAGCGCTTGCCTAGCATGTGCGAGGCCCTGGGTCCCATCCTCAGCACCACATAAATAAATAAAATAAAAGTATTGTGTACAACTTAAAGAAATAAATATTTTTTTAAAAAGAAAGAATGTTGGAATAAAATTGGTAGGTTAGATTTAAAAATGTTGGGGCCAGGATTGTGGCTCAGCAGTAGAGTGCTCACCTAGCATGTGGGAGGCCCTGGGTTCGATCCTCAGCACCACATAAGAATAAATAAATAAAGATATTGTTTTTTAAAAAAAAATGTTTCCTGTCTTGCCAGATGGTAAAACCAGGAACCTTTGGAATTATCTTTTCTCTCTCTCTTTCTGTCTTTTCATGCTGGGGAATTGAATCTGAGGCCTTGCACATGCTAGACAAATACTTTACCACCAAGCTACACCTCCTGCCCAAATTATCTTTTCTACTGAAGATAAATAATTTGCATTTGTAGTAGACAAAAATCTACAAGTGAATGTGTGAGTGAATGTGTGTCTTTACTAGGTCTGGGCCTGATCAGAGTAAATATTAATTTAAACAAAGAAATATTCCCCTAGATAATGAATATTCTTTGAATGGACCATTTGGACAATGTTCTCAAATGACATTAAAAGAATATGCAGTGGTGGCGAATGCCTGTAATCTCAGTGACTCCGGAGGCTGAGGCAGGAGGATCACAAGTTCAGAGCCAACCCTCAGCAACTCAACTCAGTAAGACCCTGTCTCTCCATAAAATATAAAATAAGGCTGGGGATGTGGTTCAGTGAGTGAGTGCCCCTGAGTTCAATCCCTAGTAACCTCCCCCAAAGGATATGCAGTCCTCCTTTTGCCTTATCTCCAAGTTTTAGATAACTTTTTAAAAAATATGTATTTTTTAGTTATAGGTGGACATAATATCTTTATCATTTTTTTTTAATGTGGTGCTGAGGAATGAACCCAGTGCCTCACATATGCTAGGCAAGTGCTCTATCTCTGAGCCACAACCCCAACTCCCAGATGACTTTTTTTGTATGTGTATGTTTGTGGTTGTGATACTGGGGATTGAACCCAGGGACTCTTTACCATGAACTGCATTCTCAGCCCTTCTTATTTTAATTTTGAATAAGGTCTTGTGAAGGTACTCAGGCTAGCCTCAAACCTGTGATCCTCCTGCCTCAGCCTCCCAAGTCACTGAGATTACAGCCATTTCCCATTATGGCCATCTTCACACGACTTTCTTTAATATTTATTTTTTTAGTTTTAGGTGGACACAGTATCTTTATTTTACATTTATGAGGTACTGAGAATCGAACCCAGAGCCTCACTCATGTAGACGAGTGCACTACCATTTCAACCACATCCCCAGCCCACACGACTCTTTTTTTTAGAGAGAGAGAGAGAGAATTTTAATATTTATTTATTTATTTTAGTTTTCAGCAGACACAATGTCTTTTGTTTTTGTATGTGGTTCTGAGGATTGAACCTGGAGGGGGAGTGTGCTACTGCTTGAGCCACATCCCCATCCCCCACACAGGAATTTCTTAATACTGCTGTTACACTGGTCTTATTCCTATTCCCTTCACTAGTATGCATAATTTTTTTCTCTCTCCATGTTTTTTATTGGTGCATCATAATTTTACATATTGATGGGTACACTCAAATCTTGACAATGAAAAGAGAAAGTCAGAATGTGGTAAAGCAGGGGAGAGAGAGAGCCATTTGTTATAGGTTAAACTTGATGTCTCTTGAATATTACAACAATAATAATAGCACTTAAGATTTTTCAAGTGCTTTCCATATGGTAAACATTAGTGCTTTATATTCATTAATTCATTTTATATTCCCAACAATCCTATTTCCCTTTATAGATGATGAAGCCGAGCCATTTCAGAAAAGTTTAATGACTTGTCCAAGACCAAACCTAGCTAGAAAGTGGCAGAACCAGGATTTGAACCAAAGCAGTTTGGCTCAGGTTGTCCTTCATTAGGGGTCAGTAAAGGGATGGGAATGGATGTCAGAGAAAAGAAATGTCTATAGTTTGTTCAAAAGGAGACAAATAATGTGAAGGATTATTTTTAGTACTCAAGGAATAACAGCCAGAGCTCTGCACTTACTCTGCCTTGTGGGTATTGCCAAGCATCTTTCCCAAAAGACAGTCATCTCTATTCAACCAGTGTTTGAGTTTTAGTTGAGGAAAAAGAGAGAAATGTATTGGTATTATAAGGACTATAGTCAGTTCATTTCTTTGTAGGCTTCTTTGAAGTGATAGGTTTCTATTAATGGTGACATTTCTGGTTTTTTTTTTTTTTTTTTTTTTGGTACCGGGGATTGGTCAGGGGCTTTTGACCACTGAGCCACATTCCCAGCCCTATTTTGTATTTTATTTAGAGACAGGGTCTCACTGAGTTGCTAATTGCCTCGCTTTTTGCTGAGGTTGGCTGTGGACTTGTAATCCTCCTGCCTCAGCCTCCCTGAGTTGCTGGGATTACAGGTGTGCATCACCACAGGGCTGGCTCTTTATCATTTTTATTAAGATAAATAGGAAAAGTAGTCCTACTGGGAGCACAGGAAGGGCATGGATTAATCCAGTTGTCTTAATTTCTGTCCTATTGTTAGTCCCTCTCCCCAGATTATCACTTTTCTTTTTATTTTTTTTAGGGGGGACTAGGAATTGAACCCAGAGGTGCTTAGCAATTGGGCCACATCCCCAGCCCTTTTTTATTTTTTATTTTGAGACAGGGTCTCAGTAAGTTGCTCAGGGCCTCACTAAATTGCTGAGGCTTTGAACTTGTTATCCTCCTGCCTCTCTAGTTGGTAGGATTACTGGATATGCCACTGTGCCCAGCTGTCACTTTGCATTTTTCTTTCCCTTAGATACGGCAAGATTGTCTCCACAAAGGCCATACTGGACAAGACCACAAACAAATGCAAAGGTAAGAGAATACTTGTCCTTGGGGATGGAGAGTAGCAGTGAGTGAGGCCATCTTTGTCTTTGAGAGAGAGAGAGGCAAGGGATGGTCTTTGTTGCTGAGAGAGCCTGAGTACCCAGTGCCCAGGAAAAGTCTGAGGTTTTCAGGCTCAAAAGACAAGTAGATATTTAGATTAATTGGTGCCAGATGACTAGAGTTGTTTGAGAAGCCAAGGTCAGAATGCTGCACAGAGTTTCTTGAGTCCCTTGGGTCCACTTTGACCTCATGTTTTCCTAGATGAGGTGATGAAGGTTGGCAGGAAAGATTTTTTTTTTTTTTTACTTTGTAAAGCAATGTATATGCCTTTTGATTGTGGTGGAAGGATGACTCAGTAGATGTTATTTTCCAAGAATGAGTAGTTTTATTTGGGGTTTTTAGAAGTTCTGAGTGGAGCTGAAGAATGGAAGGAGGAAAAAAGGCTGTGGGGTGGGGGGTGGGGTGGGGGCTTTTTCCAGCAGGTGGCTGGGTAGCCATTTGTCCAGGAGAGGCTATATTCCCCACATGCCTAGCATTTCCGGGGTATATCTAGGAAAGAGGGCAGGGTTTTCTTTTAGAAGTGTGGAGGGGGGCTGTGGGTTATTAGAAGGCCTAGATCCTAAAATCTCAGATTTTTTTAAAGGGGAGGGCAAGGGTACCACAAAGACCTCATTTCCTTTGGCATCCTTAACCACAAAGTAGACCCAACCTCAGAGCATGAGAAGCACATGGATAGCCACCTGAAACCTGTTCATTTGTCTTTCTCCCTACCACTTCCCTTACATGGATCATAACTCTTCTCTGTCTCCTGAAAAGCCTGGGCGTCCTACCTCCCTTACACCTCCCACCTCCCCGTGATGCTGTTTCCCTGTTCCAGGCTATGGCTTTGTGGATTTTGACAGTCCTTCAGCAGCACAGAAGGCTGTAACAGCTCTGAAAGCCAGTGGTATACAGGCACAAATGGCAAAGGTAAGGCTGCCACTCCAGGCTATTCCTCCAAGGGGTGTAGTTACCACTAAAGTTCCAGTTCTAAGTCTTCCAGAGTGAAAGCCTTGAAATGCCCCATGAAATTGATAGGCAAGCACTGTCTGTCCCTGGGTCTAGTCAGTCTGGATATGAGTCCATTGAGCATTCCTGGGTATTGGAGCAAGATTGTATTCAGTCTGTGGCAGATAGCTCTGTCCACTCTGTTCCTCTCGTCATTATAAGCCTGCAGGAGGGTCAGGAGGCCTCTTGCAATCCTGCTGCCTATCTCCACCCTGGCCCCACTTCCCTACCAGAGGGATTGTGGCATTTTGCAACATTCTCTGAAGAAGCCTGTTGTGCAATTCGGAGGTTCTGAACAATGCTCTCCCCCCTCCCAACACTATTCCTAGTAGGGGCAGGGAGTGGAGTGGGGAGCCAGAGGGAAGCCACAGCAAGGAAGGAAACTGTTTCTTCTGCTCAGATCTGTCTGGAACTGTTTTTGGTCTAGATTACTAGAAAACTAGAAGCTTGTCTTGTATCTTCTCTTTGGTGGGGTTGTCCTCTTGCCTTTCTGAAGCCATCATGAACACTATGTCTAGAATTAATGAGGCAGGACTGCCAGATGCTTCTCTCTGTAATAAAGAAAAAGGAAACCCTGAAGGCAAAGGCCAAAGAGGGGTTAAGGTTGCTGGTGATCACTGCCCAAGGCAGAGTGACTGCTTAAATTCTTAAAAATACAGCCATCAGAAGATACTGCCATTGCTTGCCTTCTGGGGGACCCTCTGGGTCTTCATTCTGATATAAAGCGCTCTGACTGCAGCTCCAGCCTGTAGGAGCCTTCAGAAGTTTTCAGGACTTGTGGTGACCACTGAGCTACACATCTGGTCCTTTCTCTGTCCCCTTCTCCCCTCTTCCTGCTTTTCTTTCGGTCAGGGGGTGAACAAGCATTCCTACTCCAAGATTGTGCTGTGACCGGAAGAGGGGGAGGGGGCTACTCAAAACAATTCATCCTTGGTGAGAGCAGTCCAAGAAAATCCAGCCTCTGGGGCAGGCTGCTGGGGAGAGGGGTGCTGCTCCGCCTACTTCTTAAAGAGACAGCCAGGTACCATCCATGACTTGTAGAGTACTAGAGATGGTAAATCTGTTTTTGTTTTTTTTGTTTTTTTTCCTTATGGGACTGTGTAAAACCTGTGACAGTGGGACTGGGTGTCACAGATAGTTAAGATTCTCTTTGTTTATGTGGAACCCTTTCTACTATCTCTTTTCTGAAATGTCATTTTATAGATGATAGCTGAAAGTAGGAGGGGAATAAAGGATGTGAGCTTCATTTTCTCTCTTTTTTGTTTCCATAGCAACAGGAGCAAGACCCCACAAACTTATATATCTCAAACCTCCCACTGTCAATGGATGAGCAAGAACTGGAGGGGATGCTGAAGCCCTTTGGACAGGTTATCTCCACCCGAATTCTTCGAGACACCAGTGGAATCAGCAGAGGGGTTGGCTTTGCAAGGTGAGAGATGCGAAAGTGGAAAATGGTGAGGTTAATAAAGTGTCACTTGGGAAGGCACCAACATCACCCCACACACACACCCCAAGGGACCAAACTATTGGTCAAAAATACTTGACTGTAGGAGCTGAGGTTGTGGCCCAATGGCAGAGCTATCCCCTAGCACGTGCGAGTCCCTGAGTTCAATGCTCAGCACCACATAAAAATAAATAAATAAAATAAAGGTATTGTGTCCAACTACAACTAAAAAATAAGTATTAAAAAATACTTGACTGGGCTGGGGATGTGGCTCAAGTGGTAGCGTGCTCGCCTGGCATGCATGCAGCCCGGGTTCGATCCTCAGCACCACATACAAACAAAGATGTTGTGTCCGCCGAAAACTAAACAATAAATATTAAAATTCTCTCTCTCTCTCTCTCTCAAAAAAAAAATACTTGACTGTAAATCAGAAGTTTATTTATTTATTTGGTTCAGGGGATTGAACCCAGAAGTGCTTTACCACTGAGCTACACCCCTAGCGCTCTCTCTCTCTTTTTTTTAATTCAAGGCAGGGTCTTACTAAGTTGCTCATGACCAAACTAATTGCTGAGACTGGTCTTGAACCTGTGATCCTTCTGTCTCAGGCTCCTGAGTTGTACTGATTATGGGCATGTACCACCCCACCCAGCACTGGAGATTGATTTACATTAGTGATTTTCTTAAATTGTTCCTTAGAGCTGCAGAACTCTCCAGGGTGTCCACTTCTGGACTCAGGTGTCATTGTTGTGAGATTTCAGTCTCTCCCAGCCTACTTAACAAACTATTCTGCTTTTATTTATTCTAAGATTGTGTTTGATTAGAGATTCTCTTGACTTTTTTATTTGAAAGTTACTAGACTAAGTAATCTGAACACACTTTTTTATATAACAATGTCTTGCCTGACCTATGAACACTCCTCCGTCTTGGTTGAACACTCCCGGATTATTGCAGATCTGGGGACTAATGAATAGGTCCTCTTCCCTACCAGGCTCAATCCGGGCAGCTCCACCTGCTGGCAATCCCAGGTAAAACCACAGTGATTTCTAGGCTTGTCAACACTTTTTTTTTTTTCCCAGCTCCCATATTTTCTTCTTTGTGGGGTGGGGGCGCGGATTGAGTTCAGGGGCACTCTACCACAAAGCTACATACCCAGCCTTTTAAACATTTTTTAAAATTTTGAAGACAGGGTAATGCTAAATTTCCCAGGCTGGCTTTGAACTTACTGTTGAGTTGCTTGGTGTTATAGGCATGAGCCACTGCACCTGACAGGAAAATACTTTTATTTCACTCATATTTACTCTACTTACTCTAGTGATATGTGCCTGTTAGACACTGTACAAATTCTCAAACCGTGGAACCAGAATAGATAACCTCACCCTCATTTCCTGTCGCACACTGGCTTTCTTATGGTACTTGCTTTTGTCATAGGGACTATTGAAAACAGTTTTGCAAAATATGATTGTAGGGGAAAGTAATGTCAAAACAATGGCCTACTTTAAGTTAGTATTTTACACAACATCCAACAGATGTTGCTCTATTTTTCTTCAAGTGTGCCTTTTTTAGTTTCTCACAGTGGCCCAGGATGCATGAAAGCACAATCTGGGAATTGTGGCTTTGAAGACTAAAAAAACTATGAAGCTGGGTTCAGTGGCTCATGCCTATAATCCCAGTGGCTAATGAGGCTGAGGCAAGAGGATTACAAGTTCAAAGCCAGCCTTAGTAACTTAGAGAGGCCCTAAGCAACTTAGTGAGACCCTGTCTCTAAATGAAATATAAAAAAGGACTGAGGATATGGCTCAATGGTTAAGTTCCCCTGGGTTCAATCCCTGGTATCACAAAAACAAAACAAAACAATGAGAAAAAAAAAGAAACAATTATTAATTTTCTTCTATGTTTTTATGTTAACATCTACAATTTTTCTTCATACATTTAGATTCTTGCTAAGTGTAATTTCTGTATATCGACATTTTAAGTAAAACTCTTAGACAATTTTTAAATGTATCCAAATGAGATCTAAATATAATAATTTGTTACATAAAATGTCCCTTTAAAAATGTATGTGCCAGGGGCTGGGATGGTGGCTCAGTGGTAGAGCACTTGCCTAACGTTAGATGTGTAAAGCACTGGGTTCAATTCTCAGCACTACATATAAATAAATAAAATAAACATCTATTGCCAACTAAAAAATATTAAAAAAGAAAAATGTATGTGCCAGCTGTATACAGTGGGGCACACATATAATCCCAGTGGCTCTGGAGGCTGAGACAGGAGGGTTTCAAATTCAAAGCCAGCTTCAGAAATTTAGCAAGACTTTAAGCAACTTAGTGAGACTCTGTCTCAAAATAAAAATAAATAAAAGGGCTGGAGATATGTCTCCATAGTAAAGTGTCCTGGATTCAATCCCCAGTATCAAAAGTCAAACAAACAAACAATACTGTATGGACCAGGGCTAAGGATGTAGCTCAGTGGTAGAGTGCTTGCCTAGCATGCATGAGGCCCTGGTTTTGATCCCCAGCACTGCAAACAGCAACAAAAAATATATGGGCCATTTCTTTCTTAATAGTCATACACCTCATATTGTTCTTATAACATTCCTTTTATCTTCTTGATCTTGTGTTTGCATGTCATTTTCCTAGAGACTTGTATTTGAGTCTTTCTGTGGATCATCCTTGTTTCTTTTCAACAAAATGTGTGTGTTTGTGTGTGTGTGTGTGTGTGTGTGTGTGTGTGTATATATATATAAATTAAAATGTTTTTTCCTTGTGGCCATTAGGCTGGGTGTATTAACCCATGAGAGAATTATCTTTATAAATATTAGTCAACAGGCACACCATAAAACATAAATATATTAAAATGTTCATACAAAATTATTTTATATAAAGTAAACTTTGTTGAAAATTAATCTCCTATGACATGGATAAGTTTTATTTTCTTTAGATTTTTTTCTTATTAGATCATGTAGCCAGCAATGAATTTTGTTTGTTGCTATAACAAGTGAGGGCTTAACACCAGTTTTGTTCCTCTTTTTTGTTTTTATGCTGAGAAACCTTGTTCATATAAATGAGGAGATGAGAATGGAAGAGGCTTTGTTACAGTGAGAATTCTTTGGATTACTTCTGAATTGTATGCCAAGAACCAAAGTGATCTGTCATCAAAATTGATTTTTTTGTGCATTGACAAATTTCTAAAGTCTTCTAACTTTTTGGAAGCAAATAATTGGAAACGATCTGACTTATAAAAAGGATTTGAAATTTAGTCATTAATATCTGCTGTTGAGTTTTAGGCTGGATAAGAAGTAAATTAAGACAGTGGTTATGAGAAGGGACTTTAGCCTTGACTATTAGCAGTCATGAGTCCTCCTTCAGGCAGATCCCTGGAGGAAAGAGTTTTGAGGAAGTTGAGGTTCTAAGCACTCTGCCTACTCACGCTTTGGAAGGACTATAAGTAGAAGTTACTGAACTGAAGATCACTGCTCTAGAATATCTAACTGATTTTCTCTAAAAATGGTTTTCCCTGAAAGGTTCCATCTGAGGCCTTTTATTTACATTTTTGGTGCTGAAGATTTAATCCAGGGATATTTTACCACTGAACTATATCCTCAGCCCTTTTTAAATTAATGATTAATGTTTTTAGTGGTTATTGTCATAGAAAGTACTGACTTAATTTAAATGTGGTAGTAGGTGAAGAAACAATATATAGGCCCTTATAATTTTTAGAACACATCTATATACAATATATTATCTCAATCAATCTATACAGCACTGATTGACTTTGATTGTCTCTAAAGCACAATAAGGAATGGGTCCAGAGGGTTTTTTGGAATGTTCTGACAGAGTTCAGGGTGGTAAACTTGTGCTAATATCTAGATGTTCTTATCCCTTACTCAGTCCTCGTTGCCCAGAAAGAAACTTCAGCCTAGTAGTTCCCAGTATTCCTTCTCCTATTACTATGGACCATGAGCCCTTTATTAACAGATTCCTAAAATCTTAATAATGTCAACAGTAGCTAAGTGGGCCTCAATAGTTATAACCAGAAGCAAAAAATAAGTATTGCAAAATCTTAGCTTGTACAGTTTCCTTAATATAAAGAACAATGTTCATTAGGATTTTTTATTTTGGGGGGGTACCAGGGATTGAACTCAGGGGCACTCAACCACTGAGCCACATCCCCAGCCCAATTTTGTGTTTTACTAGAGACAGGGTCTCCCTGAATTGCTTAGCGCCTTGCCTTTGCTAAGGCTGGCTTTGATCTTGCAGTCCTCCTGCCTCGACCTCCTGAGCCACAGGGATTACAGGCACTTGCCATTGTGCCCAGCTTCCATTAGGATTTTATGATAAAAAATAATAAAGTCTAGCCAGATGTGGTGGCACCTGCCTTGGTGATAATCCCAAACCCTGTGACAAAATAAAAAAGCACTGTGGATATGTCTCAGAAGTAGAGTGCTCCTGAATCTCAAGGAAAAAAAAAAAAAGTTATGAACAGTGGTGCATGCCTCAGGTAGGAGGATCACAAGTTTGAGACCAGCCTGGGCAATTTAGCAAGACCCTGTCTCAAAAAGGACTTGGGCTGTAGCTCAGTGGTAAAGCACCCCTGTTTTAATCTCCAATACCAAAAAAGGGGGGGTTGGAGACATAACTTAGTGATGGTAGAGCCCTGAGTTCAATCCCCAGTACTGCTAAAAATTAAAAATAGTAATTTAACAGCTACTATTTCTTATATTCTTATTTTGGTGCCAGACACAATAATAGGCTCATTTGTCAGTATCGTTTTTTTGGTTTTTTTTTAGCAGTGCTTGGGATCAAATCCAGGTCCTTGTTCGTGCTAGGCAAGCACTCTATCACTGACTGAGCCCCATTCCAATCCCAATTAGAGTCTTTTTTGGAATATTAATAGCTTGAAGACCTCCACTATTTTAGGATTCCTTGCAGGAGATGGTTGAGAGGATCTTCCTTAGATGTTGCATAAGCTGCAGAAACTCTTATGTTTTTATAGTCGTAACTTTTGAACTTTTGGGAAACTTAGGGCATTCTCTTTGAATGTGTAGAGAGCACAGATCTTGGAGAAGCTAGAGCCTAACCCCTCTTGTGCTTCTTAGGATGGAGTCCACAGAGAAGTGTGAAGCTATCATCACCCACTTTAATGGAAAATATATTAAGACTCCCCCTGGAGTACCAGGTGAGGCATCTGGGAATCAGGTTGAGAGCCAAATGTTGTTCCTTCCAGTTAAGATTCTGGAGGAGTTTTGCATGAGTATGTCTGCTCATTGAGGTGAGACTCAGCTGCCTGTCTGCTTTCTGTTTTGCCAGCCCCGTCTGATCCCTTGCTTTGTAAATTTGCTGACGGTGGGCCAAAGAAACGACAGAACCAAGGAAAATTTGTGCAAAATGGACGGGCCTGGCCAAGGAGTGGAGACATGGTAAGAGGTCCCTGAAAACAGGTTTACTAAGGACATTAAAGTGGAATGGAAATTACTATAGTTTAATTTCTGTGAGCTTAGGTGGCCAGCTTGAGAGCTCTAGGGTGTAAATGAGAAATGCTGATGGCTTAACAAAATCTCAAGTGTGGGTCTTGAGTGAGTGGGGTTCTGCAGCCTTTACAGTTGGAACAACTCAGCAGTTGTAGTGGGACTTGTCCAGAATTTAATTAGTTGAACTTTTTAAAAACATCCGCAGCCTTGGCATTCTGGTTTTGTTCCTGTTCTTACCCAAAGGTTCACAGTATGAATTCTGTGTTCTTTCCTTATAGGGTGGTATGGCCTTGACTTATGACCCCACCACAGCTCTTCAGAATGGGTAAGTGTCTTTTACATAATGGAGCCACCTGAAAATGACCCTGGCCTGTGGATATTTCATCTTGATTTTCAAATAGCAATTAGTGGGAAGTGGCTGTGCTTTCATCAGTGGACCTTGGGGTTTCCTGTGACTTTTTACTGAGTAAGGTTCCTTCCTACAGGTTTTACCCAGCCCCTTATAACATCACCCCCAACAGGATGCTGGCTCAGTCTGCACTCTCCCCATATCTTTCATCTCCTGTGTCGTCTTATCAGGTACGTTCACTCCCAAAAAAATGGAGTGGTGATTTTCCCTACCATGTGTTTTAGGTGAAGGAATGTAAGGTGAGAAATGAGAAATAACTTGTTTTTTTCTTTCTATAAACTACATAAAAATAATGTTACATAAAAGTATAAACTGATCTGTGTGTGTGTGTGTGTGTGTGTGTAAACAGCATTTATGTCTGTGTGAACACACCGTTTAGAGGCATCCTCTTACTCTTTTCACCACCGCCACAAGTAAACCCTTGTTGATTTCCTTTTGTATAGCATTTCCCATATTTTTCTTCATGCGAACATACACATATGTGTAGGGTTTGGGGAGTTGTGTATTTTATTAAAAATCAGACCATATTAAATATATTTTTATTTTATATTTTTCTCACCTAATATGTTAGACAAATGATTCTCAAAGTGTGGTCCCTGTCCCTGCACTTTTGGCATTACCTGGGAACTTATAGAAATATGAATTTTTGAACTCTACTCCAGATCTACAGAATTAGAAACTCTGAGAATAAGGCCCAACAAAAATGTGGATTTTTTTTTTTTTTTTTTTTTTTTAAAGAGAGAGTGAGATAGAGGAGAGAGGAGAGAGAGAGAATTTTTAGTATTTATTTATTTTTTAGTTCTCGGCGGACACAACATCTTTGTTGGTATGTGGTGCTGAGGATCGAACCCGGGCCGCACGCATGCCAGGCGAGCGCGCTACCGCTTGAGCCACATCCCCAGCCCCCAAAAAATGTGGATTTTAACAAGCCTTCCAGATGATTCTACTGTAGTTGACGTTGAGATCCTTTGCTCTAATTATTTCTTTTTAAATGATTGCCTTATATTTCATCCCAGAATTCTTCTACTCTATCCCAGTGAAGGATATTAATTTACATTCAGTTTTGCTGCTACAAATAATGCTTTGGAAGCAGTCTTGTACCTGTATTCCTCTGGGTGCATTCATTTCTGGGAGCTAGAGTCTCAGGAAAGCACTTGCTAGGTTGAACAGTGTATGGATTTTCAGATTTATCCAGGTTGCCAGATTGCTTTCTACAAAAGCTGTGTCAATTCAGGTTTCTATCAGCAATGTTTCCATCACCATTTTTCTCTAACCATAGCTATCTGCTTTGGAAAAGTGTTTCTTGTATTGATGAGTGCAGAATACATTGTTACTTTAATTTTCATTTCTTTGACTGCAAGTGAATTTTTTGCTTGTCATATTTTGATTTGCCCTTCTCTGATTGCTGTTCTTCTGTTTTGCGCATTTTTCTATTTGGTTATTTGTCTTTTCCCCATCAATTTATACAAACTCTTGATTTAAATATTCTCAGAATGTTACCTTAGTTAAAAATATTTTTTTCCGAGCTTATTCTTTCTCTGTTGATTTTGTGGCCCTAAGACTTTAACTGTGTTCTCTGGGTCATTTAGAGAACTCTCTAAAACCTAGGCACCAGACTCAGAGTTTTCTGTTCTGTCAATCTAGCAGGGAAGGAAAGAACATGCATTTCTAACAAGTCCCCAGGTGATTCTCCTGCTGCTCCTACTGTTGGATGGTTCATGGACCATACTGTGGGAATCATTAGTTTTTGCCATATGAAAGTTTTTAAGTTTGCCTATTATTAAACATCTCTGGCCGGGCATGGTGATACACACATGGTAATCCCAGCGACTCAGAAGGCTGAGACAGGAGGAGCACAAATTCAAGACTACCTCAGCAATGTAGGCCCTAACAAATAGCAAGACCCTATCTCAAAATAAAAAAAGGTTAGGGATTGGGCTCAGTGATTAAGCACCCCTGGGTTCAATTCCCTGAACCAAAAACCAAACAAACAAAAAACCCTCTGTGTTATTATTATTATCATTATTTTAGCACTGTAGATTGAACCCAGGATACTTTACCACTGAGCTACATCCCCAGCCCTTTTTATTTTGAGGCAGAGTCTTCCTAAGATGCTTAGGGCCTCACTAAATTGCTGAGGCTGGACTTAAGCTTGCCTCAGCCTTCTAAATTGCTGGGATTACAGGCATGTGCCATTATGCCTGCTCTCTCTCTTTTATAGCTTTTAAATTTCGTGTCTTAATTTAAAAAGTATTAGCTGGGTGCAGTGGCATGCTTTTATAGTACACTATATTGTATGTGTGATCTCCAGGATTTTATTTTATTGTTTTACACTTAATGTGTAATCATGGGGCTGGGGTTGTGGCTCAGTGGTAGAGCGCTTACCCGGCAGGAGTTAGGCACTGGGTTCGATTCCTGGCACCACATAAAAATAAAAACAAATAAAATAAAGGTATTATATGTCCATCTAATCTAAAAAAAAGAAATATTTTTTTAAAAAAGTTTAATAATCAGGAACTTATTTTTGTGTATGGTACAAGATATGAGTCCTTTTATATTTTTCTCCAGAATTTTAATTTAGTCCCAGCACCAAATTATTAAATAATGTATCCTTTTCCTGTTGAATTAAAATGCCCTGGCAACCTATAATATTCATTCTTTTTGTGTATGTGTATGTGGTACTGGAGTTGAATCCAGGAGTGCTCTACCACTGAGCTACATCCCCAGTCCTTTTTATTTTAATTAATTAATTAATTATTTTTTTTGAGACAAGGTTTTACTAAATTGCCAAGACTGGCCTTGAACTTGAGCTCCTGCTTCAACCTCTCTAGTCACTGAGATCATAGGCATGCACCATGGCACCTGGCTATAAAACATTTTCTGTGTCTGTAGAATTGCCTGTGCTGAACACTTCATACAAATGAAGTCATCTGTTGTGTTTGGTGTTTCTTTCACTTAGCATGTTTTTACGTTTCATCCATGTTTTAACATGCATCAATATCTCATTCATTTTTTGGCTGAAAAATATTTCATTGCATGGATATACCACATCTTGTTTATCCATTTATCATTTATCAGTCGATGGCCATTTGAAGTATTTCTAGCTAGTATGAATAATATTGCTATGAACATTCCTAGATAGATTTTTTAGGGGGTACATATGTTTTCATTTCACTTGGGCATGAACCTGGGAGTAGAATTGCTGAGCTACATAGTATCCCTATGTTTAACTTTTTTAGGAACTGCTGAAGTATTTTCCTAAGTGATTGCATCATTTTATATTTCAACATCCATGTAAAACACTTATCTTTTTAATTAGAGCCATTCTCCTGGGTTTGTGTGGTGGTGCACCATTGTGTTTTTTATTTGCTTTTGCACCTCTTTCATGTGCTTACTATCATTTGTGCACCTTCTATTGCGTATGTCTTTCCAAATCCTTTGCCATTTTTGTTTTGTTTTGTTTTTTGGTACCAGGGATTGAACTCAGGGGCACTTGACCACTGAGCCACATCCCCAGCCCTATTTTTGTATTTTATTTAGAGACAGGATCTCATTAAGTTGCTTTAGTGTGTCACCCTTGCTGAGGCTGGCTTTGAACTCTTGATCCTCCTATCTCAGCTTCCTGAGCCGCTGGGATCCCAGGTGTGCACCACCACATCCAGCTCTTTTGCCAATTTTTAATCAGGCTATTTATTGAATAGTTATGAGTTATTAATATTTTTAAAACAGCTTTTATTAATGTTTCTATGCTCTGAGGGGGACATTTTTGGGGAACTTTGCTAAACATTATCAGATCATTGATAATTATTATCAGATCATTGAACAATAGTTTCTAGGCAGTTAACATTTCTGTTTGTTTTTGCTTACATCAGAGAGTGACTCAGACATCTCCTCTACAATTACCTAACCCATCTTGGATGCACCACCAGTCATACCTCATGCAGCCTTCAGTGAGTGTTCAGAAGTGGGCAGAAGCAAAAGAGGCAATTTGATGTAAAGAAAAGCAAAGGGCTTTGATGACAGGAGATGTGGGTGTGAGTTCTGGCTCAGTACCTTGTGCAGCCCTTAAATTCTCTGAGTGTTGTTCTTAGATAAGTGTCCCTCCAGACTGATGGGCAGAGTGCCTTTTCCTGTTATATGGCTTGGTTGCTGCTCACTATGGCTTTTAATTCCCAGTATTTAAAAATATCTGTCTTCAGCAGTCCCTTCATTATTACTGCCTTGGGTAACCTCACAGGATGCTGCCAACTAACTCTTTTCCTTTGTTGTTGCCTCCAGGGTTCAGTTCTGACACCAGGGATGGATCACCCCATTTCTCTTCAGCCTGCCTCCATGATGGGGCCTCTTACCCAGCAACTGGGCCACCTCTCGCTCAGCACCACAGGCACGGTAAAGCCGGGTATTTCTGCTTATTAACTCCTGCAAGGAGAACCTGTGCAGTATTCTTCAGCATAGATACTTATGAATGATAGAGTCACTTCAGTGTCATTGAGGGTGCACTCAGAATTGGAAATAAACTACAAAAATAATGATGCATAAGCCAGGAATGCAGTCATTTTGCTCCCCAGACTACCCCTTTTAACTGCTTCCTTGTTACAAAACTAAAATGTTTCTATGTGTGTATTAATTTAAGAGTTAAGACACATTTCCTAGAAATCCTTATCAAAATAGTAACAGAAAGAGCAGATGAAGCACCTTGGGTTTTCTGGGACTTGATGCACAGCAGGGCTAAAGGGCAGGGAATGCAGTGTGCTGGGGAAACAGAAGTAGGCAGTTGGGACAGAGGAGTGGAAGAAAGAAGGTCAAATTGGTGGAAGTGTGTCTAAGCCACTACCAGAGTGCCTACAAGAAGCCAGGCCCAGACCAACTGAATTGACTCTTTGGAGATAGAACACAGGCCTCAATATCTTAAAAAATCCCCCGGGTGCTTTATCTTTTAATTTTATTTATATGCAGTGCTGAGGACCGAACCCAGGGCCTCACATGTGCCAGGCAAGCCGCTCTACCACTGAGCCACAACTCCAGCCCTGTCCCCAGGTGCTTTAAATGTAACAAGAATCATTGCTCTAGCTGGTTGATGTTTTTCTTCTAGTATATGCCAACGGCTGCAGCTATGCAAGGAGCTTACATCTCACAGTACACCCCTGTGCCTTCTTCCAATGTTTCAGTTGAGGTAAGAGTACACCCCTGTGCCTTCTTCCAATGTTTCAGTTGAGGTAAGAGTTACTTTTTTGGAGTGAAGATAGGACAATGACAGAGACAGATCTTCCCCTGTCAATTGTTCCTTTCACAATGATGCTGTTTCTGTGTTCACAAGTAACTGGTAGCTATATGAAGAGTGCAAGAAGAAAAGACTTAGTGTGTGTTCATGAGTGAGGCCCTTGGGCCAGCTGGTAGTTAATACCAGGATGCTCCCTTGAATTGACTAGTGTGCATTGGGAGGAAGGCAGGCTGTTTTGAACATAGAAGAACTTCTGAAGTTTTTTCCAAAGTGCCTGTTGTGTTTTACATTCCTTTCAGTGCTGAGGTGGTGTGTGTTGTGAATGGGTGGTCTGGAGAGGCCTTTCAGCTTTGGGTGGGTTTTATCTAGACTGGTTTGGAGGGAGCTGAGGAAAAGAACACATAAGATGACTCTCCTTCCTGGCTATGTTACAGGAGAACAGCAGCCAACAGAATCAAGTGGCAGTGGATACGCCCTCAGACCATGGGGTCTATTCTTTCCAGTTCAGCAAGTAACACTGGGTAAGAACCACATGTTGGGGAAGTGGGTGTCCCAAACTAAGAGAGAGCAGCTCAGCCCTGCCTAAAGTGAGACAGGTTCTTGTGCTTGTCTTGCTCCCTCCCTACCCTCTCCCTTGGGATTTCCCTCCCCATCTTAAATAGAAAAGAGTTCTTGGACATGCTCCCAGACTCCAGAGGGTTAGCCAGGTTATGTACCATCTGTAGCTCTGTTAAGCACTAACACTTGGCCATTGTTTTCATAGACCTGGGCCTGAGAAAAGAAATCTCTATGCTCCTGCCCTGTCCTCTTTCTCCATTGCTGATGGAACATGGGGAAATCAGCACATTTTGTGTGTACTACCTTCGAGGAGAAACACACACATGCACACACGGAGACACACACATTTTTTTCTTTTGCAAAGAAAATTTTTTCTTATTAAAATTTTTTTAATTGTAATGTACTTTTCTCCTACCTCAAAGAGACATGTGGCTGGAGCTTTTGCTCATATATATGAAAAACAGTTTGTTGTCATTTTGGTTTGGTTTTTTGATATTGGGAATTGAACTGAGGGGTGTTTAACCATTAAACCACATTCCCAGCCCTTTTGTATTTTCCTTTTTTTTTTTTTTGCTTTGTTTTTTTGAGTTGGGGTCTCACTATGTCACCCAGACTGGCCTCTAATTTTTTTTTTTTTTTCCCAGATCCAGGGACTAAACTCAGGGCCTTGCATGTGCTAGGCAAGTGCTCCGCCACTGAGCTAACTCCCCAACCTTCTTCTTTCTTTTTTTCTTTGTTGAGACAGGGTATCGCTGTCTCAAAATTCTGAGTCTTAGGGCTTTAGGCTTATTGCTAAGGCTGGCTTTGAACTTGGATCTTTCTGCTTCATCCTCTGGAGTTGCTGGGATTACCGGCATGCTTTAGCATGTACAGCATGTTTTGTTATTCTTAAAAAAACAACAACAAAAAAAACAAACAATAAGCTGGGCACAGGACACATGCCTGTAATCCCAGCTACTTGGAAGACTGAGGGAGGAGAATTATAAGTTTGAAGCCAGCCTGAAGAATTTAGCAAGACCTTATATCAAAATTAAAAATAAAAGGGCTGGGGATTGCAGCCCAGTGGTAGAAAAGAGTCTCAAGGGAGGTGCTTTTACCCCCAGAGACCACTGCAGTTATCTGATGACGTTTTGATCCCTGGGTTCAATCCCCAGTACACAAAAACAAAACAAATAAAATTACCTATGAAGATGCAGTGCTAGGGGCTGGGGCTGGGGCTCAGCTGTAGAGTGCTCACCTAGCATGCCTGAGGCACTGGGTTCCATCCTTAGCACCACATACAAATAAAGAAATAAAAACATTGTATCCATCTACAACTAAAAAAAAAAAAAAAGATGCAGTGCTAGAACATTGATAGAGGAAATCCTAGTTGCTGGTTCCGTTATGATCTTTTTTTGATATATGTCTATGTGTTTAAGAAAATATATAGACTTTAAAAATTTGGTTCTTGTAGAGCTATCAGTTCACATACCCCTCTTCACATGTTTTTTTGCTTTCTTTTACTCATTCAGATTATTCTTTTTCTCTTTTCCATACAGCTAACCCTGCCTACTTTGTCTTTTTATATTTTTAAATTTTATAAATATCCTTTTTAAATGAAATTTTATATGGAATTTTGGAGGCTGAGCAAGAAATAGACGTGGCTTTTTTCCTGACCCTGCCACATCCTGGGAGAAGAGACTAGACTTTGCCTTCAGGAAGCAGAAATGTGACCTAAATTCATTTGAGAGATGACCCACAGCTTTGGGATTTACTCGTGAAGCAAATTTGGTTGAAGACTAGGTCTCGCAGTCTCTGGAAGGATGGACTGACTGACTTCTGACTAGCTCTTCTCACTGCAGAGTCTGTCACCCTCTGAGGAAGGTGTCTTTTCCGGAGGCTCCAGATTTTTCAGAATGCCTGCCATCCTGCCTCCTGGTGGATCTTTTCTGCCCAGGTTACATGGCCTCTCTTTCTGCTGCACATTGCTGTGCTCCAGGCCTTTATAGCTGTGACCTTGCTGCAGAGCAGTGTGTCTCAAGGGAGGTGCTTTTACCCCCCAGAGACCATTGCAGTTATCTGATGACATTTTTTATTGCTATGCCTGGGAGTGGGAGTGTATGTGTTATTTGCATCTAGTTGCTAGAGACCAAGGATGCCACTAAACATCCTACAGTGCAAAGGAGAGCCCCACTATGCCCAACAAAGAATTATCTATTTCAAAATATCAATAGGGCCAAGACTGAGAAACCTGGATGTTGGCAGTGTTTTCCTGACTTCTCGGTTGAGGTAAATTCCCACCCAGTCCTGGACACACAGTGCCCTTTAACGCTCATGCAACTGGTTTGGATGGATGGAATTGGTATTCTTGAATTCTCCCTGGACTCCAACCTTTGACACTTCTGCATGTAACAAGAGCTGTCCTTGTAAGGCTCATGGCTCTTGTGCACATGCTAAATACACAGACACACACTTGGAGGGAGGAAGGTACGGATTGTTCTGTGGATGCTATGCAGGGATGGGAAAGGAGTTTTATGTGACCGTAGAGTGCTCTGCCCTTCCCTACTTTGTTTAGACCCCTTCCCTAGGGAGCCAGAATATTGGGAATAATTTTCCCTCTTGTTGAAGGACCACAAAGAGCTAGGGTAGAAAAATGAAGTACATCCCATCTCATGATTTATAAGGTCAGATCTTTATAAATAAAGACTCTAGCTCTGTCAGATGCAGTGGCACAGGCCTGTTATCCTAGTGACTAGAGAGGTGTAACTTAGCAAGATCTTGTCTCAAAGTGAAAAATAAAAAGGACCAAAGATGTATGTAATTCAGTGGTAAAGCACCTCCAGGTTTAATCCCTGGTACCACAAAACAAACAAACAAAAACAACTTATTTTTCTCACATCGAGATAAGCAGGAAAAAGCCTTTCTTTGCCCATCTTCTGGAAAATAAGATCCTACTTCTGTCTTCTTCCAGTCACTCTCTCATGTATCAAAAGGAGAACTCTATTCCCCTTTACTCAGAGACCAGGAGGCATCTGCACCAGACAAAGCAAATAATGGAGATGGATAAATAAGTGTTCATGGGCTGGTGTGGAGAAAAAGAGAGGATGAAAGCTGGAAGAGAAAATGAGATGTCAGTGGCTGCACATAGAGCTAGGCCCAGCTTTCCCTTCTTTCCCTTTTGCCCCATGATTGAGGTCTTCCCTGCCATCAGTCTTTGTACATCCTGGGGATAAAGGAGTTGGGGGCAGTGGGTAGGAATACAAAGTGTAAAGAACAAAATTGCCTCTGTTTTCTCATTGGTGCTTTCAACCCCAGGAAAGTCTTATCCAGCACAAAAGCTCCAAGTCCATTAACCCTCCAGGAGGGTTTGGCTTAGCAGATGGTGCTTGCTTTGTCTCTAACCTTCAGTAAAGTGAAATATTCCAGAGCTGCTATCTCATCAGTGACCTTTCAGAAAAAAGAGAAAACAGCCGGGTGTGGTGGTGCACACCTGTAATCCCAGCATCTTGGGAAGCTGAGGCAGGATGATCCCAAGTTCAAAGCCAGCCTCAGAAATTTTTCCAGGCCCCAAGCAACTTAGTGAGACCCTGTCTCAAAACATAAAAAGGGGTGGGGATATGGCTCAGTGATTAAGTACTGCGTTCAATACCTGGTACTGGGTGAAAAAATCCAGAGTTCTGTTTATTTAACTGATGGTAGATTGGGGAAGTCTTGCTTTGGTAGGTTTAATGTTTGGGGCTGCCTTTCCTGCATAGGAACTGGTGTTGCTGTCTCTGCTGACCTTCCTGTCTCCCAAAATCCCTGATTCTGTCTCCTTTCTCTGTATTTTCTAAATTTTTTAAATGGCTGTGATTTTTACTTTGTTTTAAAATATTGAAGTTACCTTTTTTGGTTCTCCTTATATGAACCTACCATTGAGAGAGCGCTTCTGGTTTGGGCAGGTTTGAGGACAGGAAGTAATTGGGAGCCTGCAGTTATTTTTGTAGTGGTTAATGGCACTGAGGAATTTCTTTTTGGTGCTTTTGATTTATACTCCTATTTTCCCCACTAGTTGTTAGTTCATTTCTAACCGTGGGTAGTAATTGGAGAAAGGATGGAATAGGAACTATTTCTCCCATGAATTGGTGAAGATTGGTTAGGGTGGGCATCGGGTAGAGGAGCCAGTCTTGGACTGCGCTCTTTAAACACTATGCCTAGTGTTTTCTGAATCCTGTCTTCCTGGAAGCCACATCTTACACTCTCTGTACTTTCATCTCACCCCCACTCATTACAGATGCTCATAACATTCTTAAAATATTTTAGTACTTTGTGCTTTTCTGTTTTCAGTCAAATAGAACTTATGAGTTCTTTCCTCAGATGGTATAATCCTTTACTAGGCTCTAGGCCTACCTATCCCATTTCATGTCAGTGTTATTGCTCTTTTCAGGCTCTGAGTTGATATCCTAACCCTAGACTGTTTGGACTCTTTGGAGGAGGGTGCAGGTAGAGGTTAGGAAGGTGTGGGAATGATAATGGATAGGGATGTTATTTTTAGTGTTTTCAACCGAAGAGGTTAAAGCCTGGTGGCTCTAAAGAGGTTATAGCCCTTGTTAGTAACAGAGGTATTATTTGCACTAAGGATGAGGACAAGACCTGCTGCACAGGCCATTCCTAGTTGTGCCACTTCAGCCTCATTTCATTCCTCTTCCTTTTCTAATTTGCTTAACAGTGAGCTCATTCATCCCCCCTAATGCCTCCAGTGTCACCAGGCTCTCCTTGCTATTCCAATATGTCAACCCACTGGGGCTGAGACCTACCTATGGGATTTTACTTTGCCATAAAGATGCTGTGAGTGATCTCAGTGGAATGTTGCAGGGATCCCTGACATTGACAATTATTGGTCTTCTGGAAAAGAAACTATTGCTGCTTAGGCACATGCCCCACCTTCTGGGAAGTAGCAGCATTGCACACATTGAGGGGCTACTTTGCCTTGTTAGCCAAGAAGTTGGGGATATGATCAGGTCCCAACCTGCCCCTATCCTCTGCTAGACCTGGATCTGTGGACTTCAAAGAGGGTGGGGGTTACTAAAGCCAGCCTATAGATCCTAGATCTTGTGCCTTGTTATACCAGTTCTTCCTGATTTCCTTTTAAACCAACCACTCCACTTCCATGTGACCCATTTTTTAGGGCTTCCCAAGCATTAGCAGATTCCTGAAGTTTGCTCAGCTTTTACCCTTTCCTTCTATTAGACAGTCTTCCTCTGTGGCTAAAACCAGCCTATAGTGCTCTCTCCCCTGATCTTTGCTGAACCTCCCTATAGGTGTTCCTCATGTTTGAAATGAGAAAACTAGGTGCTCTCAACACTCTAGTTACCACTGCTTTCTCCCTGGCCTGTCCACTTGTTTTGAATAAGCATTCATTATCCAAGTAGATGCCCAAACTTCCTTGTCCTTGTTACTCATCTACCTCAAAATCTCTCAATTAAACAAGGGCACAAGCACCTGACTTACATCTTTTCCTGTTGTTCTCTTCATGAGGGTTAGGAAACTGGGGACTAGAAAGGACTCATGAACAAATTCAGTCTTTGGTTTTTCTACTTCTGGAATGTCTTCTCTGGGGGTTTTAGCTCACTAATCAAACTTTTTAGGTAGGTCTCAATGTGGCACCACCTAAGGTGACAACAGATTGTTGGGAGTTACCCCAGGACCACCATTAGAACAGAGCTTAGAACTATAAAATTAATTATTGGCTGCCTCACCGCAGAGAAGGTAACCAAACACCAAAGAGTTTTATAGGACTGGAAATAGATGTTCCTTTTTCACCTTAACAGTTATCTTTCTTAGAGGGTTCAGGAGAAAAAAATGCCCAAACTAAAGGGTTACCTAGTTAAGACTTTTACAGCTGGAGTAAATAAAAGTTCCTACTCCATCACTGGTGTCCCAATTTCCCCAACACATACCCTTTTTGGATGGATGAATACTTACTACATGCACTTATCACCTTGAAATAAGTTTAATTTATACTTAAAACACATTTTGTACTATTTTTCCTTTATCCAGAGACTTCTAGTTTTATATTCTTTCCATGTTATGCCAATGCCACCCTTTTAGCTTATTCTTTTCTGACCCCTGGTCTTCCCATGTTGCTTCCTTACAGTTTGGTAGAGATTCATTTTGTCAACATTTTTAATAAAACAAAAAAAATCTGTTTTGGTGTCTTATCCATGGGTGGGAGGGTATGCTGCTACAGGAAATAAGTGGCAGCTTAGGAAGGTAAGGCATGCATCTTGAAGTGGGAACAGGGCATGTGGAAACTCATTTACCCCAGTGCCTCAGTTAAGATTCTGAGGCAGATCTACTGAAGCAGAAGGTATGAAACAGGATTCCTGTTGCTTAGGGGTTAGTGATAAATCTGCATCTTATATACCAAACCAGTCATGCCCATCCTAATACACATTCTCTCCCCAATATATGTGTCAGAACATGATGAAGGGCCCAGACTAAAGGGAAGAGAAATACACAGAGCCTTTTGAATCTATCAAATGTGGTTTTTATTCAACTGACAAGCACTTTTCTACAGCTGCACTTGTGGAACATCACATGGCAAAAACAGATTTTTTCTCTAGACTTTTTTTTTCCTTTTTAAACCTTATTAAAAATGAGATTGGTCCTAAAAATATAGAAAGAAATAAATTTAAATTCACAAAAAACTGTACATTATCAAAAAGTCACTAAAACACCACATTTGGTTATATAAAAAGTCAGTCCCTTTTGTTGTAAAAGGAACATGGAAACTTGGTGAAGATGGTGTGGTTTCTTGCTGTTACCAGACTGATAGGGGAGGGGAAACAAAGGGGCAGGGGGGTGGGTTGTCTTTTTATTTTAACCTGCCTTCCCTACCAAATACTCTTGACCATAGAGAAAATCCACCTAGCTCAAGGGGCAGTGAAGATGAGGAAAGAAAAGTAAGAAATGGCCCCTTTGATCACACCCTATCCCCATCCCTCCTTCAGCCCCTATTTTTCAAACTATTCTCGGACCCCACCCCATCTTAAGAGTGCCTGGTCCCTAGGAAAAGAGATGGAACTGGGAGAGGAACACAAGCAAGAACAAATGAGACTTCACTCCCCCTATCCACCTCACCTCCAATGAAATTAATCTAGTATTTTATGCCAGGGGAAAACTGCCATGGGAAAAAAGGAGCCCCCAACTATAACAGTTCCAAATGTCTAACACAAAGTTTGTTACAGCGCAGTTATTTAGATAAAATATAAATATTTATGCATAATATAAAGTCAATTCAAATATTCTTCAATCCACCTCTTATTTAAAAGCAAAAAAAAATCTCAAATAAAATTAAATTTTGAGGTTTATCTGACAGAAAAGGCGACTTTAGAAATAGGCTATGGGGGAGAAGGGAAGTTAAAGGAATAAGAAAGGGGCTGCCCTAGGACCTACACTGCCCCCCACCCCCATCAGTGGCTCTTCAGTGCTGCCAGAAGTACAAGGAATGCTCCACTTCACCTGGCACCTTCCACCCAATGGAACATTTCTTGGATGCCTCAGCTCTCTGCTTAGGCCAGCCAGCAGCCACCTCCCCAGTGCAAGTACCCGTAATCTCTGATGGGAGGGGCTCTGCTGAGCAGGAAAGCAGGGGGCCAGAGGCCCATGGCTATAGCTTGGAGTTAGCAGCTTTCCTCTCACATGTTGGGGGCTTAACTTAGGCATAGTCACATGAAGGGCAGTGGTGGACCCAGAACCCCTCCTGTGCTCCAGGGTCTCTGCTGCTGGGGAAGGGGTCCTGGGGGATGAAGTAGATGAAGGAAAGCACAACTAAACCCACAGATGCTCATGGGATTAGAAAAGATCCAGTTCTACCACCCTTCCTGTAAAAGCTTAAGACCTGAAGCTACTGAGAGGAGAGGGAGTTCCTGCCGAAAGATTGCACAGTTTGAAGAGGCTGGAACAGAAATGACCAGGAGAGAGAGAGAGAGAGACAGCCATGTCCCCAGAGAAATTGTTCCTGTGGTTACCCAAGGACAAAAAGGTGATGGTATGAAACAATGGGCAAGGTGGGAATAAAAACAGATACTTGGGGAAATTGGATCCCATCAGACAAAACAGGGTCACAATCATAGCTCGCATGTAAGCATTCACTCTCACGCACACATTCACACAAAACACCTCTCTCCCCCTCTCTCTGAGGCCAGCCAATTGCTACCTGGCCTCCATCTTGGAGGTGCACCCAAACTCAGCAGTAGTTGTCCCTGAGGAGTTCCCAAGAGGGAGGTTTGGGAAGCAGATGGATGGGGAAGTTGGCTGGAAGGCCCAGGGTGCCTACCTGCCCTCTCCCCAACCACTGAGTTTCAGAAAAGGCTGGAAACTCAGCATATGAGGAGCATCCAACATTTTAGAAGGGATAGCTATTGGCAGGAAGATGAGGACAGAGAAAGACAGGGACCTCTGAACTTTTTTTTTCCTTTGGGGGGGGGGGGAAGATTTGGGACAAAAGGAGGGAGGAACCCGTACACGATAGTTTTACATTATTGGATGAGAAAAATCTGGAAAAATGTGAGGGGAAAGAAAAAGTTGAGAGAAAGAAGCAGGGAAGGGACTGAACATGGAAGCAGCATGTTCAGGGCCCGGTGTCCGGCTCGACACACTTGGGAGTTAAGTCCACTTTACTGGCCGTCACTGCGGGTCCGCACACAGTACAGAGTGTTTCTCAGTTTCACACATTCACTAGAACTATTGCTATTGTTAAATAACCCCAGAATGCTGGGGCATGTACAGGGAAGGAGAGGAAGCTCGGAGAAGGAAGTAAGGACTTCTTTCCCTCTCCCCATATTTAATTAGGAAATAAAACAGAAAGGAAAATTATTTTCTTCTTTCTTTTTTGGCTTTCAGTCCAGAAGAACCTCATCTCTGCACCTCTTATTAGAGGAGCAAGAGGAGGAAGGGAGAAAAAGACTAGGGATATGAGGATGTGGTTTGCTGCCAAGGGCAGGGTCAAAAATCAGGGTTATATCTGACTTGAGTCTGGACCCAGGGCAGCATCAGCAGGTGAGAATGGCAGGTTTTTTTTGTTTGGAAAGTGGGGGGGAAATGCCACAAGGTGACTCCCAACCTCCCTTGCCTCACAGATTGGCCTGTTTGCCCTGATAAAATTCTTCCCAGCGGCTCTCGAAGAAGCGGCGCATGATGTGCCCAGCCTTGCCCACTTCAGAGTCATCCTCATTGAAGGTTTGGCAGTTGTCAAAGACCAAGAGGGCATCAGCTGCAAACTCCTCTGAGCTGGTATACCTGGCAGGGACAGAGGTGTAAGCTGAGTAAGAGTTGCAGAGTAAGGAAAAGCTAGGGGAGCTGCCAATGTCTACTTACCCTCCTCTGAGCAGGCGCTCCCGCATGGTAGAAAAATCCATTGGGTTCTTGATGATGCGTCGGTACCCACTCACCAAACGTGGGTTCACAGGCTCCAGGAAAGGCCAGGCTGCATCATGGGACTCCATCTCCATCAGGATAATCCTATCAGTTCAGGGACAGTGATGGTTCTATATCCAGAAGTGGACATACACTGACCCCTTCCAGCCCTCTCCTCTGGCCCAGAAATCCCTCAACTCACTCGCAAAATGTGAGATCACTGTGATGGTTCCGCATTGAGAGTCTCCGCCGCTTAGAGGGAGACAGTCCTTCTTCTGAGTACCGAGGCATTGCTGGGCTTTCTCGGCCCCTCGACAATACCCGGCGTCGGCGGCTATCACCTTCTGGGAAGTTAAGTGAATAACTACTTTTCCGCTTCTGGCCTCGCTTTGGGAAACCAGGCTTCTGAGTGAATTCTTCCTCTACTTGCTGAGGACAGAAAAAGGTGAGATGATCAATGGATAGGGGTACACTCCACTTGTCCTCCAGTTCATTAAGATCCCTACCTAAGTGTGACTGAAGCTTCAAAATACATAAGCCAGGATACAAACTTACTCACATAACCCAGTAAGCAGGGGTAAAAGTTATAATTACTCCTATTTTATAGAGTAAGAGTCAATAGAATTTAATAAGGATTAGAACCCAGGTCTCCTAACACCCTGTCAGGGAGCTCATTTCAAGGAAAGCCTCAGGGCAAATAAGGATTGGTAGTAAATGGGATAAATAAGAAAATCTCAGCCAGGCATGGTGGTGCACACCTGTAATCTCTGGCTCAGGAGGCTGTAGGCAGGAGGATTGCAAGTTCAAAGCCAGCCTCAGCAAATTAGCAAGGCCCTAAGCAACTCAGTGAGACCCTGTCTGTCTCTAAATAAAATATAAAACAGGGTTTGGGATCTGGCTTAGTGGTTGAGTGCCCCTGAGTTCAATCCCTGCCCTCCTGCCACCAAAAGAAAATATCCAATTTAGATGGATGGGAGTGGGAATCAGAGAGCAGAAGCCTCACCTGGGCCAGACAGACAGCACAGAACCAGTCTCCTTCTGGGACAGCCTCCATCTTGGGCCGATGGCAGTAAATGTGGCAGCCACGGTCACACCCATCACAAAGCAGAAGAAACTCATCGTTGTCACCCTTCCGACAGACTAGACAGGTCTGGACCAAGGTAGTGAGGAGAGAGAGTGAGCCCTCAAGCCTCTGCATACCAGTAACCCCACCCACTCTGGGCAGCTGTCTGCTCAGCCTTTCTAGACTTTTCTAGTCTCTTACCACTTTGTTGACAGACTTCTCCCAAGCAATGGACCTTTCCAGCTGGCCCACACACAAGCACACCTGTGCTGCACTCCGGCATCGCTCAAGTGTCTGGCGCCAGACACGAACTCGAGGAGTGATTTCATAAGATCTGAAGGGAGAAAGTGATGCTCTCTGAAGGAAAAGTAGGATCCACTAAAGACGGGGGTACTTATATCCCTTTTATCCTCCAAACCAAGAAAAGTGGAGTGGGAATTACTCACATCTCTGTAGTGGTGCCTTCAGGAGCACCATTGGGTGTGCTGAGCAAGGCCTTCTCTAGTACCACTTCATGAGCTGGCCAGAGAGGCTCCCGCAGGTACCGCCGCTCCACATTCTGTTCCAGGGCAGCCAGTCGCATAACAGCCAGGTCCAGAGGGTTGGTACTCTTACGTTGAGGTGCCAGTCCTTCCCTGCCCCGACCTCTCCAGGTAATATCTTCCTGGGAGTCAGGGAGATGCTCACAGTAGGTCAAGTCTTCCCGAGTAGAGTCTGGGCTAGGACATGTCCAACCCTTCAGTAGGAAAGAGGAATAAAACTCATTATGAAGGAAGAAATTTAGGGATAGAAAGCAAAAACAAAAAATATGACCCACTTAAGCTCACGGTAGGTCATTTGTGAAGTGGGACCAGAGGGTTCTTCCTCACAGGGCACAAGGGATTGATGTCCTTCCTTAAACAACTCCCAAGCCAATACCAATCCCAGTATACCCGAATCTGCAGATCGGACAGGATAACTCGCTGTTCCAGTTCCTCTACCCATTGAAGCACAGCTAGGTCTGTTTCATATGTCTTCTCTTTGGAGGACCAACTCATAATCCCTTCTTGAAAGGCAGGTAGCTGAGTAGGCTCAAAGATGGGATCTAAGGAGGGAGAGGCAGAGGCAGAGGCCCAGGCCCATCAAGCTGTAACCACAGCAGCAGCTCAACATTTACCATTTACACTGAGTTCGGGTCAAGGTGCCTACTCACCAGTTGAGGGTCGTAAGCAAACTTCCTGCAAGAAGTCCCTGTGCTTGTTAAGGTGTTTGTGAAGTGCCTTTTCCCGGATGCCTCGGGGGTGCAGGGCCTTGAGCATGGCATCCAATGTCTCAGGATCTTGGATCCACCACCAGCCTGAGCACATCTCTGTGAGCAGAGGAGATTTACTGACAAGGATAGGACGTGAGGGAGCCCACTATGAATCACACTGGTCACCTCTCTTACCCCAATTCCACCTAATATCACTCACCAGGAGGGACAGGCTGGGCTGTCAACTGGGTTAGGTAACGCTGTTCTATCTGTTTGAAAAATTTGCTGGGAGGTCTCCCTCTCCGTTTTGGCTGTCCCAGCCCCATGGGACTCTGTGGTGTTTCTCCGGGTTCTCCTGTTCGTCTCTTAGGGGCCACCCCAGGCAAGGGGGTGGAAGAGAATTGCACTGGTGAAGAAGGATTGGTAGTACTGGGTCTATTCATCTGTGAAAAAGTTGAGACATAAGGCGATGAGAATATTCTCACATTTACAGGTTCCCTCAATTTCAGACAACAGCCCCTCAGCCAGGCAATGAAGCCTATGGCAAGATGAAGCCAAGTATATAATAATTCTGGCTACTTACTGGCTTGGAAGAGGCAGGCAACTGAGGGGAAGGAGCAGGCTGGTCCTCAGAAACTGCAGGGGGTGGTGTAGGGGCAGCATTACAGGGCATCTGGGCTGAGAAGTTAAACCAGGGTGCTTGAGGGTCAGGACCGGATTCTGCTTCATCGGGCTCTGGATCCTCCAGGGGTTGAGGTGGGGCTGGGTCTAGTTTTCCTGGGCTGCTGTCAGGTGTAAGGACTGAGCTGCTCAACAGGGAACAGTGGCTCTGAGTCTGGCTCAGCCAAGATAGGAAGGCTGACTGACTGAGGTCATGCTGGCTCTGACCCAGAGACAAATGGGAACCTTCCGGCTCCAGGAACCCATTATGGGACTGAGGATGAGACTGAAGCTGGGGTTGGGCAGGAGACTGAAGCTGAGGATGGGGCTGAGCCTCTGGATGAAGCTGGGCCTGGGGCTGTTCTAAATCCTGTCCCTTGACAGGGGATTTAAGTTGCCTAGGTTGCATTGACCCAGGCTTAGTTTTTCGAGGTCGGCCTCGGGCCCGAGCAGGAGAACTGGCGGAGCTGTTAGAACCAGCTAACTCCCTCTTCACAAAGAAGAGAGCAGGGTGGGGTGCTGGATGGGATGCAACCTTTAAGGAGTCAGTTTCCTGCTTCATCATATCTTCAGGAACTGTAAAGAGAAGTAAAGAGCATAAGACATAACACTGAAAACATAATGGGAAAGAAGCAGGCTTCTATATCCTATCAGCATAGGATACATACTTTTTTCCCCAAATTGGACTAGTCCTAGTGTCCCTTTTTTGAGATTTCACTGGCAGAAGCTTACATGCCAATGAACATAGTATCTGGGGAAGACTGTATGATCTAAGTGATCATTAGCAGCATAATCATAAACTTAAATTTATTAAGAACCAACTATATGTTAAGCATTTATTTTTTTGTGCTGGGGACTGAGCTATCCCTAGACCTGTTAAGCACCTTTCTAATAGGAAGCATTAACTCATTTAAATCCTTTCATTGCTTTGTGAAAAAACACATACTATTAATATCTCCAGTTTACAGATGAAGGAACTGAAGCACACAGCTGATAAGTGGCCAAGCAGGTAGGTAGGTAGTCTTACTCCAGGGCCTGTGCTCTTAACCACTATGCTATACTGACTCTCATAAAATGAAAGCAGTTCCAGACCACAAGGTAGAAAAAAAGGAACAATTTAACTTTTGTTAGGATTCAGAACTCAGGCTTCCACAGACACTCCTACCTAAGTTCCCCTCTGTTCCTTCCACGAAGATACCAGCCAAATATGGCAACACCCAATAGCGGCGTCTGTAACGATCTTGACCCAAGGAGACTGCTCGAAGCATCTGGGATGAGTGAAGCAGCTTTTTGCGAAAGAAGAGCTGACGCTGGGTAGACAGCAGAAAAATGAAGATGAATAAAAAACACATTTCCAGAGCAACAGTGGCGAATTCATTAGTATATGGGAGAATGGCAATGGCTCTCTGTTTTCCTAAAGAATTTTGACACCATCTGGGCCCAGCTCAGAAGATGACCAATTCTTGCCAAGCCCATGCCTCCAACTCTTGGGAGGTTAGAAGCACAGTACCTTACTGAGTTTTTCTATCTGACGCTCTAACTCTGGGATGCTAGATGCTATAGCATCAACCTGGAAGGAAATAAGTGGATATTGAGAAAAAGGAAATTAATCAGTATCAAGAAAGAAAACATCTACTTTCTATCCTCTACTTTCCTTGTTCTCTTTTTAAAAATCATTTTCTTATCCAGTACCTCTCCATCTCTTCGACCTCTGCGGCCATGAATAGCTGCTATAGTCTCCTCCTCTTCCTCTTCTTCCATGCCACTGGTTTCCTCCATGATTCGAGAACTGCGCCGCCGTCCCAGGCCTTCCTCTGGCCCTTCCATTTCTACTTCAGGTCGCCCAGTTCGTTTGGCCAGAGCAGTTTTCAGTCTTGAAACAGATGGAGAGAATGTGTGAAATTGTGATGAAGAACAATGCCACAAAAGGAACACCCAGAATCTAAATCGTCCTGAAACCTGGTTAAGATCCCAAGTCCAGGGAAGGGGCTAATGTCACCAAATTCTAGGCAAAAGTCCTGGCTATCCATCACCCTTTCCCACTCTCTCTGAGCTCTACCCTGTCTTATCCCTACCTCCGAAGTCGGCCTTCAACAATCCATTTGTTTTTCCTGTAGCTGGACATACTCTCCAGAGTCTTGTCAATCTCACTGCAGGGAAATAGGGAATGTAATTTTGAGGTAGAAATGGCAGCACAGGAAAAGAGAAGGCAGACTTAAGGATAAAGGGGCTGCAAGGAGTTTCAGCCTAGAACCTAGAATGGATGAATGGCAAAGGAAGGCTTAAATTTTCCTAGTCAAAACATCTTCAGAGCTTGGCAGGGATAGACATCACCCCAGAAACTTCTACATGACTGAACTCCTCCCTCATCCCATTCTGATACAAGGCATAAGATAACCACCCCCACCGCCAGCCCCTCACTTGATGATGAGGGTGGAGCCATTGAGCTCATGCACGAGGAAGGCCAGGACAGCAGCCTTCTGTTGGGGTGGCTGGGCCTGAAAAGGCTGGGTGCGCAGGCTGTCACAGAAGGCTGGCTCTACTCCATATGCCATGAGGAAGCAACGCAGAATCTCAGACACATTGTCTCTTGTCAGTGGGATCTCAGACACCTTCTCCCCCAAGATCTTTAGGGACTGTTTGGAGGAGAACATAATGGGAATGAGGAAAACAAGGGTAACAACTCAAACTGGGTGTACCTAGAATTTGGGGTTAAGATTAAACAAGAAAGCTGGACGTGGTGGTGCACATCTATAATCCCAGCAGTTTGGGAGAATGAGTCATGAGGATCACAGTTCAAAGCTAGCCTCAGTAATTTGGCAGGACCTGAAGCAATTTAGCAAGACACTGTCTCAAAAAAAAAATTAAAAAACTAAAGGGCTGGGGATGTTGCTCAGTGGTTAAGTGCCCCAGGTTCAGTTCCTAGCAACAAAAATACATAATAAATGAGTTGGACAAGAGGAAAAGAATGTAAGTTGAGAGACCACAAAAGAAAAGTATAAAATTCAAAAACAAAACAACAACATACGAAAGAAAGGGAATAAAATAAAGGAAATGTACAAAGTAAAGCCAGAAACATCAGGAAAGGAAAAAAAAAAAAAGGAAAACAGAAAGAGGAAGAAGTTACATCCTCTTCACTTCCCATCACTTTAGGGAGGGGCTTATAAGCATTCTGAAAGAGAAAGCAAAACTGACACAAAGCCTGTCTTCAAGCCTGTCTCAAGCCTTCCCAGCACGCTTAGGAAAGAAGCTCACCTGACAGTAGGAAGGCAAGCCAGGATCATAAAGTGCAGCCTTTAGGAGCCGCACCAGCAGGTCTTGCACTTTGTCCAAGCTGTCACCTTGACACAGGAGTCCCTCTTGCAGGACTCCAAGGCTAGGCACATCTTTGGTAGGGTCAAAGCCCAGCACCTTGCCGAAGCTGTGCAGGAACTCCACGATGGTCAAGCAATCTGAGAAGGCCCTACTGGGCAGTGTCAAACCAGGAATGCGTGTGAAGTCAGGCAGGGGCTGGAGGGGTAAAAGTGGTAGGGAGTCCTGTTAGACTAATCAGAAGGCAAAAATATGGAAGTCCATGAGGTCTTTTCTTTTATAGAAATGTCCTCACAACTGGCCCCTCCATGACCCAGGAACTATTACTATCCCCACACTACCTGGTGGTCAGCCAGACACATATCCTCTGTGGGCTTCTTCATTTCCTCCAAGATCTTCTGCTGCCTCTGCCGTTCCTCTAGACGCCTTTGTGTGGCCAGGGTCTTATCTGCTTTACAGGCTGGCTTGGCTTTGGCTACCTCCTCCTTTATTTTTACCTTCTCTTTTTTTTCCCTCTTCATTTTTTCCTTCATTTTTTCCTGCTTTGTCTTTATCTTTTCCTTCTCAGCCTACCCACCCAAGGGAGAGAAGAACCAAGAGTGCCGTAAAAATACCAGTCACCACCCTTCTGTGATGCCATTCTGGTGGCTTCAAAATTAGACTTGGTGATTGTGTACATGCACTTACCTTGAATTTCTTCTTAGCATCCTTCTGCTTTAAGCTCTTGGTATCTTGTTTCCGTTTGTTTCTGGCCTGTAAACCATAAGGGAAGTCATTTCTCCTCAAACTCTGAAAGCATCTCTGCTTGGGCTAGGATTCAAAAACAGATAAGGGTGCTGGGGAGGAGAGATGAGAGATGGGATGATGAGGGTTTGGCAATGGATCAACCCTGGAGATGCCCACATATTCTTGAATAACGCCGAATTCCCTAAATCAAGCCAAGGAAACTCAGGGTAACAAATGTGTGTTGCTACATAGGGGGTGACAGATGTGGAAAGAGAAAAAAAAGATGAAGGGAGTTATAAGAAAAGTTAGCAACTAATGCCCCTCACCTGCCCTTGTACAAGAGTCTGACATTCTCCCCGTTGTACCTTCTGCCTCATCTTCTTTTTGCTTTTATTCATCTTTGCTTTATCCTCCTCATTCAGTGTTTCTATAAAGGTAAAGAGAAGAATGAAATGAGCGAGGTGAAGAGACAGGTCCCTAGTATCCAGTGCAGCACATAATTGTTTGTCACAAACAATTCTACTGAAGAATATATATTTTACGTATACATAATAATAAATATGGGGAGAGACACCTGCCATGGTGATGGCACAAAGAACTCAAATGGCATTCCCTGTGTAGAAAGAGCAGCCCCTGGCTCCAATTAGACTGTTGTGGCAACAGTCCAGTTAAGGGAGAAGAGGCCACCATAGCAGCATAGCCTTGCAACCTATCTCTCTCAGGCTACCCGACAAGGGCAGAGACATACAGACTGATTTTAGTGCAGAGAAAGCTGAGAGAGAAAGAAAACAAAATGCCAAACTGCCAGGAAAAGATCATGGCAATTGGCAGCATTGATTAACCAAGAGTATACCAGAAAAAAAAGGGCAAATAAGGGACTCTTCAATAGTCAGATCAGCACTGACACAGATATTGCTTATGTCCAACAACAATGTGTTGCTCTATTAAAAAAACAAAACTGAATTTATTCCTTTTTAGAAGACGGAATACTTAAGTATAATTCTGCAAACAGTGTATTTCATAATAGATATTTCTGACATAATAGTACCTATCCTTTTTTTTCTTATGTAGAAACAATCATTCATCTACATGGCAACCTTCTGTATTACAGGCAGATAACTACTTAAGGTGTCCATTTGTTTTTGTTTTTTTGCAGTGCTGGAGATTGAACCTGGGGTCTTATGCATGCCAGGCAAGTGCTCATCTACTGAGCCACATCCCTAGCCCAAGACTTCTATTTAAATATGAGATTTGTTCTAGGTCATACAGTTAGAAGATGGCAGAATTCTGAATAGGAATTAGAAAACTATTTTTTCCACCTTCTTCACACTATACCAGGGTAAATGAAATATTTACTGAAAAAATTAGATATTTCCCTACTTGTATATCTCACTAAAATAGTGTCAATTATATTTAGAATTCAGATGTAAATTCTGAACCTCCATGACAACGGAAACGAGCAAGGTAAGAGGTGTATAACCAACATAAGAAAGGACCTGAAAGATGGGTAAAAAACAAAGTCCTCTCCTCTAGCTTATAGAGCTACATCTGGCTAGAGCCCAAAGCTTCAGTGATTAGAATTCAAGGAAGAAGTGGCTGGAATAGATGTACCCCAAGTGTTGGGACCCTGACACTGTCTTCTAAGGAGAAGCTGAGTCAGATTTATTCTGTCCAAAAGTCAGTCATGCACCTGGGGAAACTCAGATATTAGCAATTCAACAACATCTGTATACCTCAGAGAGGGAAAAGATACCAAGGTAAGAGATACCACCATACCTTGGGCCTCCGGTTTCTTTAGGAAGCGGTTGTCTGTCTTATTCAATAGCTCTGGAATTTTGACCTTGGGAGGCCGACCTCGGCCCCGTTTCACCTTGGGGACTTCCTTAGTTTTGGCTTTCTCATTGTTTCGAGGTCGACCCCTTTTGCCAGTAATTGCCTGAATCCTGGATGGAATCTCCTCTGCTGAGAGTTGTACCCACTGCAATCCCTAAGGTAGCAAGGAAGACTATGTCACAATGGGAGAGAAAGGCCCCCAGAACCTCCAAACGCCATAAGAGGAAGCTGTAGATTGTCTACTCTTTCTCAAGGGCAAAACCATATTTAACCCTTTTGCCAGCACCTCTGGTGTGTCTCTCTCTTCAAAGAAATCTCCAACAGGCATCCGGGGACTGAAGCTGAAGTGCTCCCGGCGGACACTGTGTACCACGTTTCGGCTCAGGTACTAGGAGGAGGAAGTAAAGCAACAGTAATGAGATTATAGCCCTACGCATGTCTTTGGCCAGCAAAGGCACAAGCAGAATAGGCCCCAAAGCAGACAGTGCTCTTATTTTGTCACAGGGCCCAAAGAAATGAGCTTCTACTTTAGAAACACTTGCAAAAGCTACATTACCTTGATTACTTCTGGAAATTGTTTCATTCTCTTCCCACAGGGGCCATAATACCAGGTTTCCCCCTGCCATCGATGGCTGCCTTTCTTGATGCGCACCTCTCTCCTCCACCTGCCAGAGAAGCACATGGGCCCTGCCACCAGGTCACACCCCTACCCACTCCCATGCCACCCAGGAGTCAAGCCCACTGAGCAGATGGCCCACCCGCATCTGTCTCATTAGTACTGCATGCAGATGCAAAAGCAGCATGAGACACAAGCTTAACTAGAAGACAGGCTTGAGTTCCAGGAAATACCTTAGAGCATTCAGGAGGAAAGCAATACACTAAATTGTTCAAGCCCAAAAAGACCTATATCCCTCATTTTTACAAAGTCAGTGATATGAGCAGCCAGAAAACCCTCCCTGAAGCAATTCAGGGCAATTACTAAGTTTCCAGTAAAAGAGGACAAAGACCTAAGGAAATAAAGGCAGACTACAGAGGGTGGGGAGGCAAGCAGAAGAGTAAATTTGCAGCGGACTCCATGAAATGACTCAGTAGGCCAGGCTTTAGTTAGAACTCTCTGTTCTAAGTAAGAGTATTGTTAAGACCAAACCTTATCTTTCTCTCAAACTTTTAAGCAGAACTCATACTTAGTGACCACAAGTAGCCTTACAGGGGTTGGGCGGGGGGGGGGGGGGGGGGGGGGGAAGAGATCCAGCAAGACAGTTATTTCCACAAGGCCCTTGGTGTCAGCAGCCTTGCTCATTTAGAGATAACAATATGATAAGAGAAAAAGGTCCAATAATCCACTCCTGTCTAACTCATTCCTCCCCCACTTCAGATGAAGAGAGGAACTCCCCTCTTCCTAGAGTCATGCATTCAACTTGTCAAGGTCAATGCACATAGCTATCTAGAGCATTTACCCATGCTGGAGGGGAAGACGAACTTCTTCTGGGGTGGCAATACGTCTCCTGAGAATATCACCTTTGGAAGAAGATAGGAGATACCTGAGTTAAAGAGTTTAGGCAAAATACTGAAAACAGGCTAGTAGGGAAAGGCTGAATACATCATAGGACATAAACTTTTCTAGAAAAAGCCAGAGGTACAACAGAATCTGGACGCTCACCACTTCCAGAAGTAGTGACTCCCCCAGTAATCTCTTCCAGGTCAGCAGAAGCCTCAGGGAAGCTGCTGACATCCTTATTTGCTGGGGAAGCTGTTGGGAAGGCAGCTGCTGGGGACGTTACAGGGGAAGCTTTGGGGGAGGTCACTGAAGTTGTCAAAGAAACTTCTGAAGAGACTGCTGGGAGGGCTACTGAAGAAGTTGAAGAGACTGTTGGGAAGACTATTGGAGAGACAAGTGGAGAGGCTGGAGAAACTGCTGGGGAGACTTCTGGAGAGATATCTGGGGAGGCTGCTGGAGAAACTGCCAGGGAGATTGCTGGGGAAGCTGTTGGCAAGGCTGCTGGTGAGGCTCCTGGATGCAGCTGAATAGTGGATGACTGGTCAGGGGTTGGCTGGGAAAGGGGTGGTGGGAAGTCTGAAGCCTGAGTCTCCATTTCTTCCTGTTCAGCATCACTGCCATTATTCAGGTCAAAGCTGTTATCTAGAAACCATAGGAAAAATGGCACCAAAGCCAAAGAGGGTTATTTCAAGGGCTCTTCCCTAGGGTTGGGAAAAGAAAGTAGCTTTGGTTTTCCTCCCCAACCATTCATGAGGATTAAAGGCAAAACTGCTGCCCCTGCTGTCACTGTATGAAAAGATATCTTTTACATCTGGAGCTAGGAAGGCCTATCTAGTCTTCTTTCCCTGCAAACTCCAAGTCAAAAATTCCTCTGAACAGAAGACACAGGTCAGAGTGTCCTGTGTCCTTTTTTAGTCCCACCACACACTATCCCATAACCTCCTCAATTCCCTACAAATTTGTTCTTACAGAATTCCTATTCCTAAGGTTCTAATTATAGGACTTATTCCCTCACTTTTTTGCAGGCCAAGAACTTTTTTTGTCCCATCTCTCCTCACTTACCTTGCAGGACAGATTCCCCTAAAACAGGTGGAGAGTTGGGGCTGGCAAAGATTGAAGTTGATGTTTGACTATCATCTGCCAGAAGACTGAAGGCAGTAGCATTGTTGAGGGAAGGGCAATCAAGGGCAGAGATCACAGGGCTATCCTCAAGAGGTAGCTTGTCTTCTGCACCCATCAGCTCTGTGTCATCTATACCATAAAGTCCTCCACTCACTGGCTCTATTTATATGGTAAAAAAAAAAAAAAAAAAAAAAATCAGAAAGCAGGACACTGAGGAAAAATCTGCAATCAAGATTTCACTGAGAAGTACTGGCCTGAAAATATCCAATTCTAGTTTACAGTGTGAAGATTTTTTAAAAATATTTTTTTAGATATAGTTGACACAATACTATCTATCTATCTATCTATCTATCTATCTATCTATCTATCTATCTATCTATCTATCTGGCTGAGGATCAAGCCCAGGGCCTCACATGTGGTAGGCGAGCACTCTACTGCTGAGCCACAACCCGATCCAAGATTTTTTTTTTAATATTTATTTTTTAGTTGTAGTTGGACACAATATCTTTATTTTATTTATTTATTTTTATGTGATACTAAGGATTGAACCCAGGGCTTCACACACACTAGGCAAGCGCTCTACCGCTGAGCCCCGACCCCAGCTCCAGTGTGAAGATTTTAACGTTAAGTCAGGGGATATTTATGGCACTCTGAAAGAGTAGTCATGAAACTATAGAGAATACAGTTTGGAGGTAAAAAATTAAGGAAGAGGTATTGATCATGTATCCACTCACAAATCCTTGCAAAATTTTAGCATTTATCATAAATTATACTACAACGGGGGTAAAAAGTTATTGTTCATTGGCAAATGTTTTCTTTTTCTTTTTTTTTTTTTTGTGGTACTGTGGATTGAACCCAGGGCCTTTGCATGTGAGATAAGCACTCTACCAACTGAGCTATATATCCCTAGCCCAGCAAATGTTTTCTTTATAGTTACAACCAATAGCCCAAATAGCCCAAGTGTGTGGTAGTTAAGTTCCTATTAAACAAATTATTAGAGCCCAGGGCTCTTGGCCAAATGGAACACTGGGAAAGAACATGGGAAATGAACCAAATCAGTTCAGAGTGCAACTGGCTGAGCTAGGTCAGTGTAACTGTGGTTTGCCAAAGGATTATCCAGGGGCACCAACACACCAGATTCTCCAACACTTTCCCTGGTTTTCTATCTCTTCTAGGTAATAGAAGCTGGCTATCCTCTGCTTAGGTGAATGTCAAGCCTACCTGGTGCCAGAGAGTCAAAGGGCTCAAGAGAATCTTCACTGAGGATTGGAGTGTCTTCCAGTTGATCAGGAAGATGTGAAGGATCATCTAAACAGCTCACTGTGGGGTCAGGAACCAGGACTGAGACCTCTTGGTGTAATGACTCCACAGAAGAAACAGAGCCATTATAGCCACACATCTTTAGTTCTAGGGAATATCAGGAAAGAGCAAAAGTCAAAATCAATGCCTTCTATTGGTTCATTTAGCTACAGCAGGTAATTAGTTTTTGATAAAAGGATAGTCAATTCATTCAACATTTATTGCTACTAGGGTGCCAGTTCTATGTTGGGAACCTATCTTATCAAGACACTCTAAATAAGCAGAGATATGCTGGTAAAAATCAATCCTATGGCGAGCAAAGAGAGGGGAAAGGAGATTGGGGTCTGAGATAAAAACCCCACCATGTTCTTCGATGTTTTCCCTGATGAGTGGGAACACAGAAATATTCTATGATTGTATAAGGTGGTCACCCTTGTACTGAGAATTAAAAGCAAGCTAAGCTTTTAGCTATTTTGAGGGAAACAATGAAAGAGGTTGTCACATGTACCAATGCCAACAACAAAAAGGAAACTGGGTAAACAAGCAATGGTATGTTCTGCCTCCTTACTTCCCTCCTTCACAAGCCAATCACTATCAGTTCTCAGCTCACTTTAGCAGCCAGCCTCAACTTGCCATAGTTGAAACAGCTTCAATGCCCACTGCTAATGCCCTAACCCTTTAGTATTTTTCGGAAGAAGCCCTTCTTGATGCAGTGTCTGTTGGGGCTGTTTCAGGCTCGCCCACCTGCCCTCTCCAGGCCAGCAGCTCTGCATGAGCTTGAAATAATTTGCACTCCCACTCGCGAGCTGGTGCTGCAGCCACAAAAACACCAGCCACTTGGCTCTGCTAATCACCAACATGCAAATCAGCCTCCACTGCAGAGAGCTGGAAAGACAAGTTTTCCTCACCTCAAAAGCCACTGTCCCCCACAGTCCCATTTTCCTTCTTCCCACCCAGTTCATGGACCCAGTTATACCTGGCTGTTCCTCTTCCAGCTCCAGGCTGCCTACCAAGCCAGTGCCATTCTCTGTCACAACTGTCAGCTCCTTTTCTGCTGCCTCATCAGGATGGATCCCACTGCCTACCTCCTGGGAGGGCGCAAAGGTCTGGATGCTAGATCCCAACATAGGAGAAGTCTGTGGGGAGGTGAAAAAACCTGGGGGTCCATTGGGCATCACCTCAAAATTCTGGTCAGGAAAGGAATCATACAGTTCCTGTGAGTCGAAGTTTAGCCCCATAGGACTCTGGGTACCGTTGGCCCAGAACTCTTGGCTCCCAGCCCGAAGGTTAGTGTTGTGACTTGGGGATGAAGGTTGTCGGCTGCCCCCAAGGATGCCGTTGAGTGGGTACTGTCCCCCCGAGAACTGGGAGAGAAGGGGTGGGTCCTTGAGGTTGCTGCCAGGATTGGCAGATGGGTACTGTGAGTAGTTCCAGAGACAGTCGTAGGCCACGTTGGGGTGATGGAGGTGTGAGGTGCTGGAGGAGTGGGGAGCAGAGTTCAAAATCCCTGAAGTAGTAGTGTGAGATACAGTAGATAAGCCATTAACATTCACATCCCCATTCAAACCTGGCAGAGAAGGAGAGAAAAGGGTTAGTTATGGATATATACGTAAGTAATTCTACCAAAGAACCCCAAAGTAACAGCATTGACTAGAAAAAGGGAAGGTGAAATGGTGGGGGAGTCCCCCTGTTATATTTAGCTTTTGGGCCTCTGGGGAACACCAAACCCAGATGCTCTTGGAAGTAAGCTTAATAACTGCCGCTGAGGCTGCTGAGTAGGGGGCTGGGGAGCTCTCCAGGTCTACCATAAGAGCCACCAGCAGAGAGCTGGCTGTTGCTGCTGCTATAGACTTTATTAAATGAAGCTGTTTGCAGACTCCCTACAGTGACTTGCATTCTCTCCCACTCTTATTCTCTAGGGGAATTCTTCCCTTGAAGGGGCATGAATAAATTCTCCAATCCCCCACACCCGTCTTTCCCTAGTGCCTATTTGGCCCCACAGTGGCACCAGAAGGGATAGCCTCCATCTCACTGGCACATGCAGATCCAGCACTTTGTGCCGGGCTAAGAATAGAATGTGCAGTCACCACAGCTACAAGATTCCAGCTCAGAAGGTTGGGCTGGGTTTTGCCCTTCCCCATAAGCCCATAAAGGTAGTATGTAGTGGGTAAAATTCTTTGCATGACCAATACTGCAGAATTCAGCTCAACATCAGTGACAATCTCTGGGATGATGAAGGACAATGAAATAAAAGGAACAAAGATACCTAGGAAGCTGGGGTGGGGGAACCCCAATGAAATAAAGGAACCTCTTTCTATACGCAAGCCTCTTGTAGAGGATAGGAGGGCAAGTGGCAAGTATAATCCTATTATAGTAAGGAGAGAAGCATGTGGACTTCTCTCTGCTTCTAAGCATAAAGGACTTGAAATCCAAGCAAAATTTTAAGAGGTACTTGGTACAGACATGATACAGAGTAACTGATAAGCCAAATCTAGAAAAGATCAATCCTGGCAGCAACATTTTCATCTGGAATTATAAATTTCTCTCTGGAAAAGCTAGGTAAGCACTAAACCTTCCCTTATCCCTATTTTCTATCCAAGGAAAGGAGACGACACAGGCAAATTTACATCTGCCCTCTTCTCTGCTGCACAAAAAGGCAAACATACACGAACCCTTCACTCATCCTCCCCACCACTAGTCCTAGCCCAAAGTTTCTCCAACCTCTAAAGGCAGTGTTTCAGAGGGCCGGTCCTTTATTTCTCTCTGATGGGTCCAACCTGGTCATCAGCAACAGTAGCCACCTCACTATTCTCTGGCAGTAGCCAGGGAACAGGGCTGACAGAAGAGCAGGCCAAGGTGAAAAAGCTTATGTTTTCCTAATCCCCTCCAAACTCATCAAGACTAAAAAATGTTGCTTCCAGAAACCCCTAGAATTTAGTCTTAGAAGTCTATTTCTCTCTAGTAGCTGGAGTTCTATGGATTTACTTTCTCCTCACCTAGGAGGAAATAAAATTGTGGAATAGCTAGCCCAAAGTGGAGCCAAATCTCCTCCCATCAAACTATGCCCATTCCCACCCCAGGCCATGTGGCCCTCACACTCACTTTTCCCTTGCTGGGGGAAGTTCATGGGAGACCCGTTAGTGTAGAGGCCCTCCCCTGAGGAAGGAGAGGGTTTCAGTCCTGAGGCAGCAGGTGCAGGGGGAAGGCCAGTAAAGTTAAAATGGTCGTTTGCCTCCATTTCTGTAGGAGGGGAAAGAAAGGGGGAAAAAATACTGGCGGTTAAACAAGGTTATGTCATCTGGAATCTTCCAGAGGGAATTACCCCCCTTCCCTCCCTTTTTTCTTCTCTTGAGAAAAGGAGGAAATATACCCCTAACCTGGGCAATGACCCTATTGAAACAGTCTTTTAAAATCAACTTTATAGTGATTTAAAAAAAAAAAAAAAGTTCATGGAAACAAAAAACAAAACAAGACACAAGTCTATAAAGGAGTCTGCCCTCTGTGTAAGCCCCACCCTCTTAATTCCCAGCCCAGGCTACTCTAACCCTCTGTTAGATATTATTGGCCCCTGATTGTAACATTTAGCATTCTCTATGGTTGTTTTATACTCAAGATAAGACGAGAGTCCCATTCCCAGGGTCCACAAAAATGTTCTCAAAACCATCTTTTTGACAGGAATCCACAGAAATGGGGGTGTTGGCAGGAAAAGCATATTTAATATGCATGTTTTATTATACCTAAACTAAACAGTGTCTATGTTACCCTATCCACACTTCTAGATATCCTAAGTACAGTTACATGAGTAAAGGGATTTGAAAAAGAGGCTACATTTCAGAAAAAGTGAATATGGCAAAATTGAAATCATCCAGGGATATTCTACTACTTTTTTTTTTTTTTGGCAGTGCTAGAGATCAAACCCAGAGTCTCAAACATGCTAGGCAAGTGGTCTACCACTGAACTTCACCCACAATCTCAATATTCTATTTCTTATTTGTGGGAAATACCAGGCTCTCCAAGAATCTAGGTTAAATAAATGTCAGTGTTGAAAAATTGGTTAAATGAGAGTGTTCCAAAGAATATTGTTATGTCTACCGTGGTTAATTCCTAATGTTTTGGTTTCATGGCCTAAACATACAGGGTCATAAAGAGAACAAAAGATGCTTATGATTGCAGGGGTTCAATGAGGGGCAGTAAGGCTAAGAAGCTATTCTCTTTTTCCTGAATATGATGTGATATAGTACTATGGAATGATGAGAAATGAAACCCTTGATCAGAATAAATTTAACTTTGAAAGAGCAAAGAGAAGAAGAAAGATAGGAGGCAGAAGCCAGAATTTTTGGCAAAGTCTGATACATCAGATACTTGCGATATACTAGTACATATTAATGATATGTGAGAATCTGTCTTGATACACAAAAAGCACCTCCTTGGATTATAGTATTTTTTGTGTGTGTGGCACTAGAGATTGAACCCCAGGGGTGTTCTACCAATGAGCTACAACTCCAGCCATTTTTTGAGACAGAGTCTAAGTTGAGGTTGGCCTCAAACTTGTGATCCTTCTGCTTAGCCTCCCCAGTCCTAAGATTATAGGTCTGCACCTCTGTGCCTGGGGGATTACATTACTATATTCTCAAGGGCAGAAGAATTCACAAAGAAAAGTTTCTTTTCCAGTTCCCAAGATGAAGCATAAGAAGACTTAGGTGATGTATGAATTAACCATTTGAAAGGGAGAATAAATTGGTTAAGAACTATTTGGCCACGGGCTGGGGATGTAACTCAATTTAAAAAAAACCAAAAACAACTATATGGCCACTAGCCAACATTTGTAAGAGTTATGCTCATGAGTATACCACAAACTGCAAATGAGACCTCGTTAGGTAAATTATATATACAATATATACAATTCTGGACATGAAATATAAACCCTTTCTGTATAGTACATGGCATTATAACTAAGGTTTTCCAAATTAATATCACAATTATCTCTACCTTAACCAATTAACTAAAACAAGTAGTAAAAATAAAAGTTTGTGTTTTGTTGACTTAAGGAGAAAAACCTTAGGACTCACTTCTTTTCCGTATAGGATTTTCTATTTCTATTCTAAAGTAAGTATCAGGCCTCAAATTGCTGTGCATAGATGAATAAACCAAGTGTCTAGAGAAAAGACCTCATGGTCCTTCAGAATTCCCCTATTTTATTGTTAAATACTACTCCTTATCTGTAGAAGGTCTGAAAAATAACCATCATAAGATTACTAACCTTCTGAAGAAAGGTCATTCCTTAATCTACAGGTTAAGCTTGCTTAACCCACAGAGCAAAGAGGAAATATGGTAGTTCATTTCAGATATCCTGGAAATGCTATGCCTGGAGAGTCAATTTCATTTGGTTCTCTCCCCAGCTTCACCTCTCCTTTTCTCCAGTTTTATGCACAGCCACATCTTCCCTGCTCTGTGAGGGGACAGGGACGGACGAACAGACACATACACACACACACTTTTTCTTCCTTTGTACTCTGAACTACACCTTCTCACTCAATGATGGACCACAGTTAATTTTTCCATTCTCTATTTGAATTCATGAGGAAACTAATGACCTCTTCGCTGCTCAGTGAAAGCATGGCATATCCTGTTTTATGAAATACATACTGTACTTCACACAATAAGTGGATGGCTCACAGAAATCAGAGATTTAAAAGGAATGGGAAGTTATCTGGTACCTGAGGTCTGCTTCCACACCTGTTCCAGTAAATCATTTCACACAATCATTTCACCTACAAGCCTTCTAGGCACACAAAATACTCTTAGTGTTGTTCAGTGAGGTCAGCACAATGTAGAAGGCTCTGGGTTCAAATAGTAGCTCTACTATTTACCAACTTTTTGACTTGGATTTAAACTTGTTGAACCTCAGATCATCATTAGCAAAAAATTCTGGCATGCACTTCCAGGACTTGTAAGGACATCTACATAAACACTCTAGCACAGAATTTTTGTCACCCAGCAAACATTCAATAAATGTTAGCTATTATTATTAGACAAACAGTAACAAGAATGATCAGTTTTCAAAATGAAATTCAACTCTATAAGGTCTAAATACAATTTAAAACCACCACTAGCACAGAAGATACAAAACCAGGGATGACCCAGTCAGATCTCCCTATATTCAACTTGACTCCTGATTTCAGCTGTCACTTAAACATGGGATCCCAATATGTGAATACAATGAAAATGTAAACAGCTCCTTCCCACAATAAATCTAGGGTTATTTCATTCTAACCTTCCTACCCAAGATGCTTTACACAATAATGCCTTAAGATAAATTCTTTCAATCCAGAGCTAGTAAGAACAGTACTAGCTTTCCTTTGAACTAATAGAATTTAAGCTAAAAAGAAAGAAAGAAATCAGCCAGTGCTCAACCTCCAGAAAAGCAGACAGTTCTCATGATCAGGAAGCACAATCAGACAAGCACCCAGCCCAATCCCAGACGTACATAAATGGATGTCTTAAGAGCTCTTGTGTTGGTATAGGGGTGTAGCTCAGTGGTAGAGTGTTTGCCTAGCTGGGTTCAACTCCCAACACAGTAAGGAGGAGGAAAAAAAGCTGTGTTTCATTTGTTTTTTAATTGTTGTTGCTGTCTTTTCCTTTTGCAGTACCAAGAATTGAACACATGGGTTCTCTACCACTAAGTTACATTTCATTTGAGAATTAAGTCATACTGCCTCTTAAATTTTAAGCAGTAAGACATGGCCAAGCTGGCTGCTTTTCTCAACTACAATCAGAGTTTCTACTCTGTGGGACTATGACATGGTTTTAACAGAGAAAGGCTGACAATGCACAAAGTATTGAAATAAATATCAATGTATTTCAGCACTGTTGCAGGAATCCTATCTGACCAATTCTAACCCTTACTTAGGCCTCTGAGGCTACTACCCACTGCCCCCCCCCCCCGCCCTATCCCCCAAAAAAACCCCACAGGGTCACAAGATACATCAACACTCAACACCCTCGAGCTGTAGACTTAGGTAATTTAATTCCTGCAGCTCTTAAAAAAAATCCTTCCTTGCATATTACACCAAAATTTCACAAATGGGAGATTTCTATTAGGGTGTAGGGACTGAGACCTGATTGAAACCCTGCTTTAATACAAAAAACTTCCTAAACTCCAGGGAAGTTCTAAGCTTTCAAGTTCCTGACTACAAATAGCAATATCTGCCTTTTGTATCTAAAAACCTCTTTTCCTTAACTAAGTCACCATCTTCCTCCACCAATAGAGTTCTAAGTGCAGAGTTTCAAAACTGACATGCCCTCTTCTCAAGTCAGGACAGCCCATCTGACAACACTGGTTAATGAGCTTCCTTTGGAATTCTGACTCAGACACACTATTATGCATCAACTGAGGCTCATTCTCTTTCAAAATGTCCTTTCCTTAACCCTCTTTCCTAGTTAGAACTCTATGTGAGGCTAAAGGAAGATGACGAAAGGAAGATTATATTGGAGGCAGCAGGGGGACTCACAGAAAACTGCCATGTCCAGGCTGCTTAAGACAATACAAAGATAACTTGTTCTCTGTCCTTACTTCTTAACTATGTAGGTTCTACAGCATCAACTGGATATTAAGTTCCACTATTATTATTTCTAGCATCTAATTTAGTGCTAAACACAAGAATCAAGTTTTTGTTGAGCCCATAAACCAAACAAATAGATGAGTAAGTCTACTCTCCTCCTCTGACTACCAGCTTACTATCAAAGAAAGGTTGTGGGCTTTACACCTATTTTTCAGAGAACCAAAAAAATTCAGTTTCATTCTATGTTCATAAATATAAAAATCTCTAGAGGAAAGAAAAGACTCAGATCTTGACATGATTTTTGATAGCTATCCCCTATAAGCCTGGGGAACAGGGAAGAAGTGAGAATGTAAAAAGTCAATAAATCCAAGTTCTAAATTAAATATTCTAACAGATTTAACTGAATACTCAAGGTACCACAGATTTGAAAACATTTAAATAAAGGAACCACATAACAACCTAGGTTAGGTTTTCTGTTAGCTTTGGTCATTTCATTATCAGAAAACTAGAATTGTCCCTGAAATTGCAGGACACTAGAAGCAGAGTCCAGAGTTTTATAACAAGTATTTTTGCTTTTAGGTCTGATTGTTTTTCAGAATTTCAACAATCAAGGGCTCCAACTCTTCCTCCAGCAAGATGGTCCCCTCTCAAAAATAAGCTGAGCAAGCTGCTAAGAACCACAAGAGTGCTCGGTGTAGTGACCCATACCTGTAACCCATCCCAGGCTCAGGAAGACTGAGGGTTCAAAGCCAGCCTCAGCTACTTAAAAGAGATCCTGTCTCAAAATACGTAAATAAAAAGGGCTGGGGATGCAGCTCAGTGGTTAAGTGTCCCTTGGTTCAATCCCTAGACCAAAAAAAACCCAAACAAACTAAACCCATTAGTGCCAGGTGTGGTGGCACTATTTCCAGCTGACAAATTAAGTTTACCAAACAAAAACACATTCAAAGAAAGGTCTCTCAGGCTACACAGTAGGCATTTTTAAGAGCTGCAGGAATTATCCCATGCAATCCCAGTAATGCAGGAAGTTCAAAAATTTAAGAGCAGCTTGGGCAACTTAGCAAGATGCTATCTCAAAAATTTTTTAAAAGGCTGGGGATGTATCCTAATGGTAGAGCAATCTTGGGTACAAGCCCTCCTATCTCAAAAACAGTGGGTGGAGGGAAAAGTAAGCTAGAGATAATCTAAAGTATAAAGAATAATCTAAAGTATAAAGGGGCTGGGGCCGTAGCTCAGTGGTTAAGTGCCTTCCTTGCAAGTGTGAGACACTGGGTCGAATCCTCAGCACCACATAAAAACAAATAAATAAAGATATTGTGTCCATCTACAACTGAAAAAAATTCTTTTAAAAAGAATAATATGTGTAGGTAATATGCAAATAATATATTTTATATAAGGAACTTGAGCATTCTCACATTCTAATGTTCTTAGGGATCCTGGAACCAATCCCCTACAAATATGACTGTGTTCTCTTTAGCGAAGGGAAGGGACAAAACACAAGCCAATGAATGCTAGCTACTCTTGCTGCTGGTGACAAGAATTTCCAGACCCTGTTTAAAGATAGGGTTATTTATTTTCCTCCCTGTTTTGTTTTGCGTAACTTTTTTAAACTTTAAAATTAAACAATCTGACAAAGCTGGTGAAAAAGTCCTCACACATAAGAGATAACTCTGAAGAAAGTGTTTACCTTAGGCTATGAGACCTCTGAAGATACCAATATCCTAAGAAACAAATCAGGAACATTATCTGGGCCAGGAAATACTTCAAAAGTTGTACCTTTCACTATTTCCTAGGACATAAAAACTGGTATTATTGCCTCACTTACTACAGTACACACAAGGTCAAATATCCCCGTTATTGACTACCTTTAATACTGTTTCAACAGTAAAAAAAAAAAAAAAAAATTTATATATATATATATATATATATATATACACACACACACATTAAAAAAAAAATAGGCTGGGTATGGTGGTGCACATCTATAATCCCAGTGACTCAGGAGGCTGAGGTAGGAGGATTTCAAGTTCAAGACCAGCTTTAGCAACTTAGTAAGGTCCTAAGCAACTTGACGGGACCCTGTTTTAAAATACCAAAAAAAAAAAAAAAAAAAAAAGAAGGGGTTAGGGATGTGGTTTAGTGGTTAAGCACCACAGGGTTCAATTCTCTCACCCCCCAAAATAGAGAGGGGCTTGACCTCTTCAGAGGTGAAAAGGTCAACAGCCAGGAGACAGCAGCAGCAGCCCTAACAGGATTTGCTTCTCTCTTGGTAACACCTGCTTCCAGAAACAAGACTGCAAAATGAATCACTAAGACATTTTAGATTTCTGGCAGGCTGAGGTCAGCTCACGTAGTTCTCTTTCTACCTCAGATTTTTTCTTTTAGAAAGAAATTAAAGAAAAGGATAAGTCAATATTAAGAATCTATTTCTTTTTTTTTTTTTAAAGAGAGAGTGAGAGAGGGGAGAGAGAGAGAGAGAATTTTTAATATTTATTTTTTAGTTCTCGGCAGACACAACATCTTTGTTGGTATGTGGTGCTGAGGATCGAACCCGGGCCGTTCGCATGCCAGGCGAGCGCGCTCACGCTTGAGCCACATCCCCAGCCCAAGAATCTACTTCTCTGGCACAGTGTGGTAGTATACTTCTGTAAACCCAGCTATTCTGGAGGCTGAGGCAGGAGGATTGCCAGACTTGGTAACTTAGCAAGAACGTGTCTCAAAATAAAAATAAAAAGGGCTGGAGATGTAGCTCAGTAAAGAGTGCTCCTGGTTTCAATCTCCAGTGAGGACAGGGGGAAGAAATCTATTTCTTTGATAGAAAAACGCTTTCACTTTACAAAAAGGCAAAAAAAGGTTTGCTTCAATTTTGTATCAAATGAAGTCACTGTTTTCTCAAAATCTGCTTCTATTTCTTTCAAAGACTCCAAAAAATAGAGTAATCTTTTCTTCACTCCCCCCCAACCCACCCACCCAGTTCTGGGATGAAACACAGGGTCTCAATCATGCTGAGTAAGCATTCTACCAGCACTCCAGTCTTTTAACTCCAACAGGCAAAATCAATCTACTTCTCAGTCAGGTCCCAATTTAGGTAAGAAAGGGTTGAAAAATCAGTGTGTGAGGCTGGGATTGAGGCTCAGCGGTAGAGTGCTTGCCTAGTGCGTTCGAGGCCCTGGGTTCAATCCTCAGCATCATATAAAAATAAATAAGATTATTGTGTCCAACTTCAACTAAAAAATAAATATTTTTTAAAAATTCAGTGTGAAATCAACTTTATCAGAAAGCAACTTAAAGAAACCAACCAGTCTAGAGGAAGGGGTAAGAAAAAGGACAGATGACATCAGATGAACTTCTTTTTACTGTTTTCGGAATATCAACAGTCCCAATGTAAAAGAGCAATGATGTTATTTTATCAGTTATGATGCCACTTTTTCATACAATCATATACATCTCTGTTCTTATCCTGGATCTTCAATCTAGGAATCTACATCCAGGTAGCAGGTTTTTGACTGGAAAAAGATTATTTAAATGCTAGGCTTACACTGTTTTTAGGATATTCCAAATTATCTTAATATTTTACTCTCAAAATCTGAACTCCTGTGGCCAACTCTTATCATCCCTAACCAAACCCAGTGTGTAACAAAATGTCTGGGGACACAGCACACAGTACCATTACTTTATGCTACAGAAGAAATCAGGTGAAAAACAAAAAACACAAAATCTGTGCACATGACTATGCACAAAACAGAAAAATCCTACCATTCTCCAAGAATAAGGAGATCTTCTTCTATGAACTGAAGAGTAATAAAATAACATAATAAAATAAATCTCTTATTCTAATTAGTTCTGCACAAGGTAAAACCTCTAGCACCCTAAGTCAACTAAACAGGCTTCCCACAGAGACTGTCCTTAGGCTAGAATCACCAGATTCAGAACAAGCTTGCCAATCAGCCCCTTACAGATATACAAATCCTAATCATTGTTAAATCTTCTCCATCTCCTCTTCTCTCTCCAGTTCTCAGGATCTACCCTTCTTTAATTCACAAGCTTACTTTTTCAGGTGCCTTACAAAACAGAAACTGTCATATTAAGACCAAACTAAGCAAGACCCCAAGTTTTGGCAGGTATGCTGAGGGAATCTGCATCACTAGTATTTAACATGTACTCTGTTGGTGGATAATGGAGTGTTTTTCTATGACCTCTAGCTCAAAGGTAAAAAAAAAAAAAAAAAAATCCAGAGACAGAGATACTCTGGAGAAAGGGATCAGGATCAGTGAGTCAACTGTAGTTGACTACTTCCAGCTGATAAATTAAGTTTACCAAAACAAACAAATAAACAAGAAAATAACCCCACATTCAAAGAAAGGTCTCTCAGGCTACACAGTAGGCAGAATCCAAGTTTGCCCAGAAGGCCTCAGAAAATGAAACCAAATCTGATTTAAATGGGCATTTCAAAACAACGAGACAGAGACGGGCAGCAAACGAGACACAGAGACAGCAGCAAACGCACAGCTGCCATTTCCCGGCCACTTCCTGCAGGAGGCTGGGGGAGGGGCTGTTTGTGTACAGATGGAGGTGGAGGCTATCCCCCCTATTACCCTCCAAAGGATACAAATCCCTTACTCCAGTAAGCCTTACAAAGAATGACTGCGAATAGCATTGCCTTCCCCTGAAAATTGAGAACACAGAGAAAGAAAGGGATGATGCGAGATCACCTTTTCTGCCACGGAAACGGGGATCCCCTTACTGAGGGATTTCCTTGGAAAGGAATCCCTCTTTATTCTTCCCCCGAGCCCAGTTTAAATCTCAATGCCTAGCATCAGGCCTATCGACCCCTATCTCTGGAGAGGGGGATTCTCCCTGGGAGTGAGGGCCCCATGCCAAGCAGCACCATCCCCAGCCAGGCCCTCTCCAGCACTTCAAGCTCAAGAGATCCTGCGCCCTCCCCGAGGGAGACGCGCTCAAGCTCTTGGAAACCCTCAACCCTTCACTCTTCACAGACAAAATGCCCCGATCCCCAGAGTTTAACGCACCCAGGGAACCCCCTTACACACCCCTTGAACGCGGGCAATCCCCACCCCCAACGAGGAGCCCCTCCCGGGGATTCCACCCCGAGTCCCCCACAGGAGTCATCTCCGCCAGCCAAGAGGCTTCTCCGCCTCCTCCATCGCGTCGCTGCGGCCCGGAGCCTACACAGCTCCGCCCGTCCTTGCGGCCCGGTGCCGGGGTCCTCAGCAGCCTGGTGCCGGGTCCTCAGCAGCCCCGCCATTCCCCAAGGCAGGGAGACCCCCGCCACGGTCTAAGTCCAAGCGGGAAATAAGCTGGAGTCAGCTTCCCGCCCCAGGCAAGGCTCCAGGCGACTTGGAAGCCTGGTTTCCCAAAGGAAAGCCTCGGGTAAAAGCGGGGTTCCCTCCCCTCAGGCCCCCGGCCAGACTCCACAAACCTGAGAAGGCGGCGACCTGTCGGGCTCGGGGTTCGTCTCTCCCCGGGGGGTGGACGGTTCACATGGCCGCGCTGCGGGCGCCAGGAGGGGAGGAGACGCCCGCGGGGGGAGGGGGTCTGGGGTCCCGGGCCCGGGAAGGGGGGAGGGGGACGCGGCTCAACCGCGGGGCCCGAGCGGAGCCAACATGGCCGGCGGGGGAGGAGTGAGTCGGTGCCGGAGGGGGCGGGGAAGCTGCGGCCGAGAGAGAGCAGCCCTCCGCGGCCTCCGCCTCTGGGTCCTAGTGCCCGGCGTCCTGGCTTCCAAACCCCGATCTGGGTCCTAGTGCCGCTCCGAGTCCTACAAACCCTAGATGGGCTCCTTCAGCCGCATCTCTTTGCCTATAGTCTAGCTTCACAAACTGAAAGGTGAGCCATAGTCCCAAAATTAATCCAAAAGAATAGGTTACATTTCTAGGACCAAAGGCATGTAGTACTTCCCTGGGAAAGGGGGCACCTGGAAAATAACTTCGGGAGCAGTTTATTTCTCCCGGCAGGGTAGCAGAAAAGTGGAATTGGAAAGGTTAATTAGGGCAATTCCATCCAGGTAAAGGAATGGAGAGAGGCAAGAGTCCGACGCCCACTCACCTCGGTCCAGTCGGGGAAGCCAGGTCCTGCCTGGATCACCACTTTCCTGGCGACATCTGCAGGGCCCTGGGCTTCAGAAAGATTCCTGTGAGTGGGGAAAAGGAGGCTCGATTCTGGGACTAGACATGGGAGTCTAGCCTCAATGCAGTCGGAAGGGTAGGAAATAAGTAGAAAACTAACCAACAAATAAGATGCCTCAAAGGTCTACCTATAGTTCCACTTTTTCTGACGGCTGCATATCTATATGAAATCTTCATACAGACTTGGAAAGTAAAATCTAGCAGAGAATTAGATTTTGGCTGTCACCTTTAAAATGTCTATTGCAAGGTCCCAGGATGGGGAATAGTATCATGTTAGTACTTATATTTAATTTCTAATTTAACCTTTTTGTCAGGCTAAGAAATTAAAGCCCAAAGAGGTTCACTTATTTGTTCAAGGTCAAACAGTGTATAAAGTATGCCTAGAAAGGAAACCAAGTTTCCTTTCCTTATAATTCAAAACTTTGCAGGCTTCAAGATATTCCCATTCGATTCAAGCTCAGGCTGAATTATCTTGGAAGAGCAACAAAGTGGGGGTGGTGAAACTCTGGCAGGTTGGGGAATGTCAACAAATACCTTTTCCTCTGGGGGGTTGAGAAGGACAGAGATCTGAAAACGGAGGGGGAGAGGGCCAAATTCATCAGTCTAGGTTGAATGTCCTTATACCATAGAGGAGTGGGCTCTGAGTTTTGGGGAAGACACCACCCACCATTAAAAACAGCTAAGAAGAGGATAAAAAGGAAGCTTGATTTAGCAAAGCCTCACAAAGTGTGCAGGCCACCAGAGGCTAAGAGGAGTCTCTCCCTCTTCGGAGATAAGTAGATTACCAGGGGAAGGAGCAAACAGGTAGAAATCAAAATCCTCCCCTCTTCCCTATCAAAACAGATTTTATAGGTCATCAAAGGGAGGGAGAGACACTCCCCTCCCCAATAGCCTACGGATCGAAGTGTCTTAGTAGAAGCCACAATGAAGTTAGAAGAGTCCTTCCTTCTGGAAAACGAAGAGATTCAGCAAACTTCTGCTAAGGAATGCCTTTCTGTTCCCAAAATAAAAAATTAAGGCAGGTGGAGAGGCCAGCTCAGAGCATGGAACAGGCACCAAATGGGCAGAAAGGAGGAGGAGACAAATGGGCAGAACTGGTATCCCCTCTTTCCGCCTCTTCCTTTTACAGGGCAGATTAGGGAGAAATCTTCCTACCTACGCCCGCAATAGAAAGCTAGTCAGTCCTGGACTGGATAGGCAGGGGAGGAGCCTGCGCCAGTCAGACGGGTGTAGCCACGCCCCTCGCTCCACCACCACACACCCACACACACCCTCTGCAGGCTCCACTCCGCTCCGGAAGAGCCGGTTACTCCTGTGCCCCACTGACTGCCCCCACCCCTTCCGAGCCCCAGGCCTAGTCTCCAGGGCAACCCCAACTATCCAGGCGGAGTGTTCGGGAAGATGAGCATTGGATAGGAAAGGACCACCTGGGATTAAAAAAGAAAATGGAGCAGGATCCACTTTTCCCATCTGGTACAGAAAGATTCACCTTCATCCCTGAATGATACGCCGCTGCATCGCGTCTAATCAGGGATCTTCCTTGCTCTCAGAAGGATGAGGGTCCGCTGCCAATATGCCCTACAGCTGGGTGTTTACTTCTTGCCAGACGCCACCCCATGCATCAGCTGTGCTTCTCCCCATCCAGACGACAGAGGGCAGACTGACCCCATAAGTCTCCAAACATTCCTCAATCCCTTCAGATGTGACCAATCACCCACTCGCTCCCTTTAAGAAGCTACTAGAAAGGGAAAGGGGCAAAATGGCTTTTTTTTTTTTTTTTTGTTAAGCAACTTGTGACTTAAAAGTGTCTAGGGAATAGACTGAACCTCCCTCTAGTCAGGTCGGTGGACAAGAAATGAAGAGAAAAAGGCTGAAACATTTAATACCTGCTTCCTCCTTTCTCAACCTCCCCGTGTTCCTCTACAGCACCTCCCTGACACTGGGGTCAGCTGCCACAGTGCCTAGCTCCATTTTGGAGCCAGATGGCTGGGGCTGGGAGGGATAAGGGAGAGAAGGGGAGTCATAGCTTCCTACCTCCTTCCTTCTCCTCCTCCAGACACTCCTGGCATCCAACCCAAGCACCACTGCTGGCCACCCTTCCCTCCCGCCAGCGCCTTCCCAGCCCCCTAGAACGTGACTCAGAATAAAATGAAGCAAATCTTGACACCCCATTCCCTAATTCTGAAGGTGAGGGGTAGGAATGAGGGACAAGGATCAGAGCTGGGGCTGCAGTGGGATGGAGGGAGGGGAATTCCCCATTGGAGGTAGGATAATTATAAAAGACCTTCCTTCCTTCCTTTGCTGGCATTTGAATGGACCAAACTGTTAATAGGCTCCAGTAAAGAGATGGCTTTCAGCCCTTGTTAACCATTGGAATTACTTTCCCACACATACACCCCACCTCCGTTGGAGAAAAACATTTTCCTCACCCTCTATATTTTAGGAAGGTTAGATTCTCCCATAATACATTAAAAGGAAACTAACCCCTCAGATGCTCCCCTCCAAGTCACCCTGTGCCCCTCAGATTTACAATCTTTCCGAACTTCCCAATGGGAGTCTCCATGGTGGCCCCACTAGATTGTGAGGGCCTAAATTTCTTTTGGGTAGGGACTCTCTCAACCTCTGAATAGAGAAGGCTGGGCTTCCCTCGCTTTAACACCTCAACTCCTTCAAAACAGACCCAGCCCCGATCCTTTCTCCCCAAACAGCCGCAAGGTTTCGTCGGCGCTGGGGTCTCCCAGCTCCTAGATTCTGGGGGAAGGGCGTTCCTAGGCTGGAACAGCCAACCCCAGGCCCAAGAAGAGAGCCCTTCCCACCTGAGCTCAGTGGGCGGTGCTGAAGTCGGACCCCAAAGTCCGGAAGACATAGGGTGAAGAGGGGCTACAGAAAAGCTTTAGGTGGACTTAGTTGAACTTGAAGGGCTAGCAAGGCATGACCAGATAGTGACTGCAGTCTATGCTGCGCCCCTCTCCCGCCCGACCCTCACTACAGGGAAAGAGAGGAGTTGGGGTGGCGGTTATTCCCCCTCCCACTGAGGTTAGGATGGCGTGGGAAAGCGCTAATTCCAGAGGGGAGGAGGCGAAACCTAGACCGCGGGAGATTTTTCTGGCTAGGAAGGCGCGGGGGAGGGGAGATCCTGGGCCCAGAATAGGAGGGGTACCCGGGAGAGGATGACCGAGAGACGTGAGAAGCCTCTGGATTCCGGTCGCAGAGGACAAGGGAGAAATGGGAGAGTAGAGAGTGCGGGGGGGGGGGGGGGGGGAGGAAGGGCAGTTCCCGCAGTGAAAGGGTCAGATCCTGAATCCCGGGGAAGGGAGCCGGGAGACGGCCAGCCTCGGGATGCCGGAGCCGGAGGTGGGTGCCGGGCCTCACCTGGAGCAGGGCCGGGCCGGGCCGCGGGCGGCGGCGGCGGCGGCGCAGGTGGCCGAGCCGGGCGGCGGCGGCGCCTCCTCCCCCAGCCTTGGGCCGGCGGCGGTGAAGGGGGGAGGTGGCGCTTAAAGGGGCAGGAGCTACTGGGGTGAGAACAAGCGCTTGGGAAGGGCTGTCGCGAAGGCTCCACTGGGGGATGGGGAAGCGGGTGGCGTCTCCTAGGGGCCAGAACCAGGAAGGATCCCAGATGGAAGAAGACAACAGATCCCAGGAAGACACAGAAACTTCTGTGGCGAAGTGGGGGATGGTGGTGGGTCCAAACCGAAGTACTTGGGACAGCTCTATCTGTGCTCCCAAACCACCAAAGTATCCCTTCACAAAGGAGGCTGAGAAGGCAGTGGGAACCACAAGAAGACCAAGGGAACTCAAGGCCGAGCATACTGGGGATAACGCACAGCTTCCTACTAGGAGAACAGGTTCCGGTGTTTCAGCTCCTCATGCGCCTACCCGCACCACCGTGGAGTCTCTGAAATCGGGAAGCCACAAGGGCAAAACTCCTAGTCCTCAACCTCTGCTCTACCTTTCGGTGTCCTCAGTGACTAGTGTGGAGGCCATCCATAACAGCCCTAGTGAGGCTGATGTGGGACTGTGAGAATGGGCTTTATTCATAGTTCAGTTTTGCCCCAACCACCAGCACTTACAGTAACCTCTGGGGCAACAGGAAGCAGCTGCTCAGTGCAGCCCCCACCTGGTAGTGGGTCAGGGTGGGGGAGGAGAGAAGACAGCGACTTAAAAAGACCAGAGAGAAAGTAGGGGGAAGGAAGCACCTAAAAGACCCTCCCCAACAAGACCGAAAGCGGGCCTTTCTTTTGTGGGGGCTAGCAATAAAGTACAAAAAAAATTACTTGAATCTCCCCAGCTTAAATAATGAGCAAGGGGCAACACTCCACGGGGTTGAGGAGAAAGCCCCCGCCTAAGATATAGGCTCAGAGGCTTCCTTAAAGCTAGAGCTTGCATTACTAGGATCCCATGGTGGGGAGCCTCACCAGCTGAGATCTCTGACCTCTGCATAGTCCCATTTCCTCTCCTTCACCCCCCAAATGTGCAAAGGTTAGGCCCCACCCCTGCTGAGTCAGGCAGGGAGGGAGCTAGGCATCCCTCAGGCCTTCCCCAGGGCTGGCCCTGTACTTACCCATGTCAGTCTGGCTGGGCTCCAAGCTGGGACCACCAGGCTCCTCACTGTCCTTGGGCCCCCCTTCACGCAAAAGCTGGTATTGGATCCTCCCAAACTGTGAGCTGGGAACTAGCAAGAATCAAAAAGCCAATGTATGCTTCCTCCGAACCACACAGGCTGAACTGCTGTAGGGTGATGTCCCTGTGTGACAGACTGGAGTGGAGAGGGAGGAGGGAGGGGCGGGGCTTTATCTGGGTGGAGAGAGGGAGGAGGCAAGGACAGGGCAGACCAGGAGAAATATGGAGGAAGGTTAGAACTGTGTTGACACTTCAGTAGCGTGGTAAGAGGGCGGTAGGGGGAAGGAAATAAGTAGTTGCAGCGCCTAAGAAGGAGAAGGTTCTAGATAAATGCTGAAGGACATAAAGCTGTCAGGGTAAGGGGTAGAAGGATGCAAATGACCTTTAGGATTTCTTCTGAATTCTGCATAGGAAAACAGAACAGAAAGGATTGACCCATACCCTTGGGCATTCTCCATCAGGTTTTTATCCATTCCAGAGTTAGGACCTAGAGGAAGTGTCTCCACCCCCATAACTCATCATTTCCCCAAATCCAGGCTTTTCTGGGAGCAAACTACCAGGCACAAGCAGCTCAGGGGCTCCACCTTCTGTCCAGATCATGACACAGGAGAGATTGGTGCCAAGAACGTCATAGGCAGATGGGAGGAAGCTTAGAGGCCCTACTCCACCCCTGGCTCCTCTCCCAGGGCCCCTCCCCAACCTTCAGCCCCCAGGGGCCTCTGAATTGGGAGATCATTCCCCGCCCAGCTCCTACCAACAAGAAGGCCTCGGTAGGTGGAGCTTGCAAAAGCAGGCTCCACCTCAGGACAAAAGCCCCAGCTGGTTTGTAAACAGTCATTAGAAGAGAAACACCTCCCAGCAAATGGCCTTTATGAATTTCAAAATGGTGAGATCAGAGTTTTTGCAGTCTTCAGTGCTACCGCCAGAGGGCAGTAGGATGGGCCGGGGCCTAGAGAACACAAAATGTGACCTTGCACTTTGCATCTAAATGGGCTAAAATATTTAGTTCAGCGCTGAAAATTGTCATCTCCCGGTAACAGATTAGTCTCTTTTCCAAGTTTTTATAAGGGTCTTAGTAAGAGGTCACACTACACCTCAGTTTTTCCCCCTGCAGAGCCTCAGGCAATCAAAAACTTCAGCAAGCTTGCTCAAAATGCCTCCAAGCAGTAGTTAGGCATAGTTTCTGAAGAAAAGAAGGCCTAGCCAAGATATAGAGAGCCATTTTAACTCAATTTTAATAAAAATAGGTATTCATCACCATTTCCTAAAAACATAAATTCATTTAACTGCTGTCTTGAAATAGAATATTCTAAAAGCATTTCATTTATCCCAATGACTTTCTAAAAAATATCCCTTTGCACCAAGTTGAATGGCTCGTGCCTGCATACCCAGTGATTTGGGAAGCTGAGGCCGATTGCACATTCAAGGTCAACTTCAACAACTCATACCCTGCCTCAAAAAACAAACAACAACAACAACAACAAAAAAACACTTTAATCCCAGATACTTGAGAGGTCTGGAGGATTGCCAAATTCCAGGCCAGCCTGGGCAATTCAGCAAGACCATCTCAAAATTTAAAAACTTTAGCTCAGGTGTAGGTAATGTACACCTGCAATTCCAGCAATTTGAGGCTGAAGCAGGAGGACCCAAAGTCCAAAGCCAGCTTCAGAAAATTTTATGACCCTGAACAACTTACCAAGACCCTGTCTCAAAAAAGATCTAGGGATATGGATCAGTGGTAGACTCTGGATTCAAACCCAGTACCAGGTGATAATTAAAAAAAAAAGGGGGGGGGGCTTGGGATGTAACTTTGGTATAGTATCCCTATGTTAACACCCTAGTACCACCAAAAATGAATATGGGGGGGAGGGGTATAGTCCCTTTTGCTTGAGACAGGGTCTTGCTAAGTTGCTCAGGGCCTCGATTAATTGCTGAGGCTGGTTTTGAACTTGCAATCCTCCTGCTTTAGTCTCTATAGGAATGCACCAACAGACCCTGCAATCCCCTTGATTTTTTGCCAGAAGTAGAAATGTGCTATAAAGAATATATGACAAAAAAAAAAAAAACAATTTGCTTTGGACAAATGCCATAAAAGTGTCAAAGTTGAGGCTCTACCCAAATCACATTATCCATAGGAACTCCTCATAAGATTCACAGCTCAGGGACTGGGGCTGTAGTTCAGTGGCAGAACGCTTGCTTAGCATGTGTGAGGCACTGGGTTTGATCCTCAGCACATTCAAAATAAACAAACATTCACAGTTTAAACTTCAGTTCAGGTTATATTATTAAAACCAAGAAAAACACTCAAATTCTGAGGGGTGTACATTTTATTGGAAACCTTAAATACTTTTCAAACAGAACATAATGTATTCAATCAGGCTCTTGTGTGGCCTACACAAAAAACTGTGGTTTTTAGGATTAAAGGCAAGGAGAGGGAAAATACACTGGATGAGTGCTTAAGTTTGGCAAGAGGACCTCTCACGATGCATGCTCTTCAGCCAGTTTATCAGCTTTTGCCACAGCTTCTTCAATGGGTCCCACCATATAGAAGGCCTGTTCTGGGAGATGGTCATATTCACCTACATGAGGAAAAAAAAGTTCAATTAGTAAGAAGTGGAGGGACATCGACTTTACAAAATATGGTATACACCTCACCACTTGAGGTCAGCAGTCAGACTTTCCAATTTGTGCCATCTAAGAAAATTTTTTTGAGGGCAGGGGGAAAAGAGTCAAATTCAAAAGAAGACATGAATATCCACTTATAATGGCACACCCCTGTAATCCCAGCTATTCAGGAGACTGAGGCAGAAGGATCAAAACTTAAAGGCAAGCATTGGCAACTTAGCAATAACTGTCTCAAAATTTAAAAAATTACAAGGGCTGGGACTCAATGGTAAAGCACCCCTGTGTTCATCTCTTGTACTCCCAAAACTTATGAGGGGCTAGGATTGTGGCTCAGTGGTAGAAAGCTTGCCATCTGCAACTAAAAAATTTACTAAAAAAACAAAGGGCTGGGGATGTGGCTCAAGCGGTAGCACGCTCGCCTGGCATGCATGAGGCCCGGGTTCAATCCTCAGCACCACATAAAAAGATATTGTGTCTGCCGATAACTAAATAATATTAAAAAATTCTCTCTCTCAAAAAAAAAAAAAAAAAAAAACCATGATGAGGGACTGGGTTCGATCCTCAGAACCACATATAAACAATAATAAAAGCCCATCAACATCTATTTACTTATTAACAAACAAAAACACATGAGCCAGTTGAGATGGCACAAGCCTGTAACACCACTGGATTGGGAGGATAAGACAGAAAGATCCTAAGTTCAAAGCCAGCCATAGCAATTTAGTGAGACCCTGCCCTGCACAGCACCACATAAATAAGGGTATTGTTTCAGCCATTCCAAAAGGGGGCTGGGAATGTGGATCAGTAGTAGAGTGCCCCTGGGTTCAATCCCTGTTACCCAACAAAACAAAATCAACACCACCACAAGAGGACGACAGGAGATGTGACTCAAAGGCAGAGCACTTGCCTAACATGGACATTAGGCCTTGAGTTTGAGCCCCAGTACTGTATAAGAAAAAAAAAAAAAAAGAAGAAAACATGGTTTGGAATCATATATCTCAAGTTCAAATTCTGGCTTTCCACTTTTCTGGCTGTATGATATTAGGATATGATTAATTTTAATTTTTCCTGTGTGCCAGTTTCCTCATTTGTAAAACAAAGTAGTAAGGCTTTCCCTCTAAAATTGTAATTCACTTAGAAGAGTAGCTAGCACTGAAAAGGGGCTAGAGTGCTAAGTAATATATGTCACATTCTCAGGAAGTTAACCAGGTATGAGGGTGCATGCCTGTAAGAGGTTGAGGTAGGAAGATCAGAATTTGTGGCCAGCTTGGGCAATTTAGTTAAGACCCTGTCTCAAAATAAAAACAGCTAGGGATGTACCAGTGGTAGAACACTTACCAAGGTTCTGGGTTCAATTCTTAGTACCTGTGCCCTACCCCCCCAAACATATTTTAAATAAAATTTGTGGGAAATAGCTTATTTTCTCAGTAAAAAAAAAAAAGAAAAAAAGAAAAAAGAAAAAGTATACATTATGGAAACAGCACACAGCTTTTAGGATTTTGGTTTTTCAACTTTGTACTCAAATTCTCACCTGCCAAAATCTGCTGGAATCCTTTGATGGTCTCCTTCAGGGGTACCAGCTTCCCCATATGACCCGTGAAGACCTCAGCAACTTGGAATGGCTGAGACAAGAAACGCTGTATCTTCCGTGCACGGGAAACAGTCAACTTGTCTTCCTCGGAAAGCTCATCCATACCCAGGATGGCAATGATATCCTGGAGGGATTTGTAGTCCTAAGAGAAAAAAAGGCCTCAGCAAGTATTCATATTCCTTTAATCTAGACAAAAATCTAAGAACAGAAACAAACTAACAGAGGGGAAATTAATGCTCAGGGATAATGAGGGTTCTCAGCCAAGTTCAGTGTTTTATTCCCCTTATTTTATTGAGTACTATTTTTTTTAAAACAAGGGATTCCAAAGCTTAAGCACCTAGAAACCCAAGAAATCTCATTAACCCTATCAACTTTCCTTACTCCCAAGGAAATCACACTAGGAAAGATCTAGTCCTAATATGCTTTTCAAATTCCTTCCATCACTTTAGGGTCACTGATGACAATATAATCACCTGCAGGATCTTTTGCACTCCACGTGCAACATCATAATGTTCACTGCCAACAATATTAGGATCCATGATGCGAGAGGTGGAGTCTAGAGGATCCACAGCTGGATAGATGCCCAGCTCAGCAATCGCACGGGACAGCACGGTGGTAGCATCCAAATGGGCAAAGGTAGTGGCAGGGGCAGGGTCAGTCAGGTCATCAGCAGGCACATAGATAGCCTAAATTGAGTAAAAAACCCATATAGAGCAGCAAGAACAAAATTAATTCCATTTAAACCATTCCTTTTATGGACCTCTCTTTATCACCTCACTTCATCTTTATAGCATTAAATATCTACCTCAAGAGTTTCAATCCTAATACCTGCCAGGTGAGTTTATAGATTATCTGGTCCTTCTAAGTCAGGGTGTAAGAATTTTCATTGCCATTTTTGCATTTAATCCTACATTTTAACTGTAGGATTTAATTGTAATAATACCAACTTTTACAAATTAAAAACAATAAAATATACTTCTGTACCACTGCAATAGTGTTTAAAATGATTCATGATGTAGCCAAGTGTGGTGGCACATGACTAATCCCAGCAACTAGGTGGGTGAGGGAAAAGTTTTATAAAAAGCTTTTAAAAAAAGATTATCAGTTCAAAGCCAGCCCCAGCAATTTAGCAAGGCAGTAGGCAACTTAGTGAGACCCTGTCTCAGAAGGTGGCTCAGTGATTTAGTGACCTTGGGTTCAATCCCCAGTTCTAAGGTGGGAAAAAAATTATTCAAGAGGGTTGAGATAGCTCACTGTTAATAAGGTACTAAATTTAATCCCCAGCACCAAAAGGAAAAAAAATATATATATCATGGAATTTATTATAATTTAGCCCCATGTTTTATATAATTTTACCATATGTACCACCTGTATATGTTTAAAATTTGTAGTTCAATAACTGAGTAAATATTTAGTAGTCAATTTCCATGTAGTTTGAGAATTCCCTTAGGCTAGAAACCAATATTTTGTAATCAATGTTTCATGTATACCCTCAATTACTTTAGATGTCTGTCTCTTAACCTTTCAGGATCTTCAAAATGCAAAAAAGAATTATACACATTATCCTAGCTCATAAACCCAGCCCCCAACTTAAAAGCCCTTTTTGATGTAATGAAGTTTCATACCTCTCTCTACAAACCTTTACACAAATTAAACCTTCATCCACTTATTTTTTCTTACCTGTACAGATGTGATAGATCCCTTCTTGGTAGTGGTGATTCTTTCCTGCATAGTACCCATGTCAGTGGCCAGGGTGGGCTGATAGCCTACAGCAGAAGGAATTCTGCCCAATAAGGCAGATACCTAAGAAAAAAAAAGTGTGGTCTCAGGTGTATAAATCTTTAGGCTGTCTACAATCCCACAAAAGAGCTCAATGAATCTCCTCTCAAGGATGCTCTCTCACCTCTGAACCAGCTTGGGTGAAGCGAAAGATGTTATCAATAAACAGCAGTACATCTTGACCTTCCTGGTCTCTGAAGTATTCAGCTACAGTCAGTCCAGTCAGAGCTACCCGGGCACGAGCACCAGGTGGTTCATTCATTTGACCATACACCAGCGCTACCTGCAGTAATTATGCAGTCAGAAAATGTGAGAGGAGTATGGAAGTCACATACATACCCAAGATTTCCCAATTAGAGAGGAAATCACCAAAGATTCTCCTTCTCAGGTGTCAAACACTTTTGTTTGCAAATTTCTTTTTCCTATTAGACATTCAGTTCAAAACAGTAAAATATTTTCTTGTATTAAAAAGGCAAAAATTCTCAAAGTAGGAAGAAAATACTTTGGAGACAAATCTAGCTGGGTGCAGTGGTGGGTGCCGGAAATCCAAGTAATTTAGGAAGCTAAGGAAGAAGGATTGCAAGTTTGAGGCTAGACTCAGCAAGTTAGTGATAGCCTGTCTCAAATTAAAATATTTATTCATTCATTCGCTTGGGTACCTGGGACTGAACCCAGGTAAGTTGTTCAGGGACTCCCTAAGTTGCTGAGGTTGACTTTGAACTCACAATCCTCCTACCTAAGCTTCCAGAACCACTGTTTCTTTTTTTAAATTTTAGTTGCAGATGGACACAATACCTTTATTAATTTTTATATAGCGCTGAGGTTAGAACCCAATGCTTCACATGTGCTAGGCAAAGGCTCTACACTGAGCTACAACCCCAGCACCCTCAAAATTTTATTAGTTTATTTTGGTAGTGGGGATTGAGCCCAGGGGTGCTTTTACACCTAAATTACATCCCCAGCCCCTTTTTAAAATTTTTCTATTGAGAAACGGTCTCACTAAGTTGCTCAGGGCTTTTCAAAATTGCTGAGGCTGGCCTTGGGTTTGTTATCCTTCTGCCTCTACCTCCCAAGTCACTAGGATTACAGGTGTGAGCCACTGCACCTGGCTCAAAATAAAAGTTTTAAAAACAGCTGGGGAAGGGCTGGGATGGTGGCTCAGTGATAGAGCGCTCATCTAGCACAAAGGGGGCCCTGTTTGAACACCAACACCTCATATAAATAGATAGATAGATAAAGGTGTTTTTTTTCCAACTACTTCCAAAATTTTTTTTTTAAAAAATTAAAAAAAAAAACAGGGAATGTAGTTCAATGGTAAAGCACACCTGGGCTCAATCTCCAGTACCATCTAAAACAAGGGTTTAGCTACCTAGAGTTTTCTGACACAATTACTGTGTGAAATTCAGTCAAGTGCTCACCTTGGAGGTAGCATCTTTTAAATTGATTACACCAGATTCAATCATTTCATGGTATAAGTCATTGCCTTCACGGGTCCTCTCACCAACACCAGCAAATACAGAGTAACCACCATGGGCTTTGGCAACATTGTTAATTAACTCCATGATCAGCACTGTCTTGCCAACTCCAGCACCACCAAAGAGCCCTAAAAAAGGTGTTAAAAAAAAAAAAAAAAATCAAGAGTTCCACATTCCCAAATTAAGCAAACCTCAAAAAAATTTGCTTCTTTCCATCCTTTCCCTTCTCAGGAATGGCATCTGGCTTCAGCAAACTCAGAAGAACGAAAGTCAGAAGCTACTCATCAGTGAGGGAAAGATATCAATACTATCTCAGTTTGGTATTGATAATATCCCCCTATCCCATATAGGTTTGATAATATGTACCCACCACTAACATACCAATTTTGCCACCCTTGGCATAGGGAGCTAGCAGATCCACAACCTTGATACCAGTCACCAGAATTTCCTGCTCAACACTCATCTCAATGAACTCAGGAGCCTCAGCATGAATAGGAGCAAACCTGTTAAGAGAAAAAGAGAACCATCTATATTCACTTTGTTAAGAACAACTGAATTCTTAAATATTCCTATCAATTCTCAAGTCCAATCTTTCCCAGAGGATCTAGTCTACATTATAGCTAAGTTGTCATCTAGAGTCTAGTTTCACTTTCTGAAATAAAGGAGACTTCATCTCAGGAACAAATAATCCCATTCCCTGACAACTTTAACTATCAAAGTTTCTCCTACCTAATAACATTCCTTCACATATCAATAAGAAAACAAAGCTATACAAGTTTTTAAAAATCCTCAACCTAAGCCATAAACATAAGCCTTTTTAATAAAAGTGAGATCCTAAGAATCAGTTCTCAACACTCAGAACAATGTATCCTTAATTTCTTCAGGAAAAACTACATCATGTTGTTTTTTTGGTACTGGAGACTGAACCCAGAAGAGCTTTATCACTGAGCCACATTCTCAGTCTTTTTTATTTTGAGACAGGGTCTCACTAAGTTGCTGAGGCTGACCTTGAACTTGATACCCTTCTTCCTCAGTCTTCTTCATTGCTGGGATTACAGGCCTGTACCATGGTACTAGGTAGCATCATGTGATTTTTAACCATTAAATACATGAGCATCTTAAGTATTCTTTTGTAAGAAAATGTTGCTTTATTAGATGTCACCTTAATGTGTAAAACTCCAAGAAAAAGCAGTTCTTTTGTGAATAGATGCAGCAAGAGGAACTTACTGTTTGGTTTTGATAGGACCTCTCTCATCAATAGGCTCTCCAATGACATTCATGATTCTGCCCAAGGTCTCTGGACCAACAGGAATTTTAATTGGTGCACCAGAATCTAAGACTTTCTGACCTCTAACCAAACCTTCTGTCCCATCCATTGCAATGGTTCTTACTGTGCTCTCACCTATAGGATAAAGGTATTGCAAGGTTATACAACAGGTAAGTACCATAATACTTAACAAAGTGTAGATGGTATGAAAGACCTAAGACAATCAAGGCTCCTTCTCAGTATCTGAATTTGGCTTCAGCAAACTCAGAAGAACGAAAGTCATTTTGGTAAAATCATCACAGAAAGGAGACAGCCTGATTTCAGCGGTATCTGGATTAATCAGTCTTCTCTATTCTTAAACATTCTACTTACCCAAATGCTGGGCCACTTCCAAAACCAGCCGGGTCTCTCTGCCTTGCACTTCCAGGGCATTTAGGATAGGTGGTAATCCCTCATCAAACTGGACATCCACTACTGCACCGATGACTGCCACGATACGCCCGGTGGCTGGGCCTGCCTTTGGCGACGGAGATGTTTGTGCTGCATAGTCTCTGGCTATTAGAAAAAAATATATATTATAAAAAGAGGGACTCAGTACATCGAAAGTATTAACAACCCACAAAGAGAGGCGAATTCAACTCAGGCTGGGCCTCCTTCCGCTTGCACGGAAGGCGTGTCCAGAGACTGGGCCGCGCAGCCCTTGAGAACGCGCCTGCACAGCTTTCCATGCTCATGCACAAAACCATATTATTCCTGAGTGTAGAACCATCGTGCCGTGGAAAGGTCAACGCACCTGCTCGCATTTTTCCATCACACAGAGCCCGTTCTCCAAGACAGGACAGTATTTAAGTTGAAGAAAGCTCCCTGGATGATTTCCTGATTTCCCACCGTTAGAGAGCAGGACTCAACCCTTCCCATCCTTTTTATCACTACAGGATTCCTTAGGCCCAAGCTACGATCGGTCTCCGGCTCAAGGTCATAAGGAGGCAGAATTCAACACGGTTCCTAGGGGAAAGCACTTACCAGGCTGGACCGCTGCCGGGGAGGCCCGCAGTAAAAGCTGGGCTTGGGGCAGCGATGCCGAAGGGCTGAGTCCCCGCAAGGCCCCGGAGGCCGACGCAGCGGCCACGCGACCTACAAGACTCAACATGGCGGAGTACGCGTAGAGACTGAATGCGGCAGCTGTCCCCGCCGCCTGCAATCCTGCAGTTGGGGCGAGGCCTATTCTGCTGCAGATTCATCCATTGGGTAGATTTACTGCTCATCATTTTAAACTCTGTTTCTATAGGGTAAAACGCTTTCACCTTCTAAACCATTGGTCAAAACTGGTGCTAATCAGAAACTGCTTCTATTATTGGAATTGCAGCCCTCCCAGCCTTGAAACCTAATTGGACCACAGAAATGTCAGTTGGAGCAGGTACTTGGCGGAACTACGTTTAGGAAAGGGGCCGAGTTCCTGTTGGAAGTGGGCGAAGCACGTGAACTGTCTTTGCCTGTCCTTGGGATCTCTCCTTAGGTAGGACTTTGAGCTGATAGATAGCCAGAGGGGTGAGATTACCTAAATCATGCGTCGGGAAGCTTCACTTACAGGCGAACCTGGCGACGTCGAGAGCTTTTTCTATAATCAAAACACGCTTTTTGATTGGAAGTTCCCAGGAGGCTCAGCAGATCAATAACCTGGACAGGATCTTTATCACTAAAATCTACACAATAAAAGAAACTAAAGTAACGAGTCATTTAATAGATGTATATTGGGTTTGAGTAGAAAACATAATTAAGATTCAGGACCTTCTTTTTATTTGGCAAATGAGCAAACAAAGTGTTATGATTCTTTGTTATTACTGGTAAAGTGCATACATGGTAGAGAAAGGAGAAATTTGGGTTGCCTGAATCTTTAGGGAAATTCCCCTCAACTGTGAAATGTGAGTAAATTCTTAGGGTAAAGTAGAAAGCAAGGATTTGCACGCATTTGCATGAAATGGTATGATCCTTTTGTGGAACTGCAAGTGGTTTGTTGAAAGGAAAAAGCCAAGATAGAGCCACTCAGGGTATATAATAGCTCAGTAGCACAGTGTCTACCGCACCTGTGGGAAGCCCTGGGTTTAACTCCAACAAGGAGGGGAAAAAAAAAAAAAAAGGATGATAGTAAAGAAGTTAATTAAAGAATGAGATAGGAGACAGGTCTTAAAGGGCTTTTGAATAGGAATGGGGGTTGGGCAAATATGTGTGTTCCTTCAGACTGGGAAATAACAAAATAAACAGTCTCTTTTCTTGAAGTATTGACTGTATTCAAAGATGTTTTGGGGTAGAACTGCTGGGGCCCCTCTCCCTCTTTTTATTTTTGGTACCAGGAATTGAACCCAAGAGCAATTAACACTTAGCTACATCCCCAGGCCATTTTATTTATTTTTTTTTAATTTTGTAGTTGTAGATGGACAGAATGTTTTTATTTTATTTGGTAATTTTTATGTGATGCTGAGGATTGAACCCAGTGCCTCACACATGCTAGGCAAGCGCTTTGCCACTGAGCTACAGCCTCAGCCCCCATTTTATTTTTTTTGAGACACAGTCTGGCTAAATTGCTTAAGCCTAAGATGCTGAAGCTAGTTTTGAACTTGTGATCTTCCTGCCTCAGCCTCAACCTCTATTAGTTCTCATTTTTCTTATTTTTTTTTCTTTTGTTACATGTTACATATATTTAGATGTTGGTGAACCTTTATTTTATTCATTTATTTATATGAGGTGCTAAGAATTGAACCCAGTGCCTTTCACATGCTATGCAAGTGCTCTACTATTATGCCACAATTCCAATGCCAGTTCTCATATTTCTGATCACAAAAAAAAAGTTCTACACTGTTGGACTAGACAAAACAGAGAAAACAAGAAGGGAAAAAAAATGTTACTTTTGAAGTGCTTCTGGAATATTCATCTGGTAATCTTGCCTAACAAGAAAACCAAGAGATGCCAGGTGTGGTAATACACAACTGTAATACCAGCAGCTGGGGAAGCTGAAGCAGGAGGATTGCAAGTTCAAGCTAGTCTCAGCAATTTAGGGAGGCCCTAAGCAACTTAGCAAGACCCTGTCTCAAAAATAAAAATATTAAAAAAGGGTTGGTGAGGGCTGGGGATGTGGCTTGTGTTAGCGCACTCGCCTGGCATGCGCGAGGCACTGGGTTCGATCTTCAACACCATATAAAGATAAAATAAAGATTATTGTGTCCACCTAAAACTTAAAAAAAAAGGGTTGGTGATGTGGCTGACTGATAAGTGCCACTGGTTTCAATCCCTGATACCAAAAAAAAAAAAAAAAGAAAGAAAATGAAACAAACTACGACAACACAAATGTGTGAGGATCAGGTAGAAAAAGGCAAACCAGCAAAGTAAGGGGCAGAAGAATAAAATGTAGATCCAAAAACACAGGATTAAAAATCAAGAATGAGAAGTAGGGGGCTGTGGATATAGCTTAGTTGGTAGAGTGCTTAGCATGCACAAGACCTGGGTTCAATCCACAACACCACCAAAAAAAAAAAAAAATGAGGGGCAAGGTTGTAGTTCAGTGATAAAGCACTTGCCTGGCATGGGTAAGGCACTGGGTTCTATCCTCAGCACCACAATATTTAAAAAAAAAAAAAATCAAGAATGAATCTGAGTATGGTAGTGCACACCTATAATCCCAGCCACCTGGGAACCTGACAAAGGAAGAACCACAAATTTGAGGCCAGCCTTACCAATTTGGCAAGATCCTGTCTCAAAATTATTTGTACTCTTGTCAATTGAATCCTATCCAATCCTCATGTTGTTTGTAGCTATACTGGGGATTGAACAAAGAAGAACTCTACCATTGAGCTACATGCCCAGTTAATTAATTTTGAGATAGGGCCACACTAAGTTGCCCAGGCTGGCCTTCAACTTGTGATCCTCCTTGCCTTAGCTCCTGAGTCTGTAGGATTACAGGCATGTGTCACTGTGTTCAGCCATTTATCTTATTCATTTGGTGAGTGGAGTGTGTGTATTATAATCAAAATAAAGCTTTTGGGCACAGTGACACAGGCCTGTAATCTCAGTGACATTGGAGGAGGATGCTGGAGGATGGCAAGTTTAAAGGCAGCCTCAGAGACTTAGAGAGGCCCTAAGGAACTTAATGAGTCAGTCTCAAAAAGTAAAAAGGCCTGGCGTTGGAGGCTTGTAATCCCACTAACTTCAGAGGCAGAGACAGGAGGATCGATCACAAATTCAAAATCAGCCTCAGCAATTTAGTGGGGCCCTGGCACAAATTAAAAAATAAGGACTGGGGTTGTGGCTCAGTGGTAAAAGCACTCCTGGGTCCAATCCCCAGCACCCCCACCAAATAATAATAATAATAGCATAAAAATAATTAACTAAATAAAAAGGGCTTCAGATGTTGCTCAGTGATTAAGACCCCTGGGTTCAACCCCTCATACCAAAAAAGTAATAAAGGGAAAAATACTGTTTGGGATTATTGTGTTTTTATTTTAAACAAAATCAATTACTTTAAAAAAGGCACTGAGATCAAATTATTCCTTTGTCTTTCTGCCCAGAATGGTAATGTGTGATCCACTTATTTACTACCTATGGCCTCAACTATTTCTCATGTAAAAGAACAAAGATACTTCTGTATCAGAGCCAAGAAATTCTGAGTTTCTCACTTTTTTTTTTTTTTTTTTTTTTTTAGAGAGGGGAGAGAGAGAGAGAGAGAGAGAATTTTCAATATTTATTTTCTAGTTCTCGGCGTACACAACATTCTTGTTGGTATGTGGTGCTGAGCATCCAACTCGGGCAGCCCCGGCCGCACGCATGCCAGGCGAGCTCGCTACCGCTTGAGCCACATCCCCAGCCCTCTCACTTCTTTCTTTACAGCAAGCAGCAAGACACAATCTCACTATTTTAAAAAAATTGTACAACCAATTTTGGTTTTGGCCAAATTAAGTTTTAATAATCATCACATACATTTATACTAACATTTGAACTAATCCAGTTTTCCAAGAGATTTCACATAAATTTCTAGGTAACTGAACTCATAAATTTTGGAAATTTATCACACATTCTTTGTCCTCTTAGCAGATTATCAAGTAATTTAACTTTTTCTTGGGCAGTCAAGTTATTCATTAAACAAATTTTGTGTCACACTGCAAGGTCATATGCTTTAAATGTTTCTGAGGTGGGTGGAAGAGATATTTCTCCATAAAGAGACCATTATACTCAAACTTGAGAACTCTTTTTTTTTTTTTTTAAAGAGAGAGTGAGAGAGGAGAGAGAGAGAGATAGAGAGAATTTTTAATATTTATTTTTTAGTTCTCGGCGGACACAACATCTTTGTTGGTATGAGGTGCTGAGGATCGAACCCGGGCCGCACGCATGCCAGGCGAGCGCGCTACCGCTTGAGCCACATCCCCAGCCCGAGAACTATTAACTCTTTTGCTGTAGTTTACTTTCAATGGCCCCTCTCCCGTTTTTGAAATCAGATAATCTATTAAATATATAGACTAAAATAAAGAATAAATTTGATATTGCCCGTAATAGATTTTCTAAACAAACTATGTTAGAGTTTACCTGTTTTGGTCCAACTTTGTACTTCCTGACTGAGACCCAGATTATCCAAGTGATATTTATATAAAATACAAATTATTTTTCTTGGGAAAATAGGCATGAAATCTGGTGTTTTCTTTTTTTTTTTTTTTTTTTGCAAGGGAGGGACGCGCTTACCAGGGATTGAACTCCATCACTGAGCCACATCCCCAGCCCTATTTTTCATTTTATTAGAGACAGGGTATGAGTTCTTAACACCTTGCTAAATAGCTGAGGCTGGCTTTGAACTCAAGATCCTCCTGCCTCTGCCTCCTGAGCCACTGGGACTACAGGCATTTGTTCTTATCAGATATTAAATATAGGGGCTAGGGGTATGGCTCAATGGTAGAGCGCTTTCCTAGTATTTTCAAAACCCTTGGTTCAATCTCCAGCATCACACACACGCAAGTTAATTACAAAATAATTGTGCCCTGTAAATCATAACTGGAAACCTTAAAAAATTTACATTATGGCTATATTTTCCACAAATTCCCTGTACTACTGATAATCCACAGTTGTCATATCCCCACATTATTTCAGTACTGTGGTAATACTTGACATTTTCTGATAATTGACCTCGGTGAATTAAAATTCCATAAAAATGTAATAGTCCCCCGACATCCATAGATAATATGTTCAAAGACCCCCCCACCCCAGTAGATACCTAAGTCTTGGATACTACCAGATCTTATATTATAGACTGTTTTTCCTATACATACATTACCTATGATAAAGCTTAATTTATAAATCAGGCACTGAGATTGCAAACTAATAAACTAGGACAACCATTATAATATACTATTATAAGTTACATGAATGTGGTCTCAAAATATCCTATTGTACTTGGGCTGGGGATATAGCTCAGTTGGTAGACTGCTTGCCTTGCAAGCACAATGGCCCAGAGTTCGAAACCCAGAACCAAAAAAAACCCCAAACAAACATTAAACTACAACAACAACAAAAATCCTATTGTACTCTACTTATCCTTCTTATGATGCAAGATGATATGGAGTGGTGTGAATGATGTAGACATTGTGACATAGTGGTAGGCTTACAAATTACCTCATGTTGGGGATTACTGTAATCCATTCAGTATTCTGGCTTTAGAGACCATTAATCTTTTATTCCAATTAGTTTTTCACACTCACATTTCACTTAAGCAGCCTACTCCCACAGCCATTCCCCAACTTTATCCAGAAATGTTGTACCTCAGAAGCCCAATTATTCCCTTCTTGAACCACAATTTTGGGGTGTGTTTACTACTACACAAGAATACACAAATACATTTTAGGTGCACAGGATAAGTCACACTAACTCCAAATCTCATTCTCCTCCCCCTAAATAACCACCAAACAAAAAAATATTTTACATGGTTTGGGGTATGGAGATACAGTTCAGTGGCAGAACACTTTCCCAGCATGTAGGAGATGATGGCTCAACACCCAGAAGCACACAAAAAAACAAAAAATAAAGTTTTATATACACCCCCTGCCCTATTGCAGACTGAACCCAGGGGCACTTAACCACTGGGCATTTTCCCAGCCCTTTTCATATTTTTGAGGCTGGCCTCAAACTTGCAATCCTCCTGCCTCAACCTCTCAGATTGATGGGATTGAGGCATGCACCACCACAGATGGCTCATCCCATTTACTTTCTATGAGATTTCTCATGTTTGTATTTTGGAGAATTTTATTAGTATGGAAGTGTCTTTTATTGACTGTGGGACACATTAAGCCATAAAAGTACATGTAATAACATTTTTAATTAATGAATGATCATTTGGGTTGTTTCAAATGGTGAGTACATGCAACAATGAAAAAAAAAAGCTTGAATGTGACATCACTTTTTGTACTACTTAGTATTCCTTTAATACAGATTCCTAGAAATGTTAGCTTAAATATATCCATTTAAACCACATTCTGACCATCTTCTAAAATCATCTTGCTAATTTACCAGTCTCCAGCATTTTTGCTGAAACTTTCTTTTTAAATGTGGCAATAAAATTGACCTTAATTTGCATTTCCCTAATTACTAATGTGGAATAGTTTACACACACACACACCATTTGGCAGTGCTAGGAACACCCAGGGTCTTAGCCATATCCCAGCCCCAGATGGAATATTTTCATGTTTATCCACCACTATTTTTTTTGAGAGAATTTTTTTTTAATATTTATTTTTCAGTTTTCAGTGGACACAACATCTTTATTTTATGTGGTGCTGAGGGTGAACCCAGCGCCCCGCACATGCCAGGAAAGGTTACCGCTTGAACCACATCCCAGCCCCCACCACTATTTCTTCAGGAAATCACCTATTCTTTTATTTTGGCTATCCCCTCACCCTGCCCCTTGTAATTCTCCTATCTTAGACTAGACTCCTGAGTAGCTGGGACTACAGGCACATATCATCTTAAGCTCTCATATTTAACAAGGTTAAACAGTTAATTTTTAATCATCCTTTGAAAGATTTCCCCTTATCATCCAAGGAAGCTAAGAATGGAGTCATCTAAATCTTTACAATCCCATATGGGGGATCTAAATTTAGTAAAATTAAAGCTTCTCAGTCACATCAACTTTTCACATCTTCAATGTGCTAGCTGTTACCATTATCAGACATTGGAGATTAAAATCACATCAACTTTTCACATCCTCAATGTGCTAGCTGTTACCATTATCAGACATTGGAGATTAAATATTTCCTTCCAGGTGGATGAGATGGCACATACCTGTAATCTCAGTGGCTAAGGAGGCTGAAACAGGAGGATCTCAAGTTCAAGGGCGCTGGAGATGTAGCTCAGTTGGTAGAGAGCTTGCCTCGCATGCACAAAGCGATCTCAAGCACCACAAGAAATAAATAAAAATAAAAAGGGCTTTGGATGTATCTCAGTGGTAAACTGACCCTTGGTTAAATCCCCAGTAACCCTCTCTCCCCTAAAAAATATTACCTTTGTCACATAGTCATTTGTATACTACTAAGTATACTACTACATTGCTAACATAACCTCAGTAGGAAAAAATGAGCCAGAATCTGTATACAAGATCTAAAACAGTGGTTGTCAAACTTAAGGCATACCTCAGAATCCTGAGGGGCTGGATAGATAAATGAACCTTGCCCTCTCTTCCAAGTTTCAAATTTAAATGTCTGTTTGGGGGTCTAGAATTATTATTCCTGGCAAATCTGGGATCACAGTTGAGAAATCATCAAATTTGATTATTTGCAATCCCAAATACACACAGACCTATGAAAACTTATCTTGGGACTGGATATACACACCCATATAATCACAAGGTAATCCATGATTTTGATAAATTCAGAACCACCAGGTTGAATATGAACCACAGAACTATAGAAACAGGGAAGAAAGATGAAGCCATTGGATTTGAGGTTAAGAAATTTAAGCTGTAGAAACTGGGGATGTAGCTCAGTGATAATGTGTGTACTGCCCTGGGTTCACCCCAGTGCTGTAAATAAATAAACCAATTTGGGCTATAGGAGCAAGGAACATAATCCTAGGTGCTTATGAGGATGAGGCAAGAGGATTACACATTTGAGGCCACCTGGGTCTTATCTCAAGACAAACTTAAAAAGGGCTAGGGGATATTGTTCAGTGGTACAGCATTTGTTTAGCAGTAATTCTTATAGGGTTTTCTTTCTTTTTTTTTTTTTTAAGAGAGAGTGAGAGAGGAGAGAGAGAGAGAATTTTTAATATTTATTTTAGTTCTCGGCGGACACAACATCTTTGTTGGTATGTGGTGCTGAGGATCGAACCCAGGTCGTACGCATGCCAGGCGAGCGCACTACCGCTTGAGCCACATCCCCAGCCCCATCTTATAGGGTTTTCAACTCAAGCTGACAATATGAGTTGTAAATAAATGATATGATTTGCTTTTCACTTTAGAAATGATTACCTGGGTTGGGCATGGTGGCACATGCCAGTAATCCCAAAGGCTCAGTAGGCTGAACAAGAAGGATCACAAGTTCAAAGCCAGCCTCAGCAACTTAGCAGGGCCCTAAGCAACTTAACAAGAACCTGTCTCAAAACAAAAAGGGCTGGGGATGTGGAGCAGTGATTAAGCATCCCTGGGTTCCATCCCCAGTACTCTCCCAACCAAAAAAAAAGACTACCTGGTATAAAGTGCAAAGTAAACCTGCCAGTATCCTGAGTTGTCATCAAGCCCTAATGACCAACAAATCTCTGCAATCTGGACACTAATGCCAGTGTCTAAGTTTAACCCTTAATCTTTATCACATCTGGAATATTTAAATTATTTCACAAACTTGTTTCCTTACCCACAGACCCACCTGCAACACATTACATTTTTGAAACAGTCAACACGCCATTTAGATAGTCTCCATACTAAGGACCAAATATCTTGGGGATATATAATATCCCTCAATGGTAGGAATAGATATGCAATACACAATAATCAACTGTGGGAGTTTCAGCAAGGCCCACAGATTTGAAGAGCAGTTTAGTGATACCCTGTCTCAATCACAGGCACACCCACCCTCCACTCCCTCCAAAATTGGAATCACACTAAAGTATAAATATATATTTTTAAGGTTTTGCTTAGTCAGAGATGGATACAATAGCTTTCTTTTTTAAGGTGGCACTGCGGACTGAACCCAGTGCCTCACCCAGTGGCTAGCGTTCTACCAGTGAGCCACAACCCCAGCCCCAAGGTAGTTTCTTAATGCTTATAGATAAAAGGATTGGCAGTAAGCCAATGAATCCTTAACTTCTAGAACTGTCTTTCCAAGAGAATAAATAAGAGTCTAACAGTTTCCGCATTTAAGCTAAGAACTATGGTACACTTCCGTTAGGCTGATTCCTTTAGCATCCTCCAGAGAAAGTTGAAACTACAATCTAGGGCTTTCCTGGGTGTGATGGCACTAGCCTGAAATCCTAATAAGGAATTCATTTTATTTAATATTTATTTTTCAGTTCTTGGCGGACACAACATTTTTGTTGGTATGTGGTGCTGAGGATCGAACCTAGGTCGCACGCATACCAGGCGAGCGCCCTACTGCTTGAGCCACATCCCCAGCCCCAAGGAATTCTTTATGAGGGAGGAGAACCCCAATTCCAAGGCCAGCCTTGGCAATTTAGCAAGGCCCCAAACAACTTAAGAAAAACCAATCTCAGCCTCACTATAGCTTTGAAGAAACAGCATTCCTTTAACAGGGTCAGAACCTAAGCAATACTATTCTCCCCACCCCCAAATACTAAGGGTACTATACCAGTGAGCCAAATAGCTACATCCTCAGGTATTGCTAAAAAGAACTTATCTTTGAATTTATGATCTCCCAGTCTGTTTCCTAAGCCACTGTGATTGCAGGCATGTGCCACAATCACATGTGCCTAAGGTAAAACCTCTCTCTTTTTTTAGGGTGGGATAGTGGGGATTAAATCCACTGAGCTATATCACCAGTACTTTGAGACAGGGTGTCACTTATGTTGCTTAGGGCCTCACTAATTTGCTAAGGCTGACTTTGAACTTTTGATCCTCCTGCCTCAGCTCCTGAGCGCTGAGGTTATAGGTGTGTGCCTCTATACCTAGCTAGTACTTTTTATTTTTTAAAGGAGAAACAGGGTCTTGATAAATTACTGAGACTGACATGAAACTTGAGAGCCTCCTGCTTCAACCTTGAACACAGACTGCAGGCATGTGCAAGTGCTTAGTAAACTCCACTTTTTTTGGCGGGGGGGGGGGGGGGGGGGTGTGATTAAGGACTGAATACAAGGGAACTTAACCATTAAGCCACATCCCCAGCCTTTTTTATTTTAACACAAGGTCTTGCTGAGAAGCTAGTTTTGAACTTCCAATCCTCTTGCCTTAGCTTCCTGAGCTGATGGGAATAAAGGCCTATGCCACCATGCCCAGTGAACTATACTTCTTTAAAGGATCAGACTGAGGGGCTGGGGATGTGGCTCAAGTGGTAGCACGCTCGCCTGGCATGCGTGCGGCGCGGGTTCGATCCTTAGCACCACATACAAACAAAGATGTTGTGTCCGCCGAGAACTAAAAAATAAATGTTAAAATTCTCTCTCTCTCTGTTTAAAAAAAAAAAAAAGGATCAGACTGAAATGCAAACTGTTCCTATGCCCAGGGCCCCTAGGATTTTCTAGTAGCATTCCAAAATGGTTTTGGATATCACTCAGTACAGTCATATACCAAATGGAAAGAAAAAGTCTTAGTTTTCCTTTGAAATCTCTACAATTCCTTATGTATATCAACTATTTTTTCCTCAAATATATTTGTTCCCATGGACTAGCCTATGAGCTGCCCACATATAGCATATCACCTGAGGGACTTATGTTTGTATCTCTAGCACTAACACTTTAAAGAAGTGCTGAAATACAAAGCATTTCTATGCTATGATAAATACAGAAGCTGTGAGGGAATGAAACTGCCAAAATGCAGAAGCCCACAGATTTAGGAGGACAACAGATTTAGTTTTATTTCAATCAAATCACAACACTTTCTTTTCCAGCCACTGCGAATTTCAGCTACAATTTTCTATTACAGATTAACTTTTAAAAGGTTTCCTGTGACATTACAGCAAGCCTCTTTTTTTCCCCAAACAGAAAAACAGCCCCAAATTCTTCCTCAGAAATAAAAACTCAAATTCCAGTAAATGGTAAATACATGAATTTACAGTAAACCAGACACTTAAAAGGACAGCCAAGAAGTCTTCCAACAGTTTATTAGAAAGAATGTAGACATTTAAAAAAATCCCCACTGTCATGAACATAAATTGAGGTTTTCAGCCAGATAAGCTGAATTAAAAAAAAAAAAAAAGAAATAAAAAAATCCAATAGTGTATTAACATTTTTTCACTCATTTGCCATACTGACAGTGCAAATACAAATCTGGTCTAAATGTACAGACTCTCAAGCAACAATGTACAGCTTTCTTCGTCCTCCATGCTAAGAGATGTAAAAGCTTAAGGGCCAAATAATACCAAATGTATAGGCTTCAAAAACCATCTAAGTTAAGGGCATTCACTAGTTTTAGCTAAGATACATCTGGAACACTGACAAGTAATCACTTACATACAATAATATGCAGTAAATTTTCTGAAAAATAAACTTTAGTGTAACAATCCTGTAGGGTACACCAGAGGAAAGGCAGGTTATCAGTTTAAGATGTCAGCCAATTTGTTTCAGCCACTCTTGAGTCCATATCCTAAAACCTAAAATTTAGTTATCTTTCCCTAAGCTGAGAGCTTCCTATCATGTCAGTAATTATATTATAAAGTAAAGGAGACAGGTGAAATGTTTTTACTTATCACAACTGCAGTTATCAATTGCCTAGGACCTCAACAGCTTCATGGAAGTCTGGGAAATGTTCATGCATAAGGATAGTGCCTTAGCTGACTTAAATTTGCCCCATACAATGGTACATTATCAACCCTTAGTGAAGCCTTTAAAAAAGGGGGGAAAAAACAGGTTGAAAAATGGGTTAAAGGAGGCAAATACAGCATCTGCCTTTAGAGCTAACTCAGGAATTTTCTCAATTATGAAATCTTGTGAAGAAGTAATTTTCTTTCTCAAAATCCAGGCGACGACAATATTCCTTACTCCAGATCTGGCATTTCTGAAAGGAGTTTTAAAACATTAGTATAAATCACAAGGGAACAATGTACTGATATTATTTTTATAGGAAAAGCAGCCAAAATAGAATTTAAAAGTTTCAGCCTAGTGGGTAACTGCTTCTGACTAGCTCAAATTATTGACATTTTCTACCTTGGCTATTTATTCAATGCCATAAAACTTTATTTTTCTACCAAAAACCATTACCAAGCTGACATCTCTACTTTGAAAGTTTGGCCTTTGACATGAAACATCACTGTATAAACATACTTTTCATGAAAATACTTACTTTCATCATCACTGTCTTGTGAATCCTATAGAATGAGAAATAGAAAAAAAGTTACCTAGCTGGTCAAATAATCCCATTATCTAAGCAGTTTAGCTGAAGAAGCCAAAGCACTTTATTTAACTAAAGTACCAAAGATATACAGTTATGTTGAATACAGGAATTTAATCAGTGAACTTAAGGTATACTGGCTTACTAAGGAGAATGGATGTACAGCAGAGGATCTAACTTTCTGTAAAAATTGGTGTGTGCTTCCTGGTGAGACTTTAGCACACCCTTTGAATTCTTCCATAAACTGTCCTCTTCTCTCTTGGCATTCGATGAAAAGAAAAATGGCTCAATACAAAGGTCAATGAAAACAAATTTTAATTCTAGATACTAAAATTAAAATATTTTCCAAACTATATTGAATAATTTTCTAGATATCAACAGAATGCCAGAAGTTGAACAAATAGTCTAATTAGTATATTTTCCTCTTACAGATTTATAATGTCCGTCTCTTTACTTTTACACCTATTTAATTTGCATTCTTAATCAGATTAAGTAATCCCTAAACTTATTTTTTGGGGGGATGCATGTATTGGGGATTTAACTGAGCTACATCCCCAGCCTCTTATGAGACAGGGCCTCATAGTTGCTAAAGGGCTCACTGAATTGTGGAGGCTGACCTTGAACTTGTGATCATCCTGCTATAGCCTCCTAAGTCTCTGGTACTTCAAGGGTGCATAATAGCACTCTACCCTAAACTTACTCTTAATTGAATAAACTATATGATGAGGCTATGCAATGATTCTTATGAAATCCAGCCCCTTAGGAATGGTCCACAAACACCAGTTCCCTAGTAGGTACCCATCTATCAAAAATGGGCACATTTTTAAAACCTGCTTTTTCCCTATGTATTTTTTTGGAAAAACAAAAAGAAAAAAAGCAACCTTGAGTCTATATAAAACAACCTATAAATGCATTGCTTCTCACTATTAAAGTAAACAGAAAAAAAAAAAGCATTTGTAGACTTACATCATCTGCTCCATCTACTTCTGGTAAATCTACATCCTCATCACCACCCATGTTGTTCATCATCTATTTGAAGTGTAAAAATTAGTTTTAAAAATGATGTTAAATTAAGTCCTAATTATTAGGCTGCACACTCCAGAATAAATCTTAAGTCTTTCTCACAGGTTTCCACAAATGAAAAATGCAGAAGAATCTTAAGACCCTTGCCTTTCTGGAAAAGGTATATTTTCTTAGGTAATTTCACAAAACTGTCAGAACTTGAAGAAAAATTAAGCCTAGGTTCTCCCTGAAGAAAAGTGAGGTTATTAAAATTCATTCAGCAAGACACCCCATATATGAAGGAGAAATAGACCATCAAAAATCTGTGTTTAGTGGTGCAGGAAAAGGATGAGATTCATTAGAATTGTAAAGCTCTGTGTATTAAGTTACTTGGCATGTATATTGTTGTACTCTCATTACGGTGTTAACTGTGTTGTAAAGAACCGATAAAATGATTTAAAATCAAGCCTTTAAGATGGTTAATTTGTACAGAAGGCCTGAATATCAAACAAAAAATGAACAGTAACTATGAAGACACCACATAACTTGAGAGGTACAAATTGTGGAAAATGCTCTTGAATTACAATAAACAGGGACTAAACAATTGAGCATACTTACATGAAGCAGTAATTTCCCATCTTTAGTTGATATATAAAGTTAAGAAGTATATTACTTTAAGATACACAGATAGTCCAACAGTAAACAACTTATTACCACAGGGACTTTTCTCCCTAAATTAAGTTTTATGTAATATTTAAGTTTAAAAAAATAAAATTATGTAAATAGCCATGTATAACTTTGTAAACAAAAATGTAAAACTTGAAAATATTCAATTATATGCTTGCCCAGTTTTTACAACTGAAAGGGTGATTAAGCTTAAGTCATACATACCATGTAATGTGTTCAACCTTAACAAAGATGGAAATTCTGGCAGGGGCATAGCTCAGTGAGAATGCATGCTTGTTAACATGCACAAGGTCCTGGCTTTGATTCCTACCACCAGAGACACCAAAGAGGAAACCCTGCCTCATGCAACATGGATGACCATGGAGGACATTTTATTAAATAAAGCAAGCAGTCATAGGTCAATTCTGCTTATATTAGGTGTCTTTAAGTCTTCAAATGCACAGGAAGAGAATAGAATAGTATTTGCTAGGAGCTGGGGGCAGGGGTGGGGAGAAAATGATTAAGTTTCTGTTCAATAGTTATGAAGTTCCAGCTATATAAACAAAATCAACCAAATTCCAGAGATCTGCTATATACCACGTGCCTACAGTTAGTACTGTTTGGCACATAAACAAACTTGAGACAGATCCCATGTTAAATTATCTTTAACATCAATAATAAAAGGGGTAAGCAAGATCCTGACTCAAAATAAAAGATGAAAACGGATGGGGACGGGGTTCAGTGGATAAGCGTTCCTGCATTCAATCTCAGGTACAAAAGGGTGCCACAAGATAGGGGTGTGATTTAGTTGTGGTACTTGCCTAGTTTGCCCAAGCCCTGGGTTCAATCCCCATTGCCACAAAAATAAATAAGTAAATAGATACAAACACAGAGAACCCCTAGTCAAATCTCAGTATAAAATTTCTCTGCAACCTATTCATTGGTGTCTGTCTTTTTTTAGAAGGCGTATTACTGTGTTGCCCAGGCTGAACTCAAACTCAATCCTTACTACCCCCCAGCCTTCATTAGCTGGCATTAGAAGCATGTACCAACCACATCTGGCACAATCTGGTCTTGAATGACATGAATAACTTGTAGTAAGTTTCCATACTGTTCGAGGGCTCTGCTGAATGCTTCTATTATTATATTTGAGCAGGAAAAATGCTCAAAATGTGCCACGCCCAATGGTAAGTATTGAGGGTACAATGGCACAAGAGATATAGCACTTAACACATGAAACCACTATCCTCCCCTCCTGTTGAAACAAGGTGCCATTGTCATTTGAGATGTTAAATTTAAGTAGTCAAATACTCAGAATCTAGAAACAACTTTTTCATAAACAACAATTTTCATAAAAGAAATGCAAATAAAATCTTGTTGGTTTAAAAAATTTTAAATTGCAGATGAATTTGCAAATCAATTCTTTCTTTTATGGTGCTGGGAATTGAATGTTAGGCAAGCACTCTACCACTGAATTATATCCTTAGCCCTAATATTCTCTTTTCTAATCAGAATTGTTTTAGCACGTTTGGGAAGGTCTATTCTACCCACCAGTGATTAGATTTTTTTTTTTTTTTTAATTTTGCCATGGTAATGTGTGACATCTTAGAAAACAGAAGAACAAGGACTAGCATGGATGTGGGTATATCTCAGTGGTAGAATGCTTGTGTAGCACACAGCCTGCATAAGGCCCTGGGTTGGATCCCCAGCATTCCCCATCCCTAGCCACAAAAACAGGCTCTATTAAGGCCCTTCTCCCTGGTCTTGAAAAGCAACAATGACCCTACACACATCTCAGGGTGAAAAAGGCACCATGATTCTTGGTTTAATTATTTATATCTGTACTATGTAGCTCTAAAATATAAGCAATGGGTACTGCATTCATGCTTTAAAAAAAATCCATTTTAATGCTAGAGTAACTAGCTGTGCTTGATTGACTGTATAGTGTATATACTGTCTTTACACATCAACTTGAGAACCTAATCTTTAAAAAACTTAAGATTTAAGATTACATTATTATTGTTGAGATCTTATCTGGTGTTACCAAAGAATGGTCTTGAAAATGCCTATCTTGAATTGCATTAGGTGCTTAAAATCAAATTAAAATGACTACATAAAACTTTACTGGGGGTAGGGAATTAGAGAATGCATTTAAAAGAACTTACCTCAGAGAAACGATCAAAATTAGACATGTCTTCATCTGAATCATCTTCCCAATCTTTCCAGTTATTGAAGTCCACACTAAGCCAATTAAGCTATAGATCAATACAAATAACACCCTATGATTAGGTTAATTTGCACCTTAAGACATGTTTTGAACTTCAGGCTCACATCTACTTTGTTGCAGGCATGTGTGTGCACACATAAACCCAAACAAAAATAGAAAAATCCCCATCAAATCAACAGGGTTCAGTGGTAAACCTAACTTTAAAAAAAAAAAAAAAACTAAATTAACTGGTAGAACAATTCGCACATACTTGAATAATTTATTTTTGCAGTGACCAAACCAGGTTCTCACATTATAATCAAGTATTTTACAAAGGCTTCTCCTATGCAATGTCTATTTATCTATGTACCTTCCCACCATTTATGGTACAGGGGATTAAAGTAAGGATCTTGTGCATGCAAAACATACTTTCTACCACTCATGTACAAGCCCAGCCCCAAAGTCTTTTCTTGAATGCACATCAACCAGAAAATTGATTTTCTAACGACATTTGGTGTTAGAGGAAAAAAGTAAGGCTATGAGCTTTTATATTTAGCTCTGAAATAAAAATAAGTGTTATCTTTCATTATTTAAAATATTAACTTTAAGAAAATGAAAAACCTACCTTTGCCCTTTCTTTTGTTAACCTAGGCCATGATTGGCCAGACTCTCCTTTTCGTAAACAACATAAAATTGATCTGTCCGTTCTTTTATGCTTGGAATCCTAAAAACAAAAGCACCATCAAACCATTTATTACTTCAGTATCACTAAAGGAGCCTGTTTTATTTTTATTTATTTATTTATTTTTTTTGAGACAGACCTATAGTTACTATGTTGCCCAGGCTGGTGCTCAGTATCTAATGATCCTTCCTCAGTCTTAGGAGTAAGTGGGCTTATAGGCACTTACCATCACTTGGCTCTCACCTCTCCTTTTTTCATTTCTTATCCTAAATATTCTCCAGACTTGAAGAGGCAGGCCCTTGACAGCTAAAAATTTCAAAACTAGGGGCTAGGGCTGTAGCTCAGTCACAGAGCACTTGCCTAGCATGTGTGAGGCACTGGTTCGACCCTCAATATATTAAAAAAACCATAAATTAATAAACAAAGGTATTGGGGGGGGCTATGGTTCGATGGAAGCGTTTGCCTTGCATGTGTGAAGCAATGGGTTCGATCCTCAGCACCTTATAAAAATAAAGGCATTGTGTCCATCTACAACCATAAATATATAAATAAATAGATAAATAAAATGAACAAAGATATTATGTATCCCTTTATACCTTAAAAAATATTTAAAAAAGAAAAATTCAAAACTATCCAATTGGAGGTTGAGAAGAAGCCCCCCACAATTCTAGTTTAATCTGGCATTATTTTTTTCCTTGCCTGCACAAGGTGATATAAAACCTTTAAGAATTGACTAAAGGGCTGGGGTTATAGCTCAGTGGTAGAGCACTTGCCCCAAACGTGTAAGGAACTAGGTTCCATCCTCAGCAACATATTAAATAAATAAATATAAATAGATAGATCAATGAATGAATAAATGAATTTAAAAAAAGGACTTGACTAAATATGGCATTACCACAGAATGGTTTAAAGATTCTATTCTTAGATAAGCCTCAAGACTGCTGCCAAGTCCAAGTACCATAGCATGATCAAAAATAAGCAGAAAAAGGAGAAAGATATTGCTATATAAAGTTAAGACTTTGAACTGTTAAAAAATTAACATCTTAGAACACTTGAAGTATGTTGTCCATTTCTCTACCATTTAAATCACGATAAAAACATTAAGACTACTTACATTTGGATCAATACAGTGAAAAAGATCAATTTCATTTAAATGTTTAAAATTATCACTTCCTCCAAGACAACTGTACAAAAAAAGAGAGAAAAAAAGAAATAAGCCTCTTCAAAGATTAGTAACAACGTTTTGGGGAAAAAAAACATACAAGCCAATTATTTATTTGTCTGAAATAAATTTTTAATCGGATGTTGTAAAATAGCAATTTACCTGAAAGTAAGTTTGGATTTTTCAAAATTTACATTAACATCTTTACTGTCTTCAACACAAAATTCAATGAAGACATAGTCCCTTCGATCGTACCACTTTGCAGAAGCAGGCTGCCTACAAAGAGAAAAAAAATTAAAGTTAAGCTGGAACTCCTAACGATATTTACTTAACACCCAAAGTTCAATACATAAGTAATACATTTCTCTATTCTTTCTGATACTATTTTGAGGCAATTTACTATAATTTTAAACGCTTTTTTTTTGGTACCAGGGATTGACCCCAGGGATGCTTAACCATTTAGCCACATCTCCAGCCCTGCTGTATCTTGAGACAGGGTCTTAACTAAATTACTGAAGGCCTTACTAAATTGCTGGGATTATAAGTATGTGCCATCATGCCCAGCCCTTATTTATTGAGACAAGATCTAAGTTCCTGAAGCTCTCAAAAAATTGCTCAGTATAGCTTGAACTTTTGATCCTCTTGCCTCAGTGTCCCAATCACTAGAATAAGAAACATGTACCATCCGTCTTTGTTTTAAAAATTAACAATAACAAGGGCTGGGGATGTGGCTCAAGCGGTAATGCATGGCATGCGCCTGGCATGCGAGGGGCGCTGGGTTCAATCCTCAGCACCACATAAAAATAAAGATGTTGTGTCCACTGAAAACTGAAAAATAAATAAATAAATAAATAAAAATTAACAAAAATATTGTCCTGTATAACCATGATAGTTCACTAAAATGATTCATGAGGTAGCAGAGCATGGTGGCACACACCTGTAACCCCAGGGACTCTGAGGAGGCGGAAGGAGTATCACAAATTCAAAGCCAGTCTCAGCAACTTAGTAAGACCCCGTCTCAAAGTAAAAACATACACAGGCTAGGTATGCGGCTCAGTGGTTAAGCATACCTGGGTTCAATCCCTGGTACAACAACTACTATATTCTAAGGTAAAACAGAGCTCTAACAACGTTCAGTTTCAGAAGGACATCAATCTTCCTAGGGCACACACACCTATAATTATGTAATCTGATGACTCAAGAGAGGCTGAGGCAGATATCTGAGGCCAGCCTGGGAAATTTTACTGAGACCCTGTCTCAAAATATAAAGAGCTGAGGAATGTAGCTCGGTGCTAGAGCACCTCTGGGTTCCATCTATAGTACTGGGGGCACAGGAACAACTAGACTGGGGAAATAGCTCAATGATAGAGTGCAAACAAAAGACCCTAGATTCAATCCTCAGTATTGGGGAAAGATAAAATTCTTAAACATATTTAAAGGCACAGAACAATATTTGAATTTAAAGAATGAGCTAAAAAGATGACAGGAGATAGAACCACATCAATTTCAACTATTTGTATTACTGAATTCTTTGTACTTTTGAGACTCTTGTCTCAAAATACAAATTAAAAAGGACAATAGATGCAGCCCAGTAGTAAAGTGCCCCTGGGTTCAGTCTTCAGTTACTCCTCCCAAAAGGTGGGAGTAATATATTCAAATCTTAGTCATAAATCAAGACAGCTGATTCCAAACTTTGAAATTCCTAACCCTTTAAATCAAGTACCTCCCTGCCTGTATGCAGGCCTGTAGTTCCAGCTACCCTGCTGGCTGAGGTAGCAGGATGAATAGAACCCAGAAAATTGAGACCAGCCTGGGCAACACAGCAAGATTTTTTTTTTTTTTTTTTTTGTGTGTGTGTGTGTATGGTGCTGGGGACTGAACCCAGGGCCTTGTGCAATGTAAGGCAAGGCAAGGTCTCTACCAACAGAGCTATGTCCCCAGCCCTGCAAGATGCTTTTAAAAACATAAATTTATTTATCTATTTTAGTTCTAGGTAGACACAATACCTTTATCTTACTTTTATGTGGGGCCAGGGATCAAACCCAGAGCCTCACACGTGCTAGGCATGCATACTACCACTAAGCCACAACCCCAGCCCCCAGGATGCTATTTTAAAAGATCTAACCAAACTTCTGAGGAATAGGGAATTATAACTTAGAATGTTACCATGCTGATTCAATGATTTATTTCTTCAATAGACCACATATTATTTCTACTTTTCTTATAGACACAATGTACTTTATATATGGTAATGAGTTGTGGTTAACTGAAAATACTTGCTACCTAGGGACTAGGTAGGAAGTATTGGTATAGCTCAGAGTTCCTTTACATAAATGGCTGATACCAGATCTAAGGTGGGACATATGAACTTGGGACATTTTGCACAAATAAAACTTTTTTGGGGGGGTGGGTAACTGGAGATTGAACTCAGGGGCACTGACTACTGAGCCACATCCCCAGCCCTATTTTGTATTTTATTTAGAGACAGGGTCTCACAGAGTTGCTTCGTGTCTTGCAGTTGCTGAAGCTGATTTTGAACTCTTGATCCTCTGGCCTCAGCATCCGAGCCACTGGAATTACAGGTATGCACCATTGTGCCCAGCCCAAATGAAGCTTTGAAGAACATGAAGTCATTCAAAATAGGAGACATCAGCTGGACATAGTGGTGCACACCTGTAATCCCAGCAACTCAGGAGGCTGAATGAAGCAAGAGGCAAACTGAGGCCCCTTAGTGAGATCCTGTATCAAAACAAAAAACAAGACTGGGCATGTAGCTCAGTGGTATAGTGCCCTAGGCTCAATCCCCCTTCATGCAAAATTAAAAACAAGAAGCAACATAAAGTTCCTTCATTACCAAGAGGCCATTTGAGCACACAAAGGAATGACTACTGGAGCTGGGGATGCAGGTAAGCACAAACAAAAGAGCACTTGCCAACCATGTGTGAATCCTGGGTTCAATCCCCAGTACCCAAAATAAGTACAAGAATCAACCAACCAACCAATCAACCTTAACTTAATTCCAGCTTAGATGAAATATGAGGCAAAGGAACATGTTAAATGATTCCATAAACCAGTTCTTTCAGGCTACTAACAAATCCTGACCATCATGTAATTAAAAAACTGCTCTTGACTACAAGACAGCTAACTAAGAGATTTGTATATTAAGAGCCTGTAGATCATGCATATCCACAAGACTAGGTTCCTAATTAGAATATACTCGTATCAAAATTGACTTTATTGTCACGTGTAACTAAGAATAAAAAAAAAATTAAGGGGAGGGAGATTAAAGAGGAATGGTAGTGCATGCCTGTAATCTTGGCAGCCTGGGGGGCTGAGGCATGAGGATATCCAACTTCAAAGCCAGGTTCAGGGCTGGGGTCGTAGCTCAGTAACAGAGCTCTTGCCTAGCATGTGTGTAACACTTGAGTTCAATTCTCAGCACCACATAAAAATAAACATAAAAAAAGAAAGCAAGCAAGCAAGCTGGCTTCAGCAATTTAGTTAGATCCTAAGAAACTTAGTTAAGACTCTTGTCTCAAAATAAAAAATGGGCCTGGCCTGGCATGGCAATGCATGCCTATAATCCCAGCAGTTTCGGAGGCTGCAGCAAGAGGACCACAAGTTCACAGCCAGCCTCAGCAATTTGGTGAGGATTTCAGCAACTCAGTTGAGATCCTATCTCAAAATAAAAGACTGGTGACTGGTTCAGTTGTTGAACATCCCTGGGTTCAATCACTAGTGCACACACACCAAAAAAAAAAAAAGACCTCTAGAAGGAGTAGCCTGGTTAAACTGAATTTTTCAGCTCTTCAGTTTGTTTGGATTTGTGTGTATGAATTTTTTTTACTTTTTTTTTAATATGTAGGACTAATAATCGAACCCAGTGCCTCACACATGCTAGGCAAGTACTCTACCACTGAGCCACAACCCCAGCAACAACTTTTTTATTATTTTTTATGTCATTTTTAGTTACACTTGAAAATAGAATATATTTTGACATTTTATATATACACACACACATACACACACACACACACACACAAACAGAATATAACATACCACTCCTGCTACACATATATGGAGTTATACTGGTCCTATATTATATATGAACATAGGAAAGTTATGTCCAATTTCTGTTCATATTAAAGACACCAGAACAAGGAAAGAATCAATCTACTTTCCTCAGATTCACACCAAGTAATCTATATATTTGTATCACCATTATGTGATGAATTGCTCTTCCCCTAAATATATATAAAGTCCAGGGTTGGGGATATAGCTTAGTTGGTAGAGTGCTTACCTTCCATGCACAAGATCCTGGGTTCAATCTCCAGCACCCCCCCAAATATATATATATATGTGTGTGTGTGTGTATACATTATATATATATGAGAGAAGTCCTAATCCCAAGCACCTAAGAAAGTAACTATATTTGGAGAAAAATTTTCTTCTTTTTCTTGTAGGGGGAGGTGGTACTGGAATTGAATTCGCGGGTTCTCAACCACTGAGCCACATCCCCAGCTCTATTTTGTATTTTATTTAGAGACAGGGTCTCACTGAGTTGCTTATTGCCTTGCAGTTGCTGAGGCTGGCTTTGAACTCCTGATTCTCCTGTCTTGGCCTCCTGAGTTACTAGATTACAGGCATGAGCCACCAGGCCTGGCTTTTTTTTTTTTTTTTTTTTAAGGTAATTAGGTGAAAACAAGATCTTGGAGTAGGTTCTGATCCAAAATGAAATACCTCATAAGAAGGGATTAAGACACATGCAATTAAGAGAAACACAAAAGATGGCAACCAGAAAGGCAAGGAGAGAGGCCTCAGAAGAAACTATCCCTGTTGACAATCTTAATCTTGGACTGCCATAATAGTGAGGAAATAAATTGTTGTTTAGTCACCCAGTCTGTGATACTTTATTATGGCAGCCATATCAAACTAATACAATAATTTCCTAGGCAATAAAGAAATTTAAATTATTTAAGCCACAGGGTAAGGTGAAGACAAAAATGGCTTCTACATTTTTCAGTGGTTGCTGAAAATAAAATTGGGACAAAGATACATAAATTCAGGGAAAGGGGACTGAATGCCTATACCTGATCTTAAGCCTTTTTATTAGCATTGGCAAAATTCACACCAGTGCCAATCTACAAATTCACTTTAATACAGATATAAAAATTGTTTATACTTCTCCATATACTATGTAAGTCCACTACTTAGAGAAAAACAAAATAAAGCAAACCCAAAGGGACATTTCATGTTCTTCTGACCAGCATTTCTAAGCTCAGTACTAGGGCTATATAATGTCAAATGAAGGAACTAAATTTTTCGTGGCCTGAAATTCTTTCCTATAGGTCTTAATCAGGTAGCTTTTAATCCTAATGTGTAGAAAATTACAAGCACCACAATTTAAAAATAGATGCCCCAAGGAAGCTAAATGCCTCTAATCTCAGCAGCTTGGGAAGCTGAGGCAGGGGGATCACCAAGTTCAAAGCCAGACTCAGCAATTCAGCAAGGTCTTAAGCAACTAAGCAAGACTGTCTCAAAAAATAAAAAGGGCTGGAGATGTAGTTCAGTAGTTAAGTGCACCTGGGTTCAACAAAACAGGGCTGAGTATGGGATGCAGCTCAGTGATAAAGCACTCAACTATATGTACAAAGCCCTGGATTCCATCCTCAAGGAATACTGGATGTAACAGAATGCTACAGCATATAATTTGTCGCTACCTCCAACAATAAGGACAAAACACCCCTGAGTTCAATACCCTACACAAGGCAAATATATATTTATATTATATATATATTACTTTTTTTCAGAATATAAAAGGTTTATAAATCTTAGTTACCATCATAACTCAAGTAAATCTGACTCACTGAAATACATTAGGTTCCAATATACATATATACATGTAGATTTTTCTTTTTTTTTTTTCAGAGTAGAAATTAGAAGTTTATTAAAGGACAGCAGAAAAGACTTCTCCTGGAGGACGAAGGGGACCCAAGAGGTGGAATCCCTAGATTTTTCTTCACACAGAATTTCTCATCATTTTAGTTATCCCCTCAGCTATTTTTAAAATCTTTCTTTTTACATCACTGTCCAGATAAGTTTCATTACAAATCAAGGGCATTTTTAGTTGTAGATGAACACAATACCTTTATTTTATTTATTTATCTTTTTATGTGGTGCTAAGGATAGAACCCAACACCTTGCACATGCTGGGCAAGCACTCTACTCTTGAGTCACAGGCCCAGCCCCTTATTTTTTTTATGTGGTGTTGTGCATTGAACTGAGTACCTCATGCATACTGGGCAAGCAGTCTACCACTGAGCTACAACCTCAGCCCTCAAATCAAGGCTTCTAAACACAAGAACAGGATCCTAATTAAAATAAATTATACTCCTAATTAAAATAAATTTGGGCCACTGTGCCCGAATACACTCTGTGTCAAAATACACTCTAAGGGGCTGGAGTTGTGACTCAGTGGTAGAGCCCTTGCCTAGCAAGTGCGAGGCACTGGGTTCAATTCTAGCACTGCATTCAAGGAAATTAAAATAAAAGTCCATTGACAAAAAAGTTTTCTGAAAAAAAAAATTATACTATTGTGCACATCTAAAATAAATTTAAGCCAGGTGTGGTGGCACACACCTGTAATCCCAGTGGCTCAAGAGGCTGAGACAGGAGGATCCCGAGTTCAAAGCCAGCCTCAACAAAGGTGAGGTGCTAAGCAACTCAATGAGATCCTATTTCTAAACAAAATACAAAAAAAAGGCTGGGGACATGGCTCAGTGGTTGAGTGCTCCTGAATTTAATCCCTAGTTCACCAGCACCACCAAAAAAAAAAAAAAAAAAAAAAATCACATTGCACCCCATCAGTATAATTACATGTCAATTAAAAACTAAAATAAAAATAAACAAACCAGGGCTGGGGTTGTGGCTCAGTGGCAGAGCACTTTGCCTAGCATGTGTGAGGCACTGTGTTCGATTCTCAGCACCACATATCAATAAATAAAATAAACGTCCATTGACAACTGAAAAAATATTTTTTAAAAATGCAAAATGTTGAAATAAATAAACAAATTTTCTACATATACAAATATGGTACATCATTACAATACTGGGATTCTTACTCAAAATCACTGTGAAAAAATAGCATGTTATCATCTAATTACAAAACATTAGCATCTTAATCCGTAGTCAGATGCACTGGAGAAAACAGCAAAAATGGTCATTTAATAAAATTGTTCAGTTGTGCATAGTGATGCACACCAGTATCTATAGTGACTTGGAAGGCTGAGACAGGAGAATCAAGTTTGAGGCCAGCCTGGGCAATTTAGAAAGACACCGTCTCAAAATAAAAAGGGTAGTCAGACATGGTGGTGCAGGCTTATAATCCCAGCGGTTTGGGAGGCTGAGGCAGGAGTATCGGGAGTTCAACATCGAAAGGTGCTAAGCAACTTGAAGAGATATGCATGGCTTTCTCAGAGACTTTCTTTCATGGCACTGGGGACTGAATCCACCAGTGCTCTACTATTGATTTACAACCCCAACCCTTCTTAATCATTCAGTTTGAAATAGCTCTGGCTAAATTGCTGAGACTGGCCTTAACCTTGGGATCCTCTTACATACTTTGAGAGTAGATAAGCTTGGCCTCAGTAGCAAAAAACCTGCCTAGCACATGTGAGGCACTCGGTTCAATCCTTAGCCCCACATAAAAAATAAAATAAAGGCATTCTATCCATCTACAACTTAAAAAAAAAAAAAGAGCGTTTTATTCCTGGCTTAGTTTAGTTTATCTTTATTGATGAAAAATAAGTGATGTAGATAGTAACTTCATTTTCTTGAAGAAATGCTTTTTTGTTTGTAGATGGACACAATACATTTTTTTTTCTAAATGTGGCGCTGAGAATCAAATCCAGTGCCTCACAGGTTCTAGGCAAGTGCTCTACCACTGAACTACAATCCCAGCCCCAATAATTTTATTTAGATATTTAAACATATAAGACACTGGAGGCATAATACATTCATTCCCTACCAGTATACAACTTGATATACTTTATTTTTTTGGTTGGAGGACTGAACCCAGGGGCCATTAACCACTGAGCCACATCCCCTGCCTTTTTGTTTATTTCATTTTTTTAAATATTTTTTTAAAAATAGTAGATGAACACAATACCATTTTTTAAAAAAATGTGGTGCTGAGGATGGAACCCAGTACCTCACGCATGCTAGGCGAGCACTCTACCAACTGAGCTATAACCCCAGCCTGTACCCAGCCTTTTAAAAATTTTATTTAGACAAAGTCTCACTGAGTTGCTTAGTTGTTGAAACTGGCTCTGAACTTAGAATCCTCCGGTCTCAGCCTCCTGAGCCACTGGATTACAGGCATGTGCCACTGTGCCCAGCCACATACTTTAGTTCTATCAAGTTTGAGACCAGTCTCAACAAAGTGAAGCCCAAAGCAATCTGGAAAAACTGTCTCCAAAAAATAAAAAGGGTGTGTGTGTTATGTGTAGGAATTTGGCTCAGTGGTTATGCACACCTGGAATCAATTCCCAATACCAAAATATATAAATAAATCTATAAAATCTAATCTATCACAATCTATCCACACAGTAAACAAAAAAGTTTAATACAACGTACTCTGTATTTCGATAGTGAAATTTACTGGATGCAACAATTCTCCATTTAAGAACTCAGATGAGGCCAGATACAGTGGGTGATGCCTGTAAGTAATCCAAGGCTGAAATAGTAGGATCACAAGTTCAAAGGCAGCTTCAAAACTGAGTGAAGCCCTAAGCAATTTAGCAAGAACCAGTCTTGAAATAAAAAGGGTTGGCTAGTAATCCCAGTAGCTCCAGAGGCCAAGTAAGGAGGATTAGGAGTTCAAAGCCAGCCTCAGCAACAGTAAGGTGCTAAACAACTCAGTGAGACCCTGTCTCTAAATAAAATACAAAATAGGGCTGGGGGTGTAGCTCAGTAGTCAATCCCCCCAAGTTCAATTCCTGGTACCAAAAAGGCAGGGGGAGGGGGCTGGCCATGTGGCTCAATGGCTAAGTGCTCCTGGGTTCAGTCCAGGCACCAAAACAAAAACAAAAACTATAAACTGTGGGCAAAGGTGCACACCTTTAATTCCAGCTATTGTAAGGTGAGACAGGAGGATCCCCCAAGTTCAAGAATAGCCTAGGTAGTACTGGGATGTAGCTCAGTGGTCGAATGCCCCTGAGTTCAATCCCCAGTGCCAAAAACCAAACAAAAAAAAACTAAGTTGATTCGAAACAATTGATATTACAAAGGTATGTTTTCCTAAAATGGGATATCACTAACTACCTAAAACCCCTAAATGATATAGGCATCTAAATTTTTAGAGTGCAAAAATTAAAAAGGGCAATCTTAATAAAACAGTCACTTTGCATGCATGTGATTTTTGTCATTTTTAGTTAATGTTTTCTAGTTAAAGTCTAACTGAGCAAGAAAGAAGAAAATCCAGTTGCCAGGTTACAGTGGTTAGGAAATCAACACTGAACAAAGGCCAACATCATTTACTCTTTTCTACCTTAAAGAAATTAACCATATACAATATGCTATGACAATTTATTTTGAAGGCTAAAACTGATCATTTTATTTGGGGGGTTTTATCCTACTGAGTGATATAGCAAAATAAGGTTTTAAAATTACAGAGAGTCAAGAGTATGTTTCCAGAAAATGTATTGAAACACAGACACAAAAGTAAGTAAAACTAGCTCATCACCCATTGCTAACTGCTCCTACATGGTAATAATTTATAAGGAAGTGCAAAGTAGCACTCCCTACATTAGGTTGATGCAAGGTCTTTTTTTGTGGGGGGCAACGTGTGGCAGGAATTCAACCGAAGGCCTCCCCCATGCTAAATGGGCACTCTACCAGAGCTACACAACAACCCTATTTTTTAAATTCATTTTTAAAATCTTGAGGCAGTTTCTAAGTTGCCTGGAAGCTTGTCATTCTCATGCCTCAGCCATGTTCAATGTCTGCCAAGGTTTTTTATTTGTGTGTGTGTGTGTGTGTGTGTGTGTGTCTGTGGTACTGGAGATTGAACATGTGAGGGCATTGTGCATATGAGGCAAGCACTCCACTAATTGAGCTATATCCCCAGCCCTGCAAAATCTTAAATGAAGAAGAGATGAATTAAAACTCCAGTTTTCAGGGCTAGAGATGTAGTACAGAGATAGTGCTTGTCCAACATGGAGACCCTAGGTTAAATCCACAGAAGAAAAAAGGGGGGGAAAAAAAAACAACCTTCTCCAAAATAGATATGAAATCAGGAGACTTTCACATAAAGTACTTGAAAAAACTTGTAATCTAACAATTTCAAGTAGGAAATCAGGAAGTTTCTATATAGGGAGAAAAAAAAATCTCCAAACCCTCAAGACTTTCAGCATAAATCTCTCCATCTCTAAAAAACTTCCTAACACCCAGGCATGGTGGCACATGCCTGTAATCCCTGTTTGGGAGGCTGAGACAAGAGAATCCTGAATTCAAAGCCAACCTCAGCAACAGGGAGGTGCTAAGAACTCAGTGAGACCCTGTCTCTAAATAAAATACAGGAGCTGGGGTTGTAGCTCAGTGGTAGAGCACTTGCCTAACATGTGTGAGGCACTGGGTTTGATCCCCTGCACCACATATAAATAAATGAATAAAATAAGGGTCCATCAATATCTAAAAACAATTAAATAAATAAATAAATAAATAAAATGCAAAATAGGGCTGGGAATGTGGCTCAGTGGCCGGGTGCCCCTCAGTTCAATCCCTAGTACCCTCCACCCCCCCCAACACACACACATGAAACCACAACTTCATAACAGACATCAACAAATTAAACTCTTATCAGATGGATTCTTTGTAGAATTTATGACAAAACATTACAGATCTCTTCCAATCCAAATAACTGACTCCTAAGATTCAACTCATCTAAGCCAATAGCTGGATAAAATGGCCTTAAGAGTTTACAAGATAACACATACTGAGCACTTTTAAAGAAATACACCTGGTCTCTTCAACAGAGCAAATATGAAAGTAAGGAGAAAATGCTTTTGAGACTATTGATTGCTACACCTTTCATATATTTACATACCTTGACATTTTACTTATTAACTGATGTCCAGAAAGTGTTTTAAATCAAGCCACTTCAAATACAATATTCTTCATGAAAAGATATCTTGACTACTATTAAATTAGTTATGCTTTATCCAAAAATTCACCTTCTCCTTACATAAATTTTCAAATTATAAAAGGCATTTTAACCATGCACAGTGGCACCGGCCTATAATCCCAGAGGCTCAGGAGACTGAGGCAGAATGATCAAAGGCAGCTTTAGCAACTAGGAAGGACCTAAGCAACTTATGGAGTTCCTTCTCAAAAAAAAAAGGGGGGGGGTTTGAGGAGGTGGCATAATGGTTAAGCACCCCTGGGTTCAAGCCCTGGTACCAAAAAAAAAAAGAATGGGGGTTAAGACTGAGAATCCCCGGGCTGGGGATGTGGCTCAAGCAGTAGCGCACTCGCCTGGCATGTGTGCAGCCCGGGTTCGATCCTCAGCACCACATACAAACAAAAGATGTTGTGTCCGCCGAAAAACTAAAAAAGAAAATAAATAAATATTAAAATTCTCTCTTTCCTTTTAAAAAAAGACCGAGAATCTCCTTGCTACATTTTTTTTTGTATGTGGTGTTGGCGATTGAACCCAGGACCACCTTGTGTATTCAAGGCAAGAACTCTACCAAAGGAGCTATATCCCCAGCCCCCTTTTCTGCTTTTGCCTTCAAAATTTAATGTATCAGGGCTACATTAGCATATTTTCTTAAAAAGTAAACTCTAGAGGCTAGGGATATAACTTGATTGATAGGGTGCTTGCCTCGAATGCACAAGGCCCTGGGTTCAATCCCCAGCATCACACACACACAAAAGTAAACTCTACTAGAAGTCACTCTGGAGGGAATTGGGAATCCTGGAAAAGTTCTGATATTCACCCTTATTCATAGAAATAAAGGTTTTCTCCTGGCAGGCTCAGCCATCAACTGACTTCAGTGTATCTCAAACTTACTTATTTAGATTTCTAGCCTTATAAAATACATAATTAAACCCTGGAAAGTACATTGCTTTCTATAGAAAAACATTGTTCTCCATAGTGACTTGAGTTAGTCCTCCTCACTATAAAAATCTCACATTTGAAAAACTAAGCTTTTGAGGAGAACGTAAGGCCTGGAAAACAGTGCCAAGAATTCTTAATTGGTTAAAATCACTGAGGTTTTCCTTTGTCATAATTAAGATCGCTATCTTTACCTGGAACTTGGAATGTGGCTCAATGGTAAAGCATTTGCCTACCATGTGCGGGCCTGGGTTTGATCCCAAGCACCGCAAAGGAAAACACACTACCAACGAACCTGCAATAAACATAAACTTAAGCACTTTAAAAAGCTAATTACATTACCTGTTCCATCCTTACATTAAAAATATAATGAAACCTCACTTAAAGTTTAACGTGGAACACAGAAAACGTCGACACATTTTTCCAACTCGACCTGGTAACTTCTCGCTCCCAGGGAAGCGGCTGAATTTAGGCAAACTTCATTATTTTCAAGAAACTGGAGTTAGGAAACGTCCTGGAAGGACCCACATTCAAGAAACCAAGACACAGAGGAAGTAACTTGTGGAGACTGCATGCCTCCCTCTAGTTGCCTAGCAGTACCTGCCGCTCACGGCGGAGGGCCGCGTGGTGCAATACCAGGAACAACATCAGCTTCAGATGGCACCCACCACGGGTACCCCTGACCCAAGGCCTGGCCGCGGCATGAAGAAGCGGCAGGACCACAGTGCCCACGCCTCCAGAGCGCCCGCTCGGCAAAAGCTCACAGGAGCTCAGGACCCAGGGCTAAGTTAGGAGAGTTACGAGCGACCCGTATGGCAGGAGGTGGAAAAAGTGAGCTTTCTGCCAGGATCGGGGCCGCAAAGGGACGGTTTAGAGGTGGGGGAAGCAGACATCTGGAGGAAAAAATGTCCTCCACTAGCCAACGGTAACCGGAACAAGGATCCCGGGACCTCCCACCCCCAGGCAGGGACGATTGCCCCCACTGAGGAGAATGAGCCTAAGGGGCCGCAAGAGGGGGGAGGGCAGAGAGCCACTTCCCGGCAGCTCAGGAGCCCCCAGAGCGGCCTCGGCCTCACTCCGGGCGACCTTCCCGCGGCGGGATGTCGCACTCACATTGTGAACGGGGCAGGGGGACGGGCGAACGGGTAGGCGGGCCTCTCTGGCAGCGGCGGCTGGGGAATCGGCTCCTCTCCGATGGCGACTCCGGCGTTTTCTCCCCAATCGCGGCCTCTAGTCGCTCTCCTTAGGCGACGGCGGCAGCGGGCTCGACCTAGATCCCCAGAATGCACCGCGCGAAGAGAGCGGCTCTTCGACCGGGGAGAAGAGGAAAGTGTAGGAAAAGGGGCGCGAGGACGGAGAATGAACGTGCGTGCGTGCAAGCGAGGGGTGGTGAGGCCGGGCGGCGGCTGGTGACGCAGCAAAATGCCCGGGCCCTGTAGCCGCGCGTGCGCAGTCTTTGTTTTCGAGCTCCTGCGCGGCTTTCTAGAGATATCTACGGAAAGGGCGGGGCCACCCTGCTCCTTCGCGATCCTTCCCGGCGCGGGCCCCGCCCTTCGCCCTCTCACCCCCTCGGGTGGCTGACTAGTTCCCGCCTCTCCTCCCGCGCTCCCCTCTCGCGTTAGAAAACCGTTGGCTGCCTAACCGCCCGGCCACGCGCCTTTGGCGATTTCCCTGACCAAACGGCTGCGTTTGCTCTGAGAGTAAGATTAAGGCACAGGGATGCAAAGTTGGGGGACTAGACGAGTGAAGCGGGGCATTGGTTACTCTTGAGTGGATAAATGAGGCCACTGAGGAAACAGTCCATCGCAAAAAGTTGTGAAAAGCCTGTGCTCCTGAAATTTGCGGAAAAGGGCTAACTTCAGAATCGAGGGCCTGGGCCCACCTCGCCGGTTTCTGAAGATTGGGGACACTGTCCAGGGCAGCGAAAGTGCGAGGACTTTGAGAAGGAGCGTTTGCCTTTGGGGGCGGGCTTTGGCCTCTATTTTGAGACCTGACTGCTGTAGGTGAGACAGGAAGGCTATTTGAGGGGGAGTCTCATACTAAACTCGGGGTTTCCACGCACATCTTTGCGGTGCGGCTGCCCACCTGTCCGTCTGTTTTAAACTGTTAGGTCTTGCACTGTGTCTTCGTGCAACGCACTGGGATAAGGTCTGGTGTGGGATAGTAACCAAGAGAAGCAAAGCTGCTGGCAAGGAGACTGGGGGAAAGCGCAATAAAACGCTGGGAAAACCGGGTGCTGTGGGGCAAGCCTGTAATCCCAGTGGGTCTGGAGCCTAAGGTAGGAGTATCATAAGTTCAAAGACAGCCTCGGCAACTTAGCGAGACATAAAAACTGCAAAGGAACAGGGATGTCTAAAAAAAACTATATGATGGAGCACCCCTAGGTTCACTCCCCAGTATTAAAAAAAAAAAAAAAGTTTGTAAAGAGCTAGAGATGTAGCTCAGGACTAATATATGTTTGCCTGGCAGGCTGGAGACTGATTTCAGCCCCCAGCACTGCCAAAAAATATTTAAAACAAGGTTTGGGGCGTCTTTTTAATACGATACTTATGGTATTTATGGTATTGATACTGTGCAGCTTGGTTCCTAGGCTCAAATCTCACTAAAAGGGTTTTAAATATTGCAACTCCAAAGAGCCTGCTACCATTTGAGGAAGACAAAAATACAAAATCAACTGGTTGCTATAATGGAAGTACAAAAAGTAATGAGAGCATAAAGTGAAGTCTATCTTGGATGGAATTATCAGGACAGGTCTTAAAAAAGTTATCCAGCTGGGCATGGTGGCACAGGAGCTGAGGCCAGAGGATCCTGTTTAAAGCCAGCCTCAGCAATTTAGTGAGATCCTATCTCTAAATCAAATATAAAAAGGGCTATGGGAGCTGGGGTTGTGGCTCGGTGGTAGAGCACTTGCCTAGAATGCATGAGATACTGTGTTTGATTCTGAGTACCACATATAAAATAAAGGCCCATGTCTAAAAAACTATTTTTAAAAAGGGCTAGGGATGTGACTCAGTGGTTACACTTCTGGGTTCAACCCCTGGTACAAAAAAAAAATTTCCAGCTTGAAGCAGTTAGCGCCAGCCTATTCTGGAGGCTGAGGAAGGAGGATCAAGTTCAAAGCCAGCCTTGACAATTTATAAAGACCCTGTTTCAAGATAATTTAAAAAAAAATGGGGGTGCTGGGGATGTAACTCCATGGTTGAATGCCTGCCTATTATGTGCAAGATCCTGGGTTCATCCCCAGTACCACCTAAATAAGGGCTGAGGATGTAGCTCAATGGTAAAATGGCCCTACCTTTAGTCAGGGATGGGGATGAGAGGTCTGTATCCAAGACTTGCATGGAAATAAGGGTGCCTAGGACGTTGATTAATCTTCTTGACCTCGGATTAATTCTCAAGGAGAAGGTACCTGTTTCCACTTTGCTAATTATAATGTAGATCTTAGACATGAAATTGTAGATTTCTGTCTTATACAGAAACTGACTATGAGGCCCTAGGCATGCCTGTAATCCCAGTTGTCTGGGAGACCGAGGCAGGAGGATTGGGAGTGCAAAACCAGCCTTAGCAATTTAGTGAGGCCCTAAGCAACTCGGTGATACCCCCTCTCTAAAGTAAAAATGCAAAATAGGGTTGGAAATATGTGGCTCAGTGGTCAAGTGGCCCAGAGTTCAATCGCTGGTTACACCCCCCCCTTAAAAAAAACTATGAAACTACCAATTTATTGTTTTATTACTCTGTAGTCAATGAACCATTTTGTTTACAACCTTATTCTGATTATTTTTTTTTTCAGAGAGAGTGAGAGAGAATTTTAATATTTATTTTTTAGTTTTCGGCGGACACAACATCTTTGTTTGTATGTGGTGCTGAGGATGGAACCCAGGCCGCATGCATGCCAGGCGAGCGCGCTACCACTTGAGCCACATCCCCAGCCCATTCTGATTATTTTTATTCCTGTAAATATCTTGTTTCTTAAATGTTCATAGAACAAACTTTACTATTTTACTGGTTCAGTCAATTTAATTAAATATTTGGCTTACTATTTGTGTTTTGCGGGGAGGCTTTTCATTTGTTTTTAAATTCTATTTTGACAGCCTTATATAAGGATCAACAGAATCCCCACCCAACCCCATCCGCCCCCTTTCGGTATCAGGAAGGGAACCTCGGGTATTCTACTGACCTATGTCCCCAGTCCTTTTTTGTTCTGAGATTGTCTACCTAACAGTTGTCCAGGCTAGCTTTGAACTTGTAATTCTCCTGCTTCAGCCTTATAAATACAAACATTACACCTCTCCCTCAATCCTGCTGTGGGGACAGATATTTTATCCCCTACCCCTTACATCAGAAATCTTGAAAGGTGAGAAGATGAAAAACAGAAGAGTTAGTCAATGGTTAGCCACATTTTTTTATAAGGGGAAGATTAAGGCTACAAAATAATTTACAACTCTGCTACAGTGGTATGAAACCAAGACAGTATGTAAACAAATAAGGGTAGTTGTATTTAATAAAGCTATTTAATGATGTTGAAATATGAATTATTTTTCTCATTTTCCCCCAACTATTTAAAAATGTAAAATAAGTTAGACAAAAACAATAGGGTGGGATAGATTCGGTCCATAGTTTGCCAGCCTCTGTCCTAAGCAGCCCAGAGTGTAGCAAAATCATTCCCAAATTAATGGTGGCACTTAATATCAGACTGATTGTGTACAATTTAAATCTTTGGCAATGGGAAGCTACTTTTTTATTTTTTTAAGGTAGGGGACTAACACTCTTATGCTCTATAAAGATTAATCTGGCAACAGGGGCTGGGAATGTGGCTCAGGCGGTAGCGAGCTCGTCTGGCATGCGTGCGGCCCGGGTTCAATCCTCAGCAAAGATGTTGTGTCTGCCGAGAACTAAAAAAAATAAATATTAAAAATTCTCTCTTTCCTCTCTCACTCTCTCTTTAAAATAAATAAATAAAAACAAATTTTAAAAAATCTGGCAACAAAATATAAAATGGATTTAAAATGGAGGAATCTAAGATAGCATAAGACTGAAACCCCACTGGCAAATTCCTTTAACAGAAGTGCTGAATTAGGCATGGTGGCACATATCTGTGACTCCCAGTGGCTTGGGAGGCTAAGGCAGGAAGATCCCAAGTCAAAACCAGCCTCAGCAAGACCCTGTTTGTTTTTTTAAATATTTTTTAGTTGTAATTGGACACAATACCTTTATTTTTATGTGGTGCTGAGGATTGAACCCAGGGTTTTGCACGTGCTAGGCGAGCACTCTACCACTCAGCCACAACCCCAGCCCCAAGACCCTGTCTTTAAATAAAATATAAACAAGGGCTCAGTGACTAAGCATCCCTGGGTTAATCCCTGGTACAAAAAGTGTGGAAGCTGGGCACAATGGTATATATCTACCCCTGTGAAATCCCAGAGACTCAGGAGGCTGAGGCAGGAGGATCACAAGGTAAACACCAGCATGGACAATTTAGTGAGACCTTGTCTCGAAATAAAAATGGTCTGGGGATATACCTCAGTGGTAGAGCACCCCTGAGTTCAATCCCCAGTAAAGCCAAAGTGTTGTAGGGTTGAGGTTATGGCTCAATGGTAGAGCTCTTTCCTTGCACATTGATGCCCTGGGTTCAATCCTCAGCACCACATAAAAATAAATAAAATAGAGGTTTTGTGTCCAACTACAACTAAAAAAGTGTTGTAGCCAGGCACCTGTAGTCCCAGTTACTGGGGATACTGAGGCAAGAGTCTCCTAGTTTGAAGCTAAGTGTACAATTTAGGGAGATCCTGCCTATTTAAAAACAAAATGCTGTGGGTAAAAACTGCTTTTTCTCACAGCATTTTTGAAAATTCAGGACAACTGCATCCTAATCCATAATTATTTCCTTGTCCCCTATTGGTTTATTTACCTCCCCGATTCAGGGGTACTGGCAGTTGAACTCGGGGCACTCAACCACTGAGCCACATCTCCAGCCCTATTTTGTACCTTATTTAGAGACAGGGTCTCACTGAGTTGTCTAGTGCTCACTAAGTTGCTGAGGCTGGCTTTGAACTCTCAACCCTCCTGCCTCAGCCTACCAAGCTGCTGAGATTACAGGCATGCACCACCATGCCTGATCCAATTCATACTTTGCTAAACACATTTCAAGGGATTTCAAGTTAGAATGGTTCTGGAAATGGCTTCTCTCCCCAAGTTTATAGTTCATAAGCAGGTTTATTCATGCCTTTAGATGTTTTCTCAATCCTTAGCTGGTAGAAACCAAGTTGTGCTGGGTTTCTTTTTCAAATTACTAAAAAGCTCAGTTTCTAATAGGATAAAGATCTAGATTAAAACCTCTTATGGTATCACTGCTTTTAGCAGAGAAATCTGCAATTTGGATTGCAGGACAGGAGAAAATATTTGGCACAAACATTAGATGCCATTTCCAAATTTAATCCTGACAGTCTTCTGAAAGAAAAGAAACTACCTGGTCAAATTTAATTTTTTTTTTCATGCCTATAGGAAGCTGAGGTAGTAGGAGTGCCTGAGTTCACAAGTTTTTGACCAGCCTGGGCAATATTTCAAGAACCCATCTCAAAGAAAAAAAAATTAAATGTAGAAACATTCTGTCATTTACAATTGTAGTATCCAGCCATGCAGACCTGAAATCCTGGTGACTCAGGAGGCTAAGGCAGGAGAATTGCAAATAAGAAGTCAGCCTCATTAATTTAGTGAGATCTTGTCTGAAAAAAATTTAAAAACATAGTAGTATTCATGTTTTTTCTCTTTGATATTTTTCTGACCTCTGAATTTATGTGTCCAAATGGATATCCTAAGCACATACCTATAATTCTAGCTACTTGGGAGGCTGAAGCAGGGGGATCAAATTCAAGACCAGCCCAGGTGATTTACTAATACTGTCTCAAAATAAGATTTAAAGGGAGCAGGGGTGGGAAGGGGGTGTAGTTCCTCTAGCATATGATATGTAGCTTGCCTAGCATATACTAGACCCTTGGTTTAATCCTCAGCATTACATTAAAATAAATAAATTATAATAAGTACTACATTACAGCTGTAAACAAAGTACTAAAAGAGGGGGTAACATTTGGACTGAGTGTCAAAGGCTGAATAAGTCTTTCCCAGTGAGAAGAAAAGGGTATTTCTTTTTTAAATTTTTTTTAGAGAATTTTAATATTTATTTTTTTAGTTTTCGGAGAACACAACATCTTTGTATGTGGTGCTGAGGATCAAATCTGGGCCGCAGGCATGGCAGGCTAATGTGCTACCGCTTGAGCCACATCCCCAGCCCAGAAAAGGGTATTTCTGGCAGTGGATAAAGCATATGTAAAACAGAATCAATGGTATTTTAAGGAATCTGCAAAGTTCAATGTGGTGAGTTTAAGAGATGGTGTCAATAATACAAGATGTAAAATACAAGGCTGGAGAAAGAGATTTAGGCAAGATGGTAAAGGACCCTATACGCCTACATGAGGAGTCTGAACTTTAATTCTATAGACAACAAAGAGCCAGAAGTTTTTTGTTTTCCTGAAACTGAAAGCCATCAGTCTGTCATGTGTCATTGGAATGTACTGTAGCACAGTAGCTATTTAGCCAGGTTAACAGGTTATCAGCAGTGCTCCAGAAGTTTTTTTATTAGAATACCAGAAGGGTATGTTGTTTTGTTTTGATTTGGGTACTGGTAATTGAACCCAGGGCCACTTTACCATGAGCTTCATCTTTAGTCCTTTTTTTTTTTTTTAATGCTTATTTTTTAGAAGTAGTTGGACACAATACCTTTATTTTTATGTGGCGTTGAGGATCAAACCCAGGGCCTCGCACATGGTAGAGGGGTGGAGCACTCTACTGCTGAGCCACAATCCCAGCCCACTGGTCCTTTTTTTAAATCTTGAGATGGGGTCTAAGTTGCTGAAGTTTTTGCTAAATTGCTGAGGCTGGCCTTGAATTTGTGATATTCCTGTTTTTGCCTCTACTATCTCTGGGATTACAGATATAAGTTACCCAGCCTGTTTTCACAGGGGTTTTTGGTGGAGGTGGTAGTGGTGGTGGTGATGGTGGTGATAATTTTTTTTTTTTTTTTTTAGGAAGATACTTTTTTGTTTGGTTTGGTTTTAGTACCAGTGAATAAATCCTGGGTTGCTTTGCCACTGAGCTACATCCCCAGCTCATTATTATTATTATTATTATTAACTGGGGATTGGATCCTGGGGCATTTTACCACTGAGGTCTTTTTTTTATTTTTTATTCTCAGACAAGGTTTCTCTAAGTTTCCTAGGGCCTTGCTAAATTGCTGAGGCTGGCCTTGAATTTATAATCCTTCTGCCTCTGCCCCTTGGGTCACTGGGATTATAGACAGTCATGTCCCCCCACACCCAGCCCTTATTTCTTTTTTATTTTTATTTTTTGGGGGGTACCGGGGATTCAACTCAGGGGCACTCAACAACTGAGCCACATTCCTGGCCCTTTTTGGGAATTTTATTTAGAGACAGGTTATAACTGAGTTGCTTAGTGCCTCGGTTTTGCTGAGGCTGGCTTTGAGCTCCTACCTCAGCCTCCTGAGCCGCTGGGATTACAGGCATACACCACCATGCCTGGCTATTTATTTTTATTTTTGAATATTTTTTTAGAGCTGGAGTTATGGCTTAGCGGTAGAGTGTTCGCCTAGCGCATGCAAGGCCCTGGGTTGGGTTCGATCCTCAGCACCACATAAAAACAAATAAATACAGGTTTGTGACCAACTCCAACTAAAAAATAAATATTAAAAATATTTTTTTGTTGGGCTGGGGATGTGGCTCAAGCGGTAGAGCGCTCGCCTGGCATGCGTGCGGCCCGGGTTCGATCCTCAGCACCACATACAAACGAAGATGATGTGTCCGCCGAGAACTAAGAAAAAATAAATAAATGTTAAAATTCTCTCTCTCCTTCCCTCTCTCTCTCTCACTCTTTCTTTAAAAAAAAATATTTTTTTGTTGTAGATAAACACAATACCTTTACTTATTTATTTATTTTTATGTTTCTCTGAGGATCGAACCCGTGCCTCATACATGAGAGGCAAGCACTGTGTCACTGAGCTACAATCCCAGTCCCGTTTTTTTTTTGTTGTTGTTTTGTTTTGTTTTTGAGACAAGTTCTCACTTAATTGCTGAAGGTCTTAATAAATTATGGAGACTAGCTTCGAACTTTTGATTCTCCTGCCTCAGTGTTCCCAGTCACTGAAATTACAGGCATGCACCACTGGGCCTGGCTTTGTGTTGTTTTTGCAGTTCTGAGAATAGAATCTAGGTCCTCATGCATGTTAGGTAGTCCTGTACCCTAGCTGTTATTGTTTGGATTCCCCACACACACACACTGGGGATTGAACCCAGGGCCTTGTGCACACATGCAAGCACTCTACCAAGTGAGCTATATGCCCAGCCCCAGTGAATCTTAAATGTCCCATAAAAGCTCTTGTGTTGAAGATCCCTAGATGACAATGCCATTGAGAGGTAGCAGAATATTTAGGAGATTGGACCTAGAATAAGGAAGTTAGGTTATTGGGGGTATGCTCTTGAAGCAAATATTGGGACCTTCATGTCTTCCTCTCTTGCTTGATGGTCATGAAGTTTGGCCTCACAACAGACCAGTTTCAGGGCTTAGAGAAGGTGGACTGACACCTCTAAAACTATGAATCAAAATAAATCTTTCTCAAGATTTATTTATTTATTTTCTATTTTTTTTTTTTAGTTATAGATGGAAACAATATTTTATTTTCATGTGGTGCTGAGGATTGAACCTAGTGCCTCATACTTGGAAGGCAAGCACTCTGTCACTGAGCCACAATCCCAACCCAAGATTTTTTTTTTTTTAATTTTTTTAAAATGTATTTTATTTTAAAGATATATATATAGAGAGAATATTTTTAATATTTATTTTTTAGTTTTCGGCAGACACAACATCTTTGTATGTGGTGCTGAGAATCGAACCTGGGCTGCATGCATGCCAGGCGAGCGTGCTACCACTTGAGCCACATCCCCAGCCCCAAGATTTATTTTTTTATTTACTTATTTTTTGGGGGTACTAGAGATTGAACTCCAGTACAATCAACCACTCAGCCATATCCCCAGCCCCATTTTGTATTTTATTTAGAGACAGGGTCTCACTGAGTTGCTTAGTGCCTCACTAAGTTGCTGAGGATGGCTTTGAACTTTAGATTCTCCTGCCTCAGTGTCCTGAGCTGCTGGAATTACAGGCAAGTGTCACTGTTCCTGGGTATAACTTATTTATTTATTTATTTATTTATTTATTTTTGTGGTGCTGGGGATTGAACCCAAAGCCTTGTGCATGTGAAGCAAGCACTCTGTCAACTGAGTTATATCCCCAGCCCTATTTATTTTTTAAAAAAATATTTTTTAGTTGTTGATGGGCCTTTATTTTATTTATTTGTATGTGGTGCTGATAATCAAACCCAGTGCCTCACACATGCTAGGCAAGCAGAGGCTCTACCACAGAGCTACAACCCCGGCCCTAAGATTTATTTTTTATTTTTATTTTATTTTTTTTAAAGAGAGAGTGAGAGAGGAGAGGGGGGAAGAGAGAGAGAGAGAGAGAGAGAGATTTTTTTTAATATTTTAGTTCTCGGCAGACACATCTTTGTTGGTATGTGGTGCTGAGGATCGAACCCGGGCCACAAGCATGCCAGGCAAGCACGCTACCGCTTGAGCCACATCCCCAGCCCATAAGATTTATTTTTTAAAGCAATTTTTCTCAGGTATTTTGTCACTGACAAAAAGCTGACTTATACATCAGCCTAGGAAAATAGTTCTTATCATAAGATTGGTGGATAAATTCCTTGAATGTGAGAACTGACGTTATGCTTTATATCATTATATTCACTATGCCTCGCTCATAGTATGTTTTAAAAAAAATTTGTTGATTATATTTTGTATTTGTGAAAAACTGTGGGCAGACAGACCAGTTGTGATAATTTAGGCAAGAGAGTAGACCTAAAACTAAAGCAGTGGCAATAGAAGTAAAAAGAAAAGCTCACCCAGAATTTCACTGTGCTTCTGACCTTGAAGATCAGTTAGAAAAGGGAAGAGATAACAAGGTTTCTAATGTGGGAAATTGGTTGAAATGTGACACCATTAGCTGAGACTGAAAGGGACAGATGGAGGAGTTGAAAGAGATAATTTAATATTGTATATATTTAGTAGTTGAGAGAAGGAGTCCGGGGACTCCTTTGGAAACCAGGAAGGTTTTATGATGTTTAAAGGGTGGGAGAAGCCATTGGAAAGTGAGGGGTGAGAAGGAATGATAACAGAATCAAGAGTCTTGCATGAAGTAGGAGACAACAAAAACTAAGAAAGGAAGAGAAGGTCTAGGGAGGAGGGGAAAAAAAGGAAAGCATAGCCTAACATACAAATTCTAAATGCTTTCCCACATAGAAAAACCCAATGCTTGTAAGGAAGATCTTTGTGTACTTTACATATTTAGATCTATTTTGTACTCTAATCCTATAATGTCATAGTTTGGGATTTGCTAAAGATGATCAGGCATATACCAAAATGATGATTTGATGGCTGGGGATGTAGCCCAGTGTGGGAGCACTTGCCTAGCATGAGGTCCCGGATTCAATCCCCAGTACCACAAACACACACACACAAAAAGAAATAATCTGATACAGAGCTAATCAATTTATATAAATATTAATGATAACCTGTAACAGAAATAAAGGCATTTCAGATGTAGTCCTGATATGGACTCAAGAATACATTGTATTGACTGCGGATGTAATTCAGTGGTAGGGCATGTGCTTTGCATGTTCAAGGTCTTGAGCTTAATCCATAAATAAACAAATAGTAAGTTCCATGAAATCTGGGAATTTGTTTTGCTGTTTTGTGTATTCCTTAGGCTTTTTGTGTGTATGGTGCATTCTAGACAAATGTTCTATCACTGAGCTACATCCTTAGTGCAGAAAAACTTTTGATAAAAATTAGCATCTATGCATAATAAACAGAATATGTAATAAATAATAATAAGTAAATAAAAATACAAGGAAACATATATAGTAAAGGCTATTATGTTGAAAGAAATAACAAATAATATTCCTTTTTTTTTTTTTTTTTTTTGTACTAGGGATTGAACCTGGGGGGAGCTTAACCACTGAGCCATATCCCTAACCCTTTTTATTTTTTATTTTGAGACATGGTCTTTCTCAGTGGCTTAGGGTCTCACTAGGTTGCTGAGACTGGCCTCAAAATTGTGATCCTCCTGCTTTAGCCTCCTGAGTCACTGGGATTACAGGCATGGACCATTGCACCTGGTTTAAATGGTAAAACACTTAAATATTTTAGTTAAAATTGGAAACATATTGGGATGCTTACTATGTTGCTAGTTATCACTTTGTATTTAAACTTATTTTTTTAATCAAAATTACAAGTATCAGGGATGTAGTGGTAGACCACTTGCTTAGCTTGCACAAGGCCCTGGATTCTTTCCCCAGCGCTGAAAAACAATAAAACAAAATTGCACATGCACATGTTTTAAAGAGTCAGCTAATTCTATAATACATATTTAAAAAAGAAAAGCTGGATACAGTGACATACACACTTGTAATCCCAGTGGCTTTGGAGGCTGAGGCAGAAGGATCATGAGTTCAAAGCCAGTCTCGGCATCTTTGTGAAATCCTGTCTCTAATTTTTTTTTTTTAATATTTATTCTTTAGTTTTCGTTGGACACAACATCTTTGTTTATATGTGGTGCTGAGAATCGAACCTGGGCCGCATGCATGCCAGGCAAGCACACTACCACTTGAGCCACAACCCCAGCCCTCTAATTTTAAAAAAGGAGGAGGAGGAGGAGGGAGGAGAAGGAGGAGAAGGAGGAGGAGGAGGAGGAGGAGGAGGAGGAGAAGAAGAATAATGAGAATGAGAATAAAGCAGTGGCTGGGGATGTGGCTCAGTGGTTAAGCACCCCTGGGTTCAATGCCTGGTACCAATAAAAGAAAAATAAGAAAAAAACAATCATCCCCAGCTCCCTAATTCCCTATCCCTATTTATCAGAGACATCTTTTTGTTTTTTTAATAAATGAAAACACAAAAATCTGTTTTTTCTCTGCTTTAACAATGGGCACCTTAGAAACCAAGCAAGAATATTCTACTTCCAGTACCAAACACGTAAAATATTTAGACTTTAAGAAATTTTTTTTTTTAAGAGAGAGTGAGAGGGCTGGGGAGGTGGCTCAAGCGGTAGCACACTTGCCTAGCATGCGTGCGGCCCGGGTTCGATCCTCAGCAGCACCACATACCAACAAAGATGTTGTGTCCGCCGAGAACTAAGAAAAAATAAATAAATGTTAAAATTCTCTCTCTCTCTCTGTCCCCCTCTCTCTCACTCTCTCTTTAAAAAAAATAAAATAAAATAGAGAGTGAGAGAGTGAGAGAGGAGAGAGAGAGAGAGAGAGAGAGAATTTTTTTTTAATATTTATTTTTTAGTTCTCGGCGGACACAACATCTTTGTTGGTATGTGGTGCTGAGGATCGAACCCGGGCCGCACGCATGCCAGGCGAGCGCGCTACCGCTTGAGCCACATCTCCAGCCCCAAGAAATTTTTTTTTAAAGAGAGAATTTTAAGCTTTTTTTTTTTTTTTTTTTTTTTAGTTATCAGCAGACACAACATCTTTGTTTGTATGTGGTGCTGAGGATCGAACCCTAGCTGCACGCATGCCAAGCGAGCGCTCTACCGCTTGAACCACATCCCCAGCCCTTTAATATTTATTTTTTAGTCTTCTGCAGACACAGCATCTTTGTATGTGGTGCTGAGGATGGAACCTGGGGCAGCATGCATGCCAGGTGAGCGCGCTACAGCTTGAGCCACACCCCCAGCCCCTGAAACATTTTTATTTTTTTGGTAGTGCTGGGGATTGAACCCAGGTCCTTATGCATGCTGGACAAGCACTGTACCAACTGAGCCATATCCCCAGCATGAAACTATGTTTTTGGATGAGACAATGATTGCAGTCTTGAATGAGGAGCTAAAGAATCTGAACATGAATTCAGGAGCTGGAATTAAGATTCATATTCATCCATGGATGCAACCTTGGGTGATAATGGAATGTTTGGCCTCAGAAAACATTTTCCCTTCCTGGTGTCGGGCTTTTTTCAGAGGACAATGAGATGATCTTCTTTGAGAAGATGAGTGTTTCATACATTCAATCTATAGATTAAAATCCAAGTTTTAACATTGGGTTCACACAGTTCTTGGATTGTTGGAGTTCTGAGTAGTTTTCCAGGTAGTTCATTACTTTATTGCTAACAATACCACAGTATTGCCTCCAACAGGAAAAATGTGAAGATAACCTAAAAAATTAATAGGGCCTGGAGCGAGCAGACACCTGTAATCTCAGTGGCTCAGGAGGCTGAGGCAAGAAGATCTCAAGTTCAAAGCCAGCCTCGGCAACTGTGAAGTACTAAGCGACTCAGTGAGACCGTGTCTCTAAATAAAAATTCAAAATAGGACTGGGGATGTGGTTCAATGGTGGAGTGCCCCTGAGTTCAATCCCTAGTATCAAAATAAATAAATTCAATAGGAAATTGTTATATATTTTATAATATAGTCATGATGCCTGTTTTGAAGCTATAGTTTTCAAAAATTATTGATTTTTCTAGAACAATGCTTAATTCTTAGTGCATTCTTATCTGATCAAATTTGCCTATAGGCAGACATGATTAAAACAAAAGCAAATTTAGGGATAGGGAATTGGGGAGCTGGGGATGATTTTTTTTTCTTTTTTTCAATAAATTGCCACATCCAGCCATGTGTGGTGTCATATGCCTGTAATCCTAGCTACTTGAGAGGTTGAAACAGGAGGATTTTAAATTTTAGTCCAGTCTCAGTAACTTAGTAAGACCTTGTTTCAAAAAATAAGAGTAGGTTGGGAATGTAGCTCAGTGGTAAAGAGCCCCTGGATTCAATCCCCAGTATCACACACACACAAAAAAAGAAATATACTGCCATGTTCCCAGTATTTTTTTGTACTTAACATAAGCTTATACAAATTGTTTTTAATAGATCTTATAAAACATGATTGAATAAAAAAAGCAGAAAAGTGTATTTTTTTTCATTTTATAGATAATTTTTGTAAAGCAGTTACTCCAATCTCTATGTATGCTGGAAAAAAAAATAACAAAAGACTTTTGTGGCCAGAAGTGGTGGTGTATGCCTGTAATCCCAGCAACTGAGAAGACTGAAGTAAAAGGATCAAAAGTTCAAAGCCAACCTCAGCAATCTAGTGAGGCCTTGTCTCAAAAAATAAAATGGAGGATTCCACCTCTTGGGTCCCCTTCTTCCTCCAGGGAGAAGTCTTTTCTACTGTCCTTTAATAAAGCTTCAACTTTTCACTCTAAATTTGTCTTGGTGTGTTTCTCTGGTGTTATACTTCAGCCTTGGGGAAGCAAGTACTTGTCACTGGTAAACAGTGAGAGCAGTAACAGATTGGAGATTCCCCACCAAGATCTACACCAAGACCACTCATCACTCAAATGGCCCTCCAACCTGTTACTTCTCAATCAGACTTCTATCATGGACCACTCGATAGACCTGATTTTTAAAAAAGGGGGACTCCAAAACTGCTTGCTCAACACAACCCCCTTTCAGCTTGAAGAAGCCAGAATGGTCATTGCCCCCTTTCCTTATAGCAGTAAGGAGTTCCCAAAATTAGAGGGGGGAATGAAGCCAGATTTAAAGATAGGTAGTTAGTGTAGTTAGATCTAATATCCAGTAAAATCAAGAATGAAGGCCATTATTGAGAATGGAGTCCAGAAAAAGGGGAATTGAAAATGTCCCCAAGGGCTGGGGATGTGGCTCAAGCGGTAGCGCGCTCACCTGGCATGCGTGCGACCTGGTTCGATCCTCAGCACCACATACCAACAAAGATGTTGTGTCCGCCGAGAACTAAAAAATAAATATTAAAAATTCTCTCTCTCTCTCTCTCTCTCTCTCTCTCTCTCTCTCCTCTCTCACTCTCTCTAAAAAAAAAAATAGTATTCTCAAAGAGGCAAAACAGTTCTTAAGGAAAATTAAAAAAAAAAAGAGAGAGAAAATGTACCCAAGGCCCAGAGCCCATCCTAAGGAAATGTTTATGAAGCAGCTCCCAGGCAAAGGTGGAGATGCTAATCCAAAAAACCCTCCCCACCCAGATTACTCCTTCCCACCTGTCCCCCACCCTTTGGGCCTTCCCACCTACATTCCATTATTGCAAGATAACAGAACCAAGGACAGGAATGTGAGAAAGCTGAAAGCAGACCTTAGCTATAAAAGAGGGAAGATCTTGCCCTTCCACGGATTCCACATCTTGGGTCCACTTCTTCCTCTGGGGAGAAGTCATTTCTACTGTCCTTTAATAAAGCTTCAACTTTCCACTCTAAAAAAATGAATAAATTAAATAAAATGTGTTGGGGATATGGCTCAGTAGTTAAGTGCTCCTAAATCTAATCCCTGGTACAAAAAATAACTTGTGCAATGATGTTTTCTTGTGCAATGATGTTTTCACTGTTTTTTTTTTTTTTTTTTTTTTTTTTTTTTTAGGAGTGAACTCAGGGGCACTCAACCACTGAGCCACATCCCCAGCCCTATTTTGTATTTTATTAGAGACAGGGTCTCACTGAGTTGCGAAGTGCCTCACCATTGCTGAGACTTTTTTTTTTTAATATTTATTTTTTAGGTGTAGATGGACACAACATAATGCCTTTATTTTTTACCTGGCGCTGAGGATCAAACCGGGTCCTGCTGTGCTAGTCGAGTGCTCTACCACTGAGCCATAATCCCAGGCCGCTGAGACTGGTTTTGAGGCTGGTGATCCTCTTGTCTCAGCCTCCAAAACCACTGGGATTACAGTCATGTGCCATTGTGCCTGGCTTTTTTCCCCCCTATGTTTAGAATGGTCTAGAACTGTAAACACAAGTAATCCACTTGCTTCTGCTTCCCAAGTAGCTAGGACCACATGCATTCACCATTGTGCTTGGTTTATATGTAAATTTATATATAAGGTAAAAAAAAGTTTTAATGACCTGGATTACAAAAGGCTAACCAACTTTACTGTTTTCTGTAACTAACTGCTCAGTGGAAAATTTTCCATCATAAGGATACATTGTTTTTTCTTCTTTTTTTTTGGGGGGGGGGGTAGTTACCAGGGATTGAACTACTCAGGACACTTAACCACTGAGGCACATGCCCAGTCCCATTTTTTATTTTATTAGAGACAAGGTCTCACTGAATTGCTTAGTGCCTTGCCATTGCTAAGGCTGGCTTTGAATTCTTTTTTTTTTTTTTTTTAGAAGACAGGGGGCTTCCCACCTTTGTCAGTAATCTGTAGAAAGCCTCCAGGATTCTTTTTTTTTTTTTTTTTTTTTTTAAAGAGAGAGTGAGAGAGAAGAGAGAGAGAATTTTTTTTTTAAAGAGAGAGTGAGAGAGGAGAGAGAGAGATAGAGAGAGAATTTTTAATATTTATTTTTTAGTTCTCGGCGGACACAACATCTTTGTTGGTATGTGGTGCTGAGGATCGAACCCAGGCTGCACGCATGCGAGGCGAGCGTGCTACCGCTTGAGCCACAACCCCAGCCCGAGAGAGAATTTCAATATTTATTTTTTAGTTCTTGGCGGACACAACATCTTTGTTGGTATGTGGTGCTGAGGATCGAACCCGGGCCGCACGCATGCCAGGCGAGCGCGCTACCGCTTGAGCCACATCCCCAGCCCTGAATTCTTTTTTTTTTAATATTTATTTTTTAGTTGTAGTTGGACAAGATACCTTTATTTTCTTTATATGTGGTGCTGAGGATCCAACCCAGGGTGCCGCACGCACATGCTAGGCAAGTGCTCTACCACTGAGCCACAACCCCAGCCCCTGGCTTTTTTTTTTTTTTTTAAAGAGAGGGGAGGAGAGAGAGAGAGAGAGAGAGAGAGAGAGAGAGAGAGAGAGAGAGAGAGAGAGAGAGAGAGAGAGAGAGAGAGAGAGAGAATTTTTAATATTTATTTTTTAGTTCTCGGCGGACACAACATCTTTGTTTGTATGTGGTGCACCCGGGTCGCAAGCATGCCAGGCCAGCGCGCTACCGCTTGAGCCACATTCCCAGCCCCCAGCCCCTGGCTTTGAATTCTTGATCCTCCTGTCTCAGCCTTCCGAGCCACTGGGATTAAAGGCATGTGCCACTGTGCCCAGCTTGTTATTGTTATTTTAATGCAACAGGATACTTGTTACTTTATTTTTAAACTATTTTTTTTTTTTTTGGTAATTTTAGTTCTAATTTGAAGCAATGGTAAACATTTCTGCTCTTTTTTTTTTTTTTTTTTCTGGTACTGGGCATTGAACTCAGGGGCACTTACCACCCTGCTATATCCCAAACCCTTTTAATCTATTATTATTGATTTATTTGTAGTGCTGGGGGTTGAACCCAGGGCCTTACATGTGCTGGATAAATGCTCTACCACTAAGCCAAACTACCAGACTCTAGTCCTTTTTATTTTTTGTTGTCAGACAGGGTCTCACTAAATTGCTCATTTTGGCCTTGAACTTGCAATTCTCCTGCTTCACCTTCCTGAGTAGCTAGGATTACAGGCATGCTCCAATATGCCTAAATTTTTCTAATTTACACATTACTGCTAGAAACTTATTGTTCCTAACTTTGTTTTAACCCATTCTCCCTATAAAGAGCAAAGAATGAAATAATACAACAAATCCAAAGTAGCTTAAGGCAGCAATTTTTAGCAAATGGTGTAGGTCTGCCAGTAATTCCTCTGAGTTGGAAGACAGAGGCAGGAGAATTGTAACTCAAACCAGGTTTGGCGAATTTACAAGACTGTCTAAAAATAAATAAATAAATTAAAAGGCGGGGAGGGTGGATATAGTTTAGCAAAGTGCCCCTAGGTTCAATCTCCAGAAACAAAATCTCTCCTCCCTACCTCTCTCTCTCCCTCTCTCTCTCCCTCTCTCTCTCCCTCCCTCTCTCTCTCTCTCTCTCTCTCTCTCTCTCTCTCCCTCTCCCTCCCTCTCCCTCTCTCTCTCCCCCTCCCTCTCCCTCTCTCTCCCCCTCCCTCTCCCTCTCTCTCTCCCCCTCCCTCTCCCTCTCTCTCTCTCCCTCTCCCTTTCCCTCTCTCTCCCCCCTCCCTCTCCCTCTCCCCTCTCCCTCTCCCTCTCTCTCTCTCTTCCCCTCCCTCTCCCTTTCTCCCTCTCTCCTCTCTTTCTGTGGTGCGACACTCATAAAGGAACTTGAGTGGTCTTTTACTGGGTACTGAGCCATGGGGGACTTAGGTCTAGGATCCCGGCATTCCTGTATATAGACAGCCCAAAGCGTGAGATCTCTGCCCCCACTCTACCAATGGGACAGCTCTCCTAGATCCAGAGTTGGGTTTGAACAGCCCACCTACTGCTTTATTTGGTGAAGAACATTCTGTAGAAAACCTTTGAAGTTCCCTTGTATAAATAAACCAAAGGTGGACTTGCTCACTCTCTCTCTTCCCAGGGTGGAAGCTGGACCCCTAAGGTCATAGAGCCCCCCTGCCTTCACTTTTCAAAATTACTTCTGTGTAGTATGGTTTCTTTGAGGCTTCTTCTTTTTTTTTAAGCTTAATTTTGCAACCAGCCTGTATCATGCAGAGGAGAGGAGACCCAAATTCCATCGCCCATGAAGGATGTGGGCGATCCCTCTCCCTCTCCCTTTCTCTCCCCTTCCCCCTCCCTCCCTCTTCCCTTTCTTCCTCTTTCACAAGGAAGGAAGGAAGGAAGGAAGGAAGGAAGACTATTCTGCTAAAGTCTCTTACCAGATATACTTGAATTGAGGTAGGACGCAGGTAGGAGCAGGACTCAGGTAGCAGCAGAGATATATCTTAGAAAAAGTTTTAGGAGCCAGATATTGTGGCACACATCTATAGTCCTAATTTGGGAGGCTGAGGCAGGAGGATCCCAAGTTTGAAGTCAGCTTTAGCAACTTAATGAGACTCCGTATCAATATAAAAGAATAGAAAGGATTGGGGATATAGCTCTGTTGTAGAATGCTCCTGAGTTCCATCCTTAGTACCACAAAACTAAACACATCCAATCATCTTAGTGGTTACATTAAATATGAATAGTTGCCAGGTGTGGTGGTACACTCCAGTAATCCCCTCAGCTCAGGAGGCAGGAGGATCTTTTTTTTTTTTTTAAAGAGAGAGAGTGAGAGAGAGGGGGACAGAGAGAGAGAGAGAGAATTTTAGCATTTATTTATTTTTTTCTTAGTTCTCGGCAGACACAACATCTTCGTTTGTATGTGGTGCTGAGGATGGAACCTGGGCCACACGCAGGCTAGGCGAGCGCGCTACCGCTTGAGCCACATCCCCAGCCCGAGGCGGGAGGATCTTGAGTTCAAAGCCAGAGTCAGCAATTTAGCGAGTTGCTAAGCAACTCCGTGAGACCCTGCCTCTAAAAAAATACAAAATAGGGCTAGGGATGTGGCTCAGTGGTCAAGTGCCCCTGAGTTCAATCCCTGGTACCTACCGCCCCCCCCAAAAAAAGAAGGAGATCAATAAAAAAGCAAGATTCAATTAATTATATGTTGCTACAAAAAATCACTTTAAGGGGCTGGGGTATGGCTGAGAGGTAGAGCGCTCCCCTCCTATATGCAAGGCCCTGGGTTCGATCCTCAGCACCACATATAAATAAGTAAATAAATAAATAAATAAAGGTATCCTATCCAACTACAACTACAACTAATATATATATATATATATATATATATATATATATATATATATATATATATATATATATATATAATCACTTTAAATTCAGAGCAAATAGTTTCAAAATAAATGGATGAACATAAAAATGATTATACCAATTACCAAGTGAAATTTATCTCAAGATTGCAATTTGGTTTAATATTCAATATTCAATTAATATCACATATTTATACCACATTAAGAGAGCAAAAGACAAAAACACAAGATTTATCTCAATAGATACAGAAAAATAATTTGAGAAAATTCAGCACTCTGTCTGAAACACTTAAAACTAGAAATAGGAAGGAACGTCCTCAGTTTGATAAGAGTGTCCAAGAGCCAGACATGGTGGCACACACCTATAATCCCAGTGATTTGGGAGGCTGAGAAAGGAGGATTGCAAGTTCTAGGCCAGCCTCAGCAATTTAATGAGTCCTAAGCAATTTAGAGAGACCCTGACTCAAAATTTTAAAAAGGGCTAGAGATGTAGCTCCATGGTAAAACACCCATGGGTTCAATCCCCAATACAAAAACAAAACAAAAACATTTCTAGCTATGTGTTCTTATATACACCTGTAATCACAGCAACTTGGGAGGCTGAGGAAGGAGGACCAAAAGTTCAAGGGCAGTTTATTGAGACCCTGTCTTAATATGAAAAAAAAGGGGGGTGGCTGGGATGAAACTCACTGGTAGAATCTTCTGGGTTCAATCCCCAGTTAAAAAAATAAAGGGAAAGATACCCCAAATGTATGGATTGATTGACTTAATTATTAAGGTGGAAGTATTACCAAAATTGATCTACAGATTCAATGCAATTCCTATCAAAATTCCAGATGGATTTTTGCAGAAATTTCTAATCTAATAATTAAAATCCATGTAAAATTTAAGTAATCTAGCACTGTCAATCTTTAAAAATTTTATTTATTTATTTAATGGAACTGGATTGAACCCAGGAGCACTTTACCACTGAGCACCAACCCCAACTCTTTTTATTTTATGTTTTTATTTTGAGATAGGGTCTTGTTAAGTTGCTTAGGAACTCTCTAAGTTACTGAGGTTGGCCTTGAATTTGTAATCCTCCTGCCTCAGCATTCTTCCAGAGAGCTGCTGGAATTATAGGCATGAACCACCATGCTTGGCCCAGTTTCTTTTTTCCTTTTTCCTTTTTTTTTTTTTTTTTTTTTTGTGGCTAAACACAGTTTGTTTCTACTTATTTGGCCTAATTGATTTTTTTTTTACTTGATTAACTTGTTTTATTTTATTTATTTATTTATTTATTTATTGTTGGTCGTCCAAAACATTACATCTTTCTTGATATATCATATTTCACAGTTTGATTCAATAGGGCCTAATTGATTTTTGACATGATTTCAAGACATTTCAGTAGAAGAGAATAGTTTTTCCAACAAATGATGCTGGGAAAATTAATATCCATATGCAAAAAAATGAAATTGTACGTCTACTTTAAACTATGTACAAAAAGTAGCTCTAAATACCTCAGAGATTGGGGCTGGGGATGTGGCTCAAGTGGTAGCGGGCTCGCCTGGCATGCGTGCGGCCCGGGTTCGATCCTCAGCACCACATACAAACAAAGATGTTGTGTCCGCCGAAAACTAAAAAATAAATAATAAAAAAAATTCTCTCTGTCTCTCTCACTCTCTCTTTAAAAAAAAAATAGCTCGGAGATTAAATATCTTAGACTAAAAAATCTTAGGTAAATTTGATATTTGAGATTTTGGGTTAGGTGATGGTTTCTTTCTTTCTTTTTTTAAAAGAGAGAGAGAGAAGAGAGAGAATTTAATATTTATTTTTTAGTTTTTTCGGCGGACACAGCATCTTTGTATGTGGTGCTGAGGATGGAACCTGGGCCGCACGCATGCCAGGGGAGGTGCTTGCTTGAGCCACATCCCCAGCCAGGTGATGGTTTCTTAGGTTTAAAACCAAATGCCTAAACAACTTTCATGGTTTGAATGATTTCCACTAAAGACAATATTGAAAATTTAATTGATGATGCAACAATATGGAGAGGTGGGGCCTAGAGGTAAGTTTAAATCGTAGTGCTCCAACAGGAAATGGATTAATGCTAATTATAATAGGGCTTGAGGCTGTGAGTTCATCCCTATCTTGGTCTCTCTCAGGCTTCCTTGCCATTCTACTTTTTTTTTTTTTCTTTCTTTCTTTTGTAGTACTTGTTAGCACAAAAAGACTGGGCCAGATGCAAACTTCATGGTTCATCTCAGCCCGTGGAGGGGATTTATCTTGTAAGAAATTAGTGTTTTCCAGAGATTATCATCCTAGGTTTGATGAAACACTTTCTCCCCACCTGTGACCAGCATCTGAAAAGGATTTGTCCTGAAAGAGAAGAAAGCCATGAATAGGGTGATTTTCTCTTGCACTCCCTTTTCCCAGCCTGCACTATCCTGGGATTTTTCATTTTCTAATATCTAACAGTACTGAACCCAGGATGCTCTGTCACTGAGTTACATCCCCAACACTTTTAATTTATTATTTTTAGACAGGGTCTAAGTTGCTGAAGGTGTCCTTGAAATTGAGATCCTCCTGGCACAGCTTCTTGAGTCACTAAGATTATAGGTTTGTGCCACTTGGACCAATGCCCTCCCACTCTTTGCTTATAGTATTAGGGATTGAACCCTGAGTCACTGGGATTACAAGAGTCTCTCTTCCTCTTCTTGTAAAGCCACCAATGCTATCATGGGCACCCTACTCTCATGTCCTCATCTAATTTTTTTTTTTTTAAGAGAGAGTGAGAGAGGGAGAGAGAGAGAGAGAGAGAGAGAGAGAGAGAGAGAGAGAGAGAGAGAGAGAGAGAGAGAATTTTAATATTTATTTTTTTAGTTCTCAGCGGACACAACATCTTTGTTGGTATGTGGTGCTGAGGATTGAACCCGGGCTGCACACATGCCAGGCGAGTGCGCTACTGCTTGAGCCACATCCCCAGCCCCTCATCTAATTTTTTTAAGTATTTATTTTTTTAGTTTTAGGTGGACACAATATATTTTATTTTTATGTGGTGTTGAGGATCGAATCCAGCGCCCTGCGCATGTCAGGCAAGTGCAGTACTGCTTGAGCCACATCCCCAGCCCCTCATCTAATTTTTCCCCATTTTTTTCTCGTGTGTTATAGTTGTACATAATGGTTGGATTTGTTGTTAGATATTTGTTGTTAGGATATAGACCTCATCTAATTACTGCCCAAAGGGTTCAGCTCTAAATACTATTAACATATGAATTTGGAGATTAAGTGTCCAACCCATGAATTTGGGGGTAAATATATTCAAGACCATAGTACCTGATCTCTGGTAGTCTGTCATTGTAGCACAAACAGCAATGAAAGAGAAAAAAAAATGGTAAGTAGACTTCATTAAAATCAAAAGTTAGTTCTTGGTTTGGTTTTGTGGTTTCAGCCTCTAATCTGAGACACTCACTCCTGAGGCTGAGGCAGCAGGATTACAAATTTGAGGCCAGCTTTAGTAGCTTGGCAAGACCCTGTCTCAAAATAAAAAATGTAAAAAAGGGCTAGGCCGAGGCAAGAGGATGGCAAGATCAAAGCCAGCCTCAGGAATTTAGCAAGGCCCGAGGTAATTTAGACCCTGTCTCAAAATAAAAAATAAAAAGGACTGGGGATGTGGTGCAGTGGTTAAGTGCCCCTGGGTTTATTTAATCCCTGGTACCAAAAAAATTAAATAAATATATAAATAAGAAAAACAGCTGGGGATGTGGCTTAGTGGTTAATTAAGCAGCTCTGGGTTCAATCCCTAATATCAAAACAAACAAAACAAAAACAAAAACAGACTGAGGGAGGCAGGCATGGTAGCACATGCCTGTAATCCCAGCAGCTCAGGAGGTTGAGGCAGGAGGATCAAAGCCAGCCTTAGCAATTTAGTGAGGCGCCCAGCAATTCAGTGAGACCCTGTCTCTAAATAAAATACAAAAAAGGACTGGGGATGTGGCTTAGTGGTAGTGATTGAGTGCCCTTAAGTTCAATCCTCTGTACCAGGAAAACAAACAAACAAACAAACAAACAACAACAATAACAAAACCCCCACCAGACTGAGATATAGCTCAGGATTAGAATCCTTGGTACAGAATAATAATAATAAAAATGTTCTGCTGGGCTGGGGATGTGGCTCAAGCGGTAGAGCGCTTGCCTGGTATGCGTGTGGCCTGGGTTCGATCCTCAGCACCACATACAAAACAAAGATGTTGTGTCCGTGGAAAACTAAAAAATAAATATTAAAATTCTCTCTCTCTCTCTCAAAAAAAAAAATGTTCTGCTAGGTGTGGTGGCACATGCCTGTAATTACAGCTGCTTGGGAGGCTGAGGCTGGAGGATTACCAGCCTCAAAGCCAGTCTCATCAAGTGAGGTGCTAAGCAATTCAGTAAGACTCTAAATAAAATACAAAATAGGGCTGGGAATATGGCTCAGTAGTTGAGTGTCCCCATCCCCAGTGTTCAATCCCTAGTACAAAACAAAAGTGGGAGGGGTAGGGGGGGTTGGGGTTGTAGCTCAGTAGTAGACCACTTGCCTGGCATGTGAGGCACTGGGTTAGATTCTCAGCACCACATATAAATAAATAAATAAAGGTTCATGGGCAACTAAAAAAAAAAAAATTAAAAAAAAGAAAATTTTTTTGGCTCAGTGGTTGAGTGTTCCTGTGTTTAATCCTTGAAACAAAAACAAAACAAAACAAAGCAGCTCAACATCATTAATCAATAACACATTTTGGTGAGGACGTGGAAAACCTGGAACACTTGGCAGGGTGTGGGGGCTCACACCTATATTTCCAAGTGCTTGGGAGGCTGAGGCAGGAGGATCACAAGTTCAAGGCCAGCTGGGGCAATTTAGGAAGACCATCTAAAATAAAAAATAAAAGGGGCTGGGAATGTAACTCAGTGGTAGTGTCCTTGGGGGTTTTATTTGTGAGCATGGTGGCAAATACCTGTAATCCCAGTGGCTTCGGCTCAGGAGGAGGGTAGGAGGATCCCAAGTTCAAAGCCTCAGCAATTTACTGAGGCCCTAAGCAACTCAGGGAGGCCCTGTCTCTAAATACCGAAAATGTTTGGGGATGTGGCTCAATGGTTAATTGCCCCTGGGTTTAATCCCCAGTACCAAAACGAAAACATAACAAAAAACCCCTAGCTTTATGTTTATGAAAAACATAACCACTGAGGCTGGGGATATAGCTCAGTTGGCTGAGTGCTTGCCTAGCATGCACAAGGCCCTGGGTTCAATCCCCAGCACCACACACACACACACACACACAAAAAAAAAAAAAAAAAAAAGGACATTTGCTGGGCGCAGTGGTACCTGCCTTTAATCCCAGTGGCTTGGGAGACTGAGGCAGGAGGATCGTGAATTCAAAGCCAGCCTCAGCAAAAGGAAGGAGGATGTGAAGTTCAAAGCCAACCTCAGCAATTTACTGAGGCCCTAAGCAACTCCATAAATAAAAAGCAACTCTATAAATAAAAATTCAAAATAGAGCTGGGGATGTGGCTCAGTGGTTGAATGTCCCAGAGTTCAATCCCCCATTACCCGCCCCCCCCAAAAAACCCCACTGAAATTAGCAACCATAGCCAGTTTGGTGGAGAGATTAAAGCCAGACTAGAGTAGACTGGAGAGGAAAATGAATAGAGCTACATATATCATTATAGGTAAATCTTGGAAACAAGAGCCAATACTTGCAAAATCCTTGAAAGTTGCAGAATCTGGGCCTGAATTTGCAATCCCCCATCCTCATTTCAGCCTCTTGAGTAGCTGGGATCATTTACTACTATGCAAATTTATTAAAAGCATCACTTCATGCCCAGGAATTATAAATACCAGTTGATAGCTGGTATTCTTGAGAGAAATAACACTAAGGGCACATAGATCTTTATAATGACCAATTTCCTCATTGCCCCCCCCCCAAAAAAAAAGCTAAGGTCAAAGTACTCAGGGTCTCAGGCATACTGAGCATGCACTTTACCCTTGAGTTCCATTCCCAGCCCTGCTTTTCAGCTGATTCAAGAAGTAATTAAGCCAGAAACCAGATGAGGTCTGTCTCCCATGGTGTCCTGTCCAACACTGGCTACCCTGACCCCCGCTTTCCCTGCTGCCCACCAAGGGCTTAATAAAGCTAGGTCAGTCCCATATGGGAGACAGGTTAGGGCATCTTTGTCAGACTCCATCTGCTGACACATGATAGGGTTTGGACTGCTGTCCCTTTTAAGGGCATTGCAGACTCACTCTCTCCAGGGGTGTCCTGCCACCTGGACCTCCAGCTTCTCTGTCCATCTTCCCTGGAGAAGCCTAAACCAAGTATGACTCAAGCTTTTCAGCACTACTCCTAGGTTCAGCTAGTCACTTCCTCTCTACAGCAAACACCATCTCCACCATCTTAGCCTACAGAACCAGCCTGAGGGGGCTGGGAGAAAAAAATTGACACAGTGAGCAAGCAACAGCTTCTAGCCAGAAACCCCTGCTCCGAGAGCCCATCTTTCTTCATCTTTCCCATTGATGGCTTTCGGCTCGACCCTTCCAGTCTCCCATGGGGGCAGAATTCTATGAGCCCAAATCACAGATCTTTCCCTGTTTTACATTGCTAATAATGGATGTTAATATTGAATCCTTCAGCATCTTTTCCAATGAATTAGAATGGCTTTCTCATAGTTTATTTTAGAAAGATGTTCAATATACTAAAGCAAACAAACAAAAAAAGTAATTGAAGAAATTAGTGAATGGTAGAAAAATTGGGCAACTAGTACCTCCAGATGGGAATAATACCATAAACACTAATAGCATTTATGGCACAAGAATGAACAAGCTATTTCTCTTAAGTCTAAATTTCTTAGAATCATTCTGACAGTCCAACTCACTTTATTATTTTTGAGACTCCCATATAGGTCTACTTTTAAAAACTTATGTATTCATAAGCTAATTCTTTTTACCTTCCAGTTTGCTCACAACAGTCTACCTTTGTGTGCTTAATGTTTGCTCTGTAGTCAGTTGGATGTTGTGGCACATGCCTATAATCTTGATATTTGGGAGGCTGAAGTAGAAGGATCTCCAGGTCAAGTCCTGCCTCAGCAATTTAGGCAGATACTCTCAAAAAGGGATTGGGATAGAACATCTCTAGGTTCAACTCTCAGTATTATCCCAGTATGGTACTTGGGGTGGTGGATCTGCTAATGATTTAACAACTGAGGAAGAAATTAGAAGTGAAAAACTTTCAGTTAATTTGTCTTCTTTGAAGATGCAGGTCCTAATGGCATAATTTTTTGTTATTATACTAGATGTGAAGCTGTTTTATACATCCACAATGCATGGGCTAGCCCTTCTACAACTTATTTGAAATAGGGTCTTGCAAAATTAAATTGCCCAGGCTGAACCTGTGACCCTCCCGCCTTAGCCTCCCAAGTTGTTGGAATTAGAGATGTGTACCACCATAACTTCTTACAAGAGGTAGAGTTTGAGATTTTAAGTAGGGAATTATGGCATGAAAAATTTTCACCTGAAGATGTTTTTTTTTTTTTTTAAAAGAGAGAATTTTTAATGTTTTATTGTTTAGTTCTCAGCAGACACAACATCTTTGTTGGTATGTGGTGCTGAGGATCCAACCCGGGCCGCATGCATGTCAGGCGAGCGCGCTACTGCTTGAGCCACATCCCCAGCCTGAAGATGGTCTTAAAATTAATAAATTATGGGGATATGGTTGTAGTTCAGTGGTAGAGCACTTGCTTAGCATGTGTGAACACTGGGTTCGATCCTTGATACCACATAAAAACAAATAAAGGTATAAAAAATACAATAACATTACAAAATTAATAATTTACTAGAGCCTTTTTGGGTAGAGGAGATGGGGGAAAAGAGACCAAACACTCATTGATTCATCCAACAAGAAGCCATAACTTTATTAATGATAGAAACAGTACAAATTTCAAACCAAGCTGCAGTTATCCTTTTGAAACACCAGAAAAAGGTCCTGGCTTTCAGATGGTTACATTGTTAATTCCTATAAGAGAAAAAACATAAGGTGGTTACAGGCAAAGCAGGAGAAGATGGTTATTAAAACCTAAGGCAATTAACAATAGGATTTGGAATAATGCTTTATATATAGCCGATACTAAACAGAGAAAAATTATTTTTCACTGGTTAGGGCAGAGGGAAGCCAGGAAAAAAGATTTGGTCACTTACCATTATAGCATTTACAATATCATTACTGTTGTTCTTTAGGGCTCGGACCGCCTTTGCTCTTGACACATTTGCTTGTGACATGACCAATTCTATATCCTTAACTTCCACACCTGTTTCATCAACCTAAAAGATGAGAGGGGAAAACAAAAAACCTTAATAAATTACAGATAACAACAACTTAGTACTTCTTTGGTGCCAGAGTCCCTTGAATTTAGTTCTAGGTGTAAACAGGTATAAATAATGGGGGTTGAATGCCTAAAACAATAATCTACCAACAGCAAACATACCACTATTCAGAGAGGATTACAAATAGAAAAAGATTTCCTGGCATACCTCTTCCTCTTCACTCTCTTCTTGTACAGTTGGAGTCTGTGTGTTTTCTTGAATGTTTGAGACCGCTTCACCTTGAACTTTGAATTTCTCAGCAGCTGCTAACTGTGCTTGCTGAGATAAATCTTCAATCTACAAAGAAAGACAACAGAGATGTCAATAAATTAGTTTGCCATAAATGAAAAAAATCACATATCCTTTTGAAACCTTTTCAATACTCTCATTCTAAATCTATTTCAGGGAAGTTAGAGTAATATAACTGTAAACTGCTTGCCCTAAGACTATAACTGTAGAAAGAAAAGTAGTTTAGATCTAGGTCTTAATTATGCCTCCCAGGGGACATCTGGCAATGTCTAGAACAAAGAATTATCTGACCTGAAATATCAACAGTGTTGATCGAGTGCAACTCAAGAAAACTTAACTCACCTTGGCTTCCCCAAAAACTATGTAGGTATCTGAAGCTGGACTCTTATAGACATCTGGTTTTGTGATGACAAAGAGGATATTCTTAGATTTTCGGATAGTGACTCTAGTAACCCCCGTAACCTGTCGAAGACCTAGCTTGGACATAGCCTGAAAAATAGAAAAGAACATTAAAATTTCAACTTTAGAATCAGCTTCATAAAGCAAGAAATGCAACAATACCATATCCAAAGCAGACTCATGGGTTAAGAAAAAGATGTAAAAGGGGAAGGTGCCATGGTGTGTACCAGTAATCCTAGTGGCTCAGGAGGGCTCTAAGCAACTCTGTCTCTATTAATACAAAAAAGAGCTGGGGATATGGCTCAGTGGTTAAGTGTCTCTGGGTTCCAACCCAAGTTAAAAAAAAAAGAAAAGATGGTGTTCTAAAAAATTACACATCAGAACTTTAATCCTTGTTTATAACTTAACATCTTACCTTCCGTGCCTTCTTTTCACTCCGACTCTGTTTTGCTTTACTGACTGGTTCTTCATCGATTTCAGCTGCAGCTGCCAGCTATAAAGATAAAACAACTAAATTAAATAGAACCCAAGATCTGGATACCACAACCTCTGTGTGATTTTCCCTTTATTCCAGATACAATAGTCAGCCCCGATCAATTCTGGTTCTCCAGTGCTTCCTTGACCCCAGTGTTTACACCAGTCAAGAAGGGAATACTCACCTGTGCTTGTTGGGTGGTTGCTTGTGTGGAATCTTGTTCTTCAAGTTCTGGTACAGATTCATCACTGTCAGATTCTGTTCCAGAACCTAAGATGACAAACAACTTTTATTACTTTTATAGTAAAAATTTTAAGGAGGTTGTACCCTCACTAAGGCCTGCTTGGACTAGAGGTCACCACTTTAATGCTAGGCCTTACAAAGTGAAATGTTTAAAGCCAGTTTGGGAGCCAACTTACTAGTTAAACTAGTGTGTACACATCTATTAAAGACCCACCCCCAGAAATGAGGGATAACTGAAAGATACAATTTATATAGTATAATTATTCTCTTTCCCTTAAGGTCTTCATTTCTTGGCACAAATAACCAAGCATCTGAAATAACTCCAAATTTTACCCTATATTCCATCTACCATCCACCCCAGAAAGGTTTTGTCTAAAGGGATCTCCACACACACTTAAGTGGGGGGAAAATAATAAAAAATAAATAAATCACATTATGCAGGGAGAAAAGGCAAGGCACTTTTCCTTTATCCTTTAAACCTATGGAGGAGGCCAGAAGCAGTTGTGTACACACATTTGGCCTATTTTCAAATCATTCACCCTAGTAATTTGGTCTAATCAATATTGCTAGAAGATTTTCAATGATGCCAAGCCACCTTCTCTACTAGATATTGCCCTGTGATGTCTCCATTTCTTCTGAACATAATTCACATATTGAAAGGCCCAGCATGGATAAAGACTACCAAGGGAAAAAAAGCAATATACCTGCACCATTCTTAGGCTAGGAAACAGAGTTATCTATTTTTTGAAGAAAAGCAAGTCCCTGGGCAAGTGGTCATTACTAAGAAATAAAAAGAAATACAATAGCTCCAAATTTCCCAATATTTTAGCAAATCCCAGGCCCAGGGACAGGTTAGTGATGTGATAAGGATTAGAGCAAATTAACAGTCCAGCAGGTCTTGGTTTCCAATGTCAGATCAGTTGTATTATCTGATGTGATGAAAACCAAGAATTAGTTGTGTATTCCTAGAGCTTTTGCACTTGAAAGGATCATTCTAAGTCTACATCCAAACTCAAGCAGATTGACTGGAGAAAGTGGCGCATCCTAGTGTTAGTATGGATGGGAGTTCCCAAGAGGGGTGTGGGCAACACACCATGCACACAGCAAACCAAGGCAAATACCCTTGTTGTTCTTCAGAACAGGTTGCTTGGCAGAGGGGGTTGGGGCAGGGATCCCAGCAGGTTTGGGGGTGGGCATGTCGACAAGGACGGACTGGAAAGGCACTCCCCCAGATATTGGTTCCGGGGGAATCAGAGGCGGCAGCTCATCCTCATCATCAGGGGCTAGGGGCTTAGAGGGTGATTCCAGCACCAGCCCAGGTGAGGTCGGCAGAAACTGTTGTTTAGGAAGCAGAGGGGGAACTGGGGAAGGAGCAAGAGGCAGAGAGACTGGTGGGGTGGTTGCTGGAGACACAGATGTTGATCCAGCTATAGGAAGGATCTTCTCAGAGGCAACTCCTGCTAGAGGGGTAGATATCTTAGACTCAGGGGAATGAAAAGGATCTTTGCTTTTTGTAGGAGAAACAGGGATTGTCAGTAGAGGAGCTGGTGTCACTGTAGAAAGGGATCCTTTAGTATCATTCTTAGTTGAGGGATCTGAGCACTTAGGCAAAGCTGCAGAATTCTTCTTGGTTCCTGGGCCTTTCTGAGTGGGAACTGTGGTGACTTGTTCATTTTCTGGAGATGAGACCACAAGTACTTCTTTGAGAGCCTTGGGGCCTTTCTTTGCTGGGACACCTTCAGATGCCTCAGGAGTAAGGGCCCCCATGGTACATATTACTGACACTGGGGAAGCAGGGGAGCCTTTGGGGGAGGGAGGAACAATGCCTGGGAGAATGGGGGACTCTTTAGGGAAAACATTTACAGCTTGCAGAGTGGGACTGCCTTTGGAGGATGGGGTAGCTAGGGCCTCTTTGGGGGCTAGGGCCTCTTTGGGAGAAGGAGAAGTGACAGGTGTGGGAATAGAGGCCCCTTTGGGGGCTGGGGCCTTTTTAGGAGGGAGAATAGTGTCTGGAGGAGTGGGAGTTCCTTTGGGGGCTGTGGTTGCTGGGCCCTTTTTGGGAGAGGAGATTGCTGTGGCCTCTTTGGGGGCTGCAGTTGCTGGGGCCTTTTTGGAAGAGGGAGGAGTGTCCACTGGAGGAGTGGGGATCCCTTTAAGGGATGAAGTTGTTTGGGCATCTTTGGGGGCTGTACCTGCTGGGGGTTTTCTGGGAGAGGGAGGAGTCACAACAGGAGTAATAAAGGTCTCTTTGGGAGCTGCAGTTGCTGTGGCTTTTTTGGGAGAGGGGGCTCCCTTGGAGAATGGGGTTGTAGGGGCCTCTTTGGGTGCTGCAGTTGCTGGGGCCTTTTTGGGAGAGGGAGGAGTGTCAGCTAGAGGAGTGGGGGCCCCTTTTGGGGATGGAATTGGTGACTTTTTCGGAGGAGTCATAGCTGGTGTGGTGGGGAGCCCTTTGAGTAATGGGATTGCTGAAGCCTCTTTGGAGGAAGAAGTCACAACCGTGGGAGCCAGAACCCCTTTGGTGGATGGGGTTACTGTAGCCTCTTTGGGGGCTATACTTGTCGGGGCCTTTTTTGGGGAGGGAAGAGTCTCAGCTGGGGACCCTTTGGGGGATGAGGTTGTTGGTAACTTTTTGGAGGGACTTGGTGCCGTTTTTGTTGGAGGAGTCACAGCTGAGGAAGTGGGGACCTCTTTGGGGACTGTATTTGCTGGGCCGATTTTGGGAGAGGGAGGAATCTCAGCTGGGGCCCCTTTGGGGGATGGAGATGTTGATTTTTCTGGGGAAGGTGGAGTCACAGTTGGGGAAGTAGGGACCTCTTTGGGGGCTGCAGTTGCTTGGGTCTTTTTGGGAGAGGGAGGAGTCACAGCTGGGGGAGTGGGGGCCCCTTTGGGGGACAGAGTTACTGTGGTCTCTTTGGGAGAAGGAGGAATCTCATCTGGGATCCCTTTGGAGGCTGAATTTGCTGGGGCCTTTTTGGGAGAGGGAGGCATCACAGCCAGGGGAGCGCAGATCCCTTTGGAGGATGGAGCTGCTGATGCTTTTTCTGGGGAGAGGGGAGTCACAGTTGGAGGGCTGGGAACCTCTTTTGGGGCTATATTTGCTGGGGCCTTTTTGGGAGAGGGAGGAGTCACAGCTGGGGAAGTGGGGGCCCCTTTGGGGGATGGAACTGCTGGTGTCTTTTTGGAAGAGGTGGGAGTCACAGCTGTGGGACTGGGGACCTCAGTGGGAGCTGTATTTGCTGGGGCCTTTTTGGGAGAGGGAGGAGTCTCAGCTGGAGGAGGGGGGACCCCTTTGGGGGATGGGGTTACTGTGACCTCTTTAGGGGTTGTACTTGTGGGGGCCTTTTTGGGAGAGGGAGGAGGAGTCACAGCTGGGGAAGTGGGGACCCCTTTGGGGGACAGGGTTACTGTGGCCTCTTTAGGGGCTGTATTTGCTGAGGCCTTTTTGGGAGAGGGAGGAGTCACAGCTGGCGGAGTGGGGACCTCTTTGGGGGATGGAATTGTTGGGGTCTTTTGGGTGGAGGAAGAAGTCTCTTCTGGGGTCCCTTTGGGAGATGAAATTGTTGGTGCCTTTTTTGGGGAGAGAGGAGTTACAGGTGGGGGACTGGAGACTCCTTTGGGGGATGGGGCCTTTTTTTTGTGGTGAGGAGCCTCAATGGGAGAAGGAGGAGCATCAGCTAGCAGGGCAGGGGACCCTTTGGAAGATGGAGCTGGTGTACTTTTTGGGGAAGGAGTAACAGCTGGGACAGTTGTTGCTACCTTTTTTGGGGAGGAGGGAGGAGTCTTAGCTGGGGCAGTGGGGATCCCACTGGGGGCTATGGTTACTGGATCCTTTTGGGGGGAGGTAGGAATCTCAGCTGAGGTACTGGAAGTTTCTTTGAGGGATGGGCTTGCTGTGGTGGCTTCTTTGGGGACTGTAGCTGTTGGAGACTTTTTTGGGGAAGGAGGAATCTCAGCTGGGGGGTTGGGGGTTCCCTTGGGGTTTGTAGCTGCTGGGGCCTTTTTGGAGGTAGGAGCCACAGTTGGGGCAGTGGGGGTTCCTTTGGGAGATGGGCTTGCTGGGGTCTTTTGGACTGAGGAAGGAGTGACAACTGGGGGATTGGGAACTCCTTTCGGGGCCAGCGTTGCTTGTGGCTTTTTGGGAGAGGGAGAAGTCTCTGCTGGGGGAGTAGGAGTCCTTTTGGGGGATGGGTCTGCTGGGGCCTTTTTGGGGGAGGGAAGAGGCACAGTTGTAGGAGTAGGGGCCCCTTTGGGAGTGGGAGAATGCTTCTTGGTTAGTGAACCTTTAGGGCCTTGAATAGAAATATTGGCCTCTGGAAGGAAGGAAGCTTCAACTGGAGAAACAGAAGATGAGAGATTTCCAGCAAGATCATCAGGGATAGGAGAACCCTTCTTGATTAGAGGTCTTTTAGTCTGAGGAGACATACCAGTCCCTAAAGGAGATGCAGAGTCAGTTATAGAAGTCATGCTTCCTTTGGAAGATGTAGAATCAGTGAGGTCCTCATTTGGGCACACAGGAGAGGAAACTAAAGGTGCCAATGATGAGGTCTGAGAAATACCATCAACTATATCTGCACTGGACAGAGCAATCCCAGCTGGGGAAAGAGGGGGAAAGGGCACGGACTTAGGAATTTCAGGAGTCAGCGTCAATGCTACTGTAGAAACAGAAACATTCTGAGGGGATAAAGTCATAGCTGGAGCCACAGGGCAACTTTCAGAAGCTGGAGAAACCAAAGGTAAAGTAGTAAGAGTACAGGTATCTTTGGCAGTTGTAGAAGCCACCCCCATATGGTCAGCACTTCCCAAAGGAAACGTAGCCACTGCTGGAGCAGTGATAGAACTTTTGAGAAGCAGACTATCAGGGTCTGGGATTGTATAAGGATCTGTCTTGACTACAGAGGTCGAGGAGTTAACATCCAGAGAAGAGGCAATAGCACTGGCTGCCTTAGCTACAGGGAGAGGCTCCACACAGCTTTTCTTTGCTATAGTGGTTTCAGGAGAAATTATCTCCAAAGATGATGTACTTTGGGAGGAATTCTGGGGCGATGAGAGGGCCAAAGGTAATGAAGTGGGGCTTTCCTTGGTAGGGAGTCCTGTCTGGGTGGGAGATATAGGAGCTGGCAAAGGACAGACTGGTATGCTCAGAGTAGTTACTATCTGAGAAGTAGGAAGCTCTTTTTGAGCCACAGGTGACATAACCAAGGCAGTAAGGGAAGTTGGTTCTTTACTACTTATGAGACCTGATGAAATTGGAGGAGGCACAGAAGTAGGTACCTCAAAGGTAGTAGGTGCTGCAGAAATCATAGAGGGGTTAGTCATCAGAAGTGGGGTGGTTCCAACAGAAGAGACAGAAGTTTCTTTAAAGTCTGTTCCTGGAGAAGCAAGAATTTGAGTCCCCAGAGGCTGATAAGTGGCATTAGGAGACTCTTTAAGACCGAGCAAGGCCGTAGGAGATAATGAAGTAGTGGTAGTTACAATTGGGGAGCCAGAAGGGTAGGAGGTTATGTCAGTCACTGTAGAGGGGCCTTTGTCAACAGACAGAGCCAGAGAAGAACCTGGAGACCTTATTGGAAGAGCAGCCACAGTACCAGTAACCAGCTCATTTCCCGAAGGAAGGGGAGAAATCACAGATCTCTGAGATGGATAAGAGGTCCCCAAGGAAGAATGATCTACAGAAATGGTATTCACTGCAGGATTTGACAGTGTACTAGGAGCTGCTTGACCTAAAGGTTGGATAGAAGAACCCTGATGTAAAGATGTAAGATGAGAACCCAGAGAACTAGGGAAAACTGGTGGGATGCTAGGAGCCACAGTTTGAGAAGAGGTCACTGCAGGAGTAGACTGGGTTGAAAAAGATAAGGTAGAAGGTGAACTAACAGGCCCCTTCAGGCTGAAGCTTAATGGGTTTTGTGGGATCAGAGCTGAGGAAATGGGGATACTTTTAATCTGAGAAGTAATGGCTGGGGGAGTAATGCATGGTGTCAGAGCACAGGAGGTTACCCCAGATTGAACAGAGGCCAAGGGATTTCCAACATGGGAAGGAACAGCACTGATTGTACCTGGAGGACCTGAACTTGGAGTAGTAGCTTTCGGATTAGGGAGTACCTGAGAGGGAACCTGAATAGGAGAGGGTTTTGGTTCTGAGGGAGTAATGGGAGCTGGTAGAGATGTCACTGACCCTGACTCAGCCATAGCAACTGATGGAGGTGAGGCAACAGGGTTAGGTGGAAAAGCAGAACTCTTCTGAACTGAGTGGGGAGCCAATGCAACAAGGGCCAAGGGAGCTGAAGAGGAATGGGCACCTTTCAGAGTTGGCCCTATCATGGGAGAGGCCAGAGCTAAGGCAGCTGGGGAGATGGGAGGCCCTATTAGGTGCGGTAGGAAAGTTGGGGTGTTAGGGAGAGTTTCCAAAGGCATGGCAGTTCCAGAGGATGGCTGGGGAAAAGGAGCTTCAAAGGGGGCTGAAGCAATACTAGAGGGAGAAGGAAATGGGGAAGGCTGGTTAGCAACTGCTAGAGGGCACTGTTGGGGGGCCAGGGAGCAAGGAGGGGTAAGGGTAGGTCTAGACTGCCCTAAGGCAGCAGTGACATTCAAGGCTGAAGGCATAGGAAGCACAGCTGGAGGAGAAAAGCAAAAAAAAAAAAAAGAAAAAAAAAAAAAGAGGAGGAAAAGAAAAAAAAAAAAAGAGGAGGAAAAGAAAAAAAAAAGTGAGTTATGCAGGCCAATTTGGTACAACATGCCTCACAGGAAACAATGGAATTTTAAATCTGAGAATGAAAGTCACCACACAGGATTAGACAACAGTGACAAGCAACACCCAAAGTTCCCCAAACATTTCAGTGGTAAAGTGAGAACACATTCTTCCACACATTCTAAGTTCTACCAAAATAAACCAAAAATTTCAGAATGGGGAAAATAGTTAAAAGTTAAACACAAAGAACAGAGGCTCAGGAATGGATTGGGAACAATATACTTTCTATCCTTTCCCAGTTGTGCCTTTCCCTTTTCTCCTGAAATGGGACCTCATTCCCAAGTCTTTAAGCCAACAGAATTATCACTAGAACTCAAGGATCGTGAACTGAAACACTGAAAACTGGAATAAGGATGACAATAGGCAGACAGTTTAATGATGGGGAATCAGCTGAATGAGAAAAAGTCTTAAAAACAAACAACAACAACAAAAAACCCTCTGAAGTTTCCACTAGGCCATGACAAACATCACTGTTTTCTTAGGAAGAGGGAGCTTCGCATAATTCAGTTCTATTGAAGTTGAAACTCTTCAGCCCCTTACCCCCTTATGTCTTAGTTTACTTAGCAAAACCAGAAAGAAAGCAAACAAAGACATCCAGCCACAAATAGGTTGCACTTCCTATTCTACCCTTCCTCAGTAATGTTAGGCTCTTTAGACATCATTACAAGATGAACTAGACCTTCAGGGAGACAGCTTGGTCACTAGGGTAGGGACTGTATTATGAAATTCTAACCCAACTTGTTAAACCAGACTGTGGTTCTATTTTGGAAGGAGAGCTGTAGAGTGAAAATAATATAACAGACCCTAACTCTTGATCTGAGTAAGTATTTTTATTCTGTCTGGTCTATTTTGTCAAAATACACCAATATTTGACACTATGGTAAAACTGAGAGGTTTTGTAGAGGGAAAAAAAATACCATATATGTAATTTAGAAAATAACATCAAATTAGATCAACAAATGCTCAATGCCCAAAAGGGATTGTTAAAGGGGGCAGGGAGAGGTTGGGTGCGGTGGCCCATGCCTCTGTAATCCCATGGCTTGGGAGGCTGAGACAGCAGGATCATGAGTTCAAAGCCAGCCTCAGCAATGGAGAGGGGCTAACCAACTCAGTGAAACTCTGTCTCTAAATACAAAACAGGGCAGGGGACATGGCTCAGTGGTTGAATGCTCAGGAATTCAATCTCTAGTACCTGCCCCAAAGAGGGGGAGGACAGTCCATAGCATCCAAATTCACAACTCAACCAAATAATCTTCTTAGTTCTTATAGTATTTGACTATATAAAGTCAAGTGGCTCAGGAGAATTGGTAATCAAAGTCTTATGATTACAGTACATATACTTTTTTTTTAAAAAACTCTTTTAAGAGCGAGAATTTTAATATTTATTTTTTAGTTTTCGGCAGACACAACATCTTTGTATGTGGTGCTGAGGATTGAACCCGGGCCGAACGCATGCCAGGCAAGCACGCTACCGCTTGAGCCACATCCCCAACCCCCAGTACATATACTTTCAAACACGTTAACAAGAATTTAAAACATGGAATATGTTTTCTTCTTACTGGATCTCAAGATGGGATAAGACCCAAATAACTTGCTTTGCCATCATAACCAATTTCCTGTGTTAGCTTTTTCATTTATTCTAATAGATGAAATTCTGGTAATTTATCACAGGTACTCAATATTATACACTTTCTGTACTCAGACTAATCAGAATGTTTAGCAGCACTAAGGATTATTTCAGAAATCAAGTTCTGTAGTTTGGAATTATATTATTCTAATTTTATCCAAATTTCAGTCTCCATATTTGAAAAATTAAGTGGTACAATGAGATTGAGATAATGTCTAAAAGTCTTGTTTAGCGCTGAAACCACAGAATCTTTAAAGACCAGTCTTTCATCATCCCATTTCATAAATTTCTTGTAGCTAAAGCATTTCCTATTGCTCATTCCGTACTGAGGGCCCCCCTCCTTATTCTTCTCTAGCAGCTGTATTAATCCCTTCAGCTGCTAAAATCAGACAGGTGGGGAGAAAGAACCGCAATGTTTTCAACTGTAAACAACTTTAACTCCAAAAAAGGTGAAAGAAATCGCCCTTGAAATTTACAAAAAACATAGGATAGAGATTATAACCTAAGATTCCCTTCATTTAGTTTGCACAACTGACCCAACAACACTATCATTTTACATCTTTCCATTGCCCCAGTTTTCTAGAGAGGTGTTTCAACCAGAATTAAAAACTTGCCTTCACACTAGATTTTACACCCATTAATTTCAATGATGAAGATCAAAGGGAGCATTTATTTCAATGTTGGGTTCCAGACAATGGCCCAAGCACTATTTCGGCATTCAACAAATATCTCAGCATCAACCCTTAAAACAAGTTAAACCAACCTAGGACTCTGGGGCTCGGTAGGACACATTTACCACCAGCACATACCTCATCAGACATGTGATAAAGGCACAATGCCAAGCTCTGCTATCTAAAACCTTGATGCAACTTGCTGGCTGGGACTTCACAAAAGCTCAGGTCTCCTTGGGCGGCCTGTGTGTCATCCAGTTCTAATAGTAAGATTCACTGATCCCCCCCTCCCCACTCAATCTTCCCAGGAGGTGGCAGTTGCAATTCACAAAGCAGTTAGTGAATGTGAACATTCACAAATCTTGATACAATTTTTATTCCTGCTCCCTAAATAAGTCCCTCCAAAATAACAAGTTTTCCTTTCTGGTAAAGCTACAAAACCATCGTAGCAAATTAGGTAGAGATATACTCTTCTTTGTCACTTTACTCACCAAATGGTGTTAAGAGTCTATCTTAATTAACAGCAACGAAACTATAGGAACCTACCTGTCTCAGCTTGGGGCTGTGGCAACTCCTGCTCTGTAGCAGGGACGGTTTCCGTGGCTTCACCCGGCATTTCTGAAGGAAGGGAATAAAAAGGAGGCCTGAATTGACAGGGGTGCACTTGCCCAACTCAGAATCAACTATTAATAACTCAACGGAGGATTGTTAAATGGGGGAAAAAAGTCATGAAAATGTCTGAGGACTGCCCTTCCCAAAGTTACTAAGAATAGGTGGGAAAAGTGACCCTCAGATATCTATAAAAGGAATCACCTGAGTACGCTCCGCAGAAAGTAGACTTCCCAGTGCTTAGGGTTCGTTGTATTCCACACTCTTGATCCCACAAGACCAGGAATCACCTTTGCATTCTCAACCCGAGAGAGAGGATCCGGTCTGACTCCCAACCGTTTAAAACCTCTGACGTACTTTGAGCCCCCTCCCCTTTAACATTTACGCAACCTGGGCTCGGGGCCCCCAGGTCTTCTGAGAGCCGGGAGACGAAAGAGGACGCCTTGGGTCCCAACACTCCCCTTCTCACAATAAGAACGGTGTTTAGGGTTCTGAGGCTGTGACCCCTTAACCTCCTCTGGATTTCTGCGAAGCCGTTCCCAACAGACCCACACAGCTTTTGCCCCCAAGACTACAGTGACTCTTATATCCCCTCCATACCCGGGTTCTGGGCCTGGCCCGTAGGACCCTTATGCCCCTTTTTTGCCAGGACACCAACTACAGACCCCCTTTTCTCCGGATACCCAGCGACTAGTAGGAACCCTGTAACTGTACAAAGACGTCAACTGTCCTCAACTCTGAATCCCCCGGGCGGTTCAACCCGCGAGAAAGGAGGATGGCGGCGGATGGAGTAGCGGCGCAGACAGCACTTACTGTGCGGAGAACGCGAGACCAAGATGGCGGCAGAAAGAGAGCGAGCAAGAGCGTGACCCACGCCTGTTGCAGAAGGAAGCCTGGCGCGGAGGGGGCGGGGCCACGATCCGATTCCGGGTCAGGAGCTGTTGGAAGCCACTTCCTTTATCCAATGACCCTGAGGGCTGTTTCTAGGGCGGGGGTGGTGATGAGTTCTAAATAAGGGTAAGAATTTAGAACCCGACACACTGGCCTGGCTGGAGCAGTCCTCGTGGAGCGAGGCAGCCCTCAAACATCCCGCCCCTTCCTTTCGAGCGAGCATGTTTGCTTCCCGAAGGGAAACCATAGAGAAGCTCCGCCTACGGGTCCGCAAAGTAGCAACAGCTGTTTTAAGATTTCCCCTACTCAGAAGCAGGGAAACGCGACATTAATTAATAGCGAACTCCAAAGATTGTATTGTCACCATTGTAAAGTAGAAATGACATAAGTTAAATCTCAATTATTTTATTTTTGAAATAGACGATTTGGGACGATGTTGACGTCCGATTCCTCTCCCCGGCGCAGCGGGGATTATAGGCATATACACAATTCTTTTTGCTTATTTTAGGCACTTCTTAAATAATTCTGAAACTCGTCCATTCTAAAGGACCGGGATCCCATGTTAAGAATCCGTGCTCTGTACAGGGTTCTTGAGAAGTAGAATGTAAAACCAGTGTTTTGTTAATGAAAAGAGAACTCCATACTATTTTCTAAGCTCTAAAAAAGGACAAACCAAACACAAACCTGAATTATCCAAATCAGCTAACACTATTTGGTATAATGGCTTGAATACGATTATGGCTGACTTAATTTTAAGAGAAGCAGTGAGAATTTAAAATGGGAGAAGAGGAAGCGGGCGACCACTTTTCCTTCTGAGCCGAGTTGTGCACACCTGTAATCCCAGCGAGGCAGGACAATCAGAAAAAACTGGAGGCCAGCATGGGCAATTTGAGAGACCCTGTCTCAAAATAGGATTAGAATGTGGTTGGGTGGTAGAGCGCCCCTAGGTTCAATCTGAGATTATTGGGCACAGTGGCACAAAAACCAAGGGGGAAAACAAAAGTCGTGTATATGCCTATAATCTCCCCACCCCCAGGAACCTAATTTCAACATCGTCCTGAAAATAATTGGGATTTAACCTAAATAATTTCTACTTTTCAATGGTGTAATCCCAGTGTTGGGGAACCTAAACCAGGAAGATGGCAAATTCCAGGCTAGACTCGGCAATTTAGTGAAACCCTGTCTCAAAAACTAAAAAGGAAAAAAAAAATTAAAGCAAAAAAAATAAAGGAAATAAAAAAATAATAAAAAGGGCTGGGGCCGTAGCTCAGTGGTAAAGCGTCCCTGGGTCTAGTAGCCCACCTTAAACCTCTATTATAGTGAAGTGAGGATTAGGATTAGTGGACCAGGATTAACCCAGAGAGCAGAATTGACCAGGAACAATTTGGAAATTCTCAGGAGAGGCTATTGTGGACTGATTAAGAACAGACTCAGATTTTCAGTGTAGTCCATTTACCTTCAGAAAAAGTGAAAAACTGGCCAATTATCTTAGACAAAACTACATATTGAAGACAAAAAAATAGCATCTAGTATGTGAGTAGATGGGAATAAACTGCTATTTTTTCCCCCCTCTCCATGAAAATGCCATTATTTAGCTGGTTGTGGTGGTGCACGCTTTGGGAGGCTGAGACAGGAGGATCACAAGTTCAAAGCCAGCCTCAGCAATGGTGAAGTGCTAAGCAACTCAGTGAGACCTTGTTTCTAAATAAAAAAAAGTAGGGCTGAGGGTGTGGCTCAGTGGTGGAGTCCCCAAATTCAATCCCTGGTACCAAAAAAAAAAACAAAAAACAAAAAACAAAAAAAACCCCCCCAAACTACATATTGACCATTGCCCTGTTTTCCTTAGCAAGCCCATGAACTTAACAAAAAACTATGGCCTAATGAATAGCTAAGGAAGGATGTACTTTTTCTTTGGTTTCTTTATAAATTGGAAAGTTTTAAAGATTTTTGATGCTGTTTCTGTGCCTTTGGTTTCTACATTTCTATCAGTGGATTGGCAAATCAGGGAGAAACGAAGTCAGTAGACTTTGATCATGTTTCTGTTCTCTTCATGAACCAAACATTTACTATTTTTAAAATTTGTTCTTTAGTAAAGCATGCCAGGGAGTGAGCTACCGCTTGAGCCCATCCCCAGCCCTGTAGTTAATAATTTTAATGGGCTAGTATGTCAGCTTTATCCCAGGGCTTTAATATTAAAGCATTAAAATACTTTACTGAAGACATTTACAAAACCATAATGGAAGCTTAACATGTCTCTGATTGAAAACACAATACTGTCTTTCTACTTTTTTCTTTTCTGGTACTGGGGATTGAACCCCCAGGCACTTTACCACTGAGCCACGTACCCAGCTCCTTTTTATTTTGTGACAGGGTCTCCTGAAGTTGTTGAGGCTGGTCTTGAATTTGTCATTCTCATGCCTTATTCTCCCCATTAGCTGGGATTCTGGATATGTGCACTGTGCTCACTGTATCCAGAATTTTGACTAGCTAGTTTTAGAATTTGAAGATTGAATGATCCATAATGCACAGAAGCTCAAATAATGAGGAATTTTGCACAATATTCTTTTTAATATTTAAAAAAGTAAATATTAAATATCTTAAAAAGAGAGGAAGAAATACAAAGCATTTTGGTTGATTCCACTATAGTCTGTTTTATATAAATCAAAAGAAAAAAAAGATTGTATGACTATACAGGAAACAATGTTAAATGAAATGTAAGGAAATTTTCATGACATCATAGAAGCACTAGCTTGACAGTTTGCTTCTCAATATTTCTCAGAAGACAGAATCCTACTGTGTAGGATTCCTTGTAAAACCAAGAGAAATCTGATACTTTAGAAGCCATCACATAATACCTGAAACAAAACTTAAAATTTAATTACCTAGATATGTTAAAAAGCCCAAGTGCTTTAACAATTACAACAGGTTTTATTTATTTATTTGGTACTAAGGATTGAACCCAGGAGCGTTTACCCACTAAGCCACAATAACAGCCCACTAAACTTTTTAAAAAAAAATATTTATGTTTTAGTTGTAGTTGGATACAATACCTTTATTTATTTTTATGTGGTGCTGAAGATGGAACCCAGGGCCTCGTTTGTGCTAGGTGAGCTTTCTAACGCTGAGCCACAACCCCAACCCTAAACTTGTTCTTTATGGTAGACTAATTCAGTTGCTCTCTGAGGGAAAAAGTAGGAGCTACAATTCCCAATAGTTGTACAAAATACTATACTTGGCCCTAATAATTTTCATCTAATAACTCCTATCTTTGGAACTGAAGTTTTGTTAGGTTTAAATGCCCAGTTTAAAATAATTTTTAAAAAGACAGGCAATATCAATATCAATATAAATAAACAAAATTAGGAAGTGATTGAATATATACTCTAGGTATATTAACAAGTGTCCAAGACTTAAGGACAAAGCTGTCATTTACCCCATAATATAGAGGCAATATCCAGTGAGATGAAATGGAAGTATATTACTGTTCACTTACCTCTCTATATGCCAACTGGTAGAACTATTTGTGTCAGAAGCTTTGGAATTATCTTTCTATAATATATATATATATTTTTTTTTAAGAGAGAGAGAATTTCAATATTTATTTTTCAGTTTTCGGCATTCACAACATCTTTGTTTGTATGTGGTGCTAAGGATCGAACCCGGGCCGCATGCATGCCAGGCGAGCGCACTACCGCTTGAGCCACATCCCCAGCCCCTTTCTATAACATTAAATTTTACAAAAATTATCTGCATTTCACTTATTAATCGCTTTAAGTTCCTTTCACAAACTTTAACAGGAGTCTTTTTAGTGGCCTCAGGGAATCTTTTCAACATAAATTATTTCTCAAGAAAAGGAAATTCTGCTGTAAGCATTAAGACATATACATGGTTCTGCCATATTTATTAAATGACTCTTCAAGTTTTTGATCCTTGTTTCAGGTAGACGATATCCACATTTGTTTGAGGGGAGATGTTATCTTCAGAAAGCTTTTTGTAAATCTAAAATAGAATAGATTTTTATCAGAGGATATAAAGGAAAATAAAACCCATTTATTTTCACATTCTGATTTTCTTCATGCTTCCATTAAATTTACATCATGGATAAAGATTTGTTTTCACATTTGCTGAAGTCCACATTACAAGCTGAACCAGTATGGAATGAGAATCTAAAGGGTTTAGTAGAAGGCCACATGGAATGGCACCTTCAACAAGGCTTTTTCAAGTATGGTCATCACTGTTCATTCAACAAGCACATATTTGAATATCTACTATGAGTAAAACATTATCTTAGGCACTACTTAATTAAACCAATACACATTTTATTAAAAACTGATGTGGAGACTAACGGTGTGGCTTAGTGGTAGAGAATTAGCCTAGCTCTCAGTACCTGCACACTCCCCCCCCCCCCCCCCCCCGCCAAAAAAAAAACCTGAAATGGAGGAGTTTCCTGAATGGTCACTCTGCTTTTGGCTTACACACTGTGAGGTCTCTCCTGTTCAAGGAACTCCTCATTTAATACTACTATCCTCTTTGTACCTTCTTCTAGTTACTATGTCTAACAGAATCTTATCAGTACCTTAATCATTAGATAACTTGATAATTTCCTTGAAATTTCCCCCCTGACTTCTGTGACACTTCCATCTTTCTACTTCCAAGTCTCAAGGATGGTTAAAGTTTTTGTACTTTTTTGAGAACTTTCATAAATGCCAATAGCCTACCTGGTCTCCTTAGACTCTATTTTATTCCTGATCATCTGCCCAGTTTTACTCTTGTAGCTAGAACTACAAATCATGGAATTCCCTTCCTCAGAAGCCTTTGATAACTTTCCTGTTTCTATTTGTAAGCCTAAATTCCTAAGTCTGAAATTCAAGGCTGTTTATGCTTTGGCTTGAGCCTGTCTTCAGATTTATATCTCTTTCCTAACACTTTTTTTTTTTTTCCTGCCAGATTAGCTGTGCTATGCTTTGCTACCTCTGACTGTGCTTTTGCTGCTACTTCAAGAATGAACAATCCTGGGCCAGGCATAGTGGCACATGTCTGTAAATCCAGCTATTCAGAAAGCTGAGGTAGGAGTTACAAATTTGAGACCAGCCTGGACAATTGGTGAGACCCTGTCTCAAAATCAAACAAAAGGGGTTGGGCACATAGCTATAGGTACTTGGCAAAGCACCCTCTGGTTCAATCCCCAGTACATTAAAAAGAAAGGGAAAAAAAAACAAAACTCTGGGCGGAGGAGTGTAGCTCAGTGTTAAGAGTGCCTGCCTATACTCTGATTTCTCTTTAGATTGTATAGAATCTTTTACCTTTTTCCTAGTGTTTTTGCCTAGCACTTACAAGGTCCTGAGTTTGATTCCCAGCATCCCAAACAAACCAAAACCCAAAACAAAAAAACCCTACCAAAAACCAAAACAAACAAACAAAAAAACCCCTTTGCCTTTTTCTAATGATGTGCCTTTATCATCAAATCTCTGCTTGTGAAATTCCTATTTATACTTCAAGAAATGGTATATTGGCATTGAGGATCAGAATATTTATCTATTTTTGTGGTACTGGAAATTGAACCCAGGGATTCATAGATGCTAAGCAAGTGCTCTACCACTGATCTACACCCTCATTCCAAGAATTAGAATTCTTATAAAAGCTCATTGAAAGGAGTTCAAATGCCATCCTTTTCATCTGAATTGTCAGACTGATTCAGATCGATTTCTCTTAGCATCTTGCATTGCTTTCTTTTGTAACAAGACAGTACTACTTACAGGCACAAAAACATGTTATGGCATTAATCTTGTATAATTTATTTTTGTGTTCATCAAAGTACTGACACATAGAAAATGTTTAATAAAACTCGGTGCAGTAGTGCATGCCCATAATCCCAGAGACTCAGAGGTTTAGGCAGGAAGATCATGAGTTTGAGGCCAGCCCTAGCAACTTAGTGAGGCCCTAAGCAATTTTAGTGAGACCCTGTCTCAAAATAAAACGGGCTGGTTATGTAGCTCAAAAAATTGAAACTTTCCAGGTGGGTGGTACATGTCTACAATTCCTGTGATTTAGGAGCCTGAGGTAGGAGGATCATCGAGTTCAAAGCCAATCTCAGCAACTTCGACCATGTCTCAAAATAAAAAATAAAAAGGGATGGGGAGGTGGCTCAGGTAAAGCACCTCTGGGTTCAATCCCCAGTACTAGGAAAAATTGTTTAATAAATATATGTTGGGGTTGGGGATGTGGCTCAAGCGGTAGCGTGCTCGCCTGGCATGCGTGCGGCCTGGGTTCCATCCTCAGCACCACATACAAAGATGTTGTGTCCGCCGAAAACTAAAAAATAAATATTAAAAAACTCTCTCTAAAAAAAAATTATATATATATGTATATATATATATATATATATACATATATATATATATATATTGAACCAAATTAAAGAACCTCAATTTTTTAAAAAATAAAGATACATAAAATTTATTAGTAAATTTCTGCAGGGTGTGGAGGCATATACCTGTAATCCCAGTGACATGGGAGGCTGAGGCAAGAGGATTTCAAGTTTGAGACCACACTTAGCAATTTAGTGAGACCCTGTCTCAAATAAAAAACATAAAGGACTGGGGATGTAGCTTAGTGGCAGGGTGCCCTGCATTTGATCTCCAGTAACAAAAAAACAAAAAAATTAAAAATTAAAATTTGAGGAGAGGCAAGGATGAGACCTCAAATATTGATCATTGGCTGGATGCTTTACACTACTCATAAAATATAAGATTAAATAAAAGGGAAAACCATTGTCTTACCACTCTTCTTGAGAAGTTCTCCTTTTCGTGATTTATCCAGGTTTTCAAGAAACTGTTCAAATACTTTCACATACGGTGCCAGACTGGTCTTCTTATAATCTAAATTATGAAGCAAACATTAGAATTAGCATGTTGGTAGCAAGAATAACATGAAAATTTAAGTTTCTTTCTTTCTTTCTTTTTGTACCAAGGATTGAACTCAGAGGCACTCAACCACTGAGTCACATCCCCAGTCCTATTTTTGGTATTTTATTTAGAGACAGGGTCTCACTTAGTTGCTTAACACCTCGCTTTTTGCTGAGGCTAGCTTTGAACTCGCCATCCTCCTGTCTCAGCCTCCCAAGATGCTGGGATTACAGGTGTGCAACACTGCGCCCTGCAACAAAAATTTAGGTTTCTTGTAAGAATTCTCTAAGGCTGTGGGTAGAGTTCAGTGGCAGAGCTTTTGCGTAGCATACATGAAGCCCAGGGTTTGATATTTTTCTCTTTTTTTTTTTTGGTACAGAGGATTGAACTTGGACACTCGACCTCTCGACTCCTGAGCCACATGCTCAGCCCTATTTTGTATTTTATTTAAAGATAGGGTCTCACTGAGTTGCTCAGTGTCTTGCTATTGCCAAGTCTGGCTCTGAACTTGGGATCCTTCTGCCTCAGCCTTCCAAGCCTCTGGGATTACAGGTGTGTGCCACCATGCCCAGTTAGGGTTTGATATCCTTTTTTTTTTTTTTTTTAAAAGAGAGAGAGAGAGAGGGAGAGAGAGAGAACTTTTTTATATTTATTTTTTAGTTTTCGGCGGACACAACATCTTTGTTTGTATGTGGTGCTGAGGATTGAACCCAGGCCACACACATGCCAGGCGAGCGCGCTACCGCTTGAGCCACATCCCCAGCCCAGTTTGATATCTTAAAACAAAATCAAAGCAACAAAAAACAGGTAATATTCAAATTAAGAAATGTTAAAGTAATAGATGCACATTGTTAAAAGAGAAACACAGTGCTATCAGCATTATTATGGGAAAATTAGAAGCCTCCTATCCTAATTCTGACCTTCTGGTCCTCTCAAATGCCGAATGTCTTCTCTGATATAAGGGGGGTGACTCAAAATGGGGTAGGGAGGAAGAGCATGGGAAAAAGATTACCTCTTGATAGGGAAAAGAGGTGGGAGGGAAAGGGAGGGAGAAGGGGAATTGCATGGAAGGTGGAAGGAGACCCTCATCGTTATACAAAATACATGTAAGATGTAAGAGGAAAAAAAAAAAAAAGAATAGCACCACCTTAGATTGGGTACAGAGAAGTGATGAAAGGGGAGGGGAGGGGATGGGGGGAAAGGAAAGATAATAGAATAAAATAGATATTACTATTACTGTGTGTATATACGTGACTGCATGACCAATGTGATTCTGTAACCTTACACTCAAAAAAATGAGAAATTATATCTCATCTGATTCAAATATATGATAAGGTCATTGTACTGTCATGTGTAACTAATTAAAACAAACAAAAAATAAAAAAAATTTTTTTGTTTTTAGTTGTCAATAGATGTTTTTTTATTTATATGTGATGCTGAGAATTGAACCCTGGGCTTTACACATGCCAGGAAAGTGCTCTACCATTGAGCTATTACCCCAGTCTTTTTTTTTTAGTATTTTTTTTGTTGTTGTCGATGGATATTCATTCATTCATTCATTCATTCATTGTGTTACTTAAACCTAGTGCCTCACATATACCAGGCAGGCATCTTCCACTGAGCTACAACTCCAGCCCTGGCAATAACTTTTAATAAATAACTACTTCCATTCTTATTCACCAATCCAAGGCCATTTTTCCTTGTTTTGGAAGTTGTCTCCCCCTCACACACACACTTTGGGGGACGGAGAGTGCAGTGAGGCCCAAAAGTGCTTAGTTTAATTCTCAATATTCCAAACTTTTAAAATTATGTACCTCTGTATTGGTTCTGTTTTAATGACTGTGCTAAGCCTTTTCAGTAAAGGGCTCATTTTTGGAATGTTTTCCTATATAATTGGGACAACTTCTTCCTCCATTTGTTTGTTTTCTTTCTGAAACTCCTATAGACAGTCAGTAGTTCTTAACCAAGTCCACCAGTTTTCTTTATCTTTTTGCTTCTTAAAATCACTACCACCATGTCTTTTTTTTTGTTTGGTACTGGGAATGGAACCTAGGAGCACTCTATCGCTGATCCACCTTCCCAGTCTTTTTCATTTATTTTGAGACAAGATCTCACTAAGTTGCACACCTGGAACTTGAGAACCCCTGCCTCAGCCTCCTGAATTGAAGTGATGGAATTATACAGGTGTGCATCACTGTACCTGGTTCTAGCACATCTTTTTTTGTACTACTTTCTGGGAAGTCTCCTTGACTTTTCCAAGTCCTTTATTAGCTTTTATTTTCATGATTGATTTCTTTCTTTCTTTTCTGGTACCAGGGATTTAACCTAGGGGCGCTTAACCACTGAGCCACATTTTGTGCCCCTTTTTATGTTTTACCAGAGATAATCTTGCTGAGTTGCTCAGTGCCTTGCTAAGTTGCTGAGTTTGGCTTTGAACTCATGGTCCTCCTACCTCAACCTCCCAAGTCGCTGAGATTATAGGTGTGTACCACCACACGAGGCTTCCTGATTGTTTTCTAAGAGCTCTTTCTTGTTCTCTGAGTATTTTTTCTTTTCAAAGCATTCTGATTTTGTTCATGGATGTACTATTCATAGTTTTTTTTTTTTTTTCTTTCTTGCAGTATTGGGGATTGAATTTAGGGCCTTATGCATACTAGGTAAATGACCTACCACTCAGCTATACCCTCAGCCTTTTAAAAATTAAATTAAATTAATTGGTTTTAGTACCAGGGATTGAACCAGAGGTGCTTTACCACTGAGCTATATCCCTAACCATTTTTATTTTTTACGTTTGGCGCTGGAGATTGAACTCAGGGGCACTCAACCACTGAGCCACATCCCCAGCTCTTTTTTTAAATTTGAGGCAGAGTCTTGCTAAGTTGCTTAAGGCCTCACTGAGTTGCTGGTATTACAGGCATGAGCCACTGTGCCCATCTCTTATTATTTATTTTAAAGCTTTTTTTTTTTTTTTTGGTAGCCATAGATGGACAGAATACCTTCATTTTATTTGTTTATTTTTATGTGGTGCTAAGGATCAAACCCAGTGCATCACACATGCTAGGCAAGTGCTCTGCCACTGAGCTATAGCCCAGCGCTTATTTTTTTATTTGAGACAGGGTCTCGCTAAATTGCTGAGGCTGGCTTTGAATTTATGATCCTTTTACTTTAGCCTCTTGAGTCACTGGGATTATAGGTGTGAGCCATTGTGCCTGGCTCTAATTTTTTTTTTATTTATTTAGTTTTGGGGCTGGGGATTGAACTCAGAGGCACTTGACCACTGAGCCACACCCCCAGCCCTATTCTGTAATTTATTCAGACAGGAGTTGCTTGGTGCTTTGCTTTTGCTGTGTTAATTTTATTTTGATACAGGGCCTCACTAGATTGCCCAGTCTGACTTCAAACTTGTGATCCTTGTGTGACTCAGCCTTTGGATAGCTGGTATTGCAGTTTCGTGCCACTGTATCATGCTTAGACTTTCCTTTATTCCTTCCATTTTCTGTTTTTCTGAGTTACTTTTCCCAGTTATTCTTGTTTTTCATGTTGGAGACTTTGTTCAAATATCTTAAATAGCATCCTTATAAATACTTTACAAATTTTAATGGTACTGTTTTAGTATTATGTCAAAGCTAGAATAGATGAAGCAATATTTGATCTTGGATTCTGAAAGAAGGGTAACAATATTTGACCACAAAATAAATCAGAGATCACAGATCTGGAATGTTCAGTATAGAAGTCATCAGGTACATCTGGCTATTTAAAAAAAAAATAAATAAGAAATTCAGCTTCCCAGTCACTCTAGCCACATCTTGAGTGTTCAAAAGTCACACATGGCTAGTGATTACCATATTGGGTACTAAAAATATGTAACATTTCCATTATTACAGAAAGTGCCATTGGAGGGGTTGGGGATATGGCTCAGTGGTACAGAGCTTGCCTAAGGTACACAAGGGGCTGTTTTAATCCCCCAGTACCACTGAAGAAAAAAAAAAAAGTGCCATTGGATTCTATTGTCAGAGAGCACCTTTGGGGTGTTAGTACAGAAGATCTGACTTCCATTAAGGAAGATTCAGAAATTCTTTATTAAAATTCTTGAATATATAATTCAATCAACAGTTTAGACATATATCTACCATAAAACCATCTGAATACAACAAAAATAAAAGATCAAGAGTATGGCACATATAGTATATGTTAAATATAAATAACTTTTTTTAAAAAAATATTTTTTAGTTTTAGGTGGACACAATATCTTTATTTTATTTTTATGTGGTGCTGAGGATTGAACCCAGTGCCTCACACTTGGTAGGCAAGTGCTCTACCACTGAGCCACAACTCCAGCCCCAAATATAAACAGCTTTTAAAGAGATAGATTCAAACAATTATCAGCACTAGTTGACAATCTTGCAATATAGATCCCAGCATTTAAAAATTGCTTAGTAAATGTGTATTGAAATAAATTGGACTCAGTAACACCACTTGGGCAACTGATGAATGAAACACTCCTGTAACATGTTAATGAGCTGATTTCAGGATAAACACTGGCCCAGACTGGTCTGAATATAAGGAGAATTGCTTACTGTAGTACAGACAGATAATCTATATAAAAAGCTGTGTTAAGTTGAAGTGTCAATATATTAACCTAGGGCTGGCGATGTGGCTTAAGTGGTAGTGCACTTGCCTGGCATGCATGCAGCCCCGGGTTCGATCCTCAGCACCACAAACAAAGACATTGTGTTCGCTGAAAACTAAAAAATAAAAACATTAAAGAAAAAAAAATATATTAACCCACCTTTGGTTCTATGTTTGACATCAGATTCAGCTTCAGTCTCCTCTTTTCCCTTTTCATTAGTAAAAATGACATCCAGTTCATGGCAGATGGAGCTACAAGTAACAAGTAACAGAATATGATAATTTTAAGTTGGTTCCTGGTATTACCCAGCATATGCTAGCACATGAATCCCATAAGATGTTCTGTGAAAAAAATATGTGGCTGGGCCAGGGTGAAGCTCAATGGTAGTACATTTACTTACCTAGCATGCACAAAGCCCCAGATTCAATTCCCAATACCACACACACACCCACCCACCCCCATACACACACAGTGGCAATACATCCTTATCTCTTCTTAGAGTTGTTCTTGTACACTTTTATACTAAAGACTGGGAAATCTTCTAGTAAAGAACCACCCCGCCCCTCGCCACCTGTTCTTTTTTTTTTTTTTTTAGTGCTGGGGATCGAACCCATGCTATACATAAGCTAGGCAAGTGCTCTGCCAGTGGGCTACATTTCCAGCTCTAAAAAGATTTAAAATATGTTTAAGCACTTCCAGATTTATTTTTGGTGTTGGGGATTGAACCCTGGGCCCTACCAATAAGCTAAATCTCCAGGATTCCAAGACTTATTTGACCTTATGTTTTCCTTGCAAAATAGCTGGAAAAACTTATAATTGCTCTATTATACATCATCATTATATCTCAGAACCAAGTATCTCTATAACCAAATATACCATTTCCATTCGGCTACCTCTCTAAGTAGGGATCTAACATAACCCACTTCAAATCCAGAACAGTGTTCATAAACAAATAAGGAATGATCAATGATTTGAAACATACCTTATGGTTGGAACAGTAAATGGATCAAACTGATCCACTTTCTGTAAATCAATAGGCACAGAAATTCGACCTAAAAGAACCAGAAATTATAAATGATTTAATGTTGAATACAAATCATGAGCTGTTCCTTTCTTTAAGAACACAAAATTTTATTTAGGAAAGCAGAGTCATATTCAAAGGAGAATATGAGCCATCTCAAAAATGGGAAACTTTTCAGATAAAACAAGGAATACATATTCAAAGAGAATGCAGGGTGTATCTCCTGAAGGAGATAGCCTTTGAGTTATTTTTGGTTAAAATTTTACAAATTAGACTTATCTGTTAAGAACAATGTTTAGAAATATAAATTACTTTCACATTGGCTGTACCTCTTGTTTTTCTTAAAAAATGGTTAACAGGGGGTGCTGGGGATATAGCTCAGTTGGTAGAGTGCTTGCCTTGCATGCACAAGGCCCTGGGTTCAATCCCCAGGACTACCCCCCCCCACCAAAAAAAGTTAACAATGGTGGCTGGGGTGTGGCTCAGAGGTAAAGTGCTTGCCTCCCATGTGTGAGGCACTGGGTTCCATCCTCAGCACCACATAAAAGTATATAAACAAAATAAAGACACTGTGTCCATGTACAACTACTATATATATATATATATTTTTTTTAAATGGTTAACAATAGCTCACATCCATAGCCCTGGCAAACTCAAGAGGCTGAGGCAGAAGGATGGCAAGTTCAAGGCCAGCCCTAGCAACTTAGTGAGGCCCTGTCTCAAAAGTAGGGTCGGTTTCATGTATAACAAATTAGAATTGAAAAAAAAAAAAAAAGAGCTGGGGATGTTACCTAGTGGTAAAGTGTCCCTGGGTTCAATCCCAGTACAAAAATAATGTAAAACAGGGGCTGGGGATATAGCTCAGTTGGTAAAGTGCTTGCCCCAGGTTCAATCCCTAGCACCACAAGAAAACAAAACAAAAACAAACATAAAACAAAAACAAAACCCCAAAACCCCACAAAAAACTGGTGAAGAATGTTCAGCTATTTTTAAGTTGTCCTTGTTTTTCCTTTTATTTCTATATTTAGACTTTTTTTTTTTTTTGGGCGGGGGCGGGTGTGTGTGTGTGTGTGTGTGTGTGTGTGTGTGTGTGTTAACCAGGGATTAAACTCAGCGGCACTCAACCACTGAATCACATCCCCAGGTATATTACAATTTTTTTTTGTAGTTGTAGATGTACAGAATTACTTTATTTTATTTTTGTTTTATTTTTATGTGGTGCTAAGGATCTATCCCAGAATCTCAATGCATGCTAGGCAAGAACTCTGCCGCCAGCTTCAGCCCTAGCCCCAATTTTGTATTTTATTAGAGATAGGGTCTCACTGAGTTGCTTAGAGCCTCGCCATTGCTGAGGCTGGCTTTGAACTTACAATCTTCCTGTATCAATCAGCCTCTTAAGTCACTGGGATTACAGGTGTATGCCACCGTGCCTGGCTATATTTAGAAATGTTTAATGACTGGGTATGGTGGCACATACCTGTTAATTCCAGCTACTTGAGAGGTTGTGGCAGGAGGATTGTTAAGTTTGAAGCCAGCCTTAGCAACTTAGTAAGATGTTATTCCAAAATAAAAAATAAAAAGGGCCTGGGCTAGGATTTTAGATCCTAGAGAGCCCCTGAGTTCAATCTTTAATACTCAGGAGAGGAGGAGGGAATAAAATGATGAAAAATTCCATATTAAGTTCAGAACAATCTCAAATCTTGAGAGTCCATAAAATGGAAAATAGATAGAAATAGTGATTTGACTTTTCATTGAGATAAATAAAAATACACCTATATGTTAGACATCTTTAGAAAGCATTCTGGAAATAAAATAGTTAATTGTGCATAATGACATTCTGGTCAATCATGGGCTGTATATAAATTGGTGATCCTAGGAGATCCTATTGTCTGGTGCTATCACAGCTTAGTTATGTAAATATCCACTGTGATATTTGTACAAGAACAATTTCTTAGAAGGTATCCCTGTTGTTAAATGATGCTTAACCTTTGATAGCATTATCTTGTCTATTTTTTTTTGTAGGGGGGGTATTTGGGGATTTAACCCAGGGGCAATTTACCACTAAGCCACATCTCTAGCCATCCCCCCCTTTTTGGGGCACCAGGGATTGAACTCAGGAGCACTTAATCACTGAGCCACATCCCCAGCCCTTTTTTGTATTTTATTTAGAGACAGGGACTCACTGAGTTGCTGAGGCTGGCTTTGAACTCATGATCCTCCTGCCTCAGCCTCCTGAGCTACTGGGATTGCAGGCATGCGCCTCCACACCCAGCCCTAGTCCTTTTAATTTTTAAATTTCGAGACAAGGTCTCCTAAGTTGCTGAGGCTAGTCTTGAACTTGAAATCCTCCTGCCTAAGCTTCCTGAGTCACTGGGATTATAGGTGTGTGCCACTCACCTTACTCTTTTATGATAGCTACACCTGAGATACAACATACAATTCATCATATCTCAAAAATTATATAATGAATCTAAAGAATGTCAGATGAGTAACAAAAAAAGGGAACTGGAAGTTGTTATTTGAAGATAGAGTAAAAGTGGCTACTTGATATGAAAAGGGAAAGGATATAATAAAAATATATTGTGGGCTGGGGATGTGGCTCAAGCGGTAGCGCACTCGCCTGGCGTGCATGCGGCCCGGGTTCGATCCTTAGCACCACATACAAAGATGTTGTGTCCGCCAAAAAAAACCCTAAAATAAATAAATAAATATTAAAAAAAAATATTGTGAGCTACTTGGGATCCTGAGGTAGGAGGATTGCAAGTTCAAGGCGAATCTGGGCAAATTACTGATACCTATCTGGGTGTGTGGGGGTGGAGGGCAGTGGAGTGGGAGTTGCAGATTTAGCTCAGTGATGGATCACTTGCTTAGCCATGTGCCATGCCCAGGCACTGGGTTCAATCCCCAGTATTGAGTTAAAAGAGAAAAAGGAAAAAAAAAAAAAAAGGTGTATGCTTATGAGTGAACATGATTAATTACCCATATGAGAATGTGGGGATACCCACTGAAGTTTAAAATGCATATTAAATTAATAATAATAAGCTTATTGCCAAAGAAGCTAAAAACACACAGTTGGCAGGTTTGAAGAAGGGGGCCATATAAATGTATGAACTATATCAGTATATATTATTTTTCTTAACATTTATTTTTTAGTTGTTGTTAGACACAATACCTTTATTCTGTTTACTTATTTTTATGTGGTACTAAGGATCAAACCCAGGACCTTGCACACGCTAGGCAAGTGCTATACCGCTGAGCCACAACCCCAGCTCTCATTATATATTCTTAAAGGAAACTAGGCAGTTTGAAAGAATTGAATGTGTGAATGTGTGCCAATCTTCTAAGCACTTCACATTTTAGATCTTCATGATAACTCATTGAGATAGATATTTTTAATCTTCATTTTATTTTATTTTAAGATAGGGTCTCACTGTGTTGCCCAGGCTAATCTTGAACTTCTGGGTTCAAAATTGATCAAGTAGCTAAAACTACAGATATGTGCAACCAAACCAATCTTTAATATCAATTTGAAAGATGAGAACACCAAAACCTTACAGAAAGGTTAATTTGCCTAAGATCTCACAGCAAGTGGCAGAATTGGATTGTTGACATTAAAGAGGACAACTATATCCTTCTCTATTAACAAGTCCCTTGGTTAGACGGAACAAAGTTTTATGCTAATATAATCACTTTTATATCAATTTAAAGTCAATTTCAGTCCATCAAATATTATATAAGAGAAATATGAAAGAATAAAGCTAAATCATAAACAAAAACAAACCTGAAAAATGCAGCATAGTGGATTAAGAGCTGAATTCTGCTGGGAGTGGTGGTACACACCTATAATTCCTAATGTGGGAGGCTGAGGCAGGAGGATGGCAAGTTTGAGACTAGCCTCTATAACTTAGAGCCTATCTCAAAATTAAAAGTAAAAAGGGATAGGGATATGGCTCTGTGGTAGAGTGTCCCTGGGTTCAATCCCAAGTAAGGCAAAATCAAAAACAAATAACCCCAACAAAACTATTTTGTTCCCAGCACTGACAAAATTTGTTTTATGATTTTGGATAAGTCAGTTTAACCTACTGGGACTGAGTTTTCTCATCTACAATGAGAGCTGTTGTCCTCCAACACTAAGCCTCAGAAACTCAACTGAAAAACATTAACATAGTAGAAATTCATCTGGTAGCTACTTTAACTGATAGTGTTAAAAAAAAAAAAAAAAAAAAAGCTAGGTATGTAGCTTAGTGGTAGAGTACTTGCCTGGCATGAGCAAAGCTCTGGGTTTGACCCCTAATACACACCTGTGTGCATACACACAAAGTACAGAAGAAACTAGCTAATAGAGTAATACTTCTACCTTTAATGTCACAGACATGTATTCATACCTAATGATGTGCTTGCTAAAACAAAAATAACTTACTTTTCTTTTAATTTTCCTTACTTTCTTTATATTGTACCTGTTTTTGGATGAACGCTAAAAGGGCTCTTCAGTAAGTGATTGATTCCTTTGCTAACGTTGATATCCAGCCGTGGAAAACAGTACTGGAGCATAATCTCCCACTCTAGCCAGGGTCCACATTTGTCATTTTTGATATTCTAAAAGCAGATACAAGGCCAGCATGGGAATTAGTAGGAACTTTTGAGTATTTCTTTAAGGAAGATTAAAAAAAAAGTTATTGAATCATTTTTAACTGATGAGCAAAATAATGAGAACTTAATTAAGAATCTCATCATCAAATCTGTAAATAGATTTGAATGGAATATACCTGATTCGTGCTGGCTACTCTCTTCAAATACTCCCATCTCTGAAGTGAACTGTGAGACTTTTGGAAGTTTTTTTGAAGATCTTCATGAATAGGTGACGATCATTAAAGAACACACTCATTTAGGGTACATCAGTGAACAACTTAAGTTTTTAGATGTATCATTACAAGAATATCCAAAGTTTGCACATATATAGAAATAGAAAGTAACTATTACTGTCTTCTTCTTTAATACTTTTAGTTGCAGATGGACACAATACATTTATTTTGTTTGTTTAGTTTTTATGTGGTGTTAGGGATCAAATGCAGGGCCTCACACATGCTAGACAAGTGTTCTGCCACTGAGCTACCATACCAGCCCTCTATTATGGTCTTCTAAAACATAATGTTAAACACTTACATTGAAAAATTGTAGATATGGTTTGGGAATATAGCTCAGTGCTAGAGTACTTGCCTAGCATGTGCAAAGTCCTGGGTTAAATCTCCATCCCTGTAAAAAACAACAAAAAGTAAAGATATAACAGAAAGAACGCTAATTATAAGGTATAATGTAAAAGCTTGTCCTAGTTTGCATATATTTAGACAAAGTGATTCTGCATTCTTTAGCCATTAATTCTAGAACCACATTCCAAAATGAGGAAGGTGATTTACAAAATGACCCCATTTCTTATTATATTCCAGACTAAAGATACAAAAACATAGAAAAACAGGAGCTATTTGGGGTAAAAAAATAAATAAAAATTAAAAAACCTTATAAATATATGAGGGTATGCAAGCAGAACACGTAATATCACAGATGATATAACTAGCTCACATAAAAATGGTCTCAGGAAAGGATATCCTCAGGAACAAGGGCTAAAATCTTATCCCAGCTTTCTTTATTTTCAAGAATATCTTGATCAACCAAGGCATACTCTTCAAAGTATTTTTTTATTATGTTTATAGATTTCCTGTGGGAAGAAAAGTAACAACAAAGTTCCAATACGATTAACAACACATATAACACTATTGCCATTGGGTGGGAGGTTACTGCTTATTTTCCCTGAATTTCTAGAGCTTAACTAGGTTAAATGATGCTTATAACTCTTTGCTGGTTTATGAGAATTAAAACAAGAAACTTGAAGGCAAAAAAAACCTAGCATAGTACCTGGCACAGAATAGATATTTAAGAAATGCTTTCCAATTCTTCCTTTTTTATGGTACTGGGGATTGAAACCAGTATGCATGTTAGGTGAGTACTTTACCACTGAACTATGTGCCCATTCCTTTTTATTTTGAGGCAGGGTATCCTCAACAACTTAGGAGGCTAAGGCAGGAGGATTTTAAGTTCAAGGCCAGCTTGGGAAACTTAGCAAGCCCTGTCTCAATATTAAGAATAAAAAGAGCTGTGAATGTAAGTCAGTGGTAGAGTGCCCCTGGGTTCTAGTCTCAGTTCTGGGGGGAGGCGGGGTACAGGTGGGGAAGAAGAAAAAAGAAAAAAAAAATACCCAGCAGTGAAAACTGATAGCAAGATAATTTTAAAAGCACATGCAAGTAAATTAGATACACTTAAAACTGCATGGGGTCTTTTCCAACAGACCTGACAAAAGGATGAATTTTTTCATTTAGGTGAACTTTCTTTCTGACATCTTGGCCACCCTGAAAAACAAACCATCAAGAAGAAATTTATACTGACACATGAAAAATTAATGTGTCCTATTATAAATTCAAAGAGATTGGCTAAATTTCTGTCAACAAACAGAAGCCTGGATGCTATTTTATATCATCTCAATATCTGTAGTTTTCTGAGTTAACTTTACTTGACAAATGAATAAAAGTAAATTAATCTTTTTTTTTTTTTTTGTCACAAAGGAGAATACTTACAGCAAAATAGGAAATATTGTAAAAAGGTAGCTGTTATGATTTTAAATGATCATTAGTAACATCATCTACTCTGGGATGAGAAGTCTATGAAAGATAGTTTAATTTGTTATTAAACATACCAGGCTTAGTAATGGCTAGTAAACAAGAAATGTAAATTACAATTAAGAGGATCTTACCTTTACAAGACTCAAATACTCAACTATCCCAGAACGTACTGCAGAGGATAGCTTTCTAACTGATTCATCACAAACCCAACAATGAACACCTCTCCTTCCAGAATATACCCAGAGCCGATGTTTAAATCCAAAGTCCTCTGAAGAAGGGAAAAATAACAGGTTTTAAGACAAATCTATAAAACTTCTAGTTCTTGGGCACTTCTTTATATGTGTATGTGAACACACATATTAAGTTATAGGTGGACACAATACCTTTTTAAATTTTTATGTGGTGCTGAGGATCAAACTCAGCACCTTATGCATGCTAGGTGAGTAATCTACCACTGAGCTACAACCCAGCCCCTCTTGTGCACTTCTTTTTTTTAAAACTGTTTTTTAGTTGTCAATAAACCTTTATTTTATACATGTGGTGTTGAGAATCGAACCTAATGCCTCACACATGCTAGGCCAATGGTCTACCACTGAGCCACAACCCCAGCCCCTCTTGTGCACTTCTTCTTCTTCTTTCTTTCTTTCTTTTTTTTTTTTTTTTGGTACTGGGGATTGAACTCAGGGGCACTCAACCACTGAGCCACATCCCCAGCCCTATTCTGTATTTTAGAGATAGGGTCTCACTGATTGCTTAGTGCCTGACAGTTTCTTTTTAAAAATATTTTATTTATTCAGTTAGTTAGTTTTAGGTGGACACAATATGTTTACTTTATTTTTATGTGGTGTTGAGGATCGAACCCAGTGCCCCACACATGCCAGGCGAGCACGCTACTGCTTGAGCCACATCCCCAGCCCAGTGCCTGACAGTTTCTGAGGCTGGTTTTGAACTCGTGATCCTCTTGCCTCAGTTTCCCAAGCGCTGGGATTATAGGTATACACCACTGTGCTTGGCTTGTGCACTTCTTTAAGCTTCATTTTTTAAAACCTCTTTTCCACTCATGTGCTTATTTAACCGTATTAAATTACCTGTAGTTTCCTGTGCCCCCCATGTTCTTGCTTTTATGTCTGTACCCATCCTGATCTCTCTTCCAGGAATTTCTTTATGCCGCAGCACTTTTGTTTCTCCCTGACCAACTGCCATTTATCTTTAAATAAGCCTAGGAATATTAAGTGTTACTATGTTTAAAGTATTTAGAATAGCACATAGTATACAATAAGCCCTCTATGTAAGAGTGATCATTATCATCATCACCTCTTCTGGGAAGATTTTTCTGACCCAATCTCTTCCTATTCTTTTTTTTTTTTGGAGATAGGGTCTCACTGTGTTGCACAGGCTAGTCTTGAATTCACAATCCTCCCACTTTAGTTTCCCAAGTAGCTGGGATTACAGACACACATCATGGAGGTTGGCTTCTCTTCCCATTCCTGTATGTACTCCTGATGTTTTAGATCCTCATAGCTCCCTTTGCACATTACTTAATACAAATATAATCCTCAATTTTCTTATATGTCTCCTTCTTGTATATATTGTAACCTATTTGAGGTTAAGAATTATTGTCTTTACATTTTTATCACCTAGAACAGCACCTAGCACAGAGTTGCTCACCAGAGGACTGAAATGGAAAAAAAAAAACATACACAGACACACACAACGGTTTGTTTAATAGCTGTACAAAAGTTTTCACTACAGCTGGGATGGTGTTGTACCCTTGTAATTCCAGCTACTCTGGAAGCTGAGGCAGAAGACACAAGTTCAAGGCCAGCCTTAGCAACATAGTGACACTGTGTCTGAATATAGAAAATAAAAAGGGCTGGGGATGTAGCTGAGTTGTAGAGCATCCCTGGGTTCAATCTTCAGTACCTACTTCCACATATACAAAGTTTCCACTACAACTTTATCCCCCGCCCCCGCCCCCGCCCCCCCCCAGTATTGAGGATTGAATCCAGGGTCACATGCATGCTAGACAACATTCTATCACTTAGCTACATCGCCATTTTGAGACACAGTTTGCTAAGCCCAGGTTGGCCTTGAATTTATTATTTCTTTGTCTCAGCCTCTTGAGTAGTTGGAATTGCAGGTGTATGCCACAGTGCCCAGGCGACTTTATTTATTTATCTATTTATATAAATTTATTTATTTTTTAATGTGGTACCGAGGTTCAAACCCAGTGCCTCACCCATGCTAGGCAATTGCTCTATGACTGAGCCACACCCCCAACTTAATTTTTATCTTTTATTCTTTTTCCTCATGTTTCAAGGAAACATATTAGAAATATATGAAATTTGATTACAGAATACAGAATTCAGAGGGAAACAAATTCTTGCGTTTGACACCACTCAGACACTCCTGATACTTACCCTTTAATGCTCGGTCAATGATACGGATGGCCATTGTCATGAGGGTCCAGCACTTAGAACATATGTCTGCAGAACTAGAGCAAAGTTATCATTACTCAGTGTCAGTGATATCACTTACCCCAACAGCAAGGTCCATGGTACTTACCTACAGCATCTCCGCACATCATCATAATCTGTCATGTCAATGTCAAACACCAGTTCTTTTTCCTGAGCCTGGAAAGCTCCCAGCTTCACTGTATTGTGTTGACTGGGCTACAAATATAAAATATTCATTCGTTTCCTTATGAGCTGCTATGTTGTTAAGTCTGCTATTTTTTTTACTCATAAGGGAAATAAGGGCCAAAGAAAAACTAAGAAACCATATACTTACTACTGACTTACACTCCTAGCCCTTTATATTTTGAGACAGGGTCTTGCTAAATTGCCCAGGCTAGTCATGAGGATTACAAGTGTATACCACTATGTTTGGCTCAGTGCTTGTATTTTTAAGGAAGGGATGAAGGGCATCTTTGTTTTGTTCATTCATCCACCAAGTATTCATGTACTCTCTCTGCCAGGTACTATTCTGGATATACTCAGGATATACCAGGTGAGAGAAGTGGCAGGTTGTAGTAAGCCTTGTTGAGAAGATACTATTTGAGCAAGACTTAAAAGAGGTGAGAGAATGAACAAAGTAGATCCTGGGGAAATGGATTCTAGGCAGGAGAAACAGCTTGAGCAAGGGCCAGTGTGGCAGGATTGGAACAAGTGAGGAAGGGAAAAGAGCTTTTGGTGGGAATGAAGTGGAATCAGAGTAAGATTCTGAGCAGAGGGACCACATAATCTGAGTTGTTTTAAAAGGTTCACTCTGCTGTGTTGAGAATTGACTCCAGAATCTGCAAAGAGAAACTCAGCACAGTAATTCTGATGAGATGATAATGATGGTGACAATGACAGCATTGGTAATGCTGTCTGGATTTAGCTATACATTATGGTAGAGCCAAAGGGATTTACTCCCATACTGGAAGCAGTATGGGAATGTGAGACAGGAATCAAGAAAAGTCTAATGCTGAAAGAGAATGTAATTCTCTTTTATTTTCCTCTCTTAAACCATGGTGACTTCCTCATTTAGCTGTTTAGCTAGATACTCAATTTTTTTTTGTCCTAATGAGAATGCAGTTTATTTTCACTCTGTAGAGTGCCAAACAAACAAAAAGATTACAATCCACTTGCAAAAACAGTTAAAAAGTGTGGATCTTCAAATACAATAAACTCTAATTTTAAAACTCTGGGGGCACCAACCCATCGTTGGTTTACAAAACAAAAGAACAATGTATATAAAAATTTTTTTCTTACTCTGTGGGAATACACCGCGCCTATATCAATCTTGTATGGATTCATTTTCTGCATCTCCTTTTCCAGATCACTCTGGTTATTGAAGGATTGGTAACGAATATAAATGTCGTCTTTCAACGTAAATGAAAATTCACGGTGTTGAAAGTAATTCTTTACCACTGCAAAGTAAGTGTACACTTTAAAATTAATTCAGTACTTTGTTCAGCTCAGGGCTTTATGACACTAGCCAAAGGGAAGATTTTTTTTTTCATTTTTAAAATTTTAATTTGTTGTATATGACAGCAGAATGCATTACGATTGGCAAGATATTTTTAATGAGGCCTCTGTGCACAGCACTGTTCAGATGTGACAGGGTCCCTAGTTTGAAGGGATTTACTATCCCACATTTGCTAGGGAACAGGAAAAATGTGCAGAAATATTTTAAACAGATAATGCCATCTCTCTCTCATATGTGGGCACTAACAGATTCAGATGTGAAGAAGATTCAACTTTCCACTCCCTTCCGCGAGAAGCTCCTTAGACCCTGAACTAGATCAAACCTCCTAGGTTCACGCTAAGACTTAGTAATCAACCTCACCCTTAGCGCCCGGGCTTTTTTTTTTTTTTAAACCGCATAGCTGCAGACTGATCATTAGAGCCACCGTTAACCCTTCTGCACCTCAGAGGTGGTAGGGTGGGATGAAGATAAAGCATAAAGAGCTCGGCACTGTGCTGGCGCACAGGAGGCACTTCATACACTCATTGTGAGGGCAGCCCACCCGGAATATCTCCGCGCTTGGATCCCGACCCCCTATCCACCCCGCTCCCAGCCTCCATCACCTCCGCCGTAGTTGAGCCAGCGATAGTACTGGGAGTAGGGAAAGAGCCTCCGGTAATAAAGCTTAAGCAGCTCGGGCAACTCGGCTGGATCAAACGACTCCATCTCGCACGGAACTCGACCCAAGCAGGAACGCCGCGGGAATTGGCGGGAACCGCACAGCCGGAGGTTCCGCCATCGCGCAGGCGCGTTGAGGCAACCACAGGCAATTTGCCCCGGCCGCCGGAAATAGTAGTTCCTGCTGCTTGCAAGAGTAGGCTGGCTCCTCCCATCGGGGTAAAGTTGGAAGGTCTACCCGCTGTTCTAGCGTGCCGGAGACCAATGTCTTGTCTAGGAAGAAGGTCTTTTCCGGAAAAGTGACACCTATAGTCTGTTGAGTTAGGTTAGTAAGATATATATAAAAAAAAAAAAAAAAGAAGAAGAAGAGGAAAGGAAAAGTCCCATGCAAACTTTATGAATGTTGTAGAAATAATACCAATATCTTTTAGAGTTTTGGAAATAAATTATTCATAGTATGACTAGGTTCAGTATGTAGAAATAAACCAAGGCCAACCGGATGAAAAAAGCAAAGGCTATTTATTAAGAGCTTCTATAGCAAGGGAGTCGGCCACGGTCACTGGAATTTGGTAGAGACTCAAAGGCAGGCAGAGAAGAGGGAGAGCTTGCTTTATAGTGGAAAAAAAGGGAAGGCTTCAGTGTGTTCCCAAGGGAAGCTGTTGGTAGAGGGAAGCTGGAGGCAGGCTAACTGCAAATGGGCTGTTCCATTTGGTTGGGCCAAAATTGGAAGCAGAGGGCTGGGGTTGTGGCTCAGCGGTAGAGCACTCGCCTCAGCATCACATAAAAATAAATAAGTGAAATAAAGGTGTTGTGTCCAACTACAACTAAAAAATAAAATATTAAAAACAAATTGGAAGCAGAGACAAAATTAGGGAAGCTGTCACCTATTAGTAGAGTCCCCATCGTTTTAGGTCCATTGTTAAACAGGTTATTGTTTGGCCTCCTGCACCAACACCAGAGAGGGTTATCTGATTTCCTACAGTTCTTACATAGCAGGCTGGCTTCTTGGGCTATTTATTATAGGTAAAGGATTTAGTTCTTTTTTTCTTTTTTTGGATCTGTATTTATTTATTTATTTGGTGCTGGGGATTAGAACCCAGGGCCTTGGGCATGCAAGGCAAGCACTCTACCAACTGAGTTATGTCCCCAGCCCTTATTTTATTTAAAAAAATTTTTTTTAAGTCATAGATGGACTCAATATCTTTCTTATTTATTTATTTATATTTGGTGCCAACGGTGGAACCCAGTGCCCCTGCACTGCTAGGCAAGTGCTCTACTACTCAGCTACAATTACACCATTTTATTTTAATTTTATTTTATTTATTTTTTTGTGGTGCTGGGGATTGAACCTTGTACATGCAAGGCAAGCACTCTCCCAGCTGAGCCATATCCCCAGTCCCCCTTATTTTTATTTTTAATTGACACATAATGTTGCACATATTTGGACAATACCGGAATACAGTATGATATTTTGATAAGTGTATACAATGTATAATGATCAAATCAGTATAATTAACATATTTATCACTTCAAACATTTATTGTTTCTGTTAGGAACACACAAAATCCTTCTTATAGTTATTTTTAAATATAAATTCTTGTTAACTGTGGTCAACCTCCTGTGTTATAGAATGCTAGAAGTTAACCCTCCAACCTAACTCTATTTTTGTACCCATCAACCAACACTTCTCTATCTCCTCCTCCTCCTCCCTACCCTCCTGGCCTCTGGTAACCACTATTCTCTACTCCTATGAAATTAACTTCTTTTGGTGCTGAGGATTGAACCCAGGGTTTCAAGTATAGTAAGCACATGCTTTACAACTAAGCTATATCCCCAGCCAAAAATTTCCATTTTGTGTATGTATCACATTCTCCCTCCCACCCCCCAAATTCCAGGGATTGAAATAGGCCTCATACATGTTAGGTAAGCATTCTATCACTGAGCTACATCTCCACCCATTTTGATTTTTTATTTTGAGACAAGGTCTTAGTAAATTGTCCAGGCTGGCCTTGAACTTGTGATCCTCTTGTCTTAGTCTGGCACACATTTTCTTTATCCATTCATCAGTTGATGGACGTTTAGGTTGTTTCCATTTTGGGTATTGTGGATACTGCTACAATAAAGCACGGGTGCCTATGTCTCTTCAATATGCTGATTTCCTTTTCTTTGTATACATATTCAGTAGTGGAGTTGCTAATGATAGGGTAGTTCTGTTTTTATTTATTTATTTATTTATTTATTTTTGATCCTCCACATTATTTTCGGTAATGGTTGTACTAATTTACTTTTCTACCAACAGTATATAAGTTTCCCTTTCTGTCTTCACTAGCATTTTTGTCTTTTTGCTCATAGCCATTCTATTTAGAGTAAGAGGATATCTCATTTTAGTTTTGATTTTTAATAACCATGATGATTTAGAGTATTTTTTCATTGACTTATTGACTATTTTTATGTCTTTTTTTTTTTTTTGGACAAATGTTTACTTTTATCAATTTATCCTTTTAAAATCAGTTTTTCTTTGAATTGTCTGAATTCCTTATGTATTCTGGATATTAATTCCTTGTCAGAAATACAGTTTGTAATTTTCTCCCATTCTTCAAGTTGTTTCTTCACTCTGCTGATTGTTTCTTTTGCTGTGAAAAAATTCTTTAGTTTGATATGTTCCCATTTGTCTTTTTTTGCTTTTGTTGCCTATGCTTTTTAGGTTTTATTTAAAAAAAAAAAACACAAAACTCTTCTCATACCAATGTACTGAAATGTTTTCCCTATTTTTTTTTCCTAGTAGTTTTATAGTTTTAGGTCTCGCATTTAAGTCTTTGGTCCATTTTGAATTGATTTTTGCATTTGGTGAAAAATAGGAATCTAGTTTTATTTGTCTGCACGTGTATATAAATATAGTTTTTTCAGAATCTTTTATTGAAGAGATTAACCCTTTTCCAATGTATGTTCTTGGTACCTTTGTAAAAACTCTGTTGGCTATGAATACATGGATTTATTTCTGGATTTTCCATTCGGTTGTCTTTTTGGATTTAGTCTCTCCGAAAACCCAGGAATACTAAAATATGAATTAGAGCAAATTTGCAGAATCATGGAGAGCTTAAAATATGCTACTGATGTGCAGGTCTGCCAATCAGTTTTACTGTGTAAAAATATATCTCATTGCAATTATGGACTGGGGTGCGCAGTTATGATAATCACATCAGTACTGTGTCACTTGAAAACCATTATTTTTATGAATTTTAATCATTAAAGTAATAGTAGGGGAGCAAGGAGAGATTAGAGTCTGTAGTAAACTACTGTTAGCCTAATCCTGAAAATATTCATGGTGTCCCAACTTCTGTGAGCAAAGTGGTCAAAATGAGCTCTGTGCAGAGAATGCTTATACAACATTCCTAGAGATCTTGTCTTCCTGCACAAAACTTAGTGGATTTTCCCCAACTCATATGCCTCCTATTTTGTTAAGAGTAAATTTCATTGCTGAGCTCTTTTTACTCTAAAAGCTGTAACAGGAGTGATTTGCAGAATTCGTTTTTGGAACCACATTCCCCTGGGACTTTTTCATGATTTCTCAGGTTCCTTGTAAAGATGGCGCCCAGACTGCTTCTCTTCCGGGAGCTTAGGTCCATGACGCACTGAATGGCGCATGAACCATCACCTCCAATCCCTGTGAATGGCGTGAACTTTGAATGGCGCACCTCCAATCCCTGAAGTGGCCAATGAAGAAGTAACAGCCCACTCGCCTTGCTCCTCCTCATCCTGTGTTAAGCCCATAAATATCAAAACCCTGGTCGGTTCGCTCTCTTACTCTCTCTCCTCTCTCTTTCCCCTCCTCTCTTTCCCCTTCTCTCTCTCTCTTTCCCCTCCTTTCTCTCTCTTTCCCCATCCCTCTCTCTCTTCCCCCTCCTCTCTCTCTCCCCCTCTCCTCCCCCCTCCCCCTCTCCCCCCCCTTCTCTGAGATTGGCCGCTACACAGTTGTTTTGGCTTGTTTCCATTGTCCTTTACACCTTGTTACTGCCTTTCACAACTAATTTGTTGAGTTTTTCACAATTCCCCTATTTATCCAGAGGTAGCAGTATGCGCCTTTAATTTCAGCAATTTGGGGGGCTGAGTCAGGAGGATCCCACATTCAAGGCTAATCTCAGCAACATACAGAGAGCCTGTATCAAAGAATAAAAAAGGACTGGGATGTAACTCAGTGATAAAGCACCCAAGAGTTCAATCCCCAGTAACAAACCAACAGAAAAACTTCATGGCTCTCTTTTTTTTTTTTTTCCTTTTTTTTTTTTCTTCATGCTCTTTATGTTCAGAAAATGGCAGTATCAATATGCTCTGAGGGTAGAGGTTTGGGCCCTCTGACATCGAAAGGCCACCCACTGGGCACTTTTTGGTACCAGGGACTGAAGCCAGGGGCACTTAACCACAGAGCCACATCTCCAGCCCTTTTTTTTGTATTTTATTTAGAGGCAGGGTCTCACTGAGTTGCTAAGCATCTTGCTGAGTTGTTGAGGCTGGGCCAGAACTTGTGATCAGTAGGATCAGCCTCCTGAGCCAATGGGATTACAGGTGTGTGCCACTATGCCCATCCCATTGGGCATTTGTGCAGGCTCAAGTAAAGTATCGGTGCTTTCAACTGGTTTGAGACAGACAGAAGCAGACTTAAGTTTCTGAAAAACAATTTAGGCAATTGTTTTCATTATGTGACCTATATGTCAGAGGTATTATCTATAGCAAAAGGAGTGGGAGTATATTGCTTAACTATATGAATTCTTAAATTGATGATAAAAACAAATAACTAAAAGCAAGGTTTATCAGGTTTTCCCTCGGGTTTCATTCCTACTATGCTTGCTGTGGTCTGAATATTTGTGTCTCCTCCCCCCCAAATTTCCATCTTGAAACCTAATGTGATAACCTTAAGAGGTGGGACCTTTGGAATGTGATTATGTCTTGAAGTCTCTACCTTTGTGAATGGGTTTTGTGTCCTAATAGAAGAGGTCCCTGAGAGCTGCCTTTTCTTTCCATCACATGAGAACACCAACTACACTCCAGAAGCTAGGTCCATACCAGACAATGAATCTAAATACATTTTTATTGTATAAGCCACCTCATTTGTGGTATTTTGCTGTATCAGCCTAAATAGACTAAGACAATGCTTGATTTAGATTTGATTTCCTAATAAGAAAACATTGGTTTTCTTATTAGGAAAAGGGAATAATAATAGCTAACATTTATATAGCATTTTTTCCTGCCATCAAATGCTGTTTTAAACATGTATTCCTTGCTGAGTACAGTGGCACATGCCTTGTAATTCCTATGACTCAGAAGCCTAAGGCAGGAGGATTACAAGTTCAAAGCCAGTATCAGCAACTTAGTGAGGCATTAAGCAACTTAGAGAGTCCCTGTTTGAAAATTAAAAATAAAAAGGGCTGAGGATGTGGCTCAGTGGTTAAGTATCCTTGGGTTCAATTCCTGGTATAAAGAAATAACTTATTATTTATAAGACACATATTCTTTATGTGGTAAGTACTAATATTATTCCTATTTTACACAAGGGGAAATAATAGAGAATTTTAGTAATTTGTCTAAGGTTACTTAGCTAATAAGTGGGAGAGATGTTAAGTGGAGTTCTAGAGTCTGCATGTATATGTTATCTCTCTCTAAGGGGTTACTGTAAACGTTAAATGAGATAAACTAAGGAGTATCTGACACACACAGTTCATAGTTCAGAGAGATAAGGCCCCAGCAAAGGCCTTTATTCAAAGGCCACTGGGGGGCAGTATTGTCATTCTATTGGTTTTTCCATTGTGACTTCATCAACATAGTTACAAAACATTCTTTTCTTCAGTCCTTACACTACTTGGCAATACCATCCTCTAGCCTTTTTGGATATATCTGTCAGCCCCAAGTCTCTCTCAGACATGGACACCTATGGCCCGCATTTCCCTTCCAGTTCAATTATTATTACTATTCTGGACATTTTTAGCATTTAAAATGGTGATTGATTCTGTACAGGCATGGTTCATTCAAGTCCTTTAATTCATTCATTGTGTCTACAAATAATTAATGAATGTTTGTATGATAGTTAATTCTAGGTGGTGTCAACTTGAATAGATTAAGAAATACCTAGAGAACTGGTAAAGCATTATTTCTGAGTTTTAACTATGTGGATGCTTCCAGAGGACATTGGTGTGAGTCAGTGGTTGATTCAATGGGGAAGAACCATCCTCAGTGTGGGTGGGCAACCAGCCTATCAACTAGGGGCCCTCTCTGCATTAGTCACATTTTTGTCACTGTGAACAAAATACCTAAGAATAAGTTAGAGGAGGAAAAGTATTTTGAGCTTATGGTTTCAGAGTTCAATCAATGGTGTGTCAATTCCATTGCTCTGGGCCTAAGGTAAGGCAGAGCATCATGACAGAAGAACATGATGGAGGAAAGCTTCTTACTTCATGGTATCTAGGAAGCAGTGTGTGCCTCATTTCCTCCAGCCATGCTTCACCTGCCTATAGTTATCACCCAGTAATACATTCAAATTATTAATCCATCAAATGGATTAATCCACTGATTAGGTTACAGCTCTCATAATCTGCATTTACTCAGCAGCTTTTGGGGGACATGTCCTATCCAAACCATAATAGGCCCAGAGAGAACAAAAAGGGCTAAGAAAAGATGATTTCTTCATTTCTGTAGTTAGAGCACTTTTCCTGCTCTTAGACATGATAACTACAGGGTTCTTGGGCTTTTGGATTCCAGGATTCATGCCTATGGTTCCCTAGATTCTGAGACCTTTGGGTTTAGACTCAGAGTTAATACCAGTGCCTCCTCTAGTTCTGAGGCCTGTGGATTTGGACTGAGCCACTCTACTGGCATCACAGAGTCTCCAGTGTACAGATAGCCTGTGTGGTATTCTTTAGCTTCCCCCTAATTGTGTGAGCCATTTCCCCTAATAAATTCCCTCTCATGTATCTGTATGTATGTGTGTGTGTGTGTGTGTGTGTGTGTGTGTGTGTGTGTGTATATGGCTTCTGTCTCTGGGGAACCTGGACTAATATGATCTGTGTTGAACACTTAGGTAGGCCCTGGGGAGAAAAAAAAATTAATGACATGATTATGCTTCTAAGAAAGTTATGGTCTAGTAGGGGCAATAGACACAAGTAAAAAAGTAAAATGAAATGTTATAGATGCATTTTTAACCCAACTATGAATTGGCATCAGCCTTTTCCTTAAGATGTTGATAAGATTGGTATGGGAAACACAAGCTCAAAGTATAAATGGCATAGCACTTTCAGGAAGTTGCCAATAGTTCTATAGATACTTAAAGTGAAAGCAAGAGATGGGACTAAGAGACCTACCATGGACAGAGCATTGCATGCCAAGCTAAGGAAGTGTGAAAGTTAAAATTATTCATAGTCTACTTTTATTCAGCTTAAGTAAAAATGAAAATAAAATACTGATCATATCAATAGTTGATATTAAGCCTAGGGAGTAAAAATCTTGTTGAAACAAGTTGTTTGAAAGCCTGAAGTACTCTTGTGCTACTTATTTTCCTTTTCAATAAAGGAAGGAAGGAGAGCTTTGAGAATATGCTCTATTGAAGTAGGAGCACAGTAAACAAAGGAAGACTGTCATGGTGGAGCCAAGGTTATATTTCAGTGTAAATATGATAGATTCTATCTCTTGTTATTATAAACTACAGAAAAGTAGCAGAAAGTGCTATCATATTTGTTTAATGCCAAAATTTTAGTTGAATCTCACAGGAATGTTTCCTTTAACCACAAATCAAGCGATGACCACAAATGTAATTTAAAAAATGTTATAGGAGGGCTGGAGTTGTGGCTCAGCCCTAGAGTGCTCGCCTAGCACTCATGAGGCATTGGGTTTGGTCTTCAGCCCCATATAAAAATAAATAAATAAAATAAAGGTATGTGTCTGATACAACTAAAAAATATATATTTAAAAAAGTGTTATAGGACATTGCAATTGTTCTTTGATCTATCAAATGGGTATGGTATAAAAAAATGAATTTCTAAAACCTTATCTATAAATTAACCTACCTGACTTTGATAAGTAAACTGCATATTGCATAGGCTCTCTGGTTAGTTGTAAAACCACATACTCTTGGGGTCTATCTTTCCCCTTGCAGACTGACTGCTTAAAATAAAAAGATCACAACTCAACATCAGATCTTGTTCTTTCATAGGAATTTGGATTTGTCTGAAGACAAGGGGGAGCCATGAAAGGAGAAACATTATTAGAGTTGTGTTTTAGAAATCAGTTCTAGAGCCTTATGGAGGTCAAATAGGAAGGGAGAGAGCAATCAGAGGTAGAAAAATCTTAGATATTGTTGCTGGATTCCAGGTGAAAAATATTCATGGCCTGAACTAAGGCAGTAATTGGAAAGAGAAGGGATGAAATGGACATAATGACTTAAGGAGGTAGAATTAAAATTGACTCCATATGGGGGAAGAGGAAAGGGACAATTCCTAGGTTTCAGGCATGGGCTACTGGATGGAAGGGGGTTATTTTGCACCTCATAGGCAATTAAATTAATTGAGATTTGTTGACTACATGAGCAGATAGGAAACAACATGAAAATAAGAAGGAGGACCAGATGGTGATTGTTTTAGTTTTGGACATGTGGGAGTTTAAGTTACTGCTTGATATTTGCCTAGTACCCTTTGGTTTTCTTTTATATCCTTATCATAGTATGTAACTGTGCAATATATTTATGATATACATATGTATATATGTAATACATGCACACATATATTTATTTGTGAGAGGATATGTTTAATAAATCTGTTTTCTTTACTAAGACTTTAAGTATTAAGAATTCAAGCCAGGCGTGGTGGTGCATACCTGTAATACCAGCAACTTGGGAGGCTGAGACAAGAGAATCACAATTTAGTGAGACCCTCAGTGGTAAAGCGCTCCTGGGTTATATCCCTGGTATCAAAAAAAAAAAAGTTCAAGCTGTCATGGAGGTACATGCTTGTAATCCCTGCTACCCAGGAGGCTGAGGCAGGAAGATCACAATTTTGAAGAGAGCTTGGGCACCTTATTGAGAACCTGTATCAAAATAAAAAATAAAAATAAAAAAGACTGAGAATGTAGCCTAGTGGTAGAGTACCCCCCCGGTTTAATCCCCAGTACCAAAAAAAAAAAAAAGAATAATTCAAATATCATGTCTACTTTATTCACTCTGTTATTTTCGGTAGCTAATACAAGGCCTAACTGATAGCAGAGGTTCTATGTCCACAGAATGAATGGATGAACCCAGGTGGAGATGTTCAGCAGACTATAAGGGCCACATCTCAGGAGAGAGATCTAGGTTGAAGCTAGAGGTTTGGAATCATTCATGAACTTCAGGCCAGGTTGTTAACTGCGATTGCCAAATAAGGAGGGCATATGCAGTGAGATGAAAAGAAGGGCCAGGATAGAACTGTTAAGAATATTGACTTTTGTGGTACATATACACAATGGATATTACTCAGCCATAAAGAAGAATGAAATTATGGCATTTGCCAGTACATGAATGGAACTGGAGGCTATCATGCTAGGTGAAATAGGGCTATCCCAAAAAACCAAAGGCTGAATGTTTTCTCTGATATGCAGATGCTGACTCACTAATAGGGTGGTGAGGGAGGAGTGGAGGTTCACCTAATTGGAGGGGGGGAATGGGGGAGGAGGAGGGGGAGATGGGGAATGGGAAAAACAGTAGAATAAACTGGACATAACTTTTTATGTCCATATATGAATACATGACTAGTGTAACTCCACATCTTATAACATGAGAATGGGAAGTTATACTTTATGTATGTATGATATGTCCAAATATATTTTAGGGCAGGGGTTGTAACTCAGTGGTAGAATGCTTGCCTAGCACGTGTGAGGCACTGGGTTTGATCCTCAGCACATAAGTAAATAAATAAATAAAATAAAATAAAATAAAGGTATTGTGTCCATTTTTTTAAAAAAATGTATTCATGTATATCTAAAAAAGAAAGAAAAAAAAAAAAAGAAAAAGAAGAAGAAGAAAAGAGCATCCCAGTGAAACAGCCGTGAGATCTGAACTGAAAATGTGACAAACACCATTTGCAACCTGCCAACCTCTCTCTGTAACCAGTTGAGCTGTCTGGGTACCTTCCATCTATTCCCTTTATGTAATTGCTGCTTGATCCTGTGCCCCTACTCTGATGCCCCTACTCTGATGCTCCCTGACTGTGAATCATTCTTTTTAAAACTTGTTCAAATAAACTGATTCATTAAAGAAAAAAAAAGAATATTGACTTTCAAAATTGGGTAACAAGTAAAAAACAAAGACAATGACTAGTAAGAGAAGCAGAAGGAGAGCTAGGAGAGAGGAATTTCACAGGAGTCCAGGGAGGAGAAGAGAGGGTTATGAAAAAAAGAGTATGACCAATTAAGATGAAGACTGAAAATCTCATCAGATTTGGCAGGCAGGAAGTCACTGATGATCTTGGCCAGATCTGTTGTACAAAATGGTTGGGGCAGACAACAGATTTCAGTGGGATGCTGGGTCAGCAAGCAGTTCCTCCTCCTGCTTTTCCTGATCTTGTTTACTGGCTTGTCAACCCAGTTGCCCGAAATAGGAACCTGGGAGTCAGTTCCAGTCTTCTTCCTCTGCTGTGCTTCCTCATTCATGTAGTCAACAAGCCCTGTTCATTCTAGTTCTCACGTCTCTGGAATATGTCTTCTCCTCTGCATTCCCATTGCCACTGCCAGAGTTCAAATTCTTAACTGTCTTTGTCTTCGATTGTTGCAACAGACTCCTACTTGATCCCTCTTTTCTAGTCTAGGTCTATTTCTTTGTTGTGTTATCTCTGAAATACTGCTTAATATTCCTCAAAAGCTCCCAAAGTTCATTCCTGACAGGGTCCCTGGCAGACTACTCTCCTATTGCTTCACTTGAAGCTTGTACTTTTGTTCTACAAAACAGTCTTATTGTTTTTTTTTTACATATATTTTAGTTGTTGATAGACATTTATTTATTTATTTATTTATATGTGGCGCTGAGAATCTAACCCAGTGCCTCACATGTGCCAGGCAAGTGCTCTACCACTGAGCCACAACACCAACCCAAAACAGTCTTAATTTTTAATTTATTTTGTGCAGTGCTAGAGATTGAACCCATGGCCTTATACATAATTGAACAAGCCCTGTAGCAATGGGACTACATATCCAGCCCTAAAACAGACTTTAAATGTGGTATTATTCTGTACATGTTGTTCACAATGCCTAGAATGTCATTTTCCTGTGTCTTCTGATTCTTTCTGTTCATCTTCCTCTTTTATGAAGACTTAGCTTCAGACAGTTATGTCTTTCTGTATCTCCTGTTCAAAAACATCGGAGAATAAAATAACATCCTCATATCCATTATCTAGATATGACAAATCTTTACATTTTCCATATTTTTTTTAGGTACAATTGAAGGCTCTTGTAAACCCCTGTTTCTCTTTCCAAAAGTAATAACTTTCCTGAATTTAGCATTTAAGATTTGAAATCACATTTATTTACTTATATATAGGTATCTTTTAATAAACAATATATGACACTCTTTTGCATGCCTAAAAATGTATAGTATTGGGGCTGGGGATGTGGCTCAAGAGGTAGCTCGCTCGCCTGGCATGTGTGAGGCCTGGGTTTGATCCTCAGCACCACATACAAAAACAAAGATGCTGTGTCCGCCGAAAACTAAAAAATAAATATTAAAAGTTCTCTCTCTCTTAAAAAAATATATAGTATTCAGGGTCTGGAGAATGAATTTATCATGAATAACAAGTCAATTGTATATAATCATTTTTAATTTCAAAATGCTGAATATACCATACTCTGAAACCTTGAAAAAATGTAAACGAGGCAATAAATGGGTTAAGGAACTGAACAGACACTTCACAGAAGAATTGATCAACAAATACATGAAAAAGAGTTCAACATCTCTAGCAATTAGAGAAATGCAAATCAAAACTACTGTAAGATTTCATCTCCTGTCAGAATGGTAATCATCAAGAATACAGGCAACGATAAATGTTGGGGAGGATGTGGTGAAAAATATACACTCATACAATGCTGGTGGGAATAAAAATTGGTGTAGCCACTATGGAAAACAGTATGTAGATTCCTCAGAAAATTGGGAACAGAACCACCATTTGAACCAGCTATCCTACTCCTTGGTTTATACCCAAAGGACCTAAAATCATCATGCTATAGTGACGCAGCCACATCAATGTTTATAGCAACTCAATTCACAGTAGCTAGACCATGGAACCAACCTAGGTGTCCCTCAATAGATGAATGGATAAAGAAAATGTGGTTTATATACTCAATGGAATATTACTCAGCTTTAAGGAAGAGTGAAATTATGGCATTTGCCAGCAAATGGTTGGAGTTGGACAATATCATGCTAAGCAAAATAAGCCAATTCCATAAAACCAAAAGCCAAATATTTTCTCTAATATGTGGATGCTAATTCACAATAAGGCAGGGAACATTAGAGAAGAATAGCATTACCTTAGATTAGGCAGAGGGAAGTGATGGGAGAAGGAAGGGAATGTGGGGATAGGAAAGATAGTAGGATGAAACAGACATTATTACTGTATGTATATATATGACTGCCTGACCAATATGATTCTGCAACATGTACACTCAGAAAAATGAGAAATTATATCCCATCTATGTATAATATATCAAAGTACATAAATGCATTCTTCTGTCATGTATAACTAAAACAAAGAAAAAAAGAAGGTATATGAGGGCCAGAGCTCTCTCTCTCTGAGAGAGAGAGAGAGAGAGAGAGAGAGAGAGAGAGAGAGAGAGAGAAAATGGAAAATGGAAAATGGAAACTGTCTTTTTCTATTGAAGAAGGATGTACCCTTAGTCTATGCTATCTTCTGCATTGGTACTGGAAGGGGTGTGGTGAGCCACCTCCAAGACAATATGTCTTAATCAGAGGCTGTGACTGGGCTTTGGGAGCCTGCTGGCCAGGTATCTGGACATATGAGTCTTGAGGTGCTGGCTGTGTGTCTGACAAAGAAGGGGTTTGAACAGCTGAGGGGACAAGATGTCACATAGGCTGGAGATGGTGATTCTGAATGTCATGAAGATGGAAGGCATTACTTCAGCCACCTAGTAGATGAAGGAGCACGTGGGACAGAGGTACAAAGAAATATTTTCTTTCATTTACCTAGACAGGAAGATGCAAAGGTTATATACGGTGTGTGTGTGTGTGTGTGTGTGTGTGTGTGTGTATGTGTGCGTGTGTGTGTGTGTGTGTGTGTGTGTGTGTGTGTGTGTGTGTACCAAAAACAGGGTATAAAAGGCTGGCTTTGTCATTTGAAGGGCTGTTATGATCTTTTGTGTGCTTGATTTCCTTAACAATGTTTACATGGAAAAATGAGCTCCATAGCTGAGGCTATTATTTCACCTTGTAAGGAAAGTATTTTTCTAAAAAAATATTTTTAGTTGTAGATACAACATCTTGATTTTATTTATTTATTTATTTATTTTATGTGGTGCTGGGATTGAACCCAGTGCCTCACATATGCAAGGCAAGTGCTCTATCACTGAGCCACAATCCCAGCCCATAAGAGAATATTTATAGACATTATTCTTTAGGTTGAAGAGTTTTCAAGATATTCTCAGAACCTGATTTGTCTTCCCTTGACTGCTATGTAAAATATAGTCATTCCTTGAAGCTAGTCTTTGATCCTCTTTTTAAAAGTTTTTTTTTTCACATGACATTTTGCTTCTTTTTTAAAAAATTAATGCACTTCATTTCTTAGAGCAGTTTTTTTTTTTTTGAGGGAGGTACTAGAAATTGAACTCAGGGGCACTCAACCACTGAGCCACATCCCCAGCCCTTTTTGTTTGTTTTATTTAGAGATAGGGTCTCACTAAATTGCTTAGGGCCTTGCTAAATTGCTGAGGCTGGCTTTGAACTTGTGATCCCCTTACCTCAGCCTTCCGAGCCACTGGGATTATAAATGTGCACCACTGCTTGTGGCTTTTAAAACAGTTTAATGTTTACAGAAAATTGAACAGAAAAAAGTCTAGGTGTGGTGGTGTACACCTGTGATCCCAGTGACTTGGGAGGCTGAGGCAGGAGGATTGCAAGTTTCAAGCCAGCCCTACCCTGTCTCAAAATAAAAACCCCTTAGGTTTAATTCTCAGTACCTTAAAAAAATGAACATAAAGTACAGTTTTCTCTGATGTTAATATCTTGCTTTGGTTTCATATACTTGTTACAGCTGATGAACCAATATTGACATGTTATCACTAACCAAAGTCCATATCTACATTAGGGTTCACTTTGTGTTGTACAGTTCTGTGTTTTGGACAAATGTATAAATGACATATGTCCACCATTTAAAAGTATTAAATGTACTATAAGTATTATACAGAATAGCTTCAGAGCCCAGCCCTAAAAATTGTCTGTGCTCCACATATTTATCACCACCCAACTCCTGGCAACTTTTGTTTTTTTTGCTATCCTCATAGTTTTTCATTTTCATTTTCCAGAATGTCAGATAGTTGGAATCATATTATATATATTAGACTGGCTTCTTTCTTTCACTTGGCAAGATGTATTTAAAGTTTCTCCATGCCTTTTTGTAGCTTGATAGTACATTTCTTTTTCTTACCACATAATATTCTGTTGTATGAATGTACCACAGATAGCTTATCTATTACTTGTTGAAGGTTACCTTTGTTATTTCCATTTTTTTTGGACAATTATGAATAAATTCTCTTCTCCCTTTTAGTACCAGGGATTGAACCCAGAGGTGCTTAACCAATGAGCCACATCCACAGCCCCTTCTATTTTTTATTTTGATACAGGGTTTCACTAAATGCCTCAAACTTGCAATTCTCCTGCCTCATTTTATTTTAATTTTTTTCTACTGGGGATTGAATCTAGGGGTGCTTAACCACTGAGCCACATCTCCAGCCCTTTATTTATATTTTATTTAGAGACAGGGTCTCACTGAGTTGCTTAATGCTTTGCTATTGCTGAGGCTGGCTTTGAACTCCCAATCCTCCTGCCTCAGCCTCCCAAGCTGCTCGGACTGCAGGTGTGTACCCCTGTGCTGTGCTTCTATAGTTCTTTTGACTTGTATTGCAATTATGTGCTTACTTACCGGACTTATCCACTATGAGCTTTTTTGAGGTGAGGAACTGAGTCTTGATCTTCTGAGATCACATATGTAAAACACTTAGCAGAGTGGCTTTTAAAAAGTTTAATGTTTACAGAAAATTGAACAGAAAAAGTCCAGGTGTGGTGGTATACACCTGTCATTATAAATGCTGATACCATTTATTTTTATTTGTATTACTCACACCTCCAGTGTCTAGCACATGATGAGTATTTAACTGTTTGTTAAATGAATGGTTGTAGAATCAACTGGTTATGGTAGTTGGCATAACCATGTCCTAATGATTAGATCCAGGGATGTTAAATTTATCTTTTTCTCCATTTCTTTATCCTTTAAAATATTCAGTATAGGTGTTTTAAATTTTTTTTTAAATTTTGTTTTGTGTTTTCCTCCCTTGAGAGCATTACAATGGTGGTATCTTTCAATCAAAGAAGTTAACTTGCAGGGGATTGTTTCACGGGTAAGCTTCACGATTTGGGGGTGAAAGTCAGCATAAGTGAACCTGGCTATTTTAGAACTGAGTGGCAAACCTGCTGTTGTCCTTACAGAGAATGAAGAAAGCCTGAGAAGAAGCTCCTATACATATTAAGGAGTTCTTTGGACCAGTTTTTGATGCCTGTAAGCTTTTTTTTTTTTGACAGTGATAATGGGTACCCTTGTATAAGAAAAGAAAAAGAAGGTTGATGGAGAATGATTGCTAGATCCTCTATGAACAAAGCTTCTTGTTCAAAGCTCCTGCCTCAGGCTCTCAAGCCACTGGGATTACAGACCTGCACCACTGTCTCTGGCTTAAAATTAAATTTTATAAAATTAATTAAAATTGAAAACTTAGTTTTCAGTCACACTAGTTTTTGTTGTTGTTTTGGTACTGGAAATTGAACCCAGGAACATTCTAATGCCTTTGAGCTATATTCCCAGCCTTCTTTTAAAAAATGTATTTTGAGACAGGGTATTGCTAAATTGCCCAGGTAGGCCTCAAACTTGTGATCCTCCTGTCTCAGCCTCCCAAGTAGCTGGTTTTACAGATGTGCATTGCCATACTTCTCTCTACTAATGTACTTTTTATTTATTTATTTATTTATTTATTTATTTATTTTAGAGTGAGAGAGGAGGAGGAGAGAGAGAGAGAGAGAGAGAGAGAGAGAGAGAGAGAGAGAGAGAGAGGGAGAGAGAGAATTTAGATATTTATTTTATAGTTATTGGCGGACACAACATCTTTGTATGTAGTGCTGAGGATCGAACCCGGGCCACACGAATGCCAGGTGAACGCACTACGCTTGAGCCACATCCCCAGCCCCAGTAATGTACTTTTAATACATTGTATTTTCTTTCTCTTCCCTCCCTGGCCAATTTTTTCAATCTTCTTCCTTTATAAAAAAGAAATGATTTTTTAAAATCAAAATAATATACACATATATAGTTAAAAATTCAATTAATAGCTGGGCGCATTAGCACATGCCTGTAATCCTAGGAACTTGGGAAGCTGAGGCAGGAGGATCACAAGTTCAAGGCCAGCCTCAACAACTTAGTGAGTTCCTATCTCAAAATAAAAATGGACTGGGCTGGGGTTGTAGCTAAGTAATAGAGTGCATGCCTAGCATGTGAGGCACTGGGTTCGATTCTCAGCACTGCATATAAATAAATTTAAAAAAAATAAAGGTCCATTAACAACTAAAAAATATTTTAGAAAAATAAATAAATAAAATAAAAATAGACTGAGGATATAGCTCAGTGGTAGAGCACCCCTGGGTTAAATCCTCAGTAACCTGCCCCCAAATTTAATTAGTGTTCAAAAACTTAAAATACAACAATTCCTCCCCATTATCTCCACCTATCATCACTGCTCATCAGAGGTAAATATTTTAAATTTTTAGTTAGTTCTTCTGTTATTATCCCTGCATTTCAAAATAATATACTGTATTTCTTGATTTATTGATTTCAGACATTCTTAATTGATTTCCCGATATCCCAAATGATACCTTAGCATCTTTATATCACTTTCCTTTTGCCCTATCATTTCTTTTGCCCTTCTGTTTCTAATGTAATTTCATCACATTTTCCGTTAAATTAACTGTGCTTGCATTGTTAAGTATATGAATATTGTTTACTGTTTGGTCAAATATTTTTTTCTTTGTATTAGCATTTTTGTTTTTCTTGGATTTCATAATTGCATTGCTTTTTTTTATTTGCAAAGGTTTTTACTTACTTTAATTTTTTTCAGCTATTTTCTTAGATCTGTCAGAACACTGCAAGTAGTATTTTGTAGGTAGTTAAACAGATCACAGAATTATTAATTCCATTTCAACTCCCTCCTTCTTGTCTGTGGAGACCTCCCTCTCAGTGTTGACCTTATTCTGTATGGGCTGTAAGGTTGCTCTCTAGTTCTGGTGTTCAGTTATTTTCCTAAAACTTCTCATCTCTTTCCTGTTGTCTAATCCTCTGCTTCCTGGAACATATGGCCTCTTGGTTTTCCCCCTTATCTAGCCAGAACTCAATTCTCTGTTTTCATAATAGATTGACTGAGAAGTAAATTATAGAGCTGCAAATAATTTTCTTGGAATTTTGCATTGTTCCTCATTCTTGTAAAGCCATTAAGAACCTCAATGACATTCTGATTCTTGTTATTTTTTTTCCTTTGTGTGTGTGTGTGTGTGTGACCCATTTTTTTGTCCCAATTCTATGGAAGCTTTTAGAATATTTTTGTTACAGGTGTTTGTAAGTTTCACACTAGTAGAACCAGGACAGATCTTTTTTATTGTGCTGGGTCCTCATTGCAAGTCATATTGTAGAAGGGAGATCAGAGAATTGCTGAAATGATGGTAAGTAGGAGAGAGGATTTAGTTTGGTGTGCAAGTGGGAGGAGTGGTTTCTGGTAGTAGCACGACTTAAATAAGAATTTGTTTTCTTAATAAGTTGGTAGGAAGCTATCTGTGTCAGGGTTCAGTCTGTGAATCTTTTGGCCTTTCCTCAAAGTGATGAGATGGTTACTGCAGATCCAAACATTGCATTGGTTCTCAAAACAGAGTAATAGTATAAGGGAGAAGGGTGGTGTGTCTGTGTTTGTCCTCTTCTGTGAGGAAAGTGAAACATTTCTCAGAAACCCATACTGTGGACTTTTTCTTATGTGGGATGATCATGTACTGTATTGTTGACTAAACTGGGATACATTGGAGAGTGAAAGGAGGCATTATTAATAATTGATAATTATTAATAATTTACAACTTGTTAAGAGATAACACATATAAACTAGTATGATCCTACGTAAATTGGCACATTTAATTTATTCAATTAGTTATAAGCTATTTCTTTTGTTATGTGCTTCATATTTTAGAATTTTATAGTACCTATAACCATTTAGAATTTATATAACAATAGAATTTAGAATTCCTATAACAATTCATTACAAAAACAAAAATACCATTTGGAATTCAGTATTTATTTGCAGCTTTTTCTGTTTTTAGACAAAATATATAGTCAAAGTACTTCTTTCAAAGGTTAGTCTTTTTTTTAACCCTTTTTCATTAGGTGGATTTTTATTACTCATTTGAAATATAGTTTGGTTCCTTTTTTTTCTTGCGCTATGTAATTTGCAACCCCCATGCTGATTTAATTTAATTTTTTGACTATGTAAAAAATTATCATGATTCTAAAGTAAGATCTAGTTTATTTTGAAGCATATCTTAGTTATCATATTAGGAAACATAATTTTTAAAATGTTATCATTTGCAATAGCAACAATAAAAGTATAAGGTACCTAGGAATAAATCTTACAGATGTACAATACATTCACTTAGAAAATTACAAAATTTTCTTTAAAGACATTGAAGAAAGCCTAAATAAAAGTAAACAAAACAATATTCAGGAATAGGAAATCTCAATATTATGAAAAGGTATATAAATTTCCCACATGTAACTTATAAATTCAGGGTGCCCAGTCCAATCAAAATTCCAGCATCTTTCTTTCTTTCTTTCTTTCTTTCTTTCTTTCTTTCTTTCTTTCTTTCTTTCTTTCTTTCTTCAAATTGAGAAGTTGACTTTCAAATTTTTTGGAAGACAAAAAGATAAGAAAAGTCAAGAAAATATTGAAGAACAAGTAAGGGAAACTTGCATCCCTCAAACATTAACATTTACCATACAATTCATTTTGTACCATGTACAAAAACATTCAAGTGGAATAGATACATGACTGTGAAAAACAAAACTTTTTTTTTTTTTTTTGGTACTGAGGATTAGAACCCAGGGGGGCACTTTATCACTGAGTTACATCCCCACCCCTTTTTATTTTTTATTTTGAGACAGGGTCTCACTAAGTTGCCCAGGCTGGTCTTGAGCTTGTTGATCCTCCTATCTCAGTCTCCAAATATTGTTTTAAAGAATTTGTTGACTGGGTGTGGTGGCACATGCCTGTAATTCCACCAACTCAGGAGGCTGAGGCAGGAGGATCACAAGTTCAAAGTCAGCCTCAGCAACATAGTGAGGCCTTAAGCAACTTAACAAGATTCTGTCTCCAAAAAAAAAAAAAAAAAAAAAAGAGGGGCATTGGGAATGTAGCTAAGTAATTAAGCATACCTGGGTTCAATTCCTAGTACCAAAATTAAAAAAATAAATAATTTTTTTTTTTTTTTTTTTTTTTTTTTTTTTGCTGAATGGGGCAAATGCAGGAACATAAAGTTAGATGAAGTATAAAGTTGTTTTCAGAGGAAGATTTGTTGTAGTGGTGGTAGTGGTACTGGGATTTGAACTCATAAGTGCTCTGTGCCTCCCCCCCACTTTTTTTTGTTTGTTTTTTTGTTTTGGTACTGAGGATTGAACTCAGGGGCACTTAACCACTGAGCCATATCCCTAGCCCTATTTTGTATTATATTTAGAGACAAGGTTTCTTGGTCTGGGAATATAGCTCAGTTGACAGAGTGCTTGCCTTGTATGCACAAGGCCCTGGATTCAATCCCTAGCACCATCAAAACAAAACAAAACACACACAAAAAAAACAGGGTCTCATTGAGTTCCTAAGTGCCTTGCTGTTGCTGAGGCTGGTTTTGAACTTGTAATCCTCCTGACTCAGCCTCCAGAGCTTCTGGGATTACAGATGTGCACCACCATACCCAGCTTATTTTTTATTTTGAGATAAGGTCTCACTAAATTGCCCCAGCTAGCCTCAAATTTGTGATCCTCCTGCCTCAGCCTCCCAAGTAGATTATAGGTGCATACCACTGCACCCTGCTAGGAATATGTTCTTTTTTTAAAAATATTTGTAGATGGACAGCATGCCTTATTTATTTAGTTTTGGGGTTGTGCTAAGTATCAAATCCAGTGCCTCACATATGCTAGGAAAGTGCTCTGCCACTGAGCTACAGCCCCAGCCTGATGAAGGTGTTCTGGATAAATTAAAGCTGTAGGAAGAAGAATTGGAATTTAAACTGCTGACTGAAACTATAAAGAATAAGATATATCTATATGTATATTATGAGTTTTCCCCCTCAGATTATACTACTTTGTAATGCCAGTAGCCTCTAAATACTCTTGTACATGTGCTGGCCAGTATGAACAAAACTTTGAGCTTCCTGTTAATTAATTACATCAGCAAAATTTCGAAATCATTAACTTCTCATCTACATGCAAAGCTGTGTCTAAGACTCATTATTAAATAAAAAATATGTAGTAGCATAGCATATATAGTATACAATTTCTGTAAAAATAATTTATGGGGGCTGGGGATAAAGCTCAGTTGGTAGAGTGCTTGCCTAGTATGCACAAGGCTCTGGGTTCAATTCCCAGCACCACCACTAAAAATAATAAACAAATAAACAAACAAATAAATATATGTACATACAAATACACATATGCATTAATGTGAAGGGAAAGCAAGGAACTAGGAGATGGGTGAGTGAGAAATGAATGACAGAGACCAGGCAGAGATACACATTAGAGTTTATTTGTCAGAGCTGACAAATAAAGGCACATCTCTCTATAGTCAGAGAGAGGCAAAACAGGCTTGGGGTTTGGGGCAGGCTCAGGGGTTAGAGTTGGGTGGGGTGGGGTGGTGGTGGGTTGTGTGTGTGTGTGTGTGTATGTGTGTCCTAATGCGGTTGGTTAAAGCATGGGTTGGTATGAGGGAGTGGTGAGCCTTTCTCAGAAATGTTTTTGGGCTGGGAAGCAAAATTTTTCTTAAAATGGCTGTCACTCAAGATGGCGGTCCAGATAGATGATAAGCAAGGACCTTACAATGTGCATATACAGGGTTGGGGATGTGTCTCAAGCTGTAGTGCGCTCGCCTGGCATGCATGCGGCCCCGGGTTCGATTCTCAGCACCACATACAAAGATGTTGTGTCCGCCAATAACTAAAAAATAAATATTAAAATTCTCTCTCCCTCTCTCTTTAAAAAAAAATGTGCATATACATGTATGTGTGAGAGAAATAATCCCAATTGGTGTTTTAACTCAGGGTTGGATCTATACTTTCTGTATTATATTTTTGTAATATTTAAATTTTTATAATTTGAATCATGTTTGTGATGGGGGGTATTTATATATATTTTTTTAAAGAGAGAGAGTGAGAGAGAGGGAGAGAGTATTTTTAATATTTATTTTTTAGTATTTGGTGGACACAACATCTTTGTTTGTATGTGGTGCTGAGGATCGAACCCGGGCCGCACGCATGCCAGGCCTGCGCGCTACTGCTTGAGCCACATCCCCAGCCCAAAGGGGGGTATTTATATTTAACACATTTTAGCAGCTATAAAACTAGGCTGCTAATCTGTGGGGTTCTGATCTTTGGGAGTAGGGGAAAAACACTTGGGGTAGATGATTGTATGGGAAGGGCATTACCCACAGCCTTTGTCATACCTTAAGGGTCAGCTCAATGTTCTTCCCATGGGTACAGCTTACTATTGTAAAAGTAGCAAGAAGGCAGCTCTTGATATTGTCATATTTTTAGTTTTAGTTGGAGGAAGCCAAGCCCTGGAATGATCCTTCTTTCTTAAGTCTGATGAATTGTTTCTTTCCTGGTCATAACACACAGTATTAGGACATATGGCTGCTTTAGCACTTATCATACTGTAATGAAGGTCTTTGATGACTTAGCTCTCTTCCACTGCCTGTAAAATTTTTTAAAGACTTCAGTTTTCCTTGGAGCCTGTCAGTACTTGGTACATAGAGGTTTATTGAGTGAATGAATAAAAAATAAAAAGAGAACTAGGGGCTTAGTTATCTTCTTACATACATGTTAAATAAAGATTTGGAGTAACAGTATGGCTTTAAGTAATGAAATCCAAATAGTGTACCTTAATCCATGCAATATCTACCTTTTGGAATGACCTGCCCAGGGGACCATTTCCTCCTAGAGATTTCTGTGGCACTTCATCAACACTATTGGGGAACTGCTTTCTATTTTTGATCCATATACTTCTCTCCCACTTTAGCTGGAGAGCAGGATGCCCCTCAGGGTACCCGCCCCTGAGCTTAGCAAGATATAAACATAGTAAGTATTTGTGGAATGAGTGGATATAAACAATTTTCCAGCACCAATATGTCAAATTGAAAAAGCAAATCCTAACATGGCATAATATTAAATCCCTATCTTTGGGTTTTAAGACAAGTTGTTTATTTAAATTCCTGTCAAGGAAGGATGAGACAGTGCTGAGAGGTAGACAGCACATTCTAAATAGAAAACACAATGAGATGTCTTGACGACTTTTTCAAATATGAAAAAAAAAAACATTAAAGATACAATGTTAATTGGAAAAAAGTTGTAAATGACATATAATCCCAAATATAGGTTGACTAAATAATGAATTGTCAAAATCAGAACATTTTGGAAATGAAGATTGGTGCTAAAATAAAGTTACATAGTTTTTGAAATGTTTATTAACAAATAAATTAGTTTCTTTCTTTTTTTCCAGTACTAGGAATAGAATCCAGGGGTGCTCTACCACTGAGCTACCTATATTTCCACCTCTTCCCGCCTTTTAAAATAATTTTTAGTTGTCAATGGACTTTTATTTTATTTATTTATATGTGGTGCTGAGACTTGAACCAGTGCCTCAACCCCAGCCTCCTCACCCCACCCCTTTTTTATTTTGAGACAGGGTCTCAAGTTGGCCAGGCTGACTTGGAGAGTGAGATGCCTCGGTCTGCCTCAGTCTCCCTAGTTGCTGGGATTGTGGGATTGTGTGCGTGCACCACCAGACCTGGCACAAATTAGTTTTTAGTTTGTTAAAATACATACTAAAATTCTACTGAAATCTATTTTGAAAAATAAAGTCTTTCTAAAAATAATACCATACCTGTGATTATTTAAGTATGAAATCTTTTCTTTTTTCATTTTTCTTTTTGTGGTATTGAGGCTTGAACGCAGAGGTGCTTTACAATTGAACTTCATCTCCTCCCCCACCCCCCATTTCCCATCCCACTTCAAGTTTTGAGACAATATCTCATTAAATTGGGCTTGCCTCAAATTTGTAACCCTTCTGCCTTAGCCTCTTGAGTCATTGGGATTGTGAGAATGTGCCACTGCCACGTGCATGAAACCTTCTTGATTGTTTAAACATTAAGATAGCTGCTATGGTTTGGATCTGGAATATACCCCAAAGGTCTATGTGCCAAAGTCTTGGTTCCCAATTTGGCACTATTGGGAGGTGGTAGAAACTTTAAGAGGTGGGACCTAGCAGGAGGGCTTGTAAGTCATTAGGGCTGTGTTCTTGAAGGGGATTGGCTGCTGCTTTCCCATTTCTTGCTTCCAGGAAATGAGGTGAGTGGTTTTTACATATTCTCACCATATGTGTTGCCATAGGCCCAAAGCAACAGAGCCAACTGATAGTGGACTGAAATCTCTGAAGCCATAAACTGAAATAAATCTTTTCTCTGTATAAGTTGATTATCTCAAGTATTTGTTATAGTGACAGGAAACTGACTAACACAATAGCCTGAGTTCATATTTTTGGTACTAGTTTCTTTCTTTTAATGAGAATATTAGCTATTTCTGTTCCTGCCAAGTCAGGAATTTTTTTCCTGAAGAATATATTGCTTCAATGTGATTTCATTTTTAGTTTTTTATAAAATTGCATATAATCAATTAATAAATTTAAAATTATTGACAGGGGCTGGGGATGTGGCTCAAGTGGTAATGCCTGGCATGTTCGGGGCACTGGGATCGATCCTCAGTACCACATAAAATAAAATAAAGATGTTGTGTTCACTGAAAAACTGAAAAATAAATATTAAAAATTCTCTCTCTCTTTAAAAATAAATAAATAAATAAATAAATAAATAAAATTATTGACAAACATGACCTGACTTTTTTTTACATAATATTTTAAATTGAGAAGTAACTTTCTCTACAGGTACTGACTACTTAGTAACTTTCAGAGGAAATTCTATTAAATATAAGATATTTAAAATTTTTTGTTTTGAAAATTATATATATATATAAAATATAATTTTCCAAATTATATATATATATATATATATATTTAGGCCAAATATTTTCACAAATACTTACTTTTTGGCTACATTCAGAGTACCTTTTTTCTTTTTTAAAAAATATTTATTTTTTTTAGTTGTAGTTGGACACAATACCTTTATTTTATTTATTTTTTTACGTGGTGCTGAGGATTGAACCCAGGGCCTAGCATGTGCTAGGCAAGTGCTCTAACGCTGAGCCACAATGCCAGCCACAGAGTACCTTTTTTACAACAAACATTGTTTACAAACAAATTTAAAAATCCCCCACAATACTTACCTCTAAATCTAGAGATTGCAGAATCATAGATATTCCTAATTTTATTCTGTTCTGGTACAGGATATGGTTATCCATTAAAAATAGGTTTCATGGGCTGGGGTTGTGGCTCAGAGATAAAGTGCTTACCTATGAGGCACTGGGTTCAATCCTCAGTACCACATAAAAATAAAATAAAAAGATATTGTGTCTACCTATAACTAAAAAATAAATATTAAAAAAATAGATGTTTTGGAGCTGGGGCGGGGGCTCAGTGGCAAAGCGCTTATCTGGGATGCGTGAGACACTGGGTTTGATCTAAGGATATAAAAAAATAAGCAAATAAAATAAAGGTATACTGTCCATTAAAAAAAATTAGAGGCTTCAGGGCTGAGGATGTTGCTCAGTGGTAGAGCTCTTGCTTAGAATGCTAGAGGCCCTGGATCAATCCCCCGTACCATAAGAAAGAGAGAAGGGAGGAAGGAAGGAAGGAAAGAAGGAAGGAAGGAGGAAGGAAGGAAAGAAGGAAGGAAGGAAGGAAGGAAGGGAGGGAGGAAGAAAGAAAGGTTTCAGCTGGGCATGGTGATGCACACCTGTAATCCCAGAGACCTGAGAGGCCAAAGCAGGAGGATTGCAAGTCTGAAGCTAGCCTGCTCAATTTAGTGAAACTCTGTCTTAAAAAATAAAATGGGCTGGGGATGTAGCTCAGTGCTAAAGTGCTGCTGGGTTCAATTCCCAGTACCAAAAACATAAAAGAAAGAAAAGTAGAGATTTCAACAAAAAGGTTATTCTCATAAATCCATATAAGTATATAGACATGAATTCATAGAGTCCCAAATCCAATTAATAGAATTTCAAAGTCAAACCTGTACACAATTTGAGTTCTCATTATTAATTTGTCCTATTTTTCTTTTGCTTTTGTGGGGATGATTTTTTTTTTGGGGGGGTGGGGATAAACTGGGAATGAACCAGGGCCTCATACATACTAGACAAATGTTCCACCCTGAGCCATATCCCCAGTCCTGTAGAAATGAACTTAAATGTGTTGCTCTTTACAAGGTTTATTTTTAATAATGCAGTTTTCTGAAAGCGTCAACAATAGTATTTTACTTATTGAACACTGCATACAGATTTCAAATTAACTTTGAACAAAATGCAATAAAAATTTGGAAAACATTAACTACAGCTAAAACATATGGGGTACCAGTTGACAATGCAATTCAACAAAGGTTTATTGTTGTAAAACCTAATTACAGTCACAAAACCTAATTAATTATAGGCAGGAAAAAGAGAAAAAGGTGCACTTCCAGGCCAAAGTATTTAAAAAAAAACTTAAAAAAATTTTTTTAAGAAACTATGGTACATATACACAATGGAATATTACTCAGCAGTAAAAGAGAATAAAATTATGGCATTTGCAGATAAATGGATAGAGTTGGAGAATATCATGCTAAGTGAAATAAGCCAGTCTCAAAAAATCAGGGGCTGAATGTTTTCTCTAATAAGTGGATGCTAATCCATATGGGGGGTATGGAATGAATGGAGGATATTTGAGGCAAAGGGGAGAGGGGAGGGGGCAGAGAGGTAGGAAAGATGGTAGAATGAGACAGACATCATTACCCTAGGTACACATATGATTACACGAATGGAGTGACTCTATGCACAACCAGAGAAGTGAAAAATTCTGCTTCATTTGTGTACAATGAATCAAAGAGCTTTCTACTGTCATGTATAACTGATAAGAACTAATAAATAAATAAATAAATAAATAAACAATGTTTTTAGTTGTAGATTGACACGGTACCTTTATTTATTTATTTTTATGCAGTGCTAAGGATTGAACCTAGAACTTCACACATGCTAGGCACCCCAACATATTCTTTTTAAACTACTTTATTTGAGGTATAATTTACATATCATAAATTTACCCCTTTTAAGGTGTACAACTTAGTGTTTTTCAGTTAATTGACAGATTTGTGCAGCATTACCACTAATTCAGAATATTTTCATCATCCTAAAAAGAAACCTGTATACATTTGATGTATTTATTTCATTTTATTTTTCATATTTTTAAAAAATATTTATTTTTTTTTTAGTAGATGTACACAATACTTTTATTCCATTCATTTAGTTTTATGAGGTGCTGAGGATCGAACCCAGGGCTCCACACATGCTAGGTAAGCGCTCTACCACTGAGCCACAATCCCAGCCCCTTATTTTTCATATTTTTACTGTAAAATACCATATGCATACAAATAAATGCTCAACATATAGGTAGAGTCTGATAAATAATTATACATAAATTTCCCTGCAACCCCCACTCTGGTCAACATATGAAGATTGCCACCCCAACCTTCCTCATTTGACCATTTACAAGTAATCACTATCCAGACTTCTATTAAAATAATTTTATTGGTTTTCTTTTTTGTTTAATTATCTATGATTATTCTCCTAAGCAATATGTTCTTGTTTTACTTATTTTTATTCTTATATCTTACTTACTAGATTTGTCAGTATTGTTACCTGGAAGTAGTTTGTTCATTGTCATTACTGTGTTCAAACACATGATAATTTCCTAATAACCATTTAGCTATGTATCTTTATCGTAATTATCATGTGGTCAGAGAACTTTGTCATCAGATGACTTTGAAATTTATTTATACTTGCTTTGTGGCCTCATCTTGGTGAATTTTTCTGCAAAACATTTATTTTTTTTAACATCAATTTGGCCACAACAATTTTATAGTTCAGCTACTCTGTGTACACTGGTAAATTTTGACAGCTTCTAATTTTATTGGTAGAAGATTACAGCTTGTTTGGAAGCAAACAACCAAATCCAAGTACATTTTCTCCTATAGGATTTTTTTAAATTTATTTTTTAGTTGTAGATTGACACAATATCTGTAATTATTTTTATATGGTGCTGAGGATAGAACCCAATGCCTTACATGTGTGAGGGAAGCGCTCTACCGCTGAGCTACAGCCCCAGTCCCCATAGGGTTTTTAAATTTTTTTAGTTGTCAATGGACACAATACCTTTATTTGATTTATTTATGTGGTGCTGAGGATCGAACCCAGTTCCTCCATATGCTAGGCAGGTGCTCTACCACTGAGCCACAACCCCAGCCCCTGCACCCCCATAGGTTTTTAATTTAATGAGAACATTGTTCTGATACCGTACTCTACGAACCTTTGTCAAAATGAAATAACTATCTATAATGCTGAACTTTTAAAGCTGAATTTACAGCAACATTCTCAATGATACTTGTTTTTCATCTTTGACAGAATTAACTTCCAAAATTTTTTCATTGATTTCTATAATTGGATTTTAAAAATCAAAGCATTATTGAAATTAACTCATTTTCTACTTGAGTCATTATGATAATATTAACATAAAATAGCATGAGTCAGCTGTTTGTGAAGTTAATTTGCTAATGGAGTTGACACACCAATAGCTTTGGCTTGATTTTTCATATATGCATAGAAAATTTGGAAGCAACACTGCTTTTGTTCAAAATGACAAGTCATTCTTCACAGAATTATATGTAAATATATTGCTTATAACTGCAAATGTTAGCTATTTGCTTGGGGTGCATATTTCTTAAAATAATGACTACCTTTTGAAGTAGATGCGTCTTTAGCTTTCATGGGGTTGGTCAGTAGTATCATTACAGCCCCCACAGTCAACAAAGACATGTAATGGGTTCTAGCCTGGTCTTGAATTCCTGGGATCAAGAGTTCCTTTTGGCTGAGTGAGGTGACATATGCCTAAAATTCAAGCGATTTGGGAGACTGAGTCAAGAAGTTCACAAGTTTGAGGCCACTTCAGCAATTTAGTAAGCCCTAAGCAACTTAGCAAGACCCTGTCTCAAAATAAAAAATATTTTGAGACAGGGCTGGGGATGTGGCTCAGTGGTAAAGTGTCCCTGGTTTCAATCCCTGGGCCAAAAAAAAAAAAAAAAAGGAGTTCCTCCTACTTCAGCCTCCTGAGTAACTGGGACTACAGCTAGTCAACAAAAATTTCATGAAAGTTTTATTAATGATTAATTTTCTAAATAAATTGAGATGCATTCTTTAATTTTCAAATTAAGCATGCACTTTTAAAGCCTAATGCCTACACTGGGTATGGTGGCACATATATGTAATCCCAGCAGCTTAGGGGGCTGTGGCAGGAGGATAGGAAGTTCACAGCCAGCCTCAGCAACTTAGCAAGGCCCTAAGCAAATCAGCCAAGACCCTGTCTCTAAATAAAATATAAAAAAGGTCTGGGGATATGGCTTAGTGGTTAAGTTCCTGGGTTCAATCCTAATACAAAACAAAAACAAAAACAAAAAACTAAACCTAATGCCCCCCAAAGCTTATTGCAAAATAATAAAGTATCATCAAGCAGTAAAAGATTTGTTATAAAATTTGTACCATACAAAACCACCCAAATCTAGAGAATTCAGACTCCAGCGGCACTATTCAGCCTTTTCTCCATACATATTTTATATAATATTAGCTATATTTTCTCACTGCTCTTACAAAATGTTTGGCTCAGGGCATGTGCATCTCACAGGCCACAGCATAGACCTCGCACAACTACCTGGTTTGTTCACCAAGAGACCAGCAAGGGTGGCACCATGGAATACTTTCCCCATGACCATTTGAGACTAGAAAGAGTTAGCTTGTCTGGATCTGCTCCAGTTCAAGCCCATTTTACATTTTGTTTTGCCATTAACCACCCTGGAAAGGATTGGGAAAAGATAGATGCATTTAATGCTGTTTTTCTTTTGGATGTCACTATCTGTTAAGGTGAGAATTCACTTTAGTGTTACTAGACAAGCATAGATGACTAAATGTAGAAGTCCAAAGTGAAAGTCTTTCAAAACCATTTTGGTTTCACACACATGCTTTCTTTCCTTCTTTCTTTTTTTTTTTTTTTGTTGTTGTTGAGAAAATAGGGTCTTTCTATGTTGCCCAGATTGGCCTCAAACTCATGATCTTCCTACTTCAGCCTCCTAGGTATTCAAACACTTTCTTGATCTCTCCAACTTTAGTGACCTTCATTTCTGTTTCAGGCAACCACAGATCAAAACATCACTCTGAACTTTGAGCACCCAGAGTCACTCTCTACAGCTTTCTCTGTTCTAGTACCTACTTTCTGTTCACATGGTTCCATCTTTCCAGCTCTTACTTCTGTCTTTCCAGATCATGTTCTTTGAATTCATGTGGAGACTGCAGACGCTCCACAGTGACCTCCATCTACCAACCTGCTTCTGCCTTCACTTTCTTCCCAGGAGAGAACAGACCCATGACGCCTTTTTTTCAGTCACTCACTTGATGATATAATATTGAGCTCGAAGTCTAGCTCTGAGCTTACTGCAGCAGCATCTCTGTCCTTAAGCAGCTGTGTCCCAGGGGTTATTCTAAGTAGTCAACGTGTTTCTTAATGCCCAGACCTTACAATAAAATCGAGGCTACCCAAAAGAGAAATCCCTCCATTTTTTAATCTTTCACACTAACCAACATAATATCCTCCCCTGTAGTTTTAAGGAAGAAGTGTTCCTCCTCCCAGAAAAAGCTTCCTCCTGGGCTGGGGATGTGGCTCAAGCGGTAGCGCGCTCGCCTGGCAAGCATGCATGCGCCCTGGGATCGATCCTTAGCACCACATACAAACAAAGATGTTGTGTCCGCCAAAAACTAAAAAATAAATATTAAAAATTCTCTCTCTCTCTCTCTCTAAAAATAAAAATATTTTCTAAAAAAAAAAAAAAAAAGAAAGAAAAAGAAAAAGAAAAAGCTTCCTCCTGGGCTCTGAATCCATTTCCCTCTCTGTCTCAGTCAGATTGTCCCTTCCCTTGCCCAAGTCCTTAGCTCTGTCTGTTCATGTTTTTTGCTCTTCCCCCAAGCCTGGGTACTCCACTGTCAAGAAGCCTTTTTCTGTATTCTGGTACCTCTTTCTAGATATTATTGTATCTCGCTCTTCCCTTTGGAGTTACATTCCTCAGTAGAGTACTTTACACTCTCCCTGCCACTGTCTATCACTGTCATGCCTTCCTCAATCCAATGTAGTTTAGCTCATTTCTTTGTCAACACTGAAAACAGCCCTTGTCACCTATGAATTGCAAAAGTGATGGATGCTGGTCAGCCTTTACTTCAACTGATGTTGCTGTAGTAACTGCCCTTGACTACTCCGTCTTTTTTATACCTCTTCTCATAACACCACATCTTCCTAAGTCCCCTTTATGGAGAGGTCCCTCCTCTCTGCATCTCCAGGTACCCCCCCCCACCTCATCCCTGCCCTGTTCCCTACAGAATCAACTTTTTGTAAACTTGATCAAGTTAGAAGATGAACTTCTACTTCTATGCAATTTAATTTTATGGGAGAAGAATAATGTATTTTGCTACAGAGGACAAGAGGACAAGGCCTTCTGCTAGTCTGAGGACACATTTTACTTCTCACACATTGCAGTCACTTCCCATTAGGCACAGGCACTATCATGAGCAACAAAGTTTTCCTAAACTTTAATAGCCTTATTTTAAAAGCTGTTTCAAGATGACTTGTACCATGCTGACAGTCCAAGTTATAAAAGTTTAAAAGGCACAGGGAAAGCTGGGACAAGACGTAATGATTTTGAAAGCACGAGTTTGCAAAAGTAAAGCTGGATGTACCCTCATCTATCATTATTCAGTGTCTGGGTGTACATTTATAATAGTGCCTTTATTTGTCTCTTGCAGTGGGTCTCAAGGGGGCTGCCAAAAGAGATTGTTCCTTGAACATAATAGTTGCTTAATAAATATTCATTGAATGAGAAAGCAGAGATGAGCACTTTAGATCTTTGCCAACATGAAGAGTTGCTCATTGAGATGTGCTGCAGGTTTTTGGCGTGGGTGGAAGTGGTAATAAAATGGTGATTTTATGTGGTTCACGAAGGACACAGAAGCAACTGGATGAAAAGTGCCCTGAAAAACTTCTGATATGATTATATAACAAAGTTACTGAGAACTGAGGTCTCTTCAGTCTAGACTCAAGGAAATCTGTTGTCCCCTAAACCTTCCTTAGATGTCTTTTTGCTTTTAATTTTCAAAATAGTATCCACTTAACACAACTGAGCTCCTAAAAGCCAGGCGCTGAAGTCACAGACCAGGAGACAAGGGTCCCTGCCTTTAGAGAACACATAGGTTAGAGGAGGGAAGAGTGGCTCAGAGAAGCAGGGAGGAGACCAAAGAATCTGGAGGAAGATTTCTCAGAGAAAGTGCCAAGTGAGCTAGGCCCGGAAAGTGAAGCAGAAACTTGTTGACAGAAAAATTCTGTGTATGTGTGAGTGAGAAGGGCCACTGACAAGGTATGAAGTGATTATGAAGTTGCTGAAGATCATTTTGAAGATTTGAAGTCAGGCGAAAGTTATGCTGTTACCCTCACTGGGGCAGGATATTCTTTAGGCTGGGGTATTTTTTTCTGAGAGTTGAGAGAAAAGAAATAGGAACTCAGACCCCACAGGGAAAGGGTGAGACCAGGGCAAAGGACAGATGGCTAATTACCAAAGAAAAGGAAATGGGTAGACAACACCCCCCATCACCTGACTGCTAACAACCATGTGGTGGAGGGGAAGGAGTACATTTTCCAACACAAGCAATAACCTCCTGGATGGTTCTCTTCCTGCTGTGTTGGTCATGTAGGCAGGATGGGAGGAGGGGGCATGAGAAGAAAGGAAACCTGAAATCCATAAAAGGTGCAAGACACTCCCACTCCCTCATGCACCACCTCTGGACCCCCTCCTCTCCAGAGGTCGGTGGGTCGGTCTCTCTCTCTCTCTCTCTCTCTCTCTCTCTCTCTCTCTCTCTCTCTCTCTCTCTTTCTCCCTCTGTTTTGCTTTTTAAATAAAATTTACTTTTTGCTCTTGCTTTGGCCTTTCTCCAGTGTTAATCTTCAATACCGGGACAGGGGCCGGGGACACATGAGGACCTGATCCTGATTTTCAAGACCAGTTTCAAGGGGACTAGGGAATAGAAATTTCTACTCTCATTTGAAAGAATAGGAAATGACAACAATATGAAGAGAATGGAAGGAGGTCAAGATACATGTCAACCTCAGCCAGGTTAGCCAGCACTTGCCAAGCCCCTTTGGGCCCCTATCCCTCTGTGTGTCTCTGAAGCCTCCCTTCATTCTCCAGAAGGCCCTGTCAAACCAGTGGGTTCTCCTGCACCCCCTTCTATAAGTTCTTGCAAGCCTGAAGGAAGGAAGGATGTCTTTTTATGAATTTGCTGTGCTTCCTTTCTAGGGCCAGGATCAGTTTGCATTTCTCAGCATTTCTATGGGAGTTCCCATGGCACTGGGAGGGCAGCCTGGGCACAGGTGACCACACTGGCCTCTGAAGAGGCCTCCACCTCTATCTTCTTCTGCTCACGCCTTCTTTTCAGAATATTTTTTTCATGACAATGTCAATTCTCCTTCTCAAAAGTATCATGCGTGATAGAACAAAATATAGTCCTTAAAGGTGAAATCATAGCAAGACGAGGCATAATAAATGGGGGAATGCTCACTGAAATGTTTTCTATATATGGTTAAGTAAAAATATAGACTATGTTGAGTATGATCCAAATTCTGTTAGAAGTATAGGTCAAAATGACTGAAAACATGTAAGTCAACATGCTGATAGTGGTGAGATTTCAAATAATCTATTTTTATCTTTCTGTATTTTCCAATTATCCACAACAAATGTATCTTATTTTTGTATCAAAAAAAAATCTCACAATCAAAAATTTTTTGAGGGGCTGGTGATGTGGCTCAAGTGGTAGTGCGCTCGCCTGGCATGCGTGCGGCCCGGGTTCGATCCTCAGCACCACATACAAACAAAGATGTTGTGTCCACCGAAAACTAAACAATAAATATTAAAAAATTCTCTCTCTATCTCTCTCTTAAAAAAAAAAAGACTGTCAATTTACAGTTAGATAGGAGCAAGAAGTTCAAGCACTTGCTATTGCACTCTAGGGTGACTATAGATAACAATAATGTACTATACATTTTGAAAAGCTACAGGAAAGGATTTTGAAAGTTTTCACCATAAAGAAACGATAAATGAGATGATATTTAACTGGATTAAAGGTTATGCAATGTGGGGCTGGGTGGTGGCTCAGTGTAAAGTCTTTGCCTACCATGTGTGAGGCACTGGGTTCAATTCTTAGCACCACATATAAAGGTCCATCAACAACTAATAAAATATTTTAAATAATATGAAATGTGTACTTATATGGAAACATCATGTGATACCCTGTTACCCTGTTGGTATTGAGAAACCAGCCTCTACCTCAGAGCAAAGCCTGTCCAAGGAAGGGGGCATGACCTTTGTCCTTGGAAAGACCCACAGAGCACTCCTAGGCACATACCCACCTTCTGAGTTGTTTATCTACAAATAACAGGAGAGATCTGCTACATCAGGTGTCCCTGACTCAGTCAGGCTAGGTGGGGACCCATAGCAACCCCCTAGCAGCCACCAATCAGCATGAGACAGGGAAAATACCTGGGATGCCAGATGACCCTCCCAGTAGTTTAGGTGGTTGATAACATGTTGGGAAACCAAGTAGTTCAGCACTTACTCCCCTGGTGGTTTAAACCAATCAGTTCAAATGAATCCCCCTTTTATATTAACCAATCACCCCTACCCAACTTTTTCCCGCCAGTGATTATGCTAATCATGTTTTATGATTTTCCCGCAGTGTGTGATGAAGAGATGCTATGATGTATGTGAAGTCCCTGCCTTCCCCAAAGAGTTGTAAGGGTCTGGCGAAACGTCGGAGGGAGAGACCACCCAAGAGACTGACTCCATGCAATTGGCAAAAGGGGATATTTATTGGGGATCCATTCCAGCGCACTGGGACTCTGTGCTCACTCAAGGAGGGAGAGCAGCCCAGAGCCCTGAGCAGAGGTCAAGCAGAGCTTAAGTACACTTTCTGGAGAGGGTGGTGGGCTTTGCATACATCAGAACAAATCATCATGAGGCGCGAGAAAATTAAACAACAACTCTGAGACGTGATTGGCACATTCATTGGCGGGAACAGGTTGGGCGGGGGTGATTGGTCATTCCTAAGCGGGGTACACATTCAAACTGATTGGTTCGGGGCCCTGTGACAAACTGCACAGGGCCCTAGGCTAAATGGCTAGTAGGGTGGGACCAGGCCCTCAATTCTGCTGAATGCCCTCTCTATACCCACCATTGGACATTCCAGGTAAGATCTACAAATTCCAGAAGTGACCGTCCATCATCTAGTATTCTCAGGGTTAATGTGTGGTCAGGGGCACTCCCAGCCATAGCTTTCACAGCTGTGGCTGATCCCTACTGTCAGTTAGGTCTATAGGTGGTTTTTTATTTGGGTCCTGGGTTTGAGAAAAACCAACAAGGGTGATTAGGGGTTGTTTCTGGTGAGACTTGGCTTGGGTTAATCTCTATGGCTTCTGCCCCTACGTAGTCCTGGCAAGATGCCCAAGTACCTTTAAGGGACCTGCCCCTGACACTTACCCAGTGGTGGTGAGGACCCCTGAGCATTACCATCCTCTGGACTGGGTGATATTAGAGACTGGGGGACACCCCACCTCTAAACTCACCTCCTATGTCTCACCATGGATGGCTCCTCATCCATTCCCCCCAACAGTCCTCTAGGATGCCTCCTGGCTAATGTAGGGTCTTTCTCTCTCTCAACCCGGACCTAAAACCCCCAAAACTTATCTGTTTGTGCAATCAGATCTGGTCTCAATATCCTCTGGATTCTAAATGGCCACTTTATGGCACTCTTGATCCCGATAGTATCAGGGATCTTTTCAACTATTGTGAGCATTTGGAAAATGGAAAGAGATTTCAAACGTTCAGGCCTTCTCTCTATGTACTAAGATCTCTCTGCACAACTCTTGCTCTCCCACACAAGTCCTCTTAGCTCTCACCTCCCCAAAGGGACAGAAAATCCTACCAAAGACGACTCCTCTTTTGACCCAGTGGATGAGCCCCCACATTACTACAATTATCTTTCTGATGAAGCTGCCACAGCAACTGTCCCCTTGGCCCCTCCACCCTTCTCTCTTCCTGCTACATGCTCACGAGCTGCTGCTGCCCAACACACATCTCTGTGTCCTCTAGGCGAGGTGGCTGGGGTAGATAGTGTAATCCAGGTTCATGTGACTTTCTCTTTGTCAGATCTTTCACAGATAGAAAAGCAGCTTTGCTCCTATACTTCACGCCTCACCACATATATCAAAGAGTTTCAATATCTGACCCAATCATATTATTTGACCTTCCACGGTGTCCATATGATACAGGAAGGCCCCTTGCTCCAGGCAACATACACATGGTTCACAGATGGATCCTCCTTCCTTCAGGAGGGAGTTCATCAGGCAGGGAGTTTCTATATGCTATAGTTTCTCTCACCTTGGTTGTGGAAGTGGCTCCCTTCCCCAATAATACATCCGATCAGCAGGCTGAACTTGTTGCTCTCATCAGAGCCTTCACTTTGACAAAGGAAGCCTCCCTTAATGTCTACACTGACTCCAAATATGCTTTCCACATACTTCTTTCCCACTCTGCTATTTGTGAAAGGGTAAAGTTTCTAAACTGGAAAGCTTGAATTAAAATTAGGTATTATTAAGTTCCTCTGTTACACCCAGATTCTTGAGATAGTTAAGACAACGCCCTACTGGCCATTTAGCCTAGGGCCCTGTGCAGTTTGTCACAGGGCCGGAACCAATCAGTTTGAATATGTACCCGCTTAGGAATGACCAATCACCCCCGCCCAACCTGTTCCCGCCAATGAATGTGCCAATCACGTCTCAGAGTTGTTGTTTAATTTTCCCGCGCCTCATGATGATTTGTTCTGATGTATGCAAAGCCCACCACCCTCTCCAGAAAGTGTACTTAAGCTCTGCTTGACCTCTGCTCGGGGCTCTGGGCTGCTCTCCCTCCTTGAGTGAGCACGGAGTCCCAGTGCGCTGGAATGGATCCCCAATAAATATCCCCTTTTGCTAATTGCATGGAGTCAGTCTCTTGGGTGGTCTCTCCCTCCGACGTTTCACCAGACCCTTACATTTGGAAGGAGGGCAGATTCCTTTCCACCAAGGGAAATTCAATTACTAATGCCCCCTTTATCTATGATCTCCTTCAGGCCTCAAAGCTTCCCACTGCCATTGGAACTTCTCCAGTGGGCACTTCCTTTTATGACCTCTATTCTTGTCATAGGCCTTTTGCTAATGCTTGTCCCCTGCATCATTAGATTTATTCAAGACCAGATTCAAAAGTTCTGGATTCCTCCAGAGACCCTACTTCTAGGCAAACAAGGGACCCAGAACTCTCCAACATTGTAGGGCCCTGGGCAGCAATCTCCCTGTCGAAGGCCACACTGAAGCTAACATTGAAATACAAAGGACAGACTCAGCAGGTCAAAGGGGATCTCCAACCAAACCATGAGCCATCTTTGGTTACAGAACTTCTAACCCCTCACCAAAATTGGGTCATCTAGAGTCAGCATTGCCTGGCATCTCCTGACCATCACCATTGCATCAGTAACATCCTGCATCCCTAACAAGGGTCCAGATGCCACCCCTTCCCAGCAGGAAAAAGGTACAGAAGATTGATCTATTCCCCTGTCCCTTAAGGGGCCCAATAACAAACAAAAAGGCAGTAAATGTAAGGTCCTTGCTTAGCATCTGGATGACATCTTAAGCGACAGCCGGAAAAATTTTGCTTTCCTGCCTAAGGGTATTTCTGAGAAAGGCTCACAGGTCGCTCATACCAACCCCACACTTAACCACCTGCATTAGGACCTGCCTGGCTCTAATCCCTGTGCCTGCCACAGAAAAGTTCCAAACCCCAAGCCTGTGTTGCCACTCTATGAAGAGATGGCCTTTATTTGTCAACTCTGACAAATAAACTCGTGTGAATCTCTGCCTGGTCTCTGTCTTTCATTTCTCGCTCGCCAGTCTCCTGGTTCCTTGCTTTCCTTTCAAGAATGCAGATGGACAACATAGCTTTTACCAAGTGTTTTTTTTTTTTTTTAAAGGAGAAGCTGGAAGGTACTTGCCTCAAAGCAAGTAGTTTAAAACTTCATAATTAACTGGTTTGTTCCTCCAAACCAGGAGCTCTTCTCCCAAGTGCACTTCCACCTGCACCCAGCCTCTTGACATTTCCCCATCACTCTGGGATTTTCCCTTGACAACATCAAATTCTCCATCACACAGATTGATTCCACCCACCACATTTCCTGTCCTAGATGTGCAAACTTAGGTTCCTGTTGGCATTAAGCTAACAAAAGATCCTTCAGTTACCCAGATCTGATATCCTTATGGGGTCCAATTTACTCCTGTTGGTTCAGCATTATTATTAATGCCATCCCTTTATGCTCTCAAAAATGACTTGGTTGAGACAATAGATTATATGTTTTAAATTATAGATTGAAAGCAAAAATAATGGAAATAGGGACAGACCTCAACAGATTAGTGATTCAGAGAAATGGCCCTGGACTATAAGAAGGGTCTGAGTTTTATAGGGTTTAGCAGAGCCAGGTCATGGGATGAGTTGGTCAGTTACTTTGGGTGGGCTCATTTAGGTTGGGACAGGAGAGCAGATAGGTTAGGTAGGAAAGTTCCCTGGTGCCTATTGGTTCAGTCAGGTAGGAGTCAGACTCAGTTCCTTTTGTTCTCCCCATTTTCCCTTTCTGCCTTCCCTCAGGCTAAGTCCTGGGCTTCTGAATAACAAAAGCTCCAATTTACCACAAACACACTTTTGGCAGGAAGGTGGGTGGGGGAAGAGCTCTAGATAGGAGAATTGCCCTGGGGTGTGTTCTTCATAGATTACTTTCCTTCCTTAAGGAGCTAACCCTTTAGAGTTTATCTGATTTCTCAAAATGAGATGATGGCTACTTTGGGTAAGGGGCCAAATCTTACAAATGTCTTCGTTTGTCTTGGGTAGATGTTTAATACAGCTGTTTTAGGTACTTGTTAAATAGGACAGCATGAATCAAAACATATGAACAGGCCTGCACAGGTTTGTGGGGGGGCTGTCCTAAAGACAAGTTTCATAACATCAACATCTTTTTAAAAAAAATATTTTAATATTTATTTTTTATTTTTTGGCGGACACAACGTCTTTGTTTGTATGTGGTGCTGAGGATCGAACCCAGGCCTCAGGCATGCCAGGCGAGCACGCTACTGCTTGAGCCACATCCCCAGCCCACATCAACATCTTTTTATAAGTACTGACAAATGAAATAGATGGGTTTTACAGTGTTGGGTTTAATGTTAGTTATGATTCACCTTTGCTCAGGACACAGGTATCACAAAGCATCATTTGAATTAAAGAGATTTCTTTAGTATCAAGACATTTATCTTGGATGCACAAAATAGTATTCAGAACTTATGTTTTCATAACAGAAGATTAATGTATTTAAAGAACAAAAAGGAATAAATCTAAGGAAAAAGTATTCCGACACATCAATATGATTGAGAATAATATACCTCAGGCTGTATATTAAATTCATCCACTAATTTTTCTAACCATAGTGGCATTGTCTTCAGGCTCTTGGGCTTGTTCTTTCTACCTGTCCTCTACATATGCCTACTGAATAAATATGAAGACAAATTGTTGAAATCAATTCTGGTCTTTAATCTCAGCTGTTTCTGCTCAGGAGTCCTCAAGTCCAAATCATCTCTGTCTTTAATCCATGTGGTTCTGAATCCATGTAGTGTTGTGTGGGGAGCCACCTTGAGTTGCTAATGCCTTCCATTTCTGATGGAAGGGATCTGAAAGATCACTGTAGTTGGCGCAGTAGTGTCATGACTGACTTGGTCTTTTGCCTACTTGGATAGCAAGGCCAGTCTTCTGAGTAGGGGTTGAGCTACACTCACCTATTCTTTTGTAATCCTACCCCTTTGTCCTGTTTGGGATAGAATGTTCCATGGAGACTTCCTTTGTGTGTTCCCTTCTCTTGCTCTGCCTTTGGATGTGGCTGTCCTAGATGCCAGTCAATCAGAGCAGATATCATGAAGCTAGACTCAACTCCCTGCCTCCACTCCCACCCAAATCTGACCTCATTTGGATGGCTTCTCCCCAATAAAAGGGTTCAGTCTGTGCTCTCTTCCTCTCTCTTTCCAGAGATCCCTATGATTTGTTCGAATTCGGGACCCCCAAAAGACCACCAGAGACCAAGATCTATGTAAGCAGCAAAGAGGCACTTATTGGGAGCTAGCTCGGTCCTCTGCGCGCACACAGCAACTGGTGACGCTGAGAGGCCCCGAGCCCAGGGTTTGCAGCAGTTTTATACACTCTTTGGGGAAGGCAGGGACTTCACATACATCATAGCATCTCTTCATCACACATCGTGGGAAATTCATAAAACATGATTAGCATATTCACTGGTGGGAACAAGTTGGGTTGGGGTGATTGGTTAGTACAAGAGGGGGATTTGTTTGAACTGATTGGTTTAAACCACAAGGGGAGTAAGTGCAGAACTACTTGGTTTCCCAACATGTTATCAACCACCTAAACTACTGGGAGGGTCATCTGGCATCCCAGGTATTTTCCCTGTCTCATGCTGATTGGTGGCTGCTAGGGGGTTGCTATGGGTCCCCACCTAGCCTGACTGAGTCAAGGACACCTGGCGCAACAGATCTCTCCTGTTATTTGTAGATAAACAACTCAGCAGGGTGGGTATGTGCCTAGGAGTGCTCTGTGGGTCTTTCCAAGGACAAGGGTCATACCTCCTACCTCTGGACAGGTCTTGAGGTAAAAGCTGGTTTCTCAAAAATGGAGTCACATCAGTTTCTCACACATACTTTAGTAGAGAACCACTTTCATATAGGAGAACAATTTTCATATAATCTTACGGCTTATCTGTCCCCAGGCACAGGTTGGTTATTCTGAGTTAGCCTTGGGCTCACTTCCCCAAGTCCACTTCCCACCAGAGCTTAGAGGTCTTTTAGGGTCAAGTTGTTCTGCTTACTCTTAAGCTTCAGAGAACCTGGACTCAACTCATGAACTTTTAGAAACTGAACAACATGAGTTTTCATTTTTGTATTTTTTTTTTAGTTGTTGATGGACTTTTAAAATTTTCATATTTATATGTGGTGCTGAGAATCGAACCCAGTGCCTCACACATGTGAGGCAAGCACTCTACCACGGAGCCACAACCCCAGCCCATGGATTTTCATTAAGTGCAAATAAAGATGAATCAAAGAAGCTTGTGCTGATTAAACCTTAAGATGCCTGGGTAGGCAATAAATTTAGAGACAGTAGAATAACTACTTGTTGGGATGGGTTTTTAAGAAAACTGTGATTATGTTTCTTTGACAAAATCAAAACTTGATGGGAACTTAGGGAACATTTTGCCTAAGCTAGACAATAAAAACAAAGTCATAATCTTTTTCTTATTTAAATGAGGTGAGGGAGGCTGGGTTGGATGAGAGTGAACTGGGACGATGCAGAGATCCATAATTGTAACATGGGAAGATATAGTAGGCAATTAGAAGCAACAATATTGATTGTCAGTATTTTAACTACATCCTGTAGGCTGACTACTTTTTAGGGAAATAAAATTTGTCTAGACTATTGGATAAATGCTAGAAAGAAAAGAAATGATTTCCTACATGAAGACTTTGGATCACCAACTTCCATTTATGTTTTTGGTCAAATGTCATTTGGCTAATAAATTTGTGGGGTCCTCCAGTTTCCCATACCTTTTTCTCTCTCCTGATCAAGAAATAGAGTGCCGGGCTGGGGATGTGGCTCAAGCAGTAGCGCGCTCGCCTGGCATGCGTGCAGCCCAGGTTCGATCCTCAGCACCACATACCAACAAAGATGTTGTGTCTGCCGAGAACTAAAAAATAAAATACTAAAAGTTCTCTCTCTCTCTCTCTCCTCTCTCACTCTCTCTTATTTTTTTTTTTAAAAAGAGTGAGAGAGGGAGAGAGAGAGAATTTTAATATTTATTTTTTAGTATTCGGCGGACACAACATCTTTGTTGGTATATGGTGCTGAGGATCGAACCCCGGCGGCACACATGCCAGGCGAGCGCGCTACCGCTTGAGCCACATCCCCAGCCCCTCTCACTCTCTCTTAAAAAAAAAAAAAAAAAAAAAAAAGAAAAGAAATAGAGTGCCTTGACCCCTTGGTGACCTAGGCAGCTGCATATTTTACCCTGCAGACTTAAGCCCAACTCTGAGCCTTAAACATTCCCAGACCTTTGGGAAGGGAAGTATCATCCCCTAAACACTGAAAGAAGCTAGTCTTGGCTCTGAGCAACATTCCTAAAAGTCTTAGATAAGCTCTGTAACCTGGCCCCCTCATTGTGGATACACCTAGAAGAACATCTTTTTGTCTTGCTGTCCTTTGTGAGGACCACTGCAGAACCTCTGTAAGGAAGTTCCCTTAAATGCTTTGGGCTGATTACTCTGATGGCATTTGGTACTTCTTTCTTTATGATCCCAGCTGGTCCCATCTTGGAGGGCTTGGGGCACTCCCTTGTGGTGTTAGGGTCCGGCGGAGCGTCGGAGAAAGAGACCACACAAGAGACTGGCTCCATGCAATTGGCAAAAAGGGATTTACTGGGGATCCATTCCAGCGCGCTGGGGCCCCGTGCTCACTCAAGAAGGGAGAGCAGCCCGGAGCCTGGAGCCCAGAGCAGAGGTCAAGCAGAGCTTAAGTACACTTTCTGGAGAGGGCGGTGGGCTTTGCATACATCAGAACAAATCATCATGAGGCATGGGAAAATTGAACAACAACTCTGAGACGTGATTGGCACATTCATTGGCGGGAACAGGTCGGGCAGGGTGATTGATCATTCCTAAGCCGGTTACACATTCAAACTGATTGGTTTGGGCCCTGTGACGAACTGCACAGGGCCCTAGGCTAAATGACCAGTAGGGCGTTGTTTTAACTATCTCAGGAATCTGGGTGTAACAGAGGAATTTAATAATACCTAATCTTTTACATTCAAGCTTTCCAGCTTAGAAACTTTACCCTTTCATTGGGACTTTCTCTGCCATGGCTTTTGGGGCAACTTTAGCCTTGGGTTCAGAAAGAATATAACATTGTAGGAGTGGTTTAAGGTTTTTCCTTTTGTTATAATGAGAATTGTCAAGTTGTCTCATTATTAAGTCAATGAATCAAAAGCTTCTCTTTAAAGGTCTGAGGGAGCACTGTGGAGTAGGGAGCCCATGACTGTGGATAAATGGCAATTGTTTTTCCTTTGCAGAGGAAGACACGTGTGCCTGTGAACAGTCCTGCCCTGTCCTCCCAAAGATGCTGAAGGCAAAGTACCTAGGGAAGCATACTGAAATAGTAAACGCCAGGCAACTGGGGAAGATGTCTAAGGCAGATCTCAAAGTCACAAGAACAGAAATAAGTCTTCTTCCCAGATCTGAAGATGCTTCAGGCAGAAAGAGGAAGGTGTCCTAGTCTTGTTTCACAGACTACCTCAGCTATTGCCTAACGGAGTGCTGTTTTCGTCCTGGACAGGCAAACTCTTTATACCCTCTTTCTATTTCTTTGCACAGGCTGTTCCCTTTGCTGAAAGCAACTACCCTATACTTTCTAGTTTGCAGCTCAGCTACTCTGCAAGCTCTTCCTTAACTTGCTGCCTCAGGGAGTTTAGTAACTTCCTCACTGATCCTCCAAGGACCCGCTACATATATGTGTATCTACATCTCTTCCATAAGCATTTGTTGTACACTTATCCTTAAACAGAGTTAGGGGTTGGGCACGAATTCAGCCAGGCTGTATAATTACTGTACCGGATAACAACTTTATGCTACAAATGTCTTTTATTGTTCTCATTTCTCTCACTTCTCTATAAGAATGAAAGGCAGATGAAAAAGGATCTCAGCTGTCTCCAATAGAAATTGAAGAGTTCTTTAAAAAATAATACTAATAAAAAATAAAAAAATAAAAAAGAAAGAAATTGAAGAGTTCTCTGTGATCAGACCAATTGGAACTGACTAGATGAAAGCTGGCCACCTAAATGACTTTTAAAAGACCCCAAGTCCCATTTTTATCCCATCTGCATGCTGAATGATACTCCCCACTCCTTGCACCATGACAGTTGACAGTTGTCATATAACAAATAGAAAGAACCATAAAAAGAGTGAAAAGAGGTGGCACCCAAGTTCCTGGAAAATTTCTGCCCATTTCCAGAAAAGGCATGAATATCCTGTACCCTTTATTAGCCTATCCTTAACCTCATTTCTTTTACCCTCATTACTTACCTACCCCCAACCACTTGAGAAGTTGATTTATGAACTAGATTCTCCTTTCTTCATTCTTTGACCACTGAATAAGTTTGTGCTGTTGGTGTGAAGCCTTGGTCTTATCTTTGGTTTCATGATACTAAATGGAAAAAGTTATCCCTTTTTTGGGGGGGAGTCCCTCTTTTAGGAGAGGAAGCAATAAACTGTGGGTAACACAGTTACAATTACAGCATATAGCACAGTTACCATAGGCTCTCTGCCTAGGGAATCTTTATGGACCCATAAAATTTCTTTTAGGCCTCAAACATGTCTCTTCTCCAGCTTATGGGGACCATAGCAAAATATACCTGTAATTAAAATATTCCTGTCACCATAAAGGGGCTTGACTCCAAAGGCAGAGAAGACCTCTACTCAGAACTTTCAGGATCCTGACACATTGCAGAAAGGAATTTAAGGGTACACTAGGTTTTAGCAAAGAGGAAGTTCTTTATTAAAAAGTGAAAGGTGAAGATGAGCATTTCCAGAGCAGATTGTGGGCTATTTTGAGAGCAAGACAGCTTTCAGGTTCCAGGGCTCTTCTTTTAAAGGAAATTTTGCAAGGGGTGAGTGTGGGAAAGTATGTGGGGACTTTAGCCTGGTGAACTCAGTTCCTTCATCTTGGATCACAGGACATTTATGGTGTTCAGTCCTCTCCAGGGTCTTCAGGTTGACATTGTTTCTTCTATCTAAATAACATGCCTGCAATAGTTTCCTTAAAATGCATCTCCTTTGTTTTATCTAATCTGAAAGCCCATTGAGTAGGCAAACAATACATGTAAGCTTTAATCAAAATAAGGCAGTTTTCATAAATGAGTGGATTTGCAGTGACTCCAAGATTTGTAGATATCTCAGAAAGTTGGGAATGACTGGCCTGGAGGAAAAACAGTCTGGGGAATAAGTGTGATAATAGGGTTTTAGGTTTAGATACAGTCACTTTTCCCTTCCCTTTATCTCCTTTCCATGTATTTTTTTTCTAATAATTATTTTTTAGTTGTAGTTGGACACAATATCTTTATTTTATTTATTTTTATGTGGTGCTGAGGATTGAACCCAGGGCTTCGCACTTGCTAGGCGAGCACTCTACGGCTGAACCACAACCCCAGCCCCATGTATCTTTTTTTCTTCTCTCCTACCTCATATCAACTTCATTAGTTGATTCTAATTTGTTCTTAGACATTATTATACTTTGAAAATAAATTATAGATTTGTTATTATTACTTCAAATGAATTCTTGATCCTGCAAGGTGGAAGAGTTATAAGTATCAGTTAAAGTGAATTGATGGTAGCCAAATAACTGCCCATGAATTAACAGTAGCTACATTTTTCAAAAGCTTGGTTTTTGTTTTTGAAACTACAACACAGTTTTGTCTATGAGGCATGAGAATTTTCAGGTGTTTGATCAATGTGGCTAGTGATCTAGATAGGCAATAGCAAGGATACAAAGGATTTCAGTTGTTCACCTTTTTCTTTTTGGGCCCCAGTTGTTGTCAAATGCATCAAAAAACTAAGAAAAGCAAATTAAATAGTTTCCTTGTCATGAGTTTTAACTACAGATCTGTGCTGCTGTCAAAAACTGTGAAAAGGCTTTGTTTGCGCAAATCTCAAAAGGAAGATATTTCACTTTCCTCAAACAGAAATAGCTCCAGGCCTAAAATACTCTCTTCCTTTAGTCACACTGGGGGCCCTGGAGATTGGAGGACTGCAGGGTCAGGCAGAATATATTAGTTCCCTGTTTCCTTTTCAAAACTGGCAGTGGGAAGGATATGCGCAGAAGAAAATCTAAGATGACTACAGGTTGAATTACAAAGAAAACAACAGCTTAACCAAGTCCTGTGCCTGTCACCACCCCACCCCCACCCCCACGTCCTCCCTGGTCCTTCAGAAGGCAAATAATAACTGTGAATGAAGAATTCAAATTCTGGCCAAAGAAAAGGTCTTCCCTGAAAGACATGCTAAAACTGTAAAGTGTCCTAATAACCCTTGCCTTTGAGTGATGACCGGGTTTTCATACACTGAGATACAGTGTAGACTATGAGAAACTTCAGTGTTTAGGATTACATCAGTAAGAATGAATATCCACTCTTTCTTTTGAGTCTCTTTGATGCAGAATCAGCCTCAGTGTACAAGCTGAGTGTAGAGCTCCAGGGAAGAGTAGGTCACCTCTACTTTACCTGGTCTTTTTGAGGAAACAGTATCTGGGGTCCAGTTTGTAGTACAGACCTAAGATTGGCCTTTTCTACACAGCTCTGCTTTGCCTGGAGCCTATCAATACACTATTCATCCTCTAAACCTATAGTAATTCTTTCTTTCCCTTTGTTGTTGAAATGACCCATGGGCTCTCTGGTGTGTGATCTCATGGCAACAGGGCAAAACGCCTGCCTTTGTTGACCTTGGGTTTGTTCCTGGTGCCTCATCTCATTGGGCTATCAGGCTTTTGCCATTTGGCTTCTCTCTGTGGTGTTTTCTGTCTGTCACTCCTCAGAGCACTGGACTAGGATGCTGACTGATGTTGAGGCCTGTGGCACACTGGTGCAAGAATTAGAGTGAAGATATGTAAGTGACAGATCAAGGTATATGTAAAAACTACGTGTTGAAGGCTAACTTCAGCTGGTCCTGTTGGTTGTACTCCCAATCCCAAAAGACCTTAAAAGATCTGCTTTGGATTTTATTCCAGGAATCAGTGAAACTCAGCTCCCTTCTTAGAGTCCATCTGGTTAGGCTTATCAGGCTTCTGCCAGTTCCCTGGGCTCCTCAAAACCTCTTGTTTACAACTGATAGGTAGAGAAACAAAGCCCAGAAAAACGTAGACCATGCCTTAGTCATCAGAATACAGGTGTCATTGATGTCAATTTGCCTTATGTTAAGACTCACCTAGGGGTACTTTTTGAATATAATAAAACTTATGAATATCTCTGGGTTCAGATTAGGTTTTTCGGATCTTAGGAGAAGACAAGTTGGGAAACACAAGTGATTCACCCTTAGGAAAACATGGTCAGTATAACTGCACCCTGTTTTAAGGTATTATTTTAGCCTGTTCTTTGTTGCTATAATAGAATACTTGGGACAGATTAATAATGAGGTTTATTTTGGTTCATGGTTCTGGAGGCTGGGAAGAGCGAGGTGCTGGCGTCTGTTCAGCTTCTGGTAAGAGCCTCATGCTGCTTCAACTTATGCCAGAAAATGGAAGAGCAAGTGAGTACATCTGAAAGAGCAAGGAAAGAAGGCTGAACTCCCCAAGGAAAGACTTGGCCCCCAGGATCCAAACATCTCCCAGCAGGCCCCCCCCTTCCCAAACCGACATGGAGCAACTAACTTCTGGGGGACACACAAAAACCATAGCAGGAATGGAACTGAGAACCCTTTTGTGAAGCAAATTTCTTTCTCATAGTTAAAATGAGAAAGATGAACCACGCTTATTCACTAATCAGCATGTTCATGTCCTACACTTTCCAGGACCATGGATCTGTAGAGTTTGCTTTCTGTATCAGTTAACCTGTTTCTGTTCTTTTACTGCCTATACCTTGCCATCTCTCATTCCCTTTTTTACCCAGATATATACATACAACTTGAATATTCTAGAGCTATCTTGACTCTGAGCATTCATTCACTACTCTCATATAGAAGTGCAAACTAATTTTTTCTCTATTATGTTGATTATGGAAAGTCATTTTCTGGTCTATTTGGCTTAACAATAAAGTTTCTTTGACCAAATATTCAGTTATAATTATGTACAGAATGGTAATATTGAGTACTTCTTGGCAGTAGTAGCAGGAAGACATTGCTCAATCTATAAAACCCAAACACGAAGTCTGTAGAATACAAATAGTCTATTTTCCATGCTATAAATTGACATTTTTTCCTCCTTTATAAAAAAATATTTTTTAGTTATAGATGGACATAATACCTTTATTTCACTTATTCACCTTTAATGTAATGCTGAGGATCAAACCCAGTGCCCCACATGTTTGAGGCAAGTGCTCTACCACTGATCTATAACTCCAGCCCCTCTCCTTTTTTTTTTTAATATTTTTTTCAGTTGTAGATGGACACAATACCTTTATTTATTTATCTTTATGTGATGCTGGATTGAACCCAGGGCCTCACACATGCTAGGCGAGCACTGTACCACTGAGCCACAACCCCAGCCCCAGTTTCTCTCATTTTAATTTTATATTTTACTATAAAGTTTAGAGACTAATTTTCAACTTATTTTCACTTAGATGTCTCAGGCATATCAATTTTTCCATCATAAAGTTATAGAATATAGAACACACAGAGATTTAACTTGATCAGAATGAATTTTTTGTTTGTGATGCTGGAGATTGAACCCAGGTTCTCTCACATACTAGGTAAGTGCTCTATCACTGACCTACATCCCTGCTCATATCAGAATGAATTCTTTTGTTTGTTTGTTTGTTTGCTTATTTTATGATGCTGGGGATTGAACCCAAGGCCTTGTGCATTCAAAGTAAGCACTCTACAAACTGAGCTATAATCCCCAGTCCCAGAATGAATTCTTAATCTTCACCCTCACACATAGCTATTTTTAAATCTTCACCCTCACATGTTTCTCTTTCCTTTTTTCTTCCTTCCTTTTATATTTTATTCAGAGACAGGGTCTCACTAAACTGCTTAGCGCCTTGCTAAATTGTTGAGGCTGGCTTTGAACTTGTAATCCTCCTGCATCAACTTCCTAAATCCCTGGGATTATGGGGTGTGCCACCATGCCTGACATACATATCTATTTCTTTTCCAGTTCTCACTTGGTAGTAAATGACTTTTCTATCCATCCATTGGAAGAAGCCAAAACCTAGGGGGTCATTATCTTGGCATCTGCTTCTCAGACTTTATACCCAGTCCATCACCATGTCCTGCTGCCTTTATTTCTGAAATAAATCTGGACTCCCATAGCTTCTTCTGCCTCCACTATGGTTCAAATGGGCCAATTCTGAGCTCCTGCAGTGGCCTTCTAGCTAGTCCCTTCCAATCATTAAAGTCATCTCATAAATGAAAATGCAGGTCATATCAAGAGCCTCAGCCTCACCACCACACCCCACTCCACCAAGTAGTCTCTGTACCGGCCAAGTAGCCAATTTTCATATACCTAGTTCTTCCCTGAATTTCTTCCATCCCACCCACTTGTGTCACATCTACTTAAACTTCTTATTCATATATATATATATATATATATATATATATATATATATATGATGTAGATGGACATAATATCTCTAATTAATTAATTAATGTGGTGCTGAGAATTGAACCCAGTGCCTCACACATGCTAGGCAAGCTCTCTACCACTGAGCTACAAACCCAGCCCTTATTCCAATTCTTTATCTACTTTCTCCTTGTCGTTTTTCAAGACTCAGCCCAGGGCTGGGGATGTGGCTCAAGTGGTAGTGCGCTCGCCTGGCATGCGTGCGGCCCAGGTTCGATCCTTAGCACCACATACAAACAAAGATGTTGTGTCCGCCGAGAACTAAAAAAAAAAGTAAATATTAAGATTCAAAACCAAAAAATCATCTAAAAAAAAAAAGACTCAGCCCAAAAGTCATTCCCACAGTTGCTTTTTCAGATCCCCTTTTGTATCAATTACACCTCTTCTTATTGCCTATAAACAAACATTTTCTTCATATGACTTATCACAATTCAACATTGAACACTTTTTTTGTGTGGTTATTTCTTTATTTTACTATTATTATTTGTAATATTAGGGACTGAACCAAGGTCTTAGCACATGTTTGACACCACTGTCTTTTAATATTTTTATTTTTTTAAATTTTGAGAAAGGGTCTTGCTAAGTTGTCCATGCTAGCCCCAAATTTGCAATCTTCTTGCCTTAGCTTCATTAGTAGCTGGGATTATAAACAGGAATCACCATGCCTGGCTGTATTTCTTTTCTTAAATATAAAATTTTGAGCTGGGTGCCATGGCACACGCCTGTAATCCCAGTGGTTCAGGAAGCTAAAGCAGGAGGATAGCGAGTTCAAAGCCAGCCTCAGCAATGGCAAGGCGCTAAAGAACTCAGTGAGACTTTGTCTCTAAATAAAATACAAAATAGGGCTGGGGACGTGGCTCAGTGGTCAAGTGCCCCTGAGTTCAATCCCTGGTTCAATCCTTTCAAGAAAGAGAGAGAGAGAGAGAGAGAGAGAGAGAGAGAGAGAGAGAGAGAGAGAGAGAGAGAGAGAGAAAGAAAGAAAGAAAACAAGAAAAGAAAGTTGAAATATCGCAAGCCCTCAGAAAATTTCAAAAACAGTTACAAGAACTCTTGGAATCCCCTTCACCCAGAGTTCCCAGTTATTAACATTGTACCATATTTATCATGTTCTCTCTAAGGGTAAATTGAGGTTAATGATGCCCCAATGCCACTGAGTTCAATCCCTGGTATCAAAAAGAAAGAAAGAAGAAAGAAAGAAAGGAAGGAAGGAAGGAAGGAAGGAAGGGAAAAGAAAAAAAAGTTCAAATATTTCAAGCCCTCAGAAAAGTTCAAAAACAGTTACAAGAACTCTTGGAATTCCCTTCACCCAGAGTTCCTAGTTATTAACATTGTACCATATTTATCATGTTCTCTCTGATTAAGGGTAAATTGAGGTTAATGATGCCCCATTACCTCTCAGTACTTTAGTGTACATTTCTGTAAACAAGAAACCATTCCCCACAGCTTTAGGAAAATCTTCTAAATCAAGAAGGTAACATTGATACAATACTACCATCCAACTGCCATTCAAATGTTGTCAGTTATCTCAACGAAGTCATATATACTCTACTTCGATGTATTGATTAAAACTGGCACTAACAGAGATTTACAAATACTTAAAAGACAAAATCCCCAAACATGGGCTGGGGTTGTTGCTCAGTGGTAGAGCGCTTGCCTAGCATGTGTGAGGTTCAATTCTTAGCACCACATATAAATAACTAGAATAAAGGTCCATTGACAACTAGAAAATATTTTTTAAAAAATCCCCAAACAGAACCATGAATACATGACCATGTAAGGATGGTATTTCAAATCACTTCAGAAAGAATGTAATTTAATTAAATGGTGTAGGGACAATTGGACCATCTGTGCCAATTATCAATTCAATGCCTCTGATCGCCACATTCATCCTTCAAAACCTGCTTTTTGACAATGGACTGGGCTGGTTAAACATTTTTAGTGATTATGATGCTAAATCACATTTTGCCAGTAGAGGGTGCTGGAGAGACATCACAGGAGGAAACGGTTCTATCTTCTGGGTTCTGTGTACATCTGTGTGCCCCTCAGAGCCTTTTTCCAGGGTTGTTAGAGGAGGTACCTCCTCCAAGCGCTCTCTCTCTCTCTCTCTCTCTCTCTCTCTCTCTCTCTCTCTTTCTCTGTGTGTGTGTGTGTGTGTGTGTATGTGTGTGTGTGCACACACACACATACACATCCTTCAGTGACCTTAGAGCCCGGCCTTGAACTTGTTGCTTTCACATTCCAACTCCCTCTGTGTACCTGACCTGGCTCCAAAGTTCACTTTCCATGGCCCTCCTGAAAATGGACAGTGTACTCTTGGTCTCCTGCCAGTGCAAATCATTTCTCTGCCATCTTATGGTCTACAACCATACTTTCTCCAGCCACATCTGAATCTCAGTCTTGGAGAGAGAGCCCTTCTTCCAAGTTGATCCTTCCCTGCTCTCAGCCTAGGGGTATCCTTTAGCATTAACCTAATGCCTTTAAAGTTACCCTACCATGACAGCATGATGTTTTTTTCTATTAAACTCTAATATTAAACACTAGTGTTTGGTTTCTATCTCTTGACTAAATCCAGACTGATACACCATTTAATGGGTGTATTAATAATCCCTGTATTATTTTATATACAAATTCCAAGTCAATTAAATATAATTATTTTATATTTTCAATTAAACATTAAAAATTCTATAAATTATTAGGGGAAATATAGAAAGATATTTTTATTATTTTGCATAAAGGAAAGCCTTTTTAAGCATTACTGAAATCCAAAAGTTACAAAGAAAATTAAAAGGCTTGACAGCATATACATAAAAAAATCTAAATTATAAAATGATCCTTAAATTAAAAGATGAAACCAGGCACGGTGGTGCATACTTGTAATCTCAGCAACTGGGGAGGCTGAGGCCAGAGGATTGCTAGTTCAAGAGCAGGCTCAGCAATTTAGGGATACCATGTCTCAAAATAAAAGATAAAAAAGGATGGGGGTAAAGCACTCCTGGGTTCAATCTCCAGTGGCAAAAAGAAAAAAAAAAGAGACTAGGAAATATTTGTAAGGTATCATAGACAAAGAGTTGATGTCCATTATTTAAAAACAGCTACCACAAATCATTAATCAAAACCACAAACAACTTGGCAGAAAAGTGAACAAGGTATTTTAATGGACAACTCCTAAGAAGTAATATCAATTGCTAGTTAGGGTATGAGAGAGTTCTCAGACTTAAAAAATAGCCAAAGCAAATTAAATTCATGAGTTTTTTAAAAATTGGATTGGTAAAATTTTAAAATATCAACAATACCAAGTGCAGAGAATTGTTTGAGAAACAATTTGGCCATAGCAAACACTAGAAATTCTGTCTTGAAATTTATGCTACAGAAATATTGGCAAAAATTTGGGGCTGGGGTTGTGGTTCAGTGGTAGAGTGCTTGCACAGCACGTACTAGGCACTGGTTTCGATCCTCAGCACTGCATTTTTAAAAATGGATAAAAAATAAAGGTATCATGTCCATATACAACTAAAAAAAATTAAAAAAATTTTTAGTTATACTTGGGCACAATACTTTTATTTGTTTATTTTTATTGGTGCTAAGGACTGAACCCAGCGCCTTGCACATGCTAGGCGAGCGCTCTACTGCTGAGCCACAACCCCAGCCCACAACTAAAATATACTTTTAAATCATACATATATATATTTCCAAAGTTTCTACTGTCAAAACTTTGTATAGTTAAACACAAAACAGTCTCAATATACTCTGAAAGGGATTGCATATATATATATATATTGCAATACTTCGTGCTAATACTTTGTGATACGATCACACTGTTCAAAAGAATTAGCTTTACTATTAATGGGACAGATGTCTGCTGTGTATTTCTTTGTAGAATAAATTTTTATTGAATTATGACATATAGAGAGAAAAGTGTAAACACCATAAACATATAGCTTGATGAATCATCAGTTAGATGTTGCTTAATAGAGACCTTCTGAAAAAATGCATCTGAAAAGGGTTTCATTATTGTGTGAACACCATGGAGTGAACTTACAAAAACCTGAATAGTATAGTCCACTGCACACTTAGGCTATATGATATATGTACCTTTCAGGACTGGGGATCGAGCTGGAAACAAAATATATACTGCTGTTACCAGCTTACAGTCTAGTAGGGGAGATGCACATTAAACTGTAATGGACACAGATATATGATTATAAACTGTGATAACTGTTATGTAGAAAAAATGATCTCTGAAATGATCAATAAAATAGGGGTAGGCTGGGTGTGGTGGCACACTTCTATAACCCCCCTTACGCGGGAGGCTGAGGCAGAAGCCAACCCGGACAACTTAGTGAGTGAGACTTTGTCTTGAAACAAAATGGGATTCCATAATTCTTGGATATTCTGTACGTAGTTTCTTACCATCTTCACTGTGAGGTCAACTTTATTTTCAATATTGTATATTTTGTCTTCATGGTCTGAGGTCCTGTCTTCCAAGTGATCCAGTCTGATGGTGATGCTATCTATCGAGTTTTTAAATTGGTTTATTGTTTCTTTCATTTCAAGGCTTTTTTTTTTCAGTATCTCTTATCTCTTTCTTGAACTAATCTCTTGCAACCTGTATTTGTCCTCTTATCCCTTTGTTGGAGTGATCAATTTTTGCCTGTATTTGCTCACTTAGAACAACACTTAGGTCGTTCTTTAATTCCCAAATCATTTTAGTTATGTATATTCTGAACTCCTTCTCTGATGACATTTCACCTACTGTGCTATCTATGGATTCAATTGTTGTAGTATCTTAGTTTGTTTGGGGCATTTTCCTCCCTTGTTTCTTCATGATGTCTATGTGTCTTCCTCTCTTGCAGTGTAGTTATGAGGTATTATAGCTTCTGCCCTAAGCCCCAGGCTAACATCATTCTAAATGGAGAAAAATTGAAAGCATTCCCTCTAAAAACTGGAACAAGACAGGGATGCCCTCTTTCACCACTTCTATTTCACATAGTTCTTGAAACTCTAGCCAGAGCAATCAGACAGATGAAATGAATTAAAGGGATACGGATAGGATAGGAAAAGAAGAACTCCAATTATCACTATTTGCAAACCATATGATTCTATATCTAGAAGACCCAAAACATTCCACCAGAAATCTCCTAGAACTAATAAATGAATTCAGCAAAGTAGCTGGATATAAAGTCAACACCCATAAATCCAACACATTTTTGTATATCAGTGACAAATCCTCTATAAGAGAAACTAGGAAAACCACCCCATTTACAATAGCCTCAAAAAATAAAATACTTGGGAATAGACTTAACAAAAGAAGTGAAAGACCTCTACAATAAAAACTACAGAACACTAAAGAAAGAGATTAAAGAAGACCTTAGAAGATGGAAAGATCTACCTTGTTCTTGGATAGGCAGAATTAATATTGTTAAAATGACCATACTACCAAAGCAATCCCAACCAAAATCCCAATGATATTCCTCATAGAAATATAAAAAACAATCATGATGTTCATCTGGAAAAATAAGAGATCCAGAATAGCTAAAGCAATCCTTAGTATAAGAGTAAAGCTGATGACATTACTAATCCAGACCTTAAACTATAATACAGAGCAATAGTAACAAAAACAGCATGATATTGTCACCAAAACAGACTTATAGACCAATGGTACAGAATAGAGGGCACAAAGACTAACCCACATAACTACAGTTATCTTATATTAGACAAAGGCGCCAAAAATGTACATTGGAGAAAAGACAGCCTTTTCAACAAATGGTGCTGGGAAAACTGGAAATCCACATGTAACAAAATGAAATTAAACCTCTATCTCTCACCATGCACAAAACTCAACTCAAAGTGGATCAAGGACCTAGGAATTAAACTAGAGACATTGCGCCTAATGGAGAAAAAAGTAAGGCCCAAATCTCTCTCATGTTGGATTAGGCTCCAACCTCCTTAACAAGATTCCTATAATGCAAGAATTAAAACCAAGAATCAATAAATGGGATGGATTCAAACTAAAAAGCTTCTTCTCAGCAAAAGAAACAATTAGTGAGGTGAATAAAGAGCCTACAGAATGGAAGCGGATCTTTACCATGAGCACATAACATAGAGCACTAATCTCTAGGCTATATAAAGCACTCAAAAACCTTAACACCAAAAAAACAAATAACCCAATAAATAAATGGGCCAAGGAACTGAACAGACACTTCTCAGAACAGGATATACAATTAATCAACAAACATTTGAAAAATGTTCAACGTCTCTAGCAATTAGAGAAATACAAATCAAAACTACTCTAAGATTTCATCTCACTCCACTCAGAATGGCAGCTATCAAGAATACAAACAACAGTAAGTGTTGGTGAGGATGTGGGGGAAAAGGCACACTCATGCTTTGCTGGTGGGACTGAAAATTGGTACAGCCAATCTGGAGATCAGTATGGAGACTCCCAGCTATCCCACTCCTCGTTTTTTTTTTTTTTTAATATTTTTTTTTAACATTTACTTTTGCTTTTTAATTGTAGGTGGACACAATACCTTTATTTTTATTTTTATGTGGTGCTGAGGATCGAACCCAGTGCCTCACGCATGCTAGGCAAACACTCTACCTCTGAGCTACTACCCCAGCCACACTCCTCAGTTTATACCCAAATGACTTAAAAACAGCATACTACAGGGACACAGCCACATCCATGTTTATAGCAGCACAATTCACAATAGATTGTGGAACCAACCCAGAAGCCCTTCAGTAGATGAATGGATAAGGAAACTTTGGTATACATATACAATGAAACATTACTCAGCATTAAAAGAGAACAAGATCATGGCATTTGCAGGTAAATGGATGGAGTTGGAGAATATAATGCTAAGTGAAGTAAGCCAATTCCAAAAAACCAAAGGCCGAATGTTTTCTTTGATATGAGGATGCTGACTCATATGGTGATGTGGGGGGGGGGAGCATGGGAGGAATGGAGAAACTTTAGATAGGGCAAAGGGGAAGGAGGGGAAGGGAAGGGGCAAGGAGTTAGAAATGATGGTGGAACGAGTTAGACATCATTACCTTAAGTACATGAATGAAGACACGAATGGTGTGAAAATACTTTTGTACAATCAGTGACGAAAAATTGTGCTCTATATGTGTAATATGAAATGAATTGCATCCTGCCACCATGTATAACAAATTAGAATAAATAAATAATTTAATTAAAAAAAAAGAAATAAAATGGAAATGTAGCTCAGTGGTAGAACACTTGCCAAACATATGTGAGGCTCTGGGTTTAATTTCCAAATTCTAGCTGGGGAAAAAAACACCAGAAAAACAGAAACCAAATTTTGGGTAGTGGAACAAACAACAGTAAATAGCACCTCTCCACTTGGTTATGTAAACCAGGAACCTGGGAGTTGTCCCTAACCTCTCACTTCCTCAGGCTTCATGTGTAACTCTTGTGTGTTTTGATTATTCTTTTTCTAAAATAAATCTGGAATTCAGCAACTTTTTCCCATCTTCACAATCATTTCCATCTAGAATCCCCATCACTTCTAGTGCAAATGTCACTTCAATGGTCCCTAAATTCTATTTGACATCTAATAATCCTTTCTCTCCTCAGGGTTAGAGTGACCTTACAAAGTTGTACAACTCTGGTCATGCTGTCCCTTGTGTCGCTTTTTTTTATCCTTATCACCCCACCCCCCAATCTCTCACAGGTGATGAGGTCTTGTAGGACAAAATCCTGCCCAGTTTTCCAGAGCGCCTGGAGGCTGGCCTGCCCACCACAGTCCTTCGTGTTCTTATGCCCTCCTGTCTGAACAGAGGTCAGTCTCTTGTTTTGCTCCAGTGTGTTTGTACCTGTCCTCTGCAAAGCCATTTAGCTTTACTTGATAGCCTTTGAGGGCCTGTGCTGCCCTTTGCACTGATACTTGGAGAGGTAGATGATGAGCCATCTCCAAGTAGACAAGTATGTCTGCATACTTGTCTATGACTTGGGTTTGGGTGCCTGCTGGTCTGGTAGCTGGATTTGCAAGGCTTGAGGTGCTGGCTCATAAAGATGGAGGCAAGAAGCTGAGAGACCGGATAGGCAGGCTGGAGATGGAAGCCCTGTATGTTACCAAGACAGCCTTGTTGCAGCCTCTCAGCGGGTGGAGAAGCATACTGGGGACAGCGTATGGCCAAGGGAGTCTGTCCATTGGACAGGCTTTTCTATCTTCAGTGTTTTAGAATTATCAGAGTACATGTCAAATGAAAAGTCTTGGGGGGCAGATTGGGTATATATTAGGGATCTGTTTTCACTGCATGAGGACTCCAAATAATTAGTATTCATAGAATAAGTGAATAAATATTTATACTTGAGACTTCTCTGAAAAAAAAATCTGGATATTTGCTACACACACACACATACACACACACACACACACATCAAGGTGACAGGCAGAAAGAAATATATGGGCAGTGAGGAAATAGGTTTAATGTGTGTGCGTGCGTGTGTGTGTGTGTGTGTGTGTGTGTATTAGAGAGAGAGAGAGAGAGAGAGAGAGAGAGATTGAGAGAGAGAGAGAGAGAGAGAGAGATTGAGAGAGAGAGAGAGAGAGAGAGAGAGAGAGAGAGAGAGAGAAGGATAGGAAGTCAATGAGGGAATAGAAAAAGGTAACAGGTAACCGTGGTGTAGAGCATCCAGTTTGCAGGTGTGGCAGCCTTTGAAAATCCAGAGTAAAAAATGTTACCTTGCTTCCTTTAATAAAGGATATCTTTATGCTGCCTATATTTCAGTGTATATATGTCTTTTTCTGAGAACAAGCAATAAATCTGCTTTCTCAAACTTGCAAATGATGAGAACCAGAAAGAGCTGCTGCATCTAGGGAGGGCTCTAGAAATGTCTTTATTGTTTAACCAGTGCACACAGTGATTTTATGATCAGGTCATTTTGAGAAAATAAATGCAATCAAGTCATATCTGAACTCTTGAGCACCAAGACCAGACCAAGGTCTTTGTGTTTTCTTTGGTTATTCTCGGGTAAGAGTTTCTGGGAAAACCTAGGCAAGTAGCAGACAGGGCTTTCTGTGAGCCTTAGCAGGTACTTAACTCTTAACAAAAGGTGCCAAATCTCTCAGTTTTTTAGAAGTAATTCTAAAGTGGGATCTGGAAGGGGATGCTCAAGCTGCAGTTTAGCATCCTATGGACTAAGAATTATAGGTGCTGACTGTCCCTTCCAGGTACTTACCTAGCTAAAGGCCTAAATGCATCTGGGCAGGAACTCTGAGGTGAAAGGAGAGGCAGGCTGTGGCTAAAGGAAAGGCATGTTGTCTTGCCCAGCCATCTGTGCTTTATAGGCCATAAAAGGAATTGCTACTTTCTCTGTAATTCACTTTCTAAATTGTTGTATTTTCTAAATTGTTTTCCTCCTATCAGTACTGGAGGAAAACAATGCTTGATCATCATTTCTAAATAAAGCTGGGGACCCTTTTAAGGGTGAATGTGGGAAAATGTTAAATGTCTTTCTTTGGAGCTTTTGCAAACAATTCTTTTTTCACAATTGCTGAAAACAGTATCTTCTTTTTTTAAAAAAATATTTATTTTTTAGTTATAGGGGACACAATGTCTTTATTTTATATTTATGTGGTGCTGAGGTGCCTCACGCATGCTAGGTGAGCGCTCTACTTCTGAGCCACAATCCCAGCCCCGATCTTTAATTTAAACTCATTACAAGAAAATGAGTTAGAAACCAGGCACGGTGGTGGTATACGCCTATAATCCCAGCAGCTTGGGAGGCTGAGACAGGAGAATCACCAGTTCAAAGCCAGCCTCAGCAAAGGCACTAAGCAACTCAGTGAGACCATGTTTCTAAATAAAAAAAATACAAATACAAAAAAGAATACAAAATAGGGCTGAGGATGAGGTTCAGTGGTTGAGTGCCTCTGAGTTCAATCCCCAGTACTCCGACCCCCCCCCAAAAAAAAGAAAAAGAAAATTGGTAAATTAATATTTTTTTCATAGTTACTAAGGGGAAAAAAAAAACAACCTATCACCTTGCTTTAGCTTTGATTGGGTCCTTGTGGAGGCCTCACACTAGCCATTTTATATATATAGAAACACATCCACAATTCAGATAGACAGAAGAATTTCTTTTAGTTGAAAAGTAAATTTAAAAATAAAGTTTTATTTAAAAATGTAAAAAATAAAATTAATGTCATGACTATGTATAAATCAGTTTATTTTATTATTTTATTTTTTAAAAATATTTATTTTTAGTTGTAGTTGGACAATACATTTATTTTATTTATTATTTATTATTTTTTATTTTTTTTATGTGGTGTTGAGGATCGAACCCAGGACCTTGCACATGCTAGGTGAGCGCTCTACTGCTGAGTTACAACCCCAGCCCCTAATTCAGTTTGTTTTATTGTGTTTTTATTTTTTGGTACTGGGGATTGAACCCATAGGTGCTTTACCACTCAGCTACATCCCCCGTCCTTTTAATTTTTTATTTTGAGTCAGGATTTCACTAAATGCCTCAGACTTGCAATTTTCCTGCCTCAGCCTCCTAAGAAGCTGGGTCCCCACCGTGTCCAGCTGAAGACCAGGTATTTTGAGATGATTGACCGTAAATCAGTTTTAAGGCACTTGCTCTTTGTTTTTGTAGGTTATAATCTGTTTTCCCAGGGACTATTTCCTACATCCCTGCCCAGTTACCAAGAGCCTTGTCACCTGGGTCAGTTTTCTCTGTACACCACCCTACATCACCAATTTCCCTACATCACCAATTCTCAATCAGGGAGGTAGGAAAAAACCCTAGTGTGTTGTAACTCACAGGGAGAGAGAACAATTTATCAGTAAGCAACATTTAAGTTACAAAGTTGTATAGAGTTTCCTTGCAAAAAATTCATGGGAAGAGACTCAAGATAGCCTATGATCTCCCTCTCTGTGTCACAGTACGGTTTCTAAATGGTAAGAAAAGAAAATGACCTCAGATAACCCTGCCAGAAATTGTGCATTCATAGCACTATTATCTATCAGGCCTGGGAGAATGAAAAAGTTAATATCTGAGAGTGATAACATCCTACTTCAGGATATTGCTCCCAAAGCCTAATGATTTTAGAAATAAATAGTTCTTTGATCCTATATTAACTGAGCTCTGCAAGTTTTTCAAAGCAAAGAGACAAGGGTAATGGGACTGAGGCCTAGTCATCTCATTAATTTCCTAGAAGACAGAAGCATCTCAGTTGTATGCATCTCGTTCTTGCAACCACTACCTCTACTCTTGCCGGCTCACTCCATCTCTTGCCTAGGTCCTAAATATTCTTGAGCCCACCAGGACCTCCTATCCATTGATCCAACTACCTTGTCACTGACCCTGACCCTTGGATATTCTCTCTTCCTTTGCTCCATGATCTGTTACTGAGATCACCCCACTGTATGTGCCTCAGACTCTCTTACCCTCTTTCACTACAACCACTTCACTTAGCTGTACTCACTTGGTAAAACTGCAAGCCTGGTTAAATCCATCTCTCATAGCCTCCACATGTGCACTTGTGGAGTTGAGTGTGAATGAAGAAAATTAAACTTTTAGGATGACTGGTCTTATGAAATATTCATGAACACAAACCTCTAGGGGGCTTTATGATATTGTATATAGCTATGCTCCATTCATCCTCTCCATTTCCCAATGACTATTTCAAACCTTTTCCTCTCCCTTAGAATCTCCAACAAGTTCTCTCATATCTTCGCTTAGAGCTAATGGTCTATTGGTCAATTTGCCTGAGAAAAACTGAAGCAATTGAAGAGATTTCCACACATTCTTCCCACCGCCTCCACCCATCATTTGTACCATTATCTGTATCATCTATACCAGCATGATCTGCTCCCCCTGTCCCCCATACCCTCATAAAACTCTAGTCCATCAACCTTGTGCAATAGAGCATATTCTTGTTGGTCTACTTGGCACACCCTTCCAGCAATTCTATCCTCCTTCTCCTCTCCTAAGTCATTACTTTTCGCTCTCCTCTATTCATTTCTCCCATCCTGTCATCCTACCACCCTACTACCATCAACACCACCAATTCTTTTTCTGCTTTGAACATAGTTCCGTAGATTTGTCTCTACTTGCTACCTCCAGTCCCTCATCCCATTTCCTATTAAAGCAGCCTTAATCATGCCCTCACTCCCACCATTCTTCCCAAACTGCTTTTATCAAGGTGTCCAATGACCTCTACCTTCTACCTCCAAGGGTTGATTCTCTATCATTATCCTGATGGACTTGGCAACATTTGATCTCCTTATCTCTCCCACCTTTTTCACTTAACCCACTTTCCTTGGCTTCCTTGGCACACATTTTCCTGATTAAGAACCCAGGGGCACTTAATCACTGAGCCACATCCCCAACCTTTTTTTTTTTAAAGAAGCCCTTTATCATTTAGTATTTATTTTTTAGTTTTAGATGGACACAATATCTTTATTTTGTTTTTATGTGGTGCTGAGAATCGAACCCAGTGCCTCACGCATGCTGGGTGAGTGCGCCACCATTTGAGCCACATCTCCAGCCCTCCCCAGCCTTTTTTAAAAATATATATTTTATTTAAATACAGAGTCTCACTGACTTCCAAAGTGTTTCACTAAGTTGTTGAGGCTGGCTTCGAACTTGGGATCTTCCTGCCTTAGCCTCCTGAGCCATTGGGATTACAGGCCTGCACCACCACACCTGGCACATTGGCACACATTTTCTCTTATCTCATTGTTTTCTCTCAGTTTTTTTTATTTTCCTGCTGACTCTTCTTTTCCAAGACTCTTAATGCTGGAGTGCCCTTGGGGCTCAATTCATGACCATCCAGTGTGTCAACACTTACTTCTCCAACCAATACCTCTCTCTTGAGTTCCAGATTGGAATTTCCAATAGCCTTCTTGACATTTCCACTTGAATATCAGGAAGACATCTCAAATTTAACCTTAATGAATTGAATGCCTGATCTCTGCTGTGTCCAAATCTTCCCCCACTCAGTTATTTATAATCCTATTCCATTGTTCATGTCAGCAAAGTTATTCTTTCATGTTCTCTCCATTACCATATTTAGCAAGTCAAGGACAGTCAATAAGTCCACTTGTCTTTTAGAGCATGTTCAGGGTTTTCATTCCTTTTGCTACCTCTCAGGCTACCACTCCTGGCAGTGATGACCTTCGCCCTTTTGTGTGTGGACTAGAGCAATAACCTTTTACCAAATGCCCCGAAATCTACCCTTTCTACTCTCAGTCAATTCTCAGCACAGCAGATACACAGTACCTTTTAAAAATAAGTCGGGTAAGATTACTGCTCTACTCAAACTCATTTAATGGTTCCCCACTTCACTTTAGGTAAAAGCTAAACTCCTTAAAATAATCTAAAAGCTTACTGCATGATCTGGCATTCCATTCCTTCCCTGCCCAATTTTCTACTCTTGCTCCTTAACTCTTGCCTTCTTCCCTAAACACACTGGGGAACAGACCATGTATGCCCCTTCTTAGGCATAAATTACATTGGTTTTCCCCCTAGATCTGTCTTGTCCAGATGTCCCTTTGGTGGACTCATTTTCCTTTTTAAAGTTTTGCTCAGCTCTCAAGTTCTCTATGAGGCTTGCCCTGTCCACCTTATTCCATATGGGGACTAATCCCCTCTCTCTACTCATCTGACCCTTCTCACCCTACTCTTATTCCATTGGAATTTATCACCTTTTAAATATTGTATAATTTATTGATTTGTATATTTTGTTGTTTATCTCCCTCAAGAGGACACAATTTGAATACTGAAATGATTATAAAATGGGCTTTCCATTTTTTTTGAGAGAGAGAGAGAGAGAGAGAGAGAGAGAGCGCGAGAATTTTTTAATATTTATTTATTTATTTTTTAGTTTTTGGTGGACACAGCATCTTTGTTTGAATGTGGTGCTGAGGATCGAACCTGGGCCGCCCACATGCCAGGCAAGCGCACTACCGCTTGAGCCACATCCCCAGCCCTGGGCTTTCCATTTCTGACTAATGATCTTTGTTACTACCAGGCCTCTGGGATTTGGTGAGCAATGCTGCACATCCCAAATGAATGGCTGACCGGAGAGGGTTTCTTAAAGATTGTGAGTGTGTACATGATTGGCTTCATTGAGGTAACATTGAACTTTCTTCCTCTGTTCAGAAAGGGCAGAGGAAGAGAAGTCAAGGTTCTAGTTCAGCTAGGAGAATATCTGTGTTTGGTGCTGGTTGCTGCATATCTAAGTGTACTATAAATGGTTTTTATGACAGCCTGAGGGGAAGGCCTCCTTGCTGAGGAAAACTTGACCATGGCCAGAAAACATACTACTGAAGGATGGGCCAGGTTTCAAGTCTTACTGGTGTAGTCTGAAATGAGATCCTTTGGAAACTGGAAGTCCAAATCTTGCAAATACATGTGATAATTCATTAGGGAATGCAGAGGAGATATTGGAACTTCTGTTTATCTTTATTGCCCTTCCTTTAAAATGTCTACAAGTTTCAAAACAAAAGTAATACTACTCGAAAGCATACATGTATGAATACATTATATATATATATATATATACATACATATATATACCGGCCTGGGGATGTGGCTCAAGCGGTAGCGCGCTTGCTTGGCATTCGTGTGAGGCCCGGGTTCGATCCTCAGCACCACATACAAACAAAGATGTTGTGTCTGCCGAAAACTAAAAAATAAATATTAAAATTCTCTCTCTCTCTCTTTAAAAAAAAAAAAGAATTAATTACCTATTTGTTAAGTGCCATAGGTCACTAAACCTGACTGATATTTCCTGTGAGGAGCATGAACATTAGTGCATTCATTTAAAGGCAAAATTCTGTGTCAAGTGCTTTATTTGCTCCTCACAGAAACCCTGGGAGTTAGAGGAGCTTCTTCACAGTCAAGGTGAGGTTGAACCAGAATCTGAACTCAGAATGTTATCTGTGAGTGATACATTCTGTAATGGCGGTACAGAAAATAAAGCGACTGAATACAGATAGGAACCAGTTGCTCAGAGGAACCAAGGAAGGGGTGGCTTACTTTCCCTTGGAATAGAAGACAAGGAAGTCTTCACAAAGGAACTGAGTTCTAATCTATGGGTAAGGAGGGAAAGGGAAGAGGGAAAAGACATGAACAGGAAAGGGCTTGGGTAGGTGTTCAGGAAACAAAGTGGTGCTCAGCCTAGCCACCACAGCGGGCTGGGCAGTGAGACACAGAGTGGGCTGGAAAGAGGCTGCACTCGTGCTTCTCTTGCCTTGAAATGCTTCAGGTTAAGGAAGTAGTCTGTGGGCACTGTCTTTTTCATGTGGACATCTTCCCCAGATGCTTGGGTGTACTCTGCTGTATTTTTCCTTGATGTCCATGCCTTTCTTTCTTTCTTTCTTTTTTTTTTTTTAAACATTTTTTAAGAGAGAGTGAGAGAGAGAGGGGGACAGAGAAAGAGAGAATTTTAATATTTATTTATTTTTTCTTAGTTTTCGGCGGACACAACATCTTTGTTTGTATGTGGTGCTGAGGATCGAACCCGGGCCGCACGCACGCTAGGAGAGCGCGCTACTGCTTGAGCCACATTCCCAGCCCGGATATCCATGCCTTTCATGCAACATTTTACCTTGAGCATTTCTTGTAGGAAAGAGCAGGATTGATTAGGTCAGGGCTCTTGCTGTTCCCTTGTATTTCACAAGAGAGTTTTGTCATGGTACTTGGGAACTTCAAAATCTCCATTTGTTCCCATAATATATGTGGCATACTTAAGGGATCTAGAGCCAGGTGTCCCTAGAAATGAAGGAGAGCTTTGAAGGCTGTAAGTTCTTCCTCAATATTCACACAGCAGGGATGGCAGATTCATTAATTAAAAACAAATTATTGAGGGCTTCCCACGTGTCAGGTAGGATTCCAGGCGACTTGCAGCTATTTCACCCCTCCTTTCTCCACATGCATTCAACACACATGCGCTCATGCCCGACACTATCTGACTCAGTCCTCACAATCCTGTCATGAAAAGTGCTCCTGTTCCTGTTTACAAATAAGAAAACTGGGTTCTGAAATATTGAGTTATTTCCCAAGATCCTCTGGCAAATGAATGACAAAGCAATGAACTGAACCCTGATGTTGTTGCTATAGACACCAGTAGCCAAATAGAAATAATGTGAGCCATTAATGGAAGCCACATATGTCATTTTTAATTTTTCTATTAGCTGCAGTAAAAAAATGTTGAATTTAATCAGAATATTTTCCAAAACATTAAAATTTCAAGAAATAATCAATATGAAAATTGCTAATTGCTAACATTCTTTCTTCATAGTGAGTCCTTGAAGTCCATGTGAATTTTACACTTATTGCACAATTCAGTGATACTAACCACATTTCTTGTGCTCAATTGCCTCATGTGACTTGAGGCTTAGTACTAGACAGAACCTTTCTCTGCACTCTGTATATCACCTCCTCTCATCTAGAAGCCATCTCCCAGGCATTAGACCTGGAGCACAAGAAATCTACTTCCCCAGCCTGGACTGTCCCATCTCCTTGTTGTTCTGGATGTTTCTTGTATTTTTTCCTGCTTCTTTTATATATTGAGGTGGCCTTACCATTCTAACAACTTTTTTGAAAGACAGATTGCCAACATTTTAGTTACATTCTATCTCAAAGACAGAAGAATCTGATCCTGGTTGCCACATACATGGAGTGTGCCTTGACCTCTGTGCCTGCTCATGCCCACCATGCTGCTGACTGGGGATGCCAGATGCTTCAGTCTCCTGTATTATTTATCAACATCTGCAGCATTTTTTCTTTTTTTTTTTAATATTTATTTTTTAGTTTTCGGCAGACACAACATCTTTGTTTGTATGTGGTGCTGAGCGTGCTACCGCTTGAGCCACATCCCCAGCCCTCTGCAGCATTTTTTCAAGTCTGCTGTCTTTTTTTCAAATCTGGTCAGGCCTGATGATGTCATGTTATCTATATGTCCAACTTAAATACTCGATTCTAGGTAGGAGGTGATAAGTCAGGTTTCAACTAATTTCCCCTTGGGAGGGATCATGTAGCTTTCTCCTTCAACAGGTTGTCAGAGACCTTGCCACATTTTGTTTCACAGATTCCCTGATTCATTCCTCAAGAAAAATTTTGTGAGTGTCTTCCATATTCCATGCACATATTCTGAGTGTTTAAGATTCATCCCTGGGCTGGGGATGTGGCTCAAGCGGTAGCAAGCTCACCTAGCATGCGTGCGGCCTGGGTTTGATTCTCAGCACCACATACAAACAAAGATGTTGTGTCCACCGATAACTAAAAAATAAATATTAAAATTCTCTTTCTCTCTTTCCCTCTCTCACTCTCAAAAAAAAAAAAAAAAAAAAAAAAGATTCATCCCTATATAATACAAAGCCACTTTCCCTACAGGTGCTCACAAGCTGACAGATCACACCAGGGCCAAAATGACTCTGCAGGGGGAATTGTTGAAATTCAAAGGACTGTGAGGATCTCTGAATACCCTGGTGTAAAGGATGTATGCAAGGTCACAGCCTTGAAAGTCATACATAATTATTATCACAGTTTTAGTCACAATGTTTTGATTTCCAGAAGTTTTTTAGAAACTCAGTTGTCTAAAAACTAAATTAATTAATAAATTAATTCATTAAAAACCTTAATAAATAACTTAGTCCTTTCCTTTAAACTCTTGAAACACCCAGCCCTACTCCCTCTGCCCAGATTCTCCCTTGGTGATCACTTGCAGGACTTTTTTTCAGGAAAGTCCCTGATCAACATCATTTTCCTCCCTGTACATCACTTCCTTTTAGTTCTTTTCTCTTCCTCCCTGACTTTGGGGGAAAGTAGGTTGAAGACAGGAAGCCTGATATCATTAGTCAAAAGGGCCAAGGGGGCTCTGCAGTCTTTGCCTGGAAATCCTGGCAGAGGTATCTCTCTGAGCCTCAAAAGAGAATAACAATACTTTGTGGGTCTGTTTCAAAAATTCAAAGAGAAGATAAACTAAGATGCTTATAAAGGGATCCTTTCTCCTCCTTCTGGAGAATAATCAGGGAAGCTAGTCTTCAAGTATTCTAAAACTAACCATTTGTCCTTGTGTATCTCTTAACAATTTCTGCTTGGATGGCGCTTTGTACTTGACACATTAGGTGCACATCTTGAAGCACTTAGCCCTTGTGATAATGTTATAAGTTAGGGATCCCTTTATTATCCCTGATGTGAAAGCTGAAATCAAGATGGCTCAACGACTTCTGAAAATCCCTAGCCAGGAGCAGGGCAGAGACTAGATCCAGGGTTTCCTGACTTCAAATCCCAGAGTTCCCTAAATGTCAACATAGAGCTTTGGTGCTATACCACCTTCCTATGCTTACAGTGGTAAAACTGTGCTTTCCTAACCTTGACAATTTCTTTTGATGCCTCATGCAGGCCTTTTCTTAGGTATTTCAAAGAGTAAAGAATGTTTTTGCTGGAATCATTGCTATGTTTGGAGATATGGGAATTTTTTTAATTGTTGTTTTTTAGATATACATGACAGTAGAATGTATTTTGACATATTATACATACATGGGAGATATGGGAATTTTCTGTTTCTCATAATGCATTCATTATACCAGAATTATTCTACTTAGCAAATTAAAATACCATGATTTCTTCCTATCATTAATTACTCTAGCCTGGGTCAAAATCACCTGGACAGTTAGAAGTAAAAGGCCACTCATGTGCCTTCCCCCCACCCCCCTAGCCCCAATAAGAGTGGTTCTAAAATGGGGTATTCAGCAAATCAAGCCATCATCAATAAAATATCATGAGTTGGGGTCCTATTAAGTTGAATAATGAATAATGAGTCAAATAAATGAGATATATAAGCATGTGATTTCATAGCCCTGAAGAGACAGAGTACTTTTCAGAATCTTCATGGCAGAATAAATATGACCTCATTTCTTCCTAAAATTGGAAGATATAGAAAACTTTTGACCAAGAAATTATACTTCTGGGAATGTAGCTTAAGAAGCATAGTAATACAAATGTTTTACTAAGTAATCACTATGTGTGAGGAACTGAGCCAGGAGTTAAAGGTACAAAGAAACATAAAATACCATACTTTATCTTCCTCTGTATAGCAAATCCTACAGAAGGAGGGAAGAGGACCCCTAAAATTTATAATACACTTTCCTTGAAAACATATATATGAATGCCAACTTACTCCAAAAAGGTGTAGAATAATATACTACTATTTTTATATACCATTAAACAAACAGCAGAGGTTATTTCTAGAGAAAAACAAAACAGACCAAAAGTGGGCTCATTGTCAAAGGAGACATGAGGATTATCTGTAATGTTCTAACTTAAAAAATAGACAGGAATTATGACTTTTAAACTTGGTAATAAAATAATGATTAAAATGTACTGACTGGGGTTGTGGCTCAGCAGTAGAGCACTCGCCTAGCACATGCAAGGCCCTGGGTTCGATCCTCAGCACTACATAAAAATAAATAAAATGAAGGTATTTTGTCCAACTACAACTAAAAAATAAATATTTTAAAAAAGATGTACTCTTTCTTCCTCTGTTTCTGAAGATTTTGGTGCTGTTTTGAGGCAAATGAGGTAATTTTTCACATTGTGGGCAAGGGCTTGGAGTTACTGAGAGTCTGAGCTTGCATTGGGGGGAGAGACTACATGTACAGGAGGGCTGCCTAGTGCAGTAGCTACTGTGCTCATGTAGGAGGGAGGCCTGCTCAGAATGGCTTATGGAATCCCAGTGGAAATAGGGAACATATTTACATATGGACAGGAATTGCAGCAACAGTGAAAATTGGTCCATACCAATGGAGAGGGGGGAAATGGATAAAATAAATAAAGATATTAAGGACAATGAGACTAAGATTTCTCATTGTTAGAGAAAGGAGTAATATCTATGGAAAGATGGAAACTATTATGATTGGACTGGAGCTATAGTGAATTGTGGTGAAGTGTGAACTATAGTGAACTACAATGAAGTGTGAACTCGTGGCTTTCAAGATAAATACAGAAATATGTGTTTAAATGTATGTGTATATATGTATATGTGTATATATGTAGAATATACATACATACACATATGCACACAGATGTGCATATACATAAACATATACATGTTTATCTACATAATACATATATTCCCTAACTTTTTCCATTGAAAGGGACTGGAAAGGGTAAAAGCCCAACAGCAATTGGAATATGTTACACAAATAATCATTTCTATATTCCATTCTCCACTGAAGGAAATAGGGCTGTTGGAGAAATGGTTGCTTTCAATATAGGTGCTGGGAACATCTTGTTGAAGCAAAATGAAAGAAAGGAAGGACTCAAAGAATGATAAGAATTTGTCAAAAGGCACAGAAACTAGATTTTCAGGGGTTCCCAACTGGCCAAACCTGTGACTATTTGAACATCAAAATAAATATTGAAAATAACAGATATGAAACTGAGTCCAAATTGACATACATGGTCTGTTTGACTCATCACATAACTCCATTCATTTGGCCATGGCCTTTGGTTTGGGGATTAGCATAAGACTCTCACAAGGCCAATCAGACCATTATTAGGTATTGACATGTGACTACAGAGAAAGGTTCTCTCTCCTTTAGGATTCCTCAACTAAAGGGTATGAGGAACCGATGACCATCTTCCTACTGTGTGGAAAGGGGACATTCTTTTTGAATAATAAAGTCAAGCAGTAACAAGCAGAATTGAAAGCTAGAGTGAGAAACCTTTAAGACATTATTGATCATCTGCATTTAGTTGCTAGAACTAGCTAGAAGCTAGTGCCTAGTTAGTTATTTATCCCCCTAGGTTTCCCTGCCGTGGTTATGTTAAGGGTGTATTTTTTTTTTTTTGTTAAGACATTTTTGGGTTGGATTTCTATCTTCTGCTATAGAGAAACATACACATAGATAAATTCCATACAACTAGAAAGTGGGCGTAAAGACACAGGCATAAAGTGGAATTAGGAAAAGTATTTAGTGCAACCTGGAACTTTATAGTAGGCTTTCTATAGAGCCTTGTCAGGGGCAGTCTTGTTCTCCAGAGTCCTTCAGCAGAGGAGGCTGAAAGAGGTGGAACCTCATCAGTGAGCTTAGATCTCCAAATCCCGCCTCTCAGAAGCCATGTAGACAGTGCAGCTTCCAGATGTGAAGCTAGCTGGTTACCTCTAGGAAGCCATCCTTCAGCCTCTGCCTGGGAAGTGGCTTCATCCCAGAGCATGGTCTCTTTCTTTCCCAGGTGTGAGTCCTTGAGGATTCTCATTCTTTCATGTTATTGAATACCAAGTGGATGATAAGCACCAGCTGCTGGGGATAGAGAGAGCCATGAGCAACACAGACAGGTTCTCCAACCTCAGGAAAAATAGATAATTAAGTCACAAGTTACAACAGAGTGTGAAAAGTGCTGGGATGTGGAAAGTAAGGGCATGGGTCCTAGCTTGCAGGACTCTTGCTGTAACATGAAGGAAGTCTCACTATTTTTTAGGACTTGAGGATGACAAATTCCCTTTACGTGACTTCTTATTTATTTATTTTTTAGCTGGATACAATATCTTTATTTATTTATATTTATGTGGTGCTGAGGACTGAAGCCAGGGCCTCGAATGTGCTAGGCGAGCACTCTACCGCTGAGCCACAACCCCAGTCCCTAGGTGACTTCTTATTCCTCTGTGAAATGGGAGGCTAGCATCTTTCTCAGGGAGGGACTCAAAAGTAGAAGAAAGAGGTGAAGGTCTGAAGTAGTTTTTAGTATGAGAAAAGAAGTTGATCACAGGAGAGAGTTTTTGGTGCAAGTTTTTGAGGCGAGGATCTTTGTTTGGCTCATAATGTATCCCAAGCACTTAAAAGATTATGTGGCACAGATTGGGGCTGGGGATGTGGCTCAAGTGGTAGCGTGCTCGCCTAGCATGTATGAGGCACTGGGTTCGATTCACATAAAAACAAAATAAAGATATTGTGTCTACCTAAAGCTAAAAAATAAATATTAAAAAAAAGATTATGTGGCACAGAGTAGCCACTTAATAAATTTGTGTGGAATAGATGAGTTTCAGGTGAGTTGTAGACCACAAGTTTAGGTGGCACCAGTATTCTCAATTGTGTGATTTTAAAAAACTGTGTGAGGGCTGGGGATGTGGCTCAAGCGGATGCGCGCTTGCCTGGCATGTGTGCGGCCCGGGTTCGATACTCAGCACCACATACAAACAAAGATGTTGTGTCCGCTGAAAACTAAAAAATAAATATTAAAAAATTCTCTCTCTCTCTCTCAAAAAACAACAACAACAACAAAAAAATGGTGTGATATTTATCCAAGATGGCTCAGCCACTTCCTAGAGAGTATGTCTGAAAGAGGCAGACCGGGGGTTTGCCAGGCAGAAGTGATGGAAGAAGACAAAGGTGGGTGTTCCATTGAAAATTTCAGATTCAGTTGCCAAAAGTAGGGTTTGGTGGTCAAAGGGTCAAAGGCTTGCTCTTATACCAACTTGCTCTCATGAGAACTAACTTAGGATCCCATAAAAACCACCTTAACGCATTATATGGGACACCAGAACATAACGGGTTAATTAATCATTTCTGACAGCAGCACCCTCAATGACCTAACAACCTCCCACTAAAATCCACCTCTTAAAGGTCCATACTCACTCCCAACATCACCATGGTAGGGACACACGTACGCTTGGGGGACAGACCTCATGCAAACCGCAGTACCAGGAATGTTCACTTTCATCACCTGATTCAGTGGTGTCTGCAGGCTTCTCTAGCACAAATTACTTTATTTCCCTTGATAATTAGTAAGTTTTTGAGGGTAGTGAATTATAATACTATTTAAAATTATATTACATATTAACTAATTAATTAATATTAGTGTATTAGTCTGCTGTGGTTGCCATACCAAAATGCCATAAATGGATTGGATGGCTTAAACAAAATAAATTTTATTTTCTCACAGTTCAGGAGGCTGGAAAGTTCAAGATTCCAGCATGGTCCTGTTTCTGGTGAGGATTTCTTTCTCATTTATAGATGAGAACCTTTTGTTTTTAGAAAAAAATTTTAATTGTAGTTGGACACAATGCTTTATTTTATTTATTTTTATGTGGTTCTGAGGATGGAACCAAGGGCCTCGCACATGCTAGACAAACACTCTACCGCTGAGCCACAATCTCAGCCCCTAGATGAGAACCTTCTTAATGTGTCCTCACATTCATTTTCTTTAAGACCACCAATCCTATTGGATTAGGACCCACCTTTATGATTTAACTTTACCTAGTAAATATCCTATTTCCAAATACTTAGCTTCAAATTGGAAATTAGAGTTCAGCAATGAATTTGGAAGAACACAATCCAGTCCATGGAAATTAACATGGACTCAAGTGTTCCTATCTTATTCAACTGGTTATTATCTATTGACTTCTATATTTATTTTGATCTTCCAATTTCCATCCTTTTAGTTAGTGGAAACTTTTTTTCTTTCTTTTTTTTTTTTTTAAAGAGAGAATGAGAGGAGAGTGAGAGAGAGAGTGAGAGAATTTTTATTATTTATTTTCTAGTTCTCGGCGGACACAACATCTTTGTTGGTATGTGGTGCTGAGGATCGAACCCGGGCCGCACGCATGCCAGGCGAGCGCGCTACCGCTTGAGCCACATCCCCAGCCCCGTAGTTAGTGGAAACTTTTTTTCCAATTAAATTTCTTTGCCCAACTTGTTATGTCTCTCTCAGTCTTTGAATACTTCCTTATTTTCAGGTACAAAAATGTATTCCTGGATCATCTTGTATTTTCCCTGCATCGGCTCTAAAGTTAGTCATTCCTCTAAGTATCCTGTTTTCTTTTAATAGAAGGAGAATTGTTATTTAGTAGCCAGGATCTGGGTGTTAGGTATTTTCACAGTTACTGGGATGTTGCTGCTCCCAGACCCTCTTGGTGAGAAATCCAATACAACAAAGTGGCTTAGGAATAAAGAGAATAGACTAGTTCATATAATTGGGAAGTTCAAGGTACAGGAACACTGGGAAAAGAGCAAGGACACAGACCACATAACATGTGCAAATAAGTCAGCTGTCAGAGCAACCTACCCAGAGCTGTGGGAGTGAAAACAGAAGTAGTGGCCAGATATCTACTTACTGGCATTATACAGGCTAATGTGATAAACATTTATCAAGGAGAGATTTTTCAAATTGTAGCTGATATCACCAGAACAAGTTTTTGGTTTGCTGAATCTCATTGTGTAATTCTGGGTGGTAAATCAAAGTTTTGCATTCCCAGTATTCTGGTGCAGCCAGGATGGAGAGCCACGGAGAAACTCTAAAGATTTAACATCTTGGCACACAGCATTGTGTTCAAAGACAAGATATTTAAGGAAGAAAATGCCTATGTAGATTCACCCACAGTTCCATCAATAATGGTGACTCCTTATATCTGAGTCAGCCATGTAATTTCATTGCCCAAATAGAAATGCTTTTGAATGAGAAGGAGAGCACTATTAATAAGTATGCCAGAACAACAAGCAGAAACTAAAATTGTTCCAGGGAATCTGGGACATATGGACACCCAAATTACAGAAGCATTTTTCAATTGGGGGAAAGGCTCAATTTTCTAAATGAATTGTCAGAATATTCAAGGTGTAAGTATCAGAGTCCAAGTAGAAAATCAGAAAACCAAACTAGTTATTTTTTTTAAATTTTAAATGTGTTCTAATTAATTATACATGACAGTAGAATGCATTTTGACACATTTTACACAAATGGAGCACAACTTCTTATTCCTTTGGCTGTACATGGTGCAGAGTCACATCGGTAGTGTAATCATACAAGTATATAGAGTAATAATGTCTGTCTCATTCTACCATCCTTCCCATCCCCACAGCCCCACCCCTCCCCTCACACCTCTCTGTACAATCCAAAGTTCCCTCATTCTTCTCTATCCCCTCCCCAACTATGGATCAGTATCCGCTTTTCAGAGAAAACATTTGGCCTTTGGTTTTTTGGGATTGGAGTATGCTGGATTTTAAGTACTTCGGGTATAAACCAAGGAGTGGGATAGCTGGGTTAAATGGTGGTTCTATTTCAAGTTTTCTAAGAAATCTCCATATTGCTTTCCATAGTGGTTGCACTAATTTGCAGTCCCACCATCAATGCATGAGTGTATCTTTTCCTCCACATCCTCGCCAATACTTATTATTGCTTGTATTATCTTTTTTAAAAAAATTTATTTCTTTTAGTTGTACACAATGCCTTTATTTTTATTTATTTATCTTTATGTGGTGCTGAGGATCAAACCCAGGGCCTCCCACATGCCAGGCAAGCACTCTACTGCTGAGCCACAACCCCAGCTCTATTGCTTGTATTCTTGATAACTACCATTCTCACTGGAGTGAAATGAAATCTTAGAGTAGTTTTGATATGCATTTCTCTAATTGCTAGAGATGATGAACATTTTTTTCATATGTTTGTTGATCGAGTGTATATCTTCGTCTGTGAAGTGTCTGTTTGGTATAATAATACAGAGCAATAGTAACAAAAGCAGCATGATATTGGCACCAAAATAGACATGTATACCAATGGAACAGAATAGAAGACACAGAGACAAACCCACATAAATACAGTTACCTTTTACTAGACAAAGTGCCAAAAACATATTTTGGAGGAAAGATAGCCTCTTCAACAAATGGTGCTGGGAAAACTGGAAATCCATATGTAGCGAAATGAAATTAAACCTCTATCTTTCACTCTGCACAAAAGCAACTCAAAGTGGGTAAAAGACTTAGGCACTAGAACAGAGACCCTATGCCTGATAGAAGAAAAAGTAGGACCAAATCTTCATCATGTTGGTTTAGGACCTGGCTTCTTTAACAAGACTTCTAAAGTGCAAGAAGTAAAATCAAGAAGCAATAAATGGGATGGATTCAAACTAAAAAGCTTCTTTACACTAGTTATTCTAATAAAGATAATTTAATATAAAAAATTGTTAACCAGTGATTAGGAGAACTAAAAAGACAAAAAAAATGGATTACTGGAGTTTACAGAGGTAGAAATTGCAAGAAGAAATTGCCACTCCTTGGAATGGGAAAGAAAAGTTGTTGGATTATTTTAGTCTACATGTCCCAAAGACAGACCCCAAAGGAGCAGGAATTCAGGCCACTGAGGATGCGGCATGGAATGGATGGTGCTGGAGCTTCAGGGTCTTGGAGGACATCTCTGCCGACCTGGGACTCAGACCTCTGGGGAGGAGGTGGGAGCTGACCAGGGTAAGGTTTCTGTATAGAGAACAAATGCAACCTGGCTCAAGTTTGCTCCTGATGCCAGATTGAGGAATGGTTGTTTGGGTGACACTGACAGGAATGAAAAGCAATCATAAGGAAGGAAATCCCTCACCCCGTTAGCCTCCTAGTCTCCCTGTGGATGCCCTATCAGAAGATCCTAAGAGAGAGAGCTGGCAAAAGGGAAGTGTGGTTTGCAGTCACAGGCACAACAGCATTAAACAGCAAAGAAGGGTGTATTTGCAGCTAGAGAAAATAGCTTTATAACCAGTCTAGTCCATCCCTTTAGCTACTCTGCCACCCAGTCTTTTGACACATATTGAACTTCCATATGGGAACAAAACAACTTTATGCCTTTGATGACAAGATGCAGCTTTCCTTTGTACAATTGAAACCATTTTCATTCTCTTCCTGTGAGAAGACACAGAGTCCTAACACTCGTATCCATCTCTGAGTGACAATCACAGTATCATTCTCTGGAAGGAAAATATACAGCTGGCAAAACAAGCAAGCAAACACACAAGCACCCTCTTCCTGACCTCAGTAGAGTGAAGATCCAACTCATTGTCCATTTTCCAAAGAGAGGAAAGGACTCCATTTTGAACAGGTTCTGAAATTGCTTTATTGAGCTTCAGTGATTATTCCACTTGTGTGGATGCTGTTTATCAAACTTCTGTTCATTCAACCGTGAGGACTCCCCTATGAAATCATACTTTCCTTCATTGGTCCTCATCAGCTAACTGACCCCATGTAGCTATTTGAAGTGGCTATTCCAGGGTATCTAGGAATGAAAGGAAACTGATCATTCAGGGCCTTAGTTCTGTACCTCTCTCAGCTGCTCCTTACTTGTGAGTCCATCCTCCTCTGGCAGCCTCTGACCCTGCCTTCCTCAGCTAACCTTTGCCTCATTTGCTCAGCTGCACCTTTGCATCACTTTTTTTTTTAACTTAACACTTGTCTCTAGTACTTGCCTTAGTACTCTCCTATAAGTGATGTGGTTCTTTTTCTGTTTCTGTATCCTTTGGGTCTCTCAAGCATAAACTCCTCTTGCTGGGGCCAGCGCAGAGCTTATCTGATCCTGCAGGATTGGTCTCTGACAAAATCTCTGTGTAGTTATACCCTGACATTCTTGCCCACACACATTCTCCCTATCTGTGTTTTCCATGCTGATGGAACTAACTAACTAACTAACTAACGCTTAACTCTAATCTCTATTGCAGTCATGTTTGCAGTAATTGACTGTAACCATTGACTCTCATGAATCCTTCCCAGTGGCAATAGCTCATTCCACAAGTCACACAGGCTCCTTTACCCTTGACAACTGGCTAAAAGATCTTACTATCTTTGACTCGCTGGAGCTAGGTTTGTTCATTGAGGGTTAATGCAGTCAATTCGCAGCTATAATCACTTAATCCCAAATGACATAAACTAATAGGTGCATCCTTATAATTTTACAAGATTTCCTGGAACACATTCCCTCCCATTTCTTGCACTGAATAACCAACTCCCAATGTGTGAGCCTTTCTTCTGAGGCTTGATATCTTGGGTCTGGAAGAGACATGGATTTCAGAAAATATATTACCTTATTTTCAAGGCAGTAGGTGCTTCCTTTTATTTTTTTGAGGTCAAAGTGTTGGCAAAGACAAGAATGAATAGACTCTTCTAATCTCTGTTAATATCACTTATTTACCAGACTCTTCTTTGTTTACTAGGATCTTATTATAAGAACCAATGCTTTCTTTTTAAATTTTGGTTCCCAATAAGATGGATAAGATACACATCACTTTGCATTCTTGCACTAAAGGGAGGATAAGACAGCATTAAATAATGGCAGCTTTAGAGGGAGGTCAATGTAGGTGATAAGGACGTTCAAAACTAAGCAAATAAATAAAAGAAAGTTATTAACTCTAGAGAAAATAAAATGTGGTGCAGATAATGAAAACTAATTACTTACATAGCTATCACAATGTAACACTGTGTATCAATCTGTCCGAATGTTAGAATGGCTGTATTGGAAAGAGTGGGGTGCGAGTGATGGTGAAACAGATTAAATCTCATCTTCTATAGTGAGAACCACTGGAAAATAATACCCAAGTCAAAAGCAAGCAACAGAAGCATGTTATTTAGATGTATGGAGGTAAATACCAAAAGAAGCAGCTAAAAGAATCCTGTGTGCAGTGGAAAATAGAGAGGGGAAGCATCCTTATAGAACAACAGGTGTGTCACTTTACAACAGGGACACATTCAGAGAATTGTGCTGGTGAGAGATTTCGTCATTGTGCAAGATCAAAGAGGGTCCTTATACAAACTAGGAGGCTACAGCATCTCTAGGTGATATAATGTTATGGGCCCACCATCATATATGTGGTCCATCAGTGATGGAAAGGCCACACCAACATGACTTTATTTGGTTGTCAGTGGGCCCATATTATGTTTGCAAAAATTAAAACCATAATTTAAAAGCAATGAGAAGGAGAGAAAGGCTCCCATATTTCTGTAAGTAGTCTTCTGTTGCAACACTGAAAGCTTGGGAGAAATATCCAAAGTATAAGGAAGAAAATAAATCCCATAACTGCCTCACCACCCAAAGGCAATTGCTGTTAAGATTTCAGCTAAGAATATTTCCTCCCAAATGCTTACTCTAGCACATCTCTGTTTCATCTCAAGATTCAGTTGAATGGAACATGCACATGCTGGCACCTACTACGTGCCAGGAGCCATGTTAGGTGCTAAAAACATAGAGACAAGACACAGACCCCATTCTCTAATTCTGTTACAGATTATGCTTATTCTAACATAAGAAAAAACAACATGGGGTTTTGATTGCCTCAATAAGTCTCCCCCTTCATTTCTTTCTTATTAACAAACTAACACCAAACTCATTGACTTTAATCCTTGAAACCCCAAAAGTGTTGGAAAGAGAGGAAAACTGCCAAGGCCAGTAATATGTTTTCAAAGTGATACACTATGGGCTAATTGGGAATTTCCAAATTTAATTCTTATTATATACATACTACAAGAGTTTATAGGCCTCAACTTTGGCTAATATGACAGAGAGTGACCCAGTTATCCTTGGGATGGCTTCAGTATACAGTCTGGGGCAGTGCAGTTGCCTGGTGACCCCCTCAATGATTTCTCCCAGCTTTATAATATCAGTAAGAAAAAATTAAATACCATATACTCTGAGTTCAATTTGGGTCAAGAAAGCCATAATTTTTTCTCTTACATTAATCTGATGAAGGGAAAACATAAATTGCCGCAGTCTTGGCTGGGCACAGAATCACGAGCCACTCACAGCCTTGTAGAGTCAAACAGCAATCCTTTATTCCTGAACTCACACCGGCCCCCTACAAACATGTTCTGGGGAAATCCGAGTTCTGCCGCTGCCTTCGAGTACTCCATGAGGCTTTTTATCTCTATTCCCAGCAGGAATAACCTTAAACCTTGAATTGCCTTAAACCCAGATTGTCTTAAACCGGGAACACCCTAAACCCAAATTGTCTTAAACCGGGACACTTCCTAAAACCTGCAGGATACACCCTAAACCTGGATCCACCCTCGTCCTTGAGCAGGGTCACCTTTCTCAAACACACATGCAATGTCACAGCAAATTTCCAAGGCAAGTCCACTTAACATGGGGTACGCTGGCAAGGAAATTTCGATGCATCATTCCTACTTGGCAATGGCCCTCAGCATCTCCCCCCTTCTGATTAATTAAACAACAAGCAATGTGGCTTAAGGACGGTGCCTGGTAGGTTGTCCAATACAACATATGGTTCTTACCTGTCATGGGAAAACTGACCTTTAGGCGTCAGCCTCCTGTCTTAGGTTGATACCACTGCAATCAGATCAACCCGTCACTGACTACCGGTCCAGCATTCAGCCATACTTGTGGATAGGCCTATGCACCAGTGGGGGGGTGAGGTTCTTGCCTCACCTCTGTTGGCCCCCAAATTTAGCCTTGGTGCCAGTGGGGGGGGTGAGGTTCTTTGCCTCACCTCTGTTGGCCCCCAAATTTTAGACCATCACTAGTAGAAGGGAGGAGGAAATGTCAAGTAAAGGTATTTCAGATAGAAAATGCAAAAGGCTAAGACAATTATGGTTTAAAATCACATCAAAAAATTAAAAGGACTAAAGTAATTCTAAAAACTAAGGCAGAATGCTTTTTAAAGACTTAAATTTAAAAGGATCTTAAAGGGGTATATATCCCCCAAAGATAAACTTAAAATAACCCTTTTTACTCTAAACTTTTAAAATTTGGATTCATCAGGACTTAGTGCTGCGGAAAGACATATGTATCCAAAAAATGTACATAAGCCTAAGGTACTTTGGAAAGATATTCTAACAGGACAATGGAAAGCTTCTGACCCAGTGATTGTCTGGAGTCGGGGTTCCGTTTTTGTGTTTCCACAGGGAGAACAGCAGCTGATTTGGATTCCAGAGACACTAGCTAAAGCAATTTCTACAGACCAAAAAGAAGATAATTTGACTTAAATCCATAACAGCTAATATCCAGAACTCCAGCTTGGCTATTCTTACATCTGCGACAGTGATTAACCAGGGTCCTTTTTTCAATATCTATTTTATTATTGCATTTTCCCCACATCGTATAAAATCAAGTACTCTTTACTTATTAAGTTCCATAAGGTAATATATTTAAACATTATGTGTGTTTTCATAAATTGGTAAATAGAAAAAAGTTTAATATTGCTTTGGTCTGTGTCTTTGCTGAAACAAGTTTACTAAGAGTTAAGATTCTATCATGTGTAATTTATATACAAAGAGTATAAGAAGTTTCAGTTGGGTTTCAAATACAGTATTATAGTACCATAAAAAACATGAAGATATTTCATCTTATTAAAGTGGAGTAATTTGTCTAAATTCAAAAATTTTATAAGAGTTGTTTCAGAATGTGAATTTATAAAAAGGGTGAACGGTTAAAAAAGAGATATAAAAAGGTTCAAGATGTGGAAATGTATTTTAATATAAAGGTTAAAAAAAGAAAGAAATGTTTCTAGATGAGATAATCTCTGTGGTAAAGTAAAAAGTTGTAAAATGCCATTTAAAAAGATTTTGAGGAAACTAGACTTACTTTATAAGCTTGAGAAAGGAAGAAAGAAGAAAAAGGTATTCGTACATGGCAGATTGAGACAAAGCTTCTTAATGGAGCGAAAAAAAGCCTTTGGTTGAAGGGCAGCCATGTAAACTAACATTTAAGTGATTTAAACAGATCTAAGCCTCGTTTTAGAGAGTAAAGCAGTAGGTGGTGAAAAAGTACATTTAAAAGTACAGTATAGATGACAATTGAAAGGCTTTAAAAGGTTAAATTGAAGGTGGTTGAGATACCTTCATGGCGGGAAAAAGATTGCTTTACTCATCAAACTATTAATATGTACTTATTAAACCAAAAAGAGGGAGATGAGATAATCTTTGTGTGGTAAAGTAAAAAGTTGTAAAATGTCTAAATAAGTTGCAAAAGGCTTTAAAAGGTTAAATTGAAGGTGGTTAAGATGCCTTCATGATGGAGGAAAAAAAAACCATGAATATGGGAAGATAATAAGATAAAAATATTTAGATAAAGAAGATTAAAAATTTGAAGTGGAAAACTTTAAAAACAGAAGTACAGAAAGGTAAAAAAAAAAGAAGATGTAGAAAGATAAAAAAGATATAGGAAGATAAAAAAGATGTAGAAAGACAAGAATTTTAAACCCACAAAATAGGAAACAAAAGAAAACTAGGAGAGAAAAAAGCAACTAAGGGTAAATATAAAAACCTTAGAAGAAAAGTAGAAGATAGAAATAAGATAAAAAATGTCAAGTAAAGATATTTCAGTTAAAAAATGCAAAAGGCTAAGACAACTATTAGATACAGACATTTAAGATAGAAAAAGGTACAAGAGAGAAGTTTACAGTCAAATATTGGATAAAATAAAAGAGCAAGGAAATTTCCATGCGTCATTCCTACTTGGCAATGGCCCTCAGCAAACAGATGAAAAAATATTTGCACCAGAGTTGTTTGGTGGACTTCAGGCTCTTGAGTCCACTTTGTCTTGTAGCCACAGACCTGAGTGAAGGGAGCAGAATCACACAGTGGTTCAGTGCATGTCTCTGGAGCTGACTGGCCAGGCTGCAACCCAATTCTCCTTTTACTCAGTTCCTCATCTGAAGACAGTGGCTTGGTGAGGACAGGTTTAGAGTTGAAAGGATTAGGTGTTTAAAAATAGTACTGCATCAAGCTTCCTGAGTAAGTTGTCCTCTCTTCACTCTAGGAGTATGGGATCTGATGGCCAGCAGCAGTCTCCCCTAGCAGGACAGTAGACCCCTGGCATATAGCCCTTCTCCTGGCAACCCTCTCATAGGCTACCCTACCCATCCTTGCTGCAGTGTGCCGAGTACATGCATGGATGTACACCAGGACATTCCAGGCCTGCTTTCTTGGGGAACTGCCTTTCCCCCATGAAAATCTATAGTGTCTCATGGCACTTCAACATGACACTTGCAACATGACACTTGGGTAGTGTTACTTCTAAGATGACTCACTTCACATTCAAGAAATGTTATTTTTAATCATATTCCCAAATTCTGAGCTCATTTCCTAACTCAGTGCCAACAGTTGCCCTTTCGCATCTACTACTTGGATGGAAACTGCAGGCTTCACTCTGATGTGAGAATTAGTGGGCACGGACTCCCATGCAGGGGTACCTGGGTTGTACGTGATCCCCTTTATCTGGCACAAAGACATTAAAAGAGGCTTCTATATTTGTCCCCTAATTGTGAGAAAATTCAACCTTAATGTCTATAGCTATAAATATTCCTATACATAACAAAATATGATGCAACATTTGTAAGTGAAGTGATAATGTGTGATTGTGGAGGTTTGCAGAAAAGGGAGAGAGAAAGGAAAAACCTTTATGATTGAAGTAAGCCTACTTAATTGCCAGTGATTATTTATTTATTCAAGTAACTTTAGAGATTTGTGCTTATTTTACTTTATTTGCATTGGCCAAAATAAGATTTTAAAAATCAATTGTCACTAGAATGACTTTAGAGCTTTGGCCCTGGAATCAGACATAGACTGAAGAGAATCTAGACGGATGTCATTTGAATATAAGAATTGTGATGATATTGGCAACAAAACAGACATGAAGCCCAATGATACAGAATAGAAGACACAGAGACAAATCCACATAAATATAGTTATCTCATATTAGACAAAGGTGCTACTAATACACTTTAGGGAAAATATAGTCTCTTCAACAAATGGTGCTGGGAAAACTGGAAATCCATATGTAATAGAATGAAGTTAGACCCCAATCTCTCATACTGCATAAAACTCAACTCAAAGTGGACCAAGGACCTAGGCATTATACCAGAGTTCCCGTGCCTACTAAAAGAAAAAGTAGGCCCAAATCTCTATCATGTCAGCCTAGGAATCGAATTTCTCAACAAGACTCCTAAAGTGCAAGAAGTAAAATCAAGAATCAATAAATGGAGCCGGGCCCGTGGTGCATGCCTGTAATCCTAGTGGCTCAGGAGGCTGAGGCAGGAGAATTTTGAGTTCAAAGCCAGCCCCAGCAAAAGCAAGGTACTAAGCAATTCAGTGAGACTCTGTTTCTAAATAAAATACAAAAAAGAGCTGGGGATGTGGCTCAGTGGCTGAGTGCCCCTGAGTTCAATCCCCAGTTCCCCCTACCAAAAAAAAAAATCAATAAATTGGATTTTTTCAAAGCCAAAACTTCTTCACAGCAAAGGAAATAATCTAGAACATGAAGAGAGAAAGGTCTACAGAATAGGAGAAAATCTTTGCCGTTTGTACCTGAGATTAGAGAATTAATCTCCAGGATAGATAAAGAACTAAAAAAACTTAACACCAAAACAAACAAACAAACAAACAAACAAAAACCCCCCACCATATCAATAATTGGGCAAAGGAACTGAACAGACACTTCACAGAAGAAGAAATACAAATGGTCAACAAATATATGAAAAAATGTTCAACATCACTAGCAATTAGAGAAATGCAAATTAAAACTATTCTAAGATTTCATCTCACTCCAGTCAGAATGGCAGTTATTAAGAATACAAGTAACAGGGGCTGGGGATGTGGCTCAAGCAGTAGTGCGCTCGCCTGGCATGCGTGCGGCCCGGGTTCGATCCTCAGCACCACATAAAAACAAAGATGTTGTGTCTACTGAAAACTACAAAATAAAATATTAAAATTCTCAAAAAAATATAAATTACAATAAGTGTTGACAAGGGTGTTGGGGAAAAGTACACTCATACATTGCTGGTGGGACTGCAGATTTGTACAACCACTCTGGAAAGCAGTGTGGAGATTGCTCAAAAAACTTGGAACAGAACTTCCATTTGACTCAGTTATCCCACTCCTCGACATATACCCAAAGAACTTAAAATCAGTATACTACAGTGACGCAGCCACAACAATGTTCATAGTGGCTCATTTCACAATAGCTAAGCTATAAAACCAACCTAGGTGCCCTTCAACAGATGAATGAATAAAGAAAATGTGGTACACATGTACAGAATGGAATGTTACTCAGCCATAAAAAAGAATGAAATTATGGTATTTGCCAGTAAATGGATGGAACTGAAGACTATCATATTAAGGGAAATAAGTCAATCCCAAAAAACCAAAGACCAAATGTTCTCTCTGGTATGTGAATGCTGACTCATATGGGAGGAGAGGAGGGAGAAAGGAAGGTTCACCTCATTGGACAGGTGGGAATAGTGGGGAAGGAGTGGGTATGAGAATAGGAAAGACAGTAGAATGAATCAAACAAAACTTTCCTATGTTCATATATGAATGTATGACCAGTGTAACTCCATATCATGTACAACCTCAAGAAAGGAAGTTATGGGGCTGGGGATGTGGCTCAAGCGGTAGCGCGCTCGCCTAGCATGCGTGCGGCCCGGGTTCGATCCTCAGCACCACATACCAACAAAGATGTTGTGTCCGCCGAGAACTAAGAAAAAAATAAATAAATGTTAAAATTCTCTCTCTCTCTCTGTCCCCCACTCTCTCCAAAAAAAAAAAAAAAAAAAGAAAATTAAAAAAAAAAAAAGAAAAAAAGAAAGGAAGTTATATGTCCATGTATGTATGATATGTCAAAATACATTCTACTGTCAGGTAAAATAAAAAGATTTTAAATAAAAAATGAAATAATTAAAAGAAAAGAATTGTGGCATTACGTAATGCACCAATTAAAAATGTGAAAAGAGAGAGAAAAAAAGGAATTATAGCATTACAGATAGAAAGAATTGGAAGACAACTCAGCTTCGAACATAACTAGAAATGACCTGTTGGTCATCTCAGGTCTTGTGCAACCCTAGCCACTCAGAGGGTAATTTCAAATGACTTGGAATGAAATATCTCTCCTTAGTGAGTCTGAGGAGATTCAGAATGGACTTTAGAGATGGTAAAGTAAACCAAACCCTGAGTTGTTATTATTTTAAATTAAAATTTGGAATAATCTATAGCTATCTACTAAATGTAGAACTTGGCTTTGTGTAATAGACTTTGATCCATTTATTCCAATTTTAAATGTGATTACATTTGTGATGTTAAGATAAAAGAAAATTGTGTTATGTTCATCAACCATTCTAGAAAGTTTAAGATAACTTGGCTTTGTCATATTTATATACTGTATCATTTGATTAAAGGCTTATTTAATTCAATCCCCAGTACCTCAGAATAATTAAATAAATAAAATATAAGACATACTTAAGGCTTATCAGCCATACAATTAATGTACTTTAAAAGAAAATCAAATATCTTAGATTTATGAGCATTTTAAATTTTTCAAGGAAGTTTAATTAACAGAATGAAATATTAATTGATATTCCCCTTAAGAAACTGGTGAAATCTGCTAAGTTTTATAAACAAAATAAGATCTATAAAATGAAAAAAATTACCAAATAAAAATTACATTTTAAATTACAACCTTAACAAATCAAACATTAATTTTAATAATTAAAGTAGCCCCAGAAAAGACTTTTTTGTTCATAAGTACCTTGCTCAAGGACATACACATGCACACTTAAAACTTCATTTAACAACAATCATTACAAAATGGTCTTTCAATTAGAGGGCTTCTGGGTACTGATGGATCCCATGGAAAACAAGGCATTTAAATTATTCAATAGCTCTTTTGGATAAAAACCAAGGAGTGGGATAGGTGGGTCATAGATCAAATTATGTTATGTGCATTTATGAATATGGCATAATGAATCCCACTATTATGTATAATTATAATGCACCAATAAAATAATAATAGAAAAGAATTAATTACTCAATAGATAATGCAATGTAAATGCTATGTAAATAGCTGTTATGCTGTATTGTTTCAGAAATAATGACTTGAAAAAGGTCTATACCTGTACAGTCCCAGCCACGATTTTTTCCCTGGATATTTCTGTTCCATGGTGGGTTGAATCCATGGTTGTGGAGTCCATAAATAAAGGCTTAATTGCCTAGAATTAGAATAATTAGTTAAATATGTATTTTTCTACATTCTTTTTATGTATCCAATCCTTGCATACTAACTAGTATTGTCCTTGAAAAACAGGTAGTTGTACTCTTGTAAACTCAAATTGCTCCTTATTTCATTTTATGAACCAAAAGACATGATATTAATTCTAGTATCTAGTTACAACATCAAATAAAATATTAATTAGAGGTGACTTAAAATATATAGGAAGATGTGTATAGGTTATATGCAAATACTATGCCATATTGGGGCTGGGGTTTGGCTCAGTGGTAGAGTGGTTGCCTCTCACATATGAGGCACTGGGTTCTAACCTCAACACCACATAAAAATAAATAAATAAACAAATGTATTGTGTCTATCTATAACTAAAAAATATATATTAAAAAAATACTATGCCATTTTGAATAAGGGGCTAGAGCAACCACAGATTTGGGCATTTGCAGAAGTCCTGGAAACAATCCCCCATGCATACTGAATGATGCCTGCTTGTTGAGTCATCATTCTTGCTCCATCCTCAGTCACTAGTCAAACCAGTTTCTTTTTTAAATAATTTTTGTTATTGTATTTTTTATACCTTTATTTTATTTATTTATTTTTATGTGGTGCTGAGGATTGAACCCAGGGCCTCACACATGGGAGGCAAGTGCTCTACCACTGAGCCACAAACTCAACCTCTCAAACCATTTTTTAAACATAGATATTGTGTGTGTGTGTGTGTGTGTGTGTGTGTGTGTGTATATATTTTTAGTTGTCAATAGACATTTATTTATTTATTTATATGTGGTGCTGAGATTCAAACTCAGGGCCTCACACATGTTAGGCAAGCACTCTACCACTGAGCTATAACTCCAGCCCTCAAGCCATTTTTTAACATACTTTAAGGATATGATGTTCTTATAAATAACTATCTTATTTGTGGATGGCAATTCTCATTGAGGCAGGCAGCTAGAGAGAGATTTCTAGTATTTCCAGTTTCTTTTCTAGACTTTAGAGATTTCAGGGGAGACCCCAATCCTTGCATACTAACTACTGTTGTCCTTGAAAAACAGGTGTTTGTACTCTTGTAAACTCAAATTGCCCCTTATTTCATTTTATGAACCAAAAGACATGATACTAATTCTAGTATCTAGTTACAAGTATTAACTAGTTACATGCTATATTAAGGAAAACAGTGACTGGGGATTTCAGGACTAAATACAAGAACTAAAACAAGTAAGTTCCCGCTTGAGCAAAGGTTGGATAAAGCTTTCCCCTGTTAAGACCTTATTTATAAGTTCCACGCCTTTTTCAAGGTTATAATTTGCACCTGGTAAATCAAACAATATGAAATTTATACAGCAATATCCAACTCCCTTCCCATCCGAGAAGTGAAATTAAACACCATCTTTTTGTGGTTGTTCATCCAATGTTTGATAATTTCCAATGTAAAATGGTGTATAGACCCTAGTTTTATAAACAGGAATGTGTTTTCCCAGAGCCAGAAATGTTTAAAATAATAGTATAAGAAAAGGCATAAAATAAGTAGATTAATAAATGGACAGTGTAGAATTGCAAAATGTGAAGATTTTGTTGAAAATCAACTTTGCCTTTTGAAAATTAATTCCAAAAGGTCCCTGGCACTAGTAGCTATTTAATAATAATATTTAATATTAGCAAGTGACTTTTCACTTTCCTATAGAAAGTAAGTGGGGGAGTTTCCATTTTTATGTTACATGGTAGGTTTGGTTAACAGAGTGGCCATTTAGTAATGACATTTTGGTCTTCTGTGAGGAGAATTAATCTCTTATTAAAGCTTTGGAAAATTTTAAAAATTACTCAACGGAAAAATAAGCAAGGCTGGAAGATTCAGTTTACAAAGGAAAAAAACATCAATAAACATATGAAATTGACCGATTAAAGAAATGCCAAGTCAAACAAGAATGACTTTGCAATAACCAAATGTTTTACTTATTTTGTTTTGTTTTTAATACAAGTGTCCAGGGCAAGCAAAACTTGGGTGGTCACTCTCGCAGTGCTGCTGGGGCTTCCTCAGCTGCCTTAGGAGTGGCTCTTGGTGCACCCCTGGAAACACCTCCTTTGTTCTTGGTTAAGCCATAAAAGGCTTAGTGATTTTGATTTTGAGTCACTGGGTACTATTGATTTGGAAAGAGATGAAATGGAAAGAAAAGGAGCTCCAAAGGAATGATTTAAAGGTTTCCTTGTATTGTTTGTTTGTGGTGCTGGGGATGGAACCCAGGCCCTCGAACATGCTAGGTAAGTGCTCTAACATTGAGCACCTCGGCCCTCCTTGTTTTGTTTTGTTTTATTAAAGAATTCTGGGGTCAGCATTCAGCTTAATTAAAGATGATATTCCAGCTTTCCCCACGAAAACTTCTCTGTTGACTGAAACTCTTTGTGCTCCAACCCCTGCTTGGCCCCTCTGTGAGCTTCCTTTCTTGTTGACATGATTTTCCCAAAGATAATATATGAGACTCATTAATCTCTTTGGGAAACTTAAAAATCTCCCCAAGTTGGCTCCTCTCAAACCCAGTCTTTCCTTTGCTTCTACTACTTCATTCTTTTGCAATTCCAAGACCCCTTGAGGAAGATAGAAAAGAAGCCACTCACCTCCTTTCTGGGGTCCTTTGTCTTTCTCATGACCTGAGTTGTGAGTTGGTGGAGTGAATGACTACTGTTTCACAATGACCTGTGATCTCTTTTATGCTTTTATTAGTGCATTGTAATTACATATAACAGTTGGGTTCATTTTGACATAATCATACATGTATGAAATTTAATTTGTTCCATTTTAGTCCCCTAGTATTCCCTCTTTCCACCACTCCTTCCTCCCTCTATTCCCCTTCCTCTAACTCTACTAGTTTTCCTTCCATCTATTTATCTATTTATTTTTTATAAATTTATTTATTTATAATGTGGTGCTGAGGATCGAGCCCAGTGCCTCACACATGCTAGGTAAGCATCACTGAGCCAGAATCTTAGCCCTATCTATTTACTTATTGTTTTATTTTATTTTAAATATATATTTTAGTTGTAGATGGACACAATACCTTTCTTTTATTTATTTTTATTTTTATGTGGTGCTGGAGATTGAACTCAGTGCCTCATGCGCTCTACCACTGAGCCACAACCATGGACTCTTATTTTTATTTTAAAAAATATCTTGAGTTGTAGATGGACAGAATACCTTTATTTTGTTTGTTCAGTTTTTTTGGGTGGTGCTGGGGAATGAACCCAGTGCTATCAATTTATTTTTAATTGGTGCTTTATAGATATATCTAAAAGTGAAATTCACTGTGGTATATGTATACATGCACATAGTGTAATTTTGTCAAATTCATTCTGCACTTCCCCCCTTTCTCATTCCTTCTCCCTCCCTTTCAATCTCCTTTCACTCCACTGATCTCTATCCACATGATATCCGACTTCCCTGCATTTTTCCTCCTTCCTTTGCTCAAGCTTCCACATATGTGAGAAAACATTTGACTTAACTTTTTGAGTGTGGCTCATTTCACAAAACATGATATTCTCCATTTTCATCCATTTACCTGCAAATGCCATAATTTCATGGCTGAGTAAGACTCCATTTGTGTATATGTACCACATTTCTTATTCCATTAATCTATTGAAGGGCACCTGGGCTGGTTCTATAACTTGATTATGTGAATTGAGCTGCTATAAACATTGATATGGTTGTATCACTATAGTATGCTGATTTTATTATTTTGGATAAATGTTGAGGAGTGGGATAGCTGGGCCATATGGTTGTTGCATACCTCGTTTTTTGAGGAATCTCCATACTGCTTTCCACAGGGGTTGTACTAATCTGCAGTCCAACAAATAATAAACCAGTGTACCTTTTTCCTCTCGTCCTTGCCAGCATTCAATGTAGTTTTCCTATTTAAAAAAATATTTACTCTGTAGGCTCTCTCTTCAAGCTCTTATGTCATTTCCTTTGCTGTGTGGAAGATTTTTAATGATTGAATCAATCACTGATTGATTCTTGGTTTTATTTCTTGAGCATTAGGGACCTTGTTAAGAAAGTCATTGCCTCTACCAATATGTTGGAGTGATGACCCTATGTTTTCTTCCTGGGCTAATTCCTAAGAAATTGATTTGACTTTTGTTCAGGGTGGGAGATAGAGATCTAGTTTCGTTCTTCTACATATGGGTATCCAGTTTTCCCAGTACAATTTGTTAAAAAGGCTGTCTTTTCTCCAACATATATTTTTGGCAACTTTTCAAGTACCAGATAATTATAACCATGTGGGTTTGCCTCTGTGTCTTCCATTATTTTCTGATGATCTTTGTGTGTATTTTGATGCCAATATCATGCTGTTTTTGTTCTGTAGTATAATTTGAGATCAGATACAGATACCTCCAGCATTACTCTTCTTGTTCAGGCTTACTTTGGATATTCTAGGCCTTTTATTCTTCCATATGAATTTTAGGACTGTTTTTTCTAGTTCTGTGAAGAATATGATGTATATTTTAATGGAGATTCCATTGAATCTATATAGTGCTTTTAGTAGTATGATGTTTTTGACAATTCTGTCTATTCAAGAACATGGGAAGTTTTTTTCGTCTTGTAAAGTTGTCTTCAATTTCTTTTTTTTTCTTTTTGTTATTGTTCAGTTTAGATATATATGACAGTAGAATGTATTTTGACATAAATATATGTAATGTAACTTTTTCTAATTAAGATCCTCTTCTTGTGGTATGTACATGTCTTCAATTTTTCTTTCTTTTAAAAATATTTTTAGTTGTAGATGGATGTAATAACTTTATTTTATTTATTTATTTTTTAATGTGGTCATTAGGATCGAACCCAGTGCCTCACATGCACTAGGCAAGTGCTTTACCACTGAGCCACAACCCCAGCCCCAGTTTCTTTCTTTAGTGTTCTATAGTTTTCATAGTAGAGATCTTTCACCTCCTTGGTTATATTAATTGCCAAGTATTTTTTTTTGTGTGTGTTTTTTTTTAAATGTTATTGTGAATGGTATATTTTTCCTGATTTCTTTCTCTGCAGAATCACTGTTGAAGTACAGGAAAGTTATTGATTTATGAATGTTGATCTTGTAACCTGCTACTTTGTTGAATTTATCATCAGCTCTAGAAGTCTTCTGGTGGAGTATTTTGGATCTTCTAGATATGGGATCATGTCATCGGCAAACAAAGATAATTTGACTTTTTCTTTTTCTATTTGTATCCCTTTAATTTTCTTCTCTTGCCTGATTACTCTTGCTAGAGTTTCAAGAACTATATTGAATAGAAGTGGTAGGAGTGGACATTCTTGTCTTGTTACTGTTTTGAATGAAATGCTTTCAGCTTTTCTCTGTTCAATATGATGTTGGCTTTGGGTTTGTCATATGTATACTTCATAATGTTGAGTAAGTTCCTTCTACCCTTAGTTTCTCCAGCATTTTTAACATAAATGGGTGCTGAATTTTTTTTAATCAAAGACCTTTTCTGCATCTATTGAGATGATCAAATGATTTTTGTCTTTAATTGTGTTTATTTGTTGAATTAGATTTATTGATATGTTGAACCACTCTTGCAATCCTGGAATGAAACCCACTTGATCATGGTGTATTATCTCCTTTATATGTTTTTAATGCAGTTTGCTAATAATTTATTAAGGATTTTTGCATCTATCTACCAGGTAAATTAGTCTGCAGTTTACTTTCCCTGATGTATCTGTTTAGTTTGGGTATCAAGGTTATACTGGTTTCATAGAATGTATTTATTTCGTAGAATGTATTTTGTAGAATGTATAGAATGTATTGTTTCCTCCCTTTCAATTTCATGGAATAATTTGAGGAAGACTGCTGTTAGTTCTTCATTAAAGATCTGGTAGAACTCAGCTGAGAATCCATCCTGTCCTGGACTACTCTTTGTTGGAAGGCTTTTAATTGCAGTTTCAATTTCATTTTTTTGAAATGAAATTGCTTGCTATTGCTCTGTTTAAGTTTTTTATATCTTCTTTGTTCAATGAGTAGGTCATATGTGTATAGAAATTTGTCATTGTCTTCTAGATTTTCCAGTTTATTGGAGTATAAATTTTTTAAAATTTATATATGACAGCAGAATTCATTACAATTCTTATTACACATATAGAGCACAATTTTTCATATCTCTGTAAACAAACAGCTCTTTGAAAAAACTCTTTTTGTATTCTTAATTTCATTAATTTTGACTCTGATTTTAATTATTTGCTATCTTCTCATTTCAGCATTACTTTGTTCTTCCCTAAGACCTTGAGGTGTAACATTAGATTATTTAGTTGGGAACTTTCTATTTTTTTTAATGTAGGCATCTCAGTGCTATAAATTTTCCTCTTAGAACTGCCTTCATACTGTTCCAGAGATTTTTGATATGTTGTATCTCTGTTCTCATTTGTTTTTAAGAATTTCTTCTTATCTCATTTCTTCTATGATACATTCCTTATTAAAAATAATATTGTTCAATCTCCATGTGTTTATGTGGCTTCTATAATATTTCTTGCTGTTGATTTCTAGTTTCATCCATTATAATCTGTTAGAATGCATGGGGTTAATCAATTTTTTTTTTTTATTTTTTTGCTAAGACTTACATTGTGACCTAGAATTAATCTATTTTGGAAAAGTTTCCATAAACTGCTGAAAATAAAGTGAATTCAGCTGTTTTTGGATGAAATATTCTGTAAATACCTGTTAGGTCTTTTTTATTTATAGTATATTCGGGTCAGAAATATATTTATTGGTTTTATGTTTGGATGAAGTATCTATTGATGAAAAGAGTGTGGCAATCACCCAGTATTACTGTATTGGGGTCTATCTGGGATTTAAAATCAAGAAGTAATTTTTTTAAGTATTGAAGGTGTTCCCGTATCCGCTGTCTGACAGGGTCACCGCGTGGGGGATGCTGCAGCAGGGCCGCACCATCTGGAAACTGGAACTATTAGGAATGTTAAAGTGTTTTGTTTATGATACTCATGATATGGATAATAGGGTATATGTCAATTAATAATAAAAGTACGTATTGCCTGAGATTGCAGGAAAATTCCCAGAATGAGACTAAAGATACAATTGCGACATGCCATGAAGTGCATTTCAATCTCTCTCAAGATACAAACAATAGCGTTATTCCTCAAGCCTAAACAACAAGAAATATTTATCCCAGGTTAACAATTTACACTAGCGTCCCCAACCCCATCTTAAAACCACAATCTGTACAACAGCCTAGCTACAGAAAAACAATTGCTGTACCAACAGTATAAGGACCACCTATGTAGCTTATGGTATCCCCTTTGAGGACAAGAGGCTAATAAAAATACATCCCCCTAACCAATAGACCCTCCTTTGCCTTACACAGTAACTTATGATGAAAATGGAAAACACATAGTTAATATAAATGACAAATGGGTTGAGTTAATATAAATGACAAATAGGTAAAGCCTGCCCTTTAGATAAAGATTTCAAAGACATAAGAATTGGCATGCTTTGACCAAGGATCAAGGAAATTCTTTAAGAAAGCAGCTAAGGGGCTGGGGATGTGGCTCAAGCGGTAGCGTGCTCGCCTGGCATGTGTGGGGCACTGGGTTCGATCCTCAGCACCATATAAAAATAAAATAAAGATCTAATTGGAAAGCTAAATAGTTACAAAAATTTTTAACAGTCCAAGACTCCAACAGAAGAAATATCAAAAATTGGTGTCTGGCTAAGCGCAGAGGTACATACCTATTATTAGGAGGTTGAGGCAGGAGGATTGCAAGTTCAAGACCAGAACTTAATAAGACCCTGACTCAAAATTGCATCCCTACCTCACTTTTGATTTTGAGACAGGGTCTCACTAAGTTGGTAAGGGCCTCCTTAAATTGTTAAGACTGGCTTTCACTGGTGATTCTCTACCTCAACCTCCTGAGTAACTGCTATTACAGTTAGTGACTCCTGGCTAACTGTAATATTTATGGGAGTTTAAAGGGGAAGAATAACCACTTCAGGTTGGTAAGATTAAAGAAATCTCATGTAGAAAATGGGACTTTAGGTCTTGAAGGATTCCCCATTTATTAAGTACTTATTACTTGTGAGGCATTTTCACATGTGGATTCTTTGTTGTTGTTGTAGATGAACACAATATCTTTATTTATTTATTTTTATGTGGTATTGAGGATTGAACCCAGTGCCTCACACGTGCGAGGCAGGCAATCTACCACTGAGCTATGAACATCTCTATGAAACTTGTATTCAAAAGGTAGCAGAATACAACAGTTACTAATAGGGCATTATATAAAATTGTGGATGTGTAACCGACGTGATTCTGCAATCTGCATTTGGGGTAAAAATTGGGAGTTCATAACCCACTTCAATCTAATGTATGAAACATGATATATCAAGAGCTTTGTAATGTTGTGAACAACCAATAAAAAAATAAATTAAAAAAAAGAAAAAGAAAAAAAAAGATGTGTTCACTGAAAACTAAAAAATAAAAATATTAAAAAAAGAAAGCAGCTAAATAGGTCATATAAAAAAGGAAATTACCTTGTAAATTAAAAATGGAATAATTTAAAATTAACATAGATATATTTTAGAGGCACTTCAGAGTAGTAGACTTTGAAATAATAGATTTTTACTACTTTAAGAGTGTTTTGGGGCTGGGGATGTGGCTCAAGCTGTAGCGTGCTCGCCTGGCATGCGTGCGGCCTGGGTTCGATCCTCAGCACCTCATACAAACAAAGATGTTGTGTCCGCTGAAAACTAAAAAATAAATATTAAAATTCTCTCTCTCTCTCTTTAAAAAAAAGAGTGTTTTACTGGGATTTTAGTTTAGAAGTAAGAAGCTTACTAAAAATCATAAGTATGCTTTAAAGTTAAAGGTTAATGAAATAATTATAGGTATGCTTTAAAGTTAGAAGGGAATAATAAGTCAGGAGTCAGCCGTCTAGTTGCGTCACCTAGTAACTAGTGATTAGGTAAAAACCTAAAAGCCTAATCATGATTTGACTAAGGTTACAGAAAAATATTTTCAGCAATGAACTCAATATCTCAGGTAATCAATGTATGTCAGAAAAGATTGTAACTCTTGAAAATTATGTAAATCAAAAAAGTTTTGGGCTTTGAAGCTATCCATTAACTACCTAAAAAAAACACCTGTAAAAAAGGTATAAAAATAAAGGTCCCTCCAGGAGCAGAAGAGATTTCTTCTGGATGCTGTTCCTAGCTTGCAACCTATTGTCCTGACTCTTATTCTTTTGCCGAAGCCACTCCTCCTTCACTGGAACCCCACTCCCCGCCCCCTACCGGGGCTGGACCTCCGCATTTATGTAATTAGGTGCACTGACATTTGGGGGATAAATATTTACTATCATTATATCTTCTTGTTGGATTATTTCTTTTAGTAGTATATAGGGCCTTCTTTGTCTCTTCTGGTTAATTATTGCTTGAAACATGCCTTGTCAGATATAAGAATAACTACTTCTGCTTGTTTTTGGCCTCTGTTTTCATGTAATATTTTTTTCTATCCTTTTACTTTTAGCCTGTGAGTGTTTGCCTATGAGAAGAGTCTCTTACAAACAGAATGTAATTGGATCTTGTTTTTAAATCCATTCTGCCAATCTATGTCTTTTATTGGGGAGTTGAGACCATTTATTTTCAGTGTTATTATAGATAGATATTAGTTTTTCCTGTCACTTTGATTTGTTTGTTACATTTAATTAAGTCTTGATTTTCATTTGGTTATTGCTCTTCCAATGAGCATAATCTATTAGGGATAGTTGGGGTTTGTTTTTGAGTTCTTCTGTGTATATATACCTTTAAATATTCTTTGTAGTGCTTGCTTAGTGGTCATGAATTATTTTAGTTTGTCCTTATCATGGAAAGTTTTTATTTATCTCTGATTCTGATAGATAACTTTATTGCATATAGCAATCTTAGCTGGCAATCCCACTCCCCTCCCCCACTCCTCACTTAGGAAAAAAATCCTTGACTTTAGGATCTGCTTTGAGAAGTCAGAAGTGAGCTTTATTGGTTTGCCTCTAAATGTGACATTTTTCTCTTGCAGCTTTTAAAACTTTCCACCTTATTTTATATGTTAGGAATTTTGATTATGATGCATCTTGGAGATGTTATTTTTTGATCTCTATTTGTGGTTCTGTATGACTTCTGTATGTGGATGTTCACCTCATTTCTAAGGTTGGGAATTTTTTCTACTGTTATTTAACAGAGGTCCTTAATGCCATTAGCCTGTATTTCCATGTTCTCCTTTGTCCCAATGACTTTCAGGTTTGGTCAGAAATATATTTGTTCCAGAGTTCTTATGTGTTCTGTTATGGTCTCCCTGCTTTATTGCATATTGAGGATTCAAGTTTATATATACTGTCTTCAAGGCCTGAAGTTCTGTCTTCAAGACCTCAAGTTCTAATTTCTATACAATCTAATCTGTTGGTGATATTTCAATGATTTTTAAATTTGATTCATTATGTCTTTAATTCCCAGGAGTTCTGATTGGTTTCTTTTCAGTATTTCTATTTCTTTATTGAAATGACCATTTATCTCCTGTATTTGCTCTCTTAATTCAATCCTTAGATCTTTTAGTTTATTGAACATTTTTTATTTATTAAAATTGTATTAGTTATAGTTGGACACAATACTTTTATTTTATCCATTTATTTTTATGTGGTGCTGAGTATCAAACCCAGTGTCTCACATGTGGTAGGCTAGATACAACCCCAGCCTCCTGAACATTTTTTCTGTTTGTTTTGGTATTGGGGATTGAACTTAGGGGCACTCAACTACTGAGCCACATGCCCAGCCCTATTTTGTATTTTATTTAGAGATAGGGTCTCACTGAATTTCTCAGCCCCTGAGGCTGGCTTTGAACTCTCAGTCCTCCTGCCTCAGCTTCCCTAGTTACTGGGATTATAGGCGTGCACCACTGTGCCCAACTGAACCTTCTAATAATCAGTTTTTTTCCTAGTCTTTTCTCTGGAATTTCATCCACTTCCATATCTGTGGGCTTTTTTTCTTGGGGGGCGGGTTGTGAATTTTGGAGCAAGATTTGCTTGCCTGTTTTCATGTTTCCTAAGGTCTTGGACTTATGGATCAGTTGAGATGGATTCCTCTTCTTTTAAGCATGTGTCCTTTCATATGTAATCATATTTTTTGTTCTAGGAACTTCTCTCTATTTTTGATGTATGAGCAGAAGTTCAAGAGTGGGACTTGAGGTCCCCCTCTAGTTGTTTCTCCTTGGAATATGGAGATTAGTTTTGAGTTTTCTCTCCTTTATTATATGTGTAGAGCATTATTGAGGCTCAGGTGGAGCTAGTTCATGTATGGAGTGAGGATCACTGTTGCTTGGCTGAGTGGTGAGAGTTGCTCAGCAGTAGGATCTCTTATTCTGTGAATTTGAAGTATCCCCATCATTTTCCTGGACATCTGCGTCTCAAAGGCCTCCTGAAAATACTTTTAGGGTGAGGAGTCTAACCTTCCACCAGCTTCACATATTCACCACAATGGATTTGAATTTCCCAGGATCAGACCCACAGTCCAGATGTGCCTGTCTGACCAGTTGCTTTCATCTTTCCACTTGTTTATAGGGGATGCCAGCAACAAAGGACACTCTCTTTTCTAAGTCTGGCCCACCCTAGACACAATTTTCTCTGCCCCTGTTTCAATCCTGCTGGTCTAGGCTCCCCTGGGCCCCACGATAGGCCACTGTTGGTTCAGACTGGTAGCTTCCTTTATGAGTTTCTAATCGCCCATCTCTGCTTGCTTCTGAGCAGCCATCTCAAAAGGGTTCCTCCTACAGTAGCAACTCTGATTCCCACTGGACTCTCTGCCGGTCAGTTGAGCAATTCTGGTTGCTTATCACTCAACACCTTCCCCTATCATCTCTGGGTCAATTAATATTAGTCTCCTTGTGTTTTCCACAGGCTCCCCCAAGCCAATTTTGTTCATCTCACTTTCTTTTCTCTCTGTGCTCTCCCTTCCCCCACAATGGGCTAGTGGCACTAAAGCTGCCACCACAATGGCCAGACAAGCTGGCACATCTCTAATATATTATTTCTTTTTTTATGTTCAAAGTTTCTGACTTTCTATGTTTTTATGATTGTTTTTCTGTCCAAAGTTGAATTTCCTTAGTCATCTGTCTCGCTGAGGATCACTACTCCCACTGCTTGAATCCTGTGCTGAGGAATTGCTGAGGAGTGTGCCTTTCCTCTCATTTGCCATTTTCCTCTTCGTCCTGTGATCCTGTTTTGATCATGTGTTTTAAATCTTTGATATGTGTGTGTGTGTGTGTGTGTGTGTTTACTGAGGATGGAACCCAGGGTACTTTAGCCATGGGTTATGTCTCTAGTCCTTTTTATTTTTTTATTCTGAGACAGAATCTTGCTAAGTTGCTGAAGGTCTAAGTTGCTGATGCTGATTTTGAACTTGCAAACCTCCTGCCTCAAATTCCCAAGTCTGTAGGATTTCAGGTGTGCACCACTATGCCTGGCAAAGCTTTTGATATTTGGTAAACTTCTCAAAAATCAAGGTTGTTTGGGTTACATTTGTATGAGTGTGTTGTAACATGTGTTCCAAAATTATATGAGATTCTTAGTTTAGTTATTATGTTGAATGGTTGTATCTCTAAGCTGATTTTTAGCAATGACAATTTTAAGTCTTATTACAATAAATTGCTTTATTCTTATTCTTTTTTCTGGAAGATTTTTATAAGCAATCATAATCCCAAAATGTTGTGTCTTCAGAAGGTTCATGAAAAGGATAAAGAGAACTGTGACTAGTACTGTTTCAGAAACAGTATGAATACAGGTTTCTGATAACTTTGAAATTATATAGCTTCCTCTGCATCCTGTGATCTTATTTTGATCGAGTGTTTTAAATCTTTGTTTATAATTCTTCTAGCTTCTTCTTCTTTTTCTTTTCTTTTCTTTTGTACTGGGGATTGAACTCAGAAGCACTTAAGCACTGAGCCACTTCCCCAGCCCTATTTTGTATTTTATTTATTTTTGAGAGAGAGAGAGAGAGAGAGAGAGAGAGAGAGAGAGAGAGAGAGAGAGAGAGAATTTTTTAATATTTATTTTTTAGTTTTCGGCGGACACAACATCTTTGTTTGTATGTGGTGCTGAGGATTGAACCTGGGTCGCACGCATGCCAGGCGAGCGCGCTGTCGCTTGAGCCACATCCTCAGCCCTTGTATTTTATTTAATGACAGGGTCTCACTGAGTTGCTCAGCACCTTGCTATTCCTGAGACTGTTTTTGAACTCACAATCTTCCTGCCTCAGCCTCTCAAGTCACTAGAATTACGGTGTGCACCATACTATTAGACTGTTCCAGCTTCTTAAAATGTACAGTACATAATTGTCATTTGCAGTCACCATACTATGCAGTAGCAAACCAGAACTTCTTCTTTTTCTTTTTTTTAATATTTAGTTTTTAGTTTTAAGTGGACACAACATCTTTTATTTTACATTTATGTGGTGCTGAGGATCGAACCCAGTGCCTCAAGCATGCTAGGTGAGCACTCTACCACTGATCCACAACCCCAGTCCCCAGAACTTCTTTCTTTTTAAGTTTTTAGTTACAGATGAACACAACACTTTTACTTTGTTTATTTATGTGGTGTTGAGAATTGAACCAGTGCTCCATGCATGTGAGGCAAGCGCTCTACCATTGAGACATGACCCCAGCCCAAGCCAGAACTTATGTTTCAAAAGAAAATTATAAGGCACCTGCAATCAAACTCTATCTTATTGTTTTGAGGTTTTATTATCTACCTGTAACCGGGGCTAGACCCTAATTCCTGTAGTTTCTAATATTTGCAATTTTATTCCACCCTCTGGCTTGGAATTGCTGAAGTTAAAATCAACCTTTCCTTATACCTTATAAGTCAAAGGTCGTCAAATTGATTCAGACTTCAGAGAAATCACCACAACCCTTTGTGTCCTTCATGCACCACTGAGAAAATTCACTGGAACACCTCATGCAAATTCTAAACCAGAAAAATCTGTCAGATTGATGCTAAAGATACTTAAAGCCCAAATCTAGAAATCTTCTCCACTGGCTGTCCTTCAGACTCAAAAATTGAGTTAATAGTTTGTTCCAATTATTGCTCTTTTCTTTATTTTTTCACCATAGAAATGCCTCTTATTTTTTTAGTTATAGATGGACACAATACCTTTATTTTGTTTATTTATTGTATGTGGGGCTGAGGCTTGAACTCAGTGCCTCACTTATACTGGGTGAGCACTCTACCACTGAGCCACAACCCCAGCCCAAAATGCCTCTTATTAAATACCTGATTGCTCAGATCCCACAGAGGCATAAACCTGGAAAAAGCCCATCTACAATACCACAGCTGCAATGCTATGTGGCATTTAACTGTGAAATTGCACTGGCCTAAGTCCAGGATTCAAAGACTGGTTGGGTGGCTTAGAAGACAATTCAAATACAGGACTGTGAAACTTCTTAGGGTATATATTTCAGACCAGAAAATGTTAAGGCTTGGAAAACGACACTCCAAAGTGAAGGCTTAAAATGCAAAATTTCTCCTCCCCTTCCTCCTATCCTCCTGTCCTTCATCCCATGTCCTTCCCCAAGGCAAGTCATAGGAACCAGAACCCTTTTATTCCAAAGCCAGGCATAAAACCTAAAAAATATTTATTCTGACTTTTCCCTGTCTTTCTGGTAAGCATTGGACATAAAGAAATGAAGGCTCTCATTCCAGAGAGGTCCTGCCCCATACACCAGGGTAAGAAATGCTGCAACCAAGGAACCAAAAAGAGTATGAACAGGCCTTGCCAGGTTTCCCCTTAGTTGACTCTTTCTCAAAGCACATTTTTACATGACTGTCCTGCTTCATGAAACCCAAGCCAAAAAATAGACAATTCACCCTGGAGCTTTGGGCTTGCTCTGAAGGCTCCTGGATCACCTAAAACTGTGATCCAATAAATTTGCTGTCTTCCTTTTGTTGATCTGTCATTTGTTATAGGTGTGTCAACCATGACCTTTGTGATGTACAAAGGATCACCTACTTTTATGCCCTGTAATGGCTGAGAGTAATTTGGTAATTCATTAAGAAGTTTTACCACATAAAATAAACACACTCATTAGACAAGTATCTTTATTTTCAGAAACATATCCTAAGGTAATAATAAAATAACCACGTAAACATATGACTACCTTGCAGTGCTCTGTATAATTGCTAAAACTTGGAAACAATCCACCCAACAAAGAGTAAATAAAATGTAGCACATTCACACAATGAAAGTAATGTGATCTAAATATGACTTGAAAGGTATAAATATATATTAAAGAGGAAAAATACTGAAATATATATTAAGGGAAAAAAGTATGAACACGATGACCCATTTTTAAAGATATACACATAAAAAGAGAAATACACATGTATGGTCACAAAAATATTAATAGTGGCTATCTGAGTGAGAGGATTATGTTCATTATTATTTCTTCTTCTTTTATTTTTTTACATGATCTTCCAAAGAGCATATATTAACTTATATAATAAGAAAAGAAGGGGCTGGGGCTGCCGCTAGGCGGCACAGTTCTTGCCTAGAATGTGTGAGGCACTGAGTTCGATCCTTAGCACCACATAAAAAATAAACAAATAAAATAAAGGCATCTACAACGGAAAAAAAATTTAAAAAAAGGAAAGAATCCATAAAAAAACCTCTGTGTGTGTGTTGCTTGTTTAACATGAGAAAAACAGAGGAGACCCTGAGATTTATTACATAGATGAGGTTTAATAAATTTATTAACAAATATTTCCTTTGAAAATTGCTCAGTTACAACATAAATGATATTCCTCTAAGGAGAAAATATGCCTGAAAATATGCTTTCTCTAAGGAGAAAAGATGCACCTTTTCTTCGGGAAGGAAATAGCTATGTAACATTCATTCAAACCACAACATTATTGAACCTCCTAACAGCAGAGCATTGTGCCATGGGCTAGGGATGCAGAAACAGAACAGTGTCCCTCCCCTCAAGGAGTACCAAGACAATGATGGATAATAAGCATGCAGATGTGGGAGGTGAGAGGACAGTCGCTGAACATGGGAGGGGCTCAGGGAAGGTTTCCTGGAGGAGGAGAGGCTTGAAGGAAGCCTTGAAAAAACATTATTTAATGGACAGGGTGGGAAGGACATTCCCCCTCACGCTTTCTCTCCCCTTCTGCAAATTTTTCTAGGGCAGGTTTCAGTCTTGAGGGCAGAGATGAATGGTGAGGTTGATGCTAACCTAAGCTGTGGGTTGTACTCGGGGATGTGGTCTTCTCCAGTTTCCCCAGGTTCTCATCTATGCCCTTTTTTAAAATGGGTGAACAGCACATTCGTGGATTCCTGAGCCACTTTGGTTTTAACTAGAACAAGAGGACTGCAGTGGTTTCACAATGTGCATATGTAAAACATTGAGTAGATACAAGTTAACTTGGAGTTTTAAATCCTGCTCCAGGGGCCAATTAAGAAAAAGGTCATATCTATAATGGGAAATTGGCTTAGAGAACAGAAGTAGAGAGAGAAATGTAAACAGTCAAGGAGATGAGGAATCAGTAATGGGACTAGCTGTGTTTATCCCAGGCTTAACAAGACTCCTGATTTGAGGTAAATGTGTTGCTGACATTATCTCACTTAATCCTCAAAATGATTCTGGGAGGCGAGATACAGTCACTCCCATCTTACCACTATAGCCTTGATGTCTAGGAAATGACAGTCTGAGAAGGAGATGTCATGAACCTTCATGAAACAGCATAAGTGGTGTTTGCTGCAGCATGAGCAATGGAATGCCCTGTGTAGAGGGACCAGCTTCCTAGACTAACCTTCCCATGATGAAAGTATAGAAGTTTTCCAGAGACAAAGGCCTAAAGACTAGCTTGACGCCTTTTCTATAAAATAGGGGAAAATATTTCATAAACATAAAAGTGACACATGTAGCCCAGGGCTTTGCATATAGAAAGGACACAATAAATGATTGTTTGTTTGTTTCTTATTTTATTGGAGTCTTTCAAAACCAGGACGGTAGAAACTCCCACTTTGAGAGAGTTAGTGAACTGCCACTTACTTTATAGTATTCTTCTCTTTTACTGTAGAATAGTGTCAAAAAGACACTATTCATAGGTTAGGATGGATTCACAGGTTGAAATAGGTCTGTGGTAAGCATTCCCTTACTCGTGTCTGTGTCAGTCATAAACAGCTCAATCAATCACATTGAATTTTCCTCAAGTGAAATGAAAACCAATCTGCCCTCCCCCACCATCCCCACCGTGCCACACCCGATGTGGGTCCATCTCACTTATGCAGGGTTTTGCCTAGTCGCAGTGAGACCAGCTGCTCTTCTAGGAGAGCTAGTTAGGAAGAGAAGAATGGACCATAACTTCGTAGAGGAGCAAGTGGGGGAAGATGAAAAAGCCGAGTGTCCCTTGTTATCTGTTCCTGGAGATAGATCTGATCTGCTTCACTCAATGATGTTTGTAAGTAGGCGCAATATACGGGGCACAACAGAAGTCTTGTTGAATCACACATAGGAGGCAGAGTAAGCCAGAGAGAGCTGCTGTGGCAGATTCAAGACCCCCAGCTCTATTCCAAAACTCTGCTCTGGCACTTTAGGTAGAATCTTTCTCACTTTAGTGAGGACCTCAGCTTGCCTTCTATTTGTACCACCCATTCAAGAATTATTTCTACTTCAGGGGGAAAATTGAAAAACAAACCTAATTCACTTTCTACTAGAGGAGGAAGGCAACTGGGATCTGACTTACCTGTCTGTCTTTAATCTGCTACTTACACTAAAAATAATAACAAGCAAACAGCAACAGAGCGTGGAGAGGTTAAGAAATCTGTCCAGCATCACCCACTTACTCAATGGTTGGCCAGGGACTAGAATTTCAGGGCTCTCTGGTCCTAGTCCTGTGAGGTTAATGAATCTCCTCTAGAGAAACCCAGTCAACTGGGTTGTTTTGTTTCTCAATCAACGGGTATAGGATTGTTTTTATTGCCACATGCATATCTTTCTAAACCCATGTGGCTCAAATAAAAATGGAATGAGCTGGCATTCCTGAAGATCATAGACCAGAATTACAAAGGTTGGGTGAGGCATGGAGGCAAGGTGGAGGAGGTGACCTAGAAGCAGGGTGAGTAGGTGAGAGGTTGAGTATTACCTGCCTGGGTTTGGGTATTTGTGACTGATGTGGAGTGTGGATCAGCTAGCTACCACCCGCTTCTGACTCATTCCTTAGTCTCGATTCAGACATTACCTCTTCCATGAACCCTTCTCTGATCCCCCAAGTCTAGATGAACTGTCCCTGCTGTATAGGAGTTCCTATAACAGCCCTTTTTTTCCCCTTTTATTTCTATTAGGACAGTTTTGAGGTTTTACTTCTGTTTTTGGTTAGAGGCAAGAGCAAAGAAAACAGCCCATTTCTCTCTCACCATATGCTTATCACACTTCGTTGAGTGCTCATTGACTTGTATCTACTCCATGGCACTGAAAGCTCCTCTAGGATGACCTTTCAAACTATGCAGTGACATGGTACCACCGATCAACACAAAAACATTACTGTAAAAGCCAGACATAAAGGAATGCACATAGTATGATTTTATTTATATAAAATTTCTAGAAAAGGCAACTCTATAGAGACAGAAAGCAGATCAGGGGTTGTCCAGGGGAACCAGGAGTGGAAGTGGAAATTGACTTCAAACAAGCCCAAAAGAACATTTTGGATGAAAAAAAAAATTACAACTGGATTATATGATAGTGGTACAATTGCATGACTTTAGAAAAAATTATCAAATTGGTCACTTACATAAAATTCAGTGAATGAATTTGATGGTATGGAAGTTAGACCTCAATGAAACTTAAAATAACAAACCAGCAAGGATCTATTACCTATGAAGGAAGAAATCCAAAGATTCAGAACTGATGGTGGGAGATGTCTCCAAACTCTCCTCATTCCTCTGAGCAGGCATGTTTAGAAGAGGATTCCTAGGATTAAAATTCAATCCACTCTTAGAGAAATCCCAAGTATTTGGCCTATAGGTTCAGAAACACAACCGTTAAACCTAACACCAACAAAGCTGCTACTGTTGATGATCCCTCCAAAGGCCTGACTTACTCTGTGTGGCAGAGACACCAGTTGTCCCACATACACATTTCTCCCCTTTCAGATAATGGAATTTCTAACTGAATGCATGGCTGCTCAGATATAGAGCCTATTTTAGCCTTTCTCACAGCAAGGTATGACAATATGACTAAGTTTTAGTGTGTGTAAGTACACATGTGTGTAAGTACATGTATGATGTGCAAAACATCCACATTGTGCCCCTAAAGGGCAGAGGCCTGTCCTCTCTCTCCCCATTCCTGTTTTCTGGAGCCATTTTGGATGATAGGATGGTGGAGCAAAAAGACACAAGGAGTCTGGGACCCCTGACAAATAATGGACAGGAGATATCATCTCATTCCAGGTTTTTCCATGAGGAGAAAAGAAGTGTCTGTTGTGTGTAACCACTGTTAGTTTTGGTGCCTGTGATGTGCATTTGAAATGAAATCTTATAAGAAGAGTGCAATCTACTGAGATGAGTTTATCAGTTCAGAGGACATTGGGTGTGGGCAGTTGTTTCCAGTAACCATTCAGAAAGGAAGAAAGGATGGAAGGAAGAAAGGAGAGTGGGAGAGAAGGAGGAGGTAAGGAAGAAGAATGATATTTGTATTCAGTCCTCATATCTAGAACATTTTTCTTCTGAACAAGAGAGAGCCCAGCGTGAACCCAAAGGTGACTGTTATTGGCAAACCTTTCTTTCCTCTTGTAAAGTTCAGAAGTTAAACTTCTATGTGCCAGGAACTATTAAAACTATTCTGCCAGTGGGGTGTGTGTGGGAGGCAGGGGGGTGCTCTTTGAACTCCTGGTTCTAGTTCTGAGTCCATAGCTTAGGAAAAGTCCCTGTGAAGGGACTGTGAACAGCTGGGCACAGTGACACCCACCTGTTAGTCCCAGCTACTCAGGAGACTGAGGCAGAAGTATCAGGAGTTCAAAGCCAACAACTGAGCAAGACCCCATCTTCAACAACAACAACAACAACAACACAATGAAAAAGAAAGAAATAAAAAAGAAGAGAAGAAAGGGCTGGGGATGTAGCTCAGTATAGAGCACTTGGGAGTTCAATCCCTAGTACCACAAACAAACAAACAAACAAATAAATAGAGGCTGTGGACAATTATAGCACAGGTCACTGCAGGATTCAGAAGATGACCAAGAATCTGGCTGGAAAGGAAAGCAAGAAAGTCTTTTAGAGAAAGAAAATGAAAAAGGCAGGATATTATTCTGAAATTAGTTTGCCCCAAATTATGCCTGTGTTGGAGAAGGAAAATCAAATAAACAGAGAGAGATCATGGTGAGTGGCTCCTGGGACCAGACAAACCCCTCTTCGGTGAAAACACAGTGAAAAACTGAAAAAGTAATTGGAAGATCAGGATCCACCCACTCCTACAGGTTTGTGAGGGGAAACATTTGCAGGGACCAAATAGGCAGAAAAACCCCTTATATTAGGAACAAGGATCCAGAAGGACACCTTCAAATTCTCAGATGAGATTCTCATCTAAAACAAAGCCATAGAAAAGGATCATAAATATGAAGAAGGAGCTGGCCAAATATGCCCCCTCTAAGTGGTGGTACAGCAAACTGAGACCTCCTACTGGCACTTGGGTGGACTGCTGAAGGGATAGACACTGTGGAAGACACTTGTGCCTCCAAGGCTTTGAAGAGGATCAGACTGCTGCTGCCTTTGATTTATTAGAAAATATGTGAATACATCAAATATTAGAAATAAAATTTATAGTAAGAATTTTCCGCATTTCTATTCCTCAGGAAAAATACTATTAGTGGGCTGAGGATATGGCTCAAGCGGTAGCGCACTCGCCTGGCATGTGTGCGGCCCGGGGTTCGATCCTCAGCACCACATACCAACATGTTGTGTCCACCAAAAACTGAAAAATTAAATATTAAAAATTCTCTCTCTCTCTCTCTTTAAAAAAAAAGAAAAAGAAAAATACTATTAGTGGTTAATTTGGTGTTATATAATCTTTTAGCTTTATAAATATTTTAATACATTATATTACAAATATAGAAACATTTATTCAATATATAATACCATAAAATACTTTCACCATATGTATACATGTATATTATATATATATTTACATATGCTGTTATGTATATGTTTTTTTTAATTTTTATTTATTTATTTTAAAAATACTTTTTTAGTGGTCAATGAACCTTTATTTTATTTTTTTATATGCAGTGCTGAGAATTGAACCCAGTGCTTCACACATACTAGACAGGCAAGCACTCTACCACTGAGCTACAACCCCAGGCATATTTTATTTTTGAACTTATTATTTTTTAATTAAAATTTTATCATATAACCTACTTTTTTCATATTGCAGATGTAGATGACTATGGGAGGCCAACCTTACGGGTGACTGAGTTACACTCCCCAGCTGGGTGCTGAGGTACTCAGTCACAGAAATGGTTGTGTCTTGCTACAGCCCCATGGGTGAAGCTATGCTCACCTGTTCCTTTGTAATATAACCCCTTGCCCTGTTTAGGGTAGAATCTTCCATGGAAGTGCCTTGTGTGTGTCCCCTTCTCTTACTGTGCCCTTGGGTGTGGCCTACCCAGGTGTCAGTCAACCTGCTGACAGTGGACATCATGAAGACAGACTCAGCCCCCTGAAACCTGACCCCTTGCCTCATTTGAATAGCTTCTCCTCAATAAAAGAGGTCAGCACGTGCTCTCTCTCTCTCTCTCTCTCTTTCTGCAGACCCTTAAGGTCAGAGGAGCCGTCACAGCGACCCCAAAGAAAAAGGTATTTGTGTCTCTTGTGTGGTTATTTCGTGCAGCCCAGTTAGCCCAGTTTAACTAGAGTGACCCCTGAGCCTTTTAGTCGCAAGAACAGAAACCTGGCAGATGACATTTATTTTGCTGGCCTAAAATATCATTCACATAATTATCTACTTCTCTTTCTGGGGAATTCAGTTAGCATGTGGTCAAACAACTGATTAAGGAACAGGCCTCTGTCCTAATCAAGGCTGATATTAGAACCCTCGATCATGGGCTAGAGTCAATGATTGAACTGTCACTTTCCATGTTTTGTTTTTTTTTTTTTTCCAATGCTGGGATTGAACCCAATGCCTTGTGCATGCTAGTCTAAAACTCTACTGCTGAGCTACATCCCCAGCCCACTTTTCATGTATTTTTTAAACTTTCCTCCCAAAAGAGCAAGTCTAGACTCCAGACTTCATAAAGCTGTGAGATGTGAAGCTGGGAACTGCTATGGCTTGAATATGGTTTGTCCTCTCTGAAACTCATGTTGAATTTAATCCCCATTATGAGACATTAAGAGGCAGGACCTTTAAGAGGTAATTAGGGAATCTGCCCTGGTGAATGGATTGATCCATTCTTGTGACTAATGGGTGAATAGGTTATCCTCAGAGTGGACCTGCTATTAAATCCACTTTGGCTAGCCTCTTGCCATGTGATGCCCTGTGCCATCTGAGGACTCTGCCAGCAAGAAGTCCATCATGGGGTGCAGCCCCTCGACCTTGGACCAGAACTGTGAGCACAAATAAATCTATTTTCTATATAACTTATCCAAAACAATCTCTTCTTTATAACATCCCATCTGCGGTACCATGTTGTTAGCAACAGAAAATAGACTAAGAAAGTGTCCAAGAACATGTGTCAGCATGAAGAGGAAACCAGTCTCAGAGAGGTTAAGTTGTGGGCAGGAGCTAAAGCCTTCTCTAGTATACTCTTTTCTACTGAAAATGTCCTGCTCCTCTTTTGTACTAAACACCCCATCCCAGCAATGCTCCTCTCCAGCCTCCATAGGAATATACTTTTCACCCCTGATTGGGTCGCTGCCATCAGCATGCAACATGCTATTATGTCTCCCGCCCTCAAAATCCTTCTCTTCCAGCTACTGCCCCATTTCTCTGTTCTTCATCAGAGCAAGATGCCTTGAAGGAGCTATTTACACTCAGTCTCCAATTCTCCTCCCACCCTTTGTGGTCATGACTTTCTGAGAAGGGTAACCAAGAGAGAAGGGGACAGGGAATGAAGATGATCTAATTATAGGAAAAGCCAAGATATAGGGTCTAGGCTGAGCAGAATGGACCCTGGGAAGGTGGGGGTACCTTAGAAGGCTCCAAAGGCATGACACCCCAAAGGGCGTGGGGATGGGTATAAGGAAGCAGAACAGGCAAGGAAAGGAAGGCAGGAAAGAGGGTACTTTGGGACGAACCTCCTAATCAGTGGTGGTGCCAATGGGCCACTTGTGGAGCATATGTCCCCTCATAATCCACATCAGTGCCCTCTAAGCCACCCTCAGCCAGCATAAAAGAAGAACCAAATAATTATATCATAACATTATGTAGCATTTCCTATGGGTCATGCCCTAGTCTATGTACTTGGCTCATATTAATTTATTGAATCTTTTCAACAATCCTATGAAACAGATAATATTATTATCTCTACTTTGCATATAAGGCACAAAGAGGTTAAATAATTTGCCCAAGGTCACACAGGAAAAGGCAGAGGGAGATTTAAACCCAGGAAGGCTGGTTCCACATCTGCAGTTTTTAACTTTTGAAAGGCAAACACAGCTTGCTCTGCAAAAGCAGCCCCAGCACAAGTGTTAAATTCTCCAGCTCCCACCTAACTGCCTCTCATGGGTCCCTTCTATGACAGAAGTCTAGAGCCACCACCACTGGGCATCTGCAGCTCCTTGCCAACACTTCCTTCCTCTTCTAATTCTCGTTCAGAATCTGCTAGATGCTTTTCAGTGGACTGAGAAGAAATAAGGTGGATTCAGGATGGACAAAGGAAATTTGGGAATGATCAAGAAAGCAATCCCTTCTCTACGTAGCATAGAAGACAAAACACTAATTCTCTAGCTAGCACTGTGTGTCCCCAGCTCCCTTATCTGGCTCCAGCCCTCCTTCATGAAGTTTTTTATATGTGTAATATCATGTATGCTTCACCGTAGCCCTTTGGGAAAGACGTTGTTATTCCACTTTACTAGGAAAGGTACTGAATCATGAGGAATGAGGTGACTTGCCCAAGGTCACACAAAGGGGAACTACATTTTATCACAGGTATTTGAACTCCAACTCCCATTTCCCATTGCACCAACATATTCCAGAGCTATGAACAGAGACCTGGAATGCGGGTGGCAAGACCTACTCAAAAATTCTCAGATGATCTGGGATGAAATAAAATTTCTTTCAACAGGACATGGGGTGATATATATATATAAATTTTATAAAATTGTGCTGTGCTACACAGAGGTTACTTATTACTGAATAATTTGTACTTATATAAGGCATACACCTGGGCTGGAATTGTGGCTCAGTGGTAGAGCACTTGACTGGCATGTGTGAGACCCTGGGTTCAATCCTCAGCACCACATATTAAAAAAAAAATCCATTGACAACTAAAAAAAATTTTTTTTTTTAAAGAGAGAGTGAGAGAGAGGGGGGGATAGAGAGAGAGAATTTTTTTTAATATTTATTTATTTTTTCTTAGGTCTCGGCAGACACAACATCTTTGTTTGTATGTGGTGCTGAGGATCGAAACCGGGCCGCACGCACGCCAGGTGAGCGCGCTACCGCTTGAGCCACATCCCCAGCCCCTAAAAAAAATTTTAAAAAAAGGCATACAGCTACATACCACAGAGTACAACTAAGTAGAATTAGCCGCTGTCTTGGATGCAGATCTGTGTTCCTCGCATCAAAGAGAAGAACTAGGGAATTTTTTTTTTTAATTTTATAGTGTCCTTCTCTTATTTGGAAAGTTGGTGTCATTCATCTTGGGGACCAGTACTTTGAATAAGAGGGGACTCAGATTAAGTGAAAAAGATCTAAATCATATTTCTGTCCCACTTGTGTTCCCCCACCCGCTGGATGGCTGCAGCAAGACTGTCTTGATGATATCAAAGGTCACTTCTCTGGCCCCTCAGCTGCTCTGCCCCACCAGATATGCAGCCAGTACCCTCATACCTCACCTGTCCAGCTGTCTGGTCAGCAGCTTCCCAAAGGCCAAGTCACATCTCATGATTAAATCACTCGCCTCGAGTGACTCACCCATTGTCTATCTCTTATAATACAGAAGGAAGTAGATCTCCACCCAAGGGCTTCTTCTCCTTCAGTAGAAGGACAAATTTAGATTTTGTCTTTCCTTTCCCAGCAAAATAGAGAGGAGTTGGCATTTCCCTTATTATATTCAAAGCCCTCTGAGATGACTCAAAGATTAAGTCTCAATTGTGCCTTCGAAAATTGTTTACTTGCAGTTCATTTTCAACACCTAGTTGAACCATGTCCTTGAGTATTAAAACTACACATGCACAAGTTTTTTTCAGTCCTTACCCCATCCGCTCAACGTCAGAAATTCCAAAACAAACATTTTGTTTGTTGTTCTGAGTTTGACATTGACATTCTTGGTACCTGTTTGGGAGCAGAGTCACCATGTACACTGTCCTACAAAGCAGGCTGCCAGGAGAGTCTCCTCCCAACACAGGCTCCACTCCCTCCTCCCTCCTCCTTTCACTTTTTTTTTGGGGGGGGGAGATTCACTAAAGACTGAGGAACTTCCTGGAGTTCAGAAGGAAAGCAAGCATGTCCCACAGGTAAAGAGGAGAACCCCAGAGCACAGAGACTCCCCTATTTTCACAAAGAAAGAGCTGGAAGAGGAAGCCAAGCCAGGAAGATTAGGGGAGGTTTCAGACAGTTCATGGAAATAGAAGCAAGCCTTTTTCTGGTCTCAACTGCTGACTAGAAAACTATGTTGCAAAGGCTGGTGTGCAGAGATATCCTGGGATGAAATAAAGCAATGATGTGGTCAAAGAATAGGATTCTAGAACTTGAGGAACTTGTTCTGCTAGTCACTTATCAGGTATATAATACTTCTTCTCTGGGCCTCTATTTCTTCCTCATTAAAACCCACCTTTCTGGATTGTTGTGACGATTAAAGTGCTTAGTACAGTGTCTGGCATGCAGTGAGCACTAGGCAAGTGTTTGCTATTGTAGAGTGTGCTGAACCACACACCCTGCAGGGTGGAGTCCTAACTGCCACCTATTGGCTGTGTAATCTTGTGAATATTACTTCACCTCTCTGAGCCTTGGGTTTCCTCCTCTATGAAATAAACTCAAGTCCTAAGACTTGATGCAGAGATTAAATAAAATTAAATGGGATAATTGTCACATCCACAACCCAGATGTGCAAGAGCAGTTGTGGAGAGGGCAAAGAAAATGCTTCAAAATGACATGTGAGACTTGTGATTTATTAGGGAAAGCTTACAAGAGATCAGTGACAGCTCCAAGAAGAGTTTAGTGGCAACAGGCTGACAGTGGGCACCTCTGTTTTTTGTCTAGAGGCAGCCTGCTAGACTTTCTACAGAGCCCTCTCTGTACCTGTGCCCACTCAGAGTGGGATTTTATGTGTTAGGCTACAGAAGCAATGACATCATCAGCATTAGCTTGCCTAGTTTGCTTGTCTGACCAGTATCCCAGGACCATCTGTTCTGGTGCACATGCAAGAAATTTCTTTCTACAGATAACACTAACTTGCCCCAATTCCCAGTGTGTATAAGATAGCTGGTGTCCTTTAAGATATTATGTGTCTGGACTTTCCAGCCCAGGCTTGCTCTCATTACTCTCTTAACTTGGCTAGGTTTTTGGGGAAAGAAAGGGGATATTCAGGGACATAGTGTTTTACCATCCCCCTTTTCTCTGAGGATGATACAATAATGTATGGAATACTAAATAGTGCTTGAGACTCAGTTGATGTCCATTATATGCTAATTATTATTATTATTTCTATTATTTTGTTGTTATGTGTTTCTCATTAACTCTAAACTTGCCCTCTGTGCTCCTCCAGGGTAGTTTATTCCAATTCATCCCCCAGCAAAAGTGACTTTTTTTTTTTTAAAGGAAAACAGACTCAAAATATATGTGTAGTGGCATCAAGCATGTCAGTGGTGGTCTAAAGCCAGGGTAAGAAAGAGGGAGATTAACCACAAATGGGCACAAAGGAACTTTCTGTGATGAGAGAAGTTGTGTATATTTTGACTTGTGGTGGTGGTAAGCATCTTCATATGTCAAGACCTATCAAACTGTACACTTAATCGGATGCATTTGTTTTTATGTAAATTTCCCTTAATATTGTTATTTGGGGGGGGAAGGTAAGGGGCTCAGTGATAGAGTGCTTGCCTGGCATTTGCAAGGTCCTGGGTTTTGTCCTCAGCAATGCTAATAAAAATAAGAATGAGAAGGTAAGAAGAAAAGGTAACCAGCCTTCCTGATCATCTACTCTGCATTTCCTGTTTTCCATGGCACTTACCAGAACTTATCAGTATATACAATTATTTCATTCATTTCTTTACATGTATTGCCCAATTCTTCTCTCCACTAAAATATGAACTTTTGGGGGACAAGGTCTCTGTCTTATCCACCAGTATAACTCCAGAATCTCTAGATCCATGCCTGGCATATAAAAGGAACCCAATAATTCTTATTGACAGGCTGATTCAAGTCCATCAATAGTTATTTCTCCAAATTCAATGCTGATTTCACCCATTCTCATCATTCCCACTTTCACCCAGAGCACCATAGCCTCTTGCTTGGTTATGCAATCACCTCCTTGTAATTGTGGGTCTTGTTGATTCCGCCAGTGTCCTCTCAACGCAGTCTCTCCAGAGCCCCCATGATACTCCTTGTAAAATTAAACCAGATTACCTTACTTCCCTGCTTTTGTAATGATTAAGAAGCTGAATGAGTGAACAAGAAAAAGAAAGGCAATTTAAATCTCTATGAAAATTTAAGAGCTACAATACAACAAAGGTCATAATCCTAATAAATAAAATAAAAATGTAACATTGGAGCAGATATGAATCTCAGTCCACAAATTCCAAAAATATCTCAACTATTAATAATGAATTGGATGGGTGGCCCTCAGACCAAAATAATAATAATAATTCTACCTGCACAGGTTACAACTTAGTAACTGCTGTCCCAGTCTGTGTGTCTCTTCTATCTGGTGAATCTATGCTGCCCTCCTGTCAAGCCTGATGGTACACACGAATCTGCTCTGAGGTCATCCAGGGTCTCGTCTGCCTAAACACACAATGCACCTGTTGTTCCTTGAGTCCTGCCACCCTTCTAAGTGCTTTCAGAAAGTGAACGCCAGTCCCTTAAGCTTTGGAAACTCCAAAACACCCTCTTCTCTCATTAGCCAAAGTGAATTTCCTTGACATAGAGGAAGGGCCCTACTTCTCCGAGACATTGTACGTACCCTCAAGAAACACCACCTTTTATTTCATTCTCCAAACTCTGTAATTTCTTTAAAAACATATTAGGGTTAGGGGAAACTAAAGCTGGAGAAAGGGCAGGAAATTTATGTGTACTATCCTGTCAAACATGTCACCCTCAGTGAAGTATCAAATTGGCTACCTATTTGGGTGGGAAAATGGGAAATTAAAAAAAAAAAGTGGGAGAGTGTATAAAAAAACAAAGAGTAGACTGGGGTTGTAGCTCAGAGGTAGAGCGCTTGCCTAGCATGTGTGAGGCATGGGGTTCAATCCTCACCACCACATAAAAATAAATAAATTAAAATAGAGGTATAAAAATAAAATAACATTATTTTTTTTTTAAAAAAAGGAGCAATGGAAAAATGTAAATTAGTTTTTCAGAAAACTACCTAGCCAAAGTTTCTCCCTAGTAAAACCTTTGTTGCAGATGTTGACTTTTTTTTCAACCCTCTCAATAGCATAGAAGTCTGAGTTTTACATTTTCCTGGGTAGTTAGCATTGTGACTGACTCCCCAACCTTTCCATTCTTTTTTTTAAAATTAATTTATTTTACAGTAGAATGCATTTTGACACAGTGTACACAAATAGAGCACAACTTCTTATTCCTCTGTCTGTGCATGGTGCAGAGTTAGACCAGTAGTGTAGTCATCCAAGTAAACAGGATAATAATGTCTGTCTCATTCTATTCTCCTTCCCATCCCCACTGCCCCATCCTTCCCCTCACTCCCCTCTACACAACCCTAAATTCCTTCATTCTTCCCTGTCCCTCCACCCCACTATGGATCAACATCTACTTATCAGAGAAAACATCTGGCCTTTGTTTTTTGGGGATTGACTTATTGCACTTCGCATGATATTCTCTAGTTCCATCCATTTACCTGCAAATGCCATAATTTCAGTCTTCTTTAAAGTTGAATAATATTCCATTGTGTATATGTATCCATTCATCTGTTGAGGGGTACCTAGGTTGGTTCCATAGTTTAGCTATTGTGAATTGAGTTGCTGTTAACATTGATGTGGCTGCGACACTGTACCAACATTTTTATTCTGTTCCATGATTAATCTAAGCAATTCATGGCAACTTACTCCACATCAGTTATTGGTTCACAGATGGACAAGCCTGAGCCACTTTGGGCCAGTGGGATTCAAGGAGAGCCTTGATGAGGGCTCTGGGAAGGCCAGTTGCTCCATCTTGAATGCCATGGAAAAGCAAATGCGTTCTTCCCTGTAAGTTGAGGATGAGAAAGCACAGAGTTCCCATTGCCACTGGTAGTCAGTCACAGCAATGAAGGATGAAACCGGAACTGTGAGAGGCAAAGAAACAGAAAGAGCCCACCACCTCAATGCCATCATTCAGCCACTGGGTCCTGTCCTCACGCTCTATTGTTTAAGCCAGTTGAGTTGGCTTTTCTGCTACGTGTTGCTCAGTGCATTCCACCTGATTCCAAATTTGGTGCCAGGAACAGAAGGATTGTGAATAATAGAGAGGAGCGGGTTGCATGGTGATCTCCCAAAGATGTGTCTACATACTAATCTCTGGAACCCATGATTATTACCCCTTATTTGGAAACAGAGTCTTTGCAGATATAATTAAGTCACACTTTATTATTTTCAAGTTCAGTCAGATGTTGAAGAGACACAAGTTGAAGACTTTTTAAAAATAAAATATCACATTTGACCTTTATTATCTGACCATTCATCAAATTCAGAAAAGGCTTTTCAACACACCTTCATATGACTCAGCAGTTAAAGGCTTTTTAAAAAAATTTAGTTCCATTACTTATTTGATGATGATGCTAATTTCAGAGATTGATTCTATTGTAACAAAAAATAAAAATAAATAAATCCCTGAACTGGGAATCTGAATCTGAGTTTTATCTCTGTCTTAGCACTAAGTTAGGGACTTGGGAAATCATTTCCCCGTCTGAGCACTAGTTACCTTCCTAAGGAACCACCACTGCCTCCCAAGTGTCTCAGAATCATCTAGGTCCTTGCTATAGATATATTTCTTTTTTTATTTTTATTTTTTTTAGTTCTCTGCAGACACAAGGTCTTTGTTTGTATGTGGTGCTGAGGATCGAACCCGGGCCGCACGCATGCCAGGCGAGCGCGCCACCGCTTGAGCCACATCCCCAGCCCTACAGATATATTTCTGAGCCCTTTCCTGAGTCTTCTGGATCATATTTTCTGACATTGGAGCCCAGGAATAATTGGGTAATTATCATGTACAACTAAGTTTGTACAGCACAATGATCCCCAGGGTCCCTATAAATATTTGTTTTCTGATTTCTATACTTTCTCTCACTTTCTGGTCTCTGCTACAAGACATCATGCTGAAACAAAACACAAAATAGACAATAAAAAACCAAGACCATGATTTCATCATTTTCATAGCCCCCTCCCCAGCATCTTCACATACCAGTGCCTGGTATGTAGTAGGAACTCAATAAATATTTGAAGAATTAATCAACGGCTATTAAATACATGAATGTTATTTCATGTGTATCCCAATCACCTACCAATAGAGAAATTTAGAGAAAGAAAAACTATTTTAAACTTTTATAGGATATACTTCCACACTTCCTGGCTGCCCTACTGCACCCATCAGTAATGGGTTATGTGGATAAGGCTAGCACAGAGTCAGAGACCACAGGAAGGTGGCCGAGATTCCCCCACGGGTTAGATTATCCCATGGTATTTCCCGGAGGCGGTGACGGTTTGTGATTCAGCAGGAGCCAGTTTTTCCCTGCTTGATTTTTTCAGATCTAGAAAAACTTGTCTCCTGCCTGGGTGATGCATACCCTTGAGGTCATGCTGTAGATCTCTAAAGGCCACCTCAAGTGTCTGGGGCCCCCAGTGATTGGGAAGAGGCAGTCATCTTCTGTTGGAAGTCACTGGTAGATTTGCTAGCAGTGAGTGTCAACCTAGCAAGGTGTCCATAGTGGATGATTCCCCCAGGATGTCTGATATCACCGCCTGTGACTTCACAGTCCTTTATCCCACCCCCTCCTTTAGGCCACCTTCTGAGCCTCCCCAGCTCAAACACTGTCTGCTGGCCTTGGAAAGTGCCGGCTCAGGATGAAATCTGTCACAGAGGTGGGAAACTTAGCCAGGGGGAGGTAGAGGAGTTTGGCATCCAGGCCGGGGTTGTAGCGGACGCGGGGGCTCCGGGAAACGATGGCGTGCTCCATGCTGTTGGTGACATCCTTGATTCTTGGCTCTGCCAGCTGCATCATGTTTTTCAACTTGTTGGTATCTGTTTGAGGGGTGGGGGGTGGCAATGAAAGGTTCTGTTATTCTTCATGAAAGATGAAAGTTTCTGTTATTTTTCTGAATTCTGTTCAAGCTCCCTTTCCATCAGATCCCTGGCCTAACATTTCAGGCAGGTTTTCACACACACATTTATAAGATCATTACAATTCCTCTTATTTGTGTTCCTCAATTTCACAGTTGTGCATTGAATTCTAGTGACTGCAATGAGAAGAGCTGTGCCAGTTCTTTATATGACGGTGCCACTTAGAGCTTAAACTTTCATTATCTGTAAAACAGGGATAATGCTACCTGCCTTGGAGAATAGCAAAGATGATTGATTAGTAGCAGGCTACGTGATCGGGTAGTGGGATTCCTAGGCTTTTTTCATTTTTTTTTCTTCACTTTCTAGAGTTTCCATATTTTCTACAAAAGCATGCAGGGGGGAAAAATGTTGTTAAAAATAGTAAACCAGCTGGGCAAGGTGGACAGTGGGAGGTGATACGAAGCACATCCTTCCATTGTCCTCTCAAATATTTATTAGCTCTTATTTTGTATGGACACCTGCTGGGCATGGAGTGGAAAGGGAGACACAAGTTCCCATCTAGCCCATCACTCTCCTAGATGGTGGGGAAGAACATGGGCTTTGGATCTGGACACCTGGGGAAAAGTTTTTCTTCCTGAGAGAATTAAGCAAGAGAGTTTATAAAAGAGCAAGGTCCAAACTTTGGCATTTCGGCCACAACAGTTGAACTTCTGACCCCTATTCTTTGCTAGGGACAGGTCCTAGTCTTCATATAGACTCCCCAAGAAGTAGGGGATGGGGCTAAAATGGGAATTTTGGGGGAGGGTATTAGGGATTGAACTCAGGGGCACTCAACCATCAAGCCACATCCCCAGCCCTATTTTGCATTTTATTTAGAGAGGGGGTCCCCCTGAGTTGCTTAGTGTCTTGCTTTTGCTAAGGCTGGCTTGTGAACTTGCTATTCTCCTGCTTCAGCCACCTGAGCCTATGGAATTACAGGTGTCCATCACTGGGCCCTACTAAAATGGAAATTTTTGATGTCCTCCCCAGCAGAGTTCGGAAGAGAAAAGACATTAGGTCCTTGGCTATCCCCAGCAGCAGCAGTGGTAACCACGCCTGGTTGAGGCTCAGCTTCAGGCCTGTTAGCACAAGAACTGTGATCTCTATTTCTGTGCTTGCCCCTGTGATTCTAAGCATCACTTCTTTGGGAATGTGCTCCTGTCAGTTGCTATCAACAAGTCATCCATACAGTTCTACTCTGGATATCATTAAGAACAACTCCAAGAGCTGTGTACATTATCACTCACATGTAATTCCAGATACTTGAGAGGCTGAGGCAGAAGGATTACAAGTTTGAGTCAGCCTGAGCAATTTAGTGAAACCCTGTCTCAAAATAAAATTTAAAGGACTGGGGATTAGCTCAGTAGTAGAGCACTCGCCTAGCATACAGCAGGCCCTGGATTCAATCACCAGTACCATGCACACATGCACTCATGTGCGCGCACACACACACACACACACACACACACACACACACAAGAAATCTGAGGCATGTCTTGGAGTTCATAAGCTAGGGGCCTGTTTGGTTAGCCACAGCAAGTGGTTATCATTTGTCTAACACAGCACTGTGTGACCACTCTTGAATATCTCTTGTGTCTTACTATTGGCCCCCCACTTCTCATAACCACCATGATGTGTGACTTCATGTCTTCATGCCACACCTTGCTCAAAGCTATTTGAAAGGCTAAGATTCACACTCCTCAGTGTAACCACCAAAATGGTCTTTTAGGCTCTGATCCTTAATCTATCCCTGTCCCAGTCTCCTACACACTTCACTTGTGCCAGACTAGTAATCATAACAATGCCTAAGGTCTGTTGAGCTTGTTCTATGGCTTAGAGGAGTACTTTACATTTTTGTTTCGTTCTATAGTTTTTGAAGGAGGAATTATTATATTTTTTTAAATGATTAAGCTGAAGTTTAGAGAGTTGTGTAACATGATCAGAAGGACTGCTGGAGTCCAAATTTGGAATCACACTGCCTGCAAAGGCATAAAATGCGATCTTTGTCATATCATATTTCCAGATGTCATGCCTCCAGATGTTGCTCGTGCTTCTCTGTGGGAAACATTTGCTGTCTCTTTCCCTTTTATGAACTCCTGTTCATCCTTCAAAACTCTCTAAGGCATCCATTGTTTCCTCTTTGAGGCTTTTGTGACAGAGGAATTAAGTCTCTGTTCTGTTAACGTTGCTTCGCTTGCATGCCCACTATTGATTCTCTGCATGGTGTTGTATTTGCTTTTGGATCTCCCCTGCCGGGTTCTCAGAGGCCTGTCTCATCCCTGTAATCACTAGGTAACTGAGGTGAAAATTGAGAGTATAACCCCCTGGGAAAATGTTTATCTAAAAGTGGTTGACACCTGCCTGAAAATTTTCCTCTGAAATCATGGGGTGGACTACAAATGAATCAGCCTATGGATTTCATAAGCCCTCTCCTTATTATTCTTCAGCATAACAATACCAGCTTTGTGACAAGTAGTTTTCAGAGGACATTTGCTTTCCTGCAGATTCCGTCATGGACAGCACTAGAGACTCTACAGTCCTTGCCCGCACTGAGGACTTACTTAGGAAGTGACTTTATGTTCTTTCCAGACTCTGGCTGAATCTATGCTTCACCTAGCTTCACAGCAGCCCATAAATGACTTGGACCACTCTCTGCCCAGGGAGTTTTAGGGGGAATCACACAGAGAATTTACAGTACATTCCCTCCCCCACTAACATCCAGTCCTTTTGTTCCCAACAGCTGCAGACTTCCCTTTGGGGATCCATGATTCCCTGGCTCTTGAGTCTTAGGTCTAGGTAGAGCATATGACCCAGCCTGAGCCAGTAGGACTTTCACATTTCCCTGGGCACGGAGATTAATTCGAGGTTGAGAACGTTCTGCAGTTTCCTCTGATCCAGCCGTCCAGATTAGAATGAACTTTAGGATTTTCAGGGAATCTTCTAGAAAGAACTGTCCCCTGTTCTCAGGAGACCTCACTTTGGAAGGAGGTGAGGAGATGCTGTAACCATGAGGTTTCCAAAGCAAAGAGAGTTTGTGAGTCTAGAGTCACAATACAAACAAGAAGAACCAAGTAGTAGGGTGAAACCAAGGCCTAACGGTGTCACTTTGGAGCTGGATTGGGTTGTGCCTGGAGTCAATTTTGTTTAACTTTTTAGTCATGTGGGTCAAGGAATTCTTTTCTCCTTCAATAAGTTTGGTTGGATTTTCTGTCACTTGAAACTGAGAAAGTCCTAACTGATGTAAATCCTTGGGACATTTTTTTTTTCTCCTGGCAGAATTCTAATATGTCCAGAACCAAAAGATTTTTTTTCTTTAAGGAACACTTCTCCAAAGATCTCTTCACAGAGTCTTTCCTAATCAACAGGTAAATGATATCCCCATCTACCAGGTTCTTCAGCATAATCCTAGCACTCCTCCTTGAGGGTTCCCTCTCGCTCTTCCCCAGTAACCGCTAGTCTAATATACACCTGGCATCCAGCAACTTCTTTCTACATCCTCTACCTCCTCTCTAGTCCAAACCACCATCTTGTCTACCTGGAGGAACACTGCAGCAATCAGAGTGGTCTTTCCCAGCTATAGATCAGATCACATCCTTATTTCTCAGTGTGCTTTAATGCTTTAATTTATTTTGTGCCCTTCAGCTAGCCCTCACCGCTCCCTACCTGCTGGCTTCCTTAAAGTCCCTCCAAAGGAATGTCCTGCCCCTGAGCTCTCCTGCAAAAATCCCCCTTCTCAGCCCCTTTTCCACTTTCCAGCAATGCCTAACTCTAATTTTTTCTCAAGGTCAACTCAGAGAAAATCTCCCCATGCCATAATCCGAATTGGGGTTCCAACTCCCATCCCTGTTCTTCTTTCATAGCGTTGTTTTCTCTTCAATTGCACTTAACCACAATTTTTCATGAAATGTGTGTGCTTTTTAATAACATTTGTCTCCCCTACTGGGTCTAAAGCTACAGGCAGTAAGGGGAAAGCACACTGCTTTGTCTGCTCCAACTTCTAGTTCCACACAATACCTGGCACATGGCAGCCTTTCTCTGAAAGGTATATTGAGTGAAGCGCTTTCTTGGTTTTTGTTTCTTAGCTTTTAATTCTGTTGATGTGCAATGTCCAGGACAGCATGTCACTAAAATAAAACTTTCTGCAGACCTGCCATGGGTTTCATTGCATGATAACATTTAGCCCATTGCTATAGTTTCAATCTGGAATGTCCCCCAAAAGCCCATGAGTCAAAGGCTTAGTCCTTAGCTTAGGAGGTTGTGACACTAAGACGTGGGTCCTTTTGGGAGGTCTTTAGGTCATTGGGGGCATGACCTCAAAGGAGACTGTGGGACCCAAGTCTCTTCTTCTTCCTCTTTTTTGCTTCCACAAGGTGAGTTGTTTTGCTTTGCCATATGCTTCCTCCATAATGTACTGCCATAGGCCCAAAGCAACAATGGAGCCAACTTGACTGTGAACTCAAACCACTAACACTGTAAGCCAAAATAAACCTTTTCTTTTTATAAGTTGATTGTCTCAGGTGTTTATTATAGTAACAGAAAGCTAACTAACACATCAACGAAATTTGGATTATAATTTTGGATTATTATAATTTAAGAATCTCTTTACAGTATAAGAACTTATATCTTGTAGATACCACTGTAATCAAATAAAGGAAATCACACTTAGTCTAAGGAAAGATAATAAAAACCACCACAAACTTTTAAATCAAATTTTTTTACCAAGCACTAGGAACTACTCTACAAGTGTGTGTGTGTGTGTGTGTGTGTGTGTGTGTGTATGTGTGTGTACATATATATATGTATATATACATATATATTAAATGAGAATATGTACATTCTCATAAGTTATTACAGATGTAAAAATTAAGAAAGTAAGTAACTTGTCCAAGGCCCGCATCTGCAAAATCTACATCCATGCCGGCTAGTTCCTAACTACAACAGAAAATTGCCTCTTGGGATGATACATGGAAGTAAGGTAAAAGAGAAAAAGAAAAATCTGGGTTAGGGAAACATGAGACAAGAACATTGAGGCCTAGAGGGAGCAGGAACTGGACTGGGTGCATGGCTGCTTCACTCTGGACCCAGGGACGATTCCTAAGGCAGCACAGAGCCAGCCCTACACTCTTGGCTGGTGGCATCATCAGAGAGAAAACTGGAGAAGGGAGATGGCTGCCAAGGAGGTGTCAGCTAATTACACCAGGCCAGGTGCTACTGACAAAGGTTGCCCCACCCAAGGGCAGCTACAGAGGGGAGCCTGGGGCCTGCTCTCTCTCCAGGCCCTGGGACTTGTGAAATGGAGAGACCTAGGAAATCAGTGAATCCCACTCTCCTGAAACCAACTGGCTCTTTGAGATCAGATTCTCTGAGTGAATGTGGGGCACTCTGGTCCTCAAAATGACCTTCTCTTTTCTACCAGCAGACACATCAACAGACCTTTTGGCCCATTCTCCCTCCACTGCACCTTTAGCCCATATCCTCTCATGTTCCCTAAAGCCTGAGGCTCCATTCATCCCCAAACTGGACAAGCTGCACAATGTTAGGCAGGATGGTAAAGAGCTGAGACCTCCTCCTTCACCCTCCCAAGCACCTAAGGTTCACAGGAGATCCCTAGCTCAGGAACATAAGAAAGTTTCCTAGAGACCTTCCTTTCTAAATACCCATGTGCTCATTTTCCTCTTTCTTTTTTTAATATTTATTCTTAAGTTTTAGGTGAACACAATATATTTATTTTACATTTATGTGGTGCTGAGAATCGAACCCAGTGCCTAGTGCATGCTAGGCGAGCGCTCTACCACTGAGCCACAACCTAGCCCATCATTTTCCTCTTTCTATAACAAGTACCTGGTGCAAGACACTTCACACATATTAATCCTCACAGCAACCCTGTGAAGTAGGCTCTATCATTAGCTCCATTTTCCAGATGAGAAAACTGAAGTACAGAGAGACTAATGAATTTGTCCAAAGCCTCCAAGCTAGTAAGGGAGTAGAGCCAGGACTCTGACCCGGGCAGCCATGCTCTTGATCACTGCTCTATATTTATCTCAGTGCATTTTCACCTGACTCAACCTGCTCAGTGATATTCAAGGGTAAGTGCCAGGAGTAGGCAGCATCTCTCTTGACTCCCCCATGAATCTGCCATTTGGTCTCTATTCTCAAACCCCAGCCCTGATGCTAGTTGTATGGCCTCAGGCCCTGAGTCCTTCTGAGCCTCTTTTCCATCATCTGTAAACTGAAGGCCAGTCAGCAACCCCCAAATTTCCCTTCCCCTCTCTGAGACCCCACTCCCTCGGGGGAACTCACAGATGCGGAAGTATTCTTCTCCGTAGCTATCCCGGGTCTCTGGAGGAAGCCGTTCCCACAGCTTTTGCATGCGTATCTCTAAACCCTCCTTTCCCAGAATGGATGTCCGGTAGTTCCCTGGCTCAATGATGCTGACCTTCACCCCAAAGTAGTGGAGTTCACGCCTGGGAAATTAGAGTTGCATTTGCTCTGGGCCTCATGATGACAGTCATTAGGGAGATTCACTTCTGGAAGGACTTGTCTTACCAGGAACCTGGAGGTCCCCCCACTCCTGTGCAGCTGTCCCAGATACTCACTGCCTTCATGCAAATAACCCTTTCCTAAGCTGGTTCAGCAGTCTCTGGGCACTTTGCATAAGGCAAACCCCATAGGGAGGAAGTCAGTGGAGGATCTAGGCCAAGATCTTGCCTTCACCAGGTCCTTCCCACTCTCAGCCCCATGCTCAGCACCATACCTGATGAAAGGGAGGTGGTCTATACAAGGCTTGCATCCTCCTTCAAGGGTTTATCTCCATTCACCTCTTCTCCTCATCCCTTCTTCTCTTGATCTTTGGAGAACATCTAGCCTCCCTCTTGCTACTGCTTTAGCTCCCTTGTTCCAGAACTGCCCCGCCCCCATGCTGTCACCCCAGCCCTCTCTTCCTGAATTAAAACACCCAAGATCCCCACCCAGGTGGTGTTACCAAGGCCCAGTCACCTGATGCTGTCAGAGAAGGCTTCAACACCAAACTTGGAGACACAGTAACCACCACCAATGACCGCTACACGACCACCAGAGCTGGACATGTTGACCACCCTGCCTCGGGCTTTCTTGACCATAGGTAGCATGTGGAGGGTCACGTCGATCAGTCCCACCAGGTTCACGTTGATCACCTTCACAAAGTCTTCCTTGGTCAGCCATTCGTTGGGACCACTGGGCAGGCCCACACCAGCATTATTCACCAGTGCCCAGAGGCCTAAGGATGAGAGGAGAGAGAAAGAACCACACAGAAATCAGTGTCTCTGGGAAAGCACCAGGGACCATTACCCACCTGCTCAGGGCTACCTTTTGGCCGAGTAGGTGTATAAGACACTAGATGGCATGGTTTGGAGCAGGGGTGGGAAGTTACAACAGCCGGAAAAATCATATGCCTTTTACAGACTCATGTTCCCTTGAAGGGGCACTTTTTTCTGATTAACATAGTCTATCAACCGGCTCTGTACCAGTCACAACCCAGGCTGCATGTGGCTAATAGCACTGAAGCTATTAGCTCAAAGATAGGAGATACCATTTTCCTACCAATGAATTCAAGTCTGAATTCCATTGTCAATCAGGCTTCCTTTCTCTATTCACCTAAGTGTAAGAAACCAACTCCATTTCACCTATTACCAAAATCGATTCACTTATTCATTCATTCATCCTTCACACATCTATTCATTCCTACACATCTACTCTGTGCCACTTAAAAGGTGAAGGAGACAGAAACTGAACAAGACAAGGTCTTGCCCCTCAAGATGGCAATAAATGCTAAAGAAAAAAGTCAAACAAGGCAGACCAGAGAGAAAAATGTCATATTTATAAGTGTATAAAACACTTGAATAAAATACTCATGAGAAATGTGAAAAGGGCTCTCTTTAAATTGGGTTGCACATGAATGGAGAAAAATTATGGTAAGTTATTTAGGCCCAACTCTGTAGGGCCTCAGGACTGGAGAACCTCAAGATCTAGGCCTGCTTCTAACTCCAGGCCTTGGACAGACGGCTTCCTGTCTGGGCCTCAGATTCTTCGTCAGACTTCAGTAGGGAGATTGTTCCCAGTCAGTCCCAAAAGCCTGGTGGGGGAGGGAGCTGCAGGAGAAGCACTCCTTTGAGTTTTTTAGTAGAATTCCACTAGGGGAGCATAATACTAAAATCACACTGAAAAAGCCCCTCAATGACCTTCAAGGGCTCCTTCTGGCTTTTTCACCCAAGGATCCAGGGAACCCTGGCTACTTCCTTTTCCCAACCCCATTATACCCCAACCTTGACCAATATCTCAAGGTACTCTGCCAGCACAGTCACTCGCTCCTGAGGGTAGATCTGAATGTGAACATCAATCCTGGCCACCTTCCCCCCAGGTCCCCACCTAAGCCACACCCCCATTCTCCTGTTTTCTTGCCATTTGAGAAACTAAAGGAGATTAACTGATTGGCAGAGTTTGGAATCTTTCCAGCTGGGGGAGACTCTGGCCTTACAGAGGAGAAAATGAGGTTGCTGAGACCCACAGACCATAAAACCCCAGTGGTCTCTGCCTGTGGAAAAGGGACACACAGCACTACTACCTCTGATTGTCCTGGTAAATGTCTCCAGCAGAGGATGCATTACCTGTTGGGGAACTAGGATAACCTTATTTTTACCTATCTATCTATCTTGGGCTGGGGTTGTGGCTCAGTGGTAGAGCACTCACCTAGCACGTGCAAGGCCCTGGGTTTGATTCTCAGCACCACATAAAAATAAACAAATAAAATAAAGATATTGTGTCCAATTACAACTAAAAAAATAAATATATATATATATTTTTAAAAACGAGTAACCAGAGAATAGTCAGAGCAGGGCTAACAGCTTTAGAACTGTGCCAATTTTATATTCAGGGACACTCAGGGGCAATAAGAAAGCATGTAAGAATTGTCTCCCCTTCCCCACCCCCAGTACTTCGTGCTTCTTAGAGTAAGAATATTGCATAGGCAGAATAATCATCCCCCAAGTATTAGTATTAGGTTCCTAATCCCAGGAACCTGTGGCACATGGGCTTACATGGGAAAGGAGAATTGAGGTTGTAGATGGAATTGAGGTAGCTAATCAACTGACCTTAATTGGGAGATTATCCCAGGTTTGCCTGAGAAGCCCAAGAGAATCACAGGAGTCCTTCTAAGTAAAAGAAAGCAGAAGCCAGAGAACCAGAGAGATGGAAAAAGGGTGAAGGATGCAGGCCAACTTTGCTGGCCTTGAAGATGGAGGAAGCAGCCATGTGCTAAGGAATGCAGGCACCCTCTAGAAGCTGGGTAAAGCAAGGAAATGGATCTTCCCTGCCCCCAGACAGAGCATAGTTCTGCTGAGCCCTTGAATGTAACCTAATGAGACCCATTTTAGACTTGTTTCCTCCAGAGTTACAAGATAATAAACATGTGTTTTTAAGCCACTGTGTTGTGTGAATTCGTTATAGCAGCAATAGGAGACAAATACAGCCACTGAGTCATGAATGCAAGTGGCTTGAGGTGGAATGTAAGGAGCTGGCTGAGGAAGCCTGGCAGAGAGAAAGAGGCTCACTCTTGCTAAGGATGTGTAGTAAGTAAGAGACAAAAAAGTTCTGTTCCCAGGAAACTAGCACAGGAAACAATCAATAAACAAGAAAAATAAGTATTGCATTGTATTGGATGGCAATAAATGCTAAAGAAAAAAGTAAAACAAGGAGCTACTGTTTGGCTCCTCCTGGGTTCCAGGGTTCTGTTGCTCCCACCTGGACTGAGGCTCTAAACTCATTTCCTTGGGAGTGAGGACTTCCTCTGGGTTTCTGTTTCTACTACAGAACTATCCTGTTCCTCCCTATCCTGCACCCACACCCTGTGTGCTGGAAGTTCACTGGGCAGAGCCCCCCATACTCTTGGTCCAGCCCCAGCTCACAGCCTCCTTTCTCAATGCAAGTAGCCACTCAGATGTAGGCACCAACCTCCATGGAGAGGTAAGGAAGAGATCTGCCTCCCCGCTGCCTGACACAGTTAACCACAGAGAATGCCCCCGCTCACGGCATCCAACCTCCTGTCCCCTTGCCTCTGCCCCTAGCCTGAGCACTACAAGAAATATGCTTGAATTTCTATAGGAGATGGTAGGACTGCTGACGTTTCCAAGAGGCCTCCGTCTTGAGAGGTTTGAATATACAGAATACGTCTTTCCTCCCTTGCTTCCTGTCATAACCTCTGCCCTGTCCCTGAGTTTCCGGGAGAGAACCCTTTCTTGGGAAATCACCTCTTCATGTGAACAGGACAAACCATGTAGTGCTTTCCAACCTGACAGAACCAGAGCCCCCAGCCCCAGTTCCCTGCTCATTCCCTACATCAACTCTCCCACCGCCTTTGGACATCAGTGTCCCTAATACTGTCAGATGATGAGGAAGCAGGGAGGGAGGAGGGGGAGACAGAGAGATGCAGAAATAGCGTAAACTGAGAAAGCCAAAGAATGCTGTTTGCCCCACCTTGCTCGCCCACTTGGTCCCTCACCCACTGGGCTGCTGCCTTGATGCTCTCAGTCTTGGTGACATCTAGTAGGATGGTCTGCAGTTGGTAGGAGGTATCCTGTTGAAGTTTCTGGGCTCCCTCCTCAGTGAGGCAAGCAGCCAGCACTCGCATACCCCGATCAACCAGCTGTCTGGCCAACAGGTTCCCAAAGCCCGAGTCACAGCCGGTGATGAAGACATACTTCTCTGAGAGGTTGCGAACAAGATTGCAATTCTTGAACCAGCGATACATAAAAGAGAGGTCCGTGAGTGCTGCCATTGAGCAGTGGGGAGCTGATGGCAAAGAAGAACAGGGCTCAGGAAACAGCAGGAGAGGTTGGTTCTTAGGTCCCTGGTGACAGTCTGCTGGAACTCACAGGTAAGGAGAGCTTCTACTACTTGCAACAGATGCAGGGCCCTGCCTAAGATACTCTGTCATCTTTATAGGTGGATACATCACCACCAATTAGCCAAGATGCAAGAAATTCAAGTCCAACCTGAAGCATGTCACCTCTGACAGCTCTGGTGATTACCTCCCTCTCTCCCCCTGCCCTGATGGGTGAAGGTGCCAAAATGGGAAGGTCCCCAGTGGCAATGTGGGTGCCACAAAGAAGTTCACCTGGATGGCATGAGAGGGCAAATAAGAAAGGAAAACTCAGCCTAGGGACCCCTGCCCTGTATAGGGACCCCTGCCCTGGAAAAGCCCCACCCCAATTCCCCCTCCAGCCTAGGGATCAAAATCATTTGTCATGAGTACAGGCATGTGTATAAATCTAACTTTTATTTTCAGGGAAAGCATTAAGATGAATTCATGAATTCAAAATAAAATTGGGCTATGCCCTCCAAACCCCAAGAGAAATTGAAGCCCAGATCATCAACTCTTTGGAGATCTTAAGTGAGTCTCCATCATCAGAGATGATGAAAAACAAAGGGTTTTCCCAGGTGGTGTGCCTCCATTGTCCTGAGGCCAGAGGAAGCTGGGCCCTCCCATTGCGGGGATATGGATATGAGGCCCCACCTACCAGAAAGCAGAAAGACCTGAGATACTCAGGGCCTGGCTTGTGGAGTGATACTCAGGTCATCAGCAAGGAGTCCCCACTGCCTTCCAAACCATTTCAGAATTCCACCCACCCCTACCAATGAAGGGAGCCAAAGACAGAGGGCATAGCAGCTCCCTAACCAGGAAGGTATCTTTCGTTCACCCTCAGGACTTTATTTCAGTACTCTAGGTGATCTGATGAAACACGAAGACTGAAGGTGGGGTGACAGTGGAAGGGAACTCTGAAGCCAGGAGACACAGTGGCTAATTGAATGGAAGTTAGGAGTCAGAGTGATTTGAAGGTAGGGGACCTTGACCAGTAGAACCACAGGTGGCAAGAGAAGCCAGTAGGCGAGAGTTGGGCATGGACAGGAAGGCAAGGAAGGGATCATTTTGATCCAAGCATCACTGAGCCTGAGGTTCAGGCAGATGATGGAAATGCATGGTTAGTTCACAGGGCAGCTGTGGAAAAGGCCTGGGAAGAGTCCTTGGCTCTGAGAAGGAAGAGGCACAGGAGGAGGGGAGGACTATTCTATAGGGGGCTCAAGACTTGGAAAATAACAAGGTTAGGAATTGGAGAGGAAGGAGAAATTCTAGGCAATGGGGCAGAGAGCTCACAGAAAGGCAGGAGGGAAGCTGGTAAAGCAAAGGAATAAGGAAACCAGGTAGGTGTGTGTATTGAGGGGGCCACACCCAGGATTGCATAAGAAGCAAGGACAGAATGATGCTGGAGCCCAGGGTGGTTTCTTGGCTCAACCTCCAGGGTCACCTTTCATTGGGATGAGCCTGGTCACAGTTCACACCTTTCCTGTTCCAAGAGTCTGACACAGAAATAAACCACAAGTTCCCGAGAAGGAAAGGAACTCGGGTTTTAGCTCTATGTTGCACTATTTACCAAATCTGGCCAGCCCCCAAAGCAGATAAAGCAGGTGTCTCATCTTGGTTATTCTGAACTGAGGATGATGGGAGTACGTGTGGAGTTAGATCACAAACCCATCTCTGAAAAGCAGACCCAAAGCACATAGATGATGGAGGAGGGAGTGGTGGCAGGCAAACCTGACTTACTTCATACCTTCCCCACAGTACAGCGGATCTGGAAAGCATCCCCCAGTCACTTTTTGCCCAGTTATGGCTGGGAAGACTTAGATAATATCCCCCAAGTGCTGATCAGGCCCAAGGACAGTGAGCTTCCCTGTTTTTGAAGATGCAGGTGAGATCTGGGAGTTGGCTCTGGCCTTGGAGAAGGATAACACAGAACTGGCCCAAAGCAGGCCTGGGTCTAATCCAGTCATTTCCTGGAACTTTCTTCCTGCTAACTGCTGGCTAAGGCAGTATTCTGCTGGGTTTAAACTGAAAAGGCAGGCACTGGAAGCAGATGGTGTGAGGGCTGGGGGACCACATGCTAGGATGTGAATGCTTCCCACTCCCAGATGACAGGGGACCCTGATGAGCTGCCACCTGAGGCCCAGAGAGAGTCTTGTGGTTACCCTTCCACCCACTCCATTCCCATAAGGAGAAAAGCCTGTACCTCCTCCAGCTCATTTTCACCTGGGTGTACAATGTGTGTACACACTAGGAAGTGGGCTCAAGGAAGAGCAGGCAAGGACTGAACCCTGCCCATGATGCTCATGCCTCCTCAAAATGTATATTCCAGGATTGGGGTTGTGGCTCAGTGGCAGAGCACTTGTCTTGCACATGTGAGTTACTGAGTTCGATCCTCAGCACCACATAAAAATAAATAAACAAAATAAAGATAATTGTGTCCATGTATAACTAAAAAAAAAAATCCTTAAAAATGTGTATTCCTCAGTGTGGACGGTGGGCCACGAGCCTCAGAGCCTTGAATGACTGCTCAGAGAAATAGGATGCCAACATATGCAGTCAGATCTCCATTTCTTGACTGCAAGAGATGATTCATTCTTCATAAAATTCCCAGAGTCCTGACTAATGTTCCAGGAAAAACTTGGAGCAGAGGTTAGGAGGGGTGGGGGTTGACTTATGATCCTGGAGACTTGAACTTATCCTTCCCATCACTCTATTTTCCACTTCATGACACATCACCTTCACCCAGCACCCCAACTAGACCCTTCCAAGCACCCAAGTCTTGGTTTCACAGATCTTGACCAACCTTGGAGAGTTCCAGAAGACCATGGCTTCCACCAGGCAGGTGGGCATGCAGTTTAAGGTAAGGTAAGGGAGCTTGGTGCCCTAGTCAGGTGAGTACTTGGTGTATATGGTAGTGGTAGGGGAAACAAGTGGTCAGTACATACTCCATTCAGTCTGTCATCAAGGACAGATTCAACCTGCTTTTGTCAAATGTTTTCAAATATGTTGAGGTCTGCTTAGGATGAGAAAAGGTACTGAATGTACTTGCATATCCCTTTAGTTCCACTTAGATCTCTAAATTAGTAGGAAAGTTTCTAAGAATTACTGGCCCACAATGATATGCCCCAGACCTAATCTATCCACGTTTCCTATGAATGACCCAAAACTTACCCTAGGAACAACTATTTCACACTCAGACACATCTGGCTGTCATTCTGGGAATATCTTTGTTGCACAAATTGAAGGTCTCTGCCAACAAAACTATGAACATGAAAATCAGCTATCTTCAAACCTAACTATCTGGCCATGAGTCTACCATGTCTTCCCTCTCTAGCTTTAGTTTATTCTTCAAAATGTTGAGGGTTTAGATGAGATAGTGCCCCCAATTATAATAAGCTTGTATTAGGTGACCAGCTGGCCACAGCACTATAGGATGGGGTTAAACAGCCTTACTTTATGGGTGAGTCAGAACATGAATGATTGACCTTAAAGGTGGAGGTGCAAATGATGAACCCAAGTTTCCAGATAAGAGTCTGCTTCTGTCCCCACTGTGTACAGTTCAATCACAAGATACAAGAAACTTCTCACCATAGATTCTCCCTGACCTTTGGGCTAGTCCTGTCCCATGCCTCCTGTAAAACCCCCACAAGCCTCACAGTGTTGGTTTTGTTAGTCTTGCAGAAGCCTGGTTCAGTAATAGCCAATTTTACCCCAAAAAGGAAAGTTCCCTGTTGCAAGACAGAAAAGCAAATGGCAAGGACTTCAGAGACCTTGGAAGGTGTGTCAGTTAGGTTTTCATTGCTGTGACTAAAATTCATGACAAGAACAACTTACTTAGAGGAGGAAAAGTTTATTTGGGCTCATAGTTTCAAAGGTTCAGTCCATTGTGGGCTGACTCCATTGCTCTGGGCCTGAGATGAAGCAGAACGTCATAGTGGAAGGGCATGGCAGACAAGTTCCACTCCACTCGTGGCAGCCAGGAAGAAGAGAAAGTGGGGAAGATGAATCCTTCCAGGGCAAACCCCCAGTGACCCGCCTCCTCCAGCCATGCCCCACCTGCCTACAGTTACCACCCAGTTAGTCCATTCAGACTAGGATGGGTGATTATGTGCAGCTCTCATAATTGAATCATTTCATCTCTGAATATTCCTTCAATAACACAAAAGATTTTAGGGAATATCTCATATCCCAGCCATAACATTTCATCCCTAGACCATCTCACAATGCAAAATGCATTTATGTTTATCTTCAAGAGTTTCCATAGTCTTAACAGTCCCAGTATAGCCCCAAAGTCCAAGTCCAAAGTGTCATTTTAGATTCAAGTCAAACTCTTGGCTGTGAATGGTACACCACCTTTAAATTCAGCTTCACTCAATCTCAGAACTTGGGCAAAATGAAGATAAGTTCTTTGCCAGAATATAACACAATGGTCTCTAACCCAATTTTCTATAGAGTCCCTATTCTTCTCTGAAACCAGGGGAGCACAATCTATACTGCCTGTATTCCTATTAGCATTCTGGTCTTCTGAGTTCCCACTAGGATTGCCCATTAAGCTCTGTATAAAAGATTCCAAGTCTTCTCCATCATGTGTCGACAAACTTTTCCAAACTCCTCCCACAAACCCTTTCCAAAGGCTTCTGAACCACATGGTCAGTCTAGTCACAGAAATGATGTCACTCCTTGATACCAATTTCTGTGTTAGTCAGGTCTTCATTGCTGCAACCAAAATATATGACAAGAACAATTTAGAGGAGAAAAGGTTTATTTTGGCTCATGATTTCAGAGTTTCAGTTCATGGCTGACTGACTCCATTGCTCTGGGCCCAATATGAAGTAGAACATCATGGTGAAAGGGCATGGTGGAAGCACACTGCTCCACTAATAGTGGCCAGGAAGAAGGAGGTGGGGAGGGGACTGCATGGAAAATGAACCCTTCTAGGGAACAACTCAATGACCTACCTCCTCCAGCCATACTCCACCTGCCTACAGTTACCACCCAGTTAGTCTATTCAAACTAGGATTGGACTAATTAGGTTACAGCTCCCATAAGCCAATCATTTTACTTTGGAATATTCTTGCATTATTAACACAGGAGATTTGGGGGGATATCTCCTATCCAAACCATAAGAGAACAAAAGACAAAAAGCTAAATAAATTCAATGAAAATTCCAAACAGAATTAGAATGAGATAAGCTAGGAGGCCTGGGCATTAGAAAATACAGCAATGGGGAAAAATCATGATGGCCTTGCTTCTCTGTGCTTTTTTTTTTTTTTTTCTAATACTGGTGATTGAATCCAGGGTTGCTTTACCACTGAATTACATCTCCAGCCCTTTTTATTTTGAGGCAGGTTTTCACTTAGTTGCTATAGCTGGCCTCAAACTTGCAACACTCCTGCTTTCATCTCCCAAATCTCTGGGATTATAGCATGTGTCACCACAACCCAGCACTTCTGTATGTTTGAATGATGTTCCAAGTATTTTGTATCTGCTAGTTTACCTCTCTAAATACTACCTGTTCTGCTTCAAGGCACCAATTAAGAGCTATCTCCTGCCAGTTCCTCACATCCAATGAATTATAAGACTTTGCCCTCTGCACTCCTTAGTCTTCTTCTTCTCCTCTCCTGCCCCAGAAAGTTCCCCAACCTTCTCTCTGCTGGGATCCTACAACTGTCTTCTTGGGAACATCTCTGGCTTCAGTCTTAGCTTCCTCACACGCAGGGCCACCCTCCAGCCTGCAGTCAGCAGGGTCCCTGGATTCTGACTGGCTCAAGTGGCTCCCCTGCTCCAATTCCCTCTCAGGGGTTGCACTGCCCACAGCATAAAGCACATACTGCCCCTCAGGCCCTCCCTCCATAAACCCTTCATGCCTACCTCCCCAGCCTTTCTCCAGCCTGTCTCAAGTTGGCAGGGAGGGAAAGGAAGCATTTATTACTTTAAGTCCCCTAAACAGCTGTGGAGTTTTTCCAGCAAACACTCAGGAGGCATTCTCTTCATAGAGAAAAGAAACCAGCAGACACATCAGGAATTTGGGTGATACTTCTGTCTCCCATACATTTCTTCACCTACTGGATGGCTTCAGTGATGCAGTCTGTCTTGGTGACATCCAGAGAGGTCACCATTTCCATCCTGTCTGATGTCTAGTCCCTCAACTGCTCAACTGCCTCTTCCATCAGAAATGAAGGCAATACACTCAAGCCTCACATGCCCAACTGCCTGACCAGCAGGCTCCCAAAGCCTGAGTCACAGTTCATGATGAAGTCATACTTGTCTTAGAGGTGGCTCACCACCTGCATCTCCTGGTACTAGCAAAGAGGGCAGCAGAGACCCAAGGAAATTGTCAGATGAATCACGTGGCTTTACAGGGGACAGATGCAGATATGCTGGGATGAAACAGATTCTACTTCTGTCATAGAGGAGGACATAGACCAGAGGGTTGTAGTAGGCAGGCCAATACCAGGTACTCTGGCATGAACTCCTCAAGTTTTTTTTACTGTTGATCTACATGGATCAGTTCCAATAGAGACCATTGGATTTCCAAAGAATGTCTTGATATAAGGACTTTCTTCCTAACCACTTCTGATTTTCCCACACCTTAGTGATCCCCAAATCCCCCATCTCCACCACACTCACACACATTGGAACCCTTCATACAGAGTCTCTCTGTTGTTTTGTTTTGTTTTGTTTGTTTGTTTGTTTGCCTGCTCAAGTCCTAGTTCTGGGTCTTCCTGGGCAGCAGAAAATTTTTAATAGAAGGATACATTTTATTTTTTTATTTTTATTTTTTAAAGAGAGAGAGAGAGAGAATTTTATTTATTTTTTAGTTTTTTCGGCGGACACAACATCTTTGTTTGTATGTGGTGCTGAGGATCGAACCCGGGCCGCACGCATGCCAGGCGAGCGTGCTACTGCTTGAGCCATATCTCCAACCCAGAAGGATACATTTTAAATTAGGACACACATGGGTTCCAAACCCACCTCTACCACCAACTAGCTACCAACTTGGATAGTTTTCTAAGCTCCTTGAGCCTAGCTCAGCATCCAGAATCACTCCTTAGAAAATCAAGTGATCATTATTCTCTCTAGGACTACAAGAAAAAGACCGAAAGAGTAGATAAGAATAGGTCCCTCTTGGGCTGGGGATGTGGCTCAAGCGGTAGCCAGCTCGCCTGGCATGCGTGAGGCACTGGGTTCGATCCTCAATACCACATAAAAATAAAATAAACATATTGTGTCCACCTAAAACTAACTAAACAAATAAATAAAATATTAAAAAAAAAAAAAAAAAAGAATAGGTCCCTCTTTTCCCTGGGAAAAGGAAATGGGAGATTCCCAAGGAGAAATCTGACATCAGAAGTAAAGTAAAGGGGGATCAACTGAATAACTGTCTCTCAGATGTAGTCAATGAAGAATTTATCCCTGAATATTCATTCTAAGATATATTGAAATAAAAGTCAAAACATCATGTTACTCAACAGGAAGTAGTTGTGATTTGTGCAGTAAGAGGAAACATCATTTTAGTTGACAGGAGATTTTTGTGATACACACTGTAAAGGGAAATTGAGAGCATTGTTTCCAAGTTGATAAAACCACATAAATTTAGTCAAATGAGTCTAACATTTCACAACAATTTGTCTTCCTTTCTTGCTCTTCACTTTATATTTGTTCAACCAGGACAAAATAATTCTCTACAGAAATTGAAGTTACCCACCTTAGTGTAGGCCCAAGTGCCAGCTATAGCAGCAACTGCATTCTCTGTGACTTCCTTAGAGCATAAAAATAGAAGAGGAGCCAGGTGCAGTGGTGCTCGCCTGTAGTCCAAGAAGCTTGGGAGGCGGAGACAAGCAAGGCCAGCCTCAGCGACTTAGCAAGGCCCTAAGTGGCTTAGCAAGGGCTGAGGATGTGGCTCGGTGGAAAAGTCCCCAGGAATAAAAGAAAAAGAAAAGAAGGAGGAGGAGGAGGAGGAGGAGGAAGAGGAATAGTCAGCGGCAGTCACATTTTCAGAGAAATGTTGGGTTATGGGTTTTATGAAAAATCTTTCTTTCAAAGAGAGACCAACAAGGTGAGCACATTTCCACAAACAGCTGTTCTTGCAGCATGTCTTCCAGTCCACCCTAAGCATGAGTGACATAAGGAACACTGAGAAGCCAAGGACAACAAAATATATTTGTCCAAGAAGTCAGTGGAAGATGGGTTTGGGTGGGGGACAATGCTAGGCTGCACTGTCTTGTGATAAATGTCTATCCATTGACAAATGAAATGAATTTTTTTCTCAAAAATAAACCACAGAGGGCTGGGGCTGTAGCTCAACGATAGAGTGTTTGCCTAGCATGTGTGAGGAGCTGGTCCTCAGCATAAAAAATAAGTAAATAAAGGTATTGTGTCCATCTTCAAATAAAAATATTTTTAAAATTTTAAAAGAAAACATGAAATTTGAATTGCAAGGTTTAAAATAATTGAGAAATTGGACCCTCTAGGGAGGGATTGGATCATTTGCATCATCCAATTCTTCCATCTGAAAGGGGGAAGGTAAGGTAATGGGGGCTGGGAAACCACCAGGAATGACGGGAAAGTACAGGAATGACACTCCCAGAGCTACTGAAAGGGAAGAAGAAATGACTTGCACAAGGCAGGCATAACAGTTTTTACACTTCACATCCTAACAGCAGCCCTGGTTACCCATCACATTTTCTTCCTCCTCCTGTGGGGCCGCCCCTGCCTGGTCACACATCCAGAATCCAAGCCCTTCAGACACTGAGTGACTGAAAGCAGAAAGACTCAGTTGAACACACACCACTGAGACAGCAGGGTTTTTTGAGCCTCAGCCAGCCATGGACAGCCCTGAGCCCTAACCACTGGAAAAGTGTTTGTTCAGTGTGTATCCAGCATGGCTGATACGAGAGAACTTCCCGTCAGGAGACCAAAGACAGCTAGAGCCTGGACCCCATAACCACTGTCCATGGAGGAGCCCTCAGCGTGAGGGGGAAGATGCCATTTCTCAACAAGGCTTGGGGGAAGCAGGGCAGGGAGGCAGAGAGGTGGGTAGGGGCAAAAGAAACCAGAGTTTCGTAGCTCTTAGCACCTCCCAACAGTCCACATTTATCACGTCTCTGATGGATAAAGAATAGGAGGAGATGAGCTTAAAGCAAGAAGCTTCCTGCAGAAACCAGAGGCTCAGCTATATGAAGAACAGTCCTGTATGGATCCTGGGGGCTCTCCCCAAGGGCTAAGCACTCCTTGTCAACAGGACACTGACAGCATCTAGGCAGAGCTACCTGCTAAGATTACGGGAACTCAGCTGAGCTACAAGGAAACCACTTTCTCTTACATCAGGCCAACCCCACCCACACCCCTTCCTCCATGCAGAATGGAGCTTCTGCTGAAGGGGAGGTGTGCCAGAGGAAAAGCAGAACTGGATAGGACCAGAAGTGGGGCTCATTGTGCAGACCCGTTCCCAGCCCTACTTGGTCTGGGTTGGGGACCCCCAGAAATGAAGGGACACACATTTCCTGATAGGACCAAAGATCTTAGGGTTGAAGACTTGAGGTGGGGTCTCAAAGACCTGTCCTCACAGAAGGCCAGCACAGCAAAGGGAAGGAGTGAGGTAGCCTCTGGTGCCATCCTGTGCATTCTGGTGAGGTGGGCTCATGTGCCCTTCACAGATCCATGCAAGTGGACCCAGACCCTCATCCAGGAAATAAGTCAGGAAGGAGGAAAGAGGAAAGCTCTGCTGAGAGTCTGGAACGAAGGCTTGGACTGCTTTTCTTGATACCTTTGAGTCACAGTCCATGCTTGGGGCCATAGGTCTGACCATTGTGTAGCCAGAATCCCAGTGGAGCTCAGCATGGGGATCAGGGACTTCTTCACACTTCCTTCACCCCCTGAAGAGGGCTCCTAAGAGTGAATCTAAACATCCTGAACATCAGCCCCACCAGGAGAAAAAGTTTTAGTTTAGTGTGTCCTGTGCATTGAATGTGCTTCATGTGTGGAAGGGGTGCTGTTATGGTTTGGATATAAGGATATGGTTTGTTATAGAGTTCCTGTGGCAATGCAGGATGTTTGGAAGTCAAGTGATTAGATTGTGAGAACTAATTATGACCTAATCAGTCCATCCTAGTTTGGATGGACTAACTGGGTACTAACTGTAGGCAGATGGGACATGGCTGGAGGAGACAGGCCACAGTTGGAGGATATGGGCCACTGGGTCCTGCCCTGGAAGGCTTCATCTTCCCCGTGGCCCCTTCTGCCTCCCTCTCTCTACTTCCTTACTGCCATGAGGGAGCAGCTTCCCTCTTCCCTGCTCTTCCCTCACCGTAAGCCCAGAGCAATGGAATCAGCTGTCTATGGTCTGAGACCTCTGATGCCCTGAGCCAAAATAACTTTTCATCTTTTAAGTTGTTCTTTTGGGGTATTTTGGTAATGCAAAAACTGACTAAAACAGGTGCTATCTGTGTGTGTACACATGTGGAGAGGGTTACAAAATTTAGGAGGCTTCAGATGAAAGAGTGAGCTCTTCCTCTGCCACTGAGGGGACAACATGGATTGACCATGAGTGAGCTGACATAAGGGGGTTCAGAAACTCAAAGCTCCTGAGGAGTCTTCTTGTTTATTCATCTGTGTTTCTTCAACATTCAGATGCTGGACCCACACGACAAATTTTTTAAATGAACGGCACTCAAAACATCACATGGCATCCATTAGTATGCAGAATTTTAATATTTTTTGTGTATCTGTTGAAAGTAAAAATGAATAGCCCTGCAATGTTAGATATCACTGTTTTCACAATGGACACTGGTCACTGTATCCATTTACACTGTGTCCTTGTGTGAACCAATTACACAAGATTCTCTAAAGGTTCCAAATCCTCTAAAGCAAGAAAACCAAGACTCCTGGGGTGATACTACCCAACTCCAACGACTCCTCCCAGGACTCTCCATCACTTTCTGCAAATGCTCTCTCTATTCAGCCCCGACTCCAGAGGACCATCACTATACGGACAACACGTAGAGTTGGGTCTTAGGAAGTTGGGGATAATTCAAGGCTTTCTTGTCCAGCATACAGGAGGTGCTCAGCAAATGTTGAACAGAAAAGGAAAGATCAGGGTCCAGAAGTGACTCTCACTCCATGCCACCAGAAGGAAGAGGGAGTAGAACAGCAGTGACAGACTTGAGAAATGACAGGACAGAATTGCAATGAGTTTAAAATCAATGTAGGTCACTGAGGGTCACAGAGAGGTGACTGGTGAGGGGAGGGAAGTTTCAGCTACCCAGGAAAGGGATCTGAGACATGCCAGATCCTCTGAACATCTCCACACTGGCCCATCTGCTATCTGATCTTGTGAATCAAGGTATTTGGAAGTCTCAGAAGGGAAACAAGTCCCTCTCACCTCTGTGGCAGAGAAGATAGAGAGGGCAGGGATTATACCACTTCCTTCTTCTGATCCCACCTCAGGTCATTCCTTTCATCCCCTATTCTCCATGAAGGCACCTGACTCTTCCTCCCAGTGGTCCACACCACATTTTTCCTCATGCCCTTAGTTCAAATCACTGGGCATTGGTCAAGTTTTTGAATTTTATTCTAAAACAAAACTAATCAAAAGAAAGCCATGGTTTCAAGACAAATAAAAAATTGATTTCTGAGTCCTCTGCCAGGATCTGTATTGAGGACACCTCCTCCCCACCAATGCTACAGACTTGGCTCCTAAGACTTGAGGGTATAGGTTGGCTGCTTGTTGCCCTCCTAAACCCCCTCATGAGGTGCACAGATGATATCAGAAGATGAGTGCCCCTGCTTTCTCCAGGCCATCTGCATACTATGTGAGGATATAAACTAGCCAGGGTTAATGCATAGCCTGAGGAGAAGGACAGGAGGACAGAAGGCACAGCAGGTGTGAGCTGAGCATCCTCTCACCTGCTTACAACTTTCCCACCTGTGTAGATTCCTCATGGTTGGTCAAAAGGCTTAGAAACTTGAACAGATAACAAAATCAATTGGACATCAATGAGTGCTATGAAGTTCCTATTCCTTAGCAGAATTCCTTGAGTCTTTTCTCCTAATTTACCAGTTGTGAGCGATATCTTAGCAGAATCCTTTGAACGAAGAAAGTAGGATAGATAACATAGTGACATGACTGCTCCCTCCCTCCACCCTAGTTTCCTTCCCTTGAAGCATCCCCTCCCTCACACAGTACCCAACTTCCCACAACCCATGCACTCCAACGTTGACTTCACAGGGTCTTTTCAGGCTTTGGAGCATTCCAGGAGATTATGGCGTCCACTAGGAAGGTCGGCAGGTAGCTCATGGGGATGTAGAAGAGCTTGGCATCCCAGCCAGCTGAATACCGTGTGCGGGGGTAACAGGCAGTCAGTGCATGCTCCATGCAGTTTGTCACCAAGGATAAGTCCTCTGAGCACATGTTCTCCAATGATGTAATTGTTTTCATGTCTGTTCAGAATGAGAAATGATCCAAATTATTTCTACCTCCCAATACTCCTGCTCTGGGATCAAGTTAGGGAGGAAAGCATCTCTAAGAATTCATGCCCTCCCTTTTCCTGTAAGCAGCCTGAGGTGACCTATGAAAATGGTGCTCTACTCTCTTGACTCAGGAAACCCCACAAAATCATGCAAATTAAGAGGTTCAATCTTTGTGTTCACTTGAAGAACATCCATAAAACTATCCAAGCCATCAAGGGTATGCATATCTGAAAAGCCACTAAGCATCTGAAAAATGTCACTTCAAAGAAGCAAGGTGTGACTACACAACCAGTGTAACTCTGCATCATGTACAACCCCAAGAACAGGAAGTTATTATACTCCATGTATGTATAATATACTCTATGTCATGAACATCTAAAAAGAACAAATGAAGGAAAAGAAGGAGAAGGAGAAGAGGAGGGAGAAAGAGGAGGAGGAGAAGTAAAAGAGGAGGAAGCAGCAGCAGCAGCAAGGTGTGCCATACCAGCATTACAACGGTGACACTGGAAGTGTGCCTCCGCCAAAGAGTCGGGCTGGATACAGGGTTGGTGGCCCAAAAAGAGTGCTGAATTTTTGTTGCACATGCTTCAAAATGCAGAGAGGATGCTGAATTTAAAGGCTTAGATGTAGATTCTCTGGTTATTGAACACATTCAGGTGAATGAAACACCCAAGATACATCACTGTTTCAGAGTTCATAGTCAAATTAGCTCAAATGAGTTCTCCTGCCACATTGAGATAACACTTACTGAAAAGGAACACATTGTTCCTAAACCAGGAGAAGAGGTTGAATGAAAGAAAAAAAGATAACCCAGAAGAAATTGAAGAAACAAAAAGTATGGCATGGGAATAAATTCAACATAAAATAAATGCAAATAATAGCAGTGGGGGGGTGGGGAAAGGAATTCCTTCTCTCCATCTACAGCAGCCATGCCCCAAATCTAATCTGTCCCAGGTCCTAGGAGGTGCCATACAACCTAGCCTCAAGGAACAGCTGCTCCCCACTAAACCACCCCTGCCTCTGTTTCTGGGAATATCTGGGCACATTAACTGAAGGTCTCTCCCAAAACTAGAAATAAATCCAAGCATGTGGAAGGCAGCTGTCTCTCATGCCAGCTGACCAGGAGTACAATAGTGTCTTTTCTCTCTGGTTTTACTTTTATCCTTGTGAAAATGAGGCTTTTAGATGAAACAGTGTCCCGCATTTTAATAAGCCAGGGCCCCTCCTAAAGTGACCAGTTGCCCATGCAGCACCAATGGTATGGGATTAACCATCTCACTTTGCTTGGAGACAGACCTGATACATGGGAGGCACTGATGGTAGTAGACTAAGGATTCAAGAAGAGGGTTTGTGTCTCTCCCCACCTACTAATGAGTACAGAGCTTACTCACAGTGTGCCAGAAACTTCTCTCCATAGGTCTCTTTGACCTCTGAGCTGGCCTGGTTCCATTGATTCTTTAGGGTCTGTGAGTATCTCTCAAGAGGTAAAATGTTGGTTCTGAAGAAACCAGGCTCAATTATAGCCACCTTCACCCCAAAATAAAAGAGGTCTCTCCTGCAAGGAAGAAAATCAGAGGGCAAGGATGTCAGAGGCCTCACAAGACAAAACTCAAACAATAAATAATTATACTCCAATGTAAGATTGGGTGAAAGAAATTCAAAAACTTGGTATATAGTATATATAACACCTGAGGCTAAAAATTGTGATGTTGGTATTGCCTTCCTATGTTTGAATATTTTTCAAGACTTTTGCATATACCAGCTTTAATGCTCTAAATACTGCCTATTCTGGCAACAATTAAGAGTAATCTCCTGTCAGTTCCCTCACATCCAATGAATTATAAGTCTTTGTCCCCTTTGTCATCTCCTCTGTACTCCTCAGACCCCTCTTCTCCCCTCTCCTACCCCTGGAAGCTTCCAGCCATCTCCCACCTGGAACCTTGCAACTGTCTTCTAGGGAGCATCTCTGCCTTCAGTCTCAGCTCCTCCCACTGGGGGCCACCCTTCACACTGCAGTCAGCAGGGTCCATGGATGCCAACTGGTCCAAGTGGCTCCCCTACTGTAATCCCTCCAAGGTGTTGCATTGCCCACAGTACACACCTGTCCAGACCCCAGGTCCTCTATAAACCCACTGTGCTTCCCTGCCTAGCCATGCTAATGCCAGACCCAATCTTGTCTTTCTTCCCCAGGAGAACCCCTTCACTTAGAAGGAGTCAGCTAATGCTCACACTGGGCCTGTCTGATGAGGTTTTCCCACCTGGGAAGCCCTCCTACTCTTCATTATGGATCTTCAACCCTCAGCTAAGACCTCTTCTGGTGGCTGCCATGGTTAGTGTGGCTGATTTAGTCACAACTGCTCTGAGGGATGGTAATGATGGAGTATCTTCTCTCCCCCTCTGTCCCAGCTATCAGAGATTCTAGGTCAGGAACAAAAACCTTACTGTTGTGCTAGGATTCAGTTATTATGCACTTGGACAAGAGCCCCCACAAATACCCCTTCAATAGACTAAGATGCTGACCCACCCCACTATAAGAACTCTCTGATACTGAATATAACAGTGGTCATGTCTGTGCTCTAGACCAAATTATCCCAGTTCCAATTCTGCCTCAGAGACTTTCTGCCTATGGACCCTCCTCCATGGTAAGATGTGTTTAACTTCATTGAGGCCTAAAGCCTTGCCTGTACCCAAGACATGGAATGGTGTCTCCCTGTTCAGATGGTCTAAATTCAGAAGGCAGAAAGTGAGAGAGTCACAAAAACCAGAGAGGGAGGGTTCTCCAAGATGGGGCCTCCAATACCTGAGGCTGTCAGAGAAGGCCTCTACGCCGTATTTGGAGATGCAGTAGCCGCCACCAGAGAGTGACAACCGGCCCAGGATACTGGCAACATTGACCACGCGGCCCCTCGCCTTCCTCACTAAGGGTAGCAAGCTCAAAGTCACCTCGATCACTCCCAGCAGGTTCACCTCCAGTACTCTCACAAAGTCCTGTTTGGTCAGCCACTCATTGGGAGCAACAGGTAAGGCGATGCCGGCATTATTCACCAGGCCCCAGAGCCCTGGGGATAGTGGGAAGACGAGAGAACCACACTGTATTTTCCCTGAGTGGTGCAGACACAGTTGTGGCTCAAGTTCACACTGTAGCAGACAGAGAGCTCTGACAGGCGTGGACAAGGAGGGGTGGGGCAAGCCACAACTGCTGGGGTGGGGCTGCAGAAGTCGGGAGCCACTAGGCGATAGGACTGATGCCCTTCCTCTTTCTTCTGTGATTCTTCATGGCCCAGCTCCCTGCAGTTGCTTCCTATTTGATGATTGCAAAAAGGGATGTGGAAGAAGTCCCGTGCCTCCATCACTCTGGAAACACAGAAAATACATCTGACCTCTTAAAATTATTGGCATCCTTACAGACATTTTATTCTCTTACCTACATTTTCTATCTTCTGGGCAGCTTAAACTAAGTGCTCCCCCAGGGTCTATGGGTTAAGAAAGACAGGAAAAGTGGAGGGGGAGAAATGGGAAGAGAGGATGCAGAGGAAAAGGTGAAAGGGAAAAGGAAGAAAATGCAAAACTAATAACTGGGTAGAATTTGGTTGAGAAACAAAGAATTGAAATCCTAGTTGGGGGATAATTTGGAAAACAGTTGGTGTGTTTGTTCTCAGGAAGCTGACTTTGAACCCTCCTGCGCTGATATTGAGCAACTTTCCTGGGGAAATGCTTGTGAAACCCACAGGGCAGCTTTGGGAGGAGACGAGGCTGCCCCACCCTACCTACAGCATCCAAGTCCCACCCTCTGCCCCAGAAAAATCACACTCTCTCTTCCCGCTCACCCAGAAGGCCACCCTCACTCCTCCCCAGTCCCCAGTTCACTAGTCTTCAAGTTAACTACTCCCGAAGACCCCAACCTCACCTCTAGGATCAAACGGCATTTCTATACATTCCTATACTACAGATCGCCTGCAACATGGGCAGGAATCTGTCAATTTAGGGCAAGTGGTGGTGCCTGTTGATCTGGAAAACTTGGTGGGTAGGGGAGCCATGTCCCTCCTCAATCCTTCCTTGCCCTTGTGGGAATGCATAATCTTTTATCAAGATATTTCATTCCTAAGAACCCAAGGATATAAATTTTAAAAAATTTACTAAGACAGCATTTATGACAAAGCAATTTCAACATACCACCCTGACCTATGTTCCAATAAGTGGGGCAGTGTCAAAGGATACCATGTTTCAAATCATTAAATATAACCATTTGAAGAAATTTTTCAGAAAGTGGTAAACTACTCATCTTTTTTTAAGTGAAAAATACAATCCCATATGTTTAAAAATGTCAAAAGTATATATCTCTAGGTGGTGAGATTATAGATTAATTTTGTTGTGGTTTTATGCATTCTAGTACTTCTGGCAATATTTTATTTTGCACTGACCCTTAGGAAAAAAAAAAAGAAAAGAAAAAGGAAATCAACATTGCTTTCTTCTCCCTAAAAACACAGACAAAAGAATGTAGTAAAAGAAAGAAAAAGTTACCCCTTCCTAGTTCATGACTTTTCTAAGCCTGTCCTTTTCCTCACATCCTGCTCTGAACACAGGAATGTCCTCAGCTCTCTAGGTGGAGGAGGATGGATGGCTGATAAGAACAAATTACAGTGCTGATACATGAGCCTGGCTCTTCCTGCATAGGGCTCCAGCCTCCAGCATTCCTATAGAAAGGTACCATCGCCAATCCAGTACTCCATATCTAGCCATGCAGCCCCTTGGCTTAGACAGGAAGACAGAGGACAGAGAGATTCTCAAGGGCAAATTCTCTTCAGGGCACCCTCTCACCAAGTCTAGAGAATTCCAAGGCTGGGATAAGAGGTGGAGACTGGAGATAGAATGGCTCAAGCAGGCATGCTGGGGAGGGAAAGGAAGTAGATATAACTTCAAGTCCCCAAAACACTTGTGGAGCCTCACCAGGGAGCACCCAGGAAATGTCCCTACACAGAGAAAAGAAACCAGCAGACACATCAGGAATCTGGGTGGTACCTCTCTCTCCCACATGCTCCTTCACCCACTGGGTGGCTGCAGCAATGCTCTCTGTGTTGGTAACATCCAGGGTCACCGTCTCCAGCCTCGCTGATGTCCGGTCCCTCAGCTGTTTGGCCCCCTCCTCTGTCAGACATGCAGCCAGCACCCTCATGCCTTGCATGTCCAGCTGCCTGGCCAGCAGATTCCCAAAGCCCGAGTCACAGCCTGTGATGAAGACATACTTGTCTTGGAGGTGGCTCACCACCTGCCTCTCCCTGTACCAGCGCACAAGGTAGTACAGGCCTACAAGGACCACCAGGGAGAGCCACATGGTTTTGTAGAGGACAGGCACAGATGCTGAGTAAAATAAGTCTGGCTTCTGTTCAGACAGAGGATGGGAAGAAGTAGAACACAGAGCTGTGGCAGGCAGGACAGCCTCCAGGTACTTTGGCAGAGAGGCTTTCCTTTTCTCCCTGATCCTGCTCCACCTCTGTGCTCTTTGAACTGCTTTTGATGATGCTGATACGTAGATGCCTTTGGATATCCAGAGTCCTGTTCCAAAGAAAACATTTCTACTCAGCAACACTTCCCTCACCTGGATTCTTCTCTCCTTCCCAGTGTTCACACAGGAATACACACACACACACACACACACACACACACACACACACACACATACCCCTAACACACATGCCATTCTAATCTAAGTTCCAGGGTTAGAACTATCTCTATTTATCTCACACAACAACACCCCTGCACTGTGGACTTTCTGCACATGCAGACAGCACCCTCAAACCTTGCATGTCCAGCTGCCTGGTTATTGAGAACCTACTCTTTAAGCTGAGACACATTTACAATGAAATTCCTTTTGAATGTGAGTTTCCTTATCAGGCTCAGCACCCAGAATCATTCCTCAGAAAACAAAGTTGTGTTCATTCTCTCTAGGACTACAGGAATAGGCAGAAAGAGTGAACAGGAAGAAGTGTCCTCCTGGTATAGTAGTTGTCTGGAAAAAGGGAGTGAGGGACCCCAAACAAGGAGTCTGACCTCAGAGGTCAGGGGGAAGAAAGGGAATGGGGGCAGGAACCCCAGCACCAATATTCCCAAAGTTGCTGAGAGGAAGGAATAGAAGGACTTGCACAAAGCAAGTATAACTATAGAAATCAACACCCCCTGAAGATGTCCTTTCTTCAGCTGTATGGATTCAGCTTGATATGACTACAGCCATCTTGAATCATAACTACATGACTGCCCCAGAATAAACCCCAGCCAGCTTTCTTTTCTTTTGCATAGTTTCCCATTAGATGGGAACAATTCAAGTAGGATGTTGAGTTTTACAATCAGACCCTGGAATTGGGGATATACCTGACTTCTTGATACAAGCTTAAAATAAGCTAGATACATGCCAGCTAGGATGAAATCACATTTTGTCCTAACCCATTCACACACCCTTCTTTCTGATCCAAATGGCAGGGATCTAACTAGTCTTGTTGCCAGGCAGGGCCATGCTTCCTTCAGTAAGTCCCCTACTGCAATCCTAGATCTATCTGCCTCTTTCTTCAGCCTCATGGCACCTTGGAGCCAGTCCTCATACACTCGGATGAGTTGTTCTAGACTACCAGCCCTGAGTGCCTGTTACATTTTCCTGCCCCTCCTCCTCTGGGGCTTCTCCTGCCTGGTCACACGCTGAGTGTCTAAAAGCAGAAAAGACTTAGTTGAACAGCAGAATAAAATAGACACTAGTATTGCTGAATGTGTATATGTGACTGTATGACCAATGTGATTCTGCAACCTGTACACTCAGAAAAATGAGAAATTATACCCCATTTGATTCAAATGTATGATATGTCAAGATCATTGTACTGTCATGTGTAACTAATAACAATTTAAAAAAAAAAAAAGAACATGCCCCTCAGAGATGACAGGGTTTCCTGAGCCTCAGCCAGGCATGGAAGGCCCTGAGCTCTAACCACTGGAAAAGTGTTTGTTCAGTGTGTATCCAGCATGGCTGATAGAACAGAACTTCCCCCCAGGAGACCAAAGACAGCTAGAGCCTGGACCCCATAATCACTGTCCATGGAGGGGCTCCCAGGGGGAGGAAAAGGATGCCATTTCTCATCGGGGCTTGGGGGAAAAGGGGTAGGGTGGCAGAACAGTGGGCAGAAGAAATGAGGGTTTCATAATTCTGAGCTAGATGGTCCACATTTACATGAATTTCTGTACCTGAAGGAAGGGAGGAGGAGGAGATAGACCAGTAGGGAAAGAAGTTTCCTGCAGAAACCTGGGCTGGAGAAGAGCTGCTCCCCCCTGGTGGTTCCACTGTGGTACTGCAGGCTAAATGCAGGTGTTGGCTTGGGATCTGCCACCATGGATTCTTCAGCCCATCCCTGTAATGGCCACTCTCTCCAGGTGCTGCTCCAGCTGGCATCCTATATGAGTTTTCCAGGAAGGAGGGAAACAACAAGATCGTTGACAGGTAAAGGCCTGAATCTTGTGTTAATTACTCAAACCTGTTCCAAGCCCTAGAGGGCATGTAGCATTCTTCTAAGCCAGGGACAGAAACCCAAACCTAAAAAGAGACACCCCTTCCTGGAGTGTAACTCGGGGTCAAATATCTGGGAGGCACAAGTGGGGTATTGGTGAAGGCGATCCCCCACTCTCTGTCTTGACAGGGTCACAGTGAGGATGAATGCTGGCAAAGCCACGCTGGTTGGTGGGTAACCGAAACCATGAGACCCTTTTTTATGTAATTGGGACTTTGCATTTTCATGCTTATGTTTCTCACAGGAGGCATGAGTATGTTAAATGCCAAACAAATTAAATTTCAGATGGCTAGAACAGAACAGGTAGTTCATGCCTTGGAGGCCGTTCTACCATCCCTCAGCATATCAAGGACAAAGTAAAAGGCTATTCTTCTATCTTAGTACATTGTGGACAAACCTAATAACGGACAACAATCATCCTCTGAAAGAACATGAGAACTAGTGCACCTTGACTGAAAAACAAACTCTTTGAGAACTAGTGTACCTTGACTGAGAAACAAAGAAACTCTTTGAGAAAGCAGCTCAACCAGTTTTATGAGAATAAATTTAGGAATTAATTAAAATAGCTTTATAAGACACAGTTTTAAAACAATGTTAGAAATATTATTTTATTTAGATTCTTAAGTTTAGAAATTCTAAAATTCTTTAGAAACAAACTTTAGTTGTATAGGTTTCTGATATGTTTTAAGGATGATTCATAAACTTTAGGATATTTTAAATATAAGATTTAAAGGGACTTTTTTAGATGGGAATTTTAGATTAAAAATAAAGTACAAGTGTACTTTAGGTTAATGATTGGTTAGGAGACTTAGAGTTTGGTTACGTAGTTTGGCATTAGTTAATAAGAAAATAACATATCTTGGGAAAAATAGTAAATCCTGGGAAAGTCTGAAGGGTGTAAATTGGTGACATGTTTTATTGATGATTCTGTACTTTTGATGATTGTATGGCTGGGGGTCATATCCTGGAAGGATGTAGATTGGTGTGCTCTCAATCATGGTTAAGGAAATGTCATGTCTTGGCAAAGTTTTAAACTATATAATTAATGACGTATTGTGAATCTATAATGATGAGAAAAATTGTAATAAAAAGGGGACCCAGAGAAAGCTGCTTTAGCTCTCTCTCTGAAGATTGCTCAAACGGTACGACTCCTGTCTCATCTTTTCGCCGACGCCACTCATCCTTCAGGACTCCCTGGACCCCGCTGGGGCAGGACCCCGGCAGAAAGGGGTGAGGGGTTTTCCTCATGGCAGTGGTACACCATGACTGGATTGGGCTATGATCAGATCCCCCATGCCAGATCTGGCTCCCTTCTAAGGAAAAGAGGCCTGAGAGGAGGTGGGGCATGCTGATGGTCTAAGGAGACTTTGAGATCCACACGCCTTTCCTTCCACTGTGTCAAGCCCTTGAGCTACAGCCCCAGGTGAAGCCCTGAATTCGGAGGTGCTAGCAGAAACCAGAGACCTAACAGTCCATTCTCTAATATTCTTAAACACCTTCCCCTAGGAGTTACATAACGGATCAACAATCACTGTATTTTTCAGAGAAGAATAATAATAGGAATCTAGAATCTCCAGTTTAAGCCTGAAGCAATAGTTTCATTTAAATAAAGAAACATGGCTGGTGGCTTGAGTGTACTTAACACTAGACCTCTGGTGGACTCAGAGACCCCTGAGGGCAGGGACTGACTCCCACCATTTTTTGTTTCTGGCACCTGGTAGTGTCTAGCTCTTCCCAGAGCAGAATGACTGCTGAGGGAGATGACACTGCAAAGTCTGGCCGCACTTTCCATTTCCATCTGTATTTCTTTTCTTTTTAAATATTTTTTAGTTGTAGATGAACACACAGTATCTTTATCTGTTTTTATGTGGTGCTGAGGATTGAACCCAGGGCCTCACACATGTGAGGCAAGCGTTTTACCACTGAGCTACAGCCCCAGCCCCTCCATCTGTATTTCTTATGTTGTCTTGACAGTATGAGATTTCCTAAGGCCTCTATTCTCTTCATCTTTATAATAAAGAAAGAGAATCAAGATGACTCTGGCAAGTTCTCCCAACTCCAAGTTTGGGGAAGTCTAAGAATCCATATGTCTTTACCAAAATTGTGAAAACTTAGAAAGTTAGAGCCTCAGGAAGCACTGGAGAATTCAAGGGGAACTTCTGTCCAGCATACATTAGGTGCTCAACCAGGGTTAGCAGAAACTGAAATAAATCTGGAATCAGCAAAGGACTGTCACCACATCCATGAAGAGTCTGAGGGAGGTGTGGGGTTTGGAGAGTATAGATCTGAGGAAGAGCCACCCAGCTTCTGTGTGAAGCTAGAGGAAAGGTGGAAAGCGGAAGGAGGGGGCAAGGCAGAGGCATACTGAGAGATTTCTGGGTAGTGTCCTGTGGGGAAGGGATCTGGGGGACCTGTCCATCTCTTATCACTCTTTCCAAGCTTCCTCTTCCTTAGAGTGATGTTGCTCACTCCCTTCCTCCCCTCTTGAGAACTCACAGAACAGTTGTCCTTCTCATGGAATGGGTGTGGGGAGCTAAAGACAAGTCCCCTTTCAAATCCCTCCCCAGACCATCCCTTTATAGGTTGGAATTCATGAGGGATTCGCCTCCTCCCTCACTCAAGAAATTTCCCAGGATTCCCAGAAGTGGATGCCCAACTCTTTTTCTTCCTAGCTCCTTGCAGGAGAAACTCTTCAAGGGTGGTGATTTTTAACCTTTGAGGACATCACAGACCCCTTTGAGAATCTAAGGAAAGTTCTAAGTCCCCTGAAAATGCACATACAAAACAAAATTTTACATATACAGTACTTTGCAGGGAGATCCCATCCAAAGCCAGTGGAGCTAGGAATTCTTGTCAGTTGAAGAAGTTTACTGAACCACTAACAGTGTTGTTACCGAAAGCTCAGTCCTTACCCCCCATGCCAATCCAATAACAAGGACACAGTTTTGAGAAGAAGGAAAAAGAGATTTTATTGCTTTGCTAGCAAAGAAGAAAAACAGGGGATTCATGTCCTAGAGCCTGTGATTCTCCCCATCAGCAGGAACAGGGGGCTTTTAAAGAGGTCATTCAAAGGCTACCTTTGGAGTGTTCTTTATTGGAGTTATAATTTACTTGTTAATTTGGGAGATAGTTATTTCTGAGATCTTCTGGTACCATCCCCAAAGTCTGGATTACTTTGTTCTGGGTGTGTACTCAGGGAGAGAAAAATCTGCCTAAAATGGGGAAGAAAGATCATCCTGTTTCCCCCTGAGATTAGGGAGGGGGAGAAATAAGGGAGAAACAGGGAGAAAGAAAAAGAAACATATCCATTAAAAAAATTGTAGTGGCAGAGCAGCAAGGGCTATATTCAAAGCATAAAGTGGACCACTGTTACAGTGTGGCCTGGGGAACTTATTTAACCTCTCTGCACTTTAGTTTCCTCATCCTATGATAGAATCCACCTCATAAGTGGTCATGAGGATTAAATGAGATAATACGTGTAAAACACCTTAGAACTATGTCTGACAACTGGCAAATATTTAATTAACATGAGATATTACTATTACTACATCTCTTCTGTGGTAATTCATGGTGGCATTTGGGAGCGGTCTCACCATTCAATGTAAGAAATACAACCCCAGAGAAATAAAATAAAAAAGGAAATTGGTATTGACCTAATTCAGATAAAAAGTGATTGGTGGTAGTGAGAATATAGAGAGAGATATTTCAATATTAATTACACAGAAGGTGACTTCTTCTTCCTTATGCTCAAAAGTGGGAAACGGGCATGCTCATGCCAAGCACTTTCCATGTATTTATCCCATGATCTCAGTGACAGGAGCATCATTATCCTCATTTTACATATAAAGAAATTGAGATTCAGAAAAGCTAATTGACTATAACCCAAAGTCACACAGCTACTCAGTGGTGATCCCCACACCTTTTTAGGAAGAACTTGACACAGTTTGAAACATATCCTCCATCTTAGAACAAGAGTCCCTCACAGTCACCTCACAGTGACTCAGCCTGACCTAAACCTCATCATGCAAAAGAAAGGAAATTGTTATCTGGGGCTGAAATCCTGAAAAACACCTGGTTCGAAATATGAGGGTGACACCCCAAGGACCCTTCCCTGAAAACCCCTAGGAAAGGCCTAATTGCAAAAACTCCCCCTCCCTCATTCCCCTATGACTGCCTCAGGCTCTTTCCTTACAGTCTCTACCATGTCTCTCTCTCTCTTTTTTTTTTTTAAAGAGAGAGAGAGAGAATATTTTAATATTTATTTTTTAGTTCTCGGCCGACACAACATCTTTGTTGGTATGTGGTGCTGAGGATCGAACCCGGGCCGCACTCATGCCAGGCGAGCGCGCTACTGCTTGAGCCACATCCCCAGCCCCCGTGTCTCTTGACTAAACAGAGAAAGCCTAGGGCAGGGAACATCCTTCTTTGGGAAACCTGGGGAGTCCCTTTTCCAGGGCTGCTGGCCAAACAGAGTAACTTTCAGCCTAATTTGGCTTTTTCACTCAGTGACCTTCTGGAAGGGGACAGGAGTGCAATTGTTACCAAACTGCTCAGACTTCATCTTCCCACTGTCTACTTGCCCCTGCCACACAGGCCAGGAAACATGGATCTCCTGGGACAGCCTGCCTCTCCCTTTCTCCAGGGCCCAAGCACAAGCCCTTTGCCCTGCCCAGCCCCAGGAAGCTGCCTGCCTTTATCTGTGCCTGTCAATACCTCTTCCCCTACCTTCCTTCCTTTTTCATTGTTGATCCCAATGTCTTGTCTACATTTTTTGGGAAAAAAAAAAAGTGAGCTTGTGGGAGGGGGAAAGTGTAATTTCCAGGAATTGTTTCAGGACTGCTGCTCCTACTGCTTAGAGCAAAGCCGTGTGCCCCCTCCTGCCCAGGTTGGCAAGGAGCCTAGTCTCCTGCCCCTCCCTTTTTCCCTTCCTCCCAGCCTCTCTCTTTTCAGCTGCCCCACTCCCCCCAAAAAAATTACCTTCACATGAAAACTGTAGAGCTCTCACTTATTTCTTCCTGAGGGAACAGCTTTCCCTCTTAGCCTCTGCTCAAAGGAACCACCATGAATTCCTCTTGGTGGGCATAGGTAAAGGCTGGGAGCAGGTGGAGGTGAGGCTGCAGAGGTGCGTCTCCACATGACATGGAGAACAAGGGCTTCCCTGGAGGGATTTTAGTCTAGCAGAAGCTCCGTCTGTATGGCTCAAAGGCATGAAGATGGAAGTGAAAATTTTCAGAAGCCTCCTTATTGAAAAAAGGCTACCAATGGGATAGAAATTAAGAAGAGGGCTAAGGTTGTGGCTCAGCGGTAGAGCACTCGCCTAGCAAGTGTGAGGCCCTGGGTTCAATCCTCAGCACCACATAAAAATAAATAAATAAAACAAAGGTATTGTGTCCAACTAAAAACTAGAAAATAAATATTAAAAAAAGGAGAGAGAAAGAGAATATGTGGAAATGTCTGAAAAATCAAAGTAAACCATAGCTGTGACAGATTTCTTGATCCAGAAGTGGTCTGATAAATAGAGAGGACTCAAGAAATCTCAAAGCAAAATATATCCCCTCCATGAAGAAGGATGGGGTGATAATGGCATAGCAATGTGAAAGTACTTGATGCTACTGAACTGTGCACCTACAAGTTGCTTACAGTGTAAATGTTAATATTAAAGATATACACATATATACAAACAATAAAAAATCAAGTAGCAAACTTAACAAAATCCCCTCCTTGAGTAGATAAAATATTGTATGTATATATAGTAGAATATAGCTCAGCACAGAAGGAAATGAGGTAGACACAGGTTATATTGAGAATGAACCTTGAAAATATTATGCTAAATGAAAAACACCAGATACAAAATGTCACCTGCTGTATGAGTCCATGTGTAATATATATCCACACTAGATAAATCCATAGAGGTGGAGAGCAGGCTGGGGTCTGCATGTTTTCTTGGCCATGCTTGAGAATGGCCCCTCTGTACCAGCCTTGGGATCTATGGAAAGGAAGGATGTCACCAAGTTCTGTGTGTACAGGAAGCACCACAAGGGCATTGCTCTTGTGCCCTGGATTTCTCCAAGCTGCATAGATACATCAAGGACATTGTGAAGGACTACCAATTTAAGAAACAGAAGATGCTATTCGTCGCAACCAAGGGTTAATTCATGTCCTGCATCAAAAAGGCCCAGCTCAACACTGCCAATGTCCGTGCCAGGGGCCCCAAACCTGAGGGGACCATCATGTGCTACCTGGAAAAGCCTGAGGATCACAGCTAGGTGGCCTGATCCTCTGGAAACAGTACCAGTTATTTCCCACAACCTGGAGACCAAGATACCAGGCATGAAGTTTCCCTTTGGCTCTATGAGGGTCATCTCCCAAGCCATAGGTGGCCAAAATGACAAACCCATCCTGCAGGCTAATGAGCTTACCACAAGTAATTAGGCAAAGAAGAACTGCTGGCTACCCATGCAGGATGTGTTCATGACCCTATGGACCATCCCTTCACCAGTACATGGGAAAACCCTCTTCTGTCCACAGAGAAGTCCCTGCTGGCCACAAAGTTGCCAGACCAGTGTCTCCATGGAACCAAGACTATGAAGAAGGAGAACAAGGAATAGCGGGTGACTGCTTAGTGGGTACAGGGTTTTTAATTTGGGGTGATGGAAATGTTGAGGACCTAGACTGAAATGGAAATTGCACAATGTGAATGTACCAAATGCCACTGAATTGTACACTTTAAAATGACTAATTTTATGAGAATTTCCCCTTTATCTCTTTAATCCCTTCCAGCCAACATACCCTTGACCCTACATCCTACAAAACAAGGGCCCAGGTTCAGGTGGCTCTACCACATGCACAATGAGATAGGCAACTCTCTTGGTCCTAAAAGAGGATGGAGAAGCCCATTTCCCGCCCCATAGAAGTACATCCTGGGTCTCTGGAAATGGCTAAGGTGAGAGTGCTCTGAGAGGAAGGCAGCTCTGCTGACACAGGATCTCACCAACACAAGCTCCTTACTCTATAGCTTTCAGGGAAGGAGAAGGGAAGTCTGGTCCCTCCCTCATACCCCTTTGCCCACCTTTCCCCAGTCACACAGTGTGCCCTTCCCTTTCCTTCCCGTGGTGAAGTGTGGAGTCTTGGAGCCCTTCTCCTCCCTCCCCATCCAGGAGTCTCCACTCCACATTCAGACTTTTCTCTCTCCCCAGATTCTCACTTCAGATCACAGAATGAAGACAGGGAACTGGAAACCCTTGTGGGTGGAGTTGGGGTGGGTACAGGGAGACTGGGGGGTGAACTTGTAGGGACACCAGAGCCATTTAAAGCCTGACTGATTATCAGATTTGTTTTAGCCCCCACCCCCACCCCACAGTTCTGCTCTAGTAGAAATCAAGACAGACGGGGAAAAGTGGGACTCTAAGCCAGCTCAGAGAGGAAAATAATCTTTTTTTGTGTGCCCTTCCCTGAGCCCTTTATTTTGGTGGCTCATTTAATTCTCACATCATCCCTCTTAGTAGGTACTGTTGTCCCCATTTTGCAGAGAAGAACTGAAGCTTATAGAAGTCAATTCATAGAGCTAATGAGTGAAGCAGCTGGATTTTAATGCTTGCATCCTGACCTCCCTATTTGCTTTTTGCTGGGACGTCCCCTCTTACTGGATTGGGGGAATTCAGGAAAAACCTCAGCCCTCTTCCACAGAGCTTTAGCCAGTGACAGCTATTTCCCGGATGAAGGGCAGCCCTGAAGCCAGTAGCAAAGGGCGGCCCTGAAGCCAGCAGCCCCACAGCCAGGGTCCCTTCAGTCTCCTTGCAACTTCCTAACAGCCCAGACCTGTAGGACCTCCAGGACTAGAGGTGCATCCACGGGAAATCCAGGTGAGTGTTGTCCCCTCCCAGGGAAGATGGAAAGCCAGGGCTTGAAGACAGATTTCCCAGAGGTGAATCAGAGGGGAGGGGTGTTGTGTGTGCATACATGCGTGTCCTCTCACACCTAATGCCTGAATGGCTAGACAGTGTGGAACCCTTAGTGAAGACGCACGACAAAGTGGAGAGAAGTGGAGGTTGGAGACGCTCTAGGGCTGGAGGTGGGATGGGACTGGCTGGGGCTGGGAAGAAACCTTGTTGGGCAAACCATCCTGGTCTCTACTAGCACTGAAATCCCTTAGCAAAATGTCTGTGCTCTTGGGTCAAAGCTGAATCTTTCCCCAAGGGCCCCCAGCCCCTATGCCTTCTACCTGGGAGGCACAAGGCTGCTTTCAAGAGTTCCTTTCTCTTCCCACCCTCTCTTCTTCCCAACAGGTGCTTGCAGGTCCTCATGTCAGTCAGACCCAGCTCGGGGCCAGGCCCCTCTGAAGGGCCCACCGCAGCGCCTGACAGTGAAGAGTTCCACAATTGGGAGGAATTGCTCTACTTCTTCAACCACACTTTGTCCGAGTGCCACCTGGAGCTCAGTGAGGACACCAAGCGAGTGGTCCTCTTTGTCCTCTACCTGGCCATCTTTGTGGTTGGGCTGGTGGAGAACCTCCTGGTGGTATGTGTCAACTGGCGTCGCTCAGGCCGGGCTGGGCTGCTGAACCTCTATATCCTCAACATGGCCATCGCGGACTTGGGCATCATCCTGTCCCTGCCTGTTTGGATGCTGGAGGTCATGCTGGACTACACCTGGCTCTGGGGAGACTTCTCCTGCCGCTTCACTCATTACTTTTACCTTGCTAACATGTACAGCAGCATCTTCTTCCTGGTGTGCCTCAGTGTTGACCGCTACATCACCTTCACCAATGCCTCTTCCTCCTGGCAGCATCGCCAGCACCGAGTGCGGCGGGCTATATGTGCAGGAGTCTGGGTCCTCTCAGCCATCATCCCACTGCCCGAGGTGGTCCACATTCAATTGGTGGAGGGGTCAGAGCCCATGTGCCTCTTTGTGGCACCTTTTGAAACATATAGCACATGGGCCCTGGTGGTGGCCCTGTCCACCACTGTCCTGGGCTTCCTGCTGCCCTTCCCTCTCATTGCAGTCTTCAACGTGCTGACAGCCTGCCGACTTCGGAGCCAGGGACAGCCCCAGGGCCGGCGGCACTGCCTCCTGGTGTGTGCCTACATAGCTGTTTTTGTCATCTGCTGGCTGCCCTACCATGCGACTCTGCTGCTGCTCACTCTGCATGGGAGCCACATATCTGTCCATTGCTACCTGGCCCACCTGCTCTATTTCTTCTATGACATCATTGACTGCTTCTCCATGTTGCACTGTGTTGCCAACCCCATCCTCTACAACTTTTTCAGTCCAAGCTTCCGGGACCGGCTGCTGAGTGCTGTTGTCCACTACCTTCCAAAGGACCAGGCCAGGGCAGGTGCACGGGCTTCCTCTTCATCCACTTCCACCCAGCACTCCATCATCATCACCAAGGAGGGCAGCCTGCCCACTACAGCTGCCTCCCCCAGTCCCACCTAAGCCTGAACTTCCAGCCGCCCTCTGCTTCCAAATGCCTCATCTCTGTTTGGCAATCCCATAGGCAGCTGAGGTAGATTCCAGGCTCTTCCATGAGTCGAGTAAAAGGCTGAAGGGGGAGGTGAGACATTTTGGGGGAGGGGGGAGGGAGAGCATCAGAATACTCATGGTATATCTGAAATATGGGAGAGGGAGAAGGGATGGGGAGGAATAGAGAACAGGTCCTTCCTTGGTGTTGTATTATTTGTTTTGGCCCTTGTGTCTAAGGGAGCAATGCAGAAAAGAAAAAAAAAAGTGAAATAAATAATTAGAGATAGCCATGGCTCTGGATCTCTGAAAACTCTGCACTTCCAGCTGGGCTTGGGAAGGAAGCTGAGGCTAAAGGGATGCCCTGCATAGGAAACTAGACACATGCATTTCATAAATCATCCTAGCTAGAAAGAATGAGCTCCACAGGAACTTCACAAAACTTTCCTTTTGTTTGTGTGCTTGTTGATCTTCCAGCTCACTATGCAGGTTGTGGGGACATGAGGCCAGAGGTCAAGGAATCAGGAGGCCTCAGCAGGACATTCCCTATCTGTGCATGTCAGTGCAATGATAAGTGGAGGGGGATGGGGTCTACAGGGGTGGGGCCTGGGTCTGAGACAGGCACCCTGCAGCTGGGTCAGCAGGATAGTCTCTCCACCCTCCACCATCCAGGAAACAGAGTTCCATTTCCTTACTGATACCCTCCCCTCCCCCTTGTCCATCCTGCTCCTCCTCCCGCAAAGCAGAGGCACTGTTCCAGAGTCAATGCTCCTTGTAGCTTTTGATTTAGGACAATCTATCTTTCATGGAGACACAGAGCTACCAAAAATCCCACCACCATCTCCATTTCTTGCTTTCTCTCCAGATCATAGGAAAATATCCAGAGACATTCATTCTGGAGCAAACATGGTAACAGTTAGCAGCAGGTGCTGACAGTTACTCCATCCCTCAGCCTTTGCCCCCCTACAGGGATGAGAAAGGCCAAAGTGGAAATTTCCCAGTTCTGTGACAGAGTAGAGATCTAGCATGAAGTCAGTTCTCCCTGGCCAAGTCTTTTCATAATTTTCCTGCCTGACAATTTACATTTATTAACACTTGTTGTATAGATGGGGAAAGAAGTACTCTTGTTAACAAGTAGGTCTTCTGGAAAAGGCTCATTATCAGTTTGGGAAACTAGGCCCAGGAACTTGAAGAACACTGACGTAAAAGTCTAAGAACAGGCTCTGGTTTCCACTTTTCAATCACGATTCACATCTTTGGCCTCTCAATCCTGCGTGGAGAGCTAGGGAGCTATGGATACAATTGCTGATCCTCTGTTCCCTCTGTTCTGCTCCAGAGCTCACTGTGCCAGGAATGTTTAACTTGGATTAACTACCCATTACCTGGAGGCCAAATACTCTACTTTTGGAAATCTCAACTCATATTCAGCAGATGCATTAAACATGTGCTGCAATGGCGGATGCAGTCCAGGTCTGTCAGGAGCACAGAGAGAAACTTGTATCTGCCATTCCCTGATCACTTGGCCCAAACTGGAGAGGGTCTTAAGCTACACATAGAGAGAAGACTTTCTGAACAAGGTTTCTGGGTTGTTCTTGGGGATGTGATAAGGGCTTAACTTAACAATGCAGAAATGATAATATAAAGACTTTCTTCCCTTATTCCCACTTAGAAAGCAAGCCAAGATCTGATGACCTTATCACTAACTGCTTTGTCTTGGGCTCCAGGACCTTTCTGAAGGAAATCCAATTTTACATGTGTCACATCCCAAGTCACCACAGAGGCCACTTCCCCCAAACTTGTTATCACCCTGGCAGTAGGAATACTTCCTTAGAATCTTTTCACCCATGGAAGGGAAGGCTAGGAACTGATTATGCTGACTGTGACAAGACTGTTGTACTCAGCAAACATTTACTGAGCAACAATGACAGCTGAGCCTGGGCCATGTGCTCTGGGACCAACAGGACCATCACTCCCTACCTGCTAGGGGTCTGTTTCTTCTGTTAACTCATTTGCATCAACCACAATAAATTATGCCAAACCTTTCCCTTCTCCCTATTCAAATCTTCCTTCCCCCTCCCACTTTCCATCTGCCTCTCTCCACTCAAAGACATACTGCTTCACCAAGAAATAAGTGGCCATGGTAAGACAATTTACAACTGAATCACTTACTTAGTAATGTTAGTCCAACTAGACATCCATAGTCTCACTGCTCTCTCTCAGTTTGACAGAAGAGGCCCTCAGGGACGTCCCCTTGAAGAGGTTGGGTTTTGACTTAAGTTCCCACTCAAAACTGGTCAACAAGCTAATCCTGGGGAATTCCAACTACAGGAAAGGAAAATGTGCTACCTGAAAGAATTCTGGTGTGTACTGAGCCAACATGTGTTACTGAAAGATGATGAGCTCAGATATTCTGAACTCAAGGTATGAGCATGTTTGTAGTACACAGGAAGCAAACTCTCATTTTAAATTTCTTCTTTTTATTATTCTAAATAAAAACCACACTTTGTGCTGAACAATGGAATATAAAAGAATCAGATGTACAACGATTTTAAACATCTACTATTTGGGAAAAAAAGTTTACAAAATATACAAAACTTTACAGCAATAGATAGTAAACACTTAAATATTAGGAGGTCAGTACTTATTAATTTAATGGAAGGAGTTAGACGTCAACAACTTTTTTCCATTTCTTAAGAGACTTTAGCTATTAGAGATGGAGGGAATTGGGAGGGTTGGACAGGGGAGGGTGTTACAGAAACATCAAAATCAAATGTTTCATTTTAATTCGGAAGTTTATGATGCATAATGACACTGAAACTAATGCTATGCACCCTGCTTCCTGTCTCATTTGGTGCAGGATTTAGGGAAAAGGACATGTGGGGACTCCCAGATGGGCACAGACTGCTCCACACAGTCCACTCCCATGCCAAAAAATTCAGTGTCTGTCTACAAAGGGATTTAATTTCACTTTCAAAATTGAGTGGTCTGGGGAAAAAGAGCACAGCAGGAGGCCAGAAAGAGGGGGGCAGGAATAATCAGTAGCAAAAGCCTGACTGGGAAAAAAGGCATTGAAGCCAAAGATTTGTCCTGGAGATAAAGGGTGCTAATAGAGGAGAAAAGAAGTGAAAAAGAATTTTTACCCATTTCTTAGTTTTTAGGGGTTGTTTGGGCCCCAAACCCACCTTACCTCCTTTTTTTCCAACTAGCCATGAACTAAAGGGACTCCCTGGAGTCTTAAAATTGAGGACCAAATACTGTTCAGCAGAGCTTCCAGTGGATGCTGTGGCATCAATGAGCCATCAAGTCACTGGATGCCAGGGTATTGATCCCCTGTTTGGCCACAAGCAGACTCCGCAGTTCATCCCAGCATGCCATACAAGGATTGCTGTTTCCCTGGAGGAAACAAATCAGCAATGGCCTCAGATTTGGTTTAATGCTGTACAACAGCCATCTTGAAATTCCTAACAATTTGTGAACCAGAGGGCTTTGCAAATTATGTAGCTGGTCCTGAGTACAGATCAAGAAAAAGGGAAAACAGGTAAAGAGAGAACATTCAAGGATCAAATAGAATTTCAGGGCATTACAGAAGGGACAGTGCTAAACTGGGTTCCTGGAGAGAGGGGGCAACGCAATCAAATGAGCATTAGGTTGAAAAATAAAAAAGGCAAATAAAATGAATCCCTTCCACTGGGTAGTATTTTACAGTGCCCTTTGTCACAATATAGTGTTTCAAGTAAAATTCAGAAAAGGGTGAGCTAGAGGCAGAGGAAACACAGAAGGGGACTTCAGTGTGACTTCACATAGAAGGGGAGTTCAATGTGAATACAGGGGACACCCAGCAGGGTAGGGTTTGGTCAATAAGACTCATGATCTACTGATCCTGTTGCTACATATCTGACTGGGACCAACTGGGCCTCCCTGATCAACCATTTAGCCTTAGGGGCATCCAAGGGTGCAGTTTTTTTGTTTATAGTGTTTCAAGGGCAAAGTTTCAAGGATCTGTTTTTTGGTTCATTGGCAAAAAAGGAAAACTTCACAGTTTCAGATTAAGTATACAGACCACCCAGCATCCACAATGATGTTTTTTGTTGTTGTTGTTGTTTGTTTTGTTTTTTAAAAAAGGATTTCTCCAGCATGTTTACTTACTTTGAGCTATCTGACCTATAAGTATTATTTCTCTCAAACTGACCCCTCAAAACTCAGTCCTCACCAACAGTCTGGGAGTAACCATCATGCTTGAAAAGCTTGGCAGATACTTGACTGTGGCCTATTACATGTCCCCTTCTCAAATTCCTAATGGTCAGCATAAGAAAGTAAGAAGACAGTCAGGAATGAAGTCTCAGAACTTCTCTCCTGAGAATGTCCCAAGTTGGGTTTAGATGGTAGGTGGGCCTTTAACTGGACAGTGTGCCTTGAGTGGCACATAAAAGTCTCCTGTCATCTAGTGAAGGACGGAGATTCCTGTGCTCCATTCTGAGGCTTCCTCAATTCCAAGCCAGGGAGAGAGGCAGCAGGCCTATTAGAGACAGAGCTTTGGTTTGGCCATGTTTCTTAATATAAACAAAGACAGGAGGGTCTCTATGTTTAGAAAGGATAAGAAACTGTAAAAAGGTGCTGTGACTTGATCCTCTCAACTCAATCCCCAATCTACACCATCTCAGGATGGAAGGGGAATGAAAAGTCTGGAAATTTAACTGGCCCAAACTTTCTAGAACTTACCTAAAGGGCTCTGTGGATTTATTCTGCTACAGACATCTGGAGACAAGAAAACTGACTTGTTTAAAAGGCTTGGACACATTCTCCCTGATTATACTCCTATTCCCCAAATCTCTGACCAGGACTATTCCCTGGAATATGGCTACTTGCTGGGGAGAAACTCATTTTCCTGAACTCTCTTATCCAAAAGAGATGCTGGGTAATATGCATACAAAAACAAAAAATAAATAAATATTAATATCCAAAAAGGCTTTGTGAGTTAATTAGCTTGCTTGTGAAAACAACCCAGGTGTTGCTAAGTCCCACCAGGGGCAGTGTCAGGCGAGGCCAGGAACTCCCAGAGCTCGCCTAAACAGGGTGAGGTAGTATGAGCTACTGAGGTGCCACCTCGTTGAGTATGCAAGACTGAGGGCCCTCTCCCTCCAGCCTTCTTTGGGCAAGACCCCTTCAAAGACCAACTAAAAATGAAGCCAAACAGCTACATGGACTGGGTCACCCAGGAGGGCCTGAACCAGCTCCACCCAACAGCACCCCCTGAAGGTGATGCAAAAACAGATCAAGATCAATTCCAGCAGGTCAAAGGTGAGCTGTCAAAGCTCCAGCACTGTTAGAACAGAAGTAAACAACAGGTTACCCGACTGGGACAGTCAGAATGCACACCCTGCTACATACCACCAGTTACTCAGGTCCCTTTATTCCTGAAGGGATCATAATATATCACCACTGCACACCTCTTGGGTCTTCCCATCTATCTTATAGGCCAAACCCTTCTGGGTGGGAAACGGATGTAAATTAAGGCAAGGCTGCTGCTGTCAGACCTCCCTCTCCTCTTCACCAGGAAACTCAAGGTCACTAGAGGCTACCAGAATAACAGATGATATATCCCCTTACTCTCTGCTCCACAGGGAAGGCCTGACATCTCGGCCATCATTGTGTTTCTTTGGAAATGAGGAGAAAAGAGAAGCCTTCTTGCCTGTCCATCCAGGTTGCCACTGCTAACAGCACTACAGGACACCCCTTCTGCTGGCAAGGAGTCATCCCAAAGCTTTCCAACATAAATAGAAAGCTTTGTCCCCATTTTGGATCTAGTTGTCAAAAGATTTTCACTGTCCAGTCAGCAGATTAGAGCTATGGAGCAGGTAGGTACCTCCATCTCTGACAATTTTCCCCTTCTAAGAGCTAGCCCTGGAACCTGAGGTGAGCAGCCGCCCTGCTAACCAGTCCCTTCCAAATGACCACATTCCCCAAATCTTTCTCATAGCTGGTCATCCCAGTTGGAGGTCTGGCTATAATAACCACAGTGAAAACCTTTCTCCACATCCTCTCCAGTGAGGCTGTTGGTTGGATTCTTAGCAGCATGAAACCTATCAGTAAACTAAAACTAGACAGGCTGGGGAAAGGGATCTAGCTGTCATAAAAGCTTGACTAGATCCCCAAATCAGCCTCAAAAGAATCAAAAACAACCCTGTGTGGGCAAGAACAGGTATGGAGGTAAATGCAATAGGGCCATTGCTTCTCAAAAACAGTCACAGCTTATGTGCTATTTCTTTTTTTTTTTTTTCTCCTTTAAACACAACACAGAATTCCTAGCAAGGCAAAACTGTAGCACCCACTGAGGAGGGACCAACAGCCATTAGAAAATCACTACCCTGGCTGCCACCTGGAAGCTCCCCACTGGCTCTACTGGGACCAGTCAGCTATCTGGGGTCTTTTCGGCCTCTTTGGAATGGATAATGTACATGAAGGTTTGCTCGATGGTGAAGTCAGGTGGCAGGCTGCCTTTGTGCACACCAACATGTTTGCTCATGAGGTTAAGAGTAGAACTGTAGTGGCCACACACAGTGCAGCGGTACATGAGTGCCCCCGAGTGTGTCTTGAGGTGGCATTTGATGGTTGAACGGCCTCGGAAGAACTTGTGGCACACCTTACACTGGTATGGCTTCTCGCCTGTGTGGATCCGACGGTGGTAGTTGAACTCACTTGTATGGGCAAACCTTTTGCCACAGACCTTGCAGCTGTACTTGCTATTCCCAGGTTGGCCCTGGAGAGCCAGATCCTCACTCAGGAACTCCTCTGCTGGCAGCTTCCGTTTCTGGAGGGCTGAGTGCTGTAGCCCCAAGCCAGGCCTTATGTCAAGGCTGCTGTTGCACTTGTGCTGGCTGACATGGTAGCGATAGGCAGCCTCAGACCTGAAGCTCTGGCTGCATAAATGGCAGCGGAAAAGGGCATCTTCTAGGCTTTGGTGCACGGCCATGTGCTTCTCTAGGAGGTGCCAGTCCACAAAGCTGCTGGCACAGACAGAGCAGGAGAAGACCGAAATGCCCAAATGGGAGAGTGTGTGCCACATGAGGCTGCAAAGATTGAGGTGGCGCTGGTCACAGACACTGCAGACCTGGCCCTTCAAGTTCAGATGGTCGAGGATATGTCCTCGGACCACATGGAAATCTTTGGCCAATGCTTTCCCACAGGCAGCACATTTCAAATCTGGTGAGGCTGTCCCTGAAAAGAGACCCAGCTTCCCGGGCAGGGGCTCATTGGGATGAACAATGATGTTGTTCTCAAATATTCCATCCCGTCGGTGAAGGGTTAGCTGCCACTGGGTGAAAAACTTTGTTTCACACATGTCACAAGAGAAGAGGAAAATACCAATGTGGGACAGGACGTGGGTCACCCGAGAGTTTCGGTCCTGGAAGTGAGTCTCACAGACCTTGCAGTTACCTGTCAGTAGGTCCACATGGTCCCGAGCATGTTGCCGGATCAGCTGAATGTTGGGCTCTAGAACTTTCTTGCACACCTGGCAGGGCATAGCTTTATTCTCTCGGTTGTCATTCTCTCCAAAAAGTTCATCCTCACTGTCATCACTCAGTTCGATCACCTCCTCAGCTGTCCCAATCTCCTCAGCAGTGTCTTCAAACTGCAAGTCATCATCCCCCAGGTCCTCTAGCTGGAGCTCATCCATCTGCCCAAAGCCTGGATCTTTGGAGTGTTCACTATTGCTCATACAGGAGTTGGTCCCAGTGGTAATGTCTATTGCATTGTCAGGGGTGAAGAAGCTGTTTTTACTGAAATCTCCATTGCTTTGAACTTTGTATGGCTGGCAAGAGCTCGTGTTAGTCTGGATACCTGTGCTAACAGTGCCTAGGACCGGCTGGGTCACGATACTAGAAACAGATGTGAAAGGAGCAGAGACATCATGGTCTTCTGTCTTTGGTGGCAATGATGGTTGCGGCAGAGGCAAGCCATGATTAGCATCACTAGCAACATTTCTTTCTTCCTCTTTATAGCTTCCTCCCACATCACTGGACAACACATAGTTTCTATCAGGACCAAAGTGCTCCCCACCACCCCGGAGTTCTCCAAGGGGATGGGCAGGATCTGCTGAGGGACAACTCAGGGTGCCGGACTGGTTGTCACTAGTACTAGTCAGAGGCTTTGTCACAGCAGTGCTCTCCAGGTCAGGAAAGGTGGAATGACAGGCCTGGAGGAGGTCCTCCATGCCCAGACGCTCAGCCACCTCATAGATAACACCAACGTTAATCAGGTCTGTGAAGAGCTCTGATGTATAGACAAAGCTCAGAATCTTCTCAAAGTTGGCAGGAGTAATGAAGTCCACCACATAGGTCCTGGCAGCATCAAGTCCAGTATTCAGGAAGAGGTTCTGGAAGTAGCCAGCTGCACAGGCCAGTACGGCCTTGTGGGCTGGGAAGGAGCGGCTCCCCACCACAATGGTGACATCACACATGGTCTCTGAGAGCCGACACTTGTTGAGTTCCTTCAGCAGGTTATTAGGGTGGTTGGTGCTTTGCAGTTTGATCCTCATGCCCATCTTAGCAGCTCCTAGGAAGTTGCTTCCTTATCAGCACAGTTAATCTGTAGACAGGAAGAAAAAAAGATGGATGGCCAAACACATCCCTGCATGAGAGGGGGCTCTGCAGGAGAAAATCCCATCATATTTTTTAAAAATATTTTTTAGTTGTCAATGGACCTTTATTTTATTTATTTATATGTGATGCTGAGAACTGAACCCAGTACCTCACACAGGCTAGGCAAGCGCTGTACCATTGAGCCACCACCCCAGCCCCAAAATACCACCATATTGAATGCACCTAAGTCCCAAGGAACAGGATAAATGGACATGGACAGCTGTTCTATTCTTCTGGGGGCAAGGACAGCAAAATGGTAAGACAATGACCTGTCCCCCTGCATAAACACCCAAACACAGAATCATGATAATAAAACCTAAATTAGAAAAAAAGCTGATTCACTCCATCTTAAAAGTCAGAGAGGTTGTAGGCCTCAAGTTAGTGCCTTACAGCTAGACAGCAGGCATTCCCTTGAACATAATCTTATATTTCATTACCACAGCAACTAGCTCAAAGTTTTCTCACATTAATTTCCTCTTAAATACACTGTGCTATCTCAGTAATTCTATTCCCTCTTGATGCTAAATGCCATGCATATACTTAAATATAATTATCAAAGCTCCATTAGCTGCTGAGGAAGAGATAAGGGTGTTCTCTTCTGTCATTTCCGTGTTCTTTCAGACTCTAAATACGTCTCACACTCATGAATCCCCATCTCTCACTACCTACACTATATGCCTACTCTCTAGCCCTATAACCCAGAGCCATTACAGATGCTGGTCTACCACATTCTCTGAATTTATTCTGTGAATGAAGTTTAAATATTAAACCAAAGAGGAAAGCGAATTAGAACACAACTGTGGTAAATATTACTTCCATACGTTTCATTTCTTTTTACCAACCTTTACCAGGTTTATGCTTATGTTGACACTATACTAACAGATTTACTCAATGCCTTTAAGACAGGCATCTAATTACGTAGGTAAGACTCCTGCAGGCTAGTTCAATATCACTTTTTCCCTTTTCAGCTCCTGCATGCCTAAGTTGCATGCTTGTTCAGTCTCAGGACTCGCCCTGCGCAGTAAAACCCCTTTCTCCATTTCACAAATTCCACCAATAACTCCCAACTTTTTCCGGGCCCAGCAAGCTTCTGAATATTTTTAGGTACCAGTCACGCATCTCCCAGGCCTTGGCGGCCACTCATCCACAGTGGACGGGTCAGGGCACTGGGCAGCCTGAGCCGAGACCGGAGTGGGAGATCGGAACTTCAGGGGAGGACGCCCCAACAAACGGTGGCACCGCGGTCTCCCCCACGGACGATAGAATCCGCGCGGTCAGGGCATTGGACTGGACAGGGGCACTCCACCTGAAGGACCCCGAGCGCCAGCGTTCCCCCACAAACAGCGCGGGTTCCACCCCGGCGACTCTGAGTGGGAGGCGGGGTGGGCGCGGAGCCGAAAGGGGCCACAGAACGGCTGCCGGGCCGGCGCGGAGGCGCGCGGCGGAAGGATGGGGCCGGCCAGGAGAGCGGGCAAGAGGAGCCCAAGGAGAGCGACAGAAAGGCCGGGCCGGGGTCGGGCTCGGCCAGGGGCAGCCCTAGCCCGGCCGCGCTTACCCGGCTCCGCGGGGCCCGAGCACCATCGCCGCCACCGGCTCACACAAAGGCCCCGGCCCGCCGTACCCGGCCCGACGAGGAGGCGGCGCCGCCGGCCGCGGCCAGACTCTCCATCCGCCGCGCCACTCGCCGCGCCGGCCCGGGCCGCCCCCGCCGCCCGGCCCGCAGCGCCCCCCGCCGTCCCGGAGGAGGCAGCGCCCCCCGCCGCAAGGCCGCAGCGCCCCCAGCCGCCGGGGAGGAAGCAGCGCCCCCTCACGGCGGGGCCGGGAGCCTGACTCCGCGCCAAGCCCCCAGGCCTGGCCTTTCCAGGAGCAGATCCAAGACTGGAAGATCACCCACTCCTCGCCTTAGCGGCTGGGGAGTGAAAAGCCGGATCAAAACTCATTTTGGATCTGGTAGTCCAAAAGCTTCTCAGAATGTCCCCTGTTGCAGTTTTACAAAACATTGAATGCTTTCTGAAGGCAGCTCCTGACTTCATCTCTGCTCTTAACCACACTCCCTAGTAGATGCTTAACAAAGCTTGTGTGAATGATTCAAGGACGGAATGAATGAAGGAGCACTTGAGGGCTGGACCACTGGTGTCCCTCATTCCACTGATGACCCACTGCTGTCCCTCCTTCTGTGATAGTAGGAGCAAATGTGACTCCATCTTGTTTTATGACTTCATCCTGTAAAACAACCATGCCAAGTAGAAGAGTCATGACTGGGGCAAGATCCTCTTTTAATTTTGCTATAGAAACCTTTAAGAACATAAAACTACCTAATGGGGCATTGTTTCTATAACTAGGGTAATGGAGCTCTGTTTCTGTAACTGGGGTGACTGGGCTAACTGTGATTGGTTAGGCTTCCCTTTGCTTGACTGCACTGTCCCGCTTCTGTAACCTGGCTTGCTTGCATTGGCTAGACCGCCCCAAAAAATCCCTTTTGTGGTTTTCAGGCTTATAAGGAGCGCCCTTGGAATTGTTCAGGGCCGATCAGGGGAACAGCTTTATTTTCTGGTCAGCCGCCACGGGTGTGTTTCAATAAAGTCTTGATTCGATTATATGTGAGTGGTCTGGAAATCAGTTTATGAAACCCTGGGACAAAGCTTTAACTATATCACTTCCACTTAGCCAGATGAAGGAAGTCACAGAATCCATCGCATCCTGGAAACCTAGGCCAGTTCTTGAAGCCTGTACTTCCAGAGTCTTTCTAGAACTCCGTCACTCTGCCTTCCCAACATTCTAAATATTCTCCTCAGATGTGCCTGTCCAAAAGTAGCCATCAAAACAAAATGACCTACCCTGCCTGCCCTCCCCACAACTGCCTTGGAGACTTTGGAGGTCTTGGTTACCCACTCTGTCTCCCAACAAGGAAGAAAGGTCCTGGACTCCAGTACCCTTCAGTTTCCTCCTCTTTCTGGTTTCCTCCTGTCCACTGCCTAAAGATAGCCCTCAGTCAGGACAGTCATATGGTAGGGTTTCGTAATTCCCTGATGAATAAATTAGAAGGAGGGAACACAGGATCTTGCCAACTGATCTAAGCCAAATTTGGCCATTTGGTGATGGCATGTTCTCTTGATGAATTTGGAAGATCATGTGTCTTCATTTCCACAACCTCACTAACTGATGGTTGATAGTATTGAAAGGAGGCACTGTACCAAATGCTGCCCCCCCAAAATATTGCATTTATTAGCTAGAGGGCACAAAAACATCCATGCAACCCGTTCTTATAGTTTGGGGCTGAGGAATTCTATTTTGCCCTCTAGTAAAAGGGTCACTTAGAGACTGATGCAGTGGATATTCTAATGGAAAGCCCAGCCCCCATGACTAGGCAAGGTGAAAGAACTCACACTGGTCAGAAGATTCCAGACCTCCAGTACAATTCTAGAGATGTTAGGTGAATGATTTGCAAGGGCCATGGTTCAATCTTCCTAACCATCTGTTTAGGCCATCTCTGGAGTGTTGACTCCAGTATACTTCATGAACTAGCAACCACCTGAAGGGTGCAGGTGAAAGTTTATGCTGTTTATACTCAAGTATTTTTATTTTATTTATTTATTTATTGGTACCAGGGATTGAACCCAGAGGTACTTACCCACATTCCCTAGGCTTTTTTTTTTTTTTTTTTGAGACAAGTTCTCATTGCTTAGGGACTCGTTAAGTTGCTGGGCTGACTTTGAACTCATGATCCTCCTGCCCCAGCCTCTTAAGCCACTGAGATTACAGGCTTGCACCACCATGCCCTGTTGAAGTCTTTTTAAAGTAAAGCAACACACAGTCACAACACCACGCATACAGAAAGCTAAATGGAGAAGAAAGAACCAGGAACTTAGCCAAGGTCTTCTTGAACAGGTCTACTCTAGTATCAACCTCTTCACAACTAACAGCAAAAGGAGGGTCAAAATCCCTTCACACATTCTCTAAATTTAAAAAGATAAACTTGATTTAAAATTTGTCTTCATTTTTCCTGCAATCCCCAGTATTGCAATTTTTGTCAGCCCCACCAGAGAGCAACCTTTCTGCATTTATTCTCGTACTTGGCAAGCAATTATCTCACCTCAGCATATATGCCTGACTCCAAGTCTAAGCAGAATCAACTGTCAAAGTTTCCATAACCCAAAGGAATTCTCCATAGTCCATGAAAGTATCCCCTTTGAAAAGTGAGAGGTGTTTCACAGGAGAAATGCTCTAGGATCTAGAGTGGGGGGCATCCTTTGACCTCTGCTATGAAGGGGGTTCTCTCTCTCCTTTCCCCGTCCACATCATGCAACAACTGTCAATCTAAGGTGACTCCAGTGAGGTTCTTGGAAGACAAAATATTCACTAGTGTGAAAGAACTACCAGAAATGGCCTCTGACTCCAAGATCTTGTCCTGATGCCACCTTGGGAGAGCTGAAGGTCGGCTTTATATTAATGCAGTTGAAGGGCACAACCAAGGCACCTAAACCACATTAAGATGGGGAGCCTGAGAATTTCCCAGGATGTTTTATGAGTACAGAGACCCCCTGGGATCAGTAGGCTGTGAGCACTGGCATATCAGATTAATGAAAGATACCCACACCCTCCACATTAAGTGCCTTTACACATTCTGAACTACTAGGCCAGTGCTGCAGGGGCTGATAACAGGCACATTATAGAGGAATATGAAACAAATGTTTTCCCCATTAATGCTAAAGATTTCTGCTCCTCTCTTTCTGGGCTTCGGTAATCACTTCTCTGTCCACCCTCCATTCCAGCCAGATCAATTTCTGTTTGTTTTTCTTTTTTCTTTTTGTACTGGGTATTGAACTCAGGGGCACTTAACCACTGAGCCACATCCCCATCCCTACTTTGTATTTTATTAAGAGACAGAGACTCACTGAGTTGCTTAGGGCCTTGCTAACTTGCTGAGGCTAGCTTGGAACTTGAGATCCTCCTGCCTCAGCCTCCTGAACCACTGGATTACAGGCATGTATCACTATGCCTGGCTCTGTTTGCTCTTCCACAACCCTGCTAGTCTATAAAATCTGGCTACGGATCACCATCTCATCTCCATGATCTGTCACAGAACCTATGCTCCATGTTTACAGATAGTAAGATGGTGCAGTTCTATGGACACATCTTCTTCTGCAGTAGTGTGCTTTGCACAGCCTCAATCCTACTTCCCTCTCTAATTAAACAGTGTCAATTCAGGGACCAAGATCTCCCAGGTTCATCTTAGAAATATACACAAAGGGCTGGGGTTGTGGCTCAGCGGTAGAGCTCACCTCGCACATGCAAGACCCTGGGTTTGATCCTCAGCACCACATATAAAAATAAACAAGTGAAATAAAGGTGATGTGTCCAACTACAACTAAAAAATAAATTTAAAAAAAAAAAGAAATATACACAGAATCAGAATATTTGGTTTTTTCCTTATCTGAAGCTGGTCTGTGAAAGCCTCTGAGTGTTAAAAATTATATTCTAAATTCATATATTCATTTTTTAAACCATTAAATAAATCTAATAGTAATTGTGTAAAGCACTATTAAAGGCACTATTAGGGCAATTGATATGTGTACAAAATAAAAATACTTCCATTTAAATATATGTGTCATGCATAGGTATATATGTATTTATAATGTAGCTGGAGAAAAGGAAAAGAATACATTACATCACTCATACGTAAAAATTCTTTATTATTGAGGAGTAGAGAGATACATTATATTTTTAATGTAGGATGCTACAGAAACAATATTCAATCTACAGAATCTACAATCAATGACCATAGGGATTGGTGTAGTTTCTTTACAGTTTCCACATCAGGCTGGGGTAGAAGAGTTGGGGAGGATGTCAAAGCACAAGAAAGTTACAAGGATGGGGAAGAGAAAGGGAAACAGGAGAACGTGCACCTGGCATCATGATAGGGGACAATGTCTTCATGATGCAGCCCAGGGGTCCAAAAGTGGAGTGCTAAGGACAAAAAAAAAACAAAAACAAAAATCACATCTATGTCCTATGAAACTCCCACTGACCACCTGCTGGGGAAGCAGGGGACAGGGAAGGGGCATTTGTAAAGGACTTACACCTCAGTTTCACTGCAACCTTTGGACAGAAAGACTGGACCTCTTAATATCAGGTGCCTGCCCCTTCCCTGTTGCCTATCCAAGGTACCAGGTGCTAGTGCTCTCCCTGCCTTATTTAGTCCTTCCTTTTCCCAGAAACATCCCAGAGAAAGGATGGGCACACAGATCACTTCCTTTTCCAGCAGTTTCATGTGAATGAAGAAGATGATACAATGATCTGTGTTGATCCATCTCATCTAATCTCCTCTAAACATTAGCCTTCAGGGACCTTCCGTCCTATTCTGCCTGGCACCTAACAGGTTGAGAATGCTTCATCAGTGCTGAGATTATGAAGGCTGCAATTATGGGCCTGGTCCCTCTGAAAGAGCCTGGATTCACCAGCAAACATTAAAAGTAGATTTCCACAATGCACTTGTTTTTGCCATTTGTATAAAATACTATGGCAAAATTGCACTGTAATTATCTTTATGGCCGGTGCGTAACGCTGGAGGAGAGTATGTCATCCAGATATAGCTGCCCATATAATTATCTGGCCGACGGCAGGACTGAAATAACCATCTAATGAGAGCAAAATGATACGGTAAGCACCATGTAATCAGCGAGTTACAGTTATTACAGCTCTTTGTGCCCTCTCACCCAATAGTAAATGGGGGGCCAGATCCAGTCTCTGGTCCAGGGAATCATGCACAGGCAGTATCATCACCAGCCAGCCCCTTGGGTCTCTGGCTGGCCACCTTGAGACCAGCAAGTGTGGGTTCTAGGGGCACAGAGAGAGAGGCAGGGGGCTCCCTGTGATTACTGGGGCTCATGCATCCTTCTCCTCTCCTCTTCTCACCGTCTTTTTATGGAAGTTAGTGAAAAGAAAGCCATTAGTTGCATGCTATTGCTGGGGTGTGGGGAGATGGTGTCAAGGCATTAGGTTCTGAGATTTGACTAGACAGTTGCCCTGGGGGCTTACACTCACAGACAAATGAGGAATCTGCCAGCCAACTCAGGCCTGAGGTCCACCCCAGACAGCTCTCGAAGGCAGTTCAGAGCCAGTCACGAGAAACACTACGACATCCTCCCACCTCCCAGGTCCAAACAGCCATGATACAGCTAACACAGCATTGGGCACCAGGCACCAGGCACTGTTCTAAACATCCTCTCTTTACTTCATCCCCAAGACCACAACGCTGGGAGGTACCACCATTGCCCTCATTTTTCAGATGAATAAACTGAGGCACAGAGGATTAGGTAACTTGGCCATGGAGTCACAGTTAGAAAATGGCAGATCCAGGATTCAAAGTTAGGTCATGTTCTAATCCCTACATGGCACATAGAGGCTAAGATGTGGTTTCCAGCTACTCCTGTTAGACTTTAGAGTCCCTTGCATCTCTTCCTAAATCATCCTGTGTCTGACTAGCTCTATGCCTATTTCCTGAGTCTTTGAACCAAAAGATTCAGCCTGCCCAGGAGGCAAATGCTTCAAATGTGAATTGGACACCATATCTATAGTAATCAGATGATGATCTCTCCATCATAAGAAAACAGGGTCCAAACAACAGAAACTGCCTGTTAGGCTTCTTTTAGGGCAAATTAATGAGCATTAATGTCTTTAGCATCCAAGGAAATGTACAACTGGCAACCCCTCCCCCAACACACACAATCACACCAGTCCCCTCTCCACTCTCCACCAACGGTCCTTACTTTATTCTGCACTGGGGGGATACTTGAGGGTGCCAAAGCTGGGGATGTTCTCTGGATTCACATCAGTAGGATTATCTGGATGAAGTAAACAGTGTAATTAGAAAAATTAGAAAATATTTTTCTTTTTTCTTTCTTTTTTCCCTCCAGTACTAGGGACTGAACCCAGGGTTTCATGCAGGACAGGAGGGATTTTTCTGAATGTGTCCTTTACCCTGACCCAACACCCTAGCTAGAAAGGAGAGTGTTGGAAGAGAGTTGGGAGAGTGGGGAGGCAACAGAGCCTCATTCCTAGCAGTAGCAGGACTATCTTAGAAAAGGCCCCCACTCACTGCAACCAAAAAAAATAAAATCTTACTTTTCCTCTGGTGACAAATAGGCACTTAATTTCTGTCATGTCCTCCAAATTCTTCTACTATACCTCCACACACTCCTACCTGGCTGGCTGTTTCTCTTGCCCATAAGTCCAACAAAAAAATCATGCATGTCACCTGCAGAAAAAAGTCAAAATTATCAACAGAAGGAGTGATGCTTTCCCCATACATGTGTCAGGACTTCTAAGGTTGGGTTTCTAGTCTGTTTCTTTATACTGACCCTTCACAGCTAACCGACATATCCTTTATGACCACCTTTCCCTCCTCCACATTTCAAGGACTCTCTGTCCCAGCAGGTGCCTGTTTAGCATCTTCATAAGCCCCAAGAGATCCTTTGGTTCCTAATGTCTAGCCAGTGAAGCAGGACACCACCCCACCCCACCCCCTGGGCCCTGGCCTTCACACCTGCTGAGGAAGTATGTATGAGTGGGAGAGACAACTCCTAAAACTGTCCTCCTAGCTCCCTGGTTGTCTTTCCCAGTCATACAAAGCTGGCTCATCAGTTGTAGCTGACATAGTGTCTGCACCAGCTGAGATGGGGCTGGCCAAAATGGCCCCTCGGCCCCTGCCCATGGAGCTCTGAGTAAGTGACCAGGGAAGCAGAGCCTCCTTGTGTCTCCCTCCCAGCAGCAGCAAGATTATCTTAGAGTCCATGTCATAGGTATTTGGAGGACGAAGAGGCTACTCACGTTTTTGGGGAAGTGATGATTCCTTAGGATCTGAGAAACCAAGAAAATGTGCATAAATGGGGAGCAGACCAAGAAAGTAATGATGAAGGGGGATTGGCATCACAACCCTTACAGATTCACTAAGCTATGCTCTGTCTCCCACCCTCTCAACCCACCTAAATGGGTCTCCCAGGCCTATCTCATCTTCAGAGTCATTCCTCTCACACCCTCTCCCCCCCGAGGGCTGCTTCCTACCCACGCTAGCCTTGCTCAGCACTTTGAGCAATCCTTCCAGGGAGACAGGGCGGCTGTCAAAGAGTCTCCGCAGCAACGATGGGGGCAGCTGGTAAAGATCCGAGTCCTTTAGGGAAGAGAAAAGGAGGGCTGAAGGAGAAGGCTCATACCCTGTCCACACACTCTTCCCATACAAAGCAGCCTGAACCCATTACAGCTGAATTCCAATACATCTTTCATTCAGGATTTCCTCTGGTTTACACTGGAAGAGAAGCAGGTGCTCAGAGTATAATGTATGGACCAACAGCAGCACCAGCATAGAGGGGAGTTTGTTAGAAAGGCAGAATTTCCATCTTTTGCCAGACCTGCTGAAGCAGAATCTGCATTTGAACGTGACTGATCCCTAGGTGATTCATATCTACTGTGAGGTTTGAGAAACCCTAATGAAGCATCTCTGTAGGCTGGTCAACTGTCCTGTTTGCCTAGGACTAAGGACTTCCAGATATGAAGGACATTCTCTGCTCAAAATGGGTCAGTTGATCACACTAACTCCCAAGCTTGAGGACTGTCCTCTGGGGCCCCATTCCAATCCTGCAATCTCTCAGTGACAAAGGCCATAGATTCTTTTCTCCCTGTCATATCGGGAACCAGTATGCCCAGGGATGTGTTTGTTCTACTAAGAGAGGGCCATGAATACCCCCATTCCCAAGAAAGCACCATCAGACAAAGCAGGTGTCCTCTGGTCTATACTCCATGAATGAGTCACAGACAAGACTCATTCCTGAGGTGAGGTGGCAATAGATAGCCAGGGCACACCAGCTAACCTGAGATCCCCCCGTTCTGGGCTATGTCCATGGACGTTCCCCTCTCTGCTTCTTTATGGGAGGGAATTCTCTCATACTCCCCTTCTCCATGGCTTTTTGCCCCTGGTTTTTGCTCCCTCTCTCCTTTCTGTCCTGGATCTGTAATTTCAGGAAGGCCACATGCTCGGAATGATATCCCTTCCTCTTCCTCACAAATAGAACCCAGATTCTGGAGCTGCTGCCAGCAGGGGCTCTTATGATTTTTTTTTCTAGCAACTTGGGCACAGCAGGGTAGTGGGTACATGCCATACACCCAGTTAATTGCAGTTGCAAAGACGATGATTGTGTTTGGAGATTTTCACCTTCAAACTCAGCAGAACCTCTCTCCAGAGCCCAGGCATCCTTAGGCTGCTATGCACACACAGCAGTGCATTTACCCAAGTATATACCAACCTAGTTGCCTGGGCACTCTAACGGAACACATATATTCTACCCTCTTCCTGCCTCAATTTCCCCATCTTCACAACCTGTGGGGAGAAGGGGCTAGAAGGCATTCGTCTTTCATTTGCCAGGAAGAGCAGAAGGGACATCTTATTACCCAAAATCCAGCAGCAGGTTTGTCTCTTAGTAACCCAGACACTCTGACTGCCCCAGACGGGAACTTTGGGGCACGAAACACAGTGTCCAGCCCATATCTGGCACTCCTGGGTGATTCTGAATGGGTTCAGGGCTTTTGGATCTGGCGCAGCTGCTGCCACCTGCAAGGCTGCCCTGCAATCTCTTTTTGTCTCTCTTCTTGGCCCAGCAGACACTTTCCCCAAATTGTTCAAATACTCTGCTGCCCAGCTCTTGTAATGAGATGTTAAACAGATTGGAGCTGGAGAGGCGGTTAGACTTTGCACACTGAATTTGTAATAAACTCTACCCATAATCATCTTAAAAGCATTTGTACCAGTGTAATTGCTGTCATTTCAAAACCTTCTAAAGACTTCTTCCCTGCACTCTCCCTGCACCCTAACCCTGGCAGTTCCTATTTTTTTTTCTTAGAGGAACTTTGGAAATCAGGGCTCATTCTGACTTTTGGGGTTTTATTTTGTTCTGTTTGTTTTTGTTTTGTTATTCCATTTAAGCAGAGGCTAGAGGCAGCAAAGGTAGAGGAGGGCAGGAGACGGATTGAGATTTTACAAGTACCCAAGATTACAAGAGGTGGATAAGTGGAGGAAAAGACAATTTATTTTCATTTTAAAAATAAGATAATACACATAACTGATAGGTGAAATAGTATGCAAATGATCATTTGGGAGAGACATTCTGCATTTCCTACTATCCAGGGAGTAAATGAGATCTGCCCTTGCCAAGTATAGAATCTGAGCCAGACCCTACAGAACCTTAGACCACCTTAGCTCACCTCTCACAGGACTATCAAATCACCAAGCCTCCTTATGATCAACCAACATATTTGTTGGACACATTTTATGCACAAAGACATGCAGAGACAAAGATACTTAAAGACCTGAGACAATGGGAACGTGAGAGGATCAGAGAGGCAGAAACCCAAAAGAAGACAAAACACCCTAGGACACAGAACCCACGTAACTCCCAACCCTGCCCTCCTCCCTTCTTCCCTACTCTAGACAGGCAGAAACCCAGGTGTCCATGATGTTCCCAGGACTCTGCCATAGCTGCCTTACCTTGCTGTGGCTCCCGCCAGGCACCACCTGTTCCTGTGACTCTTCACAGACAGCCCCAAAGGTCTGAGCCAGACCAAGGGCCAGGATGACTGCGAACAGCAGGGCACTCCTCATGGTGATTTAGAGGGCAAAGAGAGGCCCTGGGCAAGGCAGGAAGGGGAAGAAGATACAGCTCCATGAAAACACAAGAGGCATTTGTGACCAGCAGCTGGGCTCAACCTGCTTTCCCAGCCGCCAGTTCTCCCATGCTAGTCGTAGTCAGAAAAGAATAAAACACATCTCTGAGCCAGGGGTTCATCCTTTGGGCTCAGTTTTCCTGCTCCCTCATTAGACATCACCCCAGGATGTACCCTTGGCAATGAGCAATGGTAAATGCTGCCGGCCTCTAGCTCCCAACAAAGATGATGATTTATACGACATAAACTAGTCTGTTTCCTTAATCAGTTTAAAAAGAGGTCCTGAAGGCTATTTTTCAGGACTAGATAACCCCAAGACTTATGCAAAAACTTTCTGCTGTGGAATAATCAGTCTGTTAAAGCTCCAAATATTAGCAGCCCGCTACCCTACAGACACTTTCTGCTCACTACTCTGCTCACCTATCAGAATGCTATTTCCTTTATTCCCTCCTGACTCTGGCCCCTGACCCTTGGTGCCAGCTTCAGACTATCCAACACTCTTCCCTTTGTGCCTACCTGTGGGGCAGCTCTGAGCCTGGTGCTGGGGGGGACTGGCAGATCAGGGAGTTGATTAGTGGAGACTCCCCACTCCCCACAAGCTGGTGCTGCCGGTGCTGCTGATGCTGAGGCAAAGAGAAATGGTGGCAGGATCTGGAAGGTTGCAGGAACTCAGTCCCAGCTCCCCGATTAAGGCTCTGGGAGGGTCTGGGGGAGCCAAGGGGAGGGGCTGAGAGTCACCAATCCCAGGGTGGCTGGAGGGGAGGGGGGAAGATAGTGGGGGTGGGAGGACGCAGACTGCAGCCACATACCCAGACACACACACACACACACACACACACACACACACACACACACACACACACGATCTGGCAGTAAGCTGGAGCTGTCCAGCAGCCCACTTTCCAATGGCACAGAAGGTGGGCATTCTAAGGAATGTTGTTGTGTATGATTTGTCATAAAATCACCATACCAGGTCTAGCTCAATAGGTGTGGACCCTGGACCCCTTTCCTCCATGTTCACCCCCTAGCTCCTTGCCCTTTAAGCCTTCAAGCTTGACAGCCAGGCTGGAACAGCACAGGAAGTGCCTCTCTGTCCCTGTCACATCAGGATCACCAGGTGCAGGCCCCCTACCTGAGGATTGGGGGTGAGTCTGGCATCCCCTCCCATCTGCATTCTCTCTGTCCTCCTCCGAGGGGGGACTGCCCCATCACAATAGTCCTCACCCCAGTGAGTACCAATGCTTCTCTCCTGTTGCTGAGTGCAGAGAGCCCTGTCTGCCTCCCTCCCCTCTCCTTCCTGACCCTGAAATAGTCAGACTTAGCTACATCTTTTACAATTCTACCCTCTATCCCCCAGGGAGGAGGTATGAACACTCCACTGAATGGTCCCCCATCCCTCTCCTGCTCCACTGTGCTCCAGCATTGATCTCATTGCTTCCCTTTTCCTTCAAAGTTACATTTTTCCCTGCCCTAATCTGCCTCCCTGCCGCTTGAGCATCTTCTCCTCTGACCTTTCAACCCTCTGTTCACACCCCACACCCAAGAAGGGATTTATCTGCCTATTGCCACCCAAGGGAGAAAGTCCCAGAGGAGAGGCAGAGTCAGGTCAGGAACAGAGTCCAGACTCAGAGCAAGGAGTTGTTTTCCAAGAGATGGGGGAGATCTGTAGTGAAAGCCAGCTTCCAAGCAAGGCATTAACCTTAGTATTCCCCCTGGCACAGGGTTTCAGCATTCACAAAGTACTCTGGCATGGAGCAATCATTTGGTTTTCAGCAACTCCATCATGGAAGTAGGTAAGAAAGATGTCTATTTTTTCAGATGAAGAAACTGAGGCTCAAGAGGTTCGGTCATTCACTCCCATACACACAGCTACCAGTTGATACAGAACAACCACGAATTCAGGTTCTTCTCACTTCATCTCTTCCACTCTTTTTACTGCATTGTTATGAACATTGACCTGTGAGAGAACACTTGGCACTCCCAAAGGGGCAGATGGCCCACCTCTCTGAGACTTTGAAATATGGGACCATTTACTTTTCTACATCTTGGGATGAGAACAGTATCTCTATCTCACATTTACCTCAAAGACTCCTTTTAACAAGGTCTTCCCTAATCATCCTATTTAAATAATTACCACCCCAATACTCCCTACATCTCCCTCCTGTTTTTATTTCTTCATGCACATTCATTACATCCATTATGCTAATTACTTATTATTGTCTCTTTACCACACACTACTTTCACTAGAATATAAGCATCACAAGGTCAAGAAGTTTTGTCTGTTTTTTTTTTAATATTCTTTTTTTAGGTGTAGTTGGACACAATACATTTATTTATTTATTATTTATTTTTGTGTAGTACTGAGGATTAATCCCAGCACATTGCACGTGCTAGGCAAGTGTTCTTCCGCTGAGCCACAACCCCAGCCCACTTTTGTCTGTTTTGTTTGCTATTATATCCTATAGTATTTGGCATACAATAGGTGCTCAATAAAATGAAAAGGGAAGCCAGAGTCAACTCAGCCCAAATCATGGATCCTTCATGGAGTCTCTCAAGTGTTGATGGGATCCTGAAATCCTTACTCACCACTCTACCCACTCTAGGATTTGGGCTATATTGACAAAAGTTACCCTGGCTGCATATGGCCTCATGTTCACCCTGACTGAGGGCAGCAGCTGGGTACCAAGTCCTCTTTATTATGTGAGAGGCTAATGGGGCCTGATTGAAAGCTTCTCATTACCCAGCTAATTGCAGGGGTGTGTGGGCAAAGAACATGGGCCAGAACCCAGGGCTGGAAGCATTTAGTGGGATGAAGAACAGAAGTGGATGGCAGTTTACATACAAATGGCATGACTGGTTTATTCTTTTGAGAAGCCCAGGTGTTCTTCCTAATTGACCTGTCATCTCTCTGCCTCCTCTCCCATCAGTCTGAAGTTAAAAGCCCAACCTAGGCAGGTGGAGGGAGCTGGGTGTGCAGAAGGAGGAGTTGGATCAATAGCCTCCTGGGCCCCATCTCTGTATCGACCCCTCCCCAACTATCCCATGTGTCCCTGCCCCCAAGCCCTGGCACCAGAGAAGCAGGGCTTCAGCAAAGGTCCACCATGAATAATGTCCTTTGATGATGCGGCATCTCACAGAGGATAGTGAGAGCCAAGGCTGTGGGGAGCAAAGGGATGGCAGGGAAAGCTGATCACCCTTGATCTCTGGGATTAGCTAAGACTTGAAAGAGCTGATGTTAACCTAAGTTAGAAAAGTGATGAAGGAGGGAGGCATTGGAGAACTGTAGCAGGCAGCTTCGTTTTGCCCATGAATCATATGCAAATGACATGTAAATTGCCTATTGCAGCTATAGAGCATCTAGGTATTTTTTCTTTGAATATCTACTCATTATGTGAGCCACATCTCAGATGCTGTCACCAGCCTAGAGTAGATGGTACTTGGAGTCCAGGCTCCCTAGCAGCAGATCCCACCTCACCCCCCAACAGATCCCCCTCATTATTGAGGGCAAGGCAAGGAAAAGGTGTGTACAGATGTGCTGAGACAGGTTTTGTCAGTCTTTCTCTAGGGATTAGAGGTGGAGGTAGACCTTGTGCACACATGAAGACCTGCACCTGTCCACCACCACATGCTCCACTTGTGGACTTCCTCTACATCCTGGAGAGGTGCTGGGTGTGAGGGTAGGGCTAGGGCCATATGAGACACTGATTGGAGATACCAGGGAAGAATGGAAAATCAGCAGCATCTGTGACCTTCCATGCCTGCAGTCAAGAGACAGCTGGAGACAACCCACAGAGCAGGTTGATCAGGAAGATCCCCTTAGGGCCTCTTAGAGCCTGTGAAGAAAATTAGCAGAGCCAGAGAAAGAAAATCAGGACTGTGCCAGAGCTGGTTTAAGCTGTGATATGTTAGAATGGCTCCTCATGGTGGTCAGGGGAACCCAGAAAGGCTGTGCCTCTCAGAAGATGGAACAGTGTAGATTTTGAGAATGCTGAGCAGACAGTGGGGAGGGTTTGGAGAGAAGGCTGATGCAGAACCCTTGCTTCTTCATGATGAGAAAGCCAATTCCAAACCCTGTAACACAGGTGGGGAAAACTGAGACCTGTAGTTTTCAGATTCCCGGGCTTCAGAAGCAAAGAAAAGCAACACCAGGAAAGAGAAAAATGGAGAGAAGGAAGAATAAAGGAGAAGAGGAGCCCCATCCATCCTTAAACCATCATCTACCCACATGACTGATACAGGTAGGCCAGAGATCTATTCCTCCCCCTACACCCACCCCCTCCTTCCCTGGTCAGAGAGCTGACAGTTCCCTCAGCCCTGGGAAAAGAAAAGCAGGATAGGGAGCAGCAGCTGCATTTTCTCCTGAAATTGCTTCTGAAAATGACCAGACACTTCACTGGGAAAGTGACGACAATTTGGGCCCTGGGAGCAGGAGATGAGGCAGAGAGCGGGGGCGATCAAGATCAGGTCATCACCCCCCACACCTCCCACCCCCTGCTCAGCCAGACAGGATCTCTTCAGCCTGATTCTGAGAAGTCAAGGATGGGGGAGTCATCAGGTAGAGGAAGGCTGGCCAGAGCTGGAGCTGCCCCTCATCTAGATATAGCCCCCACAATCTGGGCCCAGCCCCTCACCCACCTGGAAAGAACTGACACCCTGGGTCCCATCTCAGCTCAGAGCAGGATGTGCAGAAGCATGGGGCTCCAGCTCAGAAAGCAAGATTAATCTGCAGGCAGGAAGAGAAGTTAATCAGGTCTCCCCGACAGCATGATTACCTGGAGCCGTGAGCTGCCTGCTGATGGGAGCCAGGTGAGGCAGACCCCAGCCTCAAGGCACAGCAAGCTCAGAGCTTAGCGGAGGAGGCAAGGAAGAGATAGAGAAGGTGGAGGTTATGGAAGGAGGAAGAGACTTCCAGAGACAGTAATAAAGGCAGCGCTTTTTAAGCTCTTATAGAAGGCAAACCTAAATTTCACTGTGAGTATATGGTCAGCCTGTTTCCCAAAGGTAAAGAACAGAAAGTAAGAGGTCGGAAAAGACAGAATCTATGAGGAAACAGATGTTAAGGGGAGTGGGAAAATATATAAAGCATTCTATTAAATATGATTATATATTGATATTAGAGCCCACATGAACAGGGACAATGAGATAGTATAAGACAGTTGGGGACTAAGAAAAAGATAATGACAATGACACAGTAGAAATAAAGAAGAAAGGAGTTAAATCATAGGGGTAGGGGAAACTCCTCTTGTCAAGTGCCACCAGCTGCAGGCCCCAGCTGTGGAACAGTGATTAGCAAGATAACTGTTGGCGGCAGCTTGGCATTCTAGATGTGTGGAAAGGCAGTGGGTATAAGGCAGGCAGGTGTGATGAGTCCAGTGCTGAGCCTGGGGGTGGAGGGGTGATGGGAGCTCCTGGGTGCAGGGGACCCTGAATTACCCAGCTCACCTCAACTTACATGAGCCTTCCAGCCCTGGGCCTCTTGTCAGGCTGTCTTCAAAGCAATCCCGTCTCTGCCAAGAAGGGATCCTCACTTCTTCCCTTCCAGGGACACATTTAATGAATCAGCCCATCGGCCACCTGAGACCTAAGCACTGTCCCCGAAGGCCCCACCCCCACCCCTCTCTCCAAACCCCTCCCCCCAGAGCTCAGCCGGTCAAGGAGCTCAGAGACAATTTCCCTTCTTTTCCCTTATTATCCGTACTAGCTGGCTCTGAGGAGCCAGAGGGAGGGGAAAGGGCATGAGGGACAGGGATCTAAATGCAACTGTGTGGGGAGATTGAGAACAGGGACTCACCCACAATGACTAAACCTTTTTGAACCACATTTTATTAGTGGGCATAGAGGCTCAGGGCAGGAGGGAGCAATGTTTAGAGGAGAGCTCTGAAAGGGTTGGGAAAGTCCTCTTCAAGAGTCCTTCTGTCTCCAAGGCCCACCTCATGATCAGAGGGGCTAGACACAAGATGCCCCACAGAGGTAGGCCGAGGGAGTTAGTGCTGCTCCCAGAGAAAGAAGCTGTGTCTCTGCGGGAGCCTGTCCTCACTACACAGTCACCTCCAGGCCGTCACTCCCCTTCTTCTTGCAAATAAGCTTGCTCTTTTCACCACGCCCAGGGCCCTGGATGACCTTGACAGCCACACTGCTCTCCTTGAACCTCAATGAGAACCTGGAGGGGGAACAGACAGAAAAACTAAAGCTAGTGCCCCCATCTCCTTAGCCCTACTCCTACATATCCATGATGGTTTCCTCTCCTGGCCCTGAAGCCAGCACACGGTACATCCCCCACCCTCTGTGAGATGACTAAAGGTCTCAGAGAACTTGGGTAAGGGACTAAGAAACACTGCCAAGACCTGCCCTGACATAGCATCCTTCACTTTTATTGCACAAATTTCCCCGGTCACAATGACCATCAGCCCGGTCATCTGTCTTAAGCTGTCCCTCACCACCAGCTCCATGGCCTTACCTCTCAGTCACAGTGACAGAAAGCTGCCTCTGCGTGGCATCCAGCACAGCCTGGTACATTTTTGTCAGCAGTTCTATCACATGGTCACTGACCAACAGAAAGTCACCCTTGGATCCCACTGGTGACATCTTACAAGAGGAAAAAACAGCAGGAAAGGGATTCATTTTTTTCCTCCTCAGAAGTAGGTTAAGGGTTATGAAAGATCCAGAGTGAGAGGTCTGGCCCCCATCAGCCCCAGATGCCCACCCTCTTTGGCCCCATCAGCTCAGATACCTCATTCAGATGCAAACCAAAGAGTCCATCCTGGAGGCTCGTGACTGACACCCCAGCCACACTGTCCAGCCCAATGACAGTTTTGGCCTGGGACTTCTTGGTGTCTGTGAGAATCACATGCCCCCTGGTTAGGAGGAGAATCCGGGCAGAAGTCTAGGGATGGAACAGGAGAGAGTGAGGATGGGCAGGATCAGCCTCCAGTCCGTTCTACTTGGCAGAGCACACACAGCCCTGTTCTCTGCCACCCACTGGCCCCAGATCTGGATGGGGCTGTGGGGAAGAATTCAGCATGCAGGCCTTCACCTTGCCATTGCCACGGTTGACCTTCTTCACAGTCTCTGCCATCAGAATCGGGTCTTCCTCCCTGCCCTTCAGCTTCTGCAGCTTGGGGTTACTTTGCAGCCCAATGTAGTCACCACGGAATGGAATGGGGACACTAAGGACACATGGAAGGTACACAGTGGGGATACGACCTTGCACCTCCCCACCCTCAGAGTATCTATCCTAGTTCTCTGGGCCGTTCCCCCACCCTTCATCATATCCTTTGTCTCAGTGGTTCATAGATGTTATCCAGGACCAACAATATCAGCACCACTGGCAGACCTGGTAAGTCAGGGCACAACATCTGGGTGTCTACAATCCTGCCAGGTGACGCTGATGCAGGCTCAAGTTTGAGAACCACCTCTGGATGGAACTAGCTGTGCAGGTTCTGAGCCCTCACCTCTGGGGGTAGGAGGCCTTCTTGCCCTTGAACAGTTGGCTGGCACAGAGCTTCTCCCTCAGCATCTGCACCTGCTTGGGGGACAGCTGATCGCGGAACTTCTTGCACTGTAAGGAAGGGGGGACAGCAGCTAAGATCATGGAGGTGAGGGCAGGCAGAGCTGGGGAGGAAGGTAAGACATGGACTAGCACATATTAGAGGAGAAGAGGAACAAAGGGAAAAGGACAGGCACTGGACGCTTCAGAAGTATGTGCACTTCAGGAGAGGTCCAGGGCTGAGGATTGCTGAAGAGGAGGGAAGAAGCTGGAGAGGGAAATGGAAACTATCATGTATGAGCATCATGAGGCATAGGCTCAGCACACAGGGCAAGGCTTAGCTCAGACGGGGGCTCAACAAGTATTTCCTGAATAAAAGAACAAAAGTTATCACACTGAGTAAAATCAGCTAGTCACAAAAAGACAAATACTATACGATTCCAAGTAATAGGAGGTATCTGTGATAGTCAAATTCATAGAAACAGGAAATAGATTATAAGGTATGTGGGGGGAGGTAATGAAGAGTTAATGCTTAATGGGTACAGAATTTTAGTTTGGGGTGAAGAAAAATACATAATGGTGATGATTGCACAACAACATGAAGGTACTGGACACCACTGAACTGTACACATGAAAATAGCTAAAATGGTAAATGTTATGTAATCCATATTTTACTACAATAAACAAAAATGGGGGTGGGGTGAGTAGAAGAGGGAGGCAGAAGATGGAGATGAGAAAACCACAAAGGAGAGGAGAGGTGCCTGTCCTTACCTTCCATTGGTGGAAGAGCTGATGCAGCTCCTCATTAGCCCTGTTGAAGCACTTGTAGGGGGCCGCTGGCCATGTGTTGTCCAAGACCTTGGTAGATGGCAAATTGTTCTTCAGGCCCAGCAGGAATTTCTGTGCCTGGGTTGGGAGCAGAGGATTGGGAGTGGAATGATGATAAGTAACATTTCATGGCAGGCAGACTCACACCCAGATCCTGCCACTCACCAGGAAGAAGGCTGCCCCTATGAGAAGCAAGAACAGAGTCAAAGAGACAAGGAGATCTATTAACATGAAGTATAGATAGGGACTAAGAGGTGAAAGCATGAATGGAGAGTGGAGGGAGACAAAGACTAGCTTCAACCAGGGACCAGTTACCCCAGGCAGTGAAGTGGGAGGAACCAATACAAAGGCTGGTCTTAACGTATTGCTCCCATGTTTCCTATACTCTTAGCTCAGTGGCCTACAGTTGGTGGCCACTGTCTGTGCTGGCTACTCGATGGGTAGCAAATCTGCTCTCCTCTCTGATCAGTCAGGTCTAACACCTCAGTCTGCCATTCAAACTCCCCCATTTAGAACCCCATTTAGGATCCTCTGCACTTCCCTTCCACACCAACCAATAGGACTCCTTACCACACCTCTACTCAGCCCACACACTCTCCTTCCATGCCTAGCCTCCCTTAGCTTAGGTCTGCCCACCCAGATTCTGCTGCATCCTTTGAGATACAGCTCAAGCCTTCCCTGATTCCCCAGACAATAGAGTGCCTCTCCTTACTCTGAAGCCTCCTCATACTTTGTCTAGACCTCTGTGTTTACATTACAGTTATTTGTATAGAAAACATCTTCCCCTTCTAGATAGGGAGTCTTTGGGAGTAAAGATCTCATAGTACCAATTTTTTTTTCACCATTCAACATTTATTGTCTCTCTGCCTGTCACTCTTCTAGGTATGAGGACACAGCAGTGAACAGAGTTCATAAAGTCTTGATTGTCATTGTGTTTACATTCTACAAGGGGGTAGGGAAAGAGACCACAAGCGAAAGAATACAAAATGCAATATCAGATAATGCTATCTGATAGGATGCAAAGAAGCAGGCCCTGCGGCAGATATGACACATTCCAGAAACACAAAGAAAAACAGTGTGGCTGGAGTAGATTGAGCAAGAGGTAAGAAGAACCTTGGTTAGGGGCAGATCCTGAAGGACCACGTAGGTTTTGGTGAGGGTGTGGTAGCCTTTTACCATTAGAGGGCTTAAAGCAGAAGAGTAACATGATCTGACTTAAGGTGTTTTTTTCTTTAAATACCTAATATGGCTTATTTTTTATTTTGAGTTTTTATGTTTGCAGAAAAGCTAGGAAAAAAATCTATTATGAACACATGTGGGGCTGGGGATGTGGCTCAAGTGGTAGCGCGCTCGCCTGGCATGCGTGCGGCCCGGGTTCGATCCTCAGCACCACATACCAACAAAGATGTTGTGTCCGCCGAGAACTAAATAAAATAAATATTAAAAATTCTCTCTCACTCTCACTCTCTCTCCTCTCTCACTCTCTCTTTAAAATAAATAAATAAATAAATAAATAAAAATGAACACATGTATACTGTGTACCCCTTACCTAATTCCCCAACTAATAATGTTAACATTCTGCCCTCACTGTATGCTCTTTCTTATGTATACTAGCACACACATACATACTCACATAGACACAAATCCTTGCTACCCCACTATCCTTCGTAGGTTACAGATATCATGACATTTCTCCCCTAGAACTTCATCATGCATCTCCAAAGAGCAGGGATACTCTTGCACAACCATAATTCTATCACACCTAAGAAAATCCACATTCATTAGAAACACTCATCTAACAGCCATCTAGGCTCAAATGTCTCCATATGTCCTTTATAAGCTTCTAAACATGTCCTTTTTAGCTCCATTTTTATTTTTCCTGTTCTAAGATGCAATCAGATTTGATGCATGATATCTTACTGTTTAGCCTCTATAATTTAGAACAAGGACTGTTCAGTTTTTACTGCCCAGAGAACACCTAGCACCCTGTTTGTTTATGGCATAGACTTATTGAAGATAGGGAAAATAACTTGATCTTGGGTATTGCAAAATGATTGGAATTTTTATGAAAATGTTTTACTAAGACGTGAGGTTTAAAAATTATAAAAATTACAATAGACAAAGGCAGAGCACGTGGTGTATTGCTGTCATTCTGCAAGAACTGCCCAAGTCTCTTCTCATAAGCTGGCTTGGGCCACAGGACCTGAACCTGGCAAGGCCTCTAGTTACTCTGGAGTACCCAGTTCTTGCTCTGGTTTGATTTAATTCAAGAAACATTTCTAAGCATCTCTCATAATCTCCTTTGTTCCAATCAGTGTGGAACATCTGAAAACTTTATTCTTATTGCTTGTTTTGTCTATATTTAGAGAGTTCTGCCCTTCCCTATGCAGTCTCCTACCTCTTCCGCCAAGGGCCATGAGTTTCCCAGGCCTATGTTATTGTCACACAGTCTTAGGCAGTGGTTAAAAGCCTTGGAGGCAAATATTTATATCCCAGCTCTATCATTTACCAGCTATGAGACCCCTGAGTCTTAGGGGTTTTTTGTTTTGTTTTTGTTTTTAACCTATAAAATGGAGGAAAGAAAAGAGACTACTTCATAGGACTACTGAAAAACCTTAAAAGTTAAGCATATGGGCTGGGGATATAGCTATAGCTCAGTGGTAGAGAACTAGCTTGCCTATCATGAGGCCATGGATTCAATCCCCAACCCCAAATAGGGAAAAAAAAAAAAAAGAAGTTAAGCATGTAAAGAGCTTACCACATAGTAAGTGTTTAAAATATAATGGGCACATAGACTAGCCTTAGTTATCATCAAGGCCTTGGCAAACTATGGAATAGTGGGGAAACACTGGAGGAATAATGCCTAGAGTCCCTACATGCTTCTATGGTGGGGTGTGATTTATTGAAATCTGAACCCAGCAGCTCCTGGGTTGACACTCAACAGCTGCCTGATAAAATACAGGTGAAAGAAAGTGCAAGGGCCAGTCAGGAGATAGGAGCAAAATCAGATTACAGGTCTCAGGTATGGAGCAAGAAAGCACATACTCTAGAGGTGCAGACACACTGGAGCCAGCAGGAGAGGAGGCCAGGTGAGGAAAAGGCCAGGGAGGAAAGAATTTCCCCAGGAGGTGGGAGGAATCAAGACTGGGGAGACAACCCGGAGGCCCTGAGCCTCGGAACACCAGCTCCCCTCCTCAGCAGAGGGTCCCAGCCTCTCTGACAACAAAGAGAGACTCCAATGAGTAGTAAGGGTCCTAACAACTGTCCAAAATCTCACTGATGGAAGTCAGTTATAATTACTGCAGTCCTCTGGCCAATCTCCTCTCCTCCTTCCCCTCTCTGGCCTTTCCCAGGGCTTCACTAAAGTGCTGCTTTCTCCCTGGCTTCCTTTCAGACACCTTCAGAAGCACCACTGCTATCTGACAGGTGACTCCAGAAATCACACTTCTCTGTACCATTTTCCTCCCTGGAAACTGCTCACAGTTTTGTTTTGTTTTTTAATATTTTATTAGCTGTTGATGGACCTTTATTTATTTATATGTGGTGCTGAGGATTGAACCCAGTGCTGCCTCACACATCCTAGGCAAGGGCTCTACCACTGAGCCACAACCCCAGCCCCCCCTGCTCACAGTTTGAATGTGACCCAGGGCCTGGCTTCTTCCTGCCCATCCTGACCCAAGTCCTCCAGAATTGAGAGAGATCCTTCCTGAGATTCATTTTCTGACTTGCCTGATATGGATTCAGAGGGCATAGAAGGAAGATGAGAATTCCTTTACCCTAACCCCAAAGTAGATCTTGGAAGGTTGGGCCAGTTAACCCTCTGTGTGTCCTCACCCTGTCCTGATATCCCAGTCATTCCTCCAACCCATTATCCCATGGACCAGATGGCAGACGTGCTGGGACCCTTTCTGCTACAGGCTTCCAGCAGTATCCACTCAAGCCAAAATGCTGTCTGATTCTGCCCTGGGCCTGAGGCAGCTGGGGCCACTCCCCAGGCTGCTGCTCCATCCAGTCTTCTTCTAGGACTCAGGTACACACAAGCTGAGGAAGCTCTTGGGGAAAGCTTGAGTCACCTCTTCCTCTTCCAAATCTGCCCCAACCTCTTCCACCCTCCACTTCCACCCTAACACTCAGCACTTACTATGCTCTTATAGATGAAATTTGACAAGGTGAGGGCAGCTCCTGACCGGAAGTATTTTCGATAATTCTTGCGAGCCTGGTGGAGATATACAAGAAAAAAGCCAAAGTGAAGACAGATTCTGGAAGAGGTTATTTTTTCAACCATAAAGGAAGAGAGCAAGATAAAGAGCTGAAACCGTAGGGGTGGATGGGTGTGAAGTCAGACAGGAGACTACCGCAGAAGGCAGAGCCCTGCTGCTCTGACACACGTACAGATCTCCTGGACACCCTCTCACACAGGCCAGCGTGGGAGGAATGCCTGGGTGCCACAGACCCGCCCTTGGGGTTCCTTCTCCCCAGAAGCTGGCTCAATCCAGGGGAGGGGGAGTCACGTGCAGAGAGGATCCCTTCTACCTCCCCCTTACCTTCCACCCTCTCACGAAAGCCTGGATCAACAAAGCTGATGCCTTCATCCTCCCATAGTGTTTCTTTTGCTGTAGAAAACATTAGTACTGTGAGAAAAATCCACATCCTCAATCACCTCTCCCACGCTAATGAAAGGGTTGGAATTTGGGAAGCAACTGTACCTTGTTGCCCCGAAACCAAGCTGATATGAGGATCTGACTCTTCCGCATCAGCTGGTAGTGGGTTCGGCAGCGCCAACCCCGGTAAGTCTTCTGTATGAGGGTGGCCAGCTGCTGGAGCCTCAGGCGCCTCTGCTCTTCCAGATAGAAAAGCTGTGGGGGAAGAAAAGGGTGGGGCAGAGGGGCTGGCCTAGGGAAAAGTGCTGTCCTCCTGGACCCCACAGGACCACAGGCTTCCCAGCCCTCAAGGAGCTCTGCTTCAGGCAGAGGCCCTCAGAGAAGGCCAGGCTGCACATCCAGCTCCCAAAACTCAGGGCAGGGTAACACTCATGAGGATTCAGTTCCCAAGGATAGGTCTCCTGCAGACCTCCTGAGCCACTGTCCATTCCAGGTTATGGGTATCACCTTCCCTCCAGCCTTTCTTAAGTGGGATTTTGAATCCTCCACCTTCCACCCTCACAAAATGCAACAGCACTTTCTAACTCACAGTCTTGGGGCTTCTGATGAAAATCTTTGTGTTCCCAAAGGCCAGCTCCTCTGACGACATGCTCAACTCCCCCAGCAACTTCTCAACTCCCTCCCTACAGAAGCAAATGGGGGAAAGCTGTAGAGGGACATCTCAGAAGAGTCCTCTTCCACGTTGCCCCCTAACCCTTTCAGCCTCTGGGAAGAGATCTTTCGTTTCCGCCAGTATCCATCCACCAGCTTCAGGAGATATGGCTGGCGCCTCCAGAAGCCTTCCCCAGAGATGTTCTCTGTGCTGCCCTTCACTGCTTCCTAGTCTCCCCACAGTGTCTTACCTGTCTCCTCCATTCCAGTGAGGCCAGGTGCTCCGGCTCAGCAGTCGGTACCTTTCCAGGAAAGACTTGTAGCCCTGCCGGTAGGCATAGCCTGCCCTTCGCACCCGCACATTCTCCAGCAGTCCCAGGTACCGTGCTTGCACTGCCACCAGCTCTGAGGAGAACCGACCTTGCTGCTGATGCTCATTGGGCTTTATGCACCTGGTAGGAAATGGAGTAAAGTACAGGATTCAGGAGCAGATACAACTGCTGGTGGGGACTATCCTGGTCTCCACACAACTATTCTGCACACAGTCTCCTTAGCTGAAAATTTCAGTGAAAGTGAACCACTCATCTTCCCAGTTTCACTCACTACTCTGATACTATCCTCTCCACCTACAAGCCATTCAGCTTCTCATCTGGCTCTGTCTTCCATGAAGAAAGGATCTCTGACACCCTGTTCCAGAGACATCCCCCACGGACATGTTCTGCACTGCATGGAGCCTGCACATGTCATCACCTATGAAGCATGTTCCCCTGTGTGCCCAACTTGTCACCTGATGTAATTGGGGTTCTTGGAATACAGGTTCTTCATGAGAATTGCCACAGAATTCTTGAACTGGGACCCAGCAGTTGGGGGGCGTTTGAGGGATGCCTGTTTGGGATTGCCCTCAGGGAACAAGGACCGAAGGAGAGGGTGCTGGGCCTTCCACATGGCCTGGGACAAGTCTCGGAAGAGTAGGTCATTATTCTTGTCAATGAAGCTGGTCACATTGTACATTACCTATAGAGAAGCAGTTATCGGTTTAAAAATTCCACACACTGTTCCAGCACTGGGCCCTCACAGTCTTGTTGTAAAGTATTGTCAGCTCTTATCTCACCCCAAACCCCACCTCCAGCTGCCTTCAGCCTGTGCCCAGGCCCTAGTCTTTACCCAACATTTCTGCTATATCACCTTGCCCGCATAGTGGCAGATGCGAAAGCAGCTGAGACCCATGTTGTGGTCATACAGGCGCTGGGCATTCTGGGTGACTTTGCTCTCGTAGTGACTGTGGTTGCAGAAGAGCTGGTTCAGCTTCGCTAGGAAAGTAGAGTCACTGACCACCCCAGGCCGCAGGCACTCCTCATCCAGCATGGCCAGGATGCCTCGTTGATTCTGGGTCAAGGGAACAAGATCAGTGCAACCTAGACCTGATCATTCAAGATGTCCACATTCTCATCATTGCCTGCTCTAGCCCTTCATAGCCTTTGCTCTCCTTTACTATTCTTACCAAGGGGACAGTGGAGAGAAAGACAGGGGAAGGATGTTCTGGAAAGGGAGGTCCTAGAGGTAAGAAAAAGATAACTCACATGTTCAATGAGGTTACAGATGATGCCATTATCAAAATATTCCACCTTTGTCCATGGTATACCCTGGTAAGGGGAGAGAGAAATTGTAGGAGCAGATTCAAATCAAGTCTCCAAAAACCTTCCTTTTACCTATCCTACAAAGGACCATCAGAAAAGCCTATAATTCCAAGGGTCCTTAGTATGGTTCTATTTATGTCCTGTCCCTTCAAGTTGGTGGAGAATTTGAGGGGTGAGTGGACACACAATTGGCAGGAACCAGAGCCACCTGAAAGAATAGGTGAGACAATGCAGGTAGTGCAGGATGGGAGAAAAGTATAATATTTTGAGTGGAGAACAGGACAGAGATTACTCCAGTATGGGAGTGGGGAGGGATCCATGTGTCTGTGGAAGAGTAATGGCTACTCTGCTCTGACAATAAACTCTAAGACTGGAACACTTGAGCAAGAGTTTAGCATCAAAAATAAAACTCAACTGATAACACTTTCTAAGATCTACATCAGTAATTTTCAGACTTGAGAGTTCATCCTAATCACCTGGAGGGCTTGCTAAACACAGATTTCTGGGTCCCCAACCAAGTTTCAGATTCAGCAGGTCTGAGATGGTGCCCAGGAATTTACATTCCCAACATGTTCCTAGGTGATGCTAATGTTGCTGGTCTAGGACCACACTTTAAGAACCACTGATCTAGACCATACTTTGGGAAAATATAAAACTTTAAAAAGCAAAAATGGCACAACAGCAAAAGACTCAAAGACAATCGTTCTCTGCTTTAGGGAATTGTTGAGCTTCAGGCCCACAGTCAGGATAGCTCCTAATCTCTCCCAGGCTGAGGTCACTCCCAAATGTGGCTAGGGAGCACAACCCTTTCTTTTTTTCCAAGTCTTTGGAGAAAGTAGAAGGAAATTAAATCAAGTTTCTCTCCAACTTCATCCTAAAAAAATCTTCCCTAACTGGTTAAATGAATTACAATAACCTTATAATCCTGAGTAGGTATAAAAAAGTGGAAAAATCTCTTGCTAAGTGATGATAGCAAGATACACAACACTATATTTACTGCCATTTGTACAATTTTTGTAGAAAAATACATTTATATGTTGCTTGTGTCTATGCAAGAAACCTCTGAAAGGAGGCCCATCTTGTTTGCCTCTGGCACGGGATGGAAACTAGGAGGCCAGGGACAAGGATGGCAGGGAGACTTTGTGTATACACCTTTTTAAGCTTTTTGAAATCTGAAGCACGGGAATTATTATCTATTTGGTAATTTAAATTGTTAAAATAAAAATACACGAAACAACTTCAAAAACTCTTTCACACATTGTGACCATATTGCCTGAAATTCTGCCACAACAGATTCTTGAGAATTAACAAGGAATATCCCTAGGAGGGTTTTGAAGAGTGAGACAGCCATTCACACTTTGGGATGGATTAGCTCAATCAGAGAACTTTTCTAACGCCTTGCCATTGAAAACAGGAGTTTGCACTGAATCAGGGAAGGGTTATGGAAATTTGGAGCCATGGGGCACTTCCAGTGAGGAAGTCTGGAATCAGGATGCTATGAGGGGATGGCAACATCAGCAAGCGCCCAGAGGAAACAAAGGATTCTGAGATGTTGGAGAAAGGCACAGAAAGGGATGTGGGAGGATGCCAAGCCCAAAAGAAATGTCCCTTCTAAATCTGGATCACAGACTGCCATAGGCCATGCACAACTGTCACTTCATTCATGTCAGGACTCTCCACAGACACATCCTTACATCAATCTGTCCGCTGCTTGGCCTGGCCTGGCCTGGAGTGGAGGCTGGGATCACAGAGGATGGGAGCAGAGCATTAGGACTACTTAGTAATGCTGAATGCTCAGCTGTGCAAGAGAAACTTTTCATCCTTTGTGTTCCCATCTGGAGATAATTTAGAGGAAGTTGTGGTAAAGAAGAAAGGAAGATCTGGCATATGTCTGGAAATAATTAAAACAGTAAGGGGACACTGGGGATGTAGCTCAGTGGTGGAGTGCTTGTCTAGTAGTCATGCGGTCCTGGGTTTGATCCCCAGTATTGGGAGGGGAAAAAAAAAGAGTAAGGGAAGGGAGAAGACTTAGCTTACCTCTCTCTTATATTCCTCTTGCTCCTCCTTCAGGGTCAATTCTATGAATACCTGCTGCAGCTTCTCATTGCAGTAGTTGATCACAAATTGCTCAAAGCTATTATCCTGAGGGTTAAAGAGAGAGATCAGCTCACCCAAGACCTTTCCTCCCTTGCAGCCCTACCTCCATCCTCTCACATCCCCCCATCAGCCTGCCCTCCGTAATCAGGAAGCAGGCTGCTGAGGTTGGGTGAGACTCTCTCACCTCTAATATCTCAAAACCGTAGATATCCAGGACCCCCATTACCTTCTTCTTCTCTCCAATGCCTACCTGAAGAGGAGAAAAGATAAATCTAAGGTCAGGCCCTATGAGCACACCAGACCAGGCCCTTCTGGAGCAGACAGGGTCAGAGTGGGGGCAAAGAGGACTAGAATGAGTTTGACCAAGCTGAAAAGGAACTGTAGTATCTTATTCTCCTTCTCCCTCCATAAGCTGCAGGATAAGCAGAGGAGGAGGAAGGAAGAAAAGGAAGATAGAAATAGATTCCAGGATGATGTTCCCATGATATGAGGTAGAAAGACATTAAAATCCTTTCAGGATAATAACTATCTCTTATGTTTATAGAGCATTTACAATGAGCTTATTTAATGAGCTTATCATAACCTTATAAAGTATGATTATTCCCATTTTTCAGACCCAAAAAAAAATCAAATTTCAAAAGGGAAAAGCAATTACCCCAGCCTAAATTCAAGTCTCATCTTACCTGCTGCCTTTCAGTAGTAGCTTCTAAGTAGACAGTACTTTCATGTAGATAATTGCTTAAAAACAGCTTTATTTGGGCTTGGGGGTATAGCTTAGGATCTTTGTGAAATTGAAAGACCACATAGCTGGGAAGTAGATGAATCAGACTGTCAAACTCAAACACCAGTGATGTTGCCACAACACATGGAAAGGAGCTGTACCCTTCCCCCATCTTCTTTCCATCCATCTCAGAAACCAAGGAATGGAGATGGGGGCCAATGTAAGAAGCCGCAGCAGGCAGAGGGCATTGAGGGAAGAGGCCCATCACTCACTTTGATGCTCTCATTGATTCGATTCACTATCCAGTTGAAGAGGCGGCTATAGATGTTCTTAGCCAGAGCATCACGAGCATACTGAGCCTGCAGGGAGCACGGGCAACTTGGTTAGTGTGGCAGCCACAAAAAAAGACTCAAAAGCAGCCCCTTTCAGGAAAGTCCTTACCTGGATGACATTCAGTACGGTGACCACCTTTTCCTTGGCTGTTTCCATGGTCCTTGAGCATAAAGCTCTCTCAAGTTCCTCAGAATTCAAACCCACCATCTCCCCAATCTCCTGAACACCTGGAGTGATGAGGAAATAGAACCTGGCCAAAGAAGGGGCTTCCCTCTGGGGAGAGGATAATAAGTGAAGCTGTCTGTGAGACTGACACCCTGGGTCTTGCTGGGGAAGTCACTATAGCTAATTCAGAACATGGCCCTGGAGGAATGGGGGTGGGGCAGGCACTGTGGGTGTTGGGATCTAGGCACTCTGTGTGCAACCTCTACTTTAATATGAATATCTCCTGAAATAGTTGTGATTACCCCTATTTTGCATAAGAAGCAACTGAGACTGAGAAATCTTGGAACCAGTTCTATTAAACTTTACCACCTCATTGGGAGTTCTCACTGAGTCTCTGGGGGGAGAACTCAGGGGTGGGCTGCGTGAGATTCATCAGGTGAAGTCAATTATACTGGAGATGGTTAAACAGGACTCAAAGTAGGAGATTCAGGATAGGGGCTCTAGCAGGGTGGCACAAACCTTTCCCATCACGAATGCCACTTGCTGGGATTCCACTGGCCTGGAATTCATCAGTCAGTTCCACATTTCCCAGCTTCAGGACCAGGGCTGTCACCTCTAGCACTTGTCGAATTTCCTCCTCTGAGAACCCAATCACTGTCATTGCACTCTTGGGGAGAAAGCAGAATTCAAGCTGAACTAGTGGTATCAATCCAATCCCATGTTTTTCAAAGCCAGAACCTGGGCTCAAGGGACAGACTAAGAGTCTGAACCTGCCCCACATTGGTCACCCACCTGTACATCTTGGAAGTTGGAGGCATCATCCATGCCACCCACTGTGGACACTTCCTTATTCAGATAGGTATAGGCACTTGTATCCCGCTCGAGCTTCAGGGCCTCTGGGAGGGCCAGCATAGAGGAAGAGGGTTAGTACTAGGCTCTCTGTAGCCCTCTAGCCTTGACATCTTGTCATCTCACTGTCCTTGCCCTCATTGGATTCATTCCTTTATTCCTAAGGACCATTTTGGTGTTAGGCTCTTCCCTTTTCTCCTTTGTTTGAGGATTATTAATTCCTATATTGATAGATCTAGGTAGTATTTAAGGCTTGGGTATTCATACTTGTTGTTTTCCCAACTTTTATGAAAGAAAAGCTTCATTTGCCACTTCTCCCCACACTTGGGGTTTTAAACAATGAAAACAATCAAGCAAACCCTCCATCCTGTTCAGATCTCAGTGCCTTTGGGAAGACGAAGGTAAGGGAAGAAGACAATTACCTATCTTCTACTCTACCCCTGGAGCTCAAAACCTCACTCACCCTTGGCCTAGGTTGCTCATTCATTATATGTTCACCAAGCACCAACAAAGTGGCAGATAGTGTGTTCCCTGACTATGACACCTCTTCTAGAAGATTCATTCTGAGGCTGAGGAGTTGAGTTATATGGCTCTCTTATGTTCCCCTGCAGTGAATCTCTATCCTAGCCCACATCACATGGGCTGCATTTTGGTTTCTTTCTCTCTCTCCCACAAATGAGCAACCTGTGTATTTGGATTGTGTTTTTCATTTCCATATTCTATATGCCTAGCTGACAGGTAGGAACTTTTTTTCTTTTAACAAATGAATCAAGGAAATGTTAAAATCTGTATACCTAAATGTTCAAAGCTGTATACCTAAGATATTCTAATCAGGAAGCTTGAGAGGTGTCAATTATCTCTTTTGCAAATAAGCTGAGAATCAGGGAGTATGCCTTAAACTAGAGTTTAATGGCGGCTCCCTCTAGCACACAAATTTTGAAACAAGAGCCTGCTAAGGAAGGGCATCTGGAGGAAGAATGAGTCAGAAAACCTAGGGATAATGACACCAGGGAGACTCCATCTAGACTCAGCTTAAACTAACAGGTGAGGAAACAAGCTAGAAGACTCCAGTGCCTATGATTCAGACAATCCGAACATGGCTGAGACTATTAAGCCAATCAGAAGGATAAGACCTGTGGAGACTCTTGAACCATAGAGATCTCCAGGAGGGGAAATGTAGTCAGGCATAGGACCAGCAGAGAATAATAAGAAACCAAAGGGACAGATGTCTGGGGACCAGAAACTCATGGTTCTCCTAGCAAGAGAGGAAATTAGGAGGTAAATTCTAGCAGGGTCAAAGTCCCAAAAGAGCCCACAGTGATACCCATCCAGAGCCACCTCCATCCAGTCCGGCATCCAGGCTCTTCCCCAGGACAAGGCAAGGGACTCTACACCTTAATCCCCTAAAGCCATTCATACAGGTCTATTGACACCAGTCACAGTGTACTGCAATGTATCTGTTTACATGCGTGCTATAACTAGAAGACTAAGTTCTTTAAGGACAGGGCCCATGTCTTACTAAACTCTGTATCCCTAGAGGCTAACATATTCCTGATCATAGTAGGTGTTCAAGAGTTATCTGAAGAATGAACGAATGAATGAATGTATAAAACCACTTTAAACTATCTAAGAAGAGAAAATCAGTGACAGAGTCCTAGGTGAGGCTGATGTAGGCCCAGGACAGCTTCAACTAGAGTTCCTTGAAAGTTCTTGAACACTTACAACATCTTAGCTTCTTTCCAACTATAAATAAGCCCATGAAGTTGGAGGTAGGAAGGAAGGTAGGTGGGGGTGATTGTTCCATATTTCAGGCCAGCTTGGGGAAAGAGGAATCAGGCAGGACATAGGGATGAGAGTAGTGAAAAGGCAAAAAGCATATCCCTGGCAATCAATCCGCAGCAAAGGAAGAGAACAGTGGGGTCATGGGATTTGTTCCCAACAATGAGTGGAAAGGTTCCAGCTGGGGAATTCCGACAAGGAGAGGTCTGGGGGCTCAAGGGATGGGCACCACAGGGTTCACAGGGTCCTGGGGATCTGGCTTTGCCATGTGTCCGGGGAAGGCACCTACTCAACAGTTGTGCATCTGCTCCAGCCAGCAGCTGATAGAAAATGTGGAAGTTCCTTTCCCCTTTGAGCTGCTTCACCACTCGGGATTTCTCAAGCAGATCTGGCAGAAAATTAGGAAAAAAACTCCTGAGGGCCTAGGAAATACCTCGGCATCCATCTCATTCTGCCCTCAGCCCTGGTGCTCCTAATGGTTGGGAAGTTTCCAGAAGTCTAATGCTCTTCCTTCCTACAGAAGTAAATGAGCAGAAAGGGATGCTGCAGGGCAGGGACAGGAGAGTTGGTGAACAACATGGGGAAGACACATACAGTTTGTGATGACGCCGCCAAGAGGAGATCCTTTGAAGTCAAACTCAATATCCATGTATTTTCCCTTCAGAGAGAGACCAGAGAATGACTTTGCTTCTCTCCCTCTCACCACCCTGTCTTAATTCCCCACCTGCTCCTCCCAGGCTGGCCATATTCACTCACAAATCGAGAGGAGTTGTTGTTGCGAATGGTCTTGGCATTGCCAAATGCTGCAGGGATAAGAGAGGGCAAGTGAGGTGGCTGAGGGGAGAGAAAACTCCAGAGAAGGGAAGGAGAAATCCTCATGCCATTCTCAGTTTTCAGGCTAAACAGGAGAAAATGGTCTTGGAGCACTGGGGAAGTGGGTCTAGGTCTGAGGGATTCTGGGGCTGGGGACTGGGGGAATGGGGGGAATGAAGAGGGCAGAGACCAGAATGCTCACCCTCCAGCACTGGGTTTGACTGAAGTAGCTGTTCCTTCACAGAGTTCACTTGCTCCCCTTTCCCACAGACGGCAGCCACATAAGACATCACTAGCTTGCTAGCCTCTGTCCAGAAGAAACTCTTACTCAGGGGTCCACCCAAGACTAACCCATCCTCCCACCTTCCTCCTTAACTTCCCTCACCCTAGCACCTCACACCCCCTTGGAGTCAGAAAGAGTGGGAACAAAATCTGAGTTGGAAGGAACAGGGCTGGGTTTGGCTTGGAAAGAGGTAAGGAGGAGGTTCCAGAGGTGACTCCAAGGCTTCCTGGCCAGGTGCCTCACCAGTCTTCCCAGCTCCACTCTCGCCTGTGATGAGGATACACTGGTCTAGGTCCCGGTCCCTCAGTGATTGGTATGCCACATTTGCCAAAGCATAGCTGGTAGGGAGGAAGTGGGCTATGACTAATGGGAGGCCAACCCAAGACACCAACTTCACTCAGTCCCTAGCACTATGCTTATTCACCCTCCCCAAATGGGTCAGATCAGATAAGAAACAATAGGCCTAGGAAGGAGCCTCCAGAGGGCCAGGGGAGAAGGCGGTAGCTGGTGAATCCTCTTTAGGGGATTGCCACAAAGCTGGGAACTTGTCAGTCTTCCCTGGGTCCCTCTACTCACATATGGGGCTTTAACTCATAGAAGGTATAGTCCTGGTACTTGGCAATGAACTCCGGGCCATAGATGGGCAGCTGTTGGTAGGGGTTCACTGAGATCACCACGTTCCCAATGTAGGTCTGGAACCAGGAAGAAGGTGAAGGGAATGAGGTGGGTGGGTAAGGGATGGGAAACATGAACTCTCCAACACACCCTCAGCCAGGGCACCCACAGAAAACTAACATAAATCTCCTTGTTCTCATAACGAAGCTGAAGGTTCTTGAGCAGAGACTCCTCCTCCAGGGGTTCCAGGAGGACAAGGTCCTCCACGCCAATGGTACCTTCTAGGATAGGCATGTCCGGAGGAGCTGTGGATCCTAGGAATAAAAGGGCAATTTGTTGATGTCTACTTAGCTTAAGAGGCCACATGAAGGGAAGAGGGCAGAAGGACCTGGGAGCTTTCCTTTCCCCCTGTCCAGAAGAATCCCTATCTAAAAGGGCTTTTGGGCCAACCAGGAAGGCCAACATTCTCTGTGGGATGTAGGGGGAACCCTCTGCTCCTGAGGTGGAAAGGACAGAACAACCCGCCTCTGATCACCTGGGGAAGAAGAGCTGCCAGCGATGAGGGAGCAGAGTTGTGCTGGAAGGAGAGAGGGCTGAGGAGGAGAGGGTTAAGCCACAGCCAGGTAGGGAAAGCTCCCTCCCTCCTGCTCTGAGGCCCTAGCCAGCACCCCGACTCTGCTCAATCCCCTACTTCTCCAAGCCCCTATTCCAGTCAGCCAACCCCATATAAGTAATTCAGGAGCTCTTCCAGAGGTCTCTCCTCCCCTGCCATTGTTACAACCAGCTTCATTTTTATTTATTATTATATTTTTTTGTGGTACTAGGGATTGAATCTAGGGCCTCACACATGTTAGGCAAACAGTTTATCTCTGAACTACATTCCCAACCCCCTTTTTAAATTTTACTTTGACATAGGGTCTCAATGAATTTCCCAGGCTGGCTTCAAACTTGCAATGCTCCTGCCTCAGCTACCCCGAGTTGCTGGGATTACAGGCATGTGCCACTATGCCTCACTGAGCTTCAACTTTAAATGGCAAGTCAAGCAGGCAATGAATTAGAGAACAGAGGCAGGAGTACTCTGAAAAATATTGGAATTCTTACAGGTACAGTAGCACAGGCCTCTAATACCAGCAACTCAGGAGGCTACAGTAGGAGGATCTCAAATTCAAGGCCAGCCTCAGCAACTTAGCAAGACACTATCTCAAAAAATAAAAGCTCCTGGGTCAATCCCCAGTACCAAAATCAAACAAACTGGAATTCCCTATAAAAAATGAGAGTAGAGTTTGCTTCCCCAATTAATAAATAGCTGTCAGGCCTCTAGATGTCCTCTATTTTTCCATCTCCAGTTTTTACACCCATTCCTGTAAACTTCTGGCATGGACTTTGTCCAGAAGGACACACCCAGCTTTTCAGTAGCTGGTAGGTGGGCAAGGAGGTAAGCTACAGGGAGAGTGGGGGCTGGGCCCCCATGCAGTAGACACATGGCATGACAGGTATTCTCTCAGGAGGAAGCCCAGCCCTCTTCAGTCTTTCCTGTGGAACTGAGTAGGCGGGGTGGCCTTGTACAGGACAGCAGTGTTTGTACAATGGTCAATGCCACTCCCAAATAGGAATAAGAGAGACACATTCTCCCACTCTCCTGTATCTTAGAACCTGAATGGGGGAGGGGAGGAGAGGGAGAGAAATGAAAGGTGGGGCAAGAAGGGATGGGGCTTTCTTCTTTCCTCAACCTGCTTCCCCTAAGCTCCAGTAACTTCCTAGACACACCTAAGGAGGCAATAAGAATACTGATAAAAGCAGTCTCCAGAAATCATGCAGCATTTACCATGGGCCAGGCTGGGCTCTAAACACTATGCAAATACTAATTGATTTGGTGCTTAGAGTATCCTGATGATACTATGGTTATCTCAGATTTTCCAGATTAAAAAGAAAAAGGGGCTGGGCTACGGTGTAGATCAGTGGTAGAGAACTTGCCTACCACACACAAAGCCCTGGGTTCAATCCCCAGTACTGCAACAACAACAAAACAAAAACAAAAAACGCTGAATCTTTGAAGTAACATGGAAGGGTGAGAAGCAGAAGGTGGGTTAGAAAGAGGCATTTTCTTTGGGTTTGAATTTGAGAGGAGTGGGAATTTAATTAGTTGGAGATAGAAAAGGGAAAAGGAAGAAGGCCTCAAGTGGGGCACCCCAAGGTGTGAAAGAGGAGCAGTGACGAGTCAAGGCAGGACTTACCACACTGGTGTAATTCAGCGTCCCTTGGAGAATGGTGAATGAAACCCCAATTTGACAAGAAGCAGGCAGGAGTCCCAGGTGCCAAGGGTGGAGAGGTATCTCAATTAACAGGAGCTGTCCATGGTGTCAGAAAGCCAGGAAAGTGGTTGATCTTTTTCTAATGTCCACTCTTCTGACCTTCCTTTGTGCTGCTTCCTTTAGTCCAGGTTCCCTATGCCAGTCAAGCCAGGAGGGGCTGGGAGAGATGGCTGCTCAGCACAAAGTCCGAGGCTTTTCCTGCTTAGGGTGTGGCTCACTTAACCCTTGCAGGTCTGCCATGCTCAGTCTCACCTGGCTGGATTTCATTGAGAGTTCTTGCTCCATCCTCTGTCTCCAAAATTTGGAAGTGAAAGTAGGAAAAATGAAATTCATAGTCAAGGGAAAGGTTTTCCAAGGAGAAGTCAGGAATTGTGCCAAGGAGGAAGGCAGGCTGGAATATCTTCCTAGCAAAGAAAGTACTTCCCTCCAGCCTCCCTTTCCTATTTTATAGGGAGGGAGTCATAGGTTATTCATGATATTATTTGGGGAGTTAAGCAGACAAAATTCCCAAATCTTTCTCTAGTTTCCTCTGCCTGTGAATCAGAACTCGTCACAAAGAAAAGATTCAAATATTATAATTCACAGTAGTAATATCTCACATTTGTGTGGACATCACAGTTTCACTGAACTCCCGACTATCTCTTCTGCGTAGCCCCACCCTATGATAAGGCAATGCAGACTCTCCATTCAAAAGGCAAACACGGAGCTCAGAAATATTAGTCCACAGTTACACATGTCAGATCCAGGAACAGAATGCACCGTCCTAAATCTATCCCAAAGTGTAGTTCACATCTGATGTTTGTGATTTTTTTTTTATTTGTAGATGGACAGAATGCCTTTGTTTATTTTCATGTGGTGCTAAGGATCAAACCCAGTTCCTCATATATGCTAGGCAAGTGCTCTGCCACTGAGCTGCAGCCCCAGCCCATGATGTTTGTAATTTTAATCCTTCTTCAGATCTAGGAACTGAATAAGACTCTGAGATGGTGTTTCCTGCGCATTAGCCTAGCAGAAAGTAGCTCCCTCTGATAGATAAAAAGCCTATCAAACCCAGTTTCCCAAGCACCCTCTCATCTACCAGAAAATTCCTAAACAGCAGGCCTCTTCTGCTTGCCATCCTCTCTCCCAGGCATGCACAAAGAGCAAATTGGGTAATTACACACACTTAACTAAAGATAGAGACTTGATTCTCCAACTCCCAGCCATGGCTGCTTGGTTCAAGGTCCAAATTCTATTGCTCTCACAGACACACTCTGCAGAAGCCTGGGCCATCAGCAGTTCCATTATCAACCTGCCCTTACATAATTTATTGATCCACTGTATCTACTTGAAGTGGGGGAAAAGCAAGGAAAAAAGAAAGAGAAAGCTGAGTGGAAGTGAGTTAAAAACATTATCGCTGTTAAAGTGGAGCATTACCACAGGATCGGAGGCAGAAGTGACTAAAGATCCCATTTTTTAGTGGAGGAAACAAACCTAGAGTGAGAAAATTATTTTTCCAGAGCCACACCACTGCAAATCTGACCAAGTACTAAACCCAGATCTCATGTTCTCTTGGCCAGGAATCTACAGTCACTTGGGATGTAACTGTGTACTACCCATTCATTTATTTGAGTGTTTACTATGTGATCTTAGGAGAGAAGTGACTATAAAATGAAATGGCAACCTTGGGTTTTAAAACAATGGTATGAACACCACAGCCATAGCAACCAAGTATGCTAGTCTGCCTAGGAAACCTGATAGGTCCCACCCACCTGGAGGTATGAATTTGGGTATCAAAGTCCTGGGTAAAATGGAACATGTAGGTCACCCTAAATTAGCAAGGTACAAAGAAACACACCCAAGTCTGCAGGGATTTCAAGATCTATTCATCTATCAAAACACGTCCTAAGGTAGGAGGTACAGAGGGATATAGCATTGTAATCTCTTTCTAGACAAAACTGAAGCAAATGGAACTTATTAGCTTATTCTTCTACTGAGTCCTAAACCACCCTACTTTGCCCCATTAAAATGTCCAATCTGGAATAGCTCTTTGGTAGAGTACTCCCTTAGCATTTGGTAGGCCCTAGGTTCTCCTAGCACCAGGGGAAAAAAGGTCTGATCCATGTAATAGGCATGAGGAAACTTTTTGGAGTGGTGGAACATTCTATATCATGATTGTGGTAGTTGTTATACAACTGACCCTGTCAAAATTCAGCAAAACCATATCTGAAACAGATAAATTTTATTATATAATAAATTATACTTCAATAAAGCTGGCAAAAAATAAAAAATAAAAAGCAAACAAAGAAGAAACAATTCCAAACCCTATCTTGTGGATTTCTAATAAAGCTGGAAGGGCAGCAATCTGATTTAAACCAATTCACTCAATAATTCTGAGATATAAACTTTTTCAAAGATGTTATACAATAAAAATACCTTAAGTTTTAAGATATGATGGGCAAAATATTTGGTAGTAGTTATGCAATAAAAATACCTAAAGTTTTAAGATATGATTGGCAAAATATTTTGGTTCTCATAAGTTATCTGATGTCAATTAGTAATACTTGTTTTGTGTCAGGCATCAATCCAAGTACTTAACATCCTTGCTAGACAAAGTGAGGTCCACAGACCAGCAGCATCTAGACCACCCAGAACCTGATTAGAAATGCAGAATTTGGGGCACAGATAAACATAGTGAATTCAGACAAACATAGTGAATCAGAATTTGCATTTTAATAAGTTTCCCCAAATGATTCCTATGCATGTCAAAAGTTTAAGGGCTGCTTTATGCATCCTGGTCTTTTTCTATCTTCACTAAAGCTCTGTGATGTAGCCATCTAGAAATTATGCTTCAAATTTTTATTAACTAAACCATTAATGATCGCTTATGTCTCTTAGTTACCTAGTTAGTATGGAAGGGAAAGGAGAAAGGGTGTCATCAGTGTGCATTCATCTACATAAATTTAGTCTGTATCCTATTTTCTTATTTTGCCAATTTTCTCTTTTAAAAAATATGGACAATGGATTTCCATGTAGTCTAAGGAAAAAGAGAGAAGATAAGTACAGAATTAATACAAATGCCATAAAGAATTCTCAGAATGAAGAAAATAGATAATACCAAAAAGAAAACGGAAGACCCCAGACTCCTACTACAGAAGGGGGCCTAGACATAATTGAAGTTTTTATTCCATGGCCCCTATTACAACAGCGCTGCGTCTTCTTTCACCCTTCACACATCTCTTGGCAGGCATCCCATAGCTGGATCCACTGAACCCACAGGTCTCCCCAACAATCCTAGTGGAAAAACATGAGATACTTTATACTATAAATAAAGAACTAAAGCACAGAGTAGTTCTCTGGACAAGGAGTAACCTTTACTTTGTTTTTTTAAGAGACTGCACAGTAGTACAACCTGCTACTTACACAAGAATGTTCTTTGTAACTCAGTGGTAGAGCGCTTGCTTGCCTACCATGTGCAAGGCACTGGGTTCAATTCTCAGCACCGCATATAAATAAATAGAGGTCCATTGACAACTAAAATGAAAAAAAAAATGTCCCTTAGAGATCTGTCACCTGGGAAGGGTGACAATGATGGAAGCAGAAAGACTCAGGATGGGGGAGGATGGTTAAAAAGCAAAGGGAAACTAATGGTATGAACACTGAGGAGTAAATTGCTGATTACGCAGACACATCAAATCCAAACAAGAAGACTGTAAGTTCATTAAGAGAGACCACTATATAGTCTATAAAACTTTATTAAAATTGGGATTACTTACAAACCATATAATACAAATGAAAAAATACATAAGACATCATTATTTTTTCTTACAGAAAAGTGGGCAAAATGAGACCCATGGCAAAGAGCCATCCCTGATTTTTTTTCTTCCAAACATTCATTAACATTTATTTTAAATATAAATGACAAATCTTTTCTCTAAGTAATACTAAGGCATTACCTGTAGGCTAAAACTCACATAGTGATTTCTTAGCCCTGTTATCTCAACACTAATTCCATAAATATGGGAAACTGGCAACTGCACACTGTTAGCAGTTTCTAAAATTCACATTATGAGCTATTCGTTAACATGAGAATGCTGCTCATGCTATAGGAAAGTACAAAAAAGGTGATTTCAACATTTTCAAGTCATCATCAAGAATGTGAAAGAGGAAGATGATATACATGGGCATGGGAAAAGGGACACCAAAGCTACACATTTAGGAAGTCTGTGTGACCACTCCCATTCCTGCTAAAGATGCAGGTCAATATTGGCATGAATCTGTTTTTTTTTTTTTTCTTTCCTTCTTTTTTATTCCCAGCAAGCTCTGGCTTTTGCAAGGTAAGGCACCAAACACCCTTTTACAGGTAGTAACTGTCTAGAATCCAACTCAATAGCAACCTGAATCCATATATCACTAACATACCATTGGGTTGCCATAATTGCATAGGTTCCTCTAAAGAGGAGAAAATAATAATAGTTTCTGCTACATAGAAAGAGAAATAACAATTTTGGGTGCATCTGTCTAATGCAATGGTTATTTACTTGGTTTCAGTTCCTATATAATGTTAGGGCACAATAAGTCTGTTCCACTGTCCTTTCCTTGGTTCATATAAAATTCTTAGCATTTCAATATAAGTTATTATCTAACATGTCAGACCTGAGTCCAAAGGAATACTAGGACATTTAATTTCCTTCCCTCCTACTTCAACTTTAACCACCAATTCAAAAAAAAAAAAAAAAGAGTTATGAGTACATAGTTAGGAATCATTTTTATGCAGGCATCCATCTGAGCCCATCCTTGTGTGTGTGTGTGTGTGTGTGTGTGTGTGTGTGTGTGTAACAATAAAAAGATTTGAGGGCCAATTATATAATCCATTCCTAAGCCTCTTATTTTTGGATATCAGGACCTGGGGGGACTATCTGGTCTATCTGGATCCTTTAATTCATCAAACCTCTATCAGATATACCCAGTGGAGACCGAGTTAAAGGAAACTTAGTGGACAAAGAGAGGGCTGGCCCCTAGAATGGGATGTACTCTCACAGAATGGTACATGTGGGATCCAAAAAGCTATCATTAGCAGAATTCCCTTTGCAAAAAACTTAAAAATCACAAATTTGAGGGGAGAAACAAAGTACTTTGGTGTGATGAAGACCGATAGGAATTTCTTATTAGAAGGTCCCGGAATGGGTAAGTTTTTTTTGATTTTGGTAATGTGTTCTGTTGCTCTCACAAAAACAATGAGTGAGGAAGTGAAAGGAAAACATTTTAGGCTAGTTGCCTCTCTGTGTTCCCAGTAATGGGAGTCATGCTCTACACAATTTTGTCAGACCGATTAGAGGCAATAGATTTCCAATGCTGATGAGACCCTGAGCCCCAGAGCCAATTTACAGCTTGATATTTGGCAAGCAAGACGCTGACGTGGCAGCAGACATGGCTCCAATGTCCATCTTACCCCACAGTTATCCCTTCAATCCTTCTTGATGAGATTGGTCTGAGAGATGAGACTGTGCTGAAATTGCAAGAGCTATATAACTGCCAGAGAAAATTAAATAGGGGCTTCAAGTAGTGACTGAGCCAGCAGACTAAGTGGCCATGAGGGAAACAAGAACAGTTCCTAAAGAAGGTTTACAGAGTCAAGCAATCTCCAGGCAGGGCTCTGAAGTATAGCCACACAAGCAGGCAGGGCAAGGACATGCTCCACACCAAAAAAGCACCATCCTTCACTGTCTGAGAGCAATTCTCATGCTGCAGGGCAACTATCATTTCCTGCAACTCAGTTCTCAACTACCAGACAGGGAGAAATAAAATAGTTTGATTTTATTCATCCCAAATTCAAGCACAGTGAAAAATTGGTCTTGGTATAGAAACTATAGTTTACGAGGAGTTTACTATACAGAAAAGGGAGAGCATTTCCTAACTTCACAATGCCTTTCTCATGAAAATAAAGACATGAGTCAGAAAAAGTCACCTTAGAGGAAAGCTACCACCTCCTTAGGAGTTGTTTTGGGGAAGGCACCAAAATCCCCATAGAGTCCTGAGACCATCCATACAGTTGGAATTACTTCTTCAAATCAACTTATGTTCACATAGGCTAGATCTCAAATTCTATAAATAAGGTAAAAGAACAATTCAGAGGGTGTGTGTGTGTGTGTGTGTGTGTATGTGTGTGTGTGTGTTTAATGCTGGGGATTGAACCCAGGGCTTCATACATGCTAGGCAATTACTCTACCATTGAGGTACATGTCCAGCCCCTTGGAGGTTTTAGTAATACTTTAGAGGAATAAAATTTAACCATGTACACAATTTACAAAGGCATAAAAGTTTCCCAATATAAAGTTCCTTGTACTCTGTGACTTTAAGACATCTGCCCAAATATTGCTCATTTTTCACTTTCTATTATTTGTCTCTTTCTGCCAACTGAGGTAGTTGTCACTTTAGGATAGTTTAAGGCTCCAGGGAACCCTGATGGAAATAATCGACTGGCCACCTGGAGGGGAGACTCAGAGCTGATATTTTAGAAGTTAGCAATGGAGCCTGGGGCCTTTCAAAACTACATGCTAATAGCTGGTCTGAAAAAGTTGTAAAAGCTTTTTAAAAAAACATCTTTCTTTTCCAAGATCAAGATAAGTCAGGAAATCCAATATTGTGTACCTTCCATGAGTTTCTATCTTCCTGGGTAAAGGAATTACAGCTTTTTCCAGGGTTCAAGAATGAGGATAACAAAGAACCAAGCAAATGACAGATACTTGGGAATTTGCTCCTTCATAAATGACATTGCTGGCCTAAGGGTACTTTCCAATGGCAAAAGAATCTGAAAGTAATGCCACTATAACAAAAGGCAGCATGAACCTCTGATGAGAAATGAAATTACAAATACGTACGGTATTCTTAGGAAAATGTGTCTTCTCCTGATGGCTAAATAGGCATCAGAGGCATAAAGATAACCTGGAGACCTATTTCCTGGCAAGGCATCAAGAAACTTCACAAATGGTTTTAGGGCTTACAAATTAGCCTGAATCAACAAATTAGCCAGAATGGGAGAGTGCAAGGAGTAAAGAAAGACTGAAAGGAATAGATAAAATGGGCATACAAAGGAAGAAAAAGGGAAAGGAGATAACTTCTTGGTTCCATAGCAACTCAATGTATGTAACACATGAGAGAAAAAAAATGGGGTAAACATCATCATTTCTCCTGGCCAGCAGGAATAATGCTATAAACCAAGGGGAAGATAAGGAAGAAATGAGACAAACTCTCAACTGTATGAAATAGACCCTTCCTCAAAGGGAAAAAGAGTGCAAGGAGGAATAGGAAGAGAAAAAGGCAAATATATTTTTTAAATGGAATTAAATGTTGAATAAAATAAAAAGTTCAAGAGCTCTTCACTATAGAAGAACCTATAGGCATGTTACTAAAAGCAAGCAGGACTCAGAATATCATGTGTAAGAACTAATTCAAAGCTCAACACAACAGCTCCTAGGGCTTTAATGAATAATCCATAAAAATATCTAGGGGCCAACTGGGCTTATCACTCTGGAGCATTTGCTGGTTCAGGAACATGAGTTCGATATATTTTAAAAAACACATTTGTTTAAAAGACAAGACAGGTGCTGTGACTATAGCTCAGTAGCAGAGTACTTGCCTAGCATGTGTGAGGCACTGGGTTCAATCCTTAGCACCACATAAAAATAAAATAAAATAAAGGCATGCTGCCCATCTACAACTACAAAAAAAAAAAAAAAAAAAAAACAAGACAGACAAAAATCCATTTTCCATGGGCTGGGGATGTGGCTCAAGCGGTAGCGCGCTCGCCTGGCATGCGTGCAGCCTGGGTTCGATCCTCAGCACCACATACCAACAAAGATGTTGTGTCCGCCAAGAACTAAAAAATAAATATTAAAAATTCTCTCTCTCTCTCTCTCTCTCTCTCCCCCCCTCACTCTCTCTTTAAAAAAAAAATCCATTTTCCTCTCAAAACAGTTAAATCAAGGATTATTCTAAAGTCACTGTAATAAAAGCAGAAAGCGAAGGATGTTCAGACTTATGGATTTCTCTCTGGAAGATGCAGCCTCTAGTCTGAAAGCCTTACTTACAATTCTCATTTTAGAGGACCAGCCAGTGACAGAAATGTCATGATCAAATCAACTTTCAAAGGGGAGAAAGGGGAGCTAGAATGCCATGCTGGCTGTGACCTTCCAGTTTTTTTAGAAACAGAAAAGTGGGCTAATAACTTAACAGGTGGAAAGCACACTACCATAGCATTCACTTTGTCCACTCTCCCTCCTCAGGGATCCCACAGAGACTACCACAATCATTCCCAGAGAGATCTACTCAGGCCTCTCATTTAATTTCTGCACTATCCTTCAACCTGCTATAAAGGCCTGTAAGAAATGCACAGTGCTTGCAACACAACCACTGAGGCACCAAATCAGTCTACATGAAAATAAATAACTACCACACTTAAGTCAGGAAATTGTTCTGTGTGGCAATGAGGTGCTGAGAACCTGAGTCCTCCTCCTCCTCCTCAGAAGTTGCTTCCTCATCCTGGGCAATAATGCTCCCTAATCCATATTCCTGTTCATGGACAGAAACTTCATTTGGTGTGAGGTGGAACGAACCTTCTACAAAGTCAGCAAATCTGGAAAAGAGAAGGTAATATTCATTAGGAATCTGCCTTCTGTCCTTTTAAAAATATATATATTTTTTTATTTATGTGTTTTAGTTGTAAATGGACACAATACTTTATTTTACTTATTTATTTTTATGTGGTGCTGAGGATCGGACCAAGTGCCTCACAACATGCTAGGCAAGTGCTCTACCACTGAGCCACAACTGCAGCCCAGCCTTCTGTCCTTTCTAGTTGTCCTTCAATAAGAACAAATCACAACACCTGTTATGTTCACAACTCAAATAATAACGAGTCTAGTCAATATCCCTGTCTTTACTCTGACAGATAAATGGAGTAAAGTAAGAAATAGAGAGAAAGGAAGGCTGGGATCATAGGCCAACCTTCCCTGCAACCCTATTCTGCTTAATAAGCACTAGCCTGTCCTTTTTAGTCACGGAAGTGCTAAGGTTCCTTGAGTCACTATATTCCTGATAAGAGATGATTAGGGGCATTACACAGTTATTTTTGTTTATGGCCCTATAAACTTCATGCTGTCAGGATTCCAAATTGAAGCTTCGCATACTCATTGGTATAACTACTCCCAAACAAAAAGGAAAAGGAAAAAGAACAAGAAAAAAGAAAAACCAACTCAGGGAACAATGTAAAGCTTTCATAGTACAGACATAATATGGAATCATCCCACCTCAGTGTTATAAATAAAAGGTAAGGCAGGTAGTTCCTTGGGGAAAGTGGGGAAAGAGGAAACAGGTTACTGATATAGGTATCTTTCTCTTGACTACCCTTAGATGAACAATAAACAAAGGCCACAAATACAACATGACTATCTAGGAGTATGATCTCTGTTAGAATTCAAGGTCACAATTACCCTGATAGATACTTAGCTTATCTGGCTAAGAGTTTACCTTTTTGGAGACTGGATTCGAGAAATAGTCTTCCAAGCAGAACAGTCTGGACTGTTACAAAATTCTCGGAGCTCCTCTAAAGCCCTTCGGGTCTCTACCTCTCCTTGTATCCGATATTCTTCTTCTGTCAGGAGACGAGGGGGGACAGGCTTTTCTGTTGCCTTACACATCTTTCTGTGCTCACCAAAATAATATCATGAATCATTAATCAGTAACCTATATTCATCCTTACTTCTAGAGCCCTTCAGCAGACCAAGCATACAGCAGACAATCTGAACATTTTAATAAGAGTTATCACTCCCACTTTTTTTCATAGACATCCTTAGTTATGATGGATCCTGACATATTAAATTACAAATGAAAAGTCAGAATAGTCATTATTATTCACTAATGTGAATAAATTCATTTATCTTCCAATAAATAATAAACAAAGTATTTATTTCCTGATAAATAGAAAAACAGCAAGAAAACAATGTTATAATATTGTGGTCTGTTAACTTCATTCCTCAAACTGAAGGTATCACTCTATCTGAAATAGAACAACCACTCAGAATCCATGACCATTTCATATTCACTATGCAAAGTGATAACATGCTATGAATTACATCTTAAAATAAGATTAGGACTTCTAGAGCAATTTGATCCCCAGTGTGAAATAACCTGAAATAAGGTAACCTGAGGTCTGTGGTATAAAAGTGATATAATTTGCACCACCTAGTGGTAACAGGGACACATAACAATTTACTGGATGCTTTTATATAAATGATTAGAATAAAAATTTTTAAAGCCTAACAGAGTCTAAAAACATAGTCTCAGGAAGAAACAATGTCAGAGAATAACACAGTGACTTCTCATTAACAAAGAGGCTCTCACAGGGCAACGCCTCTGGATCCTTTTGCTACAAACTGTATCCCATACTGCACTGTGTCAATACAAAGTTATACTGCCTTCCAGTCACCTGTAGGTGATGTACAGCCACTGAATAGGGTACTCCAGGTTCTTAGTACACAGTGCAATGATGATAATGGCAAGGGCAATGTGAGGTATCTGGATGCCGGAATACATGAAACCCAGGCCCATCAGTTGCAAGGTCCAGGTCAGCAGGTTGATACTTCGTTCATTCTCCAAGGGCCCATACTTGTAACATACTGCAAAACTCATGAATCCAACTGTGAGGATGTAGCCTATGAGAAAAGTTATCAGAAGAAATTCTTTTTCATCTATACCTGATAAAGATAATATATACAGGAGCAGTACTAAATTCACAATATAGCATCTACAGAAGCAGGAAACTGGATGTGATCTTTACTCAATTTTTCATTTTTCACTATTAGAAAATATAAATATACACTCACCCACACATATAAACACACACTTATATCTTTAATTTTCTATCCTTTTTCTGTTGTACTATTTGGTTCAAATGAACAATAAAGCTACATGTTGAAAAATTCTGAGTTTACTTTTAAAAACCTGAAATATAAAAATATAGATTAATAACCACATAATTTCTCAAATGATAGACTGAGGGTTTCTATCAGCATAACCAAAAAATTCTCATTTTATGGACAAGATTCACTGCAGTCTTCTTTTGAGGAAAATGGGGGTACCAAGGATTGAGTCCAGGGGCACTCTTATCACTGAACTACATCTCTAGCCCTTTTATTTTTTACTTTGAGACACGGTCTCACTAACTTCCTCAGGCTGGACTTGAACTTGCAATCCTTTTGCCTTAGCTTCCTGAGTCACTGGGATTATTAGGCATAGGCCACCATGACCAGCAGCCCCTGTAGTCTTTTACTTCTTAAACCCTTTAAGTCCCATTGTTCCAAATGAGAGACACCTAAGAAACTTAAATTGGCCGGGTGGCATGGTGGCACATGCCTATAATCCCAGCGGCTCAGGAGGCTGAGACAGGAGGATCACAAGCCAGCCTCAGCAACGACAAGGTGCTAAGCAACTGAATGAGACCCTGTAAATAAATAAAATACAAAATAGGGCTGGGGATGTGGCTCAGTGGTTGAGTGCTCCTGAGTTCAATCCCCAGTACCCATTAAAAAAAAAAAATCCTTAAAATGTGCAAGAAATATACCATTTATGGTAACTTTTGAAATGAATATTAAGTTTTTACAGTTCTATTCTTTTGAGAAAATAGGTGAATAATTAGAGTATTCCAAAAGATATTTCATATATATAAAATATATGCAAAAAATATATGAGCTCTAGATTATTTTACCATATTTTTGTCAATTTCATTGAAATATACAGAGTTGAAAACTTGGAACTTAATGAGTTAGGTCTTCATGTACTTAAAATATAATTATATTAACAAAGTCAATTTTATCACTTGTCAGAAAGATACTTTTTGTGCAAAGAGAAGTGCATTTAAATACCAACAAATTAAAATCTTCTCCATAATACCTGTATTTTAATTTAAAATAAGGTAGTAATGGTGGAGATGTTTAAAATAAATGGAAAACTATGATTTTTCAAATTAATCAAATGACATAACTATTAACTCTTTGTAAGCAGGCAACATCTTTTAATGATCAAATTAACTAAAATAGCCTACAAACATGCAAAAAGAGAAGCAAAACCGACAACACTTACTTAAAAGATACTGCCAGTAACACCTCCAGATCTCTTGTAAATTCTTAAAAACTAGCTGAATGAGGTACAGAGAAAAGGACCAGCCTCCCACCAGGATGACGTAAATGGGACTTTTCTAAGAGAGTAAAAGTGAAAGCAAAAGTTACAACAGACTTTCCATACATAAAAGAAGCAAAATGGAATTAGGATTTTTTTCTTAAAATTCAACCTACTCAAAATGCACAAAAAACACATCTCTTAAAAAGATGTCCTTTATATCTAAAAGGTACAGTCTGCAAGGAACACTAGGAAAATGAGATACTAAATAACTTAAAAGCCTGGCTATGCAATTAGAAAACAGAAAAGTGACTTTACACTCCCACTGAGCACAGGATTTTAAATAAAGAGAGTTTTGTATATAATCAGGCTTCAAGTTTCATCAAGGAAAGTACCTTTCAGAATCAAGGAAAGAGTAGGGCATTCACTCTGTCATCAATGCAAATTTTCAATGTTCTAAGATTACCTAAGAAAACAGGCCTTCAGCTATTCTGAGTTCATACTAACTGCGTATGAAGATTCTGCTACTTACCCTGGGCATGAATTTGGATAGTATAAAAATGATAATTAGTAGAGAAGCCACAATTCCCACACTCATCCCCGTGGAATAGTAGAAAACTTGACTCCTGTAGAGAAAAAATTTATTTCATGACTGTTGGTATATACTCTGTACACAGCATTATTGAAGCCAGGGCAACTAACCAGCCAAAGGATTTTTTTTTTTTAAAAAAGATATGAGATTAGAGTAGGTATTTACCAAAAACTTGAGGTCAGAGAATTATAAAGACTGATACAATATAGTTGCTGGGAGATTATGAAGATTATTATCAATGAGGTCCTCTCAAATATATCCCCACAATAATAACACTGCTTGATCTTCCACTCACATCCCCAATCTCTCTCCTAACCCAATTCTTTTTTTTAATATTTATTTTTAGTTGTAGTTGAACACAATACCTTTGTTTTATTTATTTATATGTGGTGCTGAAGATTGAACCCAAGGCCTCGCAGGTGCTAAGCAAGTGCTCTACTGCTGAGCCACAACCCCAGCCCCCAACCCAATTCTTATTAAGAATCTCTCTTCTGAGGAACAACTCAGCTTCTCTGGGGAGAAGGAAGGAACAAGAATACTGCCCAAGTAGACAGTAAAAACTAAAACCAAACTGACTATCCAGAAAGATAAATTAACCTTTCATGGGTCCTAGAACAGAAAGGTCCTACTTCCATTCCAGGTTCTTTCTTCAATTATTTCCTGCTCTCTGTGAGTTTCTCTTAGGATCCCCCAAAGTAAGGAAAAATTTCCACCAACTCCACTTCATTCCAACTTCAAATTTTAATTTTTAATCTTTCATTCACTATTCCACAAATATTTTTTACTTCATATATACATAATGATGATTCTACCTTTATCCAATGTTTTCTTAGTTATCCATATTTTCTTTGCATCTGTACATAACAGTTTCACCTCTCTCAGTAGGTAAAAAAGAAAAGCAATGTACAGCAGCTTATGTTTGTCTCCTTACATGTGAACAGTATGAAACTCATCAACATATGACCCTGTAAATATGAGACCTTCAAGTATTAACTCTAACAGTAAAAAGGATAATGACGGTCACCTTTATAGTAACTGTCTAACTCCCATTAGCCCTCCATGGGTCTACTCAATGGGAGAATTTCATTATTAACATTGCTATTCAAATCAGAAAACAACAAAAATCACAACACATGTTGTTTTAAAAATATACAAGCAGGCAAAATCTAAGACATATAGGCCTGAAGGGGGGATGGCAGTACTTATGGCTTTTATGATAAAATTCAGACCTTTTCAAGCTGTACATTAGCCTTCAAACCTACCTGCTCAATAAGTCTCCACAAAAAAACAACATAAGTCCAAGGAGGAAAATGAGGAAGAGTTTGGGGTCAAATCCTGAAATAAATAAAGATTTTTTTTCTTAAAAGGGGAGCCAAACAGTTTAAGGCATTATAAAATAAAAGGCAGTTTTAACATTATTGATCAGCTACAATAAAATAAATACAAATAGCCCACCTAAACAGCATTGTAAATTCCACACAAAGCCTGGGCACTCTTTCAAAGAGAGAATATAATTAGGTTTCTGCTTAATCTACTTTTCTGAAGATCTTACTTATATTTAAGTATATACCTACTTAAAGCTACCTGGACTAAGGCTCAAAGAAGCTAAGCTTCACTTTGGACCAAATTAGACACAGTGACATAGCACTTCAAGCAATTGCCCACAAGAGGTCTCTACCACTCTTTATACCCTTAAATTACAGCACAGAATTTAGTAAATTTGCCTAGAACTCTGGGTCTGAGCCTCCTGTTTCTTTCTGACTGCTTGTCTTGCCCAATCTCCTTCTTTTCTTTGCTACATAGCACTGTGCTGGAAAAAGCTACCTGTCAAATACATCTTGCCCAAGACCAGAGAGCCCAAGCAAAGACCCCTTAATAGCATACCAGAGACTCCTACAGCTTTTACATTCAAGAGCTCTGAATCTACGGGAGGCCCACAAACAGAGCCAGAGGGCTTAGTAAATATAGAAGGGTACACCAAAAAACAGCTATACCACCATGGAACTCTAGGACTTTGGAAGGGCATAATCTATTTTTGTAGCAAAAACCTAGAAACATGTCTACTATTCACAATATGCCAGGATCCCAGGTAATAACCAGGGAAAACCCAAGTTGGAGAGAACTCAACAAAATCCATCTCCTCTAAAATTTTCTCAGATATCTTCAGAGAAGGAAAAACATTCCCCAGCTCCACTGAATAAGTCTTAAACTGCAATGGTCTTTACTTACAGTTCCACTCTTTTTATTTGTGAATTACTAATAATCAATTTTATCTTTCTTTGGTTTTTATTATTTAACCACTAGAGTCTTCAAATACAGGACAGCTACCTTTGTCTAGAAGTATCTATAAGGCATAAACATAACTGACTCACTATAAGAATACTATGCATATCAGCTCAGGGCCATTGGCAGTATTAGAAATGCAAGACTTCACAATTTTAGGAAGGAGGTACTCAGAATGGCCTGAGGTAGTGTCTCGATTCTAGGTCTAAAGAGTCTTATGTGGGTGGAGTCTTTGTGAACTGTTTGGAGCTATGGTACACTCAGGGCTATAATCAGAACCAAAAGGGAGCCATCTTGGGTGGACTTGTCTGTCTCACTAATTATACCCTCCAGAACTCACTCCCTTCTCAATCTAGAATCCATCAGAAAAACAGGGGTGAGACTTACTCCGGGTCACAATGACACTGTACTTGGCGTCCTCTATAATTTCAACTTTAAGGCAGGTTTTTGTGCTGTATAGACCCACGTTAATATAGGTGTCATTCAATTTCTCTTTTAAAAAAGAGGAAAAAAAGTTCCAGATACTGAACTGCTCGAGCTCCTTCAATTTCTCCTCATTGTCTACCTGGGTGACTCGGACCAATGTGGAACTATTTACCCGGATCTGTAACACAAGTAAATCAGGATGAGAAAGAAGGAAGTAGGTTTTTAAAATTTTCACAAATAAAATTTTTTAAAACCCTCAGTTTTCTACAAGGCTTATCAGAAATATAGAGATACAGCAGCTAAAACATAGTTGGGCAAATAACACTGCACATGGCACAGAAAGGAAGCTGTTAGAATGTCTTCTTGTTAACATGATCTGAATCTACTATTAGGCCAGAACATAGTGGGGTGAAAGACTCTCAAGCTGAGTTATCAATACAGCTATTTATAAGAGATCATACAAAGAAAGGATCTAGATTATTAAGAAAATTACCAGTCATAAACAGCCCCAGAAAACTAAAAATGTTTCCCATAATGACAGGCTGAGAAGTTCAACCTATTGTTGCAAATCAGTGTAAATGCTGATTATAATGTACCCCAGATGGAGTATGATTTTTATACGAGACAACAAAAAAAGAGAATTAAAAAAAGAAAACAAAAACCACAAGCCCGCTCATAGGTTTTTGAGGTGAACAACAAATACCCTTATCAGTAACTATACTTATAGTAGCAGCAACATTTTCAAAAGGACTCATTTTGTCCAATCACTATTACAGCCAGACACTCTTGCTTGCCAGGTGACTTAACAGGGTTATGAAATAAATAAGACCAAAGTCATTTTACCAAGGGGAAACTTCAGCTCAGGTGGTTTATAAAACATCTTTTGTAGAATCAAAATAGAACAGGGGCAGCAAGGCAAGAGTTTACGTCCTGACAGGCATGCCAGTTTCCAGCCCAAAGAAGGTATAAGGGCTTTAAAAAGAGAGAGGTGTGTTTATGTGCATACTGCCAAAAGGAAGAAAGGGGAGGAAGCTTCTTTGGGAAAAGAAGAAAGGAAGTTTACCTCAAAGTCATAGTACTGTAAGCTTCTTAAGGGAGCTGAGATGCCCCTTCGAGGGGCTTCCAAATTATTACCTGTATCCGTGTCCATATATCATGCCACTTTGGGACAAGCACATTTTTATAACAGAACTGTTGGCTGGTACTCATACTATAAACTCGGGATTCCTGAAGCATGATCACATTTACATCAATTCCAGCTTTATGCAAAGAAAGGAAACAAAAATTAAGTATAACAGAACAACCTAATAACTGTAACTCATTTCATAAGAAGAACTAAACTAACCACTTTCTTAAACTTGGAGCTGAAATATCAGCCAGACCAAGAAACAAAACTAAAATGAAAGAATAAGGCAGAATCTTATTTCTGTTCCATTTAATTGTGTGCAGGACTGCGTGCACTCAGGATTAAACCCAGGGCCTCAAGCATGCTAAGAACACAATCTACCACTCAACCCCAAAATTTTATTATTTAAATATTACAAATAGTCATTAACTCAGAATAAGTATTAACTACTATTAAGTGTTTATTAACATAGAGTGCTGTTTCATTTAACCCTCTTAACAGTGCTATGGGAGATATTTCCATAATGCCTAGTTTACAAATGAGGAAACTAATATTGAAGAAAGGTTAAGTAATTTGTCCAAAGTTAGACAGCTAGTAAACAGCCTAATGGTGAGAGTCACAACCAGGTCTGACTACAGCTTTAACCATGTTATCCTGCTTTTCCTGTAATGGGATAACTAAAGTAAGCTAAAGTAACCCATATATTGATTTTTCTAGATACCCTGAATAGGACAAACTAACAGAAGTTTTTGTTTGTTTGTTTGGTTTTGTTTTTAATAAGTCTTTAAGAAGAAACTAAAAGATTGCAAAGTTGCTGTTTATTCCAGCTGTTTCAAGTTTTAAGAGCAGCCAATATGCAGTCTGATTTATCAAAATGGAAGATTCTCCCCTCAGTTTGTATTCATCCTTAGCTAATTCAAGGTTTAAGAGTGACCATTCAGCTAGGTGTGGTGGCACATCTGTAATTCCAGCTACTTGGGAGGCTGAAGCAGGAGGATGGCAAGTTCTAGGCCAACCTGGGCAATTTAGTGAAACCTTGCCTCAAAAATAGAATTTTTAAAAAAGGGTTGGGGACGTAGTTCAGTAGTAGAGAGCTTGCCTAGCATGTGCAAGGCCCTGGGCTTAATCCCCACTACAGGAGTCAGAGAGGGAAGTGACCAGTTTCCTATACTTTCCCATCCAATTTTGTTCACATTCCTGTTTTAAACACATGCATTTATTTATTTTTTTTTTTTCCCCAGTGCTGGAGATTGAATCTAGAGCCTCACACCTAGAGTAAAGTCCTCTCCCACTGAGCTGCATCTCCACCCTGTAATTTCTTTCTAAAGTTCTATGTTTTGCATACCAATTTATCAAATTCTATCAACTGGAAATTTAGTTATCACTTTGGTTCTTGATATAGTATAAAGGTGGGGAAATTCAAATAAGCTAGAAAATAAATAAATAAAAAATACAAAAATCTTGATCAAATCTTAGAAAGACAAAATTACACACACACAAAAAGCACTGATGCCTACCACTGAGTCCAAATGGTTTTGGGGTGAAGCTAAGACCAATTTTGATTTCACATTTAGTCTTTTAGCAAAAAAAACTACAAAACTCAGAAGAAAACATAGGTGTACATCTTTATGACCTCAGATTAGGTAATGGTTTCTTAGTTATAACTCTTTAGTATAAGCAACTAAAAAAAAACTAGGTAAACTGACTTCACCCAGCACCAAAAAAAGAAAACCAACAACAACAAAATATTGCTCCAAAGGACACTATCAAGAAAGCAAAAAGACTAACCCACAAAATGGAAGAAAATATTTGCAATCGTGTATGGTTTAGTATCCAGAATACAAAAATAACTATTACAACTCAACAACAACCTAACTTTTTAAATAAGCAAAGGATGTGTATACATTTTTCCAAAGAAAATACACAAATGTCCAATAAACACATGAAAAGAGATTCAACATCATTAGTCATTAGGGAAATGCAAATCAAAACCATGATGAAATACTATTTCACACCCATTAGAATAGTTATATTAAAAAAGAGATCAATAACAAGTATTAGTTGATGATATGGAAAAATTAGAACCTCCATATATTGCTAATGGTAATGGAGAAGTTTGGTAGTTGGTAATTGAAAAAGTTTGGTAGTTCCTCAAAAAGTTATCATATAATTCCACTGCTAAGTATATACTCAAGAGAACTGAAGAAATGTGTTCACATGAAAACATATGAATGAATTTTCACAGCACCATTATCCAAAACAACCAAAAAGGAGAAACAACCCAAATGTCCACCAACGGAAAGAACAGATAAGCAAAATGTAGTATATCCATACAATGGATATTATTTAGCCATAAAAAGAAATGAAGTACTGATATATGCTACCAGACAGATGAATTTGTTGGGCTTGGTAGCATATGCCTACAATCCCAGTGACTTGGGAGGCTGAAACAGGAGGCTCATATATTCAAGGCCAGCCTCAGCAACTTAGTGAGACCCTCAGCAACTTAACAAGACTCTGTCTCAAAAAAAAAAAAAAATTAAAAAGGACTGTGGATGGAGCTCAGCACTTCTGGGTTCAATTCCCAGTACCAAAAAGAAAAGATAGATGATTATGGAAAACATTACACTGCATAAAAGGAATCAGACAGATGGGTGCACACACATACACACACACACACACACACACACACACACACACACACACACACAGCAACAGAAAGCCACATATTGAACAATTCTGTTGATACAAAATGTCTAAAAGAAGCAAATCCACAGTGACAGGAAATAGATTAGTAGTTGCCCTGGGCTAGAAGGAGAGGGGAATGGGTAGTATATAGAGTTCCATTTTGGAGTGACTAAAATTTTATGTAATTAGACAGTGGTGATGTTGGCAAAACCTAGTGAAACATTAAAAACCACTGAAGAGAGAATCTTATGGTGTATAAATTTATATCTCAATTTTTTAAAAAATTAAGTCTTTATAAACTATCAATTTCTCACTAGGGTTATACAATAGTAATTTGGGTTTCCTCCAAGTCTTTCCTAAAATGAAGCCTTTTCAAAGTCCTGTTGACACTTATCTCCCTAACAAGCCTACAAATATACAAAAAGAATACCCAGTCACAAATATAGATCAAGTTAATTTTCTTATGAAGAGTGAAGAGTAAGGTTACATAAAACGTTAAACATACTGTATTTACAAATGTGTTGAGGCCTGCAAAAACACTGCAAAGTTAAACAAGAACATCGGGAAGTTAAAGTTAAACAAGAACTGATTACTTTGTTAAAATAATATACAGTCTATTTACAAATCCCTAAGCAAAAACATGCACCTGTGCAGAAAAAGAAAAAAAAAACACACTTATTAATCCTTTCTCTCCCACAGCACCAAATAATATGACATAACACTTTTCTAAGTCTATTATTACTTTCAAAAGGGTAGTTAGATACAAATAATGCATCAGTACCACAGGACATTTGAAAAACTTAATGTCAGAAAAAAACATCACTGTTTTTCTTTTGTTTGATTATTTTGGTGCCATGGATTAAACCTGGGGCGCTTAACTACTGAGCCATATCCCCAGCCCTTTTTTATATTTTACTCAGAGACAGGGTCTTGCTAAATTGCTTACAGCTTCTCCAGGTTGCTGAGGCTGGCTTTGAAGGGATCCTCCTGCTTCAGCCTCCTAAGCTGCTGGGATTACAGGCACATGGCACCATGCCTAGCACCATCATTTTAACAGTAACCTTAAAGTTTTCCAAAGCCACATTCCTAAAGAAATAAAACTGTCCTATAAGACCCAATGCCAGAATTAATAAAATCTAGTTTTTTTCTTTTCCTGAGTCCCATACTATTCAAGGGGGAAAAATTAATAAATAAATAAACCTCTTCGATAGTAACCTCCAAGAGAAATCAGCACCTTGGCTAGCCATATCCTTGGAAATGAACTGAGGGGGACAATATGACAATTCGGCCTTAGGGAATAATCTGCAGAAAAAAGCAGGACTCCAGATACAGATTAATATTTTCAGAAATATACAACTAAACCAAATGACCTTAAATATATTAGTACCTTGTATTTCCCATAGCAAAATAACATATATCACTTTTCCTTCCCTCCTCAAAGTGAGTTAGCCTGCATGTTAAAAAGCAGAATAAATTAAAGTCAGGCGTATAATTCAATATAGCACTTGTCTAGCATGTATGAGGCCCTGGGTTAGATCTCAAGGACTGAAAAATGATAAAAATAAAAACTAGCAAACATGAAAGAGCAGAACAAATTAAACATTCAGGAAAACAACTTCTGAACCTCCCAGAATTTACTGAATAATAAATTGCTAACTGTATTACCTATAAAGTACCTATTCAAAGATTAATAATTAGGGGCTGGGCTCAAGTACCTAAAGAGAACGGAGTACTATTTCAAAAGACAGGTAGTAGTACCAGGTAGCAGGGTGCTTAGCTAGCCTGCACAAGGCCTGGGTTTAATCCCAGTTCTGCAAAAAAACAAAAAATAATAAAATCATGTGAAAAAGACCAGAAGAGAATGTGATAAAATTGATTACATCTAAATGGAATGAACAATGAGAGTTCTGATTACTTCTTTATGCTTAATTGTACTTGCAAAATATTTAGAACAAATATGTATTACCTTTATAATCAAACATTTCAAAAACATCCAGTGAGGACTGGGGTTGTGGCTCAGTGGTAGAGCACTTGCCTAGAGCAGTGTGACACTGGGTTCAATCCTCAACACCACATAAAAATAAATAAAATAAAGATATTGTGTCCATCTACAACTAAAAAAATATTTAATTTCCAATGAGGGCTGGGGTTGTAGCTCAATTGGTATAGCATTTGCCTTGCACGCGTGAGGCACTGGGTCGATCCTCAGGACCACATTAAATAAATAAATAAATGTGTTGTGTCTGTCTACAACTAAAAAAAATATTTTTAAAAATCCAATGAGAAGAAACTAGATCTTTTTTTTTTTTTTTGGTTGGGGGGGGCATTGTGGATCGAACCCAGGGTATTCTACCACTGAGCTACATCACTAGCCCTTTTTATTTTAAGAGAGTAACTTGCTAAATTGCCCAGGCTGGACTTGCTATCCTTCTGCCTCAGTCTCCCAGTAGCTAAGATTACAGGCAAGTGCCACCAGTACACCACTACTAACTATCTTTTGCAATAATATTTCATTCTCTATTACATGATGGCTCTTTGTAGCTGCCACCCACATAATATATCAGGCTGTACAGAACAAATTTCATCCCCAAGTTTTCTTTTCTCTAAACCAATAAGTTCCTGTTCCTCTCAACAAATCTGCAGGGCTCAGAAAGAAAAAAAAGAAACTTCAAAGAGAAAGAAACTTCTGACTGAGTGCTTAATATTTTCTCCTTTCTACAACCCACAATTTCATTTTAGAAGTTCAATCTGATAATAGCCTTCAAATGCCATTGTAGGCCCTGACTCTGTAAAAGTACATTCCTGAATACTTATTCCCCTCTCCCTAGGAGGAAAAGTTTTCAGAAGGATGCTGCAGTTTGGAACTAGATATTTGAGCGCTGATATGACGCCTTAATCCTAAATGATAGCAGAAGATAGACATGAACCTAAAAGGAAAAATGAGAGTGCATTGCATGTGTTTACAAGATGATTATTTTTACTCTCCTCCGCCGTTTCCACTCCCTCCAGTGGAAGCTTGGGAACCCCACTTATTTTTCTATCATGAATTTAACAAAGGTTAAAGGAAGTTTCTAAAAAACACACTTTAAGATTTCTGGATTCGAGTGAAAAGCTTCCTTCCCAATCCAGCATATCAAACACATGTGTTTGAAGGAATCCACAAATTTCCAAAAAGAAACCCATTGAGTTAAATAGCACTAGTATCTTTTTTGGGAAAAAGAAGTATAATGACCTCAGGTCCGTTAAATAGGGCAGTTAAGGGACAGGGTCTTAAAAGAGCAGATGTTAAAGAACAATGTATTTCTGTAAACTCTAGGGACCTATTCTACCGCCTATGCTCCTGCTCCTGACCGCACTGGCTGAGAAGGAGTTTGCTAATTTGCTAAATAAATGTGATCCTCCCTTTCATGAGGCCTCTCCCCCATCCCCGAAAGGTCCCGGGATCTTATTCCTTTTAACCTAGAATCTCGAGAGGACCCCAGCAGCGTGGCAAAGCCCCCACGGCCAATTCTCACTCAGCGCAGGCCTCTTTTTCCAGTGTTCGCCAAAAGATTCCAGGATCCTCCACTCTTGGGGAGCTCCCCAAGACCTCCCAAGGGCCCTAACCCACCAGTCCCGAAGGGGCTTCCCCCCGCACCCCGGGCTACTCCACAGAGCCACCGCCCCTCTGCAGAGTAACGGCCCACGCCTTCAGGGCAAGACCCACTTTTCCAAAAATAAACCCTTCCGCCCCCACCCCCAAAGCAGCTGCTGCCCGGGTGGTACCTGAGCCGCAGACCAAGCAGCCGGAAAGGACCAAGAAGAGCCGCATTGCCCCACCATCCCCGGCCCCCCAGCCCCAGGACCCGGGACCAACAGCCGGCGACACCGCTACTTTGATTCCTCCCGCCATGGTTGCCTTAAGCCGCCTCCTCCTCTCTTGCCTCTCCCCTGCTATTAGCCCCTAACAGGCAGTCCCAACAGCCAGTCAGCTACAAGGCCCTCTCCTAGCCACTAACTTGGAGGGCGGGGCTTCGAGCTCTAATTCCTCCCAGGACCCTAGGAGTCCCGCCCCTTAGCAACTGATGTAAGAGGGCGGGAGAAGCAGCTTTAGCCTATTAGAAAACCGGTTCTCGCCTCACCTTAGCAATGGCAACAGGAAGATCCCACCCCTTAACAACATGCTTCCGTTCCCCAGTTTATTTACAAGCGCAATTGATGGCAAGTTTAGCCAATGGCGAAGAATTGGCGAAGCCTCCTGGACAAAACTTGGTATTTCCATCGAAACTGTCTCAAGTTCCTTCTGCTTTCTTTTTCTTCTTCTTCTTCTTTTTTTAACCATGATCTTTTTGTTATAGGAAGCCTATAATCAAGATCTCTTTATTAATAGAGTCTATTCATGTTTTAAAATAAAACAATGTTTTAAAATAAAACAATGTTTTAAAATAAAACGATTTGGCGAAGTGTGGTCTTCCAAAGTCCTAAATGATTTAAAACAGAAATCACAAAAATTTTGTGTTGTCAGGCATAAATGTTAGAATTTAAAAATGTGGGGCTGCCCACACTTCAGATAGAGCCTTAATATCCAGAGTTTACAAAGAACTCAAAAAATTGGACAATAAGACAACAAATAACCCAATCAACAAATGGGCCAAGGACCTGAACAGACACTTCTCAGAGGAGGACATACAATCAATCAACAGATACATGAAAAAATGCTCACCATCTCTAGCAGTCAGAGAAATGCAAATCAAAACCACCCTAAGATACCATCTCACTCCAGTAAGATTGGCAGCCATTATGAAGTCAAATAATAACAAGTGCTGGCGAGGATGTGGGGAAAAGGGTACTCTAATACATTGCTGGTGGGACTGCAAATTGGTTCGGCCAATTTGGAAAGCAGTATGGAGATTCCTGGGAAAGCTAGGAATGGAACCACCATTTGACCCAGTTATTGCCCTTCTTGGGCTATTCCCTGAAGACCTTAAAAGAGCGTACTACAGGGATACGGCCACATCGATGTTCATAGCAGCACAATTCACAATAGCTAGACTGTGGAACCAACCCAGATGCCCTTCAATGGATGAATGGATTAAAAAAATGTGGCATTTATACACTATGGAGTATTACACAGCACTAAAAAATGACAAAATCATGGAATTTGCAGGGAAATGGATGGCATTAGAGCAGATTATGCTCAGTGAAGCTAGCCAATCCCTAAAAAACAAATACCAAATGTCTTCTTTGATATAATGAGAGCAACTAAGAATAGAGTAGGGAGGAAGAGCAGGAAGAAAAGATTGACATTAAACAGAGGCACGAGATGGGAGGGAAAGAGAGAGAAAAGTGGAATTGCATGGAAATGGAAAGAGACCCTCATTGTTATAAAAAACTACATAAAAGAGGTTGTGAGGGGAATTGGAAGAAAAATAAGGAGAGAAATGAATTACAGTAGATGGGATAGAAAGAAAAGATGGGGGGGAGGGGGATAGTAGAGGATAGGAAAGGTAGCAGAATACATCAGTCACTAGTATGGCATTATGTAAAAATGTGAATGTGTAACCGATGTGATTCTGCAATCTGTATTTGGGGTAAAAATGGGAGTTCATAACTCACTTGAAACTATTGTTCGAAGTATGATATGTCAAGAGCTTTGTAATGTTGTGAACAACCAATAAAAAAATAATAAATAAATAAAAAATAAAAAAAAAATAAAAAAAAAATAAAAAAAAAAAATGTGGGGCTGGGGTTGTGGCTTCAGCGGTAGAGCGCTCGCCTAGAATGTGCAAGGCTGTGGGTTCGATCCTCAGCACCACATAAAAATAAATAAATAAAACAGAGGTATTGTGTACAAATAAAAAATAAATATTTTAAAAAATGTAGCCATATGTCTGGGGATGTAGTTCAGTGGTGGAATGCCATCTTAGTATATGCAAAGCGTTGATTTGGTCCCCACCAACACAAAAATGTCATAGGGATTTTTTTAAAATAATGTTCAATTCAAAACAAAATTAATTTGAGAATTAAGAAAAGGTCTCTTTACTATTGCCATTTAAGCCAAAGATAGCATGTACAAATATGCGACAGCAAATTACTCTATAATACACAACTACAATTCACCAATTTAAAAAGCATGGAAAGGAAAAACAAAAGCAGCAACAGTCCAGGATAAGAGGCAAAGGAATCCCCATAGGATCTAATAGTTGTAGATAATAAAACTAGACACAAAGGAGCCAAGTGAGTTCAGAAATTCAAGGACAGGGTTAACTTCTGAAGATTCAAGCTTTCAAAACAGGAAGGTTTTTTTTTTTGTTTTTTTGTTTTGTTTTTTTGGTTTTTTTTCTCTTTTCTTTTTTGGAACTGGGATTGAACCCAGGGCTTCAGATATACAAAGAAAGTTCTTTGCCACTAAATTACATCCCAGCCCATCAAAACAAGGATGTTTTAAAAATTCCAAATGTCCTGAGCTATGGACAAGAAAAGAAATTACATTCTCAAAACGTTTAGGCCAACCATACTTCAATGTTCATCCTGTCTCCTAGAAACACTCAACAGATGACCAAGAGAGGTCAATATCAACAGCAATAAATCACACTTATATTACATGTACCCTTGCTATCATCTGATGAAAATGGTAATTTACTTCTGTGGTATTCTTCTTCAAAACTCATAACAGGGTTGGGGATGTCACTCAGTGTTAGATTGCTCGCCTAGCATGAATGAGGCCCTGGGTTCAATCCCCAGCATTGCAAAAACAAATAATAAAAACTAGTTAATACCAGTCTTAATCAAAATAAAAATATTCCAGAAGGACAGTAATCAAAAATGCTCCTCAAAACTATCAAGACCAGGGGCTGATGTTGTGTCTCAGCGGTAGAGTGCTGGCGTAGCACATGCGAGGTGCTGGGTTTAATCCTCAGCACCACATAAAAACAAATAAATAAAATAAAGGAATCATGTCCAACTATAACTAAAAAAATAAAATATGAAAAAAAAATATCAAGGGGCTGGGGTTGTGGCTCAGCAGTAAAGCACTCGCCTCTTACATGTGAGACCCTGGGTTCGATCCTCAGCACTACGTTAAAAAAATAAAAATAAGGGCTGAGGATGTGGCTCAAGCTGTAGCGCGTTCACCTGGCCTGTGTGCAGCCCAGGTTCGATCCTCAGCACCAAATACGAACAAAGATGTTGTGTCCGCCGAAAAAACTAAAAAATAAATATTAAAATTCTCTCTCTAAAATAAATAAATAAATAAATAATAAAAATAAGAATAAAAAAGTTATAAAACTTAAAAAAAAAAGTTTAATGTGGTATTATGGGTAAGATTTTGGACCAGAAAAAAGAAATGTAAAAATAAAACTAAGGAAATATGAACAAACTACAAACTTCAGTCAATAATAATATATGAATAACTGACTATGGTGATGTTCACCTGTAATCCCAGTTACTCAGAAGACTGAGGCAGTAGAATAGCAAGTTCAAGACCAGTCTGGGCAATTTAGCAAGACCCTGTCTCAAAAAATAAAATGGGCTGTGGATGTGGCTGAGCGCTAGAGTTCCTATGGATTCAATCCCAAGTTTCAAATTTTTAAAAAAGGACTGGGGATATAGTTTAGTGTTACAGTGCCTCTGGGTTCAATCCTCAGTATTATAATAATAATAGTAGTAAATGAATAATATTTTACTAATGGTGGAAAATATACCATGCTAATATTGAATAGTAATAGGGTAAATAATGGGAATCCTCCCCTCGTGGTGGCGCAAACCTGTAATCACAGCAGCTCCAGAGGCTGAGGCAGGAGGATCACTGAGTTCAAAGCTAGCCTCAGCAAGTAAGACTAAGCAAGTCAGTGAGACCCTGTCTAAATGAAATACTGTGGGGATATGGCTTAGTGGTTGAGTGCTCCTGAGTTCAATCAACAGTTACCTGCCCGTTGACCCCCGCCCCATGGGAACTCTCTGCACTCTTTTCAATGTTTCTGTAAGTATAATATAGTTCTTAAAGTCTAGTAATATGCATGTGTATATATGTATATTTTATATATATTTCAGAATACTATTATGTACAAATATATAATTCACATACACTTACATAAACACACACACACACACTCCATTTTTTCTTCCACACCATTCAGAGCTTGCTTTTTGGTTTTGACTAAAGGCAAATTAATTTCAGGTTTGGGAACTAATTCCAAAAGATCATTAACTACTGATTAAAATGTGTAAATGAGGTATACAGTAATGAGATTAGTGGTCCACAAACACATCACACCTTATCACACAAATGACTGCAGTTGGTTCAATATAGTACTTCAATGCTTATAATACCAGTGACTCCACAGGCTGAGCCAAGAGGATCTCAGGTTCAAGGCCAGTAATCCCAGCAGCTCTGGAGGCAATTTAGGGATATCCCCCACACGTATACACCTCCATCTCAAAATTTAAAAAATAAAATAAAAAGGGTTGAGGGTGTCACTCAGTGGCAAAGCACTTCATTCCCAGTACCAAAAGACAGAAAAAAAAAACAGGAGTAATTTAAAAAGTTTTTTTGCCTTATTTTAATACCGAGGACACCACTCAAAACACTTTGAGATTCACCTTCAAAATCTATGTAGCACATGCTACAATGAATATTCATTATCTGCAGGTGGATCTGATTTATGCAAATAGCCAAAAAAAACTTAGGCCAAGGCTGATGAGTAAATAGGGTGGGAAATCTGGATGTAAATGTGTGTTCAGAACTTTTGAATTTTAGAAAAATAAAATGGCACATATGCACTATACAAGGCAACAATCGTAATGGCATCTAGGACAACACCTGTTAACCAAATTAATATTTCTGCAATGACATATGAATAGTGATACTCAGATAAATTAAAGAGGTATAAATGAAAACCATAAACAATCTCATGTAAGTTTAGGTCAGATTCTTTGCCACAAAATAAGCACAATTCAGATTAGGTTGAAGGCTTTGTTATTGTTTTCAGTGATGGAGGGCCTGGCACTTAACAAGTGCTCTATCACTGAACTACATCCCAGCCCCCAGAATAGGTTTTAATGTGTCAAGTAAGTTATAAAAAAAAAACTTTTGGTTTTCCTAATTTCAAAATTTATTATTATAAATAAAGGATTGCAGATTGTGAATATTTTATGAAAACAATTCAGCCATCACCAAGTCCTATAGATTTTATTTTCTATCTTTTAGATCTGTCCTTTCCTCTCCATTCCATGCCACTAAATGCACCCAGCCCTTTGTAATTTCTCACTGGGAGGATCTTGAAGCGACAGCATCCTTTGGTTTCCTTCATCTGGTTTCCCTGTTTTTGCAGTTATAAATCCTTCCTCTACTTTGCTCCTTAATGCAGATCTGACCCTGCCATTCCTAAGATGCAGTCTTTATGGTTCCACATTATCTATCTCTGTAGGATGAAACCCAAAACATACGTATAAAGAAACTACAAATTGCTATTCAAAGCTTGATACTGTTTGATTCTTTGATACTAATCTGCAATGAAACTATTGCAGAAGTATGCTTAAGAAGTTTACTAGCAATCTGAGGGAGAAACAATATTTATGAACTCATTTTTAAAATGGGGTGATTTTTTTTCTAATCCACTTTTGTTGTATTTTATAAAATTAGTGGGCAACATTAGGTTGGAATTTCTTTTTTTAAAAAAAGAAAAAGCTTAGTCCAGTCCTTAACAACAGTTTGAGATATACTGGTGTATAACATCCTTAATACCACGCTTGAACACCTTCCAGGGCTCATTTCTAACCTCTCCACCTACCTTAACTCTCTACCCAGCAATAATAAACAATAATGCCTAGTTTTCCAAACACGGAGTTCTGTTTCGTGACTCCACACAAGCTCACACTCTAGTCTGATTTGACTTCCTTTCTTCCCAGAAATCTCTTCATACCTCAAAATTCTGGACTGCCTCATCACCTCTCTTGGATCCCTGTCTAAATCAGTCCCTCACAACAGGCAGAATAGGTAACTTGCCCTTAACACTTCTGTCATAGTTTGTACCCTTATTATTACAGTATGTTGTAATAATTTGTTTGTATGGCTATTCCCCTACTAGTCTTAAGTTCTATATAGAAAGAAGTTAGGAACATTTGTCTTTAAGAAGTGAAGCACTTCTTGTAAAAGAACTGAGTCATGAGTGCAGATACACCCTTATTATTCCAGCTACTAAGGAGGTTGAGGCAGTTCAAGACCAGCCTCAGCAATTTAGCAAACCTAAGATCCTAGGTTTGATCTTTAGCACGTGTGTACACACACACACACACACACACACACACACACACACACACACACGTGAAATTGAAGGATGACACTTCATGGACTAAATTGAAGGATAACACTTCATAGACCATAAATTCTGATGTTATTAGAGGAGAGGAAAAGAAAAAGGAGAATCATTACTTTATATTCATTTTTTTCTTTTTTTATATAGCTCTTTATTTTTTTATATTTATTTTTATGTGGTGCTAAGGATCGAATCCAGGGCCTCACAAGTACAAGGCAAGAGCTTTTACCATTGAGCTACAACCCCAGCCCTATATTCATTTTTTCTATTACCAGCAAGGATTTCAGCTTTCTATGTATAGTACCAGGGTGTGAATTAACTTACCAGAGTAGTGGACATTTAAGAATGCCAATGAGCCAGACTTGCAGGACTCACTGGAACTAAGAGGAAGAGAGACATAAAAACAAATGTCTCCACTTAAAAACAATTTTGTCCAGGCTCAGCCCCTTTTGCTCTAAATTTTGTTTTAATTGCCCTCTTCTTAGTTGCTCAGGCCTGTAAATAGCATCATCAATTCATTCATTTTAGAGGGCAAACCAGGTATCAGGTCTCTAAAGAGGTCCTGAGCTGAGGGTAATACAACTATATTGATATAGTGCATAAAGACCTCCTTGGAGAGGTGGGAGGAATTAATTTTGCCTGGAGGCGTGGAGGTGGTCCAGGAAGGAGAGGGTCCAGGAAGGTGAGTTTGAGCCACAGTGAGTGAGTCTTCAAGCATTTGGCACTGTGAAAAAGGGGGGAGGAGGAGTGAGCGGTGCAATCTGCTAGATGAAAATCTACACGTGCCTGGGAACAACAATCCTTCTGGTTCGCAGTGACTGGTTTGCAGTATCCTCACTCCTCTTCCACCCACTTTCTCCCTTTTCTTCACAATCTTTTTCCCCTTTTCCTGGAGAACTAGGTCCAAGGATGTTGTCTCCTTTCCTGAAAGAGACCAGTGTAGACAATAAAGAGAATATTAAACTTTGATTAAATGAGATCAGTTGATCTGCTGTGTGCATTTTGAGAACACTGATGGGGGAGGGGGGAGCAGGTGAGTCAGGTACCGATATGGTCCTAAATGAACAAGTGGGGCACTAAGGAGAATGCGGCCCATGCAGAAAAAGCAATGAAAATTTTTGTTTTTTTTCTCATTCCCTTTTTGTCCCTCCCCCAACACACACACACACACACACACACACACACACACCCCTCTTATCTTTGTGTTTTTCTATAGTTTCTCCTGGTCTTAGTCTCTCCTACCTCTCTCTCCCTTTGCTAAAGGCTGGAAATTCCTTGTTCTCAACGGAAGGGAGTAGGAGGGGAGTGGGGGTGGTAGGAGTGGGAGGGAAGCGAAGAACAGACATCTCAGCAGCTCCGGCGCGGGCTGCGGGGGCGCTCTGGGCCTCTGGCGGGGCCTGACAAGTCAATGATTTTTAAAATGTATATATTTTTAAATCCACACATAGATGGGCCCCAATACAAACCTAGATAGACAGAGAAACAGATATACAAGTAGATATAAAGAAACATAAATACATAAACTCAGGGTACTGAGCTTATTTATTTAAGACAATAGCGTCTTAAATTTGCTGTGCATTCTACAATTTGCAGAGTTTGTCACATAGTTTCTATTTGAACCTTATGACAATCTTGAGATACAAATACCCGGTAGTTTCACTCTCCCACACAGAGGTTCGCACCCGGACCCTTTCTGACTGCGTTTCAAAGAGTGGACAAGCCCCTTCCGCGGGATTTTACTCCCCTCCTTCCTCTCCCGCCAAGCATCCGCCCCAGGACGCGAGACCGGAGCCCTCAGAATTGCTCCTCCCTCCTCCTCTTTCCTGGACCCGGACCCAGGAGCCCATCACCCAGCAAGTTGCCGCCCCCTTCATTCACGCCCTACTCCGCCTCTTTCCACCGACGGGCGTAGCCCAGCAGATCCCAGGACTCAGCACCGCCCCAGGGGGGCCGGTGGGAGGGAGGGGGCGCCTGGAGCAGAGGCTGCGTGGGCGGAGGATGTGCGTCACGGGGAGCGTGGGCGGGGGAGGGCGGGGGCACGTGGAAGCCCGGGGCCAGCGGCTGGCAGCCGGGACTCCAAAATAACCCGAGTGGGGGTGGGGGAGGGGCACTAACACTCCTCCAAGGGTGTTGGGAGGTGCCCCCGGAGGGAGCCCCTCTAGGTAAGCTTCTTCCTTGCAGGATGGGGTTTGGGATTGGAGGGGCCTTACTGGTTCCTACCACCCACATTATATGTGGTGTTTAAGAGGATGAAGACAAAAGTCTGAGCTACTGAGATCCTCCCAACCAATAACGCACCCTTTCTCCCCTACCCCCACCAGAAAAAGAAAGGTCCCCTGGCCAGGCTGGAATGTAGAACCAGCCGGGACCCACGCCACCCACGCCCTGCCTGACCGAGCCACTCAGAAGGGCGGAATGGGCGGGCGGGGCTGACGTTTGCATCTAAGGAGACCCTGGCCAGGGGCTAGTCCTCTAGCTTTCCCCCACCTCCTTTCCCCGCAGCCTAAAACCCCCACTTGCCCGCCCCCCCACCAGCCCTCCTAGTCGTGGGCGGGAGTGTAATGGGAACCAGATGGGGCTAGGAGAAAGCAAGGGGGGAGGGGCGGTGGGTTGCGAAGTGGGGCTAGGCTCCTTGAAGGAGCTCCTCCCTCTAGCTCTTCCACAGGGAATCACGTCGGACGCTCCGGACCTCTTGCTCATCTTTCACAACACTCTCTACAGCGAGTCCTCTAATAGACAGTCCTAGAAGAGGTGTTCTCCTTATCCCAGCTTTGCCACCTACTCCTCAAGAGGTCCCCAACCTCAGCACATAGGGTGTCATCCCCCCCATCCCTGCCTGATCACTAACAAAACGCCTTGCACCTAATCAACACGCACCTATCTGATGACTTCTAGCATAACCCGCCCATCCCTAGTCCCCAAACTCCGGCGCTGACTGGAGACAGGGGTGTAGAAAGCCTGCGTTTCTGAGAGTTATCTTAAGAACTCCTTTTGGGGCTGGAGAAGGGCGCTGGGATATCTAAGGGATTCCTACAGAAGTCCGCGCTCACACTTGCCCTAAGTACCACTCCCTGGGAGTCAGATGCACGCACAAGAAAAAGCCGCGCACCCCAAAGCCTTCACCAACTTTTCCCTATACTCTCCTCTAACATTCACACGAACAGCAAGCACCACGAGGCCGGAGTGTGGGCAGCGGACTTTCGTGTAGTTGTTTAGACGAGTGTGCACTACGTGCGCTTCTCTGTGTCTTTGTGTACCTGTGCGTGGTTGTGAAACAGCGCTCTCAGCTTGGAGGGCCAGGGGTGGGGGGGGAGTAGGAATGTAGCCGGCGGGGCGCTCACGTGGGTACGTGGGCGCAGAGAGGGCCGGCTGTGCATCCGGCGTGGGCGGCAAGGAGCGACCTTGCCCCGCCCGCTGGGTCCCCAAGCTCGCCCTCCACAGCCCGGCCTCGGTCACCTCAGTCCCTGACTCGGCACCCTGACTCCGAGCACCCGCCCCCGCCCCCGCACCTCTTGCCCCAGTCTCCTCCTTTCTGTCTTTGCTGCGGCGTCTCCGGCAGCCCAAAGGCCCGGGCGCCCACCCCCAACCCCTGGCCCCAGCCCCCGGCTCTGCCCACGCCCTCCTCCCGCCAGCCCAGCAGCCAGCGCAGCGCCGGGCCTCGCTCCCCGTGCGTCCTGCGGGGGTGGAGGCGCGGAGAGGCGGCAAGCGCAGCCGGGGAGGGGGGGGCAGAGGCATAGACAGAGGCGCGGAGGCTCGGAGAGAGAAGACGTGGAGGGAGGGACTGAGCCTGGACAGCGGTGGACACAGCATCGCGCCGGGCAAAGCAAAGCGTGCAGCAGGCACGGAGCGCCGGGCATCGAGAAGGCAGCCCGGGTGGTCTTCGACCGTCCATGCACAGAGCGCCCTCCCCCACAGCCGAGCAGCCGCCGGGCGGAGGGGACAGCGCCCGCCGGACTCAGCAGCCTAGACTCAAGTTAGTGGGCAAAGGGAGGCGGTGGGGAGTGGAGATGGGTGGAGCTGGACTCAGGAATGGGGTCCGGAGGGTGGAGGTCGAGGAGAGGACGTGGGGAAGTGGGACGGGGGTGGGGGGTGGAGACTGATGGAAAAGGGGGTGAGTCTTCGAATTAGGGGACCTTGGGAGAAGACAAGGAGCTGATGAAGCTGAATGCAAAAGAGTACTATCTCGTTCTCCATTCCAGATTTACTCTATGGGCATGACCTAGCACTAGAACCCCCAGTAAAGAATGCGGGACCCCCTAAGTGCCTGGGGAAAGCCCAGAAGCTTGAGCTGGCGATAGTACGGAGGGTGGGGGACGCACAGCTGTATCTGTGTGTTGTTGGCACAGAGCGTGGTCCCCGGGTCCAGGAGAAGCTAGCGCCTTTGAGTTAAAGGCGCATCAGCCGGCTTGAAGCAGGGGATGCCTGAGGCGTCCCTTCCTGTATTTGACCGTTCCTTCACAGCGTGGGGAGGGGAGTTTCGGTGTGCAGCCTCTCGCTGAAGAGGCCTTCAGCGACTCCCCACTCTCCTTAAAAATGTAGGTGGAAAATAAGGGAGAGGAGAGTAGGCGGGAGCCCCCAGGCGGTTTTCGCCCACAGACGCTACCACTGTGGGAGTGTGTGGGTGGAACAGCCCCGGAGCAGAACAATTGAGGCGCCCCTCCCCTCCCCCCTTGCCTGAGCTGAAGGGAGTGGGGAAGGCCACACCAGGGGAGGTCACAACTGAGGGGCACTGGGCAGGCTGGAAGGGAGGAGAGGTCTTGGAGGGAGAAAGCAAGGGGGAATGCCTAATTTGTGGGAAAGCTGAGGGTAGAGGAGAAGGGTCCACCTGCCTCACTGAGTAGGAAAGCCAGGGAAGGGGCCACACCCCTCCCTCAGCCACCTGGGCAGGGATGCTATCTGGCCAGCAGTGGGCCCCACTGTGAGTAAGAGAGACTCCTATATTCTCTTTACTTTGGCAAGTTATGTTAAGTGGTATTAAGACTTCCCCGTTTAGAGTAAAAGGTGAGGATTGTTTTGAGGGAGAAAAAAGGTCCAGCCATCTCAGGGGTGCGATAATGGGCCTCAGCACTCTAGGTCTTTTTTGTCCCAGACCAAAAAGGTCGAAGATGAAGGGTAAGAGTCTGACTTATATAGACAGCACTGGCTTTTGGTGCTAAGGTTAGCCTGTGATGGCTCTGTCATGGTTAAGCCTCCAAGAGTGCCACATTCTCATAGTCTGTGTTCAGCTCTGGACATTGGGCAGAAAGAGTATTCAAAGGAGGGAGGGGAAGAAGAGGAGGCAAGAAAGAGAGGTCAATTGTTAGTGTGGGTTGGTACCCAGCAGGGGCATTTGCACTGACTGCCTCTTTTTTGTACCCTCCTCAGGGCCAGTGCCCGAGCCATGGCACTGCCTCGGACACTGGGGGAGCTGCAGCTGTACCGGGTCCTGCAGCGGGCCAATCTCCTTTCCTACTATGAGACTTTCATCCAGCAAGGAGGGGATGATGTGCAGCAGCTGTGTGAGGCTGGTGAGGAGGAGTTCCTGGAGATCATGGCACTTGTGGGCATGGCCACCAAGCCTCTCCATGTCCGACGCCTGCAGAAGGCACTGAGAGAGTGGGCCACCAATCCAGGGCTCTTCAGCCAACCAGTCCCTGCTGTGCCTGTCTCTAGCATTCCACTTTTCAAGATCTCTGAGACTGCGGGTACCCGGAAAGGGAGCATGAGCAATGGGCATGGCAGCCCAGGGGAAAAGGCGGGTAGTACCCGTAGTTTTAGCCCCAAGAGCCCCCTTGAACTTGGAGAGAAACTGTCACCACTGCCTGGGGGACCTGGGGCTGGGGACCCCAGGATTTGGCCAGGCCGGAGCACTCCGGAGTCGGACGTTGGAGCAGGAGGAGAAGAGGAGTCTGGTTCACCCCCCTTCTCCCCACCTGCAGGGGGAGGAGTCCCTGAGGGGACTGGGGCTGGAGGGATGGCAGCAGGTGGTGCTGGGGGTGGTCCAGACCGGCTGGAGCCAGAGATGGTACGGATGGTGGTGGAGAGTGTGGAGAGGATCTTCCGGAGCTTCCCAAGGGGTGATGCCGGGGAGGTCACATCACTGCTGAAGCTGAATAAGAAGCTGGCACGGAGTGTGGGGCACATATTTGAGATGGATGATAATGATAGCCAGAAGGAAGAGGAGATCCGCAAGTACAGCATCATCTATGGCCGCTTTGACTCCAAACGGCGGGAGGGCAAACAGCTCAGCCTGCATGAGGTGAGGACCCAGGTCCTCTCAGTACTGTCATTGACTCCTAGGTTTCAGTCTGCTTGCCTCTTGAGAATTTCTATGTTCTCCAGCTCTGCTTCATTGCCCCTTGACCAGGACCCTTGTCCTGGACCCCCTCCTTCCCACACCCACCCTGGCTGCTGCAATGCCTTCATTCTTAGCAAGGAGAGCAGAGATAATAGGCAAGAGCTCAGCTGCTCTGTAATATTCACTTAAGACCCCACAGGAGTGGAGGAGGCCCTGAGCATTACTAGGAAGCAGTGGGTGCTGCTCTCTTGTCTTCCTCCCTTAGAAAATTGCTGTGTATTGTCCAAACAAAGCAAGCCTCCTGTGGATAGGTCTCTTTGATGGTAAAGTGGGGTGAGGTGGTCTGGGTAAAGCAATGGGGGAGTTAGGATTCTGTCTGTGCCTCCTCCACAGCTGACCATCAATGAGGCTGCTGCCCAGTTCTGCATGAGGGACAATACACTCTTACTTCGGAGGGTGGAGCTCTTCTCTCTGTCTCGACAAGTGGCCCGGGAGAGCACCTACCTGTCATCCTTGAAGGGCTCCAGGTGAGACCCCTTCCCTGGGTTCTTCCTAGATTGGAATGCTGCCAAGGAGTTGGATCACATCCCGACTTCCAGTTCAGGCAGCTCTAGACCTGCTTCCCACCCACCTGCATGCTTTGCCTTTGGCCAAGTTAACTTGTCTGAGGTCTGGTTCCTCCTCCCATCTGCCTTGGCTCCTCCCAACCCCCCACAGCAGCTATTGAGCTGGAGACTCCTACTCACTTAGCAGCTTTTCAGAGTTTTCAAGTAATGCATGTCCCTGACCAGATTCTATGCCTTGACCATCATGTGGCCCTCCCCTTCATCTCCTTTAATCTTTTCATCTTTATAGGCTCCACTCTGAAGAATTAGGAGGTCCCCCTCTAAAGAAGCTCAAACAGGAGGTAATGTTTTATGGGATGTTGTAGGGGTAGGAAAGCCTGCCCCAGCCTCCTACTTTGCCATGTTTTCATTTTCCCATTTGGGGTATCCACAGGTTGGAGAACAGAGTCACTCTGAAATCCAGCAGCCTCCTCCAGGCCCTGAGTCCTATGCATCCACATATCGTCCCAATCTGGAAGAGGACAGTGCTAGCCTGTCTGGGGAGAGTCTAGATGGACACTTGCAGGGTGAGTATGCATTAGAGCACTTCTCTCTTCATTGTGGGAAGACAGGGATGTGTGGGTGGGTGGGAGGATTGAGCCAGGAGCCACTGCCTGGAACAGGGTTGGGACGCCTGGCTGGATGGGGACAGAGGGCCTATGGGTCTGGCTGTGTGGATGAGGGTGGGGTTCCATTGGCTGCAGCCCCTTACCTGACAAGTGCCCATGCCCACAGCTGTGGGGTCGTGCCCAAGGCTGACGCCGCCCCCTGCTGACCTGCCCCTGGCATTGCCAGCCCATGGGCTATGGAGCCGCCACATCCTGCAGCAGACACTGATGGATGAGGGGCTGCGGCTCGCCCGCCTCGTCTCCCATGACCGCGTGGGCCGCCTCAGCCCCTGTGTGCCTGCGAAGCCACCTCTCGCAGGTGAGGCAGGCAGCAGTGCTGTCCCCAATCACCCCAGTCACCAGGCTCCAAACAACAATCCTGGTATCCTGGGACCTGGGGGGAGGAAGAGGGGACAGTAGGAGGGGTTCCAGCTAATCAGGCCTTTTGTGGAGTTGAAGGTGCTGCTATTCCCATTGGGGGGGTTGGACCCTGGTAAAGATCTGAGGGGCCGGGGGTGTAGAGAATGGAGGACGAAGGCAGCAGAAAGAAGTGTCATTAATAAGAGTAGCGTGTCTAGAACTTCCACTGATTCAGGGGGTGGAGCAGGCTAGGATTTGTGGGGATGGGTTGCCCAGCCTGGAAGCAGGGGAGCCCAAAGAGGGTTGCTTTGTGGACAGGGGAAGAGGGAGTGGGCCAGCAGAGGGCTGGGCAGCGGCTGGGCTGAGAGTGACGCAGCAGACAAAGCCACCAACCCTGGCTTGGTATTTTTAAACTCTGCGTGGGTGGGAAGTGGGGGCGGGGACTAGAAGGGGGGCTCTTCTTGAGGGAAGAACTGGGAGGCTGGCTTCCTGTGATCCCCTTGATTTGGCTACCAGAAAACTTGGGGGAGCAATGGTAGGGTGGGTGGGGCCTGGGTGGGGGCCAGAGATGAGTGGGGGTGGCACAGCCAGGAAAGGGGGGAGAGGGAGAGGTCAGAGCCAAACCGCCCCCGCGGCTCCTGACAGAACCAGAAATTCCAGCAGAGCAGAGGCGGCAGAGACAGAGACACACACAGAGACAGCTACACACGGCCAGAAAGGGGAGGGGGGCTGCACATACTTGGGTACCGAACCTTCCCCTCCCCAGGCACAGGCAGAGGGTATTAGATAGCATTTCAATAAACTAAGTATGTCTCACAGCTTTCTCTGCCCTTGCCTCTGTCCCTAGCTTCTCTGTCCTCAGCTTCTGCTCCACTGTTTTCTAACCTATGCTTTTTCCTTGCAGAGTTTGAAGAGGGACTGCTGGACCGATGCCCGGCCCCAGGACCCCATCCCGCACTGGTGGAGGGTCGCAGGAGCAGTGTGAAAGTGGAGGCCGAGGCCAGCCGGCAGTGAAGGAGGACCCAGGACCCCAACTTCTGGCTCAAACAGACCCTCACTTTCCATCCTTGGAACCAAGTCACCACCCCAATCCTTCCGCTGCCCTCCTCCTGCCTCCCCACCTGCTCCATGGGCACAGGACTATGGGGCTTCAAGCAATAATGAGCGGGGGCCTGGCGAGAGGACACATGGAGGGTGTGTGGTGCCCCCTCACCCCTGCCCAGAGCCCAAAGCAAGGGGCAAGGACTCTGCCTCCAGGGCAGCTGGGGCTCTCCTCTCCCTCACAAAACACACTCCCATTCTCTCTAGGTGGCCACCAGTGGTGTGAGCAGTCCGGACTGAGTTTGGACATGGGAAAGGGGGACTTCCCTGGGAAGGTCCAGCAGCTAAAAATGGCAACATTTCCTCTCAGAAAGGGGGGCCTGAGAACACTGGACCTTTCCTCCTCCCCTCCCTGTCCTCATTTTTGTGCTTCTAGTTTGTTTCTTTAATTTAACGAGAGCTGCAGTTAGCCGGTCCATCCCTCTCTCCTCTGAGTCCTCAGCAGTTCTTCCCTCATGCCCTCTGGGGGAGGTGGATGGAGACTTCCTCCACCTGCCCCTGGGAGGCCTGGGTTGGATTCAGGGTCTCCCCAGGCAAGGCCAGACTGCAGCATCTGTCCAAACACTTAGAGCGTCTTTCTTTTCAGATTGTGTACAGTAGATTATTTATTTTGTTATTTTGGAATAAAATTTATTTTATGGCTTAGGATCCATGACCCCCTGAGAGGGGAAAAAAGGGTGGCATGGGGTGGGGCAGTGGAGGGAAGTGGGCAGTGGATGGGGAAAATAGAAGACAAGCAGTGGGCATGGCCCCCAGCACCCTGGAGAGCCACTCAGCAAGGCCTGGGCTCCTCTCAGGAAGGTCTGGGTCCTTGTCATCCTCTGGCTCCAGGCAACATTGAGGGTGTGGAGACACTGAAGCTATAGCCTATATGTAGATGTCACAGCCACACAGACCCACCTAGGCACTGTCACCTTAAAATGATGTTGGGTTAGCATACCAGAGGCCAGCATACTCCCTGGTGTCTTATACTTCCAAATTTGTGTTGTCACATAAGCAAAAGCAGATAGACACAAGTTATATGTGATCATGTAATGAATATATATGTCATGTCATAGTACGTTAACATGTCCCGGGTACACATAATTTCACACAGCCATACAGAGGTTTGGCTCCTGTACTGTATAATCTCATCTGTGTACCAAAAACCTAATAGGCAAGAATTCAGGGGAATTTGTCTTTCAGTCTAGCAAAATCCGTGTAAGTAGTCACGTGTCCAGGTCCCCCCTCTCTTCCCACCAAGGGTCTCCTGGATTACTACTACAGGATCCCAAAGTTGAGACCCAGACCCATGCCCTCAGTCTCTGGCCTCTAGTGCAAGTGTGTGCACATCTGTTTCTGCACATGCCCCTGGCTTAGAGTAAGAGAAGTCCTCTATGCCCTAATCTGTGATCCCTCCCAGCCCCATTCTCCCCAGAGAGCTGTGTGTATTCTACAGGTGCAGGTGTGTTGGGGCTTGTCTCTCAGTGCTGGAAGAGGGGGGACAGCGATGTGCAGTGGGAAGCAAGGAGTCAGGTGGCTCCCTCCACCATGCATTCTCCAGGCAGTCTTTTCCTCCTAATGGAGGAGTGGCTGGAGATGGAAGGCACCTGCATGAGCAGGTATCCAAGGCAGGTCCATGGAGACAATAGAAGAGCTGTCTCTGGGCTCCTCCTCCTCCGGTTGGAATCACCAACTGGGGTTAGCCCTCAAGTCCAGGTGGGACATTGAGATCCCAGACTGCCCGTAAGGAGTGGACTGCAGGAGGGGCTGGGCTCCCAAGGACCCTCCCCCTGCCTCTCCTTGACCTTCCAGGAGAAGCTTGGTGAGGTCCTGTTCAGTGGGGGGCAGCAGGGGAGGGAACATGTCCTCACCAACCCTGCGAGAAAAAAGAAAGGGGGAAGCAGTGGAATAGGCATAGCACCCGCTCCCCTGCTCCCACCCAGCTTCTGCCCCAGGCTGCCACTCACCAGGTGCTTTGGGGGAACCCTGCCACTGTCTGGTTTAGACAGTTGTCTTCTGCCATGGTCACATCTGGGCAGAGTAGGGGTTCAGGACTAGACACAGCATGCTCTTGAGGCTGGCACTGCAGTAGGCCTCTGCAGGGAACCAGAAAAGGAAATAAGAAGAAAGGAATGGAGTGAAGTCAAGGAAAAAGGGGAAGCATGGGGTCAGGAGGGGCTTTGTCACTCACTGGGGGTGAGGCTGGTCAAAGGACAGACTCATCTGGCTCAGGCTGGGGGGCATGTGCAGGTGTGGCCTAAAAGCAGAAAAGAAACAAAGAAAGGAAGGCTAGACAAAAGCAGGGTATTGCAAAGTCAAGACCACTAAGTGAGTTCTAGCACCGCCTTCTGAATTAGCTGCTCATTGAGTGTTTGACCATGAGCAGGCCATTTTTATACTCTGAGCAGTTTCCTCACCTATAAAATGTGATAGGGTTAGAGATAGGGGTGGCTTAGCCCATTTCTAATGTTTCTTTGGACTCTGAATTGGGGTGGTTTTAAATCCCCGCATTCCCCATCCTTCACCTCAGCTCAGAGCAGGGCAGATGTTGTATCTTAATGAAGAGCTAAGGTACACCTGAGTGATACTTGGGGAAGAAAAATGTCTAGGGCATTTCAAGATTGAAGTAAAGTAAAAATGAATAAGTAAAAATCAACACCGCAGCTGGGGGTATAAGTTAGTGATGAAGTGTGTTCTTAGCATGCATGAGGCCCCGGGTTATCCCTAGCACCTCAATCATTCCATCAATCAATAATAGCCAATAAATGACAGTAGATTTCAGATGCATAGGAGGAAATATTAAAATGGTCCTTGCCATAAGATAGGCATAAAGCTCAGTTCTACATGTATTATGAACTCATTCAACCTTCACGACAATCCCATGAGGCATTATTATTATTATTATGTCCCACTTTATAGCCAGAAAGTCAGGTCTCATTTCCAGTCAGTAAATGGCAGAGCAGGCAATTGGGATCTTACCCACCAGCACCATCAGTAAACAGAGGAGAAGAAAGGGTGTTAGCATTTGCTGCCCATTTCCACAAACAGCCTTTTCCAGTAGAGGCAAATGCCCACACCTTGCAGTAGGATGTTGTCCCCACTCCATTCCCCCAAATCCTAACTTACTCTTGGAAAGCCGGCAGCACATTGACTGACTCTTCTGTAGGGAGGTTCTGATACGAGGGGATGGAGTGAGAATGTGGGGGATACACCTGGGGCCTGGGGAAAGAAAACAGATCCCTGAAGTCAGCCCTCCCTACCTTAGGAGGGGGAATTCCCTTCATGGGAGAGAAAATTCTCTGCTTCAGCCCCCATACCAACTCTCCCAGCCACCCAAGCTGAAGGTTCATCTGCACAGACCACATCCCTCCCCATTTATCCAGTTCCTTACGCCATATCTGGGCCAAGCTGCATGCTCATGGAAGAATCAGGAGGCATTCCAAGATCATAAGGTGGCACCATGGTAGTCACCTGGGGCTCTGGAGTGAGAATAGGCTGGTCCCTGGAGGAGAGAGGAAGGCACAGGTGACTGATGAAGGCATGAGGCTGCCACTCCTTCCTGCAGGTCAATACCAACCCCTAGCTGCCACCCACCATCCATGGCCCCACACTAACCTTTCTACAGTCATCTTGATGATAGCTGGGACATAACCCCTGCCATCCTTCCCCATCTGTTCAGCTGTTGTGGGAAGGAAAGGAGAGTCATAAATGCTCCAGGGGTAGGGAGAAAGGGCGGTAGAAAAGCAGGGAAGACTGATGGGCAGGTAGAAGTGGGGCTAAAAAGGGGAAGGGAAGTTAGGGATGATATATAGCAGACAGGGAGAAAGGTGCGGCTGGGATAAGGGAAGTGGTGGGCAACTAGAGGGCATCAATGCTGCCAGCTGCAGCTTACGCTTATAGTGGCTCCGGAAAGCCTCGTCCTTGGGTTTCTTGGGGTAGAGGTTTCTGAGCTGAGCAAGGTCCCGGATTCGGTCTCCCAGTGAACGAATGGACAAGTCTTTGGCAGAGAACGGTTGGATGTTCTCTATCTGTGGGGAACCTATGACAGGAATGAGACCTTGGGTTTCCTCTGTACAGTCTCCCCCTTCCCTACCCCTGGCACAGGACCCATTCTCATTCCACCAAGGCAAGATCTGAGGGAGGGAAATCCACTAGTCTCTATTGCCATGAGCTCACAGCAAGAGGTAGAAATTAAGACCACAGAGGAGGAAGAGAAGTTGGACCCAAGGAAGAAGTTCCTGAAGATCAGGTTGGCATCAAGGAAAGCCAAAACATTTCCTTCCCAGTAGAAACCCCAGAGGGCATAGGTACATAGGCAGAGGACTAGCTAGGGTTGGGGTGACCTCACCATCCTGGCCCCGGATGACATGGGCAATGGTGATGCCCCCAATCTCTGAGTCACTGAAGCGTAGGAGGAAGGTTCCATCAGGCTCATTGAGAAGAAGGCTAGTGACATATTGTTTGCTGATGAAGCCAATGATCAGCCTGGACAGAATGAAGGAAAAGATAGGGTGTGGGTACTGGATATGGAGAGGGAGCCAGAGGTATAGTTGCTCAGACCACCTGGGGCAGATACACACCGGTCTGACCAGTAGCTTCGGAGACAGCGTTTGGTGAGGTCCAGAACACCATCGAACCACTGCCAAAAGGTAAAGCCACGGCCCAGCAGGATCTCCTGGGAGGGGGAGAGGGAGCTGGGGTGAGCAGGGGTGGGGGCAGAGCTGGAGCCTGGTTAGGGAGGCCCATCAATGACATTCTCAACATGATTACATTGTGTTAGGCACCATTCCAAGCCTTTCCATATATTATTTGCTCTTTACAAGAATATAGAGGAAGGTACAATAACAATCCTATCTTACAGACAATGAAATGGAAGTCCAGAAGGATCAAGTGATTTGTCCACACCCACATAGCGGTTGAGAGGGAGAGCTGGGATTCAAGCCCAAGCAGTGTGGTACTGGTGCCCCTTATAACTCCCATACTAATCTCCATCCCTACTGAGGGCTGGCAGAGATGGACTTCAGAGGAAAGTGAGTGACTTGCTGGCTATAATTTCCATGCTCCTTTTACTAGCATGTCATGTGGGCTTCTTTTTCCTCCTTTTAAAAAATATTTATTTACTTATTACAGTATTGCAATTGAGCCCAGGGCCTTGTGCGTGCTAGGCAAGTGCTCAGTCACTGAGCTATGTTCCAGCTCTTTTATTTTATTTCAAGACAAGGTCTTGCTAAGTTGCCCAGACTGGCTTCAAACTTTCAATCCTCCTGCCTCAACCTCCCAAGTAGCTGGGATTACAGGAGCGCACCACTGCACCTGCCTCCTCTTTTTGTTTTGTTTTAAAGGGAGTAGTACATGGCTGTGTTTACCCAGCTAGGTGTCAACCAAGACACCAGATCTGCTTCTTCTCATGTTCTTTTAACTGACCTAGTCCTGAACTACCTCATTTTGGAGGCAGTAAAATATAGTAACTAGAGCTCCATCCTAGCCATGCAGCTCACTGCTATGAGACTCTAGACAAACTAGTTAACTTCTCTAACCATAGCTTCCTTATCTGTAAAATAGAAATAAAAATAGAACCCACCTTAAAGGAATGTTGAGAGGATTAAGTGAGATAACATACATAAAGTGTAAAACATTGTGCTTGGCACAGTGGACACATAGCAGGGTTATTAGCATACATGTTCCTATGGAATTTCATCCAGCTTTTGCAATAGGAACTATTTTCCCAGTGGGTCAAAGTAATTTTTTAATCAGAGCCCTGTTTATATACAATGTGGGTGAGTGGTGCACGTCACTGGTAAAGAGAAAGGACAGGGGCTGGGGATGTGGCTCAAGCGGTAGCGCGCTTGCCTGGCATGCGTGCGGCCCGGGTTCGATCCTCAGCACCACATACAAACAAAGATGTTGTGTCCGCCGAAAAAACTAAATAAAATTCTCTCTCTCTCTCTCTCTCTTAAAAAAAAATAAAAAAAGAGGATCGTCGAATTAATAAGAGTGAAACCATTAAAAAAAAAAAAAAAAGAAAGGACAGAGTGCCCCAGACCAAAACCTGAGGGATGCCTGAGAACGCAACCCCAGGGGTGAGCACCAGGGTGAGTGATTTTCCTGCCTGGACCACTACAAAGGACTTCCTGATGGCCATGATCTAGCAGTCTGTCCCTCAGCAGAGGGTGGAAAGGCCTTGAATGCCCTGAGGATGTAGAGCTTGAGGATGGGAGAGTCAAAGAGTAGGAGAATAACCTTGTTAAACTGTGACCAGGACACAGAACGGTGCTGGAAAGCCTCCATGCTAAGGCTATTGTCATTGAAGATCTTCTGGGCAAGGAAGAGGAAGTGCTCTGGGAGTAGCCCCCGGTTGGTCCCCACTTCAGCCATGAACTTGAGGTTCAGAGTTTCACACATCTTCTCCCAGGGTACCCTCTCAGCCACCACAAAGGGCACACGGTCCTGAAGGAGAGAAGCAAGGATGATATCATCACTAGTGTTCCTCAGGAGACCTTCGTTCTTCCCACCTCCCCAACCTGCACCTCTTGGTATTGTTCCCTGAACTGGCTCACAAACATGGTACTTTCCCAATAGTAGTTTCTGGTGCTATAGAGTAACAGTTGTTACTGTTAGAAGCCAAAAAGTAGGCTCATAAGAAGAAAAATTAAAGTAAAATGCACAAATAAAAGCAAAATAAAAACAAAACAAAACAAAAAGTAAAATGCATTTGAACATGCTTGCTACCCACCAGCCCACACAGCCTGTGTTAGAACCCTTCCTACCCCTGCCCTGCCCTCCACTCCTCACCATCTCAGAGAAGGCATTGTCCCACAGGATGGTGGCTTTGGCATTGTTGTCTTGATTGCCATGGACAATGACCACCAGGGGCAGAGATAGGACCTGAAGGGATTAGAAGAGACATGTCTAGTTAGTGGTGTCCTCAGGACACAGTTAGAGAGCTTGTGGCAGTTAGTTCTCACTGTAGAGAAGTGGTTGTATGTCAGTACTATGGGAGCCAAACTTCTCAGGCTCAGATACCCACCTGACACTTATAGCTGCATGACTCGGGCAAACTACAAAATCTCTCTGTGTCCCAATGTCCTTACCTGTAAAATGAGGCTAATAATGGTAATAACCTTATAACGTGAAAACCAAATGTGTATGTGTGAGAGGGCCACTAAAACAGTGCCCTGGTGTATAAAGTACTTGGTAAGAATTAACTGCTACAGGGCTGGGGATAGAACTCAGTTGGTAGAGTGCTTGCCTCACATGCACAAGATCCTGAGACCCTGGGTTCACTTCCTCGGCAACACACACACACACACACACACACACACACACACACACACACAGAGTTAACTGCTACACTGTATGTTTCCTGGATGAGTATGCTGCAGTCTTGCTTTCCCTTACTCACCTTCGCCCCAGTATGCATGAATCTGAGACCCATGAGGTATGAGGCAGTCAGGCGGGGTGAGGATCCAGGTCTTGGTGTGTGGCACAGAGAGGGAACTGAGATCCCAGTCTGGATTGGGGCTGGGGCCACATCTCACCTGGAGCTGGATGGGGAGTTTGTTGGGGCCAAGCACAAAGCTGGTGGAGAAGAGCACAGCACATTTCTCCTCCGTGACAGATTCAGTGCCCTTTCGCTCACACCGCTTGATTTTCTTCAGTAGCTGTGGAGTCATGGGAAGAGTGGATGAGAGAGAGGAGAGTGAGAATGTGAGAACAGAGATCAGTACTCTGGGGCTCCCAACATGCTCCCCAAAGAGAGTCCCATATGAGATATGAGGACCCCGACCCCATGCTCTGGAGCTCCTCACCAGGTTTTTGAAGAGCGCAGAGCAGCAGTTCCCAGGAATGCTGTTCTCCAGGGGGACTGTGTTGTTGATGATCTCCCCAGTGCTCTCTCTGCCAGGGGGGTCAGAACATGAGTAAGCTTATTCCAGCTGGGCTAGGGGTGGTGACGAGTCCATGGGTAGTGATGGGGACTATCACTGTCATTGGCCACAGATCTCCATGTCCCTGCTTGGGTCTTTTTTAGTGGGGGAGGAGACTGGTGATCCAACCCAGGGGCTCACATATGCTAAGTTTGGTTCCTAAGAAAGGAGTCCCCATTTTGTCCAAATCCTGATGCCTCCACCCCATAGATTGAATGGGTCTCTCCCCTTCTTCTGCCTTAACCATTCAGAGCCTCCACACCCCAAGGGCCTCCATCTTCATCTCCCTGTTCTATGTGGTATCAGCCTCCTGGCTCCTTTTGCTTCCATCACCCCAACAGCCCCTCTCCAGCCCCAGATCCAATCCTCACTTACGCTCCAGTTCCAGGCCCCTGGGGCATGCTCAGCTCTCTCGCCTGCTTCTCAGTCACCATGTCAGCCCTGACCAGTGGAGGCTTGGCTGGGGCCCCAAGGAACCGCAAACCCAGCAGAAATCGAACCCCAGCCTGGAACTTGGTCTGGGTCTTCAGAACCTGGGGGGGCTGCTTCTCCACCAGGAAAGAGCTGGGAAGAGTGAGGAGGACAAAAGGGGAGTTAGGAAGAGGGTCCTTCCTGGTACCTTCCTCACAACTCTAACCACCACTTCCTTCTCCATGGCATCTGCATTAGACCAGAATGGTATCTTATAGGGCATACCTGGTGACAAGTGTTCGCAGGACTTCATCCAGCCGGTTAATCAGTGATGCCCGGGTCTTTGGCTCAAGCTCCCCACCAGCAGCCCCTATCTCCTGCTGTAACTGGGAGTAAATGTCCACCAGGCTCTCACACCTGGGGCCAGGATAGTGGTCAGGGGGGCACAGGATTCAGGATGTCTGCTCTGGCCCAGACTCCCTTCCCCTAAACCCAGGGAGAAAGCAGGATGTTGTATGTGCAGGGGTAGGGTGGGCAGTGGGAGTGGCCACAAGGCACCTGGGCTGAAGGGGGTTTTTAGGCCTGCCTTGGCTTTAGGAGGGATGTTCATTCTTAGTGCCTAGATGCCCTGTGGAAACTGGCTGCCTCTTTCCCAGGGTTCCAGTACCTAGCATGTAGTATACTGTAAGGCAAAGTACCTGCTATTTGTGACCCCTCAACTGAGCACACTTGTGCAGGATGCAACTTGACCAACTGTGTGCAGCCCTCTGGAACTGGATTCTCTGAGTCTTGTCCACATCAAGGCCCTCTCCTCCGGCCCTCCCCTATTTGAGCATTCTCTCCAGGGACAGAAGCACCACCCTACCATGCTCCTCTTACAGCCTTGCTCTAACCTCTCCTGTAGTGCTGCCAGGCTCTCCTCAAAGGGTGCACCATTCCCTGCCAGCTGCTGCTGCCGTTTCCAAATCTGGATCCTCTTCAACACCAGGGTCTGGGTAGCCTCCAGCTCCCCAACAGTCTCCTGCAGTAGCGTGGCTACAGCCTAAGGGCAGGGAGGGGCCTGAGCCAGGGCCACACAAGGCCTCCTCACCCAGATCCTAGGAACAGAGCTCTCTTTCTCACCTCCCTGCCATTCCCTCCCCCCACTTTAGTCTGTGTTTCTCTGAGGTCTAACTTCCACCCTTCCAGGGCACTTTGAGTTTAATCTCCACCTCTCTATCAGTTACTCACCTCACTTGGCCCAGTCCCATTGGCAGCAGTTTCAATCAAGCTGCGCAGAGGCACTGAGGGAGGGGGCAAAAATCAGGGATGAAGAAAGAACAGAGGTTCATCAAGGCTGGTGTCCAAGAGAGAATCACTCCCAAACTTCCCAGAACCCCTGAGGACTCCAGTGCTGGCCCCTACCTTGGCCAGCCTCAGTCCCCTGCTGCAGGGCTTCTCGGAGAAGGCGAGCCTCCCCTACTCTGTGCTGCAGCCTCCGCAGAGCTGTATTAAACTTAAGTTCTTCCTGTTTCCAGTGGAAGGGCATTGGCAGGTGGCGGAACTGTGCAAGAGGAACAGATGACAAGAGGTAAGACACTCTGCCCATTCCTCCCCTGTCCAGCCTCCACTCTGCTTTGCAGAAAAAGAGATAGACCACTTCCTTTTCTGATTCCCTTCTCCCAGTTGGATGTTCCTCTGACCTCCTGGATCTCCTGGAATACAACCTTTCACCTGGCAGAATCAGCTCCTTACCCCTTGCTCTGTCCTCTCTAGGCCTCACTACTAACCACCGCTCATTTGAAGCTTCCCTAAACTTGGCTTGGGGTTTACTATGACCTAGGAATTCCCTTGGTCATCCTGAATACTAAGACTACTAAGAATCCTAGAATACCTAAGCCTTTCCTGAGTTTCAAATTCTTTCTAGTTTCTATTGGCTCATGCTAAAGCACCAGGGAAATGAATTAGGGTAGTAACGGAGTATCACAATACCTGGTCCATAACAGCTTTTTTCTCCCCTTGAAGTATTTGTCGGAAAGTGGACACCAGCTTCAGGGGATCCCTCTGATATATGCTCTATGGAAGTCATGATGGTAGGCAGTTAGCTTGGCTCTGACCCATATCCCCTTCCCCCTTCCATCCCCAGGCCCCCATTCATACATACACTGCAAGGTAGCACAAGCATAGACTCCAGAAGTTTTGTGCATTTGCATGCTTTTAAAATCGAATTTGCATGCTAGCTAACAGCTAACCACAGGAACACCATTTTACTTCCAACAACCTCCACCAGCCAAGCATCTCTTCTAATGCTCAATGCTCAGCTCTGTCTTGGCCCCACCCCAACTGGTTCCTTGCCCTCCTGTCCCACCTCCAGGGTGCTGATATGTTGTAAGATGGCGTTCCCCTCTCCCTGCTCTCCTGCAGAGGCTTGCAGATGCTGGACAGTTGCTGAAAGCAGGGCGCTGGCCATGTTGCAGCAGAATGCATCAGAGCCGACCAGGAACTCCCTGCAGGAAGATCAGGATGAGTCTACCTTAAGCCAGGGCTTCCTCAGTCCCTGACCCTCCATCATACAATTAACTGTTCAGTGGTTCCTTTCCCTCTCCTTATACTCCATCTAGGTCATCAGCAGTGGTCACTCTTGCTCCCCTAATATTCTAGCTATCATGAGAAGTGCCTTTGTCTCAGCCCTGACCTCCATCCTTCTTCTTTTTTTTTTTTTTTTCTTTCAGCACTAGGGATTGAACCCAGGGTCACACAACATGCTAGACAAGTGCTGTACTACTGAGCTACATCTCCAGTCCTTTTATTTAATTAATTTTTAATTCATTTTTGAGACGGAGTCTTGGTAAGTTGCTGAAACTGGCCTCAAACTTGCAATCTTCCTGCCTTCCTGCCTCAGCCTCTTGAGAAGCTGGGATTACACAACTGTGCCACTGTGCTTGACTTGACCTCCCTCCTCTTTGACTCTGCCTCCTAGGAGTTGAGTTGTCCACATGTCAACATGCATAATCTGATTTTAAAAAGGTACAGAGTCCCCACTAAGTCTAGGCCACCACACAAGGAATAATGGGTCCCACGTTTTTAATTCTATGGATAGGGGACAGAATCTAAAGAGAGGGTAGATGGGTAAAGAAGGACATGGGCAGTACCACTCACCAGGGTTGGTTCTCTAGCCAGTCAGCCAAGAGATGCCGCAGATGTTGGGGAAAATCAACATAGAGCCGCTGCAGTTTTTCTGGGGGCATCTTGGAGACCAGACCCCACAGAGACATGATCTGGGTTTAGAGGGTGCTTGGAAGAGAAAAATAAAACCACTCTGGGAGATGGCCAAGAAATGTGGGGTAGCTACTGACCTCTTACAGACTACCTTCTGAGACATTGTGCCCACAGCCACTGATGGGCACTTTGAGTTTAATCTTCAAACCCTGGGCACCCATTGTCAATGCCTGAGATGGGGCAGCACCTTCAACGGTAGCCACAGGTAACAGAGGTGAGAAGAGCTGAGCTGCAGCAAGAGGGGATAACAAGGGAACTCAGGGAAGTAGGGTAAGAGCTCCCTACAGAAGCCAGAGGATTTAGGTTGCAGCTCTAGACCTGGCTCTGGTTCTGTGAGTAAGGATCATCTGGTCTAGGGGCCTTGATCTTCTCATCCACAAAATCTGAGAGCTGAATGAGTGGAGCATTTTCAGTTTTTTTCTTTTTTGGTACTGGGGATTGAACCCAAGTGCACGTAACCACTAAACCACATCCCCCCAGCCCTTTTAAAAAATATTTTATTTAGAGACAGGGTCTTGCTAAGTTGCTTAGGGCCTTGCTAAATTGCTGAAGCTGACTTTGAACTCGTGATCCGCCTGACTCAGCCTCCTGAGCTGCTAGGATTGCAGGTATGTGCCACTACATCACTGCTTCCAAATTTTTAAGTAGTGGATGATTTTAGTTTTTAATCTGTGGAGTCCCAATATGGTAGTCCCCTCTAACTGTGAGGAATACAGTCCAAGATATTGTAGGGATACCTGAAACCTCAGATAGTACCTGAAACAGAAGATAGTATTGAACCCTATATCTACTATTTTTTTCTATACACATGTACCTATGATAAAATTTAGTTTATAAATCAGGCACAAGAAGAGATTAACAACAATAACTAATAATAAAATAGATCCCAACAAACTAAAAGAAGTTATTTGAAACATGAATTGTTTTCTTCTGGTATTGTCCATTTAATATTTTCAGAGTGTGGTTTTCTGAGGATAACTGAACTGTGGAAAGTGAAACCATGGATAAGGGGGAACTACTGTCCCTTAAAGGTATAAAACTGGAGTTATTTTGTTGAAGCCAAGGGTGGAGGGCCTGTAACTGTGTCTGCTTCCCCTCTTTTTAACCTCTTAATCCCAAAGGTATCCCTTGAAAAACCTGTCAAAATTTTAGGACTCCATGAGGTATTCTGAAAACCAGTGGGCTAGATGACAAAGAGAAGAGTAATAGAGTGTCAATAACTACTATTTATCATGCATTTCTCTTCAGGAGGCATTACATTCAGTACAATATTGTGGGTAGTTTTTGTGATGCTGGAGATTGGGCCTAGGGTCTCATGCATCCTAGGCATGAGACCACTACCACTGAGTTTGTACCCCCAGCCCCCTCACAAAAAAATTTAAAGGTATATAATTATATACCTCTTTCATATATGAAGAAACCAAGGCTCAAGGAGGTTCTCTAACTTGCCCAAAGCCCCTGGCAAGTGAGTTGGAAATCAAGCTATGAATCTGAGTGGGGATTAACTACCACATTGTGCTGTGATGATCCCTTCCAGCTCCAAATACCATCATCCTAAGAGGGGGGAAGGTTTGAGGAGATGGAGAAAAAGGGAAAGTAGAAAGATGGAAGAAAGAGGGTGAGAAAGACTGGGGAAACACTGGGATTAGTCAGCCTGGAGTGAGGACACTAAAAGAGGGAATGAGAAAATCAGAGGGCTAGAAAGCTGAAGGGAGAACAACAAAGAGTGATAGAAAGGAAGAGACAGGGAAGAGAAGAGGCTTGCTCTCCATTTCAGGGGTGCGGGTGTTGCAGGGAGGGCTGGGTAGACTAGTGGTTTCCCAGGGGTCTCTCAGTTCATGTTTCTCACAATGTCACTTTCCCAGAGAGGAGGGGGAGGATAGAATGGAAATTCCCTGGGTCTCTCCAATCCAGCAACACCAAGTCCTTCTGTTACTTTGAGCCTCTCACCTCTCCCAGCCCTCCCAAATAGATGGAAACCAGAGGACCTTTCTCTGGACATTCCCACCCCAAGACCCTTTGCTTCTCCTGCCCCCAGTTCCTACTCTCCTGAGCTCTTTTCTATGAAAAGCAGAAGTCTCCCTCCTGCTCAGGGTCTTCCAACAGGCTTTTTTTCTAATCAACTCTCCTCTGGGGGAGTCACATTCTGAACTGTGTTCAGTCTGTTTCAAATTCAAGAGAGAACTCCATTCCTTTCTTCTCTCTTCCTCCACTCTCTCTAAGGTGCTGATTCCTCGATTTCAGACCTTTGCCCCCTATCACTACCCTGTTAGAGACTGGGGAGATACCCAGGTCATAGGCAGTCCCCATTTCCTCTATATCCCCTTGTTGAGTGACCAGTCTCCTGGCTTGGCCAGGTCTCAAATTTCCAGCCCTCCTCACTCCCCAGACAAGAGGAAGCCACATATCTCCCCACCACTACCCCATGACAAGGCTAGGTCGCTTGGTCTGGAGAGGACCGCGATACCTTTAGTCCCTTCCAGGGCCACGGATGGGGAGGAGCAAGAGGCGAGGGGGCGGGGCCGGAGTTTCCTCCCAAACCCGGAGGGGAAGCCCAGCGTCCAACATCTTCAACCGCGGGCTTGGTGGCCTAAACCCCGGCCCCTCAACCCCCTCCAAACGCGATTCCTCGGACCGTAGGACTACGGGATCTAAAGTCAAATGAGTCTAAGTTACCTAGACTGTGACTGTGGCGGCGGGGTGGGAGGAGGGGCGCGGGGAGGTGGAGCCTGGTCAGCACGAGGAGGGTTAACTCCACGCCGCCCCGGGAAATCTCGGCGTCTACAGCAGCCAAGCGTGGAGCGGTTTTGAGGGGGAAATTCCTCCTCCTCTGGGGCACCATGAGGTCTACATCTGGGGCTCACTCACCAGCCCCCCTCCCACCCGAGTCCAGCCACACCCTTGAACAGGAACCTTCGGCAGGGGGCAGAATAGAGATTTGACAAGGGCCCACCGCCCTCTGGCAGCAACCTCCTATGGAGGGGCAGCCACTTCCCCCACCCAGAGGACAGAGAGGCCCTCCTCCAGTCGCCCCCTGCCCCCGACTTTCCATGCCCCTGGGAGTGCAGAGGTTGGAATGTTTAGAAAGTGACCCATGCGAGAGGGGAATGCGGAGGTCCCTACCCACCCAGATTCCGAGAGTCGGAAACTGCCAAAACCTAGTACCACGGGGTACTAACACTAGATGAAACAGTTTCTAGGGGACCATCCGCCCCGCCCAGGGGAGGATCCCAAGAGGCCCCACTAATCCATCCCCATACTCAAAGTCAGAGCCCCCACCCCTCCTTTGCTCGCAGGCATCCCCTCACCTCGGCAGGCACCCCTCTGCCGTCTTCTCCCTCTCAGAGGGCACTGCCAGGCCCCATGGGTCTGTAGCTCTGTCCAGTGAGTTCAGGGCTGGCCCTCCTAGCACCCCCTCCACCACTACCACCAAAAAGAAAACAACAACTCTAACACTCTCTCTCTCTCTCTCTCTCTCTCTCTCTCTCTCTCTCTCTCTCTCCCTCTCTTTCTCTCTCTCTCCCCCCTCACTCGGCCTTCCTTTTCAGTGCAAGCAGTGGCTGCCCCAGCCTGCTGTTTCCGGCTTCTCTGTCTACCCAGGTCCCTCCCTGGAGCTCTGACGACACAGCAAAGAGAAAGTGGGCTGGAGGAGGAAGAGGAAGAAAGTGGGGTGAACATGTGTGCCTCCTCTCTGCTGGGTGGGGAAGCACATAGTAGGGAGGTGGGGCAGGGCTGAGGCTCTCAGTATTGGAACCAGGCTGGAAGGGAGGTTGATCCCCTCTTACTCTATCCCCCTCAAAAACAATCAGCTTCTCCAGAAAAATCACATCATATCAAGCAGAAATATGCCACCCCAAACTGCCTGGCTTCCACACCTAAACTTTCTCAGGGCTAGAGTTTGGGGCCCGGAGGGATTGGGCTCCCTGGCGTTCTCCAAAAAAGCAAATCCCTCTGGGCTCCCTCCAGTGGAGGACCCTGAAAACTAGCTGGGGAGCTTGAGGCCATCTGGAGCGCCAAGGTTCACCTCCCTTCTAGCTGGCAACGCCTTAGAGGTCCCGTGACCACTAGTGGGAGGAGGTGGCTTACGGGAGCCTTCAGCTCAGAATTCTGAAAGACTCCAAGAGTCCCTCATATTGAAGACCTTCTTTGCTACTCCTCACTAGATACCCCTTCTCAGATTCTAGTGGTAGCAGTACTGACTGCCTGCAGGCTCCCAGGAGACAAGTTTGAATAGGAATCTGCAGCCTTGGCAAAGTTCCTATCTATTTCTGGTGCAAACACTGAGACACACCCGGAAACAAACACACACATGCACAACTTCCTCAGCCACAAGAACTCCACACACCCTCACACGTGCAGGCGGGCACACACAAGTTAGCACTGAGACACACACACACAACTTGCTCAGCTTCTGAGTCATCATAACTAGTGGCTTGTTCAGCATTTTTTTTTTTTTTTTTTTTGCTGGGGAAGGAGCTGGAGAAGAACAGGAGACCCAAGGAAGCCTTTAAGACCCTAAAACTTAGAGCCCTGGTATGTGGAACACCTAGTGTCTAGGGCACAGCAGAGGATGGGAGGAATTTTCTGCTTCTCTCCTCCGTCTACAGGGCTGGGCTGAGGGGCCAAAGCTAGGCCTATGCTGCCCCCTGGTGCCTGAGCTGATTCCTCCCCTTCACCTCTATGTGGACAGGCACATCTTTGCTTGCATGCCACGTGAATCCAACCAGTTAGCAGAGAGTAGGAGCCAGCTGCAGAGTAACTGCTTGGGTTCAATGAATACTGTTGACTGCACAACCCTGGGCAATTTTCTGTTTATAATTCACTTTCACTACCTTTAAATGGAGCAAATAAGGGTCTTAATCCATAAGATTGTGTGAAGGAAATGCAATGATACATGTGAAGGCTTAGAACAATGCCCGACAAATAGTGAACACCAGGCATTATTTTTATGGCTTGGAATAAACCAGGAAAAAAGAAGGGCCTACATTCTACATAAAGGTCTCTTGATTTGGAGGAAACATTAGTGCCACAAAAAGCCTTAGTGGAAGTGTGAATGTTTGTGTTTCTTGTGTTTGCAAGGCAATAAAAAGGAGAGACAACAGGTCAAAAAGGCAAGCAGGAAATCCATCCAGAGAATTGTCTAGCAAGCAATGCTTGGATTGAGGTGTGTGTACATGTGTGCTCACAACACATAGCCTTTACATGCCTACTTTGCCCGCAGACATCCACAGACAGTAGCTGAAGTTGAGATTTGCCATCTGAGGGTCTCAAGAGGTCCAGGTCCCTAAAGATGGGCAGGAAGAGGGGAAAGAATAAATGCAGTCTCTAATTTTGGCTCCTTTTAGAGAGTAGGAAGGTGATGAGCAAGTACTGATAGGAAAACAATATTTCCTATTTTTCTTTTTCATGATTGCATGAGTGGGGGACAGTGTGTCATGGAAGGAACCCAAAATTTAAAGGCAAATTTGACTTGGGTCTGATACCACCTCAGAGCTTTGTAACTGTGTGTCAACCTCTCAAATGGGGACAATAATTACAGCTACTTCAACAGGGCCTCAACTGCAGTGATGCATCCAGGGTACAGAATTTCAGGAAGCAGTCATCTTCAGTTTGTGTAATTGCAGGGTCAGTGAGACCTTCATTAATGACAAGTCAGCACTGAGACACACACACACAACTTGCTCAGCTTCTGACTCTGAGTGTGAGCACCTCCTTCCTCATCCTCAACCAGGCCCTGCCGTCCATCAGGTGACTATAAAGATTGCATGAAAGAAAGCATAGGAAAAAGAGAACTTTATGGTCTGTGAACTACAGTTTGCAACCCAATCGTGAGTCACAAAACCAATTTGGTGAGTGTATTAGTTTTCTAGGGGTGCTGGGTGGCTTAAACGGAAATCTGTCTCACTGTGTTGGAGGCACAAAAGTCCAACATCAAGATATTGTCAGGGTTGGTTCTCTCTGAGAGCTGTGAAGAAAGAATCTATTCTAGGCTTTCCTCCTTGGCTTGTAGATGGCCACCTTCTAGTGTTCACCTGGTATTCTCTTACATGCAAGTCTGCCTCCAACTTCCCTTTTTATTAGGATACTAGCCATATTGGATTAGGACCCACATAATGACCTCATTTTAACTTGATTACCTCTGTAAAGACCCTATCTCAATATCACCATGTACCATCCACATATCAGAGAGAGAACTTTCGGGCTTTGGTTTTCTGGGATTGTTAAGCATCATTTTTAAAAGTGAAGTAAAATAGAATATAAATAGAATATAAAATATCAAAAGACACCATATAAAAAAGAGTCAGTGTTGTTTAGTAAGGCTTTTGTTTCAGATTTTATGTTATTTTTTGCAGTACTAGGCATTGAGCCCAGGGGCACTCTACCAGTAAGCTACATCTCAAATCCTTTTTATTTTCAGACAGAGTCTCTCTAAGTTGCCCATGCTGACTTCCATCCTACTGCCTCAGCTTCCCTGAGTCACAGGGATTACAGGTCTGGGCCACCATACCCAGCTTATTTCAGATTTTATATGTACCTGAATTCTAGGTCATAATGTAAAACCTACTTTCTAGTGAAGGTTAAATTTTCTAAAAAAGCATCTTTTAATGTATTACTTTTTGTTTTTATTTTTGTGGGGGTTTCTTTGGGGGGGAATCAACTGTTTTTATTTTTGTGGCGCTGGGGATGGAACCCAGGGCTTCACCCATATTAGACAGGTGCTTTACCTTGGAGCTATACCCCAGCTCTGCATTGCATTTTAATAGTTTTTATGAGCACATCTTTCTTCCTCAATGGGAGCATAAGCTGGAGGAGGATGGGGACTCACTACACTGTACACACAGCTATGTGGCAGCTAGAAAAGACAACATGTATCCTTGCTAGTAAATACAGCAGGGCTGCCATTTACTGAGTGTGTCCTATGTTCCTGGAGCTGGGCTAAATTTTTTACACAAACTTTCTTTTATAAGGACTAAACTTATTGATGCATTGATTGCTAGAGCTCAGTACATTTCACAGACCAGACAATACAGGAGCGCTGCATAGTGGCCTGGCATCTGTGGAGGATCAAGGGATTACAGGAAGAGGTCACAGAAGATGGGAAGTTGCTGAGGGCCCCTTGTCAGCTCTATCTCCAAGGTCTACACCACTGTGCCCAAATTTACATCCACCTTGATATCAATTCACCACTGAGACTAGAGAAAACAGGGGCCTTTTAGTGGGAAACTCCCCCACTTTCCTGCCTGCCACCTAAAATAGACATACATATCAGCACCCGCAGGCTCAAAGGAGTGGATCCCTTTCTCTATCTGAGTTATATTCCACCACCAGGGCTCAAGGGCTCTGCCTCTCCAAGCAATTATTCTATTATCTTTTTTCTTTTTTTTTCCTTTTTCTTTTTGTACTGAGGATAGAACCTAGAGACACTTAACCACTGAGCCACATCCCCAGCCCTTTTCATTTTTTACTTTGAGATGGGGGTCTCACTAAGTTGCTGAGGCTAGTTTTGAATTTGTGATCCTACTGCCTCAGCCTCCTGAATCTCTGGGATTACAGGAATGGGCCACTGCATCAGGCTTCTATTCATTACCTCTTGATCTGCCAAACCTCTGATCTCTTGCTCTTTAATTATTGTAGCTCTATCCTCTCAGCATATATACATTCAAAGCCATTCCACCTTTAAAAAATAAAATAAAACTGATATCATACAAATAAAACCAATCCTTCTAGTACTACATCCAGTGAATTCAACAAACATTTGTTGAGTGTCTGTCTTTAGGAACTTATAACTGAGAGGCAAAGTTAAGTAGTTAGCAGATAATGATACTACTGGATAATCAGGACTGCAATTCCAACAAGAACAAGGTGCCGTGGAAGTACATGTAGAGGCATTAAATTAGGCAGAGTATGGGGGAGACCAGGGAAGACTTCCTGGAAGAAGTAATGCCTGAACTGGATCATTTTATCTGTATTTTTTACTGGTGCATTATGATTACACATAATGGGGTGGGATTTGTTTTTATATATTTGTACATAAACATTATATGAACAATAACAAAATAATTTGGTCAATATCATTCCCCAGTATTTCCCTTTGCCTTTCCTCCTCCCTTTCTTCTACTCTACTGATTGCTCTTCTATTTTTGTGAGATCCACCTCCATCTTTTTCTTTTTCCTCTGTAGCTCCCACATATGAGAGAAAACATACAACTTTTGACTTTCTGAGTTTGGTTTATTTTGCTTAATGTTCTCAAGTTCTATTCATTTTCTTGAAAATGACATAATTTCTTTCTTTTTTTTTTTATACCAGGGATTGAACCTAGAGGCACATAATCACTGAGCCACATTCCCAGCCCTTTCATATATTTTATTTAGAGACAGGATCTTAACTAAGTTGCTTAGAGTCTTGATAAGTTGCCGAGGTTGTTTTTGAACTTGTGATCCTCCTGCCTCAGTCTCTGGAGCCCCTGGGATTATAAGCATACACCACTGCGCCCAGCCTCATTCTTTTTTTTTTTTTTTAATTCTAATTAGGTATGTATGACATCAGAATGCATTTTGATTCATTGTACACAAATGCCTGTCAACTTTTCATTTCTCTGGTTGAACACAGTATCGCACCATAGTTCAGCCATACATGTACCTAGGGTAACATGTCCATTGCATTCTACATTATTTCCTGCCCCATATCCCATCTCCTCTCCTCTCCTTCGCTTTGCCCAATCAAATTTACTCCATTCTTCCCATGCCCCTTCCCCATTATAGATCAGCATCCATTTATCAGAGAAAACATTTGGGCTTTGGCTTTTTGGGATTGGCTTACTTTGATTAGCATGATATTCTCCAACTCCATCCATATACCTGCAAATGCCATAATTTTATTCTCTTTTAATGCTGGGTAATATTCCATCATGTATATATACCACAGTTTCTTTAGCCATTCATCTATTGAAGGGCATCTAGGTTGATTCCACAATTTAGCTATTGTGAATTGAGCTGCTATAAACACTGATGTGGCTGCATCCTATAGAATGCTGATTTTAAGTCCTTTGGGCATAGACCATGGAGTGGGATAGCTGGGTCAAATGATGGTTCCATTCCAAGTTTTCTAAGGAATCTCCATACTGCTTTTCAGATTGGTTGCACCAATTTGCAGTCCCATCAGCAATGTCTGAGTGTGCCTTTCATTCTTTTTTATGGCTGAATAACACTCCATCATACATACACACACACACTACATTTTCTTTATCCATTAATCCCTTGGCACATACCTAGGCTGGTTCCATAGCTTGGCTATTGTGAATTGTGTTGCTATAAACATGGATATGCATGTATTGCTGACTTTGATTCTTTAGAATGAACATTGAGAAGTGGCATAGCTTCATACAAACAAAACCAATCCTTCTAGTACTTACATCCAGTGAATTTTAATGCTGGGTAATATTCCATCATGTATATATACCACAGTTTCTTTAGCCATTCATCTATTGAAGGGCATCTAGGTTGATTCCACAATTTAGCTATTGTGAATTGAGCTGCTATAAACACTGATGTGGCTGCATCATTCCATTCCATTCCCAGTCTTTTGAGGAACCTCCATGCTGATTTCCATATTGGTTGTACTAATTTACAATCCCACCGACAGTGTAAAAGTCTGAAGTGAATCTTGAAGAAAGAACAAAGAAAAAGTTGAACCAGGAAGAAAGCCAAGGACATGCAAAGGCATGGATACCTGTGGGAGCTTAGTGCCTTCTGAGAACAAGTAGTAGCTGGCAATGGGGAGTGTTGAGGATTTAGCAGTTGAGTAATAGGATGACATTTAGTACAGCTATCGCCCTACCTGCAGTGTGGAGGACACACTGAAAAGGAAAGTCTGAAACTGGTTCAAAAGGAGGTCATTGGGTTGAAGAGCTGAGGGGAAGCCTACGGAAGAGACTGGTTAGAAAGAGAAGTAAAGAAATGAAGGGCCAGTGAGAAAGGGAAGAATGGAATCAAGGAGCTGGAAGTTTCAACAGACATAAAGAGCAGGCTTCCTGGGGGCAAGAGATAGAAAGAGTGTGAGGCTAGGATGTTGTGGTTGGAGACCAGGCGTGAGGTCTCAGTCCTGCTCTTCTGGAGGAGGACGGGGGACAGAATGTGGGAGTGAGTAGCTATGGCATCGTGGAGGTGAGTCAGCGGAAGAGAGGAGGGCAAGAAACCAAGGTACTGGCTGGACTACAGGTCATTGTGTAAGTATTAAAGCCATCTGGGTTTGCACAAGACCTATCAAAGTCTTCAAGGAGAGGAGAATGTTCCGGTCACCAGGACTTCAGTAGATGGCCATAAAAATAAGAATTAATGTTACATGGGGCTTTATGTGTTACTTCAATTTCTGCCTAAAAGTTGAAGCACTGTACATTTTACAGTAGCACTAACCACATGTAAATATTTAATTTTAACTTAAAAATGTATGTCCTCATATGCACTAGCTACATCTCAAATGCTCAATAGCCACATAGGCTAGAGGCTACTATAATACACTGACATGGGACATTTCAATCATCACAGAAAATTCTACTGGATAGTGCTGGTAGCCCTCATTTAGCAGACAAGGAAATGGTGGCATGGAAAGCCAGGCAACTTGCCCAAGGCCAAAGTAAGGCAGCTGGGATAAATCCAGTTAGTCTGGCGTCAGCCCTTAAGCAGTGTAGCTGGACCTTAAAGGAAGAGGATTTTATGACCACTGAGGCAAGCACTGATGGTGCTTAATCAGCAGTCAAGCCCTTCTCCCTTGAGGTAAAGTCCTGACTTTGTACAGATTTTCTCTCCCACCTATTCAGGAGAGGAATCTGATTGGTCTAGCCAATCAGTGTATTTCCATTCCCCTGGCCAGTGACTCAAACCCAGCCCATAGGATTTAGGGGACTCCTGGAAATTTCAGTGCCAGGCCCACTTGTGAGGACTGGAACAGCTGCAACCACATTGAAGATACAAGGGGAGATCCTAGTAGTCACTGAAGACAGAGTGTCAGTGTGAAGACATGGAAAACCCTTGATGAGCCAGCCTTGGCCTGCTCTAGAAATCTTTATTGTTCAGTCTACTCTAATTGAACCTTCTATTATTTGCCAATAAATGCATTACCCCTGAGACCCCGTGAAGCTATAATGGCTATAAGCAATAGGCCCAGAGCAGACTGTCTATGCTTCCACTACCAAACCTCTTGTGTACTTGGGCAAATAAGTGAGATCTCTTCAAAGGAAGAGTGTCCATAGGGAAGAACCAGGTTTCAGACAAGCAAAGAGAAGCAGGGACAACATGAACTGAGGTTGGCTCAGGGTTTTGTGCAAGAAGTGGGGCGGGAAATAGTGCAATAGTGGTTAGGAAGAGGAAGCACTGGGCTTAATGGAGAAGGGTGGATGCCCATTACAGCCTGCCAAGGGTGACAGGATGTGAGCAATGGTGGAATCAGCTGATCTCAAGACACCACAAGAAGCTCTCAGGCTGTTAGAGGCTTACTATGGCCAACAGACCTTCAACTCCCAGAAGGACAAACACGAGTCCTGGTGGGTGGGCAAAGTCAAGCATCTCTGGATGGAGCCAGCTGTGGTCAGAACTGAGCCTCTGCAAGGAATTTCCAGCCCTCTAATTACTGTCTTGCCTTTCTCTCTTCCCCTGGTCCAGCCAAGCTTCTTGGGAATGTTTTTCACATCTACTGTCTTCTTTTCTTCACCTCCTCATTACATTGCCAGCTGGCTGCTTCCCCCACCAGTCCAATGAACTGGTTTTGGCCCATGTCATATGTCCTCCAAAGCATAGTCCCTTTTTCCTTATCTCATAGATCTCAGCAATTTTCAACACCATTATTCTTGTGTGCACTCTCGCATCGAACCCTGGAGATCAAACGCAGGGTCTTAAGCATGTTAGAAACTGAGCTACAGTCCCAGTCCCAGCCATTCAGGCTTTCTTTCTTTTTCCCCAGTACAAGGCATTCTACCACTGAGTTACACTCTCAGCTCCTTTTATATTTTGAGTCAGGGTCTCACTAAGTTGCCTAAGGCCTCACTATGTTGCTGAGGTTAGCTTTGAACTTGTGATCTTCCTGCTTTAGCCTCCTGAGTCTGGGATTACAGGCATGCACCACCATATCTAGCTGCCATGTTAGTCATTCTTGAGTAAGTCCTTCAGCTGGCTTTCAAAGCCCCTCTTTCTTAGTCTTCCTCCTATCTCTCTGCATGCTCTACTCATTCTGTGTGATCTCATTCACACTTGAGGCTCTATGTCCTAAGCAAGGCAATGTGTGGTGGTAAACTATGACTTCTGGGGCCAGACCATCTGCCCTACAATGTGGTTGTTGTATGATATTCAAACTCTTATTATTATTATTATTATTTTTAAAGAGAGAGAGAGAGAGAGAGAGAGAGAGAGAGAGAGAGAGAGAGAGAGAGAAGAGAGAGAGAGACAGAATTTTAATATTTATTTTTTAGTTTTTCGGCAGACACAACATCTTTGTTTGTATGTGGTGCTGAGGATCGAACCCGGGCCACACGCATGCCAGGCGAGCACACTACTGCTTGAGCCACATCCCCAGCCCCTTATCAAGGAGTGATTGTGGGCTGGAGGTGTTGCTCAGAGGTAGAAAGCTGGTCCCTGCATGCAAGGTACTGGGTTCAATCCCCAGCACGACCCAAAAAAGGAAAAAATAAAAGAAAGGAAAAATGATATGAATCATTACTCTCACCCATCCCAACTGATGGAGGCAGGGAGCCACCATTCTGATTTTTTCTACAATTCATATAAACGGAGTAATACAGATGTACTTTTATGTCTGCCTTCTTGTACTCATCACTTTTCTTGGGTGGGGATACTAGGGATTAAACCCAGGGGGTTTACCACTGAACTACATCCACAGACCTTTTATTTATTTGTTTGTTTATTTATTTATTTAATATTTTGAGACAGGGTCTCACTAAGCTGATGAGTATCTTGCTAAACTGCTGAAGTGGGTTTGAACTGTGATCCTTCTGCCTAGTCACTGGGATTACAGGTATAGGCCACTGTGCCCAGCCTATTTAATGCATTTTGAGATTCATCTGTGGGCTGGGGATATGGCTCAAGCAGTAGCGAGCTCGCCTGGCATGTGTGCGGCCCGGGTTCGATCCTCAGCACCACATACAAACAAAGATGTTGTGTACTCCAAAAACTAAAAAATAAATATTAAAAAAATTCTCTGTTTCTTTCACTCTCTCTCACTCTTTCTTTAAAAAAGAAGAAGAAAAGTGAGTATCCATAGATGCTAGAAATGCTAGAAAACTAAATTAAAAAAAAGAGAGATTCATCTGTGTTGCTATATGCATCCATACTTTGTTAATTTTTATTGCTGAGCAGTATCCCATTGCAGAGATATACCACAGTTTATATCTTTTTTACTTTTTAATGATGGACACCTAAGCAATAGCCAGGTTTTGGCTATTAGAAAACTGCCATGAATATTCTATGTTCAAGCTTATGTTCAAACATGTTTTCATTTCTCTTGTATAAATTACTAGGAATGGGCTAACGAGTCATAGGGTAGGTGCATGCTTAGTTAAATAAGAAAATACCACATCTTGTTTCAAATCTATATGCAGTTTACATTTTCACTAAGGATATATGAGAGCTCCAGTTGCTCTACATTCCCATTAACATTTTTGTTTATTTGTTTTTTTGGTCCTGGAAATTGAACCTAGGGGCACTTTACCACTGAGCTACACCCTAGTCTTTTCTTTTTTTTTTTTTTTTTTTTTTTTTTTTTTTTTTTTTTTTTTTTTAAATATTTTATTTATTTTTTAGTTTTTGGCGGACACAACATCTTTGTTTGTATGTGGTGCTGAGGATTGAACCTGGGCCGCACGCATGCCAGGCGAGCGTGCTACCGCTTGAGCCACATCCTCAGCCCGCACCCTAGTCTTTTCTGTTTGTTTATTTTGAGACAGGGTCTCTTTACATTGCTTAGGGCCTCAATAAACTGCCCAGGCTGGCCTCAAACTTGTGATTCTCCTGTCTCAGTCTCCTAATCAGTGAAGAAGAGCTAAAGAAAGGAAAAATTTGCCCAGCCAATACCAAAAAAAGCAGGACTGCAGGGGTACAGGGCAGGGCAGGGGGAGACATGCGGAAGAGTGGTAAACACTAAAGAATTGAAACAAGAAATTGATTAACTATCTGATTTTGTTTCTTATATTTAAAGATTTGAGGAAAATGATAGATACATAGAAAACTAATCAAATGAAAAAAATAACAATTCCAAGACAAAAATGTACAAAACTACCATTATAAAATAAATGCATATAGAATTTTTATTTTAAAAAATCAGATACCTGTTAAGTGTCAGTCTATTTCTGGCTCTCTATTCTGTCCCATGAATCTGCTAATCCTTGTACCAGTACCACACTATCTTGATTACTTTAGCTCACAAGATTTATAATCAAGTAGGCTAAGTCCTTCAGTATTAAGGTTTTTTTTTCCCATACTGGATTTTTTTCAAACTTCTAGGTGATTATAACGTACATCCCAAGTTTGGTAACCTTGAGAAATTCTAATGTAAACTGAAGTTTCTCAGTCGCTATCTTTAGGGCTACATGATAAAACAATTAGTATACTAGATCCTACTTCCTTAGTGTCTCAAAATGCCCTTCCTCAACAGCTTTACCACTGATGCACTAAAGACTTCATCATTGTCTCATCTGGCTCCACACTACTTCCTTTTAAAAAATATTTTTAGTTGTAGTTGGACACACTACCTTTATTTTTTTATTTTATGTGGTGCTGAGGATCGAAACCAGTGCCTCACACATGCCAAGCAAGTCCTCCACCATTGAGCCACAATTTTAGTTCTCCATACTACTATTAAAAAAAAAAAGCACCCAAGTCCTTAATGTGGCTAAAGTCACCCTTTGCGATTAGACTTCTTGACAGTTCACCCATTACTCTCCACCCCATAATATTACCTAAACTTGAGCCATGCCATATTTGCCATTCCTCAAATATTTAAACTCCCTTATGCCTACATGCCTTTGCCTGATCTGAGGCTTAAAACACCCTTTCTTCTTGTCATTGCTTGTCATCTCCTTCCTCTTTCAACATTTAACCTGGCATCATCTACCCTCTTTGCATTGACCTCCTTACCTGGAACATGTATGCTTCCCTGGTTCCCATGCCCCTCTGTGCATGCCTTCATCATGGGCTTTAAGGTATTGTGTTGTAATTTTCAGTTACTTTATTGAGCATTCCCACCAAACTGTAATCTTGGAATATATGAGGTACCTAACAAATGTTTAGTAAATGAATGAAATCTGGGCTCCAATCTGCTCAGAGATTTGGGACAAATTCCTTAATTTCATTGAACCTCAATTCCCTGGTCTACAAATTGGCAATAACATCCGTGCTGCAAGATAGCTATGAGTCTTAAGTGAGTTAAACCATATGAAGTCCATTGCATGGACGCAGTATATAATAATTGCTCAATAAATATCTTTTCCCTCTTCCCACCTTCCATCAGATTCTTCAAATATCCCTTCCTATTCACACCACTAGGTGGTGATAGCCTCTGGCCTGATGTCAGTACAAGAGCTGCCAGCTTAAAGCTCCACACCAGAGACCCTGTTGAACACAGAAAAGGAGGATGGTTTACAATTTGCATACCAACTTTTTTACAGTCTATCACCATTGTAGGTATCCCGATCACGAATTTTAGAGAATTCCTCCTTGATTTCTTATGATTTTGGCTATAATTCCAACTCAAACATTTGATGATGAAAGAAGCTTCTGAAGAAGTGGATATAAAGAAAAGACACAGAGGTGGAGAGGGATTGAATAATGTGTCCTTTAAGAGCAATCCTGTTCCCTTATCAGGCAGGAACTCTCAAGTTCTAACACTCCTGCAACCTCTCCACCAATCAAGAGCTGGATAGATACAAAGGAGTAAAAAAACATGATCTCTGCCCTCAAGAAGTTTATAGTCTACTGGTGAACATAGAACCCACAAAATCAACTGGCTAAACTCTGGATACTTAGGTCATCTTGTGTACAAGTTTTGAACAGGGAAGATGGGCAGAGGAAGAATAATAGAACTTTTCTGAGAAGACCAGAGAAACTGGGGGAACAGAATAATTAAAGGCTCAGGTATTTTCTCATTTTACAGAGACGCATTTAGCATTTCTCATACTAGAAATAATCTAAGTGCCTAACAATCCCAATAGATTGTGGAGCACCCAAGCAAGGAGATTCCAAGGAGCTAATATAAAGTGTCAGCTGGATGCATACATAGTATGGAAAGGGATCAAGACAACTAATTGAAAAAAATCAAATTGCAAGAATAATATATATGAGTTCACTTGTAGTTTTAAAGGATATTTATTTATATTTGTATATCATTTAAGAAAAAACCCTCCTGGGAGGAGCCTCAATGAAATGCTAGTTGAGGGTGGAGCTGAAGAATGGGATCCATGGAGAGTGAGCAGTTGCCTTTTCACCTTCTTCTACCTTTCTATATGCTGAGGTTTTTTTAGCCACTAAGTTTTATTATTTTTTTGCAATGCAAAGTTTAATAAAAATAAATACTCATTCACATTCAGGAGCTAGCAGGAGTTGGGAGGTTGCAAGTGAGGTAAATGTTAACACAGTGGCTAAGACCAGATTTTAGAAGGCCATGACTGGGAGAAAAGTTCACAGTTCAGTTCTCTACAGACACCCGGTAGAGGTCTGTTAGCAAGGAAAAGACACACATGAAATGGAGTTTTAGGAAAATTCACTTGTGTAAGTAAGAAAGCTAGCGGGAGACCCCTCACAATACTTAGGCTACATATACATGGTTGCTCCAGATATCTTTTTCCTGACAAAGTTGCCTGAGGACACCTTCAACAAGATCTCACTTTACCACACTATGAGTGGGAGTCCTGATAGAAACCCACATAGTAGGCATCCATTAAAAATATTTGGACAGTCTCTGCTTGGCCTGGCACTGTGTTAGGCCATAGAGGCTGGAAAGAAGGAAAAAGACCCCACTCCTGCTGGAGGAAACCCTCTGACAGTTAAAACAGAAAATCCGACATGTATTTCAAAGGGGAAAAACTGACAGGCTTTAAGCATAGGTTGGTTCGACTGGATATAGGAAAGAAAGACTCTGTCAAGTTAGCCAAAGTCTGTTTCCAACCTGAAGACTAATGTCAAGTGACCATGGCCCTGAGCAAAGAGAGCCAGGACAAAGCTCTGGTTTGGGGGAAAGGTCAAGCTCACTGTCATTAACAGACAAGTCCTTTGCTGCTTCTCTTTGTGCCATTGTCTGACTGGAGTGAAAGCCCTTCCCTGACCAGAACTTAAGAGAAAGTTGGTGCAACTGTCCCTCAACTCTATCTATGCTTCTCTTTGTGCCACTGTCTGACTGGAGTGAAAGCCCTTCCCTGACCAGAGAAAGTTGGTGCAACTGTCACACCTCTATCAGCTGAGGTCGCTTGCCGGTCTCCCTGAACTCTGAAGGATATAGCTTCAAACGGCGCCCAGAAGGGGGCAGTGGCCAGAAGCACGTTCACCCGCCCTAAAGCACAGCCTTCAGGACTTAAGACTATTCGCGATCGGGCTGGGCTGAGCCCGGGGACAAAGGTCCAGCACTCAGAAGACACCCCCTCCGAACCGAGACCTGAAAGTGGAGGTCTAGAGTCCCTTCTCTTATTCCACATCCCCGTTGCTCGGAATCTAAAACCTCGACTTGGTGGGAAGCCAGTCAGAAGGTATAAAACACATCAAAAAAATAAATGAGCCCGACTTAAAAGGGGGTGGCCCTTCCTCAACCCCACCCGCTGGTGACTCACCTCCCTCCAAACCAGGGCCTGCCCCTCCCGTGCCCGGTGCCAGGCGAGCAAGGCGGGGCGGGTCCTAAGGTGGGTTCCATCCCCGAGCCCTAGGCGGGCAGACAAGCTCCAGCGTGTCCCCTTGGGTGTCCCTGTTTACTCCGAGTCCGGGAGCGAGGTGGGGGCGGGCCCTCACGGCCCCTCCTCCATCCCGCCCCCCTCCACCGCAGGCCCCAATCCCGGTCCCGGTTTTACAAAGTCTCCAAATCAAAGCTCAGCCTTTCCGAGTATCTCCACCACCAACTGGCGGTCCCTGCCCCCACTCCGGGCAGGGGAAGCACAGTCACCGTTCCCCCGAGGAAATCGGGTCTCGGCTCAGACACCCGCTCCTGGACCCCCCAGCGAGGGCCTAAAAGCCTAGGGTATGACACCGAGTTTCAAAGAGGAACGCTCAGATCTGCTCGCCCACTACCCCAACCAGCCTTAGCCCCTTCAGCCCTCTGGAGCGCAGGGGAGAGGGCCAAGTCACCGGAGAGGGCGCCCCAGGACCCCAACCGGCTAGCGGGCTCCCGGGACTCCCACTCTCGGACCGCTTCCCAGAACTCCGAAGCTCGTCGCGGCTCCGATCCCCCCTCCCCAGGGCAGCGCGCCAAATCGACGCATGCGCATTGGCAGGATTGCCGCGTAGCTCTTTCTCCCCCCTCCCTTTTCTTTCCCCGCCCCTTCCCTCCCTCCCTCCTGTCTCCGTCCCCTCCCTCTCCCCCCTCAGTACCCCCCCCACGGCACTTCAGTCCGAGGAACAGCGGTGCGAGCTCCAGGCCCGTGCACTGAGGAGGCGGAAACGAGGGGCGCCCCTAGAGCTCCATCAGGCCCCCTCCAAAGGCTCCCCACCCGGTCCACGCCCCCCACCCCCCCACCCCGCCTCCTCCCAATTGTGCATTTTTGCAGCCGGAGGCGGCTCCGAGATGGGGCTGTGAGCTTCGCCCGGGGAGGGGTAAAGAGGAGCGAGGAGTAAAGCAGGGGGTGAAGGATTTGGATTTGGGGGCAGGGGGCGCACCCCCGTCATCAGGCCCTCCGGAGTGGCTTGGAACTCTACCTCTTCACCCACACCCTGGTGCTCTTTGCTTGAAGGAAAGAATAAAAATAGAGAAGAGGAGGAGAGCAGGATAAAGGGGGACGGACCCCCCAGTTGGGGGGGCGAGGGTGAGAAGTAGCAGGACCAGAGGGGAGGGGGCTGCTGCTTGCATCAGCCCACACCATGCTGACCCCGACGTTGCTGCTGCTGCTGCCCCTGCTCTCAGCTCTGGTCGCGGCTGCTATCGATGGTGAGTGAGATTCCGCGGCCCCCTCGGACCCCTGGGGGCATCCCCTCCCCAGCCCCCACTCCGGTGTACGGATGGGGAAGAGAGACGCGGGAGGGGGTGCCTTTTGTTATCCCAGTCCAGCTGACACAGCAACGGCCCGACTGGAGGCGGGGATGGGGGTCCGATTTGGGAGATGGGGGCCCTGGGCAATGATGCTTGGGGGGAGCCCCCAGTCCAAACAAAGACCAGAGGCCTGGTTAGGGAGAAGAGGCTCCCCTTTTTCTGATCCCGGGATTGAGAGGCCTTCTCTTCCTATCCCTGGTTGGGGAGGGCCTCCGCCTCCCCTACATCCTCCACCCTCCCACCCCCCATCTGAATTGTGAAGGAATTCAGATTTGCAATGTACAGCAGCAAAAGGGGGCGGAGGGGGGGGCTTTGCGGTAGCCTCTGGAGGCTGGAAGGGGAAGCCGGGCCAGGGTGCCCCCCTGGGCAGAGGACAGACAGGCCGGAGAAGGCTGTAGGTGGGGAGAGGGAGGGCCCCCTGCTTGGGTGTGGAATCGCCCCCGCAGCCTTGGAGGCCTGGGTCCAGAATTCGGGGCTGGCTGCCTGGGTTCCGAAGTGGGCACTTCCCCTTCTCAAGGCCTCTGTCAGTAGCCTGGGTAGGGCTGTGTTGGGGGGGGGGTGCAGGGGAGGGCAGCATGCTATGTGACTTTGAATTTCCCTTCTTAATTCCTGGGAGCTTTGAGATGAAAAGACGTCAGATGTCATCATTGGGGAAGGGGGCTGAAGAATGGCCTGGAAGGCTGGGGTAGGAGGGTGTGAGGAGGCTTTTTTCTCCCAGACTTCTGGCTTGATCACAGTTTGGATTGGAAGGAGAGTTGGAGGTTGGATGGGGGTTATGGCTATGCTCCCCCCACCCTAGTTCCTCCGCTCCTTAAGCAAATATGTTTAACCCCAACCCCACCCCATCTCACTCACACACTGTATACTGCCCTTAGTCTTGGGCTAGAACTGTGTCCTTTGGGGGAAATGGGGTCCCCTCTCCCCTTTTTCTGTCAGCTGTTTTTCCTCTTACTGTGAGTCACCAGTTCAAGTCTTGCCCAAGCTTTAAGCTGGGGTCATGGGGTTGGGCTGGGTTGGGTTCCTGACTTGAAAAGGGCTGGGTTCATCCCTTCCAGACATCTTCTCCCTCTCACCCAGGGACAAAACAGCCTCATTACCATCAGACACCCCTCCTCTGTCTTCTAAATCATGGCAGGCTTGGACTAGGAAAATTTTTCTATGAAACCAGATTATCTACCCCCACCCCCATGTCTTCTCCCTAACTTGCTTCAATTGGGAGAAGAGGGCTAGAGGGTCAGGAAGCAGCTGTGCCCAGAAAAACAGTTTATTCAGTGACCCTCAATCATGCCATCTTGGGGACTGTCTGCCTCCCTCCCCCCACCACCCTGAGCAATTATCTGTCCAAGAGAAGAAAAGAGGCTCTGCCCTGAAAATCCTCCAGACCAGCCCACATACCCACCCTCTGCCCTTGATTCCTTCCAGGATCGAGTTCTTTCCTCTTGTGCGAAGCCCTGTGAGGGGAGAAGGGAAACTGAGGCTAAGAGATTTGTGTGCAACTGCTTCTGGGAGGGAAAGAAAAAAAATTGAGCAAGGAAGACAATCAGGACCCCCATGAAAAAGGGCAGATGCAAGTTAGGCAGTTAGGTAGAAGCAAAGGGGTCTCTATGGAAAGCAGAAGAGGTCAGGAATGAGCTCTAGACAGCTGCTCTCGCAAGGTCCTAAAGGGGTCCTAATTGCCACACTGAGTTGTCCGTGATAATTAGATGAGGGAGGCTGGATATGTTCTCCTTAGCTGTCTCCCTACCCTTTCTTGAAATCTCTGCCCTGCCCATCTCTGACTTTCCAGTTCAGACAAACTCTAAAGTCCCAAGAAGAGGACCCTTCCTCAAACACACACCAGTATTTCCATCCCTGAAATGGGAATAGGAATACTCTGCCAGGTAGGAAAGGAGAACTGTATAGAAACGTAGGTCCTCCTCTATCCAGAGGCAGCGCCTTGCCCATGTTCCTGTCCTCTTGCCTCTGGATGCACAGCAACTGAACTTCCTTCTAAGCTTTTCAGAGAAGAAAATCTCTCGGCCGAGCTCACCTGACTTAACATTTAACCTCCTTCTTTCTGCTGTCCCAGACCTTGCTGCTTTCCCTCTGTGCCTGAAACTGCCTCCTGGGTCCCTTTCTTTTTGGGAAGAATTGTCATTCCTCCAGTAGACAAACTTTAGTTTACTTGCTACTGGGGAGGATGGAGAGAGGTGGGCTGTAGAATAGGAAGAGGGATTATTGAGGACCCTGCTGCCATCAGGGGATATTTTGTAGTGGAGAGGGTACCCCCAGGCTGAAAGAGCTCAGAGAAGAAGGCTGACTTCCTCTCTACTGATCCCACACACCCACCTTGAGCAGATATATTACCACTTCTAGAAAAGGTGGGCAATTGAAGTGATCTATGAGGCTGGGGTTAGCCTCCTGGCTCCCTGAGGAAGGTTCCAAACTGTATTCTCCCTGCCCAGACCGAGATCCTAAACATCTCTCCTTACCCTTATCTTTCAAAGCAAGGATAAGAAATTCATTGGGGATTATTTTGATGTTTGGGGTGGTTTCTCAAGACTTCTATCTAATCTTGTTCCTTCTCCATTTTCTCCAAATTCTTTTACCCTCTACTGCTCCCCCATCACTGGGCCTCCCAAGGATTTGGCCAGGGTCCTGGCCAAGTCAAATCCTGTCCAAATCCCCCTACTCTTCAAAACTCCTTTCTGGGCTGGGGGTGTAACTCAGTGGTAGAACACATGCTTAGCATACTTCAGGCCCTGGGTTGGATTCTCAGCACCAAAAAACCCCCAAACAACAAAAAGCGACTTTCTTTCCTTACCTTTGGGAAACCTTTCTACACACGTCTGTGGCCACTCTTTTCCTTCCTGCTGTAGTTTCAGCCTCCCCAGTATTCTAGTCTCAGGGGGTCCTCCCCACCCCTTGAACTCCCAGTTTTTCGGGTGCTCCAACTCTGGGTGGAGGGTTTGCTGTCCTTGGACAATCTGGTGCCATTGAGCCAAACTGCATAAGGGTCCCTGACTTGGTGGTGCCAGTGTGAGCACCAGGGAGCCTGCCCCCCCTGTGTTCTGTCCCAGATTTCAGCTTGGTTAGCAGGATCCTGCATTGTTTGGAGAAGGAAGCAGTTGGCTCTGGAGTGTTTCCGGTGCAGTGGCCTCAGGCACCGGTGTAAGGCCTCCCTGAGAATGAGATGAGGGGTGAGGGAAGAGAGGCAGTCACCCCTCTTGTTGCTCCTGGGGAAAAGAGTCTTTCCCAGGACACGGCTTCCCTGTCTAAAGATCTCAGCTTCCCTCTTCCCTGCCTCCCACTCTGTGGGAGGCAGTGACCCCTATTTTTTCTGGGTCTTCAGAAAACCGTGTCTGGGTCAGACACTGTTAGTGCTAGGACTCCACAAGCCAGGATATATGCTGCCCCCCACCCTGCTCTGAATCTTATGAGGTAGTCATTCTCTGGGTTCATCCCAGGACAACTGTGTCACTGTCTTGGCAACCGCTGGGCTGAGCCCCCTTCCTATCTCTTTGCTTGTCTGCTTTCCTGTCTTTCTTTTTTCATACCAGGGATTGAACCCAGGGGCACTCAACCACTGAGCCACATCCCCAGTACCCACCCCAACTTTCCATTTAAGACAGGGTCTCACTAAGTTGCTTAAGGCCTCACTAAGTTGCTGAGGCTGGCTTTGAACTTGTGATCCTCCTGCCTCAGCCTCCGGAGCCGCTGGGATTTCAGGTTGTACCACGGTGCCAGGCTCTGTCCTTTGTTAACACATGTGTGTCATCTTGGCCTTCCAGAACTTCTCTGTTGCCCTTTTGGTTCCTCTCTTATTTGCCTAGGCTTCATGGCATTTTCTGCCCTGACTTTCTACCTTCTGTTGCTTGTCTTACTTCTCTGTGTGTCTCCATTCACCTCCATTAAGGCTTGGTATCCCAAAAGCTATGTAGGTAGGATAGGGCGTCTTTCCTACTTCTTCCCTAGCTCTCACATCACCATTTTGGAGTTATTTGTCCTCTCTCTGGCCACATCCAGATTGTCCAGGAAACAGTGGAAGTTCTCTCTCCACTTTCCTCCAAGCTCCTTTCACTAATTTTGGGATGAGTTTTAGAATGTTTCTGGAAGAAGGAAACTTGATACCTTTTGAGGGCCAACAGGGGGAAAGGAGGTATTTCAGAAGAAAGGAGGTTAGACTTATGTCAGAACTTCCTCCTGTCAAGAGAGTCTGAGAACTGAAGGAAAAAGATATGGAGAGTAGGTCAAAAGCTGAAAGCTTTTACTTCTGGTGAGCAAAGGCCATGTAGGGGTATGGTGGGAGGGCTTATAACGGCCTGGTGAAAGATAAGCTGACCTTTGCAGGCATTTGAGGGGTCTGGATTTTATTTGTGGGGAAAGGAAAAGATGATAGGGAGGTCACGGGTCAGGCTAATGTCCTGCTGAGTCAATATTGACTCAAGATGGAAGGGGAGACCCTTCTCCTCTCCTGGCGGTCCAAGTCACCCCATCTGTCCATCTGTCCAGGCCGCAAAGCAGAGGCCCAGACTCAGGAATGACAAAAATGTGTCTGAGCCTCACTGAGCTGCGGGAAGGAGCCACCGGGTAACACCCAAAATACATAAAATTCAGTGGAAAGCTCTCCGTTTGGTTCTGGGAGGCCCTTGCTGCCCCACCCCCATGTGTTTGAAAGGTCAGATTCCTGTAGGCTCTGCCCCCCAGCCCCTCGGCACCCCTGGCTTCTCTGCTCCCTTAGATATACATTTGGTTCCCTTTAGAAAACACCTCCCACCAGCCTCAGAGGGAGAGCCCCTGTCCCTTCAGCCATGTTCAGGTCTCCTAGTCCTTGAGGAAGTCTCATCTGAGGCTCCCAAGGTATTTCAAAGACCCAGGTCTCCCCTCTGGAGAAGACTCTGTTGAGGCCTGGGCTCTTCCCTCAGCCTCTTTTGCCTCCCTTCTCCTCCCCACCCCCAAATTCCCAGAGTGGGATAGAGGATGACAGCCAAGGCCCAGGCAGGGCAGTGGGGTCTGTGTTGTGTCTGGACACACACCCAAGCCCACACCTCCTGTCCTGGCTCCAGCTTGGTGGCCCTGGGGGCCATGGCTGGGCTGGGTGCCTAAGTTGGCGGGGTGTGCGCGCTTGCTTGTGCGAGGGTGTTGGCCAAGTTAGCATGGCGGTCACATTCATCTCCAGTCAAAGCTGAGAACAGACGGGCCCTGTGTCCTGGTGTTCTTCCTGCAGCCTCACTTACTCTCCTCCCTCTCCGTCTTCTCCTCTTCTCCCTCATATCTCACCTCTCTTTGACTCACCCTTGTCCTTGTCTGTCTCCTCCAAGCCCTCCTCCTCTCCAAGGGGCCCTGAAGGCCACACTCTTCAATTGTCTCCCATTCTGTGCCAGAGTGCACCCTGCCATTTGTTTCCCTTCTTAATCAGGCTCCACACGCTCAGTTACTAATCACTCCTCCGTCTCCTCATCTGGGTTTTGAGGCTCTAAATGTGTTAATTCACAAAAGTGTTTGAGACTTGTGGCTGGCCAGAGCAGAGCCAGCCCTTAAAAGTGTTAGCTCAGGTCATTGGGAAGCCCTTGTTCTCATGAGGTAGGGGGAGGTAGGGGAGGCAATTATTTGCTTCCAAACTTAGGGCAATGTTGACCGCTATCAAAGCTGCAGGCCACCAAGGTGGGTTGCCTGGGTGCTGTGTTCAGGGGCAGAAGGCTCAGCAAAGGGCCGGCTTTGCCTGTAAGCAGATTATAAGTTTTCTCCCCCACCCCCACCCCAGCTCCTTCCCAGCTCAGAGAAGGCTTCCCTTGGCTGTGGAGACTGCCCCAAAGTAGGTTATGTGTTTCTTTCCTCCCCTCTCCCCCTGAAGGAAATCAAAGACAGGCCTCAGCCTTTTCACAGGAGATTCCGAGGGCTTTCTCCACCAAGGCTGATGGGAAGGAAGTTCCTTCACTTTTCTCTATGATCCTTGTGCTGCCCTGGAGCTGGGGAGATGTGCACCCACCAACCCCTCTGCCCTGGGGCCAAGGAGATGCTGCTGTGGGACAGGGGCTGAGTCTTCCTCTTCCTTTCACTTGCTCCCATCCCCCACTCCCCTCCCTCTGCAAGAGCACATCTGGTTTGTGAATCTCTCTCATTCCAGCTTTCCGAGTTTGCCAGCTGCTGTTTCCTCTGTCGAGTTCAGGCCAAAAATGGGGGTGGGGGACAGTGGGGGGACTATATGAGGGCCAAAGGAGGGGGGACCATGGCTGGGACATGGAATGTTGGGGAGGTTAGAGTGACCAACCAGTGACCTCAGGCCCTGGCTGCAAGTTCTGCCTTTGGAAGGAGGAGGGGCATGAGTTAAGTTCCAGGTTAGGAAAGGAAGATGTGTCATGGGGTCTGGGGTGGCCTGGAGGTCCCTTTCTGGGTTCCAAACATCCCATCTGCCTCTAAGTCCCACTGTAGCCCCCTCTCCCCCCGTGGCTGGCGGCTTGGCTGGCCAGGGAAGTATGGTTCTCCGCATGCTAACTAGGCTGGGGGCTGTGTTTCCTGGGAAGACCTCACAGCTGGCCCAGTGGGGCAATGAACTCGGCATTATCCACCTCCTCAAGGGGCCTTTATTCCCCGGCTCAGGGTGGGGGGAGGGAGGGGGACTTCGGAGGGGGGGCCTGGCCTGGCCATCCTTGATGTGTTTCCTGAACTTAGCTCTGGTTCTGGCCAGGGGCCTGAGTGCAGTCCCCTTTGCCAGAGATGGGGGCTAGGGAGGGAGGACATTTCAGTGTGGCCCCCAACAGACTCCCTCCTTCCTTGGAGCCCTGACACACTTTCCATACACTTCTGTCTCTGCCCTGAGTTTGCATTAGTTGTGTACAGCTGTCCTCCCTGGGGACTGTACGAAGTGGGCATATCACCCTTCCTTGGCACCCCTGCACCTAATACAGTGCCTGGCGCAGAGCTGCCCTTCACTGTGTGCCAGCGGCATAGAAAGGGACTCAACACAACCAAGGAAAAGTTGACAAGGAATCCGGAGGCTGGGAACACAGTCTGGGGTTGGAGTGAAGGACCCTGGTGGATGGCACTGTGTCGGGGTGGAAGAAACGCAGAAATGGCTCCCGAGGACCTGGGGGAATGGAGGCTGGGGTGGACTGCGCTGTTGAAATCAGCTGAACTAGGTTGAGGACTGGTTTTGTCACTTGCCAGCTGTGTGACCCCAGGAAAGTCTGGCCCAATTTCTGTGAAATGGTGATGTTAGCTGTCCCTATTTTGTCATCCTGTGGAGAGGATTAGATGAGATGATACATGGAAAGAACTGGTTTACCACAGTTACCACAGTTCCCGGCACATACTTAGCACACAATATTGAGAATTAACTGTTAACATTCACCATTCTCATTCCTTTTTGGAATACAGGATGGGGACGGGGACAGGGACAGGGACCTGGATGGGAGGGTAGGGCCAGCAATTCTCGGATGTAGTAACTCTACAGGTTGGCAGGGCCAAAACTAGCTCTTGGAGCTCGTGCCAGCCAACCCCCTGCCTCTGTTCTCCAAGTCTAACATCCTGAGCAATATTTAGGTGCCTCTTACCTCAGGATATCTTCAAAGTCCCCCTCCCCAGGTCTAATTAGCAAGAGAAGACATGTCTTTAAAGAGTAGAGGTAGAAGCCAATCTCTCAACCCAGCCTTGACCTTCTGGCCTTCTGCAGATTCCATTCTGAGCTATGCTGTGTGCCAAAGGCACCCCCCTACACACGTAGTCCCACCTGGGGGTCTGGTGCTTAGGGTGATGGGTCAAGGGACCAGGAGTGTCCTAGAGGGCAGAGAAGTAGAGAGGTTAGCACAGGCTTCTGTATCCCTGCCATCACTGTTAGTCAGCAAAGCTGGTGTCTGGTCAGAGTAAATAACAAGAGCAACAAGGGCTTTGACCCAGAAGGAGCAGCAGGGACACACTGGACCGGCAGCCTAAGAGACTTGGTGGGGGGGACAGTAAAAAATCCCCTTGGATCCTTCCCCTTCCCTGCCACAGGTATGCAATAGTGTCATGGAATGCCTCCCAGCCACCCCCAGCCCCCAGGCACACAGACTGCTGATGTCTAGTAAAAAGGAGGACTCCTAGGGAGCTTTAGAGTCCCAGTGTTGGCCTCCACCCTTCATTTGCATTCTCCTTTTCTTCCTTGCCCCTAGCCCCTAAGACTTGCAGCCCCAAGCAGTTTGCCTGCAGAGATCAAATCACCTGTATTTCAAAGGGCTGGCGGTGTGATGGTGAGAGGGACTGCCCAGATGGCTCTGATGAGGCCCCGGAGATTTGTAAGTACCTTTTCTGGATTCTTCTCCCTAAACTCTTGACTTATCCCTTTCCTTTGGCAGATGTTTGGGATGAGGACAATTGCTCTTTAGCCTGGTGTGGACCTTGTTCTGTGACAATGTTTGTCCATGACACAGCTAAAACTGCCCTCTCCCTCCTCTTCCAGGCTCCCAGCAGGGAGCCGGGTGTGCGTGGAAATGGCACCTTAGATTTCTCCCTTGGCTGCTACACCCTGAAACCTTGTCAGGGACAGTCACTTGGCTTCAGCTTTGACAGAAGGAAATGGCATGGCCATCCATCCTTCCCTTCTAGCTCATTCCTCTCCTCCCCAGCTTTGAGCCTCCCTGGCCCTTGGTGAGTGGCCTTCAGGCCCTGCCAGGTACTCTTTAAAGTCCTCAGGCTCCCAGGCCAAAGGCCACACATTTTTGCTTGGCCTCTGTACCAGAAGCCCCACCCCCATGTGTTTCCTGTGTTTCCCGACACCCCATCTTCCCCTGCCCCCAATAAATGGTGTAATCAGAGGCAGCTGTTTAAACTGGGAGAAAGGTCCCCGCCCAGCCTTCACCCTGCCAGTGGGGGTGGAGAACTTGCTGGCAGGACCCCAGAGTCCTGGCAGAGTTCTAGGGTCTCCACCTGCAGCATCTCCCCTTCTTGGCTAGGCGATCCTAGACGTTCTGTCTCTGTCCTCTCTCTCTCCTGGGCTTTATTCTGCTCCAGTCCCATATCTTCTCCCCATGCCCCTATCCATAATTATCAGGAGTAATTTTAGGGCCAGAAAGGGAGCCACCAGTTCTCCCTGCCTCACCCCTACACCCTGCCCTGGAGGGCTCGGGGCCAGGGGTATTGGCCTGGAGTCTCTTCTTGTCTGATGACAACTTTGCCCCCACATTTCTGACTCCTAACACTCTGTGCTCGAGTGTTAGGAGTAAAGAAAGCCATTCAGAGGGGCTGGATTTGGATTTTTTTGTGCATTTTTTTTCTTCAGTTTGGTGCAAACCCCACCTTATTCACATCCCTACTGTTCATACTCATGGACGTTCCCAGATCCCTAATGGTCACAACATACCCACCTGACACGTCCAACCCTACTGAGACAAAGGCATAGACACATTCCCACAGTTCATGTCCACACTCTCAAACATGGAGGCAGAAACAACCTGAGCTGGAACAGATGCCCCAGACACATATACTAACAGAGGCACACAAACCCAGACTCACTCACAGAAGGGTGTGGAAACTCACATACCCAGTGCCCACACTACATAGTACAAGCCACTATCCATTGCACACCGCCCCTCACTTGTGTGGATACACTCCTATCAGGCCCATGTGGATCTGCACTTAGCATGTGCACACTCTGACACCCTGCCTGGCTGGGGGGAACAACGGGCAATGGTCTCGCCATTTTACACATCTTCCTGGTATCTGTGAAAATACCAAAGGTATGACACACCAGTTGAACACAACCTCTGACCCTTCTCAAATCCTTCCATCAAGTTGCCGCTCTGGGTTGGAAGTCCAGGTTAGTGCTGTCCAGTAGAAATGTATTGTAAGTCAGATATGCAATTTTGAAATCTTCTGGTAGCTACATTAAAGAAAAAGAAATAGGTGCAATTTATTTTACTATTTTACCCATTGTATGCAAAGTATTATCATTTTAATATAATGTCCATAGAAAATTATTAGAGATCTTTTGCCTTTTTTAATATTGTCTTCAAACTCCAGTATGTATTTTTTATTTTTTTAACTAATTATATAGTTTATTGTTTAGATGGACACGATACCTTTATTTTATTTATTTTTATGTGGTGCTGAGGCTTGAACCCAGTGCCTCACACATACTAGGCAAGCACTCTATCACTGAGCTACAACTCCAGCCCTCCAGTATATATTTTCTACTTGTAATTTTTGCTCATCTCATTTCAAGTGCTCAGTAGCCACATGCGGCTGGTGCTACATACGCATAGTCCAGTTTTAGATGATTTGGTGCTGCTCCCTAAGCTCCATGCCCTGGAGAGCTGTGGAAAGGAGGTGTTCTTTATCATTTGAGCTTCTCCATCTTCCCCTGAGCTCAGCAAAGCCTTTCCCACCTTGACGTCAGCCTGCCTGCTGAGTGTAGATTCTGAGGCATTGGGGTCCACAGGCATAGAGTGTCTGAGGAGTAGATCCTTTGCAGAAGGCCTAGTTTTCCCTCTCTACCTGACTATTCTCAAATGCATTACTATTGTTGGGAATGGTGGAGGAAAGCTCTAGGTTGAAGGGTCTAACCAGCCCCCCAGGTCTCTTGAGATCTAAAAAATATAGGTGTCTGAAACCCTGTGTCAACTCACCCCACACTCCACCTACCCCCAGTGAACAGCTGGCCAGACAGCTGCCATAGCTAGCTTGGTCATGCCAGCCCTTCCGTCTGCCCCCAGGTCCACAGAGTAAGGCCCAGCGATGCCAGCCAAATGAGCACAATTGCTTGGGCACTGAGCTGTGTGTTCCCATGTCCCGCCTCTGCAACGGGGTCCAGGACTGTATGGATGGCTCAGATGAGGGGCCCCACTGCCGAGGTAAGCACTTTCACATGCTCTTCTATCTCAGGTGAATGCATGAACCCTCAACCTGGCATCGGGTGGGATGAGCCACCTGCCATCAGAGGACCATCCTTATGCCTTCAGTGACGATGAAGCCTGTCCTGGTCCCCTGCCCAGACTTGCCATCTGGGCCTCTTGGGCATGGAGCTTGATCAAACAGCCCTGTGGACCTCAGCAATGGGCCTTGGCTAGGCATTTCCCTGTGGCTGTGTGTGCTTGGACAAGTCACCCCACCTCTCCAGACCCTAATTTCTCATCTTTAAAATGAAAGATCAGTGTTTTTATACACTTTGTTTTCAGAAGTGGAATCTTTTCTTCAAAAGGTTTCCTATGTGATCCTGAATGTGAGCAAACAGAAGCAGAGGTGCTGTGATGGGAGCTGGGGTCAGGGTCTGGTTTTGTTCACTTGCTGCCCTGCCAGTGCCCTGGAAGGCAGCCTCCAGGAACTGCAGATCTAGGAAGGGTCCGAAAGCTGCTTTGGTTCCTCCTTTCCTGGCAGTCCACATCTTGGAGGTGGTTGATGGATGGGAAACCATCCAATCTGAGGAGGGAACAATAGGATGATAAGTCAGATTTCTTCCCACCTGTGGCTCAGTCTTCCCTTGAAAGTCCCTGGGGGGCATGAAGAGTCTGGGTCATTACATGAGCAATTGGGGAGGAATCTGAGATGAAGGAGTGACAGAGCCCTTGGCCCTGTCTGTCTGGGAAAGGTGACCTCTGTCTGCTGTCCTGGAGGCTGGGCCTGGAGCAGTTGGCCTTGGAGAAGCCCTGAGTAAGCCCTGGGGGAGGGGCATTTATAGGGGTGGAGGGTCCGCCTGTGTTTTGTGCCATACACATGTCAGAAAACATCTGCCTGTGGGAGGAGACACATCTGGATCCTTTCACTTGGGCAGGGAGTGTGGAGCAACAGAGTTTGTGGAAGATCTTTTTCCTTTCCTTTGGTTGATTTTATCTGAAGCTCCTGGGAAGGCATGTAGAAAATGGGCTTAGGGGCCATAGGCAATTACAACTCATACCCGCTTCTTACAGATGGTATGTTTCCAAGTTCGCTTCCTTCTGAATACCTTTTTAGTTTTGAAAACAGCACAGAACCTGTAAGGCCAAGGGTTGGGACTTCTTTCTCTGATATTACAAAAGTTGAGCCTCTTCACCCCCACCTCATATCCAGAAGAGAAACTCAGAGTTCTAAGTTTTTCAGGAAAATGACATTCCCCCGCCTGGGGGGGAGGCTGGACAAGCAGTGCATTTGGGCTCTCTGGTGGAAGTGGGGAAAAGAAAGAATAACTGGGGCCTGGCCCCCCATCCCAGCTCTTCCTGGCAGGCTTAGTGCCTTAAACGCCTTAGCATCTCAGCGGCTCTCTCTCCTAGGTGGGGAGGGTGGCGGGGGGTGTGAGGCAGCTGGACAAAGGGGTCTTTGTGGCCCAGCCGCCTGGCCCCACGCAAGGCCATTAATTGGGTCGCTGGTCTGGGGGGGGCAACTGCTCTCCCACCTCTCCTCCCTCCTGTCTCTCTCCCTGCTGTCTCCCTGTGGAAGTGGGTCAGTAGCAGAAGAAAGATTAGAAAGGGATCCTGAGGGAACCAGTTTTGCACCTCCTCTGCATCCTCTACCTGGACCTTGGGTTTTGTCTCTGAGGTCCCTGGGGCTCAAGGAACAGATTGGAGGGGTGCTTCCAGGCCAGCACCAGGACACACGTGATTCCATGCCAGCTTTTCACCCTCAGCTGAAGCCAGCATTCTAATCCCTGGGCAGTGCAGACCAGAGACACATGAAAGGGATAAGACTTACTGTCCCCTCTTCCTGTTGACCCCAGCAAAGTACTAGAACACCTCCCATATGGGGACACCAATGGTCCCAAGCAGCCATAGCAGGAAGAGGTGGGTTCTAAACCTTAACTGGCTATGTGACCTTGGGCCTGCCTTAGGTCCTCCTTGGGTTTCAGTTTCCTCACTTATAAAATATGGTACATGCTTCCTTCCTAAGGCCCCTTCCCTCTCAGACACTGCAGCCCTTTGAAGTGGTTTCTGAAGGCTAATTGGAGATGGGGAAGGTTGCCATGGGGTGGGGGTGGCTGCTTGGTCTGGAGGCCTGAGTGTGTATCTCTCTGGCTCCTATGCAGAGCTCCGAGGCAACTGCTCTCGGCTGGGCTGCCAGCACCACTGTGTCCCCACACTCAACGGGCCCACCTGCTACTGCAATAGCAGCTTCCAGCTGCAGGCGGATGGCAAGACCTGCAAAGGTATGTGAGCTGTGCTTGCCTGCATATGTGTGCATGCTGGGGCTGACCTGAGTGGGGGAAGCCAGAAGGAAGGGGCAAGAGGGGAGTTCAGGTCATGGCTAACTGTTTGTTTCCACCAGACGTTTACAAATTCATATTAAAATTATAGATTTATTGAACTTTTCTTGTTGTAAAAAAGTTAAAACATTATGCATAAAAGCCAAAGTTTCCTTTAACAAATTCTCTTCCATTCTGGACCCCTTCCCATCTCTTTGGAGGTCATCTCTGCTATTGGTGCTACCTAACTTTGCAGACCCTCTTTTATGCATGTATCTACACACGCTTATGGAAAATTGAATCGGAAGTATTACTTATGTGTGTATTACTCTTTTTTGCATACATAGACCCCATACCATATTCTAGGATCTTTTTTTTTAATTTTTAATATTTATTTTTTAGTTCTCGGCAGACACAACATCTTTGTTGGTATGTGGTGCTGAGGATCGAACCCGGGCCGCACGCATGCCAGGCCAGCGCGCTACTGCTTGAGCCACATCCCCAGCCCCATATTCTAGGATCTTTACAATGTTTTTCACCAAGTGTGTTCCAGCAATTTTTTTCAATGTTAATAAGTAGAAATCTACCTCGTTTTTTAAAAACCACTGTGACGTATAACTATTACCACAGTTTACTTGGCCTTCTCCCTATTGATGAGTAAGATGTTCCCATTTTTCCCCTGTTACAAACAATGCAAACTTTTCTGTTTTAAATTTGCCTCCCTCAGTCTTTGTTGATGCCACCTTCTCAGCGAAGCCATCCCTGATCGTCACGTTGGGAACAGTGCTGCCCAAACACAGTTAAAGTGTGCCCTCTGTGTTCTCTGTCTTCTCTCTTGTTTAATTTGTGTGTGTGTGTGTGTGTGTGTGTGTGTGTGTGTGTGTGATATTGGGGATTGAACCCAGGGTCTTGCACATGCTAGGCAAGGGCTCTGCCAATGAACTACACCCCCAGCCCCTCTCTGCTTGATTTTTTTCAACAACATTGGTCATTTTCCACTGCACTAGCATTGCATCATGTACTTTTTCTTTGTTTCCCTTATTATTATAACAGTATTCCATTTATTAGCAGAATAAAAGTTTCATGAAGTCAATGATGTGGATCTATTTTAAAATTCACTGGTATTAGTACATGCCTGTAATCCAGCTGTTCTGGAGACAGGAGGATTGGAAGTTCAAGGCCAACCTGGGCAACTTAGTGAGACCCTGTCTCAAAATAAAATAAAAAAGCAGGTGAGGATGTAGCTTAGAGGCACAGCATTTGTCTAGCATTTGTAAGGCCCTTGGTTCAATTCCCAATATTGCAAACAAAATAAAAATGTCGAATTCACTGATGTATTTCCTCTCCCTGGCACATAGTATATACTCAAGAAACCTTTTCTGAATGAATGGCTGGCTGATATAGATAGATAGATAGATAGATAGATAGATAGATAGATAGATAGATAGATAGATAGTTTCTCTAGAGTAGATTCCAAGAGTGTACTTTCTGGATGAAAAGGTTTCGACATTTCATACTGTAATCGATTCTGCCAAACTTTCTTTCAGAGTAGCTGTAAGAACGGATACACTGGTGGTGTCCGAGAGCCCCCGCGTTCCTTCCCTCATTACAGTGGAAATGACCATGTTCTTCTCTTTTTCCTTGGTAGACTTTGATGAGTGTTCAGTATATGGCACCTGCAGCCAGCTCTGTACCAACACAGATGGCTCATTCACGTGCGGCTGTGTTGAAGGATACCTGCTACAGCCAGACAACCGCTCCTGCAAGGCCAAGAATGGTGGGTGAAGTTACTGTGGCCACTGTGCCAAGCACCCTCAATGCAGTTCCCTGATGAGTAGTGGCCTAAGAAGTCCAAGGGTTCTAACTTCACTGACCCTTCTCTACCCCACCTCCAGAGCCAGTAGACAGGCCCCCTGTGTTGCTGATCGCCAACTCCCAGAATATCCTGGCTACATACCTGAGTGGGGCTCAAGTGTCTACCATCACACCAACCAGCACGCGGCAGACCACAGCCATGGACTTCAGCTATGCCAATGAGACCGTATGCTGGGTGCACGTTGGGGACAGTGCTGCCCAAACACAGTTAAAGTGTGCCCGCATGCCGGGCCTGAAGGGCTTCGTTGATGAGCACACTATCAACATCTCCCTCAGTCTGCACCGTGAGTCAGCCACTCCCAGCTTGGAGGGCAGGAGAGGGCCTGGGAGGACCAGGAACATGGGCAGGGTAGAGGGTGTAGACAGTATGACCCCTGTCCGGGGCAGAAGCCTAATCAAAAAGCCCCTGACTGAGGCTGAGGCAGGGGGCTAGGCACAGTGGTGCCTGTTTGGGACAGGGGCAGAGCCATGGCAAGGCCTCATCTCCTCTCTCTAAGCTGTCTCTAGATGACTCTCACATTTCTGGCCCAGGACTGAGGGAGGTCTCTTAGGAGAAGGGAGGGCAGAGGGGATAGTGAATAGTCAATCTCCAGAGACCAGGGACTGTCCCTTCTCTGAGAGAAGAGTGTTGATTAGACCGCAAAGGGGCTTTCCCATGCAGTAGGAGCCTGAGGGAGCCCTGTTAAGCTGTGAATGAGGGGCGGAGCCAGGGTCTGGCTGGGTCATCTTCCATGGGCCATTCTTTCCCTTGGTGTCATGACCAGAAAGACTTTCTGCTCTGGGGTGGGCGCTGAGATCCTAAGGCTATTTCTATTGCAGTCAGTGATTATGCTGGGAGGAGCTATTCCCTTTAGGTTCCCTGGGCAATACTCTGTAGTCTCAGAGATGAAGAAGGGCTCAAGCAGGGTTGGGTAGATCCAGTTCCTGGAGGAGTCCCTCTCCTCTCAGATGCGGTTACACAAACAAACAAAAACAGCTTTGGAGTCAACATGTGGTATCATCACGTTTCTACAAAATGCCCCACAGGGGTGAGGAGAAGAATCTGGCTATGGCTGATCTGCTCCCACCTCCCAGGGTAAACTGATCTGTGACCTTGAGTCAATCAGAATTCCCTCTCTGACTTGGTTACTTAATCTGCATCATGGGTTTGAACTTTTCTGTCCAGATCAGATAAACGAAAGTAAAAAGTCTTCCATGAGGTTTAGAATTGTGAGCCTTGGGCCTTTCTTCTAGAAGATGTTCTGTTTTTTCAGTGTTAGGGATGGAACCCAGGGCCTCCTGCATGCTAAGCACATGCTCTATTACTGAGCTACATCTTTAGCCTCTCTAGAAGATCTTTAAGTTCCTTGATTCAGTTCCTATAATGACCCCCAAAGAAAACAAAGATCCTAGGAGGTTACAAGGGATTCACTCTGGCAGAGTGACCCACTTGGGGGTTATGGAGAGCAGAGGAGCCCTTCACTCTCTGTGGCCTCATCATAGGATTCACACCACTGCCTGTGACTCTTCCAGAGCATTCCAGATGGTGTCTTTAGGCTGTTGGCATCAAAGGCTCATCTTTAATCAGACATGGGTCCGTGGGGTGATGGGCTGAAGGCTACCAAGCTCTTGAGGGGTGAGAAACTCAAGAAACCCTATGGTCATTAGAGTTCCATTAGGGTGGGATTGAGGCAAAACCCCTGGAGACAGCTACCTACCTCCTGCCCTCACCTACCACCCTACTCAATAAGCATGGTTGAGCAAATAGGTCCAGCAGTCTCCTCTCCAGCCCTGCCTCAGTGACACACATTGGGCCTATGAGTAGGTGGCTATGAGGTGCCCTGTTGGGAACCTTCTCAATTCTGCTTTGGCCTGGTCCTTCATCCTGACTTCCTCCCCAAGAGATATAGAAAATAACCTTTGGAAGACTTTCCCTCTGAAAACAGATTCCCTTGCCTTCCAGTCTGCTAGATTCATGGGCACCCCTCTGGGGCAGAGTCCCCGAGTCTGGAAGAGACCAAATTTGGGGGGTAAACGAGGGGTGAATGAGTGGGTTCCCCTTGCCTTCACTTCTGTCCCTCCTTGCCCTGCCCCCATCCCACACCCCTGACGCCAGAATGTCTGGCTGTCACCCTGAGGATGGTTGTTTTGCTCTCATCCCACAAACTAATTATGGGCCCTGAGCTGAAGATGTCGGAAGTGTCTTTCCCTAGCACCCTCCCCCATGCGCAGCTCATCCCCCTCCCCAGGAGGAGGCCTGCCCTGGGGTATGGGGTGGCTGGGCCAAGTACTCACCTGCTGTAGTGGGCTGTTGGCCTGTAATTAGCTCCCCTGGAGGATGAAGGAAAAGGCTACTGCTTTCTCCTACTTTCCCTGCCCTCCCTGCAATCACCCCATTCTTTGCTGTGACTGTGACCTCTGTGGACCTTCTTCAGCCCCACGCAGGAGGTGGGCCCCTGGAGGCAAGAGTCTGACAATTGAGAGGTGTTGGAGCCAGTGAAGCCAGCCTGCTATTGTGGGGAGAAGCGGGAGTCTGCCCCAGAGAAAACTCTGGAAACAGAAATAGATTAGAAAAAAGGAAGGAGGCCAGGAAGTGAGCCTGGTTCACAGGAGTCCTGGGGTGCAGGAGCCAGATCTGCTCTGAGTCCTGAGAGCCCTCAGGAGGCCTCTCGGGGACCCTGCAGAGTACGTGCCCTTGCTTCCCTCCACTGAGGCCTGGAACGCTGAGGCATGAGGGGACCTATGTGGTTCTAAATCTATGACTAGAGACCTTGAGTGGTCAGAGCTAGAAGAGAAGACCCTTAGCAAGCACCAGAGGCTAGCCCCTTAGTTTTTTCTTTTTTCTTTCTTTCTTTTTTTCCTTTTGGTGCCGGGGATTGAATCCAGGGGCACTTAATCACTGAGCCACATAACCAGATATTTTTATATTTTATTTTTGAAACAGAGTTGCTAAGTTGCTTAGGGCCTCACTAAGTTGTTGAGGCTGGCCTTGAACTTGAGATCCTCCTGTCTCAGCCTCCTGGGAGGCTCAGCAATTTAGTAAGGCTCTAAGCAATTTAGCGAGACCCTGTCTCAAAAACAAAATATAAAAATAGCTGGTAATGTGGCTCAGAGGTTAAGCTGCTGGGATTTTAGGTGTGCACCACCATGCCTGGCTATCCCCTTAGTTTTCAATTTTTGCTTCTCCCAAAGAGGCTGCGCCTTAATTTTAGGTGGTACATGGACCACCTAAAATATATATTATATAAGATACATAATATTTTATAATATTATTAGGAAATTTCTATAACTAGCATACCTATAGCATCGATTGTTTAGGATTCAGCAAAATCAGAAAAGAAAGTTGATTTGAAGATATAGTAAATATTCATGCAAACCATATATACACATGGCAAGTATTTTGGAAGTGATATACAAAAGGCTGAAGTTCTGGAAACTAAGGCCCAGAGGGGTCAACAGACTTGGTAGTTCCAAGCCAGGACCCGGCTTGCCGACACTAACCATACACCCACTCACGGGGAGTTCTGCAAGGCTGGCCCTAGCCAGGGCTATCAATCGAGTCTGCTGGCTCCTCTCCTCCCTAGCTCTGCCTTTCCTTAGCTGAGCTCCTCTGGTCTGTCCTACCTTCAGCCCTGGGGAAGTTTCCACTATAGGAAAAGTAAGGTAGGGGGGCCCTGGGCAGACAGTGGTATGGCAAGGGAGGATCTGAGGTTATAGGGGGCTGGAAGAGAATGGGGTCTGCTGAAATCACTCAGCAGGGTTGGACTATGTAAGAGAGGATGGTCTGGAGGGTCTTGGAGGTTCCTGGGCTTTCCCTCCCTGCACCATATTGCATGGAGAAGAAGGAGGTGAGCGTGGAGGCCCAGAAAAGGCCCCTAAGCTGCAGGCAGCAAGGTTGCGAAATGGGTCCCTAAGTCCAGCTGGCCAACTTCACTTTTCTCTTTTCTCTCCCTCCCTCTTTTTTTTTTTTTTTGGTGCGTGTTTTTTAAAATCACAACAGGAAATGGGGTAGTGATTTGTCTAGAGGGAGGCAAAGAAGGGGCAAACAGCAGCTTCTCTGAGTGGTATGAACTGGAAGGGGCGCTGCCTCTTCACTGCTAAAGGCACCCGAGGCCTCTCTCATGCCCACAAAGCACTTGCAGATTTTATGTGAAAGATACCCCTACTTCTATGGCCTTTCTGACCCATGGGGTGTCAGAATACAGGGGAGGAGATGTCTAGCCACCCTACTTTTTGGCCCTGGGCCCCCTGCATCCTGAGGCTTGGCTTTCCCTTCCTCCGTTCCCCTTCCTAGTTTCCTAATCATCTAACAGCCTTTTCTTGCTCCTCCTCTTCCAGCCAAGGTCGGGCCCTGTGTCTCCAGGCCCAGATCCAGCCCTGTCCTCTCCTCCCCCGCTGTCTCCTTGAAGTTGCCTCTCCACCCAGCCTGCCCCCAGAACCCTCCTCCCTGTTTTCAAGCCAAAGGAAGTAACTTAACCAAGACAGACATGTTTTAGAGTCCGGCAAGGATTTCTCAATAGTGCAAAGACCCTAAGACGGTGGAGTAGAATCCTGGCATCTCATCCTTGGGATCCAGGATGAAATGCCTCTTGAGGACCCTAGCCAGTCCAGGGGAAGGGAGCAGGGTATAAACTCCAGGCTGGAAGTATGAGAAGGTTCAGGAAGGCTACCCAGGGCAAAGGGTGGCAATGTGGCTAAGGTGTTCGTTGGAACAAGGAAGAGCTGAAGCCAGGGCCCAGCAGCAACAGCAATGAAAGTCCATGTCATCTAGCAAAGTTTCCACCAGGCCTGTCCCACAGTCTCCTCCTCAACCTTTGAAGTCCCCAGATTCTCAATCCTCCCAACCCTCTAGGTGAGATCCCTGAGTAGATTAGAGACCATTCTCTCCCAGTGTCCTGGGGCAGCCCAAGGTCACAGAAGGAAGCAGAAGGGGAGGGGAAAAGTCATATCTCAGCTTTAGAACAGCAAAGTGAGGACTCTGTATTCAGTAAACATTTGTTAAGTGAATCAATATATGTGTGTCCAGTGCTGGGGACAGAGATGAAAGGCAGTGTCCTGCCCTCCCATTAGCTTAGTCAGGTGAATAGGCTGTGATGAAAGATGCCCCTGCGGCCAGTGGAGTCTGTAACAGGGAAAGCTGCTTCCAGTGGGGTAGGCCTCCTCTGGGAGCCTGAGCTAGTGTAGAAGAACAATGACTCTTGGTCCCCAGCTGCCTTCCCAGAAGGCCTGCCTTTACCAGGAGGCCTTAGGGCACTGGCTAGAAGCACAGACTTAGAAGAAAAGGTGGGACAAGATGGGGTTGGTGTGAGGGAGCGTGGTGGCCTGAACTGCAACTCCTGTGTGTGGAGTGCTTATTACGTGCCAGGCCCTGATTAAGTGCCATTAATGTACCATCCCATTTTACAGATATGGAAACTGAGACAGAGACATTGATTAACTGGCCCACAGTCCCACAGTTCCACAGTTGAAGGTGACAGAACCAGAATTCAGACCAAGATAGCCAGTGTCCACAACCTGGTTGGACCCAGCATTGGAAGGGGCGGGGGTCCTGGAATCAGGGCTAGAATTCAGTGTGGTCCCTTGGGGTGTGACTAACATGGAAAGTGGATTCTCCCTCCCCATCCTGGACCTTGTGCCATACCCTACAAACTTTGGCTGTATTGGGGGACGTTTTTCTCAAGGCATAAAGACCACGTGCTTCCCCCAGATTTCCTTATTTTAGAGAAAATAACTGGAGGCTTATTAACTGGTAGGTCCTTCTTGGGAATCTGGTCAGGGCCTGTGTTTCTGGGAAAATAGCCACTATTTGGGAAATACTTCTTGAACAATGTGGGTGCCGGAGAAGTTGATAACAACTGGAATTGTGGGGGTGCAGCCTGCCCGGCATTGAGCTAGGGGTTGCAGGGAGGGCTTAGCACTTGCAACACACATCCCAGGTCTACTCTGGGGCCTGGAACTAAAGTCCTTGGCAACATCATAGACTCCTATGTTCTCCTCTCTGATTCACATTTTTCTCTCCTATTCCCTAGTCTCCTTTTTTTTTTTTTTTTAATGTTGGAATCCCCAACTTCTCTGCCACCAGACCACCACCAAACTCCTCCCTCAAGGGTCCTTCCCTCCCCTTGGATTTATTTGAGATTCTCCTGTCTGAAGGACTGGGGCCTTTGGTCAGGGCTTCCCCTGAGGGTAGTTCTCTTCTAAGTTTGTGGAGCCAGAATGCTTAGGGCCTCTAGGCCAGAGCCCAGGGCTCCATCTGGCTCCCAAGCCATCCAACAGTTAGGGAGTTGCCCCAAGTAATCTATGGGGGAGCTCTGGAGGGAAAGTATCCCCTCCTAACTTGACCCTATCTTTCTGTGTTGGCTTTGGCATGGTGGCTGTGTGTGTGTGTGTGTGTGTGTGTGTGTGTGTGTGTGTATGTATTGGGGCAGGCAAAGGAATCTGAACTTTAGGAAAGAGGAAAATAATGTGGTGGAGGGGGTTGGATAACAAAGGATTTTTGCTTACAACTAATAGTCTCCAGCTGCAAAAATACCAAAGGGGAGGCCAGGCAGGCCAGGGACTCTGGTTCTTGCCAACTCCTCACCGGCCTGCTGAGTGGGGCCCTTGCCTGGCCTTTGGGGAGGTAGAAGGGGAGAACAGCCAAGGGTAAATATCTGAGAGTAGGGACCTTCTCTCCTCCTTCCTTCCTGGAAGTGGGAAGGAATCCAGGCCAGGAGGGAGGCTTTCAGGTCAGCCACATCCTGAGGCTTGGGAGGATGACTGTGGACATGGGGGCACCCAGGGATGGGGGCACCAGATCTCTGCAGGTTTCTTCCTTCTCTTGCCAAGGAATGGTGAATGGGCGGGGGGTGGGAGGAGGGGGGTTGCAGGGGCAGGGTGTTGCCAGCCCTAGGGCTGGGCAGTGACTCAGGGAAGCCTCAGGAAGTTGGAGAGGACATATGTGCCAGCTGGTGCTGGGAAAACAGCTTGACTGATGAAGTGTGCACACAGGCCAGCAGTCCCAGACCCCTGCCGTGCCCACCAAAGAAAGGGCACACAGCCCTGTTTGACTTTGTGCTGCCTTGCTGGCTGCCTGGGGCTGTAGGCAGGTCCCCCACTTTGGGCCTTCAGTTTCCTTTGGAGGTGGCCCAGGGCATTCCTTTTAATCTGGTTTCTCTGTGGTAACAGTGTACAGGGCAGTTTGGTAGCCTGGACCTTCTTTCTCCTTGGTCTGGGCCTTCCCAGGCTAGGCTGCCCTGTCTCCCCAGGGTGAGATGGTACTGAGGGGCCTGCAAGAAAGAGTGGCTCGGTTTGGGGATGTGTCAGCACTTAGGGGGGGTAATACCTCATCCCTGTGACCTCTTTCTCCAGTCATCGTGGGGTGGAGTTTACCAGAGGGGACCTGAAGAGGAAACTGGTTTGATGAAGGCCTCCAATTGGCTCTTTCCCTTCCTCCCCACCCCAGCTTCAGTCCTATGACTGTGAGTCAGTGACCCCGCCAGCCAAGTTCCTTGGGAGCCATGTTCCTGTTCCCTTTGTTCCACCTCCTGCCACCCCCCTTACGCTCCTCACCCCCCACCTCCCCACACCCCTGCCAACTGTTAGGAAACAGCCCCTGAATCCCTGTGGAGAGGAGGGGGGATTAGGGAAGAGTTGAGCAGAGCTGAAGTTATTATACCTGTAGCTGTGGGGACACAGAATAAGACCTACTTAGGGTTGAGTGTGGGGAAAATTTCAATTAAAGGCAGATAGGCCAAAGATTTCTTTACCTGTTAGGGCAATTGGTGAAAGTAGTGTTTACGGTAGGAATTTCCCAGTTTGCAACAGGCATTACTTCTGTTGGTGGTAGTTGGAAGGAACAGTGGGAAGATAGAAGGCCACTAGTGGGTCCTAGGAGGAGGGGTCCAAAGGAGGCCAGCAGTCCCAGGCTTCCTACCTCCTAAAGTTTCTCTATCCTTGCTCACTCCTCCTTTCTTTGTCCCTTCTGGGCCTCTTCCAAACCCTCCAGAACTGTAGCTCCGAATGAGTGGCAGCACCTGGTGTCCGTCTTCTCCCCCAACTCTCACCCTCCTGAAGCCCCCTCTCTTTCTGAACCATTCCCCAGTTTACCTTTGGTGTCCTTTCTTGACCCCCCCCCCATAGACTCTCTCCTTCAGGCTTGTATTTTTTCGCCCATTCCTTCTGATCTTCTTTAGGAAGTTGAGCAATAGGAACATGGAAGAAACAGGGTTGTGGGGTAAGTAGAGGAAATTTGGCCATGTTACTCGTTCCCAACCTTGTACCACCATGAACTTTCCCTTTTCGATGAGAGTGGATCCCATATTTTGAAATATTTTTCTCCCAAGCTGGGTTTATTCATGTGTATCCTGCTTTTCCATTTTAAAAATTTATGCAACACGGGTAGCTTCTGGTCAGTTCTTCTGGTTAGCATAAGATAGGTAGACTTACCTTATGAAGTGAAGCCAAATGTCTAGCCAAAAGCAAAGATGTGATGTTTTCACTAGCCTGGATGCTCTTATCTCAAGTAAAAGCAGATTTGAAAAAAAGAAAACATTGGAATGAGCTAGTGAACCCGTCCTACCGTTAGATACCCCAGGAAAATAGTTCCTGTTCAAGGATGTGCTAGAGCTGTAGAAGAGTGTTAGTTGACCTCAGCCAGTTTTTACCCAATACCCCTGCTTACAGCAAAACTGAGCCCAACCTGGAGAGTGGGGGCATGTCCAGGCTACTCAGAGTCCAGATGTGTACAAAGATGGCTTAGGAACAAGACCAAGTGTGATGCTGCTGATGGTCCCCATAGGAGCTGAGAGAGAGGAGATGCTATTGGGTACCCTGGGCTCTGCACCAGTCAAGAGGGGCTGCCTGTGGGAGGATCTGCTTTCATAGCTATTTCATTCACACTCTCCAGACGTGGAACAGATGGCCATCGACTGGCTGACGGGCAACTTCTACTTTGTGGATGACATCGATGATAGGATCTTTGTCTGCAACCGAAACGGGGACACGTGTGTTACTTTGCTAGACCTGGAACTCTACAACCCCAAAGGCATCGCTCTGGATCCTGCTATGGGGTGAGAGTGGCAGGCGGGGATTCTGGCCCTGGAAGTGGGGAGGCAGACACTACAGTAAGAAAGAGGGCGTCCAGTGTCCAGGCCCCATTTAATGTGCATCTCCCTACAGGAAGGTGTTCTTCACTGACTACGGGCAGATCCCCAAGGTGGAGCGCTGTGACATGGATGGGCAGAACCGCACCAAGCTGGTCGATAGCAAGATTGTGTTTCCTCATGGTATCACACTGGACTTGGTCAACCGCCTTGTCTACTGGGCTGATGCCTATCTGGACTACATTGAAGTGGTGGACTACGAGGGCAAGGGCCGGCAGACCATCATCCAGGGTATCCTGGTGAGGGAGCTTTTGTCTGAGCATACTGTGAGGGAACCATTAACCAGGGCCTTCTGGTAAGGGGGAAGCCTTTGCTGGGGAACTGATCTCTAGACCTCCAGGTAAATGGGAGACAGTATGGGAACATGGTTGTCCCCAAGTCCTTCGGAGGAGTTAGGTGGGCAGGAGCACTTCAGACACAGGAAAGGATATGGCTTCCACTGATGGGAATAGTCATTTTAGAGACACCTTTTATTTCCTTTTTCACATATGCGCTACAAAATTGCCCATGGGAGATGAGCAAGCAGGTAGGTTATTCCCCTTTTGGTCAATACAGGGGGAAAAAAAAAAGGCAGGGTTCAAAGATGCTTATTGACTTGCCTGAGGTCATACAACTGAGCAATAGTATTGAACTCAGTCAGGAAGGCTTGCTATTCAGAGTTGACATTTCCTTTGTGGGATAGTTAGGGTGAACAGCCATACCAGTTTGCCTGGAACTGTCCTGGTTTTAGTCATGAAATTCCCAGAAACCAGAAAACACTAGTCTTGAGCAAATTGGGACAGTTGGCCACCCTGGGTAAGCAATGTGGGCAGTGGGAGTTGTTATAGGGCTTGCTTGGGGCAGGTATATCTTCTTAGTCCTCCCAAATTTGGGGACTAGAGTCAGGCTAAGAGTGTTCTCTGGAGACAAGAGTTTAGGGTCCATCTCTAACTCTGCCTAAAATCATTAAATCATCTACTGCTCACCTAATTCTGTGAGGGACATGGTTCTTGCCGTCCAGGGATTTGGGTGAAGTAGGTGGGACAAGTCAGTAATCACACACCACGCCCTTGATAGCATAGAGTCAACAGAGAGTGTAGAAGGAGAGAACATCTCTTGTTAGAAGGTTTCAGAAGGATGTGAAGAATGAGTGGGATCTTGGTAAACATTAAATCTCCAGAACAGGATAGAGCAACTGGAAAAGACAATAATAAAGTGTGGAATTAGAAACCTGTAGGTGGTTCAGTGCAATGGCACACACCCATTCTCTCAGCTACTTAAGCAACTGAGGCAGAGAATCACAAGGCCAAGGCCAGCCTGGATAACTTAGACCCTGTCTCAAGATACAATTTTTAAAAAGGGCCTGGAATATAGCTCAGTGGAGAGTACTTGTCTAGCATGTGCAAAGCCCTGGTTCAATCCCCAGCACTGCAGATATAGAACAAAACAAAACTGTAGGGTAAATTTGGGAAAGCGGACAATGGAGTTTGGGTGAGAGCTATGGAGCTCTCCAGCAGAGGAGGAGTACCTTCTAAACTCCTGTTGACCACTCTCATCTGCCATCTCAGATTGAGCACCTGTATGGCCTGACTGTATTTGAGAATTATTTGTACGCCACCAACTCAGACAATGCCAACACCCAGCAGAAGACAAGTGTGATCCGTGTAAACCGCTTTAACAGCACTGAGTACCAGGTTGTCACCCGTGTGGACAAGGGTGGTGCTCTCCACATCTACCACCAGCGGCGTCAGCCCCGAGGTGAGCAGGCTCCAATGGCCCCTCCAAAGTTGGCTTCACCCTGAAAGGGTTCTGGGCTCAGGCTCACAGCCTCTCTCTGGACCCTCCCAGGGGGACCCTGTATTCTTTCATATCATGAGTGCCTCTCCTAGTCATTCACCCCAGGCTTCCTACCCTGGCCCCTTCCTACCCTCCGGAGACCTTTTCTCTTATTCTGCTCCTCCCAGTTCCCTTACTGGGCTAGAGCAGGAACACCTGGCCCTGGGCAAAATTGGGACTATCCCCTGACTACTGGAACCCCCACCTGAGAGAAGCCTGAAGGTTAAGTTGTGGCAGGGCAAAGGTATCCCCATTCTGTGGCTTCCAAATCCTAAAATGGAACAACAGCCGCCAAGAACCACAGCAGCAGGAAGTGTTTCAGACTTCAGAAAGATTTCTAAGGGTCTGGACTCAGGGTCTCTAAGGGATCCTGACCGCTCTTCCCCCTGCCCCCAGTGCGGAGCCACGCCTGCGAGAACGACCAGTATGGGAAGCCTGGTGGCTGCTCTGACATCTGCCTGCTGGCCAACAGCCACAAGGCACGGACCTGCCGCTGCCGCTCCGGCTTCAGCCTGGGCAGTGATGGGAAGTCCTGCAAAAGTGAGTGACAGGGAAAGGCGATGCATCTGCTGGGGGTGGAAGGGTGTCCTCAGATGTACCCCTCACAGCCTGCTGCTTCTCTTTGAGATGCAAAGAAGTGAAGGCAGAGATGGTACTTGAACAGGGCTTTTCCTACTGGCCCACTTGGGCTCCATAGAAGTCTATAAACTGCAATCATTCATTCACTCACAAGTATCTGGTGAGCACTGGCCATGTGTTTGGTGCTGTTCTGGAAATGAGGATTCAACAAGGTAGATGCCATCCCTGCCTTATGGAACTTATAGTGTAGTCAGAGAGACAAATAAATATGGCTTTAAATAATAATAGATATATGAAGAAAATAAAACAGATAATACCATTAGTGATGACAGGGAGAGATTTCTTGAAGATGTGGTATTTGAGCCAAGTTCTCTGTAAAGTAAGAAAGCCAACCATGTTGAGAAGAGCATTTCCAGCAGAGAAAATCGACATGCAAAGGCCCTGAGGCCAGTGTGAGCTTGGTGTGCTAGAGGAACAGCACAGAGACCAGCAGGGCTGAGTGGTATGAGTTAAAGGAGATAGGGAAGGAGAGGCTGGATTTTATTCTAACTGAGATGAAAAGCTTGTGGTGACTGTGGAGAAAAGAAATGACGTGATTGGATTCACATTGTGTTAAAAAAAAAAATCACACTTCTGGTAGATGGAGGATGGGCAGTAGGGAAGTAGCCAGGAGGCTATTTCCGTGGTGTAGGCCAGAAGTAATGTGGTTTAGACTAGGATGGTAGCAGAGGAAGTTGTGAAAAGCCATCAATTTTGAAGGTACTCCTTTTAGGCCACTAATTTCACTAACAATTAGTGGGTACTTAACTGAAATCATGCTGTCCTTCCTCCACTTCCCACCTGAGCACACGAGTCAAAATCTCAGGGTGCAGTGACCCTGGACCCAGAGTCAAACTTGTTAGTGTGTGTTCTGTTCTTCTGACATAGAACCCCACTTTTCCCACGTCTCACGACCCTGCACAGCTGAGGCAGTGCATCCTTCCAACTGAGAAGAGTGTGTGTGTGTGTGTGTGTGTGTGTGTGTGTGTGTGTGTGTGTGTGACTTCATGCCTATTTGTGCCTTCTCTAGAGCCGGAGCATGAGCTGTTCCTGGTGTACGGCAAGGGCCGGCCAGGCATCATCCGGGGCATGGACATGGGGGCCAAGGTCCCGGACGAGCACATGATCCCCATTGAGAACCTCATGAACCCCCGGGCCCTGGATTTCCATGCAGAGACGGGCTTTATCTACTTTGCTGACACCACCAGCTACCTCATTGGCCGCCAGAAGATTGATGGCACTGAGCGGGAGACCATCCTGAAGGATGGTAAGAGCCTCCACAGTTGGAGGCGTGGGTAGGACTCGTGAAGGACATGGCACCCGGCGGGAGAAATCTGGGGCCTAGGCATCTCTTTCTTCGTGCCCTGTCAGCATAGTGAGTCCCCTGCTGAGCGGTTGGCTGGGCTGGTTGGCATGGAGATAAGGGGATAGACAGGTTGACCCCTGTGTGACCCACTTCTTGGCTGAGTCAAAAAGAGGCAGGAGGATGGATGGGTTAGGCAGCGTGGGCCGTCTTCGCCAGCCCTTGGGAAAACTCAGGGTCTCTCTGCCATTGGCTCAGAGCCCTGGTGCTGCACACAGCACACAGCCGGGAGAGGCCTGAGGCCCTGAATCAGAGCCAGGCTTGCTAAATCAGAGCAGGGCACACCCACATGTGTGCACACACAAGGTCTATGCAGCTAGATCTCACGGACACCAAAAACTGTACCCTTACATGTCACTAGAAAATTGTGCTTTGTGAGTTGCATCTAGTTTTTTTCCCTCTGAGCTGCTTGGGCAGGTCCACCATTCACTGTCTCCTGAACACCATGCACACGGAGGCTGCTGTGTTCTATGGGTACCATGCCAAACCTGCACTTGAGCCCCACTTGGGCTCCGTAACCAGTCAATCTGGCTGAGGCCAGTTACCACCCTTTGCCCTTCTCCCCACTCACTCTCCAGTACAGCTCAGAGAACCTCCATTGTCAGCAATCATAAGACTTTGGGGAAATCAAAAGTAACTCCTCATCAAGAAAAGATTGGGGTTCCCTATATCGGGGGAGGTGCTATTTAAAGGACATTTGAGATGAAACCTTTGGCTAAGTGAAAAATTACTTCCTGATTTATTCATTTTGTTAATTCAGGAGTTTTAGGCTTAGAATCTGGCATCACACTTGTGCCCCAAACCATGTCACATTGTCTCAGCTGTCCACATAAGCACAGGCCCCAAACTGCCCACATGTGAGAGCCCACGTCAGCCACATAGTTTCCCAGCCACCAGGTGCAGTTTTGAGTGATTCTGCATAACGCAGATGGGGCCACAAAGTGATCTTCTTTGTTCCTCCCTCCGGCCTCCCAGAGCACCAGGTGCTTCCCACCTCCCTGACTGGCTCTAGTTGCTCCCAGCTCCTGTGTCCTGCAGAGTCAGAGGCAGACACTTTGGAGCTTCTTTTGTGGCTTCCCCTCATGGCTTCCTCAACCCCCACAGGCATCCACAATGTGGAAGGTGTGGCTGTAGACTGGATGGGGGACAATCTGTACTGGACAGATGATGGGCCCAAGAAGACCATCAGTGTGGCAAGGTTGGAGAAAGCTGCTCAGACCCGCAAGACCTTAATCGAGGGCAAGATGACACACCCCAGGGCCATTGTGGTGGATCCACTTAATGGGTGAGTCCTCCCAGTCTTGGGGTGGGAGGAGCCGGGAGTATGTGGGTCTCAGAGAAATGGGGAAGGAGATGGGGAGGGAAGCCAGGGAGGGCAGCTGAGGTAGGCCACTTAAGCAAGAAGAGAGGTTGAAAGAGGAGCAGATGTCCCTGTCTTCAGGGCATTGGAAGTGATGCTTTCAATACATAAGTAGAAATTTGATCCTGTCCTCTACCAGTTCCCCTTACCCTTTGAATGGGCTCAGAGCCCTCTGCCGGTTCCCCTTTCCCTTTGAATCAGACCCAGGCTCCTTATCCGGCCCGCATGGCCCTGCCCTACAGGGCCCTATAGGTTTGCTGACACTTGTCTGACCTCATCTGCACCTCGTTTCCTACACTCAGGAGTTCTGTCCCTGCTGCCTGCTGTCTTTTCCTCAAACAGACACCCCAGCAGCTCCTGCCTCAGGGCTTTTGCTCTTGGACTTCCTCTGCCTGGAACGCCCAGATTCTTGCAGATCTGATTCCTTCTCCATGTCAGGTCTCAGCTCAAACGCTACCTCCTCGGAGAAGCCTTCCCCTGCTAGGATCCCCCCAGCTGCTGTTCAGCCACTCTCCATCCCATCACTGTTCCATTTCCTTCCTGCTTTTATCATTCTCTGACGAGAACTTCTTCTTTTGGTTCTTTTGTGTGTTGTGCTAGGGGTTAAACCCAGGGCCTCACGCATGCTAAGCAAGCACTCTACCATGACATGACTTTCTTGATTGACTTGTTTCTCATGGGAGTGGGGACCTTGGCTGACTTGGTCTCTGCTGCATCTCCGAGTGCCTGAACTATGCCCACTTTCAGTAGCCACTCAGCAAATGTTGGTTGAATAAAAGAGATGTGAATGAATGCAATGTGTGGTCCAAGAATGAACAGGGCAGAAGACCCCTAGAAGCGGCTCTGGACACCACTCACGAATCAGGATTGTAGAAGAGAGGCTGCTGATGGCATAAGTGGCCCATGTGGTGCTGACCAGTTGCTGCCCACAGGTGGATGTACTGGACGGACTGGGAGGAGGACCCCAAGGACAGTCGGCGAGGGCGACTGGAGAGGGCGTGGATGGACGGCTCACACCGAGATATCTTTGTCACTTCCAAGACAGTGCTTTGGCCCAATGGGCTAAGCCTGGACATCCCAGCTGGGCGCCTCTACTGGGTGGATGCCTTCTATGACCGCATTGAGACCATACTGCTCAATGGCACAGACCGGAAGGTGGGCAGGCATGTGTGCATTACTAGACCACATTTATACATGCATGAGGCTGTGTGTGAATATATGGGTATTTATGTGAGCAGGCCTGTGTGCTTCATGTATGTTTACCTGTGTCTGTAGTTGTGTATATCTGTGTGTGTATGTTTCCTGTATTGTGTTGTCCAAGGATTACTTGTGGTAGTGTATGTTTGCGTTCGTCCATCAGACACATACACAGCATGTTTCAGTGTGTCGGCACTAAAGTATGAGACCCTGAGAGATGGCATGTATGTATACTTGTTCATTTGGGTGGTTGTGCTCCGTGAGTCATGTGTGTGCCTAGGTGTGTGGACCAAACTCTTAGTACATAAGGCCCTTCATGATATGGCCAGTGACTACTTCTGTGGCCTCCTTTCCCCCCACTGTTCCCCATATTGCAACTTTCTTTTAACAAGTGATGCTAGACAGCTTGTAATTCTTAGCACACATGGCAGTGCCTCTGCCCCAGAGCTGTGGCTTATGCAGCTTTTTCTGTCTGAGAATCCACCCCAGCTCCTCTTCCCACTGGATTTCTCATGTGTGCCCTCCATGAGACCGTGGTTGCTCAAGCACAAGAACTTGTATTTTTCTTCTCTGAATGCCTACCACAGTTTGGCCCTTAATATATCATGATAAATGTTTATTGAATGGAGAAATGAATTCTGGCTCTCTGCTCAGTAGTGTATGTGGGGTAGGGGGATTTAAATGAATATAAATGACCCCAAGAGAAGACAGTATGGACAACCTCGTCATCTTCATCCTTTCTACGTTACCTGTGGGGTCAGGTTCTGGCATCTCACTGTGTGCAAAGCTATCACCCATATTAGCCAGAGCACCCAGGCTAATGGGCAAAACAAGGGCAAGGCCCCGAACATAAACAAATGAATGTATGTAACATTTATCTCCCCGGGCCTCCCTCAAGCATACCCCCTTGTCTCCCCAACTCCTCAGAAACATCCCCTCCATTTCTAGATTGTGTATGAGGGTCCTGAGCTGAACCATGCATTTGGCCTGTGTCACCATGGCAACTACCTCTTTTGGACTGAATACCGGAGTGGCAGTGTCTACCGCTTAGAACGGGGCACAGGAGGCACACCCCCGACTGTCACTCTTCTGCGCAGCGAGCGTCCCCCTATCTTTGAGATCCGCATGTATGATGCCCAGCAGCAACAAGGTACCCACTTTGGCTGGGGCTGGGGGCAGGGTGGTACCTAGATGGTGGAGTGGATATTGAGACGTCTCCCAACCCAGTTTGACTCTCTGTTCCTGTTTCTCTCCTTGCCCCATGTCAACATGCCCTTTGTTCTTTTGATATTTCTTTCCTCTTCTGTCTCCTCATTTTATGTGCCTCCTTGCCCATTCCCTCCCCTCCCCTCCTAACCTTTCCTGATCCTGCTGCACCCATCCCTGTTCTGTCCTTCCCTGTGATTCCTCCCCAACAGTGGGTACCAACAAATGCCGGGTGAACAACGGCGGCTGCAGCAGCCTGTGCCTGGCCACCCCTGGGAGCCGCCAGTGTGCTTGCGCTGAGGACCAAGTGTTGGACGCAGACGGCGTCACTTGCTTGGGTACAAGGGGCCTGGTGGGATGGATTGGGAAGCAGACCCCACCAGACGGATGTCACAGAGAGGGCAGGAGAGGCAGAAGGACCCTGTGGGGCCTATAGGAAGCCAGGCATGGGGGTGAGAGAAGGTTCTGGGGGCTGGGAGGGGATCAAGGGGCCTGAGGGATGGCGGGATGTGAAAGGTTATGAAGATCAAGAGAAACTGAGGGAGAAACAGGACAACTATGGAAGGAAGAAGATATTCTTAACTCCTTTTAACTTTAATTCCCCATTATCAAAGTAAAATAATAGTAGTTCAAAATATGGGAAATTAGAGAGCAAAAAAGCCCAAAGCTCACCATCAAATACCCACCATATTGTTAGCATGGTGGTAAATTACACACCATCCTTTTTAGATGGGTTATACTGTTTTTTGCTTTGTTTTGTTTTTAAATGTCATTATATGTTTATACTTTTATTTATTTATTTATATGCAGTGCTGAGAATCAAACCCAGTACCTCACACATGCTAAGCAAGTGTTCTACCTCTGAGCTACAACCCTAGCCCTACACTCTTGTTTTTTACACAGCTATCATCATAGCTATATATGAAATATCTTCTACTCCCAACCCCTGCCTTCCCCCTTTTTTTTCTGAGACAGGGTCTCACTGAGTTGCTGAGGCTGGCCAGGAACTTGAGATCCCCCTGCCTCAGGCTCCTGAGACTCTGGGATTATAAGCATGCACTACTGTGCCTGGCCTCTTCAGCATTTTTGACTCATGTGTAATAGTATTTTCTGTGTTATTATTGTGTTATTTAATTTATTTTTTTATTGCAGTGTTGGGGATCAAACCCACCTGCTAGGCAAGTGTTTTACCACTGAACAACATCCCTGGCCCTTATTGCATTGTTTATATATCCCTGTTGTTAAAAATAAAAGGGGAGGGGCTGGGGTCCTGCTCAGTGGTAGACCACTTGCCTCGCCTGTGTGGGGCATTGGGTTCGATCCTCAGCACCACATAAATAAATAAAGTAAAACTATTGTATCCATATACAACTAAAAATTTTTAAAATAATTTTTTAAATAAATAAATGAATAAAAGGGGAGTTTGGGGATGTAGCTCAGTAGGTAAGGATTTGATACCTAGCACTACAAAAAAGGTTTTAAAAATAAAAGTGGGCCATGTTCATTGTAGCAAGAAATAAATATGAAGTATATAAAAATGTAAAGCAGAAAGTACAAATCACCCCAAATTCTACCACCCCTAGATAAGCACTGTTGCCATTTTGGGGAGCATCCTCCCAAACATTTCTCTCTGCATTACTTTTACATAAATGGAATTGTGCTGCACATGCTGTTCTGTGTCCTGCTTTTGTCACTTGGCAGTATGTCATGAACACATAAGCAGCATTTTTAATGGCTAAAATATATTTCATTTAGTAGTATTCCATATTTTGTTCAGCCATTTCTCTACTGTTGGATGTTTAGATTGTTTCCAGTTTTTTTTTTTTTGTTGTTATAATAATAACAGCCGGCATTTATTGAGCACATACTCTGTGCAGAGCACTATTATGAGTCTTTCTCATGCAGTAACTTAGTCCTTAAAACATCCTTGTGGGGAATGTGTTTTTATTATTTCCACTTTACAGATAAAGAAACGAAGGCACAAAGTTAGAGCAGCATTCAAACATAAGTCTGACTCAGAGCCCATTTCTTTCTTTCTTTCTTTTTTTTTTTTTTTTGTACTGGAGATCAAACCCAGGAGTGCTCAACCACCAAGCCTACATCCCCAGCCTTTTTAAAAATATTTTTATTTAGAGACAGGGTCTTGCTGAGTTGCTTAGGGCCTCATTTAGTTGCTGGAGCTGGTTTTGAACTCACAATCCTCCTGCCTTAGCCTCCTGGGATTATAGGTGTGCGTGCATCACCATGCCCGGCAGAGCCCATTTCTTTTCTTTTATTTTTTTAAAATATTTATTTCTTAGTTGTACACAATACCTTTATTTTGTTTATTTATTTTTATGTGGTGCTGAGGATCGAAACCAGAGCCTCGCACATGCTAGGCGAGCACTCTACCGCTGAGCCACAACTCCAGCCCCAAGAACCCATTTCTTAATTCCCACTCTGCCATTACTCTCATCTTGTCTTCCCATATTCTGGATGATTTCCGTACAGCAGACTCCCAGGAGTGAAAAGGGTTAGTGGAATTTAGTGTTCAGCTAAGATGAAGAGAGAGTATCAGCAGAGGAGGGTGAGGCACGGAGGGGACAGGGTAATGAAGGTCATCTTGGTGGACATTGAGTTCACCAGCAACCTGGGAACCCTGTACAAATAGAGGTTGGCATAGTCTAATAATATGAAAGTCAACACTGATTTTTTAGAAAAGAGAGAGAAAGAATACACAGGAAGCACTAGTGAGATGCAAGGAGGACACACACCTACCTCCAGGCTACTGGTTCATGGCATAAGGAGAGAAAATAGCCACCCATAGGACCCAGGGAAAATTTCATAGGTTGGAGATGGGTAGATTGGGTCAGAAATGGAAAGTACACAGATGTAGGGCCTGGGAGACAGGGGCTGACACTGTGCTCCTGGATTTTTGCACTTACCAATGTGAATGTAGACAAAGGACACAGTGATTTCACTGTTAAGAAGGCTAAAACAGATGGTGATGTGTAACAACTGTGTTGGAGACAGGAAGGGTGGAGCCTGCAGAGTTCTGAGGCCTGTCTTCACTTCTGCTGGTGGGGTAGATACATCTGCAAAAAAAAAAAAAAGGTCCAGAGACCAGGACCCTGCCCTGGGAATCCCCGAGATGACTTCCAAGGGGAAAGGGCAAAGAGCAGGGGCAGAGAGGGCTGCTTGGTAGTGAGAAAAGTATGGGACTCTCTTGGAAGCTGTTTTATGCTTGGGCTGTGTCAAAGTACAAAAATTACTAAGTAAACATCAACAGTGTTTCTTGAGAAACAATTGTAGCTTCCATCCAGATAATTTGTTCATGAAGATTCATGTACTAGGGATAATTACTCAGGGGTGGAGTGGTTGCCTGGCATGCCCTGGGTTTGATCTCCAGCACCACTGATGATGATGATGATGATAATAATAATAATAGTTATTATTATTATATTATTTAATAAAACATAGTAAAACAAAAAAACATACAGGGGGCTTAACCTGGGTCTGACCTTCCCCCTCACATTCCTGTGGTGCCCACAGCGAACCCATCCTACGTGCCCCCACCCCAGTGCCAGCCAGGCGAGTTCGCCTGTGCCAACAGCCGCTGTGTCCAGGAGCGCTGGAAATGTGATGGAGACAATGACTGCCTGGACAACAGTGACGAGGCCCCGGCTCTCTGCCGTGAGTGTCCCCACCCCCTGAACCCCCCACCTGTTGGATAGCAGGCAGAAGGCTCTGGTAGCACCTGTCCCTGACTGGTCAGATAGAGAACTGGGGTCACACTCTCTCACCCCACACCTGTCCCCTCCCCAGATCAGCACACCTGCCCTTCAGACCGATTCAAGTGTGAGAACAACCGATGCATCCCCAACCGCTGGCTCTGTGACGGGGACAACGACTGTGGAAACAGTGAGGACGAGTCCAATGCCACTTGTTCAGGTATGGAATGGGGGTAGGGCAGGTGGGCAGCCAAGCCTGGGAAGACAGAGAAGCCTCGGGGAGAAATGAAAAAGCTCAGGACCTCGAGGGCAGAGGGGATGGAGCTTGGGAGAAGGCAAGTCTGCCCCTTCCCTGAAAGGCTGGCAGGGCTCTGCTGTCAGGAAACTGGGGGGCGGTGGAGCCCCAGATTGGAGAAGAACAGCAAGGCAGGGCGATCCTCTTTGTGAAGGACACAAGAGGCCTCTTGAGAGAGGAGACAAGAGACCATATAGATGGTCTCGTGAAACCATATAGATGGTTTCGAACTTCTCCAAGAGGAAGGGTTTTGAGCCCTGGGGAATAAGGGTCTCCAAAGGCAGAGAGTAAAGGCAAATAATCAGGGAAGAAAAGGACTAAGAGAAGGTCAGGGCTATAAGCACTCCTACCTCTCCCCGTCCCCCAGCTCGTACCTGCCCACCCAACCAGTTCTCCTGTGCCAGTGGACGCTGCATCCCCATCTCCTGGACCTGCGATCTGGATGATGACTGTGGGGACCGCTCTGATGAATCAGCCTCTTGTGGTGAGAGGGACAGTAGAAAGGCCAGGCTGGGCCTGGTGGTGAGCAGAAGAAGCCCATGAACCCATGCCCTGGGGTGGGGGCCTAGAGAGATCCTGCACCTTAGTACCTTGGTGGCCTTGAGCAAGTTACTTCATCTCCATGGCCTCCGTGGGTTTCATTTGTCAAATGGGGCCAATAACAGCACTGACATCACAGCACTGATGTGGGGGCTCAGGGTGCTCAAGCACACAAAGCACTTAGCCCAGGGCCTGTAACGGTGCCTGGTAAGAATGAAGGAGCAGTTTCCTGCTGAGCACCTGGCCTTCCTTCCCCATCCGAGTGGCCTACAGGCTGCTGGTTATGGGAGGGCCCCCTGTTTGGTGCATGAATGTTGTGTGATCTTGAGGGCCTTACTCGGCTATCCTTTCTCCCTGACAGCATATCCTACCTGTTTTCCTCTGACGCAGTTTACCTGTAACAATGGCAGATGTATCAACATCAACTGGCGATGTGACAATGGTAAGAGCTTGCCTCCAGTCACCCACCCCCATTCCTAGGAAAGTTAGAAGCCACATCCAGATCCTGGTTAGGGAGGAAAGAAGCTTTAGAATCAAGAGCTGGGGCTCCCTCCAGTACACAGAAGTCCTGCTGGGTTGGCTGAAAGCAAAAAGGAGCCAGAAATGCCATAGGAAACCAAGGCTGACGGAAGGGAGGCCCTACCCATCGTCTATTAGCACCGTTTCTGCCCCTAGCAGGGCCTGAGCTGCCCACCCTCTGACAGGGCTCAGGGGCCAGGTTGAGATGAGCAAGAAGGACAGAGCAATGAGAGCCTGACTCCCTTATTCCTATAACCCCCCATATTCTGGGGCCCTTGGTACAGACCCTAGGCTCTGGGCTCCAGGCCAGGAGCCCACTTGGCGGTCAGCCATGGACCAGGTGATGTCAGCCCCAAGTTGCAGGGGCCTCCACATGTGTAAATGTGTGCACAGGTGACTGTTGTGTGTGTGTCATCTTGGGATCTGTCGTGTCTGGTGTGGTGTCATGTTGTGACGTGCTGCCCCAGCGGCTCCAGCCCTGGCTCGCATGTGCAGATGGGTGGGTCGGCGCCATGTTGCCCTCCTCCTTGCTGGGTCTCGCTTGCCAATGGTTGCCCTGGCGGTTTCTGTGTTTCAGAGAAGGATTGTGGGGACGGCTCTGACGAAAAGACCTGTCCTGAGCCTGCCGGTCAGTGCATAGAAGCACATGCACCATCACCCCAGAGCCCCAACTGCTCCCCAGGATCCCCAGGCCCCCTGCCCCAGAGCTGTAGTCAGATATGAAGGAAAAGCAGCAGAGAGGAGAAAAGGGGGAAAAAAAAAACAGAAAGAAAACAGTGAATGAGGAGGAAGTGGAAAGGACAGAGGGGACCACTCAAAGGAGAGATGACAGAGAGATGGTGAGAGAAGGCCAGGATGTGGGGGAGGAGAGAGTTGGGGAAGCAAATTAACTGGAAAAGGAACAGGAACACGACCCAAGAGGGACAGCCAAACCCCAGCCTTCCCATGTGTCCTATGGATGTGGGGGAATTTCAGCAGCCTCTAGCCCAGGGCCCAGAAGACAGGGTGTTCATTCATGCAGGCTCAGACACCTTCTCCAGAACACCCCGACCTTCCCAGCTGCAGGCGGGCCCCTGAGAGCTAGCACCCAGTCATGGTGCCTGGGGTGCCCACGCTCAGACTGGGGCCTCATGAAACCCTCTTCAGCCCAGCAGAGAGGCCCTACCTACATTCTGCCTACCTCTGCCTCCCAAATCACAGAAACCCCTGCCCATCCCTCCAAAGCAAGCAGACTCTGTTCCCACACCCCACTGAAAAGGGAAAGCAATATCTCCTTTCCCACCCCAGCCTTTCTGAGACTGAGGAAGGGGCCCTCCTGGAGCCCACCCTGCCCCTGCCCCACGGGCCATGGTGCATGCTGCAGTCTATGCAGTTTCTGTGTCTTTTCTGTTTGTTATTTTCTCAGTGGGAGGTTGGGGGGTATCTGTGGGTGGGAATGAGGAGGTGGAGGGGGCCAAGCTGGGGTCACAGAGAAGGCTGCTCTGCTGACCTCCTTCTTGCCTCTCCCCTTCTCCCCCCAGACAATGACTGTGGGGACAACAGTGATGAGGCTGGCTGCAGCCACTCCTGCTCTAGTACCCAGTTCAAGTGTAACAGTGGCCGCTGCATCCCTGAGCACTGGACCTGTGACGGGGACAATGACTGCGGGGACTACAGCGATGAGACGCACGCCAACTGCACCAACCAGGGTGGGCACCTGGGGACCTGCAGGGTGGGGTGAGATCATGCCTACTGCATCAGCCCCTTGGCCCATCCATCCATCTGCCCACCTCACTGTGGGTTGGTCAGTGTCTGGAAACCCAAGATAGCTGAGACCTGGCTCTCTCTGTCCTTCAGGAAGTTCCAGTCCTGTGGGAGAGGGAGATTGCCAACAAATTATTGCCACACACTGCTAAGATCATGGGCTTCGAAGTTGGGTGGCCTTGGGTTTGAGCTCCAGTTCTGCAACTTATTATCTGAGTGGCCTTGGGCAAGCTACTTAATCTCCGTGGGCCTCTGAATTTCCTCTGCAAAGGGGGGTAATAATAGCACTGACATCACAGCGCTGATATGGGGCTTTAGTGAGATTGCGTAAAGAGCACTCAGCACAAAGCTGTGTTTGGTAAATAATAAACTGAAAAACAGGGTGCTAGTAGGTAGGGATGAGTGAGCACAAGGGAACCAGAGGGGAGAGGGGTTGGCTCAGTGAGGCTCAGATGCCCAGGCCTCCAGTGCTCCTGGGAGTGCGGGGGCTGTTTCCTGGAGCTGCACAGGCCCTCTTTAGGTAAATTGGTCTCTTAGTTCTGGCTGATTGTTGCCATGGAAGAATGCAGACCAGAGTTGCCCTAGCTTCAAGAAAATCAGAAATGATGATTTTTGTGTGAAATCCACCCAGATTTTTAACACTGGCATATTAGTTTCCTAGGGCGTCTGTCACAAAGACCACAAACTGAGTGACAACAGAAATACATTGTCTCACAGTTCAGATGGTTAGGGGTCCGAGATCAGACCGTCAACAGGGCTGCTCCTTCTGGGGCTAGAAGGGAGCACCTGGTCCAGGCCTGTCTCCTCGCTTCCACTGGTTTTCTGGTGCCTTTTGGCATTCCTTGACATGTAGATGCCTTACCCGCTTCTCTTTACATGGTGTCTTCCCTGTGTGTCTGCCTCTGGGTCCAGTTTTCTCTTTATATTAAAAAGGATACCGGTCATTAATTAAGCCCCACCCTAATGACCTCATTTTAAATTGATCATTGGCAAAAATACTGTTTCCAAATAAGGCACCATTCATAGGTATGATGGGCTAAATTCAGGCCATAACCATTGTTGGTTGATTTGAAAAGTTTTTAAAAGCACCACAGGCTAAAACCTTTCTACAGGCCTCATCTGGCCCATAGCCTGCCAGCCTACAAATTCTGCCTTAGGGAGTTAAGCCATGTTCCCACACAAGTAGGAGTACTGAGCAGCACTAAGCACCTGCTGTGAGCCCAGCCTGAGAGGGAGGGCCAGGAAGGTCACAGGAGGCTTGGGAAACAGTAATCGAGTCTCCAGGGCCACCTCGGAAAAGGCCTCAATGATGGGGACAGGTGTTAGTGCCTTGAGTTTCTAAAAAGGGGCCCCTGGAGGCTGGGTGGTATAGGGAAAGAACTCTCTGGCCCTTCCCAATGGCCAGACAAACCTGGACTATAAACCTAGGCTTCCTCTGCTGTGAAATGAGACGCAACTGGTGAGGCCTGGCTCATGGCATCTGGGGCGTCCCGACTGGTAGTGATGGTTAACTCTGGTTCTGACCTGGGATGGCCTGGGACCATTTGAAAGGATTTGGTGAGGGATTCGGCTCAGGGTAAATGGACAAGAGGGCAGGACTTCTAATGGGGGAGGGGAGTGCACTGGAGAAGCCAGTAGTTAAAGACTGAGGGGAACCTGAACACTTCCATAGGGTGATGGTGGGGTCAGGCAGACCAGTCAGGCTGCAGAGAAGTCTCCTGAGGCTGTCCCCAAAGTGGGCAGATTACAACAGCAGGGGAGAGTCAGGCAGAGTCTTGTCGGGTGGCACTGGGGACCTGTGGAAGGTGACGTGATGTGGGAGGCATTTTAGGAAGGCAAACCTGGAAGGTGATTAGATTAAAAAGAGATTCAGGGGCCTGAGGAAGGGAAGTGAGCTCAGAGGCTGCTACTGAGATGAGAGCATCAGCCTGTCCGTGGCGGGGAAGGTGGAGGTGCGGGGCCACAGTGGTCCGAGTACGAGGCTCAGCCCAGCACCCAGCCATATGTGCTTCTTATGAGGGTGGTATGTCTGCTGCACTCTTGGCCCCCAGTCAGGTCCCGGCCCAGCAGCCAGAGCCATCCTGATGGAGCAGCTAGTCCTGCCTCAGTGCTGGCCTGTGCATTGGTTCCCTACACAGCTGGAATAAATGACAAAGCCCTGTCCATGGCCTGCAGGGCCCCTTCCCCTACCTCTGACCTGTGCTCCTGCCATTGGTCTCCAGTCCGTCTCCTGGGCATTTTCTGAGTAGGTGGGGTAGTCCTGTCTCAGGGAGGCACCAGCGGTCCCCTTTGCCTGGAGTGTGTCCAGGTGTCCATGCAACTCGTTCTCACTTCAAGTGCCTCCTGCCCAGAGGCCTCCCCTCACCTTATCTAAACTATCATCCCACCCTGCTGGAGCCCTACCTGGCTTTGTCTCCACAGCATGTGTCATTACCTAGATCTGTGTGCCGTCCTCATTGTCTCCCTCCCCACTGGGACCTGAGCTCCACTGGGGCAAGGACTTTTTGTCTCGGTCACAGCCTGTACCTTGGACTGGGCCTGGTACGCAGCCAACACTCAGGAGATGTTTGTAGGATGAATGAGAGAAACAGGCTAAGGTGGGAAGCTTTGGAACTCTGACCTGGCAAATCGCCTATCCAGTTGCCATCACTTGTGTAAAATGGGGACATCAGACAGGGTGGTCGCTGTGTCCTTGAAGGTGTAACATCTGCCTCTGGTACCAAGTTAGTGCTTCCAGGGGCATCAGCATGGCTCACAGGACTCTCCAGGCTGCCTCAGCTCAGAGCTCCAGGCTGGGCATAGTGGGAGGGGCAAGGGGAAGCTGACCGGGAGCTCCTCCCCCTCCTGACAACCTCCCCTGTCCCCCTGCAGCCACAAGACCCCCTGGTGGCTGCCACACGGATGAGTTCCAGTGCCGGCTGGATGGACTATGCATCCCCCTGAGGTGGCGCTGTGATGGGGACACGGACTGCATGGATTCCAGTGATGAGAAGAGCTGTGAGGGAGTGACCCATGTCTGTGACCCAAATGTCAAGTTTGGCTGCAAAGACTCAGGTGAAGAGAGTTGGAGGGAACCTGCCCGGGGGTGACATGGGCAGGAGGAGAGCATCTGGAGAATAGAGCAGTGGCAGGGGGACAGCACTACTATGTGGGGTGGGAGTGGGGACATTGTGACACAAAAGGCATCACACACTGGAGGAAGCATGAAGGGGCCAGGGCCTGCACAAGGACCCCCCGGGAACAAAACCCTGACCAGAGTTGAGCTTCAGCTCTTCCTGCCTTCTTGGTTGGCCATGTGAATTTGACAGAAAAAGGTTCCTAGTGGGCCCCCAGATACTGCAGTGATGACCCTTTTAGAGAAATCCACTAGGACTGGGAAGAAAGGCACTAAGGGGTCCCACTCCACTGTCCTGGCTGCTCATACTGCACCCATTCCTCAGCTCGGTGCATCAGCAAAGCGTGGGTGTGTGATGGTGACAGTGACTGTGAAGATAACTCAGATGAGGAGAACTGTGAGTCCTTGGCCTGCAGGCCACCCTCGCACCCCTGTGCCAACAATACCTCAGTCTGCCTGCCTCCTGACAAGCTGTGCGATGGGAACGACGACTGTGGAGATGGCTCGGATGAGGGCGAGCTCTGCGGTGAGACCCAGGGTCAGGGGAGTGGGGAGGAGTTTGGGGCTAAGAGCCAGCAGCACCCAGAGCAGCCACCAATGGCCTGTGTAGATGTAGGGCTCACGGTGCCATGGTGCCAAGTATCCCACAACATTAACAGCATTTACTCCATGGAGCAGCCCTGGGAGGCAGGGACCATTACATATCCATTTCACTGATGGGAAAATGGAGGCAGGCACAGAGAGGTTCAGTAACCTGCCCACAGGTGCAAATCCCTCACCCATAGTCATACCAAAAGGCAGGGAGGCTCAGGCCTGTGGGAGGTGGAGATTTAACTGGATTCCCAAGGACATTCAGCGGAGCTTCAGAGTGATTAAGAAGGTGGGGGAGGAGGGTGGACATTCAAGTTCCAAAGACATGAGGTTGGAGGAGTGGTGGTGGGTTAGGAAGTCTGCACCGCGTGACTTGGGGTAAGGAGCAGAACAGCCTTATCTGTCCTCCGAACCAGGCAGGGAAGGCAGGGACCCCACTCCTTGAAAGAAGAGTAGGAGATAAGGCTGGCTGGGACTGACAGAGAAACTGCTGACACATCAGTCAGGGCTGGCGGTTACAGGGTGTGTCAGAGGACCCAGGGCAGAATATTCCCGGCCACACCCACCCAAATCACCTCACCAGGAAAGCAGGGGGGGGGGAAGGGGACTGGACCCAAAGACCCCCCACCAGGAAGGAGGCATGAAGTTGGGCTCCCAACTGCAAGCCTGAGAAGGGACAAGGAAATAGAGACTACAGAGGGAGAAGTGGGGAGAAGCGAAAAGGTGGTCCCAGCTGTTGGGTGCTGGGTCCCAACCCTGGCTCTGAGGGAGCCTGGCAAGTGTTGGGGCAGAGGCTTAGCAGGAATGGAGAAGAAGGGGGCTGTGGGAGGGGTGCCAGGGATTGGCCCTGGGCCCCTACACAGGGCTTGGGGCCCAGCAGGACTGTAGTCCTACCTGCTTCCAGTTCTGACCCTGGGTCTGTCCCCTGCCTTCCCTCCCAACCCAGACCAGTGCTCTCTGAATAACGGTGGCTGCAGCCACAACTGCTCGGTGGCACCTGGCGAAGGCATTGTGTGTTCGTGCCCTCTGGGCATGGAGCTGGGGCCTGACAATCATACCTGCCAGATTCAGAGCTACTGTGCCAAGCACCTCAAATGCAGCCAAAAGTGTGACCAGAACAAGTTCAGTGTGAAGTGCTCCTGCTATGAGGGCTGGGTCCTGGAGCCTGACGGCGAGAGTTGCCGCAGCCTGGGTAAGACACGGCGGCGGAGGGTGGCCAAGCAGGCCAGGCAGGCTGAGGCAGGCCACTGATCTGCAGTGAACTGGGTTTGGGTGGCCACCAAATGCCAAAGGCTGAGTGTTTCATCTGGGCCCTAGTGCCAGAGCCAACAGAGACCCTGCTTGCACCTGGACAGGGTGAAACAGGAAGCAGCAAGCCCCTCATTGACCCCATCACATCCCTCCCACCCTAGACCCCTTCAAGCCATTCATCATTTTCTCCAACCGCCATGAGATCCGACGCATTGACCTTCACAAAGGGGACTACAGTGTCCTGGTGCCTGGCCTGCGCAACACCATCGCCCTGGACTTCCACCTCAGTCAGAGCGCACTCTACTGGACTGACGTGGTGGAGGACAAGATCTACCGTGGGAAACTGCTGGACAATGGAGGTGACTCCCTGGCCATGCCTCCAGCTGACTCCAGGGTTGCATACAGATTGGACACTTGGGGCCACAGACCCAGATCCAGATGGCCCCAGGCAGAGGCCTTAGCTCCTCATCCCCCAAATTCCTGTTAATTGGGTTAGATTTTGCTTGGGTCTCAGTGCCTGATGCCCCATAATTATCGTCAGCAGAGCTGCCAGCCTGATAATTAACAAAATGATCATCCTTTCTTTGGAGTGGCCGGGAGCTTGGCTTCCCAAGTCCTGGAATTGTAAACTTGAGAGGAAAAAGCCAGTTAGGGGTGGAGTACCTGAGCCTCTGTACCATGGCAGCCTGAACCATTGCAGGCTCTGTATTGAGCACCTGCTGTACTTCCGGGCTATGGCAAGACAGCAGTGATCAGGACAGGCTGTTTTAAATTGTGTGGTTAAGGAGGATCCCCTAGAAAGTGACATCTGAGCAAAGATTCAGAAAAGGCACATTTTACTAAAGGAATCTGTTGTCCATAATAAAGGAAACTTGGAACCATCTAAGATATCCATCAACAGGGGAATGGCTAAGGAAGTTATGATAATTTTCATACAGTGCAATAGCTTCTAAGTAATGAGGTATATACATATGTATTAGCATTAAAAAATCTTTAGGACATTCTGTGGGTTGACTTCTAGAAAACACTGTCTTCATATTGAGTCCAGGTCTGTCCCCCAAAACCTCCACCCTCTGCTCTGACAGCCTCCTCTACATTGGCCCTTTAGACAGTTGCATGCAGAAGGTGGCTCCCCCACCACCAGGCTTCTCCTCTCTGCTTGACTTCCTGCCTGGGTGAGGAGAATGGGGGTGTCAGGAAGTCCACTGTTGGATCCGGGCTAATCAGAGGGATTAGCAGAGGTATCATGGTTGAGAGTGAATCATTGAGGAGTTCTAGGATTCACGTGTACACCCCACCCAACCCAGGAGACTCTAACTCCCCACAACCCTCTTCTCCAGCCCTGACCAGCTTCGAGGTGGTGATACAGTATGGCCTGGCCACACCTGAGGGCCTGGCCGTAGACTGGATTGCAGGCAACATTTACTGGGTGGAAAGTAATCTGGACCAAATTGAAGTGGCCAAGCTAGATGGAACCCTCCGGACTACTCTGCTGGCTGGTGACATTGAACACCCAAGGGCAATTGCACTGGATCCTCGGGATGGGTGAGGACACTGCCCAGCCCCATTCTGGCCCATGGGCCCCCTGAAGTCCCATTCAGCCTAACCAAAGACACCTGTCTTCTTAGTGCAATTGACCCCCCTTCTACCTTTTACCTGTGGTCCTACCACTGGCACCCAATTTTGGACCTCCTAACCCCCTCCCCATTCCCAGGATCCTGTTTTGGACAGACTGGGATGCCAGCCTGCCCCGCATCGAGGCAGCCTCCATGAGTGGAGCAGGGCGCCGCACTGTTCACCGGGAAACTGGTTCTGGGGGCTGGCCCAATGGGCTCACTGTGGACTACTTGGAGAAGCGCATCCTGTGGATCGATGCCAGGTCAGTGCCCTTGGGAGGCCAAGTCAGGAGCATCAGGACCTACAGGGACGAGGTTAATGAAAAGATCCAGGGGTCTAGAACCAGAAACAGGTGGCAGAGGACCCAGCACTGTAGGAAGAAGACTATGGTGAGAGACAGCTGAGCAGAGGAGGCAGGTTGGAGAGGTCAGAAGCAGGGCTGTCGCCAAAGTCATCTAAGCCTGACTCTCCTCTCACAATCTGTGCTTTCTGCTGGGGTTATGTCTACCCAGAGCAAGGGAGCCTTCTCAGTTAGTCTGCCCAGAAAGGGCACCTTTTCTTCACTTGTACAAAGCCCTGTGTGCTAACCGCTGGCCTGGGGAGAAGGGAGCCAGAAAATTCCCTTAGGGAATGGGAGAGTAGGAACCTAGACCTGCCAGATTCCCACATCATGGTCCCAATGCCCTCATGTGCTTATTTGGGAGGGCAGTGGGCCTGGCACAGGAGGGGGGGTGCCCCTGAGCAGGGTGCTCTGAAGGCTGTGATCTCAGCCAGCATCCTCACTCTGCCCGACCACACTCTCAGGTCAGATGCCATATACTCAGCCCGTTACGACGGCTCCGGTCACATGGAGGTGCTTCGGGGACACGAGTTCCTATCACACCCATTTGCAGTGACGCTGTATGGGGGGGAGGTGTACTGGACCGACTGGCGAACCAACACGCTGGCCAAGGCTAACAAGTGGACCGGCCACAATGTCACTGTGGTACAAAGGACCAACACCCAGCCCTTCGACCTGCAAGTGTATCACCCCTCCCGGCAGCCCATGGGTAAGGGGCCTGGGGCCTCTCAGGCATGAGATGGGAGGGGTCTGTCAGAACAGCAGGGGTGAGCCAGTTTTTTAGCAACAGATGAAGGTCTAGCAGCAGCAGATGCTGAAACAGGGAGTGAGAGTGGGCAAGGAGGGCCTTGTCCGGCTGAGAAAGGCCATGTAAGGACAAAAAAAATCACAAAATATTCTTGCTGCTTTTCTTCCTTCCCTTCCCCCAGCTCCCAATCCATGTGAGGCCAATGGGGGCCGGGGCCCCTGCTCCCATCTGTGCCTCATCAACTACAACCGGACTGTCTCCTGTGCCTGTCCCCACCTCATGAAGCTCCACAAGGACAACACCACCTGCTATGGTAGGGAAGCCCCTCCCTCAGGACCAGGAGTAAACTGAGGCTGAGGGGGTGGTCTAAGGCACCTAGGACTCCTCGTTTAAGCAAAGGTTAAGTCCCTGCCAAGAGGGGTCTCAGAAGGAGGGGCCCAGGTGATAAGCACTGAGAGAAGAAGCTGTAATCCTGTCGGGAGTCTACCTCTGGCAGGGCTGCTTCCCCAAAGGCAAGGGCGGAGGGAACCTCAAGAGGAACAGACCCTAATCGGGTGGATGGGCAGCCTGGAGGCAGGGGACCACCCTCAGTGACTGGCCTCACTCCCACAGAGTTTAAGAAGTTTCTGCTGTACGCACGTCAGATGGAAATCCGGGGTGTAGACCTGGACGCCCCCTACTACAACTACATCATCTCCTTCACGGTGCCTGACATTGACAACGTCACAGTGCTAGATTACGACGCCCGCGAGCAGCGTGTTTACTGGTCTGATGTGAGAACACAAGCCATCAAGCGGGCCTTCATCAATGGCACAGGCGTGGAGACAGTCGTTTCTGCAGGTTCTGTCCTGGCCCTGACCCCTCCACTAGTGGGTGTGGCCCCCCTAGCCTGGCTGCTGACCCTGGTCCCCTACCCCTGCTCACTGGTCTTCTTGATCCTGATATTCCTTTTTCAGATTGTTTCCTCTCAGTGCTCTAATCTGACATTTCCTGGCTCCTGTTCTCCAGAAACCACTCCAGCTCCCCTCTTGACCTATGCCCTGCAAATACCCAATCACCAACCCTCTGCTTGTTCCTCCAGACTTGCCAAATGCCCATGGGCTAGCTGTGGACTGGGTATCTAGAAACCTGTTCTGGACCAGCTACGATACCAACAAGAAGCAGATCAACGTGGCCCGACTGGATGGCTCCTTCAAGAATGCAGTGGTGCAGGGCCTGGAGCAGCCCCATGGCCTGGTCGTCCACCCGCTGCGTGGGTCAGTCCAGGGCCCAGGCCTGGGGAGCTTGGGAGTGGGGCCAGGAAAGAAAAGACTGTGACCCTCCCCTCTCAACATCCTCCTCCAGGAAGCTCTATTGGACCGATGGCGACAACATCAGCATGGCCAACATGGATGGCAGCAATCGAACCCTGCTCTTCAGTGGCCAGAGGGGCCCTGTGGGTACGAGCTGGCTCTCCCTTTCTCTATAGCCCTTCTCTAATCCTCCATCCAAAGATGCTCACAGGGTCTCTCAGTTGCCCCTTACCCCAACAGTCCCCAGCTTAGTGCCTGTCCTCACTAACCTCCCCACCAGAACCACATGCCCTTTACACATACTCCGTTCCCAGCCCTGGGTCCACCCTGGTGCCAGGCTCCCTGGCCTGACACCTTCCTCTTTCAGGCCTGGCTATCGACTTCCCTGAAAGCAAGCTGTATTGGATCAGCTCGGGGAACCACACCATCAACCGCTGCAACTTGGATGGGAGTGGTTTAGAGATCATTGAGACCATGCGGAGCCAGCTGGGCAAGGCCACTGCCCTGGCCATCATGGGTGAGGGCCCGGGAGGGAGTAGGGATGGATGGGAGCAGGACTGGCCAGGCCAGATCTGTTGGGAACAGGGTGCCGGTCTGGGGGTCACCCTATGGGATAGGTCTGATGACTTCAGGACATCAAGCCCTTCAGGAGAGCTACGTGTGGGGCCTCCCTAAGGATCTCATTCCCTCCTGCCACCTCAGGGGACAAGCTGTGGTGGGCAGATCAAGTGTCAGAGAAGATGGGCACATGCAACAAGGCTGATGGCTCAGGGTCTGTGGTCTTGCGGAACAGCACCACGCTGGTGATGCACATGAAGGTCTATGACGAGAGCATCCAACTGGGTGAGCAGAGGGAACAAGATCCCTGGTATCCAGGCTTCACAGGCAAGGGGGTTGGGAGCCAGAGAGAGGCTTCAAGCTGCCACCAAGAGCAGCCTGCCAAAACAGTGGGGCAAAGGGGATGAATGGGGATGAAAGTGGGTTAAGCTCCACTCACCACCCACAGGGTTTCCTTTTCTTCATTCCCACAAAGGTGCCCTATAGGTTTATAGCCTGGTCACAAGGTCCAGGCCTGGGAGGTCAGAAGACCTGAGAGTTGAGTTGGGTGGTGACCCCACCAGGTCCAGGGTAAAGGTGGTGACCATCCTGTCCCTGAGCAGCTGATTCTGGGAGGGCCATCTAACCCTTCTCTCTTCCTCCTGCCTCCTTTCCCCAGACCATGAGGGCAGCAACCCCTGCAGTGTCAACAATGGTGACTGCTCCCAGCTCTGCCTGCCCACATCAGAGACAACCCGCTCCTGCATGTGCACAGCCGGCTACAGCCTCCGGAGTGGCCAGCAGGCTTGCGAGGGTCAGTACTCAACCTGTCTTCTCTGCCTGGGCCCAGGCCCCCAGCCCTGACTCCTCCAATCCTACAGTGGTTACGACTTCCTCTTCTTACCTTGGTGCCAAGACTGTAATCATTATGTATTATCAAGGGCTTTCTGGGCTAGATACTTAGTAAAACTAAGCATGTGCTAGGTGCTGTGGGGAAATCACAGGGACAGGACTTCCTGTCCCTATGCTCTGTAGCCTGAGCCAGAAGATGGGATCAACATGACAGGGAAGCTGGACCATAAAGTGGCTATGACTATCCAGTGCCTGCATTAGGTTTTTGAGAAGATGCCAGCAAGAAAGGTGTGCTCTGAGCTGGATTTATAGGACAGTTAGGATTGGAGTATGTGGCTCAAAGAAGAGGATGCAGCTCAGTGGTAAAGCATGTGCTTAGCATTGCACAAGACCCTGGGTTCAATCCCCAACACACACACACACACACACACACACACACAGAGAGAGAGAGAGAGAGAGAGAGAGAGAGAAAGAAAAGCAGATAGGGCTATGCACAAGGCAAGAGGTATAGCTAAAGCCAAGTAACCAAAGTTCGGGAGGAATAAGTGGGTGTGTGCAGGGGCCCTGAGCTGAGTGGCAGGTAGGGTGTGGGAAGTCCTGGTGATAAGGCTGTGAGGGAGGGCGAGTCTCCTATGTGTTCTCTGCCAGTAATGCCTGGAAAGTGATGTTTGGGAAAGATTAACCGGGTGGCAGAGAGCCCGCAGAATGGGGGAGGGAGAAACCGAGGCAGTTAGACCAGTTAGGAGGCTATTAGGAGTAATCCCCATGTGGAGTTGGGGCCTGGTCTGGGCGGAGCAGCTGGATTGAAGGGAAGGGGTGAGAGAGACTGAGAGACATTTCACAAGAACTTGCTAACTGATTTACAAGCTTGCCCCAGGACAGCATTTCCCAAAGTGTACTCCCAGGAACCTCCTTCTTTGATGTGGTGAGATGTTACAGAAACAAATGCTGGGTTGAACCAAGTTGGACAGTGTATTTTTACTGCACAACTTCTCAGAGCCTTGAATATGCTTATGTGTTGAGAATTTTTCAAGAAAGCTCTCCAGTGTCTGAGATTTTCCAAACTCACTTGACCAACCATTCATTCTTTTTTTTTTTTCATGGAGCCTGAGCAACCAGGGCCCACTTAAGGATTCATTTGGGGCTACACTGTGTCAACAGGATAAAGACAAGGGATGATTTGGTGATGCCTGGATAGTGGTGCCTCCTGAGAAGTGGGTATAGGGAATGAGACTAGCTAGGTGCTAGGAAGGTTTGAGTTTCAGTTGGGAAAGGTTTAGGCATAGAGCAAAGTTGGGTCGAAGAGGAAACTAAGGTCAGTAGAGCACAAATTTGAAGTCCTGATTCTCTGTTTCAGTCCTCCCAGACTCTCCCTAAGGCCCTTTGAGGGGTAGTAGGTTTGGTTGGTGGAGGAGGGCAGAGCTCAGGGAGAGAAAGCTGGGTCTCTTCTGCCCTCTAGTGGTAGCTAGAGGTCCTGCAGAGCCCTGTTCTCCGAACTTACTGGCCTGGTGACTCTTTCCCACCAAGCTCCAGGCTCCTGGCCTCATGCCAGAGTGTATATATGGTGGGTAGAGAACATGGCTTGTGGGCAATATCAGAAGGGGATGCAGATAACAAGTTAAGAGTGACAGGAGCCAAGCCTCAAGGATGTCAGCAAGGCCCATGCATGAAGTGTCCTTGTGTTTCAGGTGTGGGTTCCTTTCTCCTGTACTCTGTGCACGAGGGAATCCGGGGAATTCCCCTGGATCCTAATGACAAGTCAGATGCTCTGGTCCCAGTGTCGGGGACCTCATTGGCTGTTGGCATCGACTTCCATGCTGGTGAGCCATTTGGTAGCGGGGGAGTGGGACATGGCCGGGATCTTTGGGGGGGGGGTGTGCACTCTGAGGCCCAGTGACAGGCTGCCTGCGCTGGCTTGAAGAGAATTTACCAGAGCTTCCCCACTGCCCACTGCCTCACCTTCCAAGCACCAGGTGCCTACAGCACTTACCCACCTCTACCCTGACCCACTATGTGACTTTGATCCCCTTCCTTGCCCCTGCCTTGTTGAGCATCTCCTGTTGGCTCCTCTACTTTTCAGAAAATGACACCATTTACTGGGTGGACATGGGCCTGAGCACCATCAGTCGGGCCAAGCGGGACCAGACATGGCGCGAGGATGTGGTAACCAATGGCATTGGCCGTGTGGAGGGTATTGCAGTGGACTGGATGGCAGGTGAGCAGTGGGAGAGACTAGGGACTCGGGGTGGGGCAGAGGACTGGGGGGAACATGGGGCCTCAGAAGAAGAGGGAAAGGAGTAGGCAGGAGCCAATGGGGAGCTACATAGGGATCTAAGGGCAGAGTGGTACCAGGTAATATGTCCCCACTGACCTCCCTGAGCCCCACCAACTTCCTCCTCAGGCAACATCTACTGGACAGACCAGGGCTTTGATGTCATCGAGGTCGCCCGGCTCAATGGCTCTTTCCGCTACGTAGTCATCTCCCAGGGTCTAGACAAGCCCCGGGCCATCACTGTCCACCCGGAAAAGGGGTGAGGAGCTAGAAAGGCTGGCTTGGGTCTGGCACTATCACTGAAGAGGTCCCTCTCCTGCATGGTCTGGGGACTGACCCTCCACTTTTACCTCCAACCCGCAGGTACTTGTTCTGGACTGAGTGGGGTCAGTACCCCCGTATTGAGCGGTCTCGACTAGATGGCACAGAGCGAGTGGTGCTGGTCAATGTCAGCATCAGCTGGCCCAATGGCATCTCAGTGGACTATCAGGTTTGGACCCATACTCAGCCCTGCAGCTAATGGGCTAGATCCCCCTGGCTCTGTGCTCTACCATTCTGAATCTCCTTGTGATGAGCCCCATTCACAGGGAGGACATGGAACAGGGAAAGTCATGGAGTCTTCTAGCCCATCCCCTACCTAGAATAGGTCTTCTCTGCCCTAGGGATGATGGAAGGGTCACTCAGAAGTGGGAAGTGGAGGGACACCTAGAGAGTGGCATCTTAGGCAAGTCAGAAGTCAGGAGGACCTGGACGAAGTGGGGAAAGCTAAATTAAGGGTTCCGTGCAGGCCACACACTGTGCTGGGATATGGGAGCTGGAGGGAAGCATGGTTCTGAAGCAAGGTGGGTACTTCTGTCGCACAGGATGGGAAGCTATACTGGTGTGACGCTCGGATGGACAAAATTGAGCGCATCGACCTGGAGACGGGTGAGAACCGTGAGGTGGTCCTGTCCAGCAACAACATGGACATGTTTTCAGTGTCTGTGTTTGAGGATTTCATCTACTGGAGTGACAGGTGAGGGCCCTGCCATCTCTCAACTGTTCCCTCCCTCCTGGTTCCATCAACACCCTGCTCATACCCTTCCCTTCCCCCCAGGACTCATGCCAATGGCTCCATCAAGCGCGGGAGCAAAGATAATGCCACAGATTCTGTGCCCCTGCGAACTGGCATTGGAGTGCAGCTTAAAGACATCAAGGTTTTCAACAGGGACCGGCAGAAAGGTGAGGCTGAGACCTTAGGCTAGGGAGGAGAGTCCATTGAGGACAGCCGGGTCTAGGAGTGAGAGGGTCTGGGAGAGAGGTTTGACCCACAGGGGCACTTACTAGTGACTTCCAAGACCCCAGGATTGAAGGAGAGGCTTGTCTCCAGGACAGATCTGGATGTTGGGCTCTGGGTCCTGGAGGGTCATCTGAGCTGAGGATGAGCAGGATGGAATTTCCACTGGACTCGGCTGACAGAGGCACCAGTGAGCCTTTTCAAAAGGTGGACTGTGCCCTCTGTAACCCCCTCTCCCCACAGGCACCAATGTGTGTGCAGTAGCCAATGGCGGGTGCCAGCAGCTGTGTCTGTACCGGGGTGGTGGACAGCGGGCCTGTGCCTGTGCCCATGGAATGCTGGCAGAAGACGGAGCATCTTGTCGTGAATATGCCGGCTACCTGCTCTACTCAGAGCGCACCATCCTCAAGAGCATCCACCTATCGGATGAGCGCAACCTCAATGCACCTGTGCAGCCCTTTGAGGATCCTGAGCACATGAAGAATGTTATTGCCTTGGCCTTCGACTACCGAGCAGGCACCTCCCCAGGCACCCCTAATCGCATCTTCTTCAGCGATATTCACTTTGGGAACATCCAGCAGATCAACGATGATGGCTCCGGGAGGACCACCATTGTGGAGAGTGAGCCAGACCCCAAGTGTTCCCAGGAAGTGGGGGTGGGAGGGTCAGTGTAGACTTACAGATATCAGCCAGCCCACCCTACCCTGGCTCTGAATTCTACCTGCTGTAGGTCCCTAGCTAAGGACCAGTTGGATCACTGTGTTGTTGTAGTTACTTCAAAGTTTCTCCTTATCTGGAGTCAGGTGGCTCCCTTGGGGCCTAGTTCTGCCCATAGGCTGCCTACAGTGTTCTCCTGGCAGAGCCCAGTATGCAAACCTAGGCTGCAGACTCGGGCCAAGGTGCAGCTCCAGTCCCTTAGCATTTCAGTAGCTTGGAAAAGCTTCTCACTCTCACCAAGCCCTAGCTTTCTCACCTGATGGGAGACAGGATCCCAGAGATGCTACATGTGAAAGCTTAGCTCAGCACAGAGAAGTCATGCTCAAGGGTGGTTACACCCATAGGACTGTCCTACAGTGACAGACTTTTAGCTCTTTGGAAACTGCTATGTTGCCACACTACATTTTCTCTGCTGCAGGCTGGTTAGCCCAGTCCTTTTGATTCGTTTATTCATTCCTTCATTTAGTTGGTCCATAAAGATCTGCCAGGAGCTGAATGAGGTGCTTCGTATACAGCAGAGCAAACCTGTTCTTTCTGGGACATCTTCTGTATCATAAAGTCCTGTCCACATGTCTATAAACAGGCATGTGGATGTAACTGGAGTATAGCTTTGTGCCAAGCATGCACAAAGCCCTGGGTTTTATCTCCAGCATCAGAGGGGGAAAAAAAAGTGTCCAAAGCTAAACTCAACACTCTGAAATCATGGCTTGATCAGAGATGGGTAGAACCGCCCCTCCCTTCAGGCTGTTGGGACTACAATACAGCACAGCCTTTTGGCAGCTGCTGTCGTACAGCTGGAAGCCACTAACCCTGAGTCTTCCTCCAGTACCACCATTCGGCTCTATCTCTCATAGTGCATGTGGTTTAAGATATCTCCTTTACCAAAGGATTCAGTTCAGGTCTTTGAAATAGGAAGCTCCCCACTCCAGCCCAAGCAGGAGTCAAGTTATTGAGGTCTGCACCCCAGTGGGCAGAATTGGTAGCTCTTGAAAAGTGTGTGCACACATAAGCCAAGTTGCCCGAGAGTGGGCTGATATCGAGAAGGGTTAGGCAGGTAGGCCGTGGATCACTTGAATGGGTGATGATAAGGTGGTCTAGGAAGAGTCAAGGTACTTTGGTACTTGGGGCACCAAAGTTTCTGTGCTGCACCGTACACCCTATACTCCCCATACTCCCCCTTCCAGCCAGAGAACAGGTGCCTCAGGCCATTGGCCTTAGCTCCGGCCCAGGCTCCCCTCTGGTTCTGCCCCACTCCCTACCGTGGCTGCTCCTGTCTCTTTACAGACGTGGGCTCTGTGGAAGGCCTAGCCTATCACCGTGGCTGGGATACTCTCTACTGGACAAGCTACACGACATCTACCATCACCCGCCACACAGTGGACCAGACTCGTCCAGGGGCTTTTGAGCGAGAGACAGTCATCACCATGTCTGGAGATGACCACCCACGGGCCTTTGTGCTGGATGAATGCCAGAAGTGAGCTGCCAGGCCTGGGGATTGGGTGAGGTGGGCTGAGGGGGCAGCAGAAACTGCCTCAGGTAGCCCCAGGTTGGGGATGGAGGAGTTTAGAGGTGGGCAGCAACCCAGGTTTCACCCTTCTCTGCTGTGTAGCTTCAGGTGAGCTGCATAACCTCACTGAGCTTGTTTCCTCATCTGTGATATAGTAAAGGGTAATACTCAGGTGCTGGAACCAAAGGGAAGGTCAGGGTCGTGGAGGACACTTTGGCTTTTGTGATCGATTCACTCGTCAGACAGCTAAGTTCAAGGCACAGAGTAAGTCCTCTAGTGCTCTAGGACTCAAAACTTCAGGTAAAGAATGTTCACTGAGCCAGGCACAGTGGCGAACGCCTTGTAATCCTAGCAACTTGGGAGGTCGAGGCAGGAGAATCACAAGTTCAAAGCCAGCCTTAGCAACTTAGTGAGGTCCTAAGCAACTTAGAGACCCTGTCTCTAAATAAAATATTAAAAAGGGCTGGGGATATAATGTAGCCAATGGTTAAGCACCCCTGGGTTCAACCCCCATTACCAAAAAAATAAAAAATAAAAGAATGTTCACTGAATCCCAGGAATGTGAAATCCACAGGCTGAGCCTGTTGTTCATGCCCCCTAGCTGGGCAGAGCAGTCCTATTCATGGGCAGCAATGACAGCAGCACAGGGCTGTCACGGGGACTGAGAGGCATCATGGAGGCTGTGCTCAGCTCAGGACCTGAAAGTGGGAAAGTCAAAGCCTGCATAGGGAAAGGCCTTTTGAGTCAAAGCCTAGGTGAGGGAAAGCTAAAGGCAGGGCAGGACAGCAAGGGGACCTCTGCAGTTCTTCAGGGTATTGGCAGACCAGGAAGCTGGGTCGGGTTGCAAAGAAGGCAGGAGGGTAAGCCAGAAAGAACTTGGAATAAAACCTCCTATGGGTGGATGCTCCCCAGTTCCCCAGGGTCTACCTGGGGTCTTGCTCTGTGCTCCTGCAGGGACAGCCCTCACCCCACTGTGTGGGCCTCTCATGACCCACCCTGCACCATGGCAATCCTGGCCCACATGTGGACACTTTTTCCCCTGATTCAGAAGCATTTGGAATGTTTTCAAAAAGCTTTACTAGGAAACTAAGGGACAAACAAAACCCAAAAGCAACTACATAGAAACGGTGAGTGTACTGAACCGAGATTCCTCACCCTGATGTAATTCTAATCCAGCCCCAGCCCAGCCTGCCTGGCACAGCTGACCCAGCACAAGGGCCCTCTGTTCCCTCCTGCCTCAGCATGTCTGGCTTGTAGGGACATGACTGATGACGAAGATCCAGGCTTCCCTGCCATGACCCTTGGTGACCCCACCTGTCTGGGGCTGGCCACAGGGCCTGTCCTTCATAGGCCTGGAGCCTCCATCATGCTGGGCTCCCTGGCCTGCATCCCACCCCCATCCCAGGGGAAGGTCCCTCATGTTACCCACCAAGTTCTTTTCCTCTCTCCCCAGTCAGTTCTGTTGTTCACTGAGCAAGTGGCTCCAGAGAACTAGGGATGTGCTGAGGACTTAGTAGGGAACAAGAGAGTTGGAGCCCTGCCTCAGGTGTGTCTAGTTCTACTGAGTCGAGGTGGCAGGGTGCTTTTTGACTGTGTGCCCAGGGCGTGCCCTTGACTGGATGTCAGGGAGTGTGTTATCACAGAGGCCGTTCTCAGCCCTAGTCTGAAGCTGGGGAAGGGCACAAGGTACACAAGGAGACAGGGCAGGGCTATCTTGAGCGCCTTTCTTGGCTAGAAGGAGCAAGCACTTTGGGGGAGTTGGAAGGAGCTGTATGGACCAGACGGAGGGGCAGAGGTGAGCAGAGGCTCAGATGACCCTGCCTCCTTACCAAGTCTGCCTGGAAGCTGGCATTGGGGCACTAGAGGGCCTGGGAAACTCACAGTCAGATGGGTAGAAGGTCTGCCATATTCCTGGCTGCTGAGTGCTTGTCCCAGGAAAGCCTTCCTCTGTTCCCACTGTACCTTCCCATGGAGCAACTTTACCAAACTTAGAAGCCACCATGGCGTCACACAAAACCCCACACATGCAAGTTTGTTGATTACAGGAGGAAAGCCACCTCCCACTGTGAATGTGACCTGGGCTGGATCTGAGGGTGTGAAAGTCCCTGGTGGGGACAAGTCAGGTCAGCTCTCACAAGGCAAGGAGAGGACTCTAACTGCTGTCCTGGGACACCCATTTTCTCTGGACAAGCTGGAGGGAAATGGTACCTCTCTCCAAACTCCTATCCTGATTCCATGGTCATCAAGAACCCCTGGCCCGTCTCCAGGATGAGGCCTTTACAATTGCAGCCTTGTCCTCATGAGCTCACAGAGGCTCCAGAGCAGCTCAGCTCCCTGATGGACAAGAAGCGTAGTTTTCCTCCATGGCCCTAGCAGAGAAGGCAATAGTTCAGTTGTGGTGGGGGACTTGGTTGGGGGTAGTAAAAAGAGTGAGACTAGAGAGATTCAAAGAGATGAGTCCCCCAGCTGTGTGATAAGAGCAGTAGCTAGGCCAAGGTGGGAGGGGGCAAAGACAGGTCCTACTGGAGAATTCAATGACATAACTGGCTTTTGTGTCCTTGGGTGGTTCTCCAAATCCAGTGTGTATAAGGGTTGTCTGAGTACCACTGGAAAGTACTGGTTCCCCTGCCCAGCCCAGCCCAAGTAAGTGTGAATCTAGGAGAACAAAAGCCCAGGACTCACCACCCAATATATGGACTACACTGTCACACTGTTATGTTAAATGCCCCCTGAGACCTCAGGAAACTGAGGCACATGGTGGTGAAGTAAATTGCCTAAGGGCACCTACCTAGTGAGTGGTGGAGCCAGGATTGGAACCTGAGTTCCTGACTCACTTGGCTACATGATCTCTCATCTCAGTAAATTCAGACAGTCATGTCAGAGACACTGTAGTGTGCCTATGTGTGTACACACCTACACACCATAAATTAGACCAGACCGTGTAGTGGGTGAATTGCGTGAGTAGTAGCCAGGCCCTTCCCAGACATCAGGGTTATGTTGGCTTCCATGGCTGAGGTTCCCATGCCCTGCGGTTTGGGGTATTCCTGACTAGCCCCTGGGTTCTAGTTGTCGTCACAGCTGGCCCATGCTCTCCAAGGTAGACTCTTTGAACCCTATGTTCCTCTTCCCCCCAGTCTGATGTTCTGGACCAACTGGAATGAGCAACACCCAAGCATCATGCGGGCAGCCCTATCTGGAGCCAACGTCTTGACTCTCATTGAGAAAGACATCCGCACACCAAATGGCCTGGCAATCGACCACCGTGCAGAGAAGCTCTATTTCTCCGATGCCACCCTGGACAAGATTGAGCGGTGCGAGTATGACGGCTCCCACCGCTATGTGAGTCTACAGGGTGGGCAGGCGGACAGCACAGGGGGAGGCCAGGGTCAGGGGATAGCCAGTCTGCCGGTCACAGAGCATCAGAAAAGCAGGTGTGCTTCACAGTGGGAAGAACAGGAAGAGATGAGAAGTCCCACTGGGTCCTGGCCCTGGACAGCCCTCATGAACTCTGTCAGAGCCTGGTTTCCTCATCAGTTAGATAAGGGAGATGGCAAGATACCCCCACAGGTCCTTCCTGTTCTGTGGTTTCCCAGGCTCTCCTGGCCCTCCTGCCAGCCCAGAGGCAGAGTCAGATAAGAGGCCTGAGCCACACTGTGACAGTGAAGCTGTGGTCTCCATAGGTGATCCTGAAGTCAGAGCCAGTCCACCCTTTCGGGTTGGCTGTTTATGGGGAGCACATCTTCTGGACCGACTGGGTACGGCGGGCAGTGCAGCGGGCCAACAAATATGTGGGCAGTGACATGAAGCTGCTGCGTGTGGACATCCCCCAACAGCCCATGGGCATCATCGCCGTGGCCAACGACACCAACAGCTGTGAGTAGGGCCTCCCTCACCAGCCTTACTCTCACTGTGCCAATACACACACTGCAACCTGGTCTTGATTTCCTGAGGCCTTCCATTATATTTGTATATACCTTTGCCCTCAAGAAATTCTAAAGCATTTACCAATCCTCTAGTCCAGACCCCTCAAGACATCTGTGCACACACATACACAAACCTGCACACTCCTAGGCCCATCTTATTTAAAGCATGTGTGCACACACACAAATCACCCACACCTCCCCAGGTATCATCTACATCCTTGGACAGCCCACCACATGCCCTGGTCATTGCCTCCACCCAGAGCCACCATACACTACAGTACGTGGTGTACTGTAGATATTCCATCAGTACGAGGCATGCTATACCCACCCTCAGCCTGTACATGCATATGCGCATGCCCATGCTGACCAGGTGTCCCACACAGATTCACAGCTTTCCCAGGCTTCTCACCTGCTCCTCACACATGCCCTGGGACCACCACTGTACATGTGATCTCAAGGTTCCTTGGATGAGAATCACCCTGAGATGCACCTCAAAGCCCAGAGTGCCCCATCTAGGATCACATACATCGGCACCTCACCATCCCAACATCCCTTCCTGGCTTCCCAAGGCAGCTGCGCCCCCTGCTGTGAACTGCAGTGCTAGGAGGCTCCGGGGCTGAGTGGGGCACCTTGGGTGTGTGTGCAGCAGAGCACATTCTGAAGCTTGTGGTCACCCGACCCTGCTCAGGTGAACTCTCTCCTTGCCGCATCAACAACGGGGGCTGCCAGGACCTGTGCCTGCTCACCCACCAAGGCCATGTTAACTGCTCCTGCCGAGGAGGCCGAATCCTCCAGGAGGACCTCACCTGCCGAGGTGAGTGAGTGAAGAGGGGCTGAGAAAGGAGCTGCTGGGGTCATGAGCCCATGAGGGATCATCTCCCAGACTCTCCAGTCCAGGCCCAGAGGCTCTTTTGACAAGGAGGCTCTGACAATGACCCCAGTCTGCAGGGGAGAGGGATATGGGCATTTAGGCAGGGGCCCTGACTTATGAAGCTCCCCGACCTTCCTCCCCAGCGATGAATTCCTCTTGCCGAGCCCAAGATGAGTTCGAGTGTGCCAATGGCGAGTGCATCAACTTCAGCCTCACGTGCGACGGTGTCTCCCACTGCAAGGACAAGTCTGATGAGAAGCCGTCCTACTGCAGTAAGGAGCCCACACTAGTCCCTCCACTCCCAGGCCCAGGGCCCTGGTCCTCCTCCCCCAGGCCCCTGGTCAGTGTTGTGACCCAACACCATGGTTTGAGAAGGAATTCTGGGAGCTCATAAGGGCAAAAGCACCATTGGCCTGGATGGAGCCTATAGCTGGCAGTGAACTTATGCTCACAGTCATAGAGGTAGCCTTTCCCCAGCCCACTGTGACACTCCCCCTTCTGCAGACTCCCGCCGCTGCAAGAAGACATTCCGTCAGTGCAACAACGGGCGCTGTGTGTCCAACATGCTGTGGTGTAATGGGGCAGACGACTGTGGGGATGGTTCTGATGAGATTCCCTGCAATAGTAAGTGTGAACCCCCCCCCCCTAGAAACCCCAGCCCCAGCCCCAGACCTCACCCTTGCCCTGGCAGAGCTTTTGTTCCCAGGCCCTGGGCATCTAGTTCAAGGCACTCTGAAGACAGGCTGAGCAGATGCTTTGGGCCAGGAGCTCTGTCCCAGGTCCTCCTAGCCCCCCTGGAGGGGACTCTGACCTGACAGTTCTGGGTGGCGCTGTTCTAGAGACTGCCTGTGGTGTGGGCGAATTCCGCTGCCGGGATGGGACCTGTATTGGGAACTCCAGCCGCTGCAACCAGTTCGTGGACTGTGAAGACGCCTCAGATGAGATGAACTGCAGTGAGTAACGTCCCACCAGTCCCTCCTGGAGCCTCAGCCCATTGGTCTCCCCTGCCCCATGTCCTCTTGGCGTTCCTCTGCCCTTCCTGCTCCTGGACTCCCTGGGATTCAGGGAGCGGGGCGGTGAGTTGTCAACGTGGACAGCATTCCAGCTTTCTGAAATACATGAAGGCGCTGGGGGGCCAGCAGCCAGGAAGGTGTTTTAGGAGGACCCTTCATCACTCTCCATCAGGTGCCACCGACTGCAGCAGCTACTTCCGCCTGGGTGTGAAGGGTGTGCTCTTCCAACCCTGTGAGCGGACCTCCCTGTGCTACGCGCCCAGCTGGGTGTGCGATGGCGCCAATGACTGTGGGGACTACAGCGACGAGCGTGACTGCCCAGGTCAGCCAGTGGCAGCTGGGTGGTAGATGGCAGCCCCTGTGGCTAGCAGTGTCTTCACACCTCCCTCGCTCTGCAGGTGTAAAGCGCCCCAGATGCCCCCTCAATTATTTTGCCTGCCCCAGTGGACGCTGCATCCCTATGAGCTGGACATGTGACAAGGAAGATGACTGTGAACATGGCGAGGACGAGACCCACTGCAGTGAGTGACCATAGTACCCTGCTCACAAAGTAGGAGCCAAAGCATCTGCGGGCTGGGGTTTCAACCTACACCAAGGCTGTGCCCATGCCCCACCTCTTAGTCCTCCTTGGAGAAGAGCACCCAGGGCCTTCTGCCATACCCCCCAGCACCTGACCCTCAGGCTCAGAAATGGACCATCTCTCCGTCTCATGTTGAGCCCCACACACAGGGCTGCTGTGGGCATCTCTTCTGTCCTTCCCATGGCATCTGCCCAACTGAGCACCATCCTCCCCTCCCCTCCAGCCATCTAACTACATTCTCTTCCAATCCCAGACAAGTTCTGCTCAGAGGCCCAGTTTGAGTGCCAGAACCATCGCTGCATCTCCAAACAGTGGCTCTGTGATGGCAGCGATGACTGCGGGGATGGCTCAGACGAGGCAGCTCACTGTGGTGAGCAGTAGCTGGGGTCAGGTTGGGAGGGATGTGCCCCACCCCCACACACACCCTGCAGAGGGGCCCCACACAGCTGTGGGGCATGGCCCTGCAGCTGCCTGCCCCTCAGTCCCTCAGTGGCTCCCTGCCCCCACAGAAGGCAAGACGTGCGGTCCCTCCTCTTTCTCCTGCCCTGGCACCCATGTGTGCGTCCCTGAGCGCTGGCTCTGTGATGGTGACAAGGACTGTGCCGACGGTGCAGATGAGAGCATTGCAGCTGGCTGCTGTGAGTGACAGGAGTCATGAGGTGTGGGTGGGCAACCAATGGCCATGGTTTTACTTTGCAAATGGGGAAAACTGAGGTACAAGAGAGAAAGTGGTTGAGCAAGAGTCCTGCAGTCGGTCAGTGGCAGAGCCATAGCTATAGCTCAGGGGTCCAGACTTCCTGCCCAGCACTCTGCCCATTCTACTACTCAAACCACAGGAGAGTCAGGGGTGGGGGACAGCCATCAGTTGGTGGGGCAGGACTGAGGGGCCCTCTGCCTCTGTCTGCAGTATACAACAGCACCTGTGACGACCGTGAGTTCATGTGTCAGAACCGCCAGTGCATCCCCAAGCACTTTGTGTGTGACCACGACCGTGACTGTGCAGATGGCTCTGATGAGTCCCCTGAGTGTGGTAAGCCCTGGGGTTGAGGTAGAGGCTGGGCACTACTCTGGGCTGTGCTTGGACTGTACCCAGTGAACCAGCTTCATTGTCCCCCACCTTCCTCCCCAGAGTACCCAACCTGTGGCCCCAATGAGTTCCGCTGCGCCAATGGTCGCTGTCTGAGCTCCCGCCAGTGGGAGTGTGATGGCGAGAATGACTGTCACGACCAGAGCGATGAAGCCCCCAAGAATCCACACTGCACCAGCCCAGGTGGGCCCAGTGTGGGCACCCCTCTCTCTCCCCCTTTCCCTGGATGCCTGTGACTCACCGCAACCTCTACCCACCACAGAGCACAAGTGCAATGCCTCATCACAGTTCCTGTGCAGCAGTGGGCGCTGTGTGGCTGAATCACTGCTCTGCAATGGCCAGGACGACTGTGGCGATGGCTCAGACGAACGTGGTTGCCACGTCAACGAGTGTCTCAGCCGCAAGCTCAGTGGCTGCAGCCAGGACTGTGAGGACCTCAAGATTGGCTTCAAGGTATGCCCAGCCCCCAGCTGGGGCTTCCACACCCCCAGACCTCACCACAGCTGCTTGCTCCACCTCCTCATCTACTCATTCATCGTCCATTGAGTGTTTATTGAATACCCACTCTGCCAGCCAGTGTCCCAGGCTCTGGGGATGCAGCAATGAACAGACAGAAGCCTCTGCTTGGGTGGTTCTCCATCTACCTGGAAGGTGCAGTGAGCAGGATTTGCTGACAGATAAGATAAGAGCTATGAGAGAAGAGAGAGGATGTCAAATAGGCAACAGATAACACAGTCCAGGGAGTTCAAGGGAGAAGCCAGCCTGGAGGGAGTGCTGTCAGCCTACAGATGCTATTTAAATCCATGAGCCTCATCAGATCCCCAAGGAAGTGTCGATGGCAAAGTGGAGGTCCAAGGCCTGAGCCTGTGCCAAATGACACTGAGGGGAGGGAGGTGAGAGGAACCAGCAGAGGGGACTGAGGAGGAGCGGCTGCCAAGACAGGAGGACAGCCAAGTGAAGAAAGCACTTCAGGGAATCATGCACAACTCTGTCCAGTGCTGCTCACCAGACACCCTGGGGGAGGCCCAGGCATCAGTCTTGATAGAGAGACATCCAGGGCACAACCTCTGGCAGGGTGGGTCAGTACTTGTGTGCTGTCTGCCTCCCTGTGGCAAGGGCAAGTCAAGAGGACTTCTGACTGTGGGTCTCCTTAGAGGGAGGCCCAGACCTCTGCCACATCCTGAGCCTGAGTCTCCCTGTGCCCACAGTGCCGCTGTCGCCCAGGCTTCCGGCTGAAGGATGATGGCCGGACGTGTGCTGATGTGGATGAGTGCAGTACCACCTTTCCCTGTAGCCAGCGCTGTATCAACACCCATGGCAGCTACAAGTGTCTGTGTGTAGAGGGCTATGCCCCACGTGGAGGTGACCCCCATAGCTGCAAAGCTGTGACTGGTGAGATGGGTGCTTGGAGGATGTGAGGTGGCCCAGGCAGTTGGGAAATGAGGAGGGAGAGCTGGGACAGCAGAGCTTAAGACAGGCTGGGGGACCAGGGCTGCTAGAACATGCTCTAGCCAGTAGCTGAGCCAAGATCCTCTGCCTCCAGAAGAGGAGCCATTTCTCATCTTCGCCAACCGGTACTACCTGCGCAAGCTCAACCTGGATGGCTCCAATTACACACTGCTTAAGCAGGTACCAAAACACAGGCTCTCCTCACCCCTGTCCAGTACAGCCTCCCCACCAACACTTCCCACTTGGCCACATGGTCATCTCCACTATTGCCTCTCTATCTAGACTTCTCCTAACTGCAGGCCTTCCCTCCCCCAATGCCAATGTGCCCCTGATGCCATAATTGACTTCTTCCACTTTCCCTACTCCCCAAATCCAGGGTCTGAACAACGCTGTTGCCTTGGATTTTGACTACCGAGAGCAGATGATTTACTGGACAGATGTGACAACCCAGGGCAGCATGATCCGAAGGATGCACCTTAATGGGAGCAACGTGCAGGTGAGGCCAGGGGCAGTTTTCCCTCAGCTGATATGCTGGGAACCCCAAAGATGTGATCTTAGTCCTCCTCCTCAGAAGACTCCCTGTTTTAAAGTCATTTCCTCTTTTCCCCTCCTACCTCCCAGAATTATTTCCCTCTCATCTCTGCAATGAGAGACTTCATGATTCTGTTATCATAACTTCTCCCTTCTTCAAGCCCAGAGCATGAGGGCTAGAAGATTCCTCTTGCCCTTGCTGTCCTTTGCAGTTCTCCCTGTGCCTGACCTCCCTTATAGCTGTGCTCCAGGCACTGTGGGGCTTGGGTGTGGTCTTGCTCATCTAGACACTCTCCTGGAGCCCTTGCTGATATCCACTTAGTGTCAGGCCCAGGATGGGCATTTTACATCCATGATCCTCCCAACAAGGCCAGGAGAGGGAGCCCTACCCCATTTTATAGGAATGAGAAGCTGAGGGTCCTACTCAGGTCACCCAGGGCTCTTCCTGCCTTGTCCCTGCCTGCAGGTGCTGCACAGGACAGGCCTCAGCAACCCAGATGGGCTGGCTGTGGACTGGGTAGGTGGCAACCTGTACTGGTGTGACAAAGGCCGGGATACCATCGAAGTGTCCAAGCTCAACGGGGCGTATCGGACAGTGCTGGTCAGCTCTGGTCTCCGTGAGCCCAGGGCTCTGGTGGTGGATGTGCAAAATGGGTATGTGAGCAGGAGGGTTGGGGAAGCCCCTAAAAAGTGATACCTCAGGTATCCAGGCCCAGTCTCCCTTCAGGCTCCTGGTGGGACCATGCACTGGACCTCTTGGTGCTCACTGCCTATCAACCTGCCAGGTACCTATACTGGACAGACTGGGGTGACCACTCACTGATTGGCCGGATTGGCATGGATGGGTCTGGCCGCAGCGTCATTGTGGACACCAAGATCACGTGGCCCAATGGCCTGACACTGGACTATGTCACCGAGCGTATCTACTGGGCTGATGCCCGCGAGGACTATATTGAATTTGCCAGCCTGGATGGCTCCAATCGCCATGTCGGTCAGTGTGCCACTGAGACTGCCCAACATAGCAGGCCTAAGGGGATATAAGTCTGAAGTGACAGGGGATCAGGTTTGCCCTTCCCCTTGCTGCCCTTTGCAGGGCTCCCTAGTAGTTAGAAAGTCCCCCTATGCCTGACAGCCCTTACACCAAAAGTGGGCATAAAAGCCAGAGGTAGCCTAGCACAGTGATGCACACCTATTGTCTCAGCGGCTCAGGAGGCTGAGACAGGAAGATCACAAGTTCAAAGCCAGCCTCGGTAACTTAGCAAGGCCCTAAATAATTTAGTGAGACCCTGTCTCAAAATAAAAAATAAAAAGGGCTGGGGATGTGACTCAGAAGTTTAGCATCCCTGGGTTCAATCCCCAGTACCAAAATAAATAAATAAATAAATAAACAGAGGGTATGGTATAAGGACACCACCTACCAAGTAGGGGTTCAGAGTACCCAGGGCACTCCCCAGGACTGGCCCAGGTATGAGGCCACAATTCAGCTTCTTGGTAAGGAGAAAGAGAGGCCTTTCCCAGCTGTAGCTCAGGATAGCAGCCCTAAGAGAGGTGGGGATTGGAAGCCTGGAGCTGGGAAACACTCCTGACTTCCTAAGAGGAGCCATATACTATGTAGAACAGGAATTTCTAAAGACAGTCTGCCACTCATTAGTTATGAAACCTTGAGAAGCCATAGACCCATCTGGAACTGGGTGGGGCTCATGCCCACCTCACATGGTTAGGTTGGGGCTGAGGAGATCAAGTAGGCAAAGCAGAGTGTCTACACTTGGAGCTGACTGCTGCCGTGCTTGTTTGCTGCACCCCACAGTGCTAAGCCAAGACATCCCACACATCTTCGCACTGACCTTGTTTGAGGACTATGTCTACTGGACTGACTGGGAGACAAAGTCCATCAACCGAGCTCACAAGACCACAGGCACCAACAAGACACTCCTAATCAGCACTTTGCACCGTCCCATGGACTTGCATGTCTTCCATGCCCTGCGCCAGCCAGATGGTAAGTGAGCAAGGGGCAGGAGCAGCAAAGGATGAGCTGGGCAGAGGGCCCGAGGGTGGTATGGGAACCCAGAAGAGGCAGGGTGCTGAGGCTAATGGAAGTTTCTGCTCATCCCCACTCCAGCATTGACTGAGGACTCCTTGCTAGGTACTGGGAAGTTCCAGAGGGCTTAAATAGAATGTGGTTGGGTTCATGAGAGCTTCAGCCCAGCCCAAGTCCAACCATGGAGTCCTGTGGCAATTAGGCCCTGGGCCAGTCAGGGAATCCAGAGAGGGGTGGGTCTGGGTGCAGGGCACCAAAATGGGGCCCAGGAAACAGGGAGGGACAGTAAGGGATGGCAAAGATGTTTCAGGATGTGAGCTTGAGACCCGGCCTCATCTTGGGACCTTGAGAGGATTCTCTACTGCCTCAGGCTCCAGCTCCTTCCTGAAAGAGGCAGGATGGAGGTCCACCTTATCTCCACCCAGGTAGCCTTTGGAAGATCAGAAACTTCACAGAGAATTCTTCCCTCAATGTGCCAGAGGCCAATGACTTGGGGAGTCATAAGTCAGGCTGTCAGCTTCCCATTAACCACCTTTTCTCTGGCAGTACCCAATCACCCCTGCAAGGTCAACAATGGTGGCTGTAGCAACCTGTGCCTGCTGTCCCCTGGGGGTGGGCACAAATGTGCCTGCCCCACCAACTTCTACCTGGGTGGTGATGGACGCACCTGTGTGTCCAACTGCACTGCAAGCCAGGTGAGGCTTTCCTCTGGACCCTCATTGCCTTGACCCCTCATGCCAGTGCCCCCAATCCTCCTTGGACCCAAACACCTGCTCTAATATCCTCATACACCTGGTTTTCCCATGCTAACACCCCCACATTTCTTACCCACCTCTTGTCTCCCAACAGCAATACTTTTATACTTGTCACCACACACAGACACCTCCACACCCTAACCATGACCCTCCCTCACAAATCCCCCAAGCCCTGACCTCCACATACCTTCCCCCTAACAGACACCCCCTTGCCCAGCCTTCCTCACTCATCCCATCTCACCCTCTCATCCAGCTCTACCTCGTCCCAAACACCCTGACCCTGCCCCTTCTTCGAAGCATCTTAGCCTCTCAAAAGAAAAACTTCTGAGTTCCCCAGACCCCACCAACCCCTCTTGCCCTCACCTGCCCTCCAGTTTGTGTGCAAGAACGACAAGTGCATCCCCTTCTGGTGGAAGTGTGACACTGAGGACGACTGTGGGGACCACTCAGATGAGCCTCCAGACTGTCGTGAGTGCCCAGGGTGCAGATGGCAAGAGGGGCCTCACTGGCTATCAGAGAGGTGGAGGCTGCAGTGCTCAGGGAGGGTCCTGACCATGCCCACCCCCTGCTCTTCTGACGCCAAGCCTCACCTCCCCGGCAGCTGAGTTCAAGTGCCGCCCAGGACAGTTCCAGTGCTCGACAGGAATCTGCACAAACCCTGCCTTCATCTGTGATGGTGACAACGACTGCCAGGACAATAGTGATGAGGCCAATTGCGGTAAGTAGCTGCCCAGCCACCAGCTACCCTCCTTCCCCAGGATTTGAAGGTTTTAAGAGCAAGGCATATCCGGCCAATGGCAGCTTTCTATCCAGGCTGGATTCCTGCTGCTCAAAGCCCCAGACCCATTCCTGCCCACTAAGGGAACCGGGCCCCCTCCCTGCCCCTGAGTCCTTGATCCGCCATTAGTTACCCTTTCCTCTTACTGCCTCCACAGACATCCATGTCTGCCTGCCCAGTCAGTTCAAGTGCACCAACACCAACCGCTGTATTCCTGGCATCTTCCGCTGCAATGGGCAGGACAACTGTGGGGATGGCGAGGACGAGAGGGACTGCCGTGAGTGCCTGAGGCCATAGGGGCCAGGGTGGGGAGCAAGCCACACACAGGGTGCACGTTGATTCTCTACTACTTTTTTTGGTACCAGGGATTGAACCCAGGGCTCTTAACCACTGAGCCACATCCCCAGCCCTTTTATATTTTATGGTCTCACTGACTTGCTTAGAGCCTCGCTAAGTTGATGAGGCTGGGTTTGAACTGTAGATCCTCCTGCCTTAGCCTCCTGAGCTGCTGGGATTACAGGTGTGTGTCACCGCACCAGGCCCCCCACTGCTTCTTCTAGAGGTGCTCCAGTTACTTTATTAGAGGAGCAACATCAATCATCCATGTAACCTGGTTTGCTCATAAAATCATCTTTCTTGGAGGTATTACAGATCCAGAAAAGAAAATGCATTAAAATTGGAAATAAACTGTTCCTTCCTCCCAAGATATTTCTGGCCAAACCAAGGCCAAGGCTTGGAAGAGGGAGAGGACAGTGACCTTGAGGGGGGAGCACACGACAAGGGGAAGATCCTCATTCTCTCATTCACTCCACAGCTGAGGTGACCTGTGCCCCCAACCAGTTCCAGTGCTCCATCACCAAGCGCTGTATCCCCCGTGTCTGGGTCTGCGACAGGGACAATGACTGTGTGGATGGCAGTGACGAGCCTGCCAATTGCAGTGAGTGACCTGGCACTCCTGGGGAGCCCACCATCCCCCACAGCGTCTGCTGCTGCCACCACCTCCACACGTGCACCCTTGTGCCCACTCCCACCCTGCCACATGCTTCTGGAAGGGCCTCACCCTCTTTCTGCCCTCCCTTGCAGCCCAAATGACCTGTGGAGTGGATGAGTTCCGCTGCAAGGACTCGGGCCGCTGTATCCCAGCACGCTGGAAGTGTGACGGAGAAGATGACTGTGGGGATGGCTCAGACGAGCCCAAGGAAGAGTGTGGTGAGCCCAGCCCCCACTCCAGAGGAAAGCAATCTGCAGGGTAGGGGTGGCATGGTGCCCACTGGCAGTCAGAGATCTGGGCTGCGTGCTGACCATGTCTCAGCATGGCCCCGCACCAGGCTTCCTGTGCCTGCTGTAGAATATTCTCAGCCAATGCCCACCACCTCCTAATCCCTTCTTCCATGCTCCCACCACACCTCATCAACACATACGTGTGCAGAATCGCCTCTGCACACACTAAGGAATCTGTTCATGTCCTCCCCAAAGCAGCTGTCTCCCCTCCACCCAACACACACAAACTCGTGTCTTGTCTCCTAACCGCTTTATAAACTCCACGTCACACCACAGCCTGGGCTCCCCAGAGCTGAGCTTTCCTCAAACCACACCCACCTGTGATCATAATATCTACTTGCCACTCCATCCCTGACTGTCCCAATGTCCACCCCATCTCACTTTACCTAGATGAGCGCACCTGTGAACCATACCAATTCCGCTGCAAGAACAACCGCTGCGTGCCAGGCCGCTGGCAGTGCGACTATGACAATGACTGTGGGGACAATTCAGATGAGGAGAGCTGCAGTATGTGCCACTCCCTGCTGCCCCCAGGCCACTGCTCGCCCCTCCCCAGGCCTCTGCACCTCCTCAGCTCCCCTGCCCCTACTGCCACCCGTCTGGGCTAGAACAAGGGGCCCCTTCCCAGGGCAGGGGTCAGAGTTCCCTCGCGCCTCACCCCACCCCACTCCATGTCGTGTACTTGAGTTTGTGCCATTTCACCTCATCTCATGTTTCTCTCCATTTTCACACTGTCCTCTTGGGGTTGCAGAGGTAGGTGTCTCTGATGTGCCCCTGCTCCCACCATGTCCTGCCTCTGCCCCAGAGCCCACCCATCCCCTATGTGCCTCTGCCCATCATCCTTCATTGGCCCCTCCCCAGATTCAGTGCTTGTCTTAGTGGTCTTATCCCTTCTCTACCCTCCCCACACAGAGCCTGCCCTGAGGGCAGGACCAAGGACCTAGTGCTCTCTCCCATGTGTCTGTCCCCACTGGATAAGCACTATCCCCTGAGGGCAGTCAGTGGCTCTTTCCAGGATTGGTTGAGCATCTTGGTCATTACATCAGTCACCTGTGGCCTTTAAGGACACAGGGATGGGGTTTGTGCTCCAGAATCTCACTTCCAAGGGCTTGGAGATGGCCGAAGGCTGAGTCCCTGTGCCCACCCTGCTGGGGTCTATCTCTCCCCTGTCCCTCCCCAGCCCCTCGGCCCTGCTCTGAGAGTGAATTCTCCTGTGCCAATGGCCGCTGCATCGCTGGGCGCTGGAAGTGCGATGGGGACCATGACTGCGCGGACGGCTCAGATGAGGTGGGTGGGGAACCAGAAAGAAGGAGGCCTCAGTAGAGTCAGAGCAGGGCCCCATTGGTGCCAAACTGACCAGGCTGCTGGCTCCCATGCCCACAGAAAGATTGTACCCCCCGCTGTGACATGGACCAGTTCCAGTGCAAGAGTGGTCATTGTATCCCCCTGCGCTGGCGCTGTGACGCGGATGCTGACTGCATGGACGGCAGCGATGAGGAAGCCTGTGGCACTGGTGGTGAGCCCTCCAGCCTGTCTTCCCCTGGCCCTCCCACCATCCCCATCCCAGCGTGTGGCCAAGTTCTCTCATTCTTCCCCCTATTCATTATTCATGCAGTGATTATTTATTGACCGTCATAGGTGTTGAAGATAAACACTAAACAAGACTCAGGGCTCCTGTGTGCATTTTTGTGCAGGTGGTTCTCTCCCCAATGGCACCTAATTGGGGCCAGTTAGGCTGAAAGCCAGAAGTCTGTGGGTTGTATCCCCATAACCCCAGCCACCAACATAAGTTCCTAACAGTCTGCTGCCTTGAGAAGCCAAGTCCTGGTCACTTTCCTTCCCTGGGACAATGAACCAGAACCTGCCCCTAGCAGATCTTCCTGGGCTCTACAGAAGAAGGGAATGGTGTAAAATCTGCCAGGAGAGAAAGTTGGGGGGCAGGGACCTCATCTTTGAGGGCAGACATCCTGGCTCTGCCCTGGTAGGCTGAAGACAGGGACTTGAACTTTTGTCTTCTACCCACTGTTGTGCCTCTGTGCCTGTCACAGAAAAACCCTAGGCTTGCCTGCCCTGCCACATCCACCAGAAAGAGTGCCCTCCAACCCCTCTGGACACTTCTTCAAAATGGCCTCTTCTCCCTTAAATATCATAGGAGGCACCTTTGCCCCTCTGCCCATCAGGTAGAAAATTAGGAGATATGGATCTAGTCCAGTTGTGCCACTGCTTTTCTGGTGACCCCTCTGGGCCTAGCCCCACCTGTTGAAGGAGGGATCTGGGCAAGATCCTGCCCGGGTAGCCTGCAGCCCCTGGCTCATTCCTCCCTTTTTGCTCCCTCTGGCTCCCAGTGCGGACCTGCCCTCTGGACGAGTTCCAGTGTAACAACACCTTGTGCAAGCCGCTGGCCTGGAAGTGCGATGGCGAGGATGACTGCGGGGACAACTCAGATGAGAACCCTGAGGAGTGTGGTGAGATTCGGGGCATGGCAGGGCAGGGATGGGCTTCAGGGGGAGAGTGGGGTTCCCAGGCTCACAAGTTCCCTGGTGGCCTGTGGCGGCCATCTACCCCTGACCCCAAGACTGATTCTGGCTGTCTCCTGGCTGCTGCAGCCCGGTTCGTGTGCCCTCCCAACCGGCCCTTCCGCTGCAAGAACGACCGTGTCTGCCTATGGATTGGGCGCCAGTGTGATGGCACTGACAACTGTGGGGATGGGACTGATGAGGAGGACTGTGGTGAGCAGGGGGCCAGTGAGGGGGTCCTGGGGGAGCTGCAGTGGGGGAGGATCACTGCTGGGAGCCTGAGAGAAGCTCCTGGGGAGAAGAGGCTTCTGATGTCCTACATCTGCAGGAGGTGGCTGGGAATCTAATGATTAACTGGTTCCCCCTGCAAGTTTAACAGACATCTGGGTTTGGACCCTCTGGTATCTGCGGGGTCCCTGTGGGAGGAGGGGACAGTATGGAAAATACCCAGGGCCTGAAGCCCCTGTCCTTCCCAGAGCCTCCCACGGCACAGACCCCCCACTGCAAAGACAAGAAGGAGTTTTTGTGCCAGAACCAGCGCTGCCTCTCCTCCTCACTGCGCTGCAATATGTTCGATGACTGTGGAGATGGCTCTGACGAGGAGGACTGCAGCATAGGTAAGACCTGACCATGGGATGGTGGGGCTGGGCTTGGGAGGAGGGGCTCTGGGAAGGAATCCACTCTCCGTCTCCCACAGACCCCAAGCTGACCAGCTGCGCCACCAATGCCAGCATCTGTGGGGATGAGGCACGCTGCGTGCGTACTGAGAAAGCCGCCTACTGTGCCTGCCGCTCAGGCTTCCACACTGTGCCAGGCCAGCCCGGATGCCAGGGTAGGAAATCAGGGTTGTGGGAGAGAAGCCCCAACTGTTGGACTCCCCATGACCCTTCTGTGTATGTAACCTTCAGACATCAATGAGTGCCTGCGCTTTGGCACCTGCTCGCAACTCTGCAACAATACCAAGGGCGGCCACCTCTGCAGCTGTGCCCGAAACTTCATGAAGACACACAACACTTGCAAAGCAGAAGGTACAGAGCCAGGAGAGGACAAGAAGGATGGATGGGGCCAGGTGCCACCATGATACAAAATAGTGCTAGCCTGGAATGGAACATTTCCCTCCACACACCTTTGCCCAGGCATGGACCCCCAGATCCAAGCAAGATGCAGTATGCTGGACAGTGTGGCACAAGCAGACAGCATAGCCTCTGACTCTAAAGTTCATTGAGGAGAACACTCCCATATAGCACACATGAAAGCTTCCTCTCTCACCACTCTCAGGATGAGAGCACACTCTGGCACACTTACACTGTCACATGTGCCCCACCCTATATATTCCCCATATGCTTTGATGCACACCTGCACTTCCATGTGCTTATATGCAAACACCTACACACATTCCTATGCATACACATACCCTACATGCGCATGAGCTTGTAGATACACAAAACCATGCACTCTTACACCTGTGTACACCCACACCCTTCTATGCCATGCACATAAACTCTCACATGCATGAGCACCCACAAGCCCTTGTCAGACAGCATGAGTCAGAGTGCTATGATGCCATCTAGAGGCCATGAGGGTGCAGAAGTTTTTGAGGCTGGAGGGGCAGGAACAGACTTCTGGAAGAGCAGATCACAATAGATCATCTCAGAGAAGAGGGGATGTTCACAGGTTAGGCTGAAGCCCTAGGTCCCAGCACTGGGAGGATGAGCATCCTCTTCTGGCTGGAGCAGATGGTCGATTAGGAGTGAGGATATTGCTGGGGTGATAGGGGCTGAACTGGGGACCCCCTTCTCCTAGCACCAGACCCAGCACCTCACAGCCCAACCCCAAGCCCTGGCCTCCTTCTGCAGCATTTTACCCCCACCTGACATCCAACCTGTTGCCCTTCCAGGCTCTGAGTACCAGGTCCTGTACATTGCTGATGACAATGAGATCCGCAGCCTGTTCCCTGGGCACCCCCATTCCGCTTACGAGCAGGCCTTCCAAGGTGACGAGAGTGTCCGCATCGATGCCATGGATGTCCATGTCAAGGCCGGCCGTGTCTATTGGACCAACTGGCACACAGGCACCATCTCCTATCGAAGCCTGCCACCTGCTGCACCTCCTACCACTTCCAACCGACACCGAAGACAGATTGACCGGGGTGTCACCCACCTCAATGTGAGTGCCCAGCTTGATACAGATTGGGTGGAAGAATTTAGTAGAGCAGACAGTTCAGAGAAGAATTTGAAAAGGATAGAAGGAGGCAAAGAATGAGATTAGAAGGAATGGGTGGTGAGGATTACATTCTAAGGCATGGACAGAGCAGTCAGAATTATCAGGGGTTGTCTGTGTCATGCGCAGCCCACGGCAGCAAGGCAGATTGACCCTCAGCATCAGAGCCCACGCTAATTCCTGATCATTACTGCCACCTGTGTCAGTCTTGGCCCATTTACTCTCTGGCCTCACTATTTTCAACAATAAAATGAGCTAATGATCCCTATCTGGGGCGGGGCGGGGCTCAGTGGTAGAGTGTGTTGAGCAGACAAGAGACCCTGGATTTGATCCCCAGCACCAGTGATAATAATAACAATACCTATCTTGTAGTCTTTTTTTAGTAAGGATTAACTGGCAAAACATGTGAAAGCTCCAAGCCTGGCATCCCCTTAAAATCTAGGACTGGTTGATGTGGGGCAATGTTTCACAGGAGCAGGATGGCAGACCCAGAGGTGGGGATCATGGGAAGGAAAAAAAAAGTGGTGGCTCCTGAGCCCGAGACCCCTATTCAGATTTCAGGGCTGAAGATGCCAAGGGGCATCGCCATCGACTGGGTGGCCGGGAATGTGTACTGGACCGACTCTGGCCGAGACGTGATTGAGGTGGCACAAATGAAGGGCGAGAATCGCAAGACACTCATCTCGGGCATGATTGACGAGCCCCACGCCATTGTGGTGGACCCACTAAGGGGGTGGGCAAGGGTCCTAGGGGGGAGGCATCTGGGCTGGTGGTAGGAAGCCCCTGGGCTGGGGGCATGGGCCCAGCATCCACAAGCACACCCTTCCAGGGTCCTCCTCAGGTACTCCAGTCTTCCAAGCTACTCCAGGCCCTGGCCCTACCCAGTGCTGCCTTTGCTAGAGACCCCCAGCAGGGCCTGCTCAGTGCCCAACCTCCACTTGGCTGGCTTCAAAGGCAGCCAGGTTATGGATATCCCCTCTGCTTCAGGGACATCTCTTCCCACTTACACATCTCTGACTCGGCACACTGTGGTTTTAGGGTAGAAGGTGTTCACCTAGTCAGAAGCTGTCTCCCGTTCTCTGTGGGAGGAAGACAGTGCACCCTCCTCCTGAAACCTAGCAGTCCCTGTGTCAGACCAGGCACCCTTTGTCTCTCCTCATTTTGCCTCCCCTGACTCTCAGGTCAGACCCATTCTCACCCCTTCTCCCTCCCCAGCACCATGTACTGGTCAGACTGGGGGAACCACCCCAAGATTGAGACGGCAGCGATGGATGGGACCCTTCGGGAGACACTGGTGCAGGACAACATTCAGTGGCCCACAGGTCCATTGGGCAGGGGTGGGGCTGTGGGAAAGGCAGGCTGTCCAAAGCTAGTGCTGCAAAGTCACAAAAAAGCTAGTGAGGGGCAGGGCTGGGGCTGGAACCAGGCATAGGGCTTGTGGACGCTTTTCCTTGATAAGTGGTTGGGAGTGGTCATGTGAGAAGGGTGCACTGTCCTGGACACTGAGTCAAGTATGTCTTCACCTCTGATGAGGCAGAGGCTGAGCCCTCACAGCACTCCCTGCCTTCCCCCAGGCCTGGCTGTAGATTATCACAATGAACGACTATACTGGGCAGATGCCAAGCTTTCAGTCATCGGCAGCATCCGGCTCAGTGGCACAGACCCCATCGTGGCCGCTGACAGCAAGCGAGGTCAGAGCCCAGCAGCAGCCTTGGTCCCCAACCCTATCCTCAGGCCCCCAACCTCCCAACTGAACCCAAAAACCTCACTCCAGTGCTACCATCCTTCATCAGCCTGGCCCCCAGCAATCCTGTAGGCTGTGCCCACCTGACTCTGGCCCACCTGTCAATTCATTTACAATTCATTTACTCTACCACTAACTATCAAGTTGTGTAGAGGCAGTAGAAGTGGCAGTTGGAAGTTAAGATGTGGGGAGAAGTAGTAGAAGTCAACCGTAACCACAAAAGCCTTCTATCAGTAGTGGCCACAGAGGGGACACATGGGAAATGCTGGGCACAGTGGCACACCCCTGTAATCCTAGCAGCTTGGGAGGCTGAGGCAGGAGGATCGGGAATTCAAAGCCAGCCTCAGCAATTTAGTGAGGCACTAAGAAACTCAGTGAGACCCATCTCTAAATAAAATACAAAAAATGGCTGGGGATATGGCTCTGTGGTTGAATGCTGCCCCGCCAAAAGAAGAAGGGACAGGTGGGGGGAATGTTGATATTTTGATCTGGATGTTTGGAGTTTGAGGTGCCTGGGAGCCATGGGGACTGGTGTCCTGAAGGATGTGACTGCAACCCAAGATTCCTCTGATTTCACTTGATTTCAACTTCTCCCCAGGCCTAAGTCACCCCTTCAGTATTGATGTCTTTGAGGATTACATCTATGGCGTCACCTACATCAATAATCGTGTCTTCAAGATCCATAAGTTTGGACACAGCCCGTTGATCAACCTGACAGGTGGCCTGAGCCATGCCTCTGATGTGGTCCTGTACCATCAGCACAAGCAGCCTGAAGGTAAGGGAAGGGGTCTGGAAGGGAAGGTCCAGGAGCACCAGGTCTCCAAGCCATGGACTCAGGTCTGAGAAGAAGGGAGCATTCTGGGTCCACAGGGCTTGGGAAAGGGTCCTGCTCAGCATCTGCCTCCCACACCTGTAGTGACCAACCCCTGTGACCGCAAGAAATGTGAGTGGCTCTGCCTACTGAGTCCCAGTGGGCCTGTCTGCACCTGTCCCAATGGGAAGCGGCTGGATAACGGCACCTGTGTGCCTGTACCCTCTCCAACACCCCCTCCAGATGGTACGTTCACACTTCTCCCCAGTGCCCCACCTGCGCCTCAGGACCCTCCTCCCTTAGGTCCTTGACCTCCCCTCACCTTTGTTGCCCACTCCTCTCCCCTTGCCCTGGCTTCTCCCTCTGATGAGTCCCTCCTGCAGCTCCCCGACCTGGAACCTGCAACCTACAGTGCTTCAATGGGGGTAGCTGTTTCCTCAATGCACGGAGGCAGCCCAAGTGCCGCTGCCAGCCCCGCTACACAGGTGACAAGTGTGAGCTGGACCAATGCTGGGAGCACTGTCGCAACGGGGGCACCTGTGCTGCCTCCCCATCTGGTATGCCCACCCCCAGATCTGCTCCTTGTTTATCCCTGGCTCCCACCCCTCAGGCAAATGCCCAACCCCTGCCTCCCTCTCCTGGCCTCAGTCTCATCTCCTGCCACCTCTCTACAGCTCCGGCATCCAGTCCCTCTGGTCTCTGCCTCCCACCCAGGTCCTCCAAGCCCTATACCTCTGTTATAGGACCAAGTGGTTCCTAAAGCCATAATTCCACTCATATATCCTCTCCCACCAGGCATGCCCACGTGCCGGTGCCCCACGGGCTTCACAGGCCCCAAGTGCACCCAGCAGGTGTGTGCGGGCTACTGTGCCAACAACAGCACCTGCACTGTCAACCAGGGCAACCAGCCCCAGTGCCGATGCCTACCTGGCTTCCTGGGTGACCGCTGCCAGTACCGTGAGTGAGCCATCTCTGGGCCCCAGGGGAGGAAGGGGGGAACCAGGACCCATGGAGGCAAGTTTGGGGGAGGGAGGCCAGATACAGCTGAGCCAGGCCCAGGCTGCTTGTGCTACTCACAAAAGTGTTGGCACACCTCCCTGAGGCAGAAAGCCCCCTGGACATCAGGACTATGCAAGCAAGAGCAGAGCCCTTCTAGCACGCCCTGGAGCTTGTGATACGGGAATAGTAGGAGACCCAGGAGGAAGTTGGAGTCATCCATGGGACCAGGGAGTCTTTTCAGGTGCCTAGCCACCCCTTTGGAGGGCCCCATGAGGGTGGGGCATAAGGTACTTCCTCTCCACTCCCAACTATAGGGGAGTGCTCTGGCTACTGCGAGAACTTTGGTACATGTCAGATGGCGGCAGATGGCTCCCGGCAATGTCGCTGCACTGTCTACTTTGAGGGCCCAAGGTGTGAGGTGAACAAGTGCAGCCGCTGTCTCCAAGGAGCCTGTGTGGTCAACAAGCAGACTGGGGATGTCACCTGCAAGTGAGTGGGCTCCTGCCTCCACAGTTCTGCCCTGTTCCAGCCATATGCCCTCCATCCTACTGTTGCCACGTTCCTGCACCCCCAACCCTGTCCTGGGGCTTCCTTAGCATCACACACTCCTTGACCAGCCCCAGCCCCAGCTCTGACTCCTTCCCACAGCTGCACCGATGGCCGGGTGGCCCCCAGCTGTCTGACCTGCGTTGGCCACTGCAGCAATGGCGGTTCCTGTACCATGAATAGAAAGATGATGCCTGAGTGCCAGTGAGTTGAGCTTGAGTCTTACCCAGACATATATTATCCCTCTGTTCCTCAAATCTGAGCGGGAGGACCATGCAATTTCCCTGGCGGCAGCAGCTGTGGAGGTCTTGCCTGTTCAGCTCTGCCCTCCTACCTGCAGGTGCCTGCCCCACATGACAGGACCCCGGTGTGAGGAGCAGGTCGTCAGCCAACAGCAGCCTGGACGTAAGTGGCAGGGGGTGTGACAGGCAAGGCTGCTGGGACCTGCAGCAGTCTGGGCCTCCTGACTCATTCTCTCATGACTTCCCTTCAGATATGGCCTCTATCCTGATCCCTCTGCTGTTGCTGCTACTGCTGCTTCTGGTGGCTGGAGTGGTATTCTGGTATAAGCGGCGAGTCCGAGGGTGAGCCACCAGGAGTCTAGAAAGTTCTGGACATTATTTTGATACCCAGTGTGACCCCCCATACACCCCCCCACCAGAATCTCTGCCTCCTTAGACTCATGCCTCTCCCCAGGGCTAAGGGCTTCCAGCACCAGCGGATGACGAACGGAGCCATGAACGTGGAGATTGGGAACCCTACATACAAGATGTACGAAGGAGGAGAACCTGATGATGTTGGTGGCCTGCTGGATGCTGACTTTGCCCTGGACCCTGACAAGGTGGGCTGGAGGAGAGATTGGGAGGGCTTCCAGGGTAGGGCTAAGAGGCTATGGGTAGGGTGATTTAGAGTGTCAGGTTGGATGATGGGTCAGAGGTGGGGTGTGGGGTACCTGGGCCACAGAGCCCAGCCCCTGAGCCCCACCTGAACCCTCTGTTGCTTTACAGCCCACCAACTTCACCAACCCTGTGTATGCTACACTCTACATGGGGGGCCACGGCAGCCGTCACTCCCTGGCCAGCACGGACGAGAAGAGAGAACTCCTGGGCCGTGGCCCTGAGGACGAGATAGGGGACCCCTTGGCATAGAACCCTGCTCCATTGGACTTCCCCCAGAGAGCCCCTGCCAGAGAAGTCCTTCATTGAGCCCCCTCCCCAGCTAGCCCTTCCCCGGCCCTGCCGGATGTATAAATGTAAAAATGAAGGAATTACTTTTTATATGTGAGTGAGCAAGCGAGCACAGTATTATCTCTTTCCATTCTCCTCCTTCCTGCCTGCTCCTCAGTACCCCCCATGCTACCTTGTGGGGGCAGGGAGGGCTCTGGGGGCTCCTTCAAGTATGAGGGAGCCCACCTCCTACTTTCCCACCAAAATGTACCCCCCTGGGAGAGCTTGTGGTGCAGCCCCCCACAAGACACTTTGTCAAGGTCCTACTCTTTCCCCCTCCAGTTCTCCCTTCCCCAAGTCCCTGGGGGCTAATTCTGGGGAGGTAGAGTTCTCTGCTGCCCCTGTCTGGAAGATTTGTCTCTGGCTGAGGTAGGAAGGGAAGAATGGAGTTTTTTAGTTCTTGGGGAAGGATGCCCCAAGACCTGGCCCCTACTCTTACGGGCACCTCAGAGATGACCATGCTCAATAACCTCCCAGAAAGGCCTCCACTCTAGTGCCCTCACAATGGCTCCCAGGGCTGGAAACCTTCATTGGTAACAGACCCCCAACCTCCCTTCCCCTGGGGATGAGGAAATGGGGCACACCAAGGAAGGGCAAGTGGGCAGCCCCGTTTTGGGGACATGAACGTTTTAATAATTTTTGCTGAATTCCTTTACAACTAAATAACACAGATATTGTTATAAATAAAATTGTAAAAAAAAGAAAAAAAAGAAAAAAAGAGAGAGAGAGAGAAAGAGAAGCTGCTTGTGTCTGCCTGCGAATGTGATTATGGGCTGGGCTGCGCTTTTGGGCTTCAGCCACCAGAGGGAGCCGAGATCTTACTGAAGGCAGGCTTGAGTGTCCTGCTCTCAGTTCCCTTCTCCTGGAGCCCCTTCCTTCTCCATCTTGCTATAGCAGGGAAAGGGGGTGGTACTGGACTTGGCAGGAAGGACCTTTTTCTCCTGGATATGTGACTTTGAGCCAGTGACTTCACTGCTCTGAATCTTGTGTGCCCTCTGGCTCTAGGACACTAACTCTGCATTACCACTTCCTTTGGATACCACCACCCCTCCTGCCCCATATTGTCAACCACAGTAAAAAATCCCACTGGAAGGAACGAATACATTGGGTTGTGAAGGCTTTCTAGGCCTTCAAGATGGTCCTCTGTGGCTTTCTCTGCCCACATTTGCTCTCGAAGTTTGATTCTGACTTAATAGAGACTGATCAGATGCCAAGAGTAGAACCCTGGATTTAAGTGGGAAGGACTGAAGGAGAGCTGGACACACCAGTTTTCCAGACCCATCATCCTTCAACAGATCCAGCTCACCAACCATTTCAGACACTCTAGAAATTGACAGAGACAATTTAAGTTGTCCTTGCTCAAAGAGGGGAGCCTCTTGGAGAAGGTCACACAGCTTCACACACCCCAGGACTGAGAGAGGATTAGAGACCCACTCCCCAACAACAGCAAGTATGACCTCAGAAGAGTGGCTGCAAATGCCTGATGATCTCTTATCCAGCTTCCAAAGGGAGAATATTGCCTTTCATTCCCTTACTGGTTCAACTTCTCCAGGATATGCCTCCCTGGCTTTCTCCTTCCTTGGAAAAGCTTCTGGGTTTTAGCACCTTCAGAAACAAGAATCCATCCCTTCCTTCTCAGTCCTGAAATTCCCATTTCCAATCTCATCCTCCAAGCCAACTCTGAGATCCACTTCCCCACCCCCACCTTCCTGGACACCTAGGTTCCTGGAGGGAGCAAACCTCTTGGGAAAAAGAGGTGTCCTTATTAATTACTCAGAGACTTGTGTCCCTATATGGCCACCAGGTGGCATTAGAACTCCCGCGGCGCTGTTTATCCTGGAACCTAGCACAGCCCTCTCCTCAACACACTTAATTATGCACCTGTGGGGAACCCAGGCCAGCCTCTCACTTCCCCGCCCCGGGCTATTTTGCCATACACCCCATCATCCTCTGCTAGCCAGCTCCCCTCTCTCTCTCCCAGCGCCTGCCGGCTCACCAGCCCCACCCGCTCACCCCTCCCTCTGCCAGTCGTGCATCTGGCGCCCCCGCGGGAGCCACTGATTCTCTGCTTGTCGCCTAAAAATCCTGGGCATAGGGAGAAGGGCTCCCAGCTGCAGCTTAGAAAGTACACCCCTCTGGTAATCATCCTCCCTTTGCTGGCCAGGACTGGCTAAGAGAAGATCCATCAAGAGTGAACCTCCCAAACTCCCCATCCAGCAAGGTGGGAGGAGCCTACAAGACAGAACAGAGACGCACAGAGCCAGGGACAGAGGCTAATACAGACTGATATAGATTCAGAGATGGGAAGATATAGGGACACAGGCAAAGACCCAGAGACAAGGAGTAGTGAGTGTGTGTGTGTGTGTATGTGTGTGTGCGCGCACGCACGGGTGCAAGCCCAGTCATGTACCTGTATGCATATACATATGTGTGTAACCACAGAGAAATCAGGTGACTTGAGGCTAGCAAAAGGAGGATAATGGGATGGATTGTGCCTCCCAAAGTTCAGGACCTTGGTGATGGGCTTCTGTCATAACCTAGGCGTGGGTGTGCCCACTGCTGAAGCAGCCCCAGAACTTGGCACTGGGACCCAAAATTCTGGTTGGGGCCATCTGACCTTATGCCTCTCAACACCTCTGTCCCTTCCTTCCTCACTTCTCTGCTCTGTCTGTACCCAAGTCCCTGCTTCCTGGCTTCTGTTTCCCTGAGTGTTACTACTTCTGCTTCATCCTCTCGCCATCCTTGTCTTTTCCCTCTTTTTTTTTTTTATGTCTGTCACATCCCATATCTGTCTGTCTGTTTCTTTGCATATGCCTGTGCTTGTCCTTTGGACTGCCAGTGCCAGTGTACACCTGTGTGTACGTCCATCTTTGTGGATATTTGCCTCTCTGCCAAGGCAAGGTGGAGAAGTGCTGAGGACCTGGTTGGGTGTGCTCATCTCTTGGTCCAAGCTTGCATTTGTCTGTCTCTGTTACTGTGAGCTCCTGTGTGTGTGAATCAAATGTATCCACTGTGTGTTGGTGTGCATCCCTCTCTGAGTGCTAGTTTCTGTGTGAATATATTTTGCTCCACATGTCTGTGTTCACCTCTACCTTGTGGTAGGCCATACCAACGCATCTGCGGCATGCCTGGAGGTTGTGTGCGCTCAGGTCTCAGGGCATGGACCTGTCTCTCTATTTCTTTGCTTGTCCCCATCTCTCACTGTCTAGGGTTGGTCATATCACAACCTCAGCCTCAGTGCATAGCAACAGCTGACAGCTGAAGATTCCCTGGGCAGGGAAGACAGAGACTAGAGGGAGGAGGGCACTGACGAAGAAACAGCCGAGAGAATGAGAACAGAGACAGATGCTGGGGACAGAGACAAGGACAGAAACAGACAGGGAAGGGGACAAGGATCAAGAAGAGGTGGTGGTGGAAGATGGAACACTGGAAGGGAAGGGATAGGCTACATCAAGACTCTGGGCAGGCATTGAGCTGGACTTCCCATGCAGCGCCTATGCAGTGGGGCGCTGTAAGGTGCAGAGGTCAGAGTGGGTGGGGGTCTAGGGACAAAGGTGAATGGGCCAGTAGAGCCTAGGAGTCCTAAGACTGCAGAGGTGCCTTAGGGCGGAGGTGGGGGGCGGCGGGCGCCGTTTGTCAGCCCTATTGACAGACGTGATGGGGTTTCCGTCCGTGATCAATGATTCTCATCTCCGGGCCGAATGAGCCGCGGGGCGCCCATCCATCCCCGTCAGCGCAGAGCCACGGCAGCCGCCTGAGGCCCCACCCGCCCTCACCCTGGCCCCTGCCCTGCTCCTGGCCCCTGCCCTGCTCCTGGCCCCTGCCCGGTTCCTGCCCTGGGACCCACCTTGGCCCAGGGCATGGAAGGGCCCCGGGACATCAAGGGGTCCTGGTCCTGCAGCATCGCTGAACCTCGCCAGATTCCTGCTCCGCGGTGCCCCCTTTACACGAACAGTCCCAAACCTCGAGCCCCACGCCCTTTCCTATTCCTCGTCGGTGCACAGACCCTTGGCATCTCGAGGGCGCGGCCCCTGAGCCCCTCAACCCTCTCCGCTTCGCACCTGGACCAGGGGCGTGTCTGGGGCGTGTCGGGGTGAAAGTCACCTTCGGTGCCCCCAGCTGGGCGGGAGGGGGCGCGCGGGGCGCGGCCGGGATTGGAGCGCCGCGGAGCCCCGCCCCCCCGCCCGCCCGAGTCAGACCCAACTTTCTCCCCCGCCCGCGCCCCGCCCCCAGCGCCGCGCTCCGCTCCTCTCGTTCAGTCCGCGGGCCGCGCCGCCCGCTCCCGCCGCTTCGGCAGCCACCCCGCCGCCCAGCAGCCCGGAGCCCCGCGCCCTGTCCGGCTCTCCCTGGGACCCGCCCTGACCGCCCAGCTCCGCCGCCCGGGAAGATGCGACTGCTCGCGGAATGGCTCCTCTTGCTCTTTGGCCCTTGGGTTCTTAGGAAGGTAAGGGCTGCGGGGCTGAGGCGCGAGCGCTGGGGGTCCTCTACGCGAAGGTCCCAGAGTACTAGAGGATCTGTGCGCCCGCCCCGCCCCCAGCTCCGAATGTCCCAACTTTGCGCGGCGTGGGCGAAGCGGACAGACAGACTGCTCGCTTCAGGACTGGCACTCTCCCAGCGCAAGTTGGGTGAGGGTTGGGGCGGGGGGTACGGGTGGAGGCCCTACCCGGATCCGGCTTCAGGCGCGGCGGGGGAGGGGACGAAGCGCGACCCGCGAGTGCGCCAGACAGAGCGGGAGTGCGAGACAGACAGACAAGCCAGCCGGGTGTCAGCCTTGCCGTCTTTCCGCGCCAACCTCGCTCGCCTTTCTCACTGTCTGTAGGTCCTTCCACCCCTCCACCCCCGCCTTCCCATTTCTCTTCTCTACACTTGTCACAATGCCAGGTAGGCGCTGTGTTGGGAGCATACACGGCCCGGGCACACGCTCATACACGGACCCACACGGACACGGCTGAACTTGGCTACAATCTCCCATAGCATTTCCCGCGGAGACACCATCTCCCCTGTATAGCCTCACAGACACACCCCCTTCTCTGACCCGCGATGGGGGCTCTGTCTCAGGGACTCTCTCCTCCCTGCCCCCACGCCTCTCTGCTGCCTCTTTCCCCAAGGTTCCCGGAAAAGGACCCAGAAGCTAAGGGGACTCAGAATCCTGCCTCCCTCTCTACTTTGAAGCTTCATCTCATGTACACAGTGTGCATGTGTGGGTCAACGTGTGGGCTGTATGCCTGCATGTGTCCAGAGAAGCCAGGCTTGGATGTTTAGCCCTGAGGCCCAGGGTGTATGTGTATGCTGAAGTGTCAGGGTAGTGATGTTGGCGTTGCATGGATGAGTGCAAGTGCCTGCTTCACAGTGCAGCCATCTGTGCCCAGGTGTGTGTCCCACAAAGGGGGCCTAGGCCCTTGCCCTCTCCTTCATTAGCCTCCCTAGTCATGGCTTCCCTATTTCCTGCACCTCAACGGGTGACCTACCTGGTTTAGGGGCAAGCAGGTTGCTCTCTAAACCCTCACTACCTAAGCCCAGTCCATATGGAGTCTGGAAAGGGTTCTCCCCCAACATTTGGACTCCCACCTGCCCAGCCCAGTTGCCCTCAGCAACTCCAGCAAAATAGGGGCTCCTCCAGTGAAGCTACCAATAGAGCTCTCTAATTCTCCCAGACCCACCTAGTGACCTTGAGGAACCCCCTCCATGAAAACCGCTTCCACTGGTGGAAGATTCTTTTGGATTTGCTGCCCAACACTAAATCAGAGGTCTACAGAAGGGTGTCTGGCCCACCACCACCCTTGTGTGAAGGCACAGGGTCAAGAGGTGGTAGGGATGACACTGCCCTGCCTCTCATTTCTACCTCCTCCCTTCTCCTCTTCCTTCTCCCCAACAAATAAACTCCCCAGTGGACAGATCTGGTTTAATTTTCTTCACCCCCTGAAGGGGAATGAAACATCTGGTGGAGACTTGAGGGAGAGTGAGAGTGAGGATATGAGCGATGGGATCTATCTATGTGAGAGCTGCAGCTGTGGGGCCTCTGTGTTGAAGTCAGAGGGAGAGAGATATCTGCCATTTAGTCCAGTTTGTGTGAATGTGAGGATCTGTTTTATGCTTGGTGTGTGTGTGTGTGTGTGTGTGTGTGTGTGTACACACTGTGAGTGTGTGAATATGAATAATTGTGATGGACAAATGTGTGCAGAGAAGTGTCTACATGTCTAAATACCTGCCTATGTGCTTATGTGTATTGGTGAATAGAGTGTGTGCACATGTGGAGGCCCCAGGGACTTTGGTGCATTTCATGCTGGGGCACATATGTCATCTGTATATGTATCTGGGGTTTTTGAGTGCATCTGTGTGTTTGTTTTGAGTGCAGTTGAATATAGGTATGGGGTTGTAAGCTGCAGATGTGTTCATATATGTGAATGTGATTTATGTGTGGGTATGCCTTCAGGGATGTCTCAGTGTCAGCACTGGGAGTGGGGAAAGGTGAGGCTGACACTGGATGAGAGGCTCCTGGGGACAGTTTTCACAGTAGCTCTTTGGAAACCCCTAACCATCAAGCACTACCAGCCCTCTTCTTCACTAGTCCTTTCTTCGGGAGTTCTCTGTCTCCTTCCTTCCTGCTCTAGGATCCTGGTCTCTCAGGGTCTGGGACTTCTGGCTTCTACTACTTCTGGCTTCCATTGCCTTACTGCCAGGGCTGCTTCAGGATCTTTCTAATATAGTGTCCGACTCCTTTCCCTCTCTATCTCTGATTCCCCCACTTTTGCCAAAGCAGCTGCCTACTGGGAGAAGCAGCAGGCGATCAATAGTCACTAATCACTAATCACTAATTACTAATTAGCTGGGGGAGGGCAAGGGAGGGGACCTGTGGGACCTTTCAGCTCTATCCTGCCTCAGGGAAGGATTAGGCCCCAAAGCCAGTCTTTCAGAGCTGACTGGCCACAGCCCCTGGTCCAGCCACCACCTCCCATCTCCTTACCCTCCTCTAGCCCCCCCAGCTAATCTCTGGCTGGGCCACTTAGGCACGCACAGCCTGGGCTTGAGCCCAGAGCTGCCGGCAGGGATTTGGGGGTAATCAGGGGTGGCAGCTGTGCTAGGGACACAGGGGAGGGGGCTGCTGTGACAGTTCCCTGGGGCAGAACCTCCTGTGGAAGCCCCACATCCTGAATGGGAGGGGTGCGGCTGGAAGGAGAATTTAGAGGATCATGGGTTGGGATGAGTGAGGAACTAGAGATCCAGGAAGAGATGACTGACAAAGAGGTAAGGTAAGAAGGACAGAAACAAGGCAAAGAGGGGCCACTGGGGTCAAAAATTGTGGAAGGGTAAAATAATTCCTGAAAGCCAACAGCAGGTGAGGGGGGGTCACTCACAGAGGTTAGAGATGGAGTAATTGGCCAGGAGATGGGGAACTTCACATAGAGCCCCTGTAACTCAAGGCAGGCATGCGGGAGGGGAACAAGGTAACAGAGAGGGGTCCTGTCATGGGGGGAGGGATCCTCCCTTGGGTGCAGGGAAGTCGGAGGGCTTCCTTGAGGAGCGAGCTATGGAGCAGGGATGGGGAGCAGGGAGTGCGGCCTTGAGCGTAGGAAATTGGCAAGTCTCCCCCTCTCCCCCGCCTGCCCCTCCTCCACCTCCACCCCGCCCACTCCCCCTCCGGCTCCGGCTTCGGGAAATTACATCCCCGCTCCGCGGCTCCCCCCCACCCCCACTGCGCCCCCGAGCCGGCGCCTTTATAGGCACATTTATTGCAATAATAAAGTGAGGCGCAGGGCGGGGGGTGGGGGGCGGCCGTTCCCGGGGGGACCGCGCCGGCTCTAGGAAGCAGGGAAATAAAATAAAATAAAATAAAATCAAAATTCAGATAACGGTGAGCCTTGCACGGCAGGCCGTGAGCAGGCGGGCAGGCGGGGCTGAGGGGGAAGGGGCGGCCGGCCCAAGGGCAGAGCCCGCCCCACCCGCAGTCCTCCGCCCCAGCTAGCTGTAGTAGGGTCTGGAATAAGGTATCTTTGCCTCCACCCCATCACCCCCACCACCCCCGACCTCTCCCAAAGCCTGATTCTGCCTGGCCTTCTGCCTCTTCCTTTGGCTTCTCTCATACCTGCCCTCAGCTTCTATCTCTGTCCATGTCTCCAGTCACTTTCCTTGCCCTCTATTTCCCATTCCAGTCCTCACTGGCTTCCTCCATTCCCATCTTAGGTCTCTGCATCTACCCTTACCCCTGTTTCTGCTCAACAACCATCCTTCTCCATTTCTGTTCTACCCCTACTCTGTCCCCATTACCATCTCCCCATTCCCAGTCCCATCTCATTCCTGTCTGTCCCCAATGCCCATTCCTCATCTATTATTCCTACCCCATTTTGGCTACCATCCTTTTCTGTACCCTTTCTCCATTCCTCTGATCCACACCCCATCTGCATCCACATCTGATGTGTCTCTGTCCAGTGCCTGTCCACTATTTCTGTTCTCCTCCGCATCCCTGTCCCCATGTCTATCCTTGTTGCATCCTTGTCTCTGAATTCTGTTGCTGTGCCTTCCTAGTCCCCAATGTCATTCCTGTTCCATCTCTGTCTCAGTGCTCACCCCATCCTGTCATGTCTACCCACCTCTTGTCCTAACTCCCTTCTGTATCTGTGATTCCCAGCCAGACTTCACCCCATCCTGATTGTGATGCCCTTGCCTCTTTCTAGGAGCAGGGGCTTAGTATGCTCTTTCTCCCTCCCCACTTCAGGCCTGGATCATTCTTTTCTCATTCACAGGGCACTGTTCCCTCCTCCAGCCAAATCCTGAAAACCTTGACCCGTGCAGAGAAACGACTGGCCCAGGGGAGGTGCACCCTGCAATGCGGCTGGGGGCTGACAGACTGATCCCCTGCCCCAGCAATCTCATCCCAAAAGAGCCCTTTCCCCCAGTGGAGCTTGTTCAGTAGCCAGAGATGCCTTTAACTCCCCTCAGGTGCATGGGCTCATTGCCTTGGGGGCAATGCGCCTCTGGCTTGGCTCCTACCCTCTCGGGCCTGGAGAAGCTTGCTGAAGCACCCCCCCCCAGCTACCACACACCTCCCCACCTCCCCCCCACCATGTGCTGGCAGTGGTGCTAGCCTCTCCCCTCTGCAAATGTCACCGCGCCCAATTAGCTTAATTAAACCAGCTCTGCAGCGAGGGGACCCCACCTCAGACAACACCCTGCTTCTGCCCCTAGTTGAGGAAGGGGAGAAGGGGTCTAAGCAAAGAGGAGCTCCTTTACCACCTAGTTACACACACACACACACACACACACACACACACACACACACACCACTGCTATAGCCTGAAGGACAGAAGACTGCCTCAGTTAAAGACAGAAACGGGGGGGGGGGGGACAGAATCCTGGAAGATAGAAATTAGAGGCAGAGACAAAGTGGAGGAAGAAACAGAAAGAGTGAGAGAAGGGTGGGGAGAGAGAGAGATGAAAAAATAGTAGAAAAGGGAGAGCAAGAGAGGGAGAGAGTGCTGGCGATCAAAGAAGCCAGAGGGAGGATTTTATTTTATTTTATTCCATGTTCCCATTTCTCGGCTCGTTTCCTCACAGACTCTCCAGCGCTCCCTGTCTAACCCCCACCCAAGGTCGCTTTGGCTGCCTCCCCTCAACTCTTCCCTTGTATCTGGGCTGTCTCCAGCCCCTGATGTGTGGGGGGTGCAAGTGTCCAAAGCCCAGGGATTTGCCAGGATCATAGAAGCAAAGACAGCAATTTGTCTGGTATCAGAGGTGGGGGTACCTCTTGGCACCTTTCCTTATCCTGTCCAACCCCATTTCCTCCCCTAGTCCCTGTCTCTGAGGAGTCACTGGACTGAACCACTCCTGGCCAGGTCTGCAGGACATAAAGCATGCTGGGGTGTACTGGGGTGCATTTGGAATCACAGCATGGGGCATTGGGGAGGGGACTTGGTGTCTAGACTTTCCTGGAAAGAGCAGCAGTTGGGTTCAGAGGGTTAAGATTAGGGGTCAGAGTTCAATAATGCACATCTTGACTTTCTCCCTAGAAGCTTGCCCACTCCCTCCTCCAATGCCCTTTCCAGGGCTCAAGCCTACCTCTTGGATTTTGGTCCTTTTCCCCTGGGAAGTCTCTTCTCCCTGCCCCTGTATGCTAAGACTTCTTCCCCCAGCCTTTCTCAACCCCACCCTTCCAGTGTTAGATGCCAGCTCAAGCTTGTCTGTCTGAGTCAATCATTCTTGCTGCCTCCACCCCCCTCACCTGGGCTGGGAGGAGGGTTGCATGGGAGGAAGGAGGAGGGGGGCGATAAATATGTATGACGATCGGGTGGTGGCAGCATTAATAACCTGGGATCGCAGTGCTGCAGGGAAGGGGACCAGGCGGTAGAGATTCTAGCCCTGTAGCTTGGCTCTGCATTCCTGTCCCCTGCGGACACTATTGTGTACACATGGGTGTGTGCAAACAGAGGGGGCACCTACACTGACCAGGCCTCCTTATGTACCCAAAACTCTCAGCCTGCAGGCCAGTATGTCTCCCTTATATACAATTCACATACACACACAAGAAAGAAAGACCATACTTGTCCTGTCACTATGGGTACACCCCCTCTAGAAAGAGCTTTAGACATGGACAGAGGATGATAGGAATTCACACAGGAAAAGTGACAACCTCCATACCACCAAAGATAGGCATATAACAAACCCAGACACACAACACAACCACCACAGAGACTACTACTACAAATTGACACACATAGCCTCACTGGTATCAACACACAGACACACAGCCAATCCAAGCACATATACACAAATCACCACAACTGATGTACATCCACTACAAGCAGGCATAGACACACACAACCTCCTCAGACTGATATACATAGACATACAGACACACAGAATCACCACAGCCACTCCAACCCCCACAGACTGATACATATACAGTCTGTATCAGTTTGACACACCAGAGCAACTCTGGGTAGAAAGACACACACCATTTCAGGCTATCAGGAACACAGCCACCCCAGACCGACACAGACAGTACTGTTCCCCCACCCCCAGGACCTGAACGAAGTCAGGGCCACACCGAACAGCACAGTGGTGGCTAGCACAGGCTGACTGACACACTCTGACACGCTCTCGGTTCCTCTCCCTCCCGCTCTCCCTGCTGGAGCGGCATCTCCATATTTCTTCCTCTCGCTCTCTCCCCTTCTCCTTCACTCTCGGCCACCCCCCCACCACCACCACCCAGATAATTGATGGCCCGGGCCTGGCCCGGACGCTCCCGCCTCTCGATCCATCTTGTACTCGCGCCCGCGCTGTCTCCCAGATCGGCCGCCACCTGAGACACAGAAACGGTGAGCGGGCGGGGGCAGTTCCTCCAGTCCTCTCCCAGCCCAGGGAAGGGCGGTCAGGCGGCCTCCACCACAGCAGGAGCGCTGCGGATTGAGAGGGGAGCCCGAATTGAGAGGGGAGCCCATTTATGCCCCAAGCCTCAACCCACCGCACGGGGACTCTTCTCCATAGCTCAACCGGTTCTCAGCGGCCCTTCCCCGCTGAGCAGTCAGGGCTGAGGCCAGGAATCGAGCTCTAGTCTCCGCAGAAACTGGGAGGTCTTCCCACCTCTTTCTTGATGCTGTTATGTTGAGGTGGTCAAGGCCTCACATGCTCCACTCCAACTCTTCCCTGGCCCATTACTTGGAACCATCCATGGGCCAGGTGAGGAACTTTAGGAGCCCTCCTGGACCCATTCCCTACTCACACCAACACCCACACTGGTTTTGGCATTTGGGTTCATTTTAGAGCTCAGTGGAGAAACACAGGGATTCTCAGGTCATCTCACAGATACTGGAAACTGAGGGCTGCAGATCTATTCCAACATCCACTCCTGAACTACCCGCGGACAACTGCATGTGGTCTCCTTGCGGCTGCAGAAAAGGGCTGCCAGGGTAGGGCTCAGGCAAGGTGGCCAGGGCCCACTCTAGCATCTCTCTCTTCCCTCCTCTTTGTTCCTACACAGGTCGTCAGTGCCCAGATACCAGAGTCGGGAAGGCCGCAGTACCTGGAGCTGCGCCCAGCTACTCCAGGAGGGGGTGCCCCTGGCCAACAGCTCCCGGCGTCCAGGTCTTCTGATGGCCTGGGGCTGGCCGGCGCCTGGAGCTGGGCCTGGCCAGCTAACCACACGGGGGCGCTGACCCAGGCAGGGGTGGCCGGGGCGCTGCCGGCTCAGCGCACTAAGAGGAAGCCGTCCATCAAAGCCGCACGAGCCAAAAAGATCTTCGGCTGGGGGGACTTCTACTTTAGAGTGCATACCCTCAAGTTCTCGCTGCTGGTGACCGGCAAGATCGTGGACCATGTGAATGGTACTTTCAGTGTGTATTTCCGCCACAACTCCTCCAGTCTGGGCAACCTCAGTGTCAGTATTGTGCCACCTTCTAAGCGTGTGGAGTTCGGGGGCGTCTGGCTGCCTGGGCCTGCCTCCCACCCACTACAGTCTACGCTGGCCCTGGAGGGGGTGCTTCCTGGGCTGGGGCCCCCTTTAGGGATGGCGGCAGCTGCGGGACCGGGGCTTGGGGGCACCCTTGGGGGCGCACTGGCAGGTTCACTAGGCAGCGCTCTGGGAGTGCCCGGGGCCAAAGAATCACGCGCTTTCAATTGCCATGTGGAATATGAGAAGACAAACCGCGCTCGGAAGCACCGCCCGTGCCTGTACGACCCGTCGCAGGTGTGCTTCACTGAGCACACGCAGAGCCAGGCCGCCTGGCTCTGTGCCAAGCCCTTCAAAGTCATCTGTATCTTCGTCTCCTTCCTCAGCTTTGACTACAAACTGGTGCAGAAGGTATGCCCAGACTATAACTTCCAAAGCGAACACCCTTACTTTGGATAGTGCCCCTGGCCCGGCCCTGAGCATCCCGCCAAATCCCATCCTCTGTAAGTGGGACTCCTCCCGATATCCCTCCGCTCCCGTGGTCTGCTCCACTCCTGCTGCGGAGTGGGGCGGAAGGGGACAGCCCTCATCAGCCAGTGTTTCCCTTGTCCTTGTGGGGAGTGCCCATGAGGCTGTAACTCCCTCAGATACACCCTAATGTGGAGAGAGAAGGGCGCAGCCCTAGAATGGGCGGGGTTTGGAGGTGGTATACCAGGGTCCTCTTAGTCCACACTGGATCCCCTTTTTGCTTCTGGCGCTGGGCTGGGCACTCCCTTTGCGCGTAGCTTTAATAACAGCTTTAATAACACCTGGCCTGGCACCCTTATCCCACCCAGACATTCTGGCCCCCAAGCGCTTGTTCTCCTGTGCCCCTGGTAAAGACTAAAGGTCTATTTACCCCCTGGCCTATCCTTATCCCTCTCTGCCTGCCGTTTGCCTGTCCCTTTTTCCTCCCAACCTCGCAGAAGCAGAACTCCTAAGCAGGGGCGCTCAGCCCGGCCCCTGCCCTCTGCTTGCTTCCCTCTTGTCAGTGCAGTCCAGTTCCACCTGCCCTCTCTGGCTGCTTCCTCTCGGCGATATTTTTTTTTCTATGCCATAACAGACGGGAAAGGGAACAAAATAAAGTGAAATCCAATACGTGTCTGTGTGAGACCTTTGTAGGGAAGAGGGAGACAGATGTGGATTTCTGTCTGATAGAGACTTGGCCAGGGCCTCCTCCATCGTGGCTGATGGAGAAACTGAGGCAAAGGTGACAGAGCTAGCACCTTGGAGGTCATCCAAGACTGGATCACAGAGAAATGTATCAGACCCTTGGAGTAAGAACTCTCCCTGGGGTGGGGATTCCCCTCTCTGCAGAGGGCAAAACGAAGCTGTTGCAGATAGAATGAGTGTTAGACCTGAGTGGGAACTACCAACGCACTATTTGGGATGACTTGAAAAAGAGGGAGATTCAGGGACAGAATAGGCAGAGCGCTAACAACCTGCTAAGCTCCGCGGGGCTTGGAGGAGGAGGTAGCTTGGAAGGGAGGGGGAACAGTGTTTGCGGCATCTGGAGTCATCGATCTTCCTTTTCCTTCCTAATTTCGTGGGCGCTGAGTTTGCAGACGGACGAAGAAGGGAGGGAGCGTTGGGATGACGAGATGGGGGAAGGGATGAGCGCGGGTTTGGAGGGCGGGGCCTCGTCGCTGCTGCTAGCCGCCAGCAAACACAGCCCCTTTCAGCCAGCTGCCCACCCTCTCCACCCGCGCCTTCAGCTCCCTCCTGCAGCCTCTGCTGCTAATTTTATCCGCCCCCAACCCTGGCCCGGGCGCTAATTGGCTGCGGCTTCATTAGCAGTTCTCAGCTCAGCAGCCCCCCTCCCCTTGGGACCCCCGTGACTGGGGTAAGAAGGGGTGCAGACAAGCTGAGGCACAGAGGAACAACTCCTCTTCATCCTGCTTTCTTTCTGAGAAGTGCGGGGTCAAGATGCCCACAGGCAGAGATCAGTGTTCACCAAGGGATTGCCCACTGGCTCTGGCCTGACAATGACTCCCCAACATGCCTGAGAGTGAAAAGTTGGTGAGCAGAAAGTATATATCAGATGGATGAATGGATAAATAATGGGATCAAGTGAAAGAAGGAAGATGGAGAGAGGTTCTGGGTTAGAGATTGGAGGAAGAAGAGCAAAGAAGTCTCTTTACACAAGGCTTATTGCTGAGAACACCTGGAAAAGCTGAGAGCCAGAGTGGGAAGGAAGTTAGATCTAGGGAGGGACTCTGAGGCCTGATATGAAAGACATGTATGAATGGAATCAGCAAGTTAGCCCATCTAGGCCTCAATCTCCCCAACTGTAAAGACATAATAAATAAAAAAGTCACATTGCACCTGTTGAATTTTGTCATCTGTTCATTTCTTGATGTCCCAGTAGTCAGTGAGCTCTTCTGGTATCTCAGGGCAATGGCATGCTGGCATGAAGTAGAAGGTCAATATGTGTATTGAATTAATTTATGTGTAATGGTGCTGTGTAATGCAATGGTTTTTTAAAACTAATGCTTATCAGAATCATTGAGAAGAGGTTTGGATGTGTCTTTGAAATTCATTTAGAGCACCCTTTCCCCCCAGTCATTTGGAAACTTTTGTTGAAGATATCAATTAGGGCTGGGGTTGTAGCTCAGTGGTAGAGCACTTGCCTAGCACGTGTGAGCATGTGAGCACTGGGTTCCATCCTCAGCACCACATAAAAATAAAAGAAATAAAGCTATTGGTCTATCTACAACTAAAAAATATTATTGAAAAAAAAAAGGTATCAGGGGCTGGGGATGTGGCTCAAGCGGTAGCGCTCTCGCCTGGCATTCGAGCTGCCTGGGTTCGATCCTCAGCACCACATACAAAGATGTTGTGTCCGCCAAAAGCTAAAAAAAAAAAAAGAAAAAAAAAGATATCAATGAGTACCTTACTCAGGGGTTTTATCCAGATACAGTAAGACTAAAAGGAAGTTCTCTAGCCAAGCACAGTGGCCAACCCTGTACCTGTAATACCAGCTACTCAGGTGACTGAAGCAGGAGGATCGCAAGTTTGAAACCAGCCTAGTCAATTTAGGGAGACCCCCATCTCAGAATAAAATTTTAAAAGGGCTGGGGATGTGGTTCAGTGGCAGAGCCTCCTGAGTTCAAGCTTCAGTACCATTAAATAAATAAATAAATAAATAAATAAGACTCACTGAGTTCAGGATATCAAGTGGACAGGTTACAAAATGGAATAACTGCAACAGGAGGGGACACCTCATTCTTCTTTAAGCTGTCTGAGGAGGAGAAAACAGCCTTGGAGGAGGAAGCAGTTTTGTGACTCAGAGGAATAGGAGGAAGACAATCCATGGAAGCTCATGTTCACATACGAAGTCTCATTTCATCCCCACCGCATGATATTTTATTATGACTTTAGAAATGAAGAAACTGAGGTACAGCAAGCTAATTTGCTACTACCTGGAGTTGAAACTTGAACTCAAGTGTCCCATCCTTTCAAACCACAGCGATTTCCACAGCACTACCCTATCTTGTATGGGAGTCTCTGGATTTCCCAGAGAGCCTAAGAATACTCAATATTCAGTAGATATCCAATAAACGTTTGTCTTAACAATTGACAGGAAAAAGAAATCCCGGATATCTTCAGGATAGTTAGAATATGTAGCAGTCCAGTATTCTTTTAATCAAGGTTCTTTAGGGCTACAGATGTGGAATGAAGCGGAAGAAAACTACAATTCCCAAAAGGCCACAAAGGTGGCACCATTGCGCACGCGTGTTCCCTCCCTTGCCGGGCTTCTCGGGTCGTTCTCGCGCATGCGCTCTCGGAACGGTGTTTTCCAACCTTTTGCTACTCTCCGACCAGAGTTGGTGGCTGTACCTCCTGCGACGTGGAGTTGCGATGCTGCCCTTTTCTTTCCTCCGGGTGGCTCGGGTAAGAACGGGGTTCCGGAGACTGGATAACCAGTGATTAGCCCTACTTCCTACCTTTGTCCACTCACAAACTCTCGAATTCTCCTTGCTTTTACACTGCACGTGTTCTTGGGCCTCAGCGGATGTGTAACTAGGGAATCCCTGAAACTCCTGGGCGCTCGTGGGGTGAACTGGGTTCTCTCTTCGTTCTGGCGGTCAGATGCCCCAGGGCCTCGTGACCGCCCATTTAACGTGGCAATTAGGGGAGAGGACTGCGCCGGCTGCTAAACAGACACTGTGCTGGCTAACGAGTGGGTTCTCGTCTTCGACCCGCAACCCGAGCCTTTCCCGCCAGCTCTTGAACCATGCAGATGACGCAACCAAGCCCCACAGCTTTCATCAGGCTGGGGTCCTGTGGCAGTGTGGGCTGGAAGGAAGTGTAAAGCGGGGGGGGGGGGGGGGGGGGGAGGGGGAGGGGTACGACGGTGACATGGGGACAGGATATGGGTTGGGCCTCCCTGCGGATCCACCCCTTCCCCATACATCCTTCCACCCCCCAATACCTCTTTCCCAGGGACTGCTTCAGGTCTGCCCTCCCACCTCCTTTGCTCTGGAAACCACCTTTAGAGCCTGTGGCCTTAACCCCTGTCAGTTTGGTCTCTTCTCCTGACTGGGGTATCAGTTTGTGGAGGCCCTGAAGAAAGGCCCCTTTGTTCCTATGGGTGGGGAGGTTCTGGAATCTCTGGCTCGCTCCTGAATTTGGGAGACAGGGGCTTCTGGAGAATAAGCTTTGCCCTGTGGCTTTGCAGAGTGGCTCATGGGTTGAGGTGGAGAGAGAGTCTGAGGTGAGGTGAGTGGAACGAATCAGAATTACCCCTCTGGACATTGATCTCAACCTTGGATCTAGAACTGGCTTTTAAAAGTGGAGATGGGGGTGGAAAGAACTGGAACAGTCTGGCTGGACAACTGGCTGCCTGGTACAGAGCCAGAGGGCTGTATAAGCATGGCTGGGGGTGTTTGGGAGACTATTTGTCTCCACAATTTTTATTTGACCATAGCTTTTCCTGCCCCTAGCCTCGGCAGAGATGTGACCAACTGGTCAGGATGGCTACTCGAGCTCAGCACAGCAAGGTGGCCCAGACTCAGACTGGAGAAGCAACCACAGGTTGGACAGGCCAGGAGAGTCTGTCAGACAGTGACCCTGAGATGTGGGAACTACTACAGAAGGAGAAGGACAGGCAGTGTCGTGGCCTGGAGCTCATTGCCTCAGAGGTGGGAGCTGGGGAGACAGGGTAAGGGGGTGGGTATAGGTAATAACAAGCTATCTTGCCAATATTCAAATTTCCTTGTCAGACTCAGGGCCTTTCTGCTGGGCTTTATTTCCCTCTCTTTATTCTCCTCTGAAGCAAAAGCAAGGCCAGTTTATGGATTTTTGGGCATTAGGAAGTTTCCAGCACCTTCCAGAGTCCCTACAGCTTCAACTATTCCCTCTCTGCCTCCCAAGAGGAAAGAGGAGCCTGGAAACACAAATTTGAGTGGACAGGTGACCTTACTGGGAACAACATCATGGCAGCAGAGTTTCTGAGAATGCTCCTTCTGGCCCTGCCCCATGCTTGGCAAAGAACCCAGAATTAACAGCTTTTTGTACAGCCTGACTCTCCCCCCTGCAGCCTGCAGGCTCTGGCAGGGCGGGGCTATGGGGGTCCAGGGGAAGGGACTCAATACCTTCTGACATTGCCCCCCCATCACCCCAGAACTTCTGCAGCCGAGCTGCGCTGGAGGCCCTGGGGTCCTGTCTGAACAACAAGTACTCGGAGGGTTATCCTGGCAAGAGGTGAGGGCTAGGCACCAGAGGGCTGGAGGGCAACATCAGGGATGGTGCTCCCAGTGGTGGAACCTTCCTGTACCCTCCAGTATTTATGGAGCAGTGGCCTTCCCAGTCCTTTGCTGCTGGTCTAGAGTCCTTTCTCTGTGCCCTTATGTACCTCTCTTCATGGCAGATATTATGGGGGAGCAGAGGTAGTGGATCAAATTGAGCGGCTGTGCCAGCGCCGGGCCTTGGAAGCCTTTGACCTGGATCCTGCTCAGTGGGGAGTCAATGTCCAGCCCTACTCAGGGTCCCCAGCCAATCTGGCTGCCTACACCGCCCTTCTGCAGCCGCATGACCGACTCATGGGGTTGGACCTGCCTGATGGGGGCCAGTGAGTATGGATGGGGCAGATGCTGGGCTGTAGACAGTACTAATGTGGCAAAGGAGTTATTGCATACCCACTGTGTTCCATATGTATGAGACATACCTCTCCCTGTCCTGCATGTTACAGTGGATGAGGAAGATAAGATCGCAGTCACATCAGTGTCCACCACAGAGTGGACAGAGAAATGAGATGCAGCAAGCTCGGGACAGACATTGAAGATGGGTAGGAAGGGAGTGAGGAAGTTGAGTTTTTACACTCTGAGACCTCCTTATTTCATCTCACTTCCTAGTCTCACCCATGGCTACATGTCCGACGTCAAGCGGATCTCTGCCACATCTATCTTCTTTGAGTCTATGCCCTATAAACTCAATGTGAGTGCTCTAGGGTGTAGGAGGTAGTTGCCCAGGCCCTGGTTCTGCTGGGCAGTGGGAGGGGCTAGAGCTCTGGGCAGCCCTCAGGGTTAAGGAGGGACAAGCACTATTGCCATCTCAGGCCTTTAGCTGTTTATCTGTCTGTCCAGCCCCAAACCGGACTCATTGACTATGACCAGTTGGCAATGACTGCTCGACTTTTCCGACCACGGCTCATCATAGCTGGTACCAGTGCCTATGCTCGCCTCATTGACTATGCCCGCATGAGAGAGGTTGGTGGGGGGCTGGAGTACTGGCACTGTCTCAGGGTTTGGTGGAGAGATTGGGGGATAGCATTGGGTATGCCTGTTTGGGCCTTCCCCAGGCTGAGGCTTATCTCTGTATCTGTCCAGGTGTGTGATGAAGTCAAGGCACACCTGTTGGCAGACATGGCCCACATCAGTGGCCTGGTGGCTGCCAAGGTGATCCCCTCACCTTTCAAGCATGCGGACATTGTCACCACCACCACTCACAAGACTCTTCGAGGGGCCAGGTCAGGTTCCCTGAGATCATGCCTTGCCTTTTCCTGCCATCACACCCTGCTCTAGGCTGGATCTGAGAATTCATTCCTACCTATACCCCGGAAGACTTCCGTTTAGTCTGTGATGGTTCTCCTTTTCTTGTTTTTGATGGCCATTCCTTGGCAGGGGATTTGTGAGTGGGAGTGAGGGGCTGATTCCCTCCACCACTGGAATCCACTGTATAAAGAGAGGCCTCGACAGCCCAAGCCAGCCAACTTCCTCTGATCTCCTCAATCCTTATCTTTTATTTTTAGCTTAGATTCTAACCACTCACCTTCTACACAGGTCAGGACTCATCTTCTATCGGAAAGGGGTACAGTCTGTGGACCCCAAGACTGGCAGGGAGATACCTTACACATTTGAGGACCGAATCAACTTTGCTGTGTTCCCATCCTTGCAGGGCGGCCCACACAATCATGCCATTGCTGCAGTAGCAGTGGCCCTAAAACAGGTTGGGGAGCCTGCCCTATGGGGGTGGGGGGGACATTGGTCCCAAGACGTAAATGCTTCTGATAACTAAAGTTGAAGCTGATGGAAGGGAACTGCCAGGACGGGAGGTATCAAAGCTGGGGTCCTGGAGCCATGCTATGTGAAGAGGCAGAAGAAGTAGGACTTGGGTCCAGGGGCCTGGAGTCACAGGTGCTACCGTCTCATTCCCAGGCTTGTACCCCCATGTTCCGGGAGTACTCCCTACAGGTTTTGAAGAATGCTCGGGCCATGGCTGATGCCCTGCTAGAGCGAGGCTACTCACTGGTGTCTGGTGAGCCAGGGGCCTGGGTGAGGGCTTTTATAGCCTCAAGCAGGTGCACCAGACTCACCACTCCCTGATTATTAACTCCCTCAGGTGGCACTGACAACCACCTGGTGCTGGTAGATCTGCGGCCAAAAGGCCTGGATGGGGCTCGGGCTGAGCGGGTGCTAGAGCTTGTGTCCATCACTGCCAACAAGAACACATGTCCTGGAGACCGAAGTGCCATCACCCCCGGGGGCCTGCGGCTTGGTGAGATCTGGGTCTCAGGGAGGGAAGGACACCCACAACAGGTGACCTTAGCTATACTAATCCTCTTTCCTGCCTCTCCAGGGGCCCCAGCCTTGACTTCTCGGCAGTTCCGTGAGGATGACTTCCGGAGAGTTGTGGACTTCATTGATGAAGGAGTCAACATCGGTTTGAAGGTGAAGAGCAAGACTGGTAAGCAGACAAAAGAAAGAACCCCCTAGCCAGCCTCTTTACCTCACTGTACTCCCTCCCCCAGCTGATCTCACTGCCTTCTATACAATGCTAACCTTTTTTTTTTTTTCCCCTCACCACTCTAGCCAAGCTCCAGGATTTCAAATCCTTCCTGCTCAAGGACCCAGAAACAAGCCAGCACCTGGCCAACCTCAGGCAAAGGGTGGAGCAATTTGCCAGGGCCTTCCCTATGCCTGGTTTTGATGAACGCTGAAAACACCTGGGAATCAAGGCCCACAGACTGGAAATTACTACCCCTGTCCCCCGCCTGCCTCACCTGGGCCAGTGGAAGGCATACTATTACTTACCATTCTGTTTTTTGGTGGAGGAGGTATAGTCTCCTTGCCAGAATTTGTAGCTGAGGTTTCTTTTTTGTAACTAGATTTAGAAGGAGCCCCACTCTACCTCCAGCTTTCTGCCCTAATCCTCTGCCATTATCAGTATTATATAGACTCTTGCTCTTTCTTGAGGTGGGAGAGTTACCCAGCTGAGCCAGAGGAAGGGGTGGGTGGCACACTTCCTTTTTTTTAATCTAATAAAATGCTCACCTGCCCAGGAGTTTCTATTACTGTGGGAGGGGTCCCCTGGGCCAGCAGATGATTTGACTCCTTCAAAGTGTGTTCCTCCCTTCCCTACCACCACCACCACCACAAGGCCCCAGGAGGCTGCAACCTCCTCTGTGTCTCTGATCAGAGCCGACACCAGACGTGATTAGCAGGCGCAGCAAATTCAATTTGTTAAATGAAATTGTATTTTGCCCATGGCTGCTTCTGTTTGATCCCCTGGGACAGAAGGGAGCAAGGGAAGGGAGGGGAGAGGAGCAGTGGGAAGCTGCTGGGGGAAGGCCAGGTGCGTACAGGGAGGGGGTGCTATTGGTGTGGGAGGCAGCAGGCTTGGGCAAGGGAGGAGCATGTAACATGGCATGGGTGCCCCAGCCTAAGTAGGCTGGGCATAGGCGACGAGCCCAGTCGAGCCTGAGCAGCACCGCCCCTAGGCAGGCACTCAGAGCCTGGTTAACATGGGGCCTGCCACGTCTCTTGGCACTCAGGTCCCTGCTTGCTGTTGGCTCACGTAGGCCACGCTTAACACGTAGCTTGCACCACACCCTGCAAGTACAGGGTAGGAGAGCAGAGGGGCTGGCTTGGGTCCTTTGGGTTGGACCCAGCTGCTGCTTGCCGCCCTGACTCCCCTCCCCCATGTGGGACTCAATCCAAGGGTCAGAGGCACTTCCGCTGATGGGAGTGAGGGAGGATGGTGGGGGTTGGAGTTGTTCTCTGCGTGGGAACCCAGCCTGTATAAGCAGGAACTTGACAGAATGGCCAGACTGATGCCCCAGGGAATGGAAGAAATGAGTGTGTGGTTTACATGGAACTCATGAGCCCAGTCTGTTTAGAAGTCTGGCCGGTCCTTCTTCAGCTTCTTATAGTCAGTGGAAACCGCAAGGAACTAAGAGGAGAGGGAAAGGAGAGTTGTCCTGATAGACCCATTTTGCCCCATAAGGGAAGCACTAGGAGATGAGTGATGGGCAAGCAGCCCTAGAGTCACCTGGAAGTACCTTGTATTGGTCATTGGGGCTCAAACGGTTCCAGGGTTCTGGGTTGTTCTTCCGGTCCCAGCTAGGGAAGAGAGGGGAGTGTTAGAGTCTCTAATCTGGGACTGGGTTCCAGCTAGGGCTCTGACCCCATCCTAGAACCCCCTCTGTGTCTCCTACCTTGGGGTCCCATTTCCTAGAGACTGATGGGAAGGAGCATGTTAGTGGGTGCTGACAAGTGAGACAAAAAGCTTGTCACCATTGTCAGAGTGAGGCTTGGTGACAAGATAACCCAGTCCAGGGACTCCCTACCCCTTGCTTCCTGCTACTCTAGGTTAACCTCTCAGAGCAGAGTCTTGGGAATTGGGCAGATATCAAGGGGCAGGGGTCTCAGTCCTTGAATTTGGACAGTGCAGTGGGTAGGTGCATCTTTTTCTTATGAAAGCAATCAATCTTTGCTGCTTCCCAGCAGGGTGTTAAATCTTAGCACCTCCCCAGCTCCACTGACACCCCCAGTAGCTCACCCAGCCATACCCCCAGTCTACCTGCAAGGACACAGAGGTACCCAAAAGCCCGCAGTGACGGCAGAGCAGCGTTGCCATGGCAACAGGGCCTTGGAGCCACACAGGTTCAGCTGGCTCCAAACTAGCAAGTCTAGCAGTCAGGTGGGATAGAAGGAAGACAGGGGTCTCCCAAGTCAGGGTTCCAGCCCCAAGATACCAGATGCCTTAGGATTCTTGCTAGGGCTACCGATTCTCATTGTTCCAGAAAGGTCCAAGCCTTCCCACTCTACCTTGCCACACCCAGGACCCTTGCTTGCAGTCCCAAGCTCAGCCTTTACCATACGTCCGGGCTGCGTAGGGCCAGTCTCAGTAAGTAGAGTGCAGCGCTGCCCATGCCCAGGCCAATGAAACCGATCATTGGGATGAGCTGCAAAGAAAACATAGGGCACTTTCAGGGTCAACCCCCTCCTCATAGTTCCCATTAACTTTACAAGTTAAATTTTTCTGTCTGCCAAACCACCCAAGGTCTGGTTCTGTGGTCTTCCTTACCCCTCAGCCAAACTGACTGAGGTAATTTCCAGGCATGGAGGTATATTGCAGGGATAGATTGAGGAGGGGTGTCTCCAAGGGAAGATTTGGAGCACTGGGGGAACTGGGCAGGAGGCAGGGTTCTGGAGGACTTTCGGGGTAGGACAGCATGAGAGTTAGGAGTTAGAATCCCAAATTCTGAGGACTGAACTCACCCCCGGATGTCTTTTGATCTGCCGGTAGAAGCGGGCCCCTAGACTGGTTCCTGCCATAGCGCCTTTCCAGTGCCTGGTGCTCTTCTGTGGCTCTTTATTTCTTCTCCTGGGGTCCGCCCCCCACCAGGGAGGGGTCAGCCTAGCCCAGCCCGCTGGCGTTTTCCGACACCAAACCCCACCCAGCTCGCTTAAGCCCGGCAATCCCAAAGCAGACATGGGAATTGTTGGGAAGTCAGAAAGTATCTGCTCCCCAACTCTCTCCTCTATGTGCCTGCACCCTGGCCCATGGGACACTATCATACTTGGGGCTTTAGGTCTCTCAGAGAGGGGCCCCACAGGCACCAAGAGACTGACTGAAGGGTGATACAAAAGTGGGACAAACTGACAGACCTGCAACAAGCACGTGTGAAGTATTCACAGGTGGGACCAGAGGGACAAGGGACCAGTGAGGGCATCTGCAGAGCTTTCCTGACACCCCTCACCCCTAGAGCCACCCAGGAGCTACCAGTTACTGATGATCCTGGTTCTGCCCTATATCAGAGTAGTGGGAGAAGGAGGGGGATGGATGGCCTCACTAGAGTTGCCCAGCCCCTCTTGTGAGCAGTTTCTCCAGGTTGTGGTTGCCCTGGAATAATACTTGGAGGCTGGATAAGTCAGGTGTATCTGAGTCAGGATAGAAGGTCAGTTGTGGCAGTTTGGGAGTCTGAGAGACTTGACTGCCTTGGCAACCTGGGGTAGAAGTGAAGGTGGAGCCCCACTACCACCACCAAAGAGGCTATCCTCCACCTCTGTCTCTGGCTGTAGGACAAGAAGAGAATGGAGTGAGGAAGCCAGCAAAGATAGAAAAGATGAAGTAGGAAAAAGAAAAAGGCACAGAGACAGAACTGCAGAGATTGCCTCTTATTCAGCCAATTCAGGTGTATGCTATGCTGCCAGGATGGAAAGGCTCCAACCCCCGTTTTTTGGGGATTTGGAAGTGTTGGGGAAGCAGGAGTCCGCTTCATCCGCTTTTTCCCACTCCCACGCTAACCTCAACCATCAGCTCCCGCCTCTGCGGCTGGGATCTTGCCGAGGTCTCCCACTTCTTTTCTCTGGTACCCGCCCTATGGCTGCACGGGCAGGGGCGAGCTGTGTACCCGTCGCTGGGCCCCTCAGGGGTACTGAAAAGGAGAAGGCTGTTCCTGAAGACCCCCTCCCTTTATCTCACACTGATACCTCCCCCGCCCTGGGCTGACAAGCGCAGCTGTAATTAGGCTGCGGGGTCCGGGGCTCTCCGCCTCCCTCCGGCGGATAATGAGATAAAGTGTCAGAGACATGGCGAGAACAAAGAGACAGAGACTCGCTGCGATGTGTGTGTTGAGGGTGCTGACGGGAATGTCAGAGCCTCCAGCAGCGCAGAACCCTCCCTGAGCGCCCGCACCTCCAGGGCTGGGCCAGGGAGGAGGTGTCCTGTCACACCGAGCCCCTCAGCCCGCTGGTCTCTGGGGCTAAAAATCTCGGAGCTCTAGCTAGAGTGGCTGCCCAGCTGGGCTGCACATCTGGCATTCTGAGGCACAGCTGAGGAGTCAGAACACCAGGAGGGATCCTTGGCTCTTGCCCGGGCTCCTTTGCTCTGAGGCCCTCATTTTCCTCCCTGCGCCGTTTCTTCTGAGTTCTGGTGACACAGACCTTCGGTCCCGCTTCTTTGCTGCACCTGCTACTGTTTATCCTACCTTGGGCTTCAGCCGGCTTTCTGACCCTCCAATATTGGCTTTCCTTGACTCCTTGGCTTTTTACCTGCTTGTGGTCCTAGTTTCTGTGAGCCTATTCTTTTTTGGTTCACATCCCTGGACCATGATCTCTGGGGCTGAGCTGGAACACAGAACTTCTGGGTTTTCTTCCCCCACCTTCCTCCCTCTTTCTCTCCCTACCCGCCCCCTTTCCTGCACTTTCTCACCACAATGACTCTGGAAGGCTGCGCTGGCCCACCAAGGTGATGGACCGCCAGAGACATTAGCCATGAGTTAGGCGCGTCCTGGGGTCAGGTCCGGACCAGAGTGAACACTAAATTCCACTAGGACCCAAATCTTCTAGCTGGCAGCGCAACGCGTCAAACACAGTTAGGCTCGCGGGGGCTACCCTGTTCCCGGGATGGTGGTCGCGAGCGCCCCCTGGAGGAGGAGCGGCTCCCAAACTCCGGGGAGAGGCCTTCGGCTCTCAGGTTAGGAAGTGCTGGCCCTTAACATGCCCAGTTTTCGGGCAGGTAAGTCTAAGCCTGCGAACGTATAGGTTCACTCCCCACGGGTCACTCCCGCTACGCCCGCCACGAAGACAGTAGGTCCCTCAGCCTTCACTCTTCTGGTGTGAGGTGGGGCCACAGACCGCAGAAGGGTCTTGGAGGATTGCTGAGGAAGATTGCTGCAAGCAGTATCTCAGCTTCAGGCTGGTTCCTCTCACCATGCCGGACTCGGACGCCCACTCTGGGGCTATAGGTCCCGAAACTCACACTCTGACTTGGCCTGCCTCTGCCCTTCTTTCTTCTTTGAGTCATTTGTCTGACTACCTCTGTCTCTGAGTGTGTCTCTATGTGTCTGTGTCTCTCTGTTTCTTATATTCTGGTTGTGTATGTCTCCCTGCTGCTCTCCCTTTACCTGGCTTTGTCCTTCTGCGTGTTTCTCTTTCTTGTGTGTCTTTCCTTTCCTCTACATTTCTCTATCTCCCTGTGTCTATCTTTACAAACGCCTTGCTCTGTCTCTCTCTGTTTTCCCCCTTCTCTCTATTCTCCACCTCTATTCCTATTCTCTGGCTTGCTGCTCCTGTGAGGCGGCAGCAGTCCAATGGGACAGCCTGGAGACACCTCAGTACACTGCTCAGGGTCTCCCTCCCTGGTCACCTCCACATGCCCATCACCTCGGAGTGGCCTCGATCTTCCTGCTGCAGCTGTGGGATGTGGAGAGGGCGCCCGGAAGGGAAACAGTGCCCAACATCTGCTCGGGAGCCCCGGGCCCACTGACCCTCTGTGCCACTATTAAAGGCGCGGGGTCCCGAGGCTCCAAGATGATCATGATTGCATCAGTCAGACAGAAGCGGAGCCCGGAGCTGCGCGGCGAGTGAGCAAGAGAATGAGACAAAGACGCCGGTGCCATCTGTTTATGCAAAGCGCTCTCCGCCAGGGACCCCGGCGTCCCGGTGTTTGGCTCAGCTTGGAGCACAGGGTCATGATCCGCTCCCGCCCGGCGCCCCCGTTGCGTCTGGGCTTTCCCCCTCCACAGCACCCAGAGGGGCCACCAGGCGAGCGGAACGGGGAGGGGGCTGGGGTGTTGATGTGATTGGAGCGGACGCGGCTGTTTCTTCAATAATGGATGGAGATGATGCGGACGGCGGAGCCGAGCCGGTCGGGAGAGGAGAGAGGAATAGAAATAGGGAGAGGAAGGAGCGGGGGCGGGAGACTCACTCAGTCACGCGCGCGTGCGCATATTCACATACACGCGCGCATCACACTGTAATTCGGATATATACCGCCGCCGCGCGGCTCACACCCAGCACACGCCCACTCACTGTCACACACCTGCAGGAGGAGATGCTGGAGCAACACACACTCACCAGTGGCTCTTTCTGATTTTCACACATACAGGCCTGAAGGCAGAGACACAAGGAGATGCTTGCACGCAGCTGGGGCACACCCAGGCATGAAGAGCGCAAAAACACAGACACACCAAAGCACATAACAACATCCAGACACCTAGACACCCTGGGGCTTGGAAATCAGAGATGAGCTTGGGAGTGGGAAATAGGCAAACCCAACAATACCTACTTTCAGGGACAGACACAAAATCAGAGCCCATAAATGAACATAAATCTGGGGCTCACACACCCAGGGCACAGACAACACACACTAGGAGTACCGGTGCTCATAATTGTCATGGGCACAGAAAAGAGACTCAAACCTACACATATTCAGGAGCTGCCATCTGTCCTCCTCTGGGTGAAGTGTGGCTCAGAGGTCGCCAGGGCCCCCAGAGCAGACCTTGTTAGCCCAGCAGTGTAATGAGATAGTGCTGACAGGAGGCACCTGGGGCTGTGGACTCAGAGGCCTGTAGCTCCCTCTTGGCAGCCTGCAAGCTTCCTTCCCTGGTCCTCAGAGAGGGTGGTGTGGTCCTTGGACATCCACTGCAAGCAGTCCCAGTGGGTTGCTGCCCTGACTCATGCAGTTGGCAGGGTGCAGGTGAGGAAGGTGGGGTAGGACCACTGGAGGACAGTGGCAGCTGCACTGGGAGATTCCCAGGATCCCCTAAGAGGGCTTCAAAGTGAGAGTCCCACCTCTCTACCCAACCTTGACATCCTTGCTGCCCAATCTTCTGACTTCAAGACTGGGCAGTAGAGAGGGGTAGGACGCAGTTGAGTCTTGGACCCTAGTACCCTGGCCCTTTCTCTGATCTATTTTCAATTCAGTCTGCTCCTTGGCCCAGACTTATGACCTTTGCAGCCTGAGGCAGCATCATCCATCACCCAGGCGGCTGCTGTGGGAATGGGAGGCCGCTGGGGGCTCAAACAGGGTTGCTGTCTTGCCTGACACCCCCTCCTGGGACTTGCTCGCGGCCCTCGGCCCTCGGGCCGGGGCTCAATAGGCCTAGAGCTTACTGAGCAGAAGAAGGGAGTGATCTTGGGGCTCAGTTGTGATACTATGACTTCTCTCCCCACCCCTGGCACCCCAATACCCCTCCTTCCAGCTCAGCACAGTCTGTTTCCTGGCTCCTCCCGCCCCCCTTCTCTCGGGCCCTTTGCTTAATTTCCTATTAACTGCTGATAAATCCAATTAAACCACCGCTCTAATTAGGGACAGCTGCCGGCTCGGTAAGGCGAAGGAGGGGGGCGCCCCCCGAGTGTAAGGGGAGAACAGCCGCTCTCCCTGCTCCTCGACACCCCCACACCAGCATCGCCGCCCAATGAGCCAGTAAATTGGTTTTGCTTCAGCTGTGTGTGTGTGGTGTGTGTGTGTGTGTGTGTGTGTGTGTGTGTGTGTGGTCCCAGGAGAGAGGGCCTCCGGTTTTGAGCCCCTCAGACCTCTTGATGAATAGAGGTGATCAGAGCCCCGCTGCTGTCTCTCCTTCACACACTTATGATAGGCGGATCCCAAGGAGGGATGGGAGTAAAAGGTTGACTTGTGATTGTGGTGTGTGCGTGTGCCTGTGACCTGTCCCTAACCTAACCCATGCGTGATTAAAACGGGTGCTGTCTGAGTCTTCCTGAATGACCCTGCCCCCTACCCCCGCATCCGGGACAGTCAAGGGCAAAGGAAACAAGAAACTGAATCCAGTCTTGCCTGTTTCCCTACCCCCATCACTTCAGCCTTCTGTAAGGAAGAGGCGGGGAGGGGGAGAACGCCCGTCCCGGGCCCTCCACTTCCCCAGCCCAGCTGAGCCTCTGCCCTCCCTCCGCCAGCAGCAGATGGTGCCCGGGCTCCCGCTGCCAACCTTGCTAGGCGGTGCCAACCTCAGTCCTGGCAGACAACGGGCTGACGAGAAGAGGAGCTTCTGGCTGGCCAGGCTGACCCTCCCCCACCGGCCATCAAGCCCGAGACCCTCAGCCTGCCTCACTCCAGCGACCACCCAAGGCTGCCTCTCACTGGTCGGTTCCCAGGTCCCCAATCTCCTCGTCTCCTTCTGCTCTCTTCCCCGCACCTTCCCGCTCCTCGCCACCTGCCTCCCTGACCAGGGCCGGCGTATTTGCATATTTGCATATGCAAATAATAACATTTGCATACAGCGCGCCGCAGGGGGGGTCTCGGCGAAAGCCAGTTAGCTGTCTGCCCCGAGTCCTCACACTCAGTACCTGTCGGAAAGGACTAGGGCAGGGGCCGCGAGGGAGGGGTTAGGCCCCCCGGCCTCGCTAACTGGGTTCCCGGAGGACTTGAGGAAGTGTTGCCATGGAGACGGCACGCACCCCACCCCCTCCAGGCCTAGGGTCTCAGGCTTGGTGTCTCTCGTTTTCTACCCTTGTCCACCCGCTACAGCCTGTCCCCATCCTTCTCTCTCCAACCGAGATCTTGCATCGCCCCCTGGTGGCCTAACTCGGCGCTGAGCCAGTTTCTAAAATGCAAAGGGCCGCCCGCGGCTAAACCATCAAGAGCTGGGATACCTATCCTGACACGCAATCCTGCTTCCAGCAGTAGGTGCTCTGGGATGACGACTCCAGTCCAGCTGCCCCCTCTTCATTGCCAAAAGAGGCCTCGCCTGACGATTCACCTATCCCCCTGCCTACCATCAGTCTCAGCCCAGATAAGTTTGATACCTTATGGGAGAGACTGGGGACAGCTGGAGAGGATTCCCACTTCATTGCAGGCCTTCTCGTCCCCAAAGAACGAACTTTTCTAACTTTTGTCAAAACTTTATTTGGTACCGCGGATTAAGCCCTCGAGCATTTTACCAATGAGCTACATCCCCAGTTTTTAAAATATTATTATTATTGTTTGTTTTTTGAGACAGGGTCTCACAAAATTGCTGAGGCTGCGCTCGAATTTAGGATCCTTCTGCCTCAGCCTCGCGATTTGTTGGGATTACAAGCGCACATTACAGTGCTCGGCTTGTCAAAACTTTAATAAATTTGCAGCATTCAAATAAGTTCGTACCCGCAATACCCCCGGACGCCTCCTTAGTGGAGATGTCTTCTCTCTCAAGATGGGCGGAGAAGTTGCGGGCTGCTCGAGTACCAGGTATCCGAGGCCCTAGGCCAGGGGTGGGGAGGGAGGCAGGAACCAGTCCCTTCCCAGAGCCTTCCTAAACCCCACGCCCCCAGTAGTCCAGTTGCTTTTGTCTCTTTTCTCCCCAACCTCCACTGGGCCCGCCCAGAATGGGGATGGGTGTCTCCCGACTGCAGGCGCCCTCACGCCTAAATCTCCTCTAGGAAGTCGGTGGGAAACAGCCCCACCTTGCGACCGGTGTAGACCTTGACATAGCCGCCGGCTTCGTCTCCTTTCTGCACCACGATCTAGAAAATTAAAGTATTAGAGACTAAGAGAGGAATTGAAGGAAAAGGCAGAAGATGAGAGCAGCGGATCTTGGGGTACAGAAACTCGTCTTAGTCTCATTAATGGGTTATGATCTCCAAGGAGTGTGACCTGCTGAGGAGCATTCAGGCTTGGGATTCGGTTGGGGCACCAGAGATACCTGGTCCTTCTTGAGAGTGATCTGCCCTATCTCGCGGTTCCCCACGAAAGATCTTGTTACACGGTGCACGCGTTCTCCAGCCCGAACTCGAATGATGAAGTTTGGAGGGAAAAATCCAACCTTCTCCCCGATTTTCCCCTAAGGAAGACAATGGGGAGATTCAATCTCTCACTTTAGGTTTTATATTTAACCATACCCCACCCCTAGCCCTTGCCATTTCTCTTACTCGCCACCACTCCTCATTGGAGTCATCAATGACTGTGATCTTCTCTCCGGGCCTGGGAGAGGAAGGAAGAGGCCTTTGAGATTTAGTCGCCTGCCTCATATACCACTCCCTGGGTGTGCCCCGAAAAGTCCAGCCCAAATAGGATCCAAGCTTGAGGTTCCCCCTTTTCATTTCCCATAGGGAGTCAAGCTCTCCCTTCTTCATTCCCCAGTACTCCCCACCCTCTCCTCTGAAAGCCTCTCACGGAAAATCCAGATCGTCCTTTTCCAGGGCTTTGAACCGATAGAGAGCCACAAAGTAATGAGACTGCTGGAAGCCAGGCTGCTTGTGCTGGGGATGAAAGGGGGTGGGGGTAATGCGTTTGAGGGCTCCTCTACCCCACATTGAGGAGCATTCTCCAGACATATTACATTTCAACTCCTAAGTCTTGAGCTTAGTGTGTTTGTGTGTGTGTGTGTGTGTGTGTGTGTGTGTGTGTGTACTGGATGTGGCAAAGCAAGGAAAAGGGTGATGGGAACTTCTGCTGAGGCCATGCATGGTATCAGACCTGGGCTGGGGAGAGGACTGGGATCTTTACAGGGAGAAAGGATTCTCACTTTGTCATCAGGTGTTTTCTCAGCCTTCTTGTTCCCTTCAGGGTTACCTGGGATGGGAAACACAAATGTTTTTGCCTCCTGGAGTATAGGCCTCATTTTCTTTCCCTTGTGTTGAAAGGCAACCTCTATTTTTTTTTTTTTAAGCCTGGTCCACCCCTTGCCTCTCCACTCTCTGTGATACACATAAATGAACCCCACACATAAACTTACCCCATTTCTGTAGATAGAGGTGGTTAACACTTACCATCCTGGGGTTTGCCTTCTTCTGGCCTGGCAGACTCTGGCTCTTCCTCCATCATGGCTGCTAGAGGCTGAAGGGGGTACCAGAGTTAGAGAAATATTACCTTTGGAACCCATGCTTACCCTGGCTCTCCAGTCAGGCCAGAGAACTATAGAATAATAGGATCTCAGGGTTGGAAGGAGAAGGAGGAAACATCTAGTCTAACCATCTGCTTAATGCAGAGACTTATTCTGAAACAGCTGGCAGGTAGGTCACCTACCTGTGTTTGAATGTAGCTAATGGCATGGAGTTTACTACCTTACAAAGTAACCCTGTGCAATTTTAGGGCAGTTCCCTGCCTTGAGCCTATGTTATTCTACCTGTAATCTTCAGTTATTAGTCTTGATTTGCCCTCTGGAGCTATAAATGTGAAACAAATATGGCCTCCTTAAATAGCTGAGGAAAGCTGGTATGTCCTTTCTGGCTTTTCTTCTCTAATAATTTTTAGTCCCTTCAAATCACCCCCATGATTCCAGGTCTTTCATTGTACTGTCTGCCCTTTAAAAGTATTCCACTGTGTAACAGAAAAATAGGCTGGTGCAGTGGCACAGGCTTATAATCCCAGCAACTTGAGAGACTGAGGCAGGAGGATCACAAGTTCAAAGCCAGCCTCAGCAACTTAGTGAGTCCCTAAGCAACTCAGTGAGACCCTGTCTCCAAATTAAAAAAAATAAAAATAAAAAGGGCTGGGGATGGAGCTTAGTGGCAAACGTCCTGGGTTCAATTCCCAGTACCAAAGAGTAAGGACAGGGGAGAGGGAAGTGGGCAGCACAGTTTTTTGGTTTTTTTTTCTGAATTAATATAAAAGAACAGAATCCAAGAGTATGCTATCCTTTCTGGAAGCAAAGCTAAGGTTTTGTAAATTATAGTTCACACCACAGAAATCCCTAATCTGTGCCCAACCTTCTCAAACAGATAAGTATATTTTTCTTTAAGAAATTTAAAATTATAAGTTTTGGCTCTTTCTTTTAGTTTGTAAGAATTTAAAATATATTATTCATTATATGTTTTCCCTCTTAGCTTTCACACAACTTCATTTTTATTTTTATTTATTTATTTATTTATTTATTTATTTTAGTTTTTTTCGGCGGACACAACATCTCTGTACGTGGTGCTGAGGATCGAACCCGGGCCGCACGCATGCCAGGCGAGCGCGCTACCGCTTGAGCCACATCCCCAGCCCACAACTTCATTTTTATCAATGAGAAAAAAAGGTCATCAATGAGGACCATGGACCAAATCATGTTGTAAGGCCTCAGAAATCTCCCTTTAGTTGGAAACTCCTAAAGGACCTAGACTCTTTGGTATACTGCCATTCAATCAATTTGAGGAATTGATCCAACTGTAACTATCATCTATATTAGTCCATAGTGGTTGTTTAGAAAGATATAAATTCCTTGCAGAACTGAAAACAAGTCTATATTACCAATCTAGCAACTCTATTATAAATGGAAATGAGGCTGTTCTTGGCCAATAGCTTTGTGCTTCAGTTTCATCATCTGTAAGATGAATGGGTCAAACTGAATGATCTTCACAGACCTTCTTTGCATGGCTCTAGAATTTTCTGATTACTTGGAAATGACAAATTCTTTTCCCCAAATCCAAAAGCACAACTCATGCCTCTGTTATCCAGCAATGCCAAGGACATGGGGCCTAGCCTTCTGTGGTAATTAATCTGACAATTTCAAAAAGGAGTTGAGAAACACACTATATGACAGTAGTTCTTTTTTTTAAATTTTTTTTAAGAGAGAGGGAGAGAGAGAGAATTTTAACATTTTTTTTTTTTTTTTTTTTTTTTAGTTATCGGCGGACACAACATCTTTGTTTGTATGTGGTGCTGAGAATCGAACCTGGGGCCCCATGCATGCCAGGCAAGTGCGCTACTGCCTGAGCCACATCCCCAGCCCGACAGTAGTTCTTAACCAAGGCCCATGGTGAGCCATAACATGTCCATAAAGTCCTCTATATTTGCATGCAAAGATGTGTCTGTTAGGAATTGTGCCATTTTTGGGGAAAAGGATTTATAGTTCCTGTCAGCTTTCCAAAGGGGAAAATAACCTGCCCCATGGAATTCCTGGTAGGGACCCAGTAGGGATGTATGAGGCTCACATTTTTTTTATCTGCCTGGCCCTTCTTCCGTTCCTTGTTTGCCATGATTACCCCAGTGCGCAGAGTTTCAAACACAGGATCATTGCGATTGGCAGCAGCTAGTGAAATGGAAGAGAAGGAAGACATTATAGGGGAGGCAGAGAAAGGCTTGGAGAAAAGAGACCTCCTAAAGAAGAGAGAAGTGGGAGATTGGGTAACTTGGTATCCATGGTGAATGTGTATGTGTGTATGTGAGAGAGAAAAAAAGAGAAGGAGAAAGGGGAGGGAAGAGTTAGAGAAGGATTAGCTGCATAACACTAATCTATAAAGGGTAAATGGTCCTAAAACACATCACTGGAGCCAGGCATGGTGGCACACACCCAATGACTCAGGAGGCTGAAGCAGGAAGATTGCAGGTTTGAGGCAAGCCTCAGCAACCTAGCAAGACCCTAAGCAATTTATCCAGACCCAGACTCAAAATAAAAAATGGAAAAGGCTAGGAATGTGGCTCAGTAGTAAAGTACCCTGGGGGCTCAATCTCTATACCAAAAAAAAAAAAAAACTGGAAAAGTAATATAATAGGGAAAAAATATTGATCAGAATTACTTCCAGATAAAACTTTATATGATATTGGAAAGACAACCTTCTACATTTTTTGGGAGGTGGGGTATCAGGGATTGAACTCAGGGGCACTCAGCCACTAAGCTACATCACCAGCCCTATTTTGTATTTTATTTAGGGACAGGGTCTCACTGAGTTGCTTAGTACCTTGCTTTTTGCTGAGCCTGGCTTTGAACTCAAGATCCTCCTGCCTTTGTCTCCCAAGCCACTGGGATTACAGGCATGCACCACTGTGCCCGGCCAACCTTGTACACTTTTTGGGAGTTAGGGCATACTTGGAATCATTATTCTCCTAAAGTGAATGCTCTCTTAACTGCTGCCTTCTGCTTTGCTGAGAAGCATGTACAAACTGGGTGTTACAACCAATGGGCTCTTCTTTTTCATCCATGCTTCTCACACTGTTTGGTGACATTGAACAAATTATCAATGAATTTTCTTTTTTTTGGTGGTGGTGCTGGGGATTGAACCCAGGGCCTTGTGCACAGGAGGCAAGCACTTTACCAACTGAGCTGTATCCCCAGCCCCACAATGAATAATTTTTTAAGGATTATCAAGTTAGGAACTTTCCAGGTTGTCCACAACTTTTGAGTCTGGTCCTAAGTCTGGCATGATACTATAACAAGGATAAGGACAATCTAGAAACCTTGTTCTTGCTTAGAAATGGTTTTGCAGGCCTGGGGTTGTGGCTCAGCGATACAGTGTGATTGGAGTGAGATGAAACTTTAGCATGTGTGAGGCCCTGGGTTCCATCCTCAGCACCATATAAAAATAAATAAAAATAAAGGTATTATGTCTAACTACAACCATAAAATAAATATTATAAAAAAGAAATGGTTTTGCATGTGAAGAACACAGATTTTGAAGCGAAGATTAAGTTCTCAGTCTTGACTCCTCCTCTGCTAGCTCCATGTAGTTCTAGCTAAATCTCACTCCTCTTAGTTTACAGTTTTGTTTTTTTTTCTTTTGGAAAGCAGAGGATTGAATCCAGCAACAACTGAGCATCATCCTACTTTTTTTTTTTTTTTTTAAATAGGGTCTCATTGAATTGCTCATGCTGGCCTTTGCTTCAACTTCCCAAATAGCTGGAATTATAGGTATGTACCACCACCATGCCCAGCTAAAAAGGGAATGTTGACTGCATCCAAAATGACTCCAAAAATATTAAGTGAAAACTATGGGAAATAGAATATTTCTGTTTCAGAATCTGGCTTCTAAAGCTAAAAGTGGTGTGAAACCATCTCTGGGTCTTGCCCACTCCCTCAGGTTGATTATGAGGCACTTACAGAGATCTTTGACACAAGCATACTGCTGGTTGCTGTAGAGTGGGGAGCTATAGGCCCGACGGAAACCAGGTGGCTGTAGGATGGGATGGGGGGGAGCATTAGAGATAGCAAGGTAGGGCCCAGCACCCCACTTCTCCCATGAATGCTTACCCCTTATCAGAGTAAGAGAGATGAGCCAAGAAAGCAGGAAGATGTATGGGATGACTTGAGGGACCAACAAGGGGGTAACTGGAAACACGTGCCCTCCCTCTTACTCTCTCATTCCCCAGACCCTACTCACGATCTTGCCGAAGCATCTCTGCATCTCCACATAGGATTGACAATGTTCATGGATGTTGGTTTTGCAGTTCTTACAGCGGAGCCCAAATTTGTTATTGACTTGGGAGGGGGAGAACATTGGGTAAGGATCCAGCTTGTCCTTTCCCTTTGTACCCCACAGTTACTCTGTGTTTCCCTCTTCTGGGACCCTCAATCTCTAATCATATTTTCATAAGCTGAATCTTGACACAGCCCATCTATCCATTGCAAATATTTCTCTCCTACAACCTGCACCACCCCCTGCCTTCAATATCACATTCTCTCTACTGCCCTTTATAACTCACGCACAATCATCCGGGCACAGACATCACAGAACTTTGGCTTCTTGAAGAAGTGATCTTTGAATTTGTGGGGCTTGTCATTGATAAGCTTAGGAGGTTCTGGGGGTGGCTCCTCCTCTTCTTCTTCCTCCTCCTCTTCCTCATAGATGTAGTAGATGGGCCCACCCCCGGCTCCTACTGCCTCCCCATTGACCTGGGGCTCTGGGGGAAGCTCCATCTCCTTTGTCCCTGGAGACCCCTTCCTGAATAACTGCTTCAGCCGCTGTAGCTGAGGGAAGAAGTGAAGGAAATCCAGTGTTAAAAGGACTTTTACTCTTCCTAGGGTAGCTGGAGTCAAAGCCAACTGGACATTTTCCTAACTTGGGTCAAACAATCTGCCCCAGGGTTAGGGGTTTGGGGTACAGGTGCTGAATAGCATTCTAACAATAAATGAGTCATACACAAGTGGGGTCATTTTAAGCACTTTCTTGTAGAAGCTGTAATGGCTTCCCAGCTGTCCACACCCAGTGGTAAGAGGCCCAGACTCACCCCACTTTGCGGAGTCTCTGTTGGGAAGGAGGGCTTAGGGGACTCCAGCACCTCCTTTTCTGTCATCCTGCAAGAGGTTGGACCCCACTATTAAATCTAAATCTTGACTGCCATTCTTCCCTCCCTTATTTCTATCCCTTAAAGTAGGGTGGTCCTTGAAGGGGAAGCTTTGGGAGAAATTTGGGTAGACAGAGATCTTTCAGTAGAGCTTATGAACAGATATATTTCATGAAGATCTAGAAAAAAGACCAACAGGCTAAAGTTTCTCACACTAATACCCATCCTTCTGCCCCAAGGGGTAGCCCCAGAGTTTACAGCCCCAACATAATACTTAAGGCTGTCTGGTTTCACACATTTTTTATTCATGGGGAATAGAAATGTGACACACTGTTCCACATCCCCTCTTCAAGAAGTTTAACATTGCATTCTAGAGTGCACACATGGAAGGATGGACTGAGACATTTCCTTCCCCTCTTTCCTGAACCCTGGGGCCCATGCCTAGTTCTGTCCCAGCTTGCCTTAGGCCTCAGCTATTTTAGGTTTTCAGAGTAATATGAGCCTTTCCTTCCCTTACTTTATTCCCTGGACCCCACTCCACCCCCACCTTCAATCCTAGCTAATCCTGGAGTAATAATTTCACTTCTAAAACCCAACTACTCACAGATAAGGAGAGAAATGAAGAAGCTGAATAGACTATGGATTGGGGAGAGCAGTCCTGGAAATAGAAAGAGGATGAAGGGGAAACTTACGTTTGGGATTCCCTAAACCAGTCCAAGGTCTCTGGAGGGAAGAGGGAGACCCTGAGGCCTGAGGTGGTGCTGGGGAAGGACTGGTCCTCTTCCTTGGGGGCTAAGCCCCCCCAATACCCTCCGTACTCACACCAGCCACCCAGACGGTATTTTGTAGGCCGCTAGCCTCTTGTCTTGGTGTCAGTGTGAGATGACAGGGCTGAAGGAAAATGGACAGCTGAACAGCACAGCTGACACAGAGAAATTGGACACGAGAGGAGGTCTGGGGCAGGGCTGGACCCTAACTCCTCCCATCCCCCAGGGTTGTCCTTCCCTGATTCTTATGGTGAGTAGGTCAGTACCCGCTAGTCAGGAAGGGGCAGTTTCTCTTCATGCCACATACTTGAAGAGATTGTATTTGGTGGCGTGGGTGGGTACTGAAGATTGAAACCAGTGGCACTTTATCATCCAAGCTACATCCCCAATCTTTTTTTTTTCTTTTGAGATAGGGTCTCACTAAGTTGTCCAATCTAACCTCAAATTTGCAGTCCTTCTGTCTCAGCCTCCCAAATTATAGGCATGAATCACCATGTCCAGCCTTGTTTGAGGGGATTTTAGATGTCTGAAGGTGAAGTCAAGATGAATTAAAAAACAATTTTCCAAAGGTCCCAACAGGTTCCCAATTCTACCTTCCCTAGGCTACCTAAGTAGACATATACTCTCAGCCATTGTCTTCCCATGGCCACGTGTTTATATACCCTCAAACATTGATCTCACTTCAAGCCCTTAGTCTAGGAAAGGCCTGGGAACTGGTGAGGAAAGGATAATTTGGATTCTCAGAGCTCTCTTATCAGCCACATTAGACTGATTTCTCATCTGTGGTGGTCAGGGGCATGTACTGTCCTGTAAGGGAATGAGGAATATGTAGTACTCTTTGTTCTTTTCCACTGCTCCCAGAGACTTCTTTCTCCCTATTCCTCTAAAATCTTGTCCTCAGGGTGAAGGAACTATAAGAGTTACTGAAAAAGAGCTGGAGCCAGTATAGTGGCTCACAGGAACATACACACAACTCAGAAGGCTGAGGCAGTAGGATTCCAAGTTCAACGCCAGCCTCTCAGCAACTTAACAAGGCCCTAAGCAACTTACTTAATGAGACTGCCTCAAAATTTGAAAAAGGGCTGTGGTTATAGCCCGGTGGTTAAATACGGGGTTAAATCATCCACAGTACCAAAGCAAAACAAAAACAAAAACAAACAAACAAAAAAACCCCAAAAACCAAACAATAAAACACCTAAAAAAAGGGGGGGGGGCCTGGGACTTTTATCTGAGGGTATCTGGGGAGTAAGAGTATAAACCCCAGGTAGAGGCAACCCTTGACAAATTTATGACTACCTTCTATAGGGAGTGTTTAATCATTTGTAAGTAATATTCCCCCCCCCTTTTTTTTGTGTGTAGTGCCAGGGACTGAATCCAGGGACACTCACTGTACCTGAATTATACCCCTTAGCCCTTATTATTTTTTGAGATAGGGTCTCAGTAGATTGCCTACGATGGCTTAAGCTTTTATTTTTTTTTAGTTGTAGATGGACACAGTACCTTTGTTTGTTTATTTTTATGTGGTGCTGAGGATCAAACCCAGTGCCTCACACGTACGAGGCAAGTGCTCTACGCTGAGCCACAACCCCAGCTCCTCCCCGTATTATTTTTTAAATAGTTTTTTAGTTGTAGATGGACACAGTATCTTTATTTATTTTTATGTGGTGCTGAAGATTGAACTCAGTGCCTCACATGTGCAAGGTGGGTGCTTTATCACTGAGCTACAGCCTCAGCCCCATATTTTATTTATTTTTAAATATTTATTTTTTAGTTGTAATTGGATATGATAGCTTTATTCTACTTATTTATGTGCTGAGGATTAAACCCAGGGCCTGGCACATGCTAGGTGAGTGGTCTACCACTGAGCCACAACCCCAGACTGTTGTTTACTTTTTTTATGTGGTCTGAGGTTCAAACCCAGTGCCTCACACATGCTAGGCAAGTACTCTGCCACTCAGCTACAGCCCCAGCCCTGGGCTCAAACTTTTGATCCTCCCGTCTCAGACTTCTGAGTTGCTGGGAAGCACCACTGCACCGGCAGAATTATAGCTCTTTTTTTATTCCCTGATTCTACCTCTTACCTCTGATGTCCTAATATATGGCATTTTTATCTCACAAAGACACAGCTAATTGGACTGTGACATGGCTGAAAGACACTATCTTCAAGGTAATGGAGGGTTGGGGATATAGCTCAGTTGGTAGAGTGCTTGCCTCGCATGCACTATCCCCTGTATTTGTGAGACAAAAGACAACACTGGAGGTTGGGTTAGACAATCTCTAGGAGGAGCTTGACTAGAGATAGAGCTACCCAGGCCTAGATTTCCAAGGCAATGTCATTTTTACTCACTGATCTTTGCTCTCTTTAAGAGGTAGATGAAATTGAAAAGGGAATTCTGAATGGATGAGTCTACATTTTTTTTTGGGTGGGGAATGGGATTCAGGGGAGTGAACTCAGGGGCACTTAAGCACTGAACCACATCCCCAGCCCTTTTTTATTCTTTGAGACAGGGTCTCTCTAAGTTGCTTAGGTCCTCACTAAATTATAGAGGCTGGCCTTTAACTTGCAATCCTACTGCCTCAGCCTCCCAAACTGCTAGGATTACAGCATGCACCACCATACCCAGCAGTCTACAGCCTCTTTAATGGTTCTCCTCTGACGGGTTGCAGAACAGTATAGCCCAGAGGGTCCGTAGGTAGAAAGTTCTATCTTGCAGGCAGGTTACTTCTGCTCTTCATTTTTCTTCAGCTACACAGGACAGAGACTGCTAAACACATATGGGCACTACAAGTTCAGTTGATACAGTTTTTATTATAAGAAACCTCTAGTTCTGTTTCTGCCAAGTAGAACCCAATCTTCTGGGCTTTCGGTCTAAAGGCCCAGGTTCTCCATCCCTGAAGGTTTTCAGAAGATTAGATAGATAGGAATGAGGATAGCATCTCAACACAGTTCTGGACTTCACTCATCCCTCCCCAGATCAGTTGCAAAGGCTCTAACTGAGAATTAACAGGATGGAAGCAAACTCTTGGGACACAGAGGTTCAGAGTAGAGAAGTGACATGTTTGATGAACCAGTTTGTAGCAGAGGTGCAAGAGCCCAAAACCAAAGTACTGACAAAACTTAGCCTTCTATCAGAATTGAGTCCAGGGGAGAGGGAGGAATAGTGTTAGGGAGAGGTATGTGCACTTGCTGGGTAAAGCCATCCCAACCCAACAACCTACCCTCCCCAGCTGCCCACAAGCTATAGGGGTTGTACCTACCCAGGGTCTTCAACCCACACCTCACCCTCCCATACACACCAGGGTGGCAACAGAGAAACAGTGACTGATGTCCAGTGACAGTTTTTTTTTTTTTTATATATTTAAAAACAAAATCAACCTCCCCCCCAAGTAACCCCCCAAACAAACAAAAACCAGATTAAATAAAATTTACAGTGAATATACCCAGCAAACATCTGTATGTGCAATTAAATACTGTGTCTGTTACTGTGGCACAAACCTCAAACAAACAATATACAAGTGTTCTGGGGGTAAGGGGAGTCCCCAAGTTTTAACTCTGGGGGGTTTGGGGAGACAAGATGGGGGAAGTAAGAGAATGGGGAAATCAATTTTGTTTTTCTTAATTCTGTCCATATAAATATACTCATAAAGACCAAAAAAGGAAAGGGAAAATAGGATGGAAAGGGAATAAAGAGGGGAGTGTGGGATGCTCCCAATTCTACCTGACAAAAAAAATAAGAAATTAATTCTGTGGTGGAAGAAGAGATTTAAAAAAATGATAGAAGAGGATGGGAAGGAGAGGGAAGCAAAGGGGGTCCAATCAAGGAAAAAGAGGGGACCCATGGCAGGGAATTGGCAAGGAGTCCAGTGCCAGTGTGAGTCTGTTTCCCTCTTGATCCCTAATGTCTTAGGCCCCAGTTTGGCATCTGTCTCCTTACTTTCTGCCTCTGTTCCATCTGGGTCCTCTCCACTCTGTCCCCAGGCCCTATAGTGACAGTTCCTTCCCCTTCTCCATTTATTGGGAGCTGGCTCGCTCCAGGATCCTCAGGTCATAGTTCTTTTTGGCCACTCGAAGTTTGAAGCGACTCACAGAGTTGTTCAGGCGAAGGGAGGCATTCTGGGCAGCCAGGGGGCTGGGAAACACAGCCACAATGGTGTAAAAGGCAGCGAGGTCTGAGTGGCGGCCATTCTCGGCAGTCCCACTATTGTCCCCTCCACCCCCACCAGGCAGCCCCTGAGCATCCTTGAGCCATTGGATCTTGGCGCCGGACATGGCGAGTTGAGTGAAGAGTTTGTCTGCCTCAGTACGAGTGATGCCTTCAGGGAGATCTGTCACCTCCAGCACGCGCCCAAGGACTGGAAGGGGAGGAGAGAAGATATTTTGTGAGAGATAGAGTAAGAAGGATTGGACAGCAGCTGGGCAAAGAAATATCCAGCTACATCTGTATACAATGTCCTTAAAAGCTTTGCCACTTAGCCCTTTCCTCCCCTTCCCAAATCAATCCAATACCCCTTCCCTAAGACTTTGATCAGGGAAACTTAACAGGGGAAAAAAAGCGAAACTCTCTTTACCTAACCCAAAGACATAGCTTGTAAAAGGGTCTGGGAATCAGAACCCCAGGCTTATGATCTCAGGACAAATACCTGTGTTCTATCATCAGGTGTCACTTTTTTTTGGGGGGGGGTATTAGGGACTGAACCCAGGGGTGCTTATCCAATGAGACACATTCCCAGCCCTTTTTTATATTTTATTTAGGGACAGGGTCTCACTAAGATGCTTAGGGCCTCACTAGGTGCGGAGGCTGGCTTTGAACTTGCAATTCTCCTGCCTCAGCATCCTGAGCTGCTGGGATTACAGTTTTAAATAAAGAGTGGGTTTTAATAAGAGTGGGTTTAAATAAAGAGTGGGTTTTAAATAAAAAGTAAACAGAGAAATGATGCTCCACCCCCAGCAAGGTGTTATTCTTATGAAGGAAATATTTTTGCTAGTGGTCTTTAGTAGATCAATCTGAAACATGTTCCTTTTCCACCCAGAGGCTGCCCCAAATAGATTCTTCCTCCTTAACATTTTGGAAAGTAAGTTTCCCTTCCTTTTCTTTCAGTCCGGCTAACTGCTGCAAACAGGATTCTGAGAGACCTTGTATTCATAGCATGGAAGGGCCTGCAGGGGGAAAGTTACTTCTTCCATAATTCTCTATCAGTTTCCTCCAAAATCAAGTCTAGCACTTCCCAAAGGTAGATGTCCAGCATTAAGATCAGGACTGCTCCCAGGAGACAGTTGGCTAATAAGAGGCTCAGCAATTCCCATGACTGTGCTATTCCCAATTTTTACTGTGATCTGCCTCAGGACCCTGAATGGCTTGGTAAGGGGACTGAGATACTCACTAGTGTAGCTTCTGTTTGCTCTTGAGCACAAAAGGCTCGATTTCTATTCCCACCCTCAGATGGATTTCCTATTCATCCTGGACTGGGAACAAAGGGCTAGAGAGCTGGGCACTTTCTTAGGGATTTGGCCTTTTGCCACTCACCAACATCTGCTGTGCCCAGGTCAGTGGAGGCAGATTTGAGTGCTTGTCTCTTGCTGCGGTTTCCATGCTTCAATCCACTCTGTCCCTTCAACATTTGAAAGATAACTCTCACTCCAAGTAAATAACAATGACCACCTTGTTTTTCAGTGTCTGCTTGAGAGACTGAGTAGCACCTAACCATGAGAGTCCACTCTACAAGGTGGATTGGCCAATGAGAAACAGAGTCCATTTTTTGTTTGTCCACACAGCTGGTTGGAGCAGATAGCTTACAGATAGGCACCCAGATGAGAAAAGGGGGCAGTTCTGATGGCCCTAAGGCGGTGGACACCCTTACCTGGTGTACCGTGTAAGTTGACTGGCTGTGAAGCAAGGGAGGGCAGATGGACAGATTGTACTGTAATGGCTGGCCCAACAGGGAGTAGCGCCCATCACCTAGAGAGTAAGAGCAGATGGTTTTCTGAAGTTTGAACTTTATAGTTTGGTTATTATGAAACTTCAGGGGGCTCTGGAATTGAAGAGCCATAGTGTATACTATTCCTACCTTTTCTATAATGACCCATATGTCTGACTTAAGGGCTGTCTTTCTTCCTTGGCTTTCAGCTGCATCTCCCATTGTTGTCTCCCCATTACCCCTGCCAGGCAGCCCTGAGTATCTTTGAGCCACTGAATCTGTGTGCCTGAGTGAAGTCTGTCTGCCTCAGTACAAGTGATGCCCTCAAGGAGATCCATCATCTCCAGCACCTGCCCCAGGACTGGATGGGGAGAGAGAACATTTCTCCATTTTGTACACTGTGTCCTTTGTCCACCCAGGTGGGTGAAGTAGATGACTCAGAGATAGAGGCTCAAAAAGGGTTGCTTTCATAGACAGAAACCTATAGAAATGATAAAGGAAGAAACCTACAGACCCTTGTGAATGTCTTTTATCTCTTATACAGATTTCCTCCACCCTCAAACCCAAGGGTCCAAGTTGCTTATGCATGTGAGAGGTAATACAGTGTGGTGGATGAGAACACAGTCTTGGTGCTAGATTGCTTAGATTAAAATACTGGCTCTGCAACTGGAAATATGATGTTGGGATGTTTTCCCCTCTTTAGTATTGCTGGAAGGATAAATGAATAAATGAACATAAAGCACTTATAGCAGTGTCTGGTACATATTAAGCACCACAAGTGCTACCTATCACCAATAAAATGTTACATTTCAGAGCACTTTAAAGTTTTAAAACCATATTTTATAATCTTTTTTTTTTTGGTACAGGGACTGAACCCTGATATACTTAACCACTGAGCCACATCCCTCAGTGCTTTTTATTTTGAGACAGTGTGTCACTAAGTTGCTTAGGGTCTTGCTAAGTTGCTGGGATTATAGGCAGGCACCACTGTACCTGGCTTCTAATCTTATCTCATTCATATATATATATATATATATATATATATATATATATATATATATATATACACATACCTAATATATATATATATATATATATATATTAGATGTAGATGGATAAAATATCTTTATTTTTATTTACATTTTTATGTGGTGCTGAGAATCAAACCCAGGGCCTCACGCAAATAAGGCAAGCACTTTACCACTGAGCTACAACCTAAGTCCTAATCTTATTTTTATATTGCTTGAGACAGTCAAGTCAGAAAGCAAACAAGACTAACTTCAACTTCATCTAATGTTTACCTCATTTTTATAGATCAGAAAACTAAGGTCTAGTTCTGAGCTTAAATAACTTGCTCAACATCATAAAACTAGTTTGTGGTAGAAATGAAACCCATGTTTTAGCCCAAACCCAGTGTTCCCTCTTTTAAAACCATACTATTCTCATAGTCCCACAGTCCCAGCCCTCAGACTCAGTACTGATGATAGGCTAAACTCTTTAGTTCATCAGAAAGTTAATAAACTTTTTCTCCAGCTCTTTTACCCTACTTGGTAGTAAATACAAATACATAAAGAGGGCTGGAATAAGTTAATTAAGGGCAGCAAGAGAGATGGGTAGGTTTTTGTTGGTCTCAACAGGGATGTTAAAAGAAAAGCTAGCTCCCAGAATTGAATCAGTTACATGGGTTCCCTGACTGTTGTTGCCCTCTAATTTCCCCAGCTAGAAGTGGTTTGTGAATGGTGAATTCCACAGCAGCCAGCCCTAATCTAACCCCCTACCCTGTGCTGGACCCCCAGGCCGGGGGAACTGTGTGAGGACAGGCAGGGGACTGAGTCCTGTGCAGACATTGCTGAGGCTGGTGACAGGAGAGGGTGCTGGAGACTGAGTAGGAGATGTGACAGGGCTGCTGCTCATTTGTGTGTTGGCCTGTGGAAGAGAGGAGCACATATCACATAAACACCAAACATTATTCTCTGCATATTCCTATGGCGTGGCTTTAAATTTACCTCTCAGGAAATAATTTGCTCTTGTGAACTCTGCCAAAGTCAGACTGCTCCTTGAAACTGATTTCTTAACCCTTAATTAATTAATTAACATCCACTTTTGACATACCATGTGCATTTTTTTTTTTTTTTTTGGTGGTGCTGGGAATAGAACCCAGGGCCTCATTTAAGCTAGGTGAGCACTTTAACACTGAGCTGCAACTCTTCATTTAAAATATTCTCTGATGAGCATTTACTAGAGTGTATTCCTTCTCCCACCTTAGATTTTAGGTTCCTTAATGGAGAATGCTCTCTTCAATTTCTTGTGTTTCCCCCTGAAAATACCCAGGGAAAGATGTGTAAAAGAGGCTGCTCTGTCAATAATAAAGATTGCTCCCTGGGAATATTCTGGTCCCCTCCTTGCCAACACAAAGCAGGGTTGGAGGACTCACCTGGGGGCTAGTGTCAGGATTGTACAGGTCTCCAGGCTTCTGACCCCGCTGGTCCATGCTGTAGTATTTACAGTGATTCCATGGAACCATGGATGGGTTTGGGGGGGGCTGGGGTCCATTAGGGACATTCAGTTGCATGACTACCACTCCTGGTCCTGAAGGTGACACTCCTGAGTGGCAGGAAAAAAGCAGTTGGTTGAGAATTCAAAGTATATTTTATTCTTCCAGTTAGCCCTGAGTGGGAAAGCCAGTAAGCAATACACCCAACTCACTTCAGGGTCACTCAAACAGTGTCCTGCCAGGAATCTGAAATCACTGCTGATTTGGCTTCTGACTCCCTCTCCCCAAACCAGTGGAAGTTTGAGTGGAAGAGAGATGATGCCAGTGCTCTCTTGGCCTTCACCTGGTGAGGGGCACTTTGGTATGCTTGGCAGAAAAACTACTCCATTCCGTCAGAGTTGGGTATTACCAAATACCCAGGTCAGATTGCTCAAAGGTCTGGGCATGATAAAGGGCTGTAGACATGTATAAGTTTTTCTGGTAAGGGCTACAGTAAGTCAGAAAGCTCTGATTGTCCTGGAGAAGATGCACACAGCTTCATGGAGCCAGGCTTCAGAAATATTTCTTGGCCAAAGGTTGGGTGGGGTGGGGTGGGAACCTTTCAAGCAGGAGGGAATGGCATGGAAATATACATCATGTTTAGGAAATGACAAAAGACATGAGGTGTGAAGACACAGGCACTATGTAGGGGAAGCAGCAAAAGCTGAGGTATATTTATGAAACAAACATTTATTGAACATTTACAATGTGCTAGTCGTTTGGCTGAGCAAGTCAGACATTAAAAAAAGAGTTAATGTCAAAGTTTGAAGTGCATTTTGGTAAGATGCTTGGACTTTATCCTAGAGGTACTGGGACAGAACTGATGCTTTGACTGCCAACCCAAATAGTAAAATGTAGGATAGTGAAGGGAGGAAAACTGTGGCAAGAAGACCCATTAGGAAGTTCCTGAAATGGATGAGAAGGTTCTGAATGAGGCCAATACCAGAGGAGGACCATGGGAGGTCTGACATTCTGGCTGCTACAATGACAGTTTCAGGTGATGGGATGCAACCCTTAAATATAGGCACTGGTAACCATGGATAGCTTCACCAACTCACAGGATGGAGGAAGAAAAGGGCACAATGAGGATGAATATTGTCTTAAATCCTCTTTGTGGTAAAAAGGTAAGAAGTCAGGGAGAAGTAGTTTGATGGACAGTTTCCCCAGGGAGGAATAGGTACAGTTTCTGCTTCCCCACAGGGGATTGTCCAGTCAGGGGGTTTGCTCTTGACCTCCCAGGCTAAATTCTGTTGAGACTGAGTTCCTGTGTGTGGTAGTAGAGAAACAGGAGCTGAGGTATACTAGCTTGAAAAATCTGCTGCAATGCTGCTGTTTTCCTGGTTCTGTGCTCCAGGATTGCTACTACTGCTGCCACCATATTGCTTCCTATGATGGGAAATGTTGCCTCTTGCCCTGGGCACTAGTCATGCTGGGAAGTGAGTATGATTGCTTTTCTCAAGATAGTATTGGTCAAAGGAAAGGAAAAGCAGTAGCAGGAGGCCTGACAGAGCCCCTCAGAAGACATGGCATCTATCAGATCCTATTCCCCAGCCAATGTGTGCCTCCTACCCTTTAGGGTACATCCAATCAGGGAGCACAAATAGAGCAATAGGCCTGTATCTCCCCATCCCCTACTGAGTGGGGGGAGAGGGTATTCATCAGTATGGTTTGTAGAAAGGCCACTGGAAAATTGCAGTTGTGGAGTATCATGCATTTAACAACTCTCTCCTTACTATAGTTGCTTTGGGCATTTTTATTTCCCCATCCTAAGAGCCCCATCCACTCCAACATCCTCTTTCAACAAAATTGCAATTGACCTTATTCAAACTCCTCGTTGATACCTGAGGGAGCCAATGTAAAAATAATCAAATCCACAGCTTTTCTAGAAGGCAGCTCATAATCTGAGCCCAATGCCCTGGGCCAGGAAAAATGGGGGATGTGTGAGGGTATAGGGGTGAGCATAAGCAAGGCAAAAGAATCTCTAATATCAAAGTATAGCCATAAGGAGCTACTGGGGGCTCAAAGGGAGAGAAGAAGAAGAAAAAAAAAAAAAAGCCCACATATTATTTTCTCTGATTCCAACAAAAACAAAGCAAGGATTCTTAGTCTACAGCCTCTGTCCTGATCTCCTCCCCATACTCAGTCCTCCCCCGATGGCCTGGAGCATTGTTCCTTCACTCAGCCGAGGACACAGAGCACTACTCTGCTGATGAGCTGATTTTTATGCTTCTCTTCCTCAAGCCAAAAGCAGGTGGCATCCGTTAAGCAGCTGAACTGTCTCTACTTCTTAATGGACATGGCAATAAAAAAGAAAGACAAAAACCCACTGCCCAGTGATAGCACTCCCATATAATCAGGTTGGGGGAAGGAGCTTGGGTTGAGAGCTGGTAGGAAGGGGGAGAAAGGGGCTGAATAAGGAAATCAATTTCAGCTTGAAAGCTCTAAAAGGAGAGGGGACATGTGAATGGCTTTTTAAGTGGCATCATTAAACCTGGGCAGAAAGGTCGATTGGGCAGAGCAAATCGTATAAATATAAACAGATGACATTTATGTCTGGCAGAATTGTTTTTCGTTTTTTGTTTAGTTTTTTTTTTTTTTTTTTAATCACTGAGGTAGAAGACTGATAAGTTTTCTTCCTTACCCCCAGGAATCGAACCTATGGAAAACAATGTCTAGAGAAATAAAATCCAAAGGTGTATTTCCCAGATTATAGGACAAAAATCAGTATCTTGGCCTTTTCTCCTTTTTCCCTTTGGTGGGGGAAAGGGGTATCTTCAGGAAGTGGAAGAGAATAGTCTGAGCTTTTGAAAGCCCCCAGGTAAAAAAATAAGCCAGTAAGTATATGACAGGCATCTTACTCTGTCCATGCTGCTGTGCCACTGTGAGTTGGGAGTACAGGTATTGCTGCCATTTCATGTCTGAGTGCATCTTCCCCTGACAAGCATCCCTGTAACAACCTTAAGGGACCCACAGCCATTATTTTGGTAGGAGGAAAAGTGTTTCCTGGAGTTATAGTTATATCTAATATTATAGGGGAGGAAATAAGGTACAGGCTTGGGGGTAAACTGGGCAGCTACAAAAACGTATTAATAAATCAGAACAGTTGTTCCAGGAATGACCAATCTAATCCCTGTCTTTATTTTTGGAAAAGTGACCATGTTGCTACATAACAGTAAGGCGGGTGACTGTTCTTTGAAGGTGACACAGCGGTCCTTGTGGGCTATGCCTGTTGTCTATATTCCCAATAAAAGGTAAACTGGAAATGAAGGCAGAAAAAGCTTCTCCCCTTTTATTTTTTATATATGGACCTTTATTTTATTTATTTATGTGCAGTGCTAAGAATAGAACCCAGTGCCTCATACATGGTAGGCAAGCACTCTTCCACTGAGCTACAACCCCAGCCTCAGAAGCTTTTTCCACTCCCTCCATGAATAGTGATTTAAAAAGTTAAAATTACTAGTGTGGTAAATATGGTCTCTTAGATGACCTGGGTAGAACAGAGGGCTTCTTGGTTGAAAGCCCAAGATCAATCAAGATGGCTGGGAAGAAAAGAGATATTCCTGGGAAAATTCCAAAGAAGCAAAGGAAATAAATGATGAAGAAGGTTTCCTCATTTCTTTTTTCTTTTTGAGGGGGGCAAGGTGTGGGTACCGGGGATTGAACTCAGGGGCACTCGACCACTGAGTCACATCCCAGCCCTGTTTCATATTTTATTTAATGACAGGATCTCATTGAATTGCTTAGCACCTTACTTTTTTTTTTTTAATATTTTTTATTTTTTAGTTCTCGGCGGACACAACATCTTTGTTTGTATGTGGTGCTGGGGATCGAACCCGGATCGCAGGCATGCCAGGGGAGCGCGCTACCCCTTGAGCCACATCTCCAGCCCCAGCACCTTACTTTTGCTGAGGCTGGCTCTGAACTCATGATCCTCCTGTCCTTAGCCTCCAGAGCTGCTGGGATTACAGGCGTGTGCCACTGTGCCCAGCTTCCTCATTTCTTTAGATTTGAAAAGCCAAGATTATCTCCTTCTTCCATACCCCCAGCCCAGATGTCTAGTGTTGTTAGCTTCCAGAATAGCAACTGTTTTAGTTGACTTAATCCAGAACTTAATCTGTAGTTTTTTTTCTGGATTCAAAAATCTTGTATTTGAATATGAACAAATATAACCAGAGACCCAATAGATAATGACAGACCACAAAGGATACACACAAAAATGTGTATACAAGTATACCTGCATGCACATGTACACACTTATCTTAATAAGTAGGAGAGAAAATGCCCTGCGGTACTAAGCACCACCACAGGCTACAGTGGTTCTTGCAGCTAGTTTCTACAATTTCCATACTCTGCTGGGAATTTCAAGGCCAAGTTCCCCTGGCGGATAGGAAAAATAGTCGAAGACACCACTTACATAATAAAAAACAAAAGTCTATTGAATTTAAAATCTCAGACTGTAAGAATCCATGTTTAGCCTAGATGAAGTCAGAAGTCACTGCTCCTTAAAGAACTGACCATGTCTTATGAGCAAGATAATTCTAGAACTACCCCATAGAGAGGGTGTAAAAAACTTTAAGTGAAAAATTCCATTTCTAAATGGGAGAAACTGGCAAAATATCTCCCTCTCACCAGAAGAGGGCACTCTGACATTCCCACAATAGAGTGGAACCAAGATGATTAAAGGCTAAATTGAGACTTCCCTCCAGAAACTCTCAAGTTTCTTTCTTTAACTGCTGTGGGATGCAACATAGGATATGGAAAGTCAAAAGTCCCAAGTTCAAGTTCTATGATAGTGATCTAAGTAAGTAATGTAACCTCTCTGAAGTCTTAATTTCCTCCTTACAAAGTATGGTAAGAGTTCAAATATCAATGTATGTGAGGCACACACTAAAAGCTGCTAAACTGATATGACTTAAAAAAAAAAAAAAAGGCATTTTTTCATCCCCCACCAGAGAAAAGCCATCTAAAGGAAGAATGAGTGCAGGTGACAGAGGTGAGTATTTTATGACCCAAAAGTATCTGAGTGTAATATTGGATTCAGGAAAGAAGAGAGGGAGGGGGAGGGGGAACACTGGGGAGGTAGGGTAGAAGAGGGGGTATTAAGGGGAGAGGCTGGGGATGTAGCTTAGTGGTAGACTGCTTGCCTAGCATGCATAAAGCCCTGGGTTCAGTCCCCAATGCCCAGTACTGTCAAAAAAAAAAAAAAAAAAGAGAGAGAGAGATAGAGTGCAATATGGACGCACACACATGTGCACATGTGCTCAGAGCACAGCAGAGTAAAAGAAACCCAGAGATATGGCTTCCTTACCTCATCAGAGATCAGCTCCAGCACCCTTGGATAACCCCTGTCAAGACTTTGGTCTTTCTTCATGATGCGGTCAGTGAATTCTTGAATCTTTCTACTTTCAACTCTAAAGCACAAGCCTGGCAGCAATGTTTGCCCTTACCAGTATCCAAGCCCTCCCCAAATTCTTTTTTTTTTTTTTTTTAAACAAATGAATTTACATCCTTTCCCAGCACTTTTAATTAATTATTATTTTTTTTTGAGAGAGAATTTTTTATATTTATTTTTTTTAGTTTTCGGAGGACACAACATCTTTGTTTGTATGTGGTGCTGAGGATCGAACCCGGGCCGCACGCATGCCAGGCGAACGCGCTACTGCTTGAGCCACATCCCCAGCCCCTCCCCAAATTCTTTATCCTCTTACCTGAGTACTGCTGTGGCATCTGTGGTGGACTGCAGGGAGAAGGAGACTGAGGCATCTGGTACTGTTCAGAGCCAGGGGGCTGTAGAAACCCCACAGAAGGGCTAGAGAGATGAGAAGAGAGGAGTGGTGAAGCAGTAGAGAGGGTAACAGCTCCTGGCAAACAGCTGTTGCTTCTTTGGACCTCCCTGTGGGAAGCAGAGGCAGCTCCAAGCCATTCCCAGACCAATTTGCCGTGCAATTTCTAGAATCACTCATCAGTTCAAAGTTAATTATATATATTTGTACTTGATCATCTTTCAATTAGGAAGCTGCTAATCAGTGCTACAGATGGAATGTTAGCGACACATGCTCTTTTCAACAGTGTGGAAACAGCAGGCATATACACATGCGCACAAACACGTGCATGCGCGTATGCGTGCATAGATTCTAGAAACACAATAAGAATCAGGCAGAGTGTGTCAGAGAAAGACACAGAATATTAGAAAGAAATGTGTTAAACAAAAGTAAGAAGATGTATGATTTAGGATCTATGTATAATGGCGTACACTGAGAGTCCCTAAAGACAAATGGGTATGGGGGACCCACAAGATTCAAAACAACATGGAGACATATGTATAGAAAGAGATAAACAAATATACACTGGGAGACAGACACAGAGAAATGCAGACAGTTAGACACATACTTGAGTTCTAGTTCCAGCTCTACTTCTAGCCAACTGTGTGACTTTGGGGATGCAACCCTACCTGAAATTTCTTCATTTAAAACTCAAGACAGAAAAATAAAATAAGGGCTGTGGACTAGATTATTTTTAAGGTACGTTCTATGGTTATGATTCCATTAGCTATGATATATATTTATACAGAAAATAGATATACAGAAATATATGTGTCAAAAAAGTTTCATCTATAGACATACAAGTATACACAGAAACTTATGTACATAGAACCCAAAATTGCTTTGTTCCTTTTTTTGTGTGATACTGGGGATTGAACCCAAGAGTATTCTACCTCAGAATGGCTACATCCTCAGCCCTTTTAAAAATTTAGACTTTAAGATATATCTCATTAAGTTGCCCAGGCAGGCCTTGAACTTGTGATCCCCCTGCCTAAGCCTCCCAAGTAGCTGGGATTTCAGGTGTGAGGCACTTTGCCTGGCTCCAAAATTGCTTCTTTTAATGACAAGTACAGTCTCTGAAACCTGGTTCTCAGTCCCACTGATTTGAAAAACAAAAAAATGGGGAATATTATAAGCATCCATCTTTGTAGCAGAAATTTTTTCTCTGCTGATGGGCTCTATGCAAAGTTAAATCATCAAGGAACAAAGGAAAATGAACTCCCTCATATTCTACCTGCTTTAGAGCACTACTGGGATTCTTACTCCTGTGTTTCCTAGGCCAATAGAAACAGAAGACGATACAACAGTTGCTGAAAGTCTATGAAAAGTATACTGTTGCTCTCCAGCAGTCCTCACCTTGTACCGTTCTGCTGAGCTGGTGGGATCATGCTGTAGTACACTGGTACACCCCCTGCAGGGAGACCTCCTTGTACAGACTGGCTCGCAGGGACCAGCATGGGTTGTTGAAAAGGTGGCTGAACCACGTTTTGCGAGTCACTGCCCACTGGGACCTGGGTAGAAAACAGAATATCTAATTGTACTCTGAGTTCATCTACAGAACAGCTTAGTCATCACTACATCAGGGCATTGCAACTTCCTTCTTTACTTCTTACAGCCTCCTCCTATTCTCTTCATTTGTCCAGAGGAAATGGTCACAGAGCCATCTCCATTTTTCCCTTCTCTAAATATCACTCTTGGGCATCTGACATAAGAAAGAGTTAATTCCTTTAGACCCTACTTTCCTAGGCATTTGCATGGCTTTATAAACACCAAACAACTTAAAAACTCCTCTCAGACTTTCTTTTAGAGAAAAGTCCCTAAAACTTCTAGGGGGAAATAGACAATATTTTAGAATTGAAGTTGTATGGATGATCCTGGGAGGCTGTCCTTTTCCTCATCTCAAGGCCTGGGTGATCTTTCCCAGTGCAGAATGCACTCACTTGGTAAGAAGGCAGTGGAGTGTACTGAACCACCAGGCCTTGCATTTGGCTCCCCATGTTGCTCCTCTGGTTGCTGAGCAGGCCCTGGTTCTGGGGCTGCTGGACCCCAATCATGCCTTGGTAAGCCGCCTGTTGCTGGTTAGGCATCATGGGCTGTAAACCTAGGATAGGCAAAGCAGAAAAAACATTAGTATAAATGTTTAAAAGGCAACTTTCTAGCAGTAATTCCCTTCTCCATTCTATTTTAAGCCTCCACCCCCCGACCCCCATCCCTAGCCCAAGAACCTGGGACCCTCCTTTGGACCCTAATAATTCCTTTTTTTTTTTTTTTAAAGTGGGGAAGGTAATTTCTCTGTCCTTCTCCTATGAGCCATCTTCTTACACCAGTGGCTCCTCTTACCAGGCTGCTGGGATGGCTGAGGCAGCTGTTGACCACGTTGGGGGCTGTAGGCCACCGGGTGAGAAAGAGGTCTATATTGCTGGTTGGAATTAGGATATTGTCCAGGGGGATAATAAGAAACCTGGATCTATAATAGAGAGGAAACAAATTACTAAATACCTCAGGGCTGATAGATGGAAATTTGTAAATAGAGATATTCTATTAGGCCAGCAATTACAAGATTACTATACAAGTCTGAAATATAATAGCACTTGTGTTAGAAAGAAGACTTTCTGTCTAGAGTGATAACGCTTAAGCACACAGTGGGGAGAGTACCCCTTCTGGTCTGCCTAAACTAGAAGAAGGAAAGATTCAATACTGGATAAACTGAATTAGAGACTGAAGTTGAGGACAGGGGCTGCTTACCTGTTGAGGAGGCTGTATGTAGCCCTGGGGTGGCAGGACTTGCTGAGTAGGTGGTGCGTGGCTAGAAGTGGAATAGTTGGAAGTGGAGAGGGGCTGTCCGGTGGAAGCCATGATGAAGCTAGTCTGCTGAGGGTGCTGGGAGATAAGTGGGGGCTGGAATAGAGCTGAAGAGGGGTCAGCTGCTTCAGTAGAACCTTGGCGGCTAAGGCTCATTTGTCCAAAGGGGTTGCTGAGGTCATCTGCCTGTTGAGAGAGTTGGAGACTCTAAGTCTCATGTCCTTACTTCAATACAGAAAGACAGAAACAACAAGGTTCTCTACAGTCTTCTTTTTAGGGTCAGGCCTGCCTTTTTGCCCTGAGAAGGCTTTTTTAGCCTTAAGCCTTTGACATGTGATATTTTATTTTATTTTTATTTTTTTTTTAAAGAGAGAGTGAGAGAGGAGAGAAAGAGAGAGAGAGAATTTTTTTTAATATTTATTTTTTGTTCTCGGCGGACACAACATCTTTGTTGGTATGTGGTGCTGAGGATCGAACCCAGGCCGCACGCATGCCAGGCAAGCATGCTACCGCTTGAGCCACATCCCCAGCCCGACATGTGATATTTTAAATTGCTATGAACTAAATAGCAGAAACCTAACTCCAGAGCCATTCTCCTTATCACATGTGAGGTAACAATGGCTACATTGATGATTGTTATTAGAATTAGTCTTGGGGGGATGAGTACAATGATAATACAATACAATGATACATAACAATGATAGATAACTTCTACTTATAGAAAAAACTGGATAAACTGGTGGGTTAAAGAAAAAGATTTTAAGGTTTTTCCTGTTTCCCACCTTCCTCATGTCCCTAACCATAAAAATGGCTCCTATGTTGCTGTAGATTCTGTTTTTATAATAAAGAACCTAGATAACACCTCGAATGGATCCTGGGTGGCTAGGATCATGTGCCTTGCAGCTCTGTCTAGCAGTAAAGGACTGCTGGGCTCCACTCCTGCTGCTTATCTTTTTATTCCTGATGGAGGTCATTTCCACCTTTGTTCTTTGACACTAGCCTAGAGTTCTCCACTCCTTCAGAAGCCACTTCTAATTCTCACCTCCGAAAGGAGGCCAGGGTGAGTGGCTGAGCTAAAGGAGGAGACTGACTGGCCAGACTGTAATTACCTTCTCCCTCAGCCTTCTTCCCTGAGCAGCAAGAGTGATGGTATCCCATCTTTCACTTGTACAGTGATAGGTTATTTTTTAAGTTTCCTTTTTTCTTCTACCCTCTGGATAGTAATATATTCTCTCTCTCTCTCTCTCTCTCTCTGACACACACACACACACACACACACACACATGTATGTCTACCAGAGCAAGAGTTTTTTTGAAAAGAAACTAGCAGAAACCAAAAGACAATGTTGTACTGCAGTTTCACTTTACTTTCAGGGATCTGTTTTGCTATCTTATTGGTTAGGAATAGATGATAAAAGATAAGAGATTAGTCTTAGATTGCAGATTATTTTAAGGTCCATGTTCTAGGACTTTTCAGAATAAAGATAAGAGATAGGAGAAAAGAGAGGAATTCTAGTGAAAAAGCAGAAAGGTGTAATAAACATAAAGTAAAAAAAAAAAAAAAAAAAGAGGACTCCTATAACCATGATGGAAGTTATCAACTGTGAGGCAGATCAGACCTTTAAAGTATTTAAGTCAGGGAATAATTTAAATAACGTATACTGTGCAGAATACTTTTCATATAAAACAACACGTAAATTAGGTAAAAAATGGATCTGCTGGGTGCAGTGGCGCATGCCTGTAATCCCAGTGGCTGGGGGGCTGGAGCAGGAGGATCATAAGTTCAAAGCCAGCCTTGGCAATGGCAAGACGCTAAGCAACTCAGCGAGACCTTGTCTCTAAATGAAATACAAATTAGGGCTAGGGATATGGCTAAGTAGTTGAGTGCCCCTGAGTTCAATCCCCAGTATCAAAAAGCAGGGAGGGGGGGTGTTAAAATTTTAAGTTTTTAACCACTGGTACCAAAGAAGTCTGCAGTTGTGTTTTTATTTTTAAAAGAAATTGTAGAGAACCATTCTGTACAAAATAATCTGGGTTCTTCAAGACATGTCCAGGGAGCAAATTAAGAAGACATACATGATATAATAAGGGGCCTAGGTTAGATCAACATCCAATTTCATTCCCCTTACTAAAACTCTGGGGAACTCAGCATTCCTATCTCATATTTAGGTGTCTTTCGGTGTGCTGTGATGAGGCCATCAGAATGGAGTACAGTTCAGCCTGTGCGGGCCCCTCAAGAATAGCTTTCAACATGCCCTCCAAAAGCACAACATGCTTGCAAGGCCATCACAGATTGACCCAGACATACGACAGAAACAGGCCATACATGGACAAGACAAAAAGGGAGAATGGAATTTATACCATGTTGTACTGCTGGGGCGGAGAGACTGGCAGAAGGACTTGGGGACAGGAGCTTGGAGAGAACTGAACAGGCTGCGGAGAGGGCTGCAGAGCTGGGACTGGCTGTGGACCAGCAGAGAGGCATGTAGAAAAGGGAAGAGAAAAGGGAGGCATGGAGGGAGGCAGCAGGGCAGAGATGGGGAGGGAAAGGGAAGGAACAACAAGGTTAATCATGAGAAAAATTTCACATGAATCACAAGGTTGCTGAGTAGGTTGACCACCAAGCCTGGGACAGCTTATAGCTTTCACCTCTCTCTGACAAACAAACAAATTTCTCCTATGAGGAGCCATCTACTAAATGTCCCACCCTCTTGGCACTTAGAACTCTGCAGCTGCTGTGAGCAATTTGAGAACTGTCAGGGCCAGGGCCTGTTGCCTGATTTCAAATGATGATTTTCCTAAAACCTTTTTTCTGAGCACAGGATTCCTGGTGAGCTTGATCATAACCCTCCTGAGTGCCTACTGGGATTCCTGTTTGCACTGCTTTAGTAGGAAGAGTCATCCAAGGTCAGCTCTCCTGGAGGAAGTGCTCTTTCACAGGGATCGACTCCCTCCCGAGGGCAGAAAAAGGAAAAGAAAAAAAAAAAAACACCCAGCTGATGCCTGCTTCCAACTACTTCCTCTTGCTCCATGATCTTTCTGTGCTCCTCCAGGCTGTGAGGGCAATATGAAAAAATGCCCCCATAAGCAAACAGGGGGATTTTAGGGATAAAATATAAACAGCTTAGCTTCAGTTTCTGTACCTTCAGTCTCTTCACTAGCCTCAAGCAGTAGGATTTGTTTATTGGAACATGCAGTTTTCTAAACCAACTAATGGGTAGTTATTTTTTTCTCTTCTTTTCCCCTCCAGTCCTTTCAACTGCCTCATCAGTTCTCTAGTTACAACCCCCTGGTGGCAGGAGGGATGGGAGAAGGAGAAAGGTGATGAAGAGGAGGGATATATTTATTTATATACTCTGTCTCCTGATTGCTTCACAAGATTCCCGTAGGGAGATAGGATAACTTGTACTTGCAATTAAGAAAGTAAGCCTCAGAGAAATTAAATTCCTCACTTAGGATCACACAGCTAATACAGCAGAGCTGAGATTGAAACCTACTTTTGCAGGACAAGTGCTTTTTCAGTCTGCTCTAGCAATAGGGAGGAAGAGAAGGAAGAGGCCAAAGAGAACTCTTCTAGAATCTTCCATGGGCTCCTCCCTCCATATTTAGAGTATTAATAGATATGGGCTGTAATATTGATAGTATTGCCTGCCACATATCTCCAGGAAATTTTCACAAAGGAACTAATAGTTCAAGTAGAAGAACATGCCCCCACTCTCCTCCATCACCACCCAAAGGGAGAAACTGGAGCTTCAGAAGAGGAGATATCTAGATTTTAAAAATTTAGTGGCTGGGTTATGCCTCAGTGGCAGGGCACTTGCCTGACATATGTGAGGCACTGAGTTTGATTCTCGGCACCTCACATAAATAAATAAAATAAAGGTCCATTGATAACTAAAAAAAAAAAAATTAAAAAAAAATTAAGTCATGTTGACTAGGAAAAAGTTACTGAGAAGACCTTTTTAGGACCTGGAGGGAAGTGGTTGAGGCCTGGAAAATCAACTCTTAGCCCTGGAAAATCAACTGTTAGTCCTACTGTCACACTTATTTTTCATACACCAATCATATTCCAAATGTAACTGTTGGCCAAGTTGCTCAGCATTAGCAGCATAAGCTAGGGTGGCTTTTATACATGTTTTATATTATACTAAAATCCTGTTCTTGCTCTTGGAGGAGGGTATAACTTGGAGAAGGAACAATAAAATGATAAAACAAGTCTGGCTTGTGGGTTTTTAATAAAGAGTGAACAGAGAAATGATGCTCCTCTCTTAGGCCTCCCCTAAAAGGGTAAGGGCAATAGTAAAGGTAAGGGTCTTGCTGTCTTTTTTTTTTTTTTTTTTTTTTTTTTTGGGCGGGGGGCAGGGGGCATGGGATGTGTATTCTATGCTACCTTCACCTATAGTGCTCTTCTTGGTCTGCCTCAAATTGCAGAGTCAGGGAACCTCTGAGGAACTGTGAGGATGTGGCTGCCACCTACTGGCACATTCTAGGACAGATCAATGGCTCTTGGATGCCCGAGGACACCAGGAGAGAGGTTAAGAGGGCTCTATTACAGTGGTCCAATCTAGTTTAAGTCAATTGGGTAAAAGATAGCCATTGGCTCTTTTTTTTTTTTTTTTAAAGAGAGAGAAAGAGAGAGAGAGAGAGAGAGAGAGAGAGAGAGAGAGAATTTTTTCATGATTATTTTTTAGTTTTCCGCGGACACAACATCTTTGTTTGTATGTGATGCTGAGGATCGAACCCGGGCCGCACGCATGCTAGGCTAGCGTGCTACCACTTGAGCAACATCCCCAACCCCTAGCCATTGGCTCTTTATCCTCAGCCTGACTCCCTAGTTTCACATGCTTACACAAGATGAATGCCTTCATGGAGCGAGAAGGCCTGCCAAGAAGGGAAAGAGCACACTTGCTAGCACTGTCTCCATGCCTGGGGCAAATGCCTCCTGCTACAGAGCTAGAGGTAAATACTCTTTCTTCGAGTTTTTCTTGTACAGGATAAGCTTTAACATAAGCACAGCGGTATGTCTATATGTAGTCACTTCCTTCATCCTTATACTGTTATATAGCATTAGAGAAACTGAACAATAATTTTTCTTGGGCTTAGCAACTTTAGTTTGCAGAGCCTCCAGTGCTGAGGGGGAAAAAGAAAAGAAAGAATACAAGAAAGAGAAAGAAGGGCATAAACAGAGAAGTAGAAAAAAATGGAAGAAGATATATACAGTGGTATGGTGGTGTTAGTGGTATAACTTCAGCAGCTACCATAATGTTTCTGCAATATCAATACTTACTCAGGGTAAGATTATTTAGTTTAGAGTTTGTGATCATGATTAACCTCAAGATAGAATTTCTGAGAGAAAAGAGATCTCTGTATCCAAACAATGATTTCCCACCCCCAATCCACAGCATCTAACCTGGTACATTTCCTATAGAATGGGAGTCAATACCAATGACTCAACCATTGATGCTTGGGGTCCAGTAGCAGCGAAGAACCCAAGTAGAAGTTTTGGGTGTAGGGCTCACCACTTAGACATTCAGTTTAAATTTTTAGTCTGAAATGGTTATTCTCCTATCTCTTTATTCTTCTCCCACTCTTGCTATCTACTTCTAGATATGGATGACAGACAGAAGGTGGAAGCAGATGGAAGACTAAGCATTAGAAAAGGGAGCAAGACTCTATTAAAATAATCATCTTTTAGAAAAAGAAAAAAGAACTAAAAAACATTGGAGTCTTGGAAAAGCTACACATACATAAGCACAGTAGGAGAAAGCCAGAAGAAAGACAGAGTTCACCATGAGCTGGTTTGAATTAAGACAAAGGCAAAGAAAAGCATATACATACATGCAATGCTTTAGTAAGAAGTAAGGGAAGTTGATAAAAACAAGACCCAATAGGGTAAATGGTAGTAGAATAACAAATAAGAAAGTCAGCACTATAGAGAAACTGCTTTAGGGACTATGGACTGGAATGATCTACATGTGTCTGATCTATATTCAGACTCCAGGGGCACTTTACCACTAAGCTACATTCCAGCCTTTCCCATTATTCATTGTAAGACAGGGTCTCACTAAGCTACCGAGACTGGCCTTGAATTTTAATTTTCCTGCCTCAATCTCCTGAGTTGTTGAGATAATAGATGGGAACCACTATGCCCAGCTTCAGTGTTCTTTCTTTTAGCATCATTTCACAGTATTTAGGATGGGGTAGAACTGACTGGGTCATTCTGAGGTCTTTCCACTTGAGTTCCCAGTTCCTAGGGTATTAGTATTTAGAACTTGTTTCTAGTACCTAGGAAAGAGATATATCTAGGACCATGATGGACTAACTGAACACAGGACCTTTCAGTTTAAATTTTTCTTTTAAAAGAAACCTTAAACTATAGAAAAAGAGTATAGACCCCTGGGATTCTACTCATTAAAAGCTCTGTTCAAGGAAGAAGAGAATAAATGAAAGTCTCAGTACAGCTCTACTCAGAGTATTCAGGAGGCTTTGTAACCTAGAAGGCTAGGGTTCCTGATTCTTAGGCTAATGACTTTCATGGTCTGCATAGAAGCAAAACTTCCCTTAATCCTAGTTGGTACTAACAGTTAGCAGTTCCAGCAATTGAAAAAGAAAGAAAGCCCTTTTTGTGTGAGGGAGGGGATAGGTACCGGACCCTGATTTCAGGGGCATTCAATCACTGAGCCACAACCCTAGCCCTATTTTGTGTTTTACTTAGAGACAGGGTCTCACTGAGTTGGTTAGCATCTTGCCATTACTGAGGCTGGCTTTGAACTCACGATCCTCCTGCCTCAGCCTCCTGAGCTGCTGGGATTACAGGCATGCACCACCGCGCCCGGCAAGGTAGCCCTTTTATAACTGAAAAACAAAGACAACTTTTGGGAGTATTTGAGTCTTATGGCATGTGTTGTAGGGTATCTTTCTCCCTAACTCCAACAAATAAATACATATTTTGGGTCAATATATTTAGTCAGATTATGTGGGAGCTATAATCTTTTTGAGTTCCATATATGAATATGGTGAGCAAAATCATCACCTTGCTAATTACACAGAATGTAGAGGTAGAGGGGGTACAATAAAAATGTGTGTGATAAAAGATGCACTGACAATTATCAGGAAGAAGCAGAAGAAGTATAAAGCAAAAAACTCCTAGGCTGACTCTACAGAGTACTTTGGCCAGACATTTGTTCTTCTCTCCCCATAACTTGACAAATAGGAAATGGGTAAGGGAGTGGCATATTTCCAAAAATTGATCCTTTCTGCTACCCACAGCACAAGAGATATGACTATACTTCCAGTGTTTACTTGAATCAGAGCAGAGGTGGCTCTTTGACAATGACTAGTGACTCACCTGTGAGATTATGTGATTATTCAAAGGAGGCTGTTGCTGAGGTGTGGGTGGAAGAGCAGGAAGTTGTTGCTGCTGCTGCTGCTGCTGCTGCTGCGGCTGGGCAGTACAAGGAAGAAGGCCCCGGACAGACTGGGGTGAGGTGACCTGGTTGCACACTTCTGGGGCACCTAATGCCATGCCTAAGGCAAAAAGGAGACCAATCCAGAGTTGTAAAATTGAGCCATGAATATACTACCCTTGAAAGGCCCAGCTGCAGGGCTCTTACTTTTTCCTTGCCCTTTCTCTTTACTCTCATCTGCCCATTCTCCACTGTCTTTTGAAGATCCATGCATGAACAAAGATGCATTTAAGCTAAGAGCACAGCCTTCCACTCAGCAGGTTTCTACTCCCAAGGGACAGGAACCACCCTGTAAATGTTTAGTTTTAGAATTGAACAAAATGTGAAACTACTGAGGCATCTCCCCTGAAGTTCCTAAAATTCTGATTAGGTAGCTGAAAACACAAATTCTTACTTTCTGGGAAGGTACAGATTCATGGTCCCATAAGAGACCTGTTTTTCTTTGCTTTCTTCCCAACTTCCATTATGTCTTTCTAAGGTTGCTAACATGGTGACCTCACCTCTACAAGCACACAGCTGAACACATATATGTGCAACCTATTTTTTTTTTTTGAATTTTTAATATTTATTTTTTAGTTCTCGGCGGACACAACATCTTTGATTGTTGGTATGTGGTGCTGAGGATCGAACTCGGGCCGCACGCATGCCAGGCGAGCGCACTACCGCTTGAGCCACATCCCCAGCCCCGTGCAACCTATTTTTTATCCAACTATTTTTCTCATTTTTAGGCTCTCCAACACATATACATATTCCTATAACATACTTTAAGAAAAAATAAAGAGAAAGGTTTATTTTGGCTCACTTTTTATTGAATATCTGCTATGTGCCAGGTATTGTGTAATGAATTAAGGACACAAAAAAGTAAAGGGAATACAGTTCTTGTCCTCCAGAGGCACAGGACCTTCTGATGGAATGAACATCCATACAACTATCACAATCTGATAAGGATAAGGGACACAGAAACAAAATAACAAAGTATTATGACAGCAAAGATGAGGAAGCAAGAAGTCCTTAGAGGGTCAGAAAAGGATTTAAAGAGGAGGTGGCAGGATAGATGGATTTGAAAGATGAATACAAGCTTGTCAAAATGAGAGGAGACACAGCTAATACCATATTCGAAAAATGGTTTAAGGGCTGGAAAAGGATAGATATCTGGAGATTAGATTGCTATAGCTAGTCAGAATTAGGAAGTTATGCTATATTAAGTAGTTTGGATTTTATTGTGTAGGTGATATAGGAAACTTTGAAGAGAGGACTGACATGATTAAATTTATTGTAGATTGATATATTGGTTCTAAAAAGGGCCAAGAATACAGCAGGGAGATCAGTTTGGGGGCTAGAATCATAATTAAATAAAAGAAAGTAGAGGCCTGGTTAAAGGAAGAGGCAGTGGGACTAGAAAATAGGTAAGAGAAGGGCAGTAGAGACCTATCAGAAGCAAAAACCTCACCACTGCCAACGTCTAATAAGGACAAGATCTACAGCACTTCTAGAATGAGATTTAAGCAATTCTTCAGAGGGAGAAGAATAGTGAAATAAGAGTTCCACTGCATATGGAGAGCTAAATAAATACCCTTCTGCTAAGTGTGCAACAGGAATGGAGGGAGATTAGAAGAGCTGAAGGGTGATAATAGGCTTTCATGTGAAACATGTGAGTGTCTGCTCCTTCCCAGTAACTGAGAGCTAAAGAAGCCACAGAAGTAGTTTTAGTCTACTGGATATCACCAATTAATTACAAGCAGCTATACTCTAGGGCTTCCTGTGCTCTATAAATCCTCTTATAATCTCAAGGGACACAGGATGAAAGCAGCTATCATATTCATCATAGTAAATAACCTGCACCTGGGCTGCAAGTAATGTCTCACTTAAGTCAGAAATAATCCAAAAATAAGATCAATTTTTTTTTTTTAAAATCAGGATGGGAATATTTGAAAGAAAATCAGATGGGACCAGATACAACAAAGGATAATGGATCCAAGAAATCAAATTCCCCTCTACCGGTTGTTTTAGATTTTCATGAAGCCATACTGGGATAAATGTTTTGTTAAAAGTAAATATTAGTGATATTTTACATAAGTTAAACAAGAAGGGAGAGCATGATGTGGAAGGAAAAGAAGCTGTAGTACCTGGCCTGGAGATCCTTCCTGCACTGCCACCTTTACTACTGCCGATGCTGTCACCTCGGGTGAGGATAGAGATTCCACTGAAACTGCTGGCTTTGGTGACAGGAGGTCGCATACTCCGGACAGAGCCATCTGAGTCCGTGCTGCTCCAAGGCCTTGGCTCCAGGGATTTGAGTTCGCTGTCTGTGCTGCTCTGGCGGCTGCTTGAAGTACGACTCAGCCCTTCTCGGTTCCCCCTGCAGAGACCACAGTGGTCAGAGGACCCCCCACCCACCACTTCAGCAGAAGGGCTAGGAGAGAGTTCACTTCTATTCTCTCAATAACAAAGAAGGGGTAAGGATTAGGGGGACTAGTTTCTTGTTAGTTGGCTGGCCAACTAAGACTTGATGGGAACAGACAGAATGAGATCCATCCAGTACAGTAACAAAGAGCACAGAGGCAAATCTGAAAGACATTGCACTGGTAGCTAATTCAAAACATTGGACCAGAGGTGGATGGGAAACCATATACATGATGCTGAGATTGGCTGTGGTCTCCTCCCCATCCCCACAAGGATCCCATACATGCAGGAAATAGTGGGGAAAACAGGCAGCAGTTCCTTCTGGAAGTTCTTAAAACAATAGGACTCCCAGAAGTATTGCTAGAAGACAGAGTAGCCAATGACATGGATAAGTTCCATAACAGATCTTCCACATAACATGTGTCTAAGCCAGCAGAGGTGCTGCTTATGGCCACCTTTCCAGGGGTTGGAAGAAGAGTATAATGAATAATCTGAAATTGACCCAATTTGTTTTGTGGAAGTTCCATGTTCATATCTGGGGGCATTTGGTGCTCAAGTTTTGTTTTTTTTTTTTGGATACTGGGGAATGAACCCAGGGTGCTTTACCACTGAGGTGTGTCTCCAGCCCTTTTTATTTTGAGACAGAGTCTAAGTTGCTTAAGATCTTACTAAATTGCTGAAGGTGACCTCAAACTTATGATTCTCCTGTCTCAGCCACCCAAGTAGTTGGGATTATAGGTATGTGCCACCACACTGGGCTTGGTTCTAGAGTTTCTAGAGACTGAAGTCCTCCAGCAAAATCAAACAATATACCCTTGGGATTCAGGGTGGCAAAAGTCAGGGAGTCAACTTTGTCTAGTTGTTTCCACATTCACAATCCAACTGCTGTGGGCAAGGCACAAACATTTTTGTTCTTACTATTTCTTAATTAATAAGCAACCAAGAACCAGGAATTTTCTTTTCACTCTCATCCCAATCCTAACAAATACTGACCTAAGGAAACTACAAGGCAACAATTACAGATTTTGATATGTATGCTGGGGAACAATTAGGCAAAAATGATAGTAGTTTGGGTTCCCTCATTTTACCACCATCCTATCAAAAACAGAAAACTCCATCCCAATCACCTTAGCTACAAAGGTCCTGGGCTCAGAGTTATTTTAATAATAAAGTTATTTCGGGTAAATATTAAAGGAGAAACTGTTGTTAATTAGGACACCTAATCCAAAGGCAGTGTAGGGAAAATAATATATGCTATGGTCACTTTTTAGTTTTTATTAGCTAAACCAACGATGGGGAGCTAAAAACAAGTTGACACAGCTGTTTTGGAATGTGCTCCTTCTCTGTTACCCCAAGTATATGTATGTATGTATATATTACCTCAGTTCTTCTCTCCATTTAGCTCAAAAGGTGATTGTGAAATGTTACTGTTTCCCTAAAACTTTAATTCTTTCTCTTGGGATGCAAAAAGCAGAAGGGGAAACGAGAGAGAGAGAGAGAGAGAGAGAGAGAGAGAGAGAGAGAGAGAGAGAGAGAGAGAGAGAGGCATAAATCAGGGATTCTCCAGGAACAGACCCCAGACCTATAGTGAGAGCCAATAGCTCTGTCTTAATAAACAAAGGCCAGTATACTGAGAAGACTCAAGAAAACATGGAGTAAGGAGATATAGCAGTGGCAGTGGTTATTGAGGCTCATTAGACATTAAAGTCTGAATTTTTCCAAGACAAACTAATGGCTTTTTCTACCTAAATCAAACACTTTACTGTTACAGCAACCTGACATTTATTTTCTCTTGCTATCACAGGTGATGAAACAACTTTAAATGAAGTACCTTGGGAAACTATGGCCAAAATGGCAGCACTTTTCTATACTCATCCAGTTCTCTAGGCAATAAAGGCCAAATGCTCAATGTAGATTGCATAATGATTTTCTTTTACTTTTTGATACTGGGGAATGAACCCAGAACTACATCTTATATTATTATTATTATTTTAAATTTTGAGACAGGGTTTCACTAAGTTGCTGAGGCTATCTTGAACTTTTGTAAATCCTCTTGTCTCACCCTCCCAAGTAGCTGGGATTACAGGTATGTACTACTGTGTCCAGCATTTGATGATTTTCTGGCTAATCTGAGTTAGTACTCAAGAAAGTGTTGGCAGGAAACAGATCACTTTCTCTCTATATAAATAAACCTGATTTCTAGTTACATATAATAATTAGGGAGAGCCACCCAGATTCAATTCTGAGCACTGAATTCGGTTGTATTTATGTTAGCGAGATGAGGGTAAAGAGAAGGATCATTCACACTTCATAACCTATAAATTCAGAGATTATTTATTTATTTATTTATTTGGGTACCAGGGATTGAACTCAAGGGCACTCAGCCACTGAGCCACATTCCAGGCCCTATGTTTGTATTTTATTTAGAGACAGGGTCTCACTGAGTTGCTTAGCACCTCGCCATTTAGAGGCTGGCTTTGAAATCGCCATCCTCCTGTCTCAGCCAACTGAGTCGCTGGGATTATAGGCGTGGGCCACTGTACCTGGCAATGATTTAATTTTTACAAGTAGATTTAATGCTGATAAAAATCCAGTTTGTTAGGTCTGGGGAATGGGCAAGGAGGCCTGTGGAAGAGGTGGCAATAAATACCAATAAGCCTCACTGTGGCTTATTATTAATGGGAGTAGGATCTTCCAGAGAATTGAGAAGTTGCTACTAGCTATTGCAAATGTAGATAATGGAATTTGGTGTACCAGTATTTGTTTCATGAACATACATTGGGACAGAAAAGTATCAAACAAAGAAGATCAAATTCTGCTCATTAAGTTCTGGATTAATCTTCAAATATAAGTTGCCTCCTTAAAAGTCCATAATGCTGCATTTTAGATGACCTAGTTCATTGATCAAAGCTCAGTTTGAAAAGCAAATGCTTAAAAGGAGATCTGGAGAAGCAAGGACTGCACTTGTTCACCAGATTCTTTAAAATATCTGCACAATTTGATGTAGCCTGATGCTCCAAAGAAGAAGGGCATCATTATTGGCAGTAAATCTGAATTAGGGCTCCAAACAGGATACTACTTGGAGGAGTGATATTTGTGAAGAGCTGGTACGGTGTAGTAAAAAGAATAATAGACAAAGAATCAGCTTCAGTTTTAACACTAATAGCCATGTAAACTTGGGTTAGCTCCTTAATCTTTGTTTTTTTCTTACCTATAAACCAGCTGACTATTGAGAGAAATGTATAAAGTATACTCTGGCAACCATAAGTGCTGTGTATTAATTCACACACAGAAATTAGCTTAAAACTTCTATTTATTGTAAGTATTCTGTGATGATCAATATATCACCCTCAAGAGTAGACTGGATTAGGATTTTTTATTCATTTATTATTCATTTATTTATTTTTTTGATTGGATTGGAGATTAAACCCAGGAATGCTTTACAACTGGGCTACATCCCCAGCTCTTTTTATATTTTTGTTTTGACATAGGGTCTCACTAAGTTGCTTAAGGCCTTGCTAAGTTGCTGAAGTTGGCCTTGAACTTGTGATCCTCCTGTCTCAGCCTCCAGAGTTGTTTGGATTATAGGCATGTGCCATCACGTCATTTTGTTTTTATTTCTGTTTTTTTTTTTTTTTTAAATAATGTGAAGATTCTATCTTTGGTATCACCAGCAATGCAAAGCCATCTCCACCTGGGGATCTCAGGTTAGGATAATATAGGGAAAAGAGAGCTCAGAAAGACAGAAATCCCCGCCTCCAAAGAATTGGAAATCTCAGTATTTCTACACAGTTTGACTACTTTTAGAAAAGACTATAGGGAAAGAACAACTAAAGTACCAGGAATGAAATCTCAGTCATCTGAGTTAGTTAGACATTTCTTATTAAGCTTAGGATTTGAAAACTGAGAATCCCCTTGGAAAGGGTCAGTCCCAAATCAGTGTTAAGGACTCAGGGTTTTTCTGCTCCATGTTTTTTTTTTTGTTGTTGTTGTTTATTTTTTCGTCCTGTTATTATACTGGGGAAGAATATACTTAAAATGAGTTGGTACCAGCATAGGGCCCCAAAGTAGGGCTTCTCTCACCTCCACCCTGAATTATCCTTTGGGATGGGACTGAGAAATTGAAATGAAGATTCTTATGATTGCTTTGCAGGAAAATGGAGAATATTAGGCACTGGGAGGTTAACATAGCAAGCAGCAGCTTTGCCAGAATTATAGGTAAGTAATGAACAATCATATAAAAGGATATTATTTAGTTCATTCTAAGGCACACAGGTCCTTTCTAAGGTCATCTTACACACTGCTTTGTCTCAAAGAGAAAACTATGTAGACAGAGGCATTCCTTGTATATTTATGTATGTGTATATATATTTTTTTCCTACAGATACAAAACATTCCTTATGCTGTATCAGGGATAAACTCTCCACATCTTTCCCCAGACTCAGAAAAGGTAGCCAGAAGACACCTGTTCTTTAACCTTACTATAAATATATGTTTGAAAATGCCCAATCCAGCAAATGTCTGGGAGGGAGCAGTACCCATACCAGACACACTTATTTGGTTTTGTTCCCTATTCAGGACTCAAAGTGAATCAGCAACAATAAAAATTAAGTCATTGAGCAAGACCATTTTTTTTTTTTTAAATGGGGAAAAATATCCAGTGTTGCAAAAACCACAAGTTTATTCCACAAGCGGCCATGCATGGAGCAAACCCATTCTGCTGAAAAGATTGTAGCAAAACAAAACTAAAAGTAAGAAGAGATATAGATCACACAAAGGTACCTAAAAATCTGCCTTCTCTTGTGAGAGCTAGAAGAAAAGGCTTCTTTGGAGAGTCTGTTGGTTAACATAAACAAACAAACAAACAAAAAACAACAAAATAAAAGCATCATTACAGGATTATATTAACCTCACTGACAAAGCTCAATGAAAAGCAGGGAACATGCTAAGTGGTACTAACCTGATGTCATTTAGATATCCGTTCTGGCCAGTCTAGGTGAGGGGGAGAAAACGGAAAATAACTTATAAGAAAACAGCATGGCATAACCAAAAAGGATGTCCATGATGCTATAAATACCCAAGGTCCTCAAACCAAAGCTCACCCCACCAACAGGGAGAGAGGGAGCAAGGACAGAATGACCCATTCCCACATACCCAATCTGCTTTCTCACCTTTAATGGGAAAGAACATTTGGTGCTTTTAGCCTTCCCACAGAATGTTTAAAAAGAAGACTGATAAAGGGAGGATATGAAAAGGAGGAAATGTAAAGTTATTAACCTATTATTATTTCTTTTTAGCTCTAAATTTATTGCTATAGGAATAAGCTGAGTATAATAATTGATGGGCTTATTCCTAAAGGGTGTGTTCAAAAAGGGAAAGGGAGGTATGAGAAATAAACTTCATTTTTTGGAATTAACCTCAATGGCTAGTCCCTTTGTGTCCTTTACTAGACTTGCCAAAATGAAAGACAATGTGACCTGAATCCAAGAAAGGGTAGGATATTAGGGAAGCAGGTACTTTTAGAGCCTAGGAAAAAAAATGTGAAAATTAAAAGTCTGAAATATTCCCATGGGGGATTATTTTCTGACAAAGTCACTGAGCTGAGTGAAGTGAGCATCACACTGGATTCCCAAGCCTTAGAAAAAGGTGCTAAGAGTATCCAGTTGCTTAGCAGAGTGGGCTCTATGCAGAACAGAGCCTACATTGAGCAGCTGTCCCAATACACAGCTAAGGCTCCAGAGAAAGCTGCAGCAATAGCATTTCCATCCAAACACCCTTCCTGCCACTTTCCTTTCTTTTTGGCTTGCCTCCTATCTCTACACCACCCATCTGCCCCCCACCAAACTTACAACTCTACCCTTAATCACTCTCTCTGGCCAAGCTTCTCTCCATATGGAATATTTTGAGGATGGTGGGCTTTGGCCACTTTTCATCATCTAGACCTCTGAGATTCCCAAGGCCTCTACCATAAGAGCGAGGAAGGGCTGAAACCAAAGTGATATATACCAAGGATTTAACAAAGAATACATATATTAGTAGAGGCTTGAAAGGCTAGAAATCAGGAGAGAAAAAAAGGATAGAAGAGCTAACTTTACTTTTGTTATGGCTCTAGGTAGATACATTCCATTGTTGCTGATAACCTACCATAAGCTGCCTGTGCTTTCAGAACCTCTGTGGCTTTGTTAAAGACTGTCATTCTCCACGTGTCAGTAAAGCACAGGAGTATGTTATAGTCAGCCAGCTAAGGTATGTTGTCACTGGGGCTTCTTAATCTGAAAAGCCTAGGGCAAAATAAGCTATGGAGAGGTGGTTTACATTAGGAGTTAAGAACATGGACTCTGAAGTCAGACTGCTGAATTCAAACACCTGCTCTTAAGCTAATGACTTTAGGTGATTATTTAACATCTAAATGCCTTACTTTCTCATTTATAAAATGGGAAAAATAATGTAACCTATCTCATAGGCCTAGTGTGAGGAATACATGAGTTAATCTACAGAGAATACTAAGAACAATGACAGAAAGATAATAAGTGCTATGAGTGTTTGCTATTATTATCCACCAACCTGCTCTATCCACAATTTAGAGTCATCACTGGTCACAACTGTGTACAAATGACATCTCTCCTCTCATTCCACCCAATTTATTTGCAGGTAAAAGCAGAGAACCTTCTTTGGGACACGGTGGGATAATTTGGAGGATGGACTTTACTGACTCAGAATAGGTTATAAAACAGTAGGTAAGAAGATTCCTTCTCCTTGGACTTTAGGCCAGAATACTTATGATGTATCAGTCCCCACTGAGGATCCTTAGAAGCACTTGGCTCTCCTGAGATAATGGAACCAGTATATAGAGGAATTCAGATTTTAGTTATAGACAATATTTTTATGAATGAGGTGATGATGAAAAGATACATATACATAGAAAAAAATTTTGGCCTGGCTGAGAGAGGAGAGAGTGGGGGAATGGGAGAAGAGTGTTCATATAAGTATATAGATTAGCTTTTGTTGCTAATCTGACTGTGAGATGCTGCTGCTATTGAAACTTTACATTTCTGGAGATTTGGTCATCTCTTGACTACCCATGCCCTTTCCTAAGGTTCTGCAATATATTTTTTTCAACTGGTAGGCAATGGCAAAAGATACAGGGATACCAAGTCTATTAGATATGGCCCATAATTCTTAAGAATAAAAAGTTGCCTAAACTGATTAATGCTGCCTTTTGAATCATAAAGCCAGTCCTGTTCTATGAAGCAAGGTAAGAAAATATAGGAAGAAGGAAACTTCCCATTCAGGTAGCAACTGGAGGGAACAGGGGTACCCTCTGTGTATGTAGAATGTGGAGCTTAGAGATGATGGATGCCAGAACAGAGCTCTAACAATCACCAACATATCCTAGAAACAAGGCTAGTCAAACAAGATGAATGTAGAGCCTGTATGGACATCAAGTCTTCTACTTAGAAGCAAAGATGCCTAAAATGAATAGTGGGAATCTAAGAGGGTAAGTGGGAGGAGGGTTTGACAGGCAAGATTCAGGGCTCTTCCATCAGCCCTGCCAAAACCATTTCTATTTTCAGTCTATTCATATTTACCAAATTCAGCCACTCCAAGTTTCAGTTCTCTTTGTATACCACAGAGTAGAACATATTAAAAATAATACAAATAAAACCTACAGCTTCCCAATAAGCCATATTTAATTTCAGAGGTCAAACCTGGGACTGGCTGATGTTGGTTTAAAAAAAAAAAAAAAAAAAAGAAACAAACCAAAAAACCCAACAACATTTATGGAGGGTTATTCCATTCACAGTTCCAAAGATTAAGAGCTAAAAGCTATGGTCTGACAACTCTCAGAAGCTACACTTACCTCTCGGGCAAATATTCTCTCTCGGACCCTTTGATATTCCTCCTCTCTCTCTTCTATTGACTTGCTCCTCCTTCCATCCTGCAATGGAACTCTGATCTAGATCGATGAGCAGAATTAAGCTAGTTAAGTTCTCCTCGTACTGCAAGCTCACTGCACACCAGCAAGGAAGAGAAACCGGGAAAGTTTATAGTTGCCATCAAAAAAATGGAAAAAAAAAAGAAATAAAATTTCCAGTCCTGGACAGGTTTCACTGGGTACATCTGACCATGCAGTTTGGGAGATCAGGTTTTCTGGATGGTTAATGATTTTTCTTCTCCCCACTCCCCCCAGGATATCAAGAAAACTATTTATAAGAATTAGGGTTGCTTCCCTGTAGTAATCAGGTACTATCTAGTCAGTAAGGATCAGAAAACATCCCTGAGAAAATAAACAACATTGCTTTAGAGGGAAAGTAAGGGATAGAAAGAAGCTAGAGAGGGAAAAGAACAGTTGTTTAGCAGAGCTGAATGTAGAAGAAGAGGTTTATAGAACTAGCACATGACATTATCCCTTTAGTCACTAGTGCTGTGACCTGAAGACCCAAGTCACACACAGTTTTGCAAAGAAGGCCTTGGAAATGAAATCCCAGAACTGAAGCGAAACTCAAAGCCTAAGTCATTTTTCTCATCTTAATTATAGCAACCGAAGGGCAGTAAGGAGAGAGATAAATAGAGAATAAGAACAAAGTGACACATAGAGAAAAGAAGAACAGAATACAAAGAAGGATGGGCAGAGAAAGGAAAAGGTAAATGAAGTACTGTGAAGGGAGAGGACAGGCAGAAAGGGAAAAGAAGGAAATGGAGGACAGAGAACTTTATGTTCTCTGACAAATGCAGTGAAGTGACTAGCAGGAATGTCTAGGCAGATCACCTCTGGTACTAGCCATCACCTAACTCCCGGTGTCACTGTCTTTTCCTCTCCTGACCTGCCTCTTGTGAATACTGTCCTGGGGAGGATATAGCAGAGGACCTTTTCCATATTGCTCAGAAAGGCAAGGAGCTCTAAGGGAGAATTCATCAAATGAACATCACCAGGCTATAGATCATTCTGACTTTCAATTAGAGGCTTTGAAAGCTTCAGACGAAGCAACCAAGGAGCCTGCTATTCTAGGCTGATGCTCCTGATTTTCACTGGTCTCTATAGGTAGCCACAACTTCAGGTATTTCTACTTTGATTAGATTCAGACCTCACTTCTCACTAATCTTAATACCCTATATACTACTAATTGTCATTCTACAAATTCTATTCCAAGAAGACACAGGACCTCAAGGAGCTATATTATCCCCAGTCCCTAGCACTGGTAAATCAATGGTACAGTAGGAAGAGCATAATGGGCTGGGAGGGGTCAGGCAGAATCTCAGCTGTCACCTTCTAGTAACGTGACTTCAAGCAATTAATTTATCTCTTAGCCTCAGTTTTCTTATTTGTAAAGAGGGGCTGATACCCCAAATACATTGGGTTGTGAAGAGAATTAAAAGAAATAATGCATGTAACATTTAGAATAGAGCCTAGTTCAGGGAAAACACTCAATAAAATAGCAATGCTATGTTTATTATTAATATCCCAGAGAGAAGTACACAGAGTCTACCCTATTATGGATCAAGTCTGAAGCTGAGAGATAAAAAGTTTACAGTAGAGGCAGATTCTACTTTGCCCCAAATTGCCTCTAGGACTGAATAACTCCTGATCCACAGAAAAGGGGTTTTGGAAAAATGGATAGAAGGGCATCAGGATGGAAAGACTCTTTCTTGTTTTTTTAAAATTTAGTTCCGTCTTTTTGTATGTTTTTTTGTTGTTATTGTTTTGTTTTGTTTTCAATCAGACCCAGCGTGTTTGTCCACATTAGATAATGACACTTCAAAAAGACTCCTCTAATATTCAAGCAGCAGGATGGGTCCTGGTATCAAGACCACACAATATCCCAAGAAAACTAATTTTGACTCTAGATATTATTATAGTTATCATTAATTAGCAGACAATAATGTCTCTAACCAACCACACTTTCCAAATCTAACCCCCTTTGGAGGTTAAGCAGAAGCAGGCTGGATCTAACCTCTACTTAGGGAGGAAACCAGCAAACAATCACTATCTGAAGGGTTTATCACAGGTCAGGGCAGCAGCTAGACCTGTAAATGAAGGGTTGGGACAGGCTGTTCATTTGTTATTCTCCTAGAAGTAGATCACAAAGGGGATCTTGTCTGAGGTTCCCATCAGCAAAAGTCAAATTAACTCACTCACCTTGGTGGAAGGAGTTGGGAAAAGATTAAGGAGTTTGCAGAAAGGGATCAGACACACCTTTATAATTGGTTAAATCAGACCACAACTTTGTCAGTTCAAGGCTAGTCCTCAGCTAGGATAAGAGTGGAAGTGGGATAAAGTAGCTTTTAGTGATTCCTGAAGAAATCCCTAACTATAAAAGGGGGAAAAAAAAAAAAAAAGAATGAAACCAACAGCTGGATCACAGCCAAGGCAGGGAGAGACCTTGCTTTGTCCAAAGTGACATGGAATTAGAAGTCAGTGGCAGACCCAAGCAGTTCTAGACCAAATGAGATCATCCAGCAAACCTCAGCACCATGTCTCTCCAGGACTAAGAGAGTGGCATCCAGCTCAATAAGTGTAGTCAATCTTCAACATTAAGCCAAAGTCAACTTAGCATAGTTCAATGCATTTTTCCATTCTAAGGTATTTTGAGTTTTTTCCATCCCACAAACTTCTTCTTCCTTCCCAGTTTCTCTTACTGCAGGCTCTCTCTAAAGGCCCACCCTTTTCCATTCTTCACCTGGTTATCATCTCGGTCCATACTGGCATCATCTCTCTTGAGAATGAATCTCTGCTGAAATTCGGCATTCTTCTCATCTTTTATATGTTCTGAGAACCTCTGTTCAGGGCTGGGATTTGGAAAGAATTGTGAAAGATGGGAGGAAAAAAGACCCCTTTGTTAGAAAGAAGACCTCCTAGGTATAGCTCTACTACATTCCACAATCCCTATAGGTAATTTCTGAAGTCAGACATCCAAAAAGTCAAATAGATGTTTTATTGAACTCCTCTGTTCTTTATATACCTATAACTTCTCTTCCTTCAAAGTTGTATGGTCCTATCAATGAAGGTGAAGAAGAGCTAGGGCCAATCTTCAAGAAATATCAGTGCCTCTAAAGTATGTCTCTAATGCTTTGTAAAAAGAAACCGGTAATATAATTGCCCATCCCCACAACCCCTCACAGAAGAGTCATCTTGATCCTATACCTTCTTCTTCTACCCTAGCAGGTTATCCCAGGAAAGTCTACCCACTCCATAGTTTTCTCCCTTACATTCTTGTGTTGCTGGTTTTGTTGATGATGACAGCTTTCCCAGTTTGATCAACATTGTGGTCCATTCCAAAATAGGCAGCTACCCGGTGTAATAGCATCCGGTGATATGAGGTCATCTGAGGGAACTTCTTGAATTGGTTACTGAGGGGAAATCCAGGGGGAAAAGTGACATAAGATATATAATAGTAACAGTAGCTAACTGTAATTTTTCTTACCACTTTCTAAAGAAGAGCATTTCTTAGAAAAACAGACATATTATAAAGATGATACCAAAAAGATTTCTCTCAAGAGTTTTGTAATTATTCTGATCTACCTACTATCCTAAGACTACTTCTTAAGGCCTTGGTCCCACCCACTTGGACGAAGTTTGACAAAGGAAAAAGGGAAACTTAAGAATACAAATTCCAGGACAGGGCCAGTTGCTGAAAAAGATATTAATTCTTTCTCAATGTATGTCTATGCAACAACTTAAAAACCTCTGTTTTCATACATATACTTTTTTATAAGGTTAATTAGATATTTTTATTTAAGAATAAATAATTGGTTGACTATAATAATCACAACAATAATTAGTGTTGGCAAGGATGTAGAGAAGTTGAAACCTTCATACTTTACTGGTAGGGATTTAAAATGGCACAGTGCTTCATAAAACTCTTTGGGAATTCCACAAAAGTTAAACTAAAATTACCATATAACCCAGCAATTCCACTCCGGATATATATTTAAAGAAATTGTAAACATGAATCCACACAAATGTTAATTGTAACATTACTCATAATAACCAAAAAGTAAAAAAAAATTATGTATTTTGATTAAGTGATGAATGGATTTAAAAAATGTGATCTACCCATACAGTGGATTCCTTTTTCCCCTATACATATACTTTTAATCCATTCTGATTGCTCTCTTAATTTCTTTTGTTTCCCAGTGACTAATTACTTCAAAATTCTCACTTTGAGAAGACAAAAGAGAAAATTGTGTCTAAATTTCTTTCCAGTGCCCCCTCCCACCTCTAAGTGTATATTTCATACAAGTAACTTACTTGTTGTCATTAATAAATTCCAGAATCTCCTGTTCTAATTTTAGCAGCATCATTCTGTCCCTGTTTAAAAAAGATTAAAACAAAACAAAACAAAACACAGCCCTCCCATAGACATTGAAAGCAGGAATTGAAAATAACTTGTTCACTACAGAAGCTAAAGGGAAGGATATATCCAAACTCCAATGGACTGTAATGCAGAGGCTGCTGTGTCTCACTAGTCTGCACTTTGATATTGTTTTTAGTTATAGATGGACACAATATCTTTATTTATTTATTTTTATGTGGTACTGAGGATCAAACCCATTGCCTTACATGTGAGCTATAGCCCCAGCCCCCGTACTTCAATATTTTGAAAGAGAAAACCCAAGTATACATTTTTTTAGACCTCCTCCTAATCATATGCTTTGCTATCCATATCAGAAAGCTAACTGTTAGCAATATATTCATATAAACAGATGCTTTATACTTATAAATCTATTTATTCTACATCCCTTCTGGTTTTTCAGTCTTTTAAAGCAATGATCGATGATTTAGCTTATGTACAAATCAATTATCTTTTTCTTCGTGCTTTTTAATCACTGTGCTCCCAAATCTTCATATTTCTTTGACTCTACATTCTTTTCCACAGAATTTTTTAACTCTTCCAAAAGCAGAAACTTCAATGTGAGGGTATTCTGAATCCCTCACAGAATATCAAACTATACTTGAGAAACACTCAGGGAGGGGATGGACATCCAAGATTCATAATGGAAAAATTCTGGGAAGTTGCTCGGCCTCTTGCCTCCTATTCCCTTTCTCTCTTAAACCAATCATGTTATTACCTTGGGTTCTTTTTCAGTGTATTTACAAGAAATTCATGTAGGTCTATTCCAGTGGAGTCTGTATATTCTTGGCTGGAGTCTAGAAGCACAACAACAAAAGAAATTAAAGTACATGAAATTGCCTTGTATGGTACCTAATCTCAAGTAAAACCCACAACCTGACTGAGAAGATAAGAATAGGAAAGCAGAATCAAACTTTAGGGTTTCAGCATTAAATCCAGAATGACCTTGAGTGGTAGCCCTCCAAAAGTCCCCTTCACAAAAGGAAAAATCTGGGCCATAGTGTTGCATCAAAATTATACTAAAATGCCACTTATCATTACTGAAAAGTAAGTGTATTTACTGAATATCCTGATTAAAATACAGTATGTTTTATTTTAGCTATAGCAAATAAATTCCAGATAAGGGAGCAGTCAAGACTGAATTTTACAGAACCTAAATACAAATATGCCCAAATATTGACTATTTTTAATCCTAAGGTTGCCTTTTCTTGTCAACTATCACTTTTCCGGAATATGCCTTTTTGCTACCAGTTCAAAAGTTTAAAGCCACCTGGGTGTAGTGGTGCACACATGTAATCCCTGCAATTTAGAGGCTGAGGCTAGAGGATCACAAGTTCAAGGCCAGCCTCATCAACTTAGAGGGGCTCTAACCAACTTATTATTATTATTATTTAGTTATAGATGAACAAAATACTTTTACTTTATTTAGTTTTTTTTTTTTTTATGTGGTGCTAAAGATTGAATCCAGTGCCTCACGTGTGCTAGGCAAGTACTGTACCACTGAACCACAACCCCAGTCCCCTAAGCAACTTATTGAGACCCTGTCTCAAAATAAAAAAATTATCTGGGCACAGTGACACATGCCTATAATCGCAGTGGCTTGGGAGACTGAGGGGAGAATTGTGAGTTCAAAGCCAGTCTCAGCAACTGGGAGGTACTAAGCAATAAAATACAATACAAAATAGGGCTGGGGATGTGGCTTAGTGGTTGAGTATTCCTGAGTTTAATCCCTGGTACTAAAAAACAAACAAACAAAAAAACTCCCAAATTAAACAGGCTGGGGATGTAACTCAGTGGTAAAGTGCCCCCCCTCCCCAAAAGGGAGCAGGTCTGCATTAAAATTTTAAAAAATTATTATTCCAGCCATCCCAAACCAAAATATATATGTTATCTGGAGGGTCTGATTATCCATGTCACCATTTATTTCATAGCACAAATAAATCAGAATTGACTACACTGTCCTCCCCTGGGTAGTACCAATGCAGACAAAGTAGCTCTCTGGGGGCATGTGAGCCTTAAACCAAAGAAAGTAAACTAGTTAGGTACCTTCCCAAGCAATCAAGTCAGCAGGACACTACAGACTACAAGTGTTTGGCTTGTAAGGCCAGTGGGTACCAGGTCTCAGGATGAGAGAAACGTATACTACAGAGCCAGGCATTAAGACAGATGAGAGACAGGGAAAGTCCTCACCTCTAGAGAGCATCTTCCTTGGGACCTTTTCTTTGTTTTTGTCCTTGTCTTCCTTTTCAGAGACATCCTTTGTGGACTTTTCCTCCTCCTTGTCAGAGGGGCAACTGATATGCAATTGAATTATATCCTTAAACAAAAGGAAAAAATAATATATTCAAAGAGGAATAAGGATTTTAACTGTCTTGCAACTTGCTTAGAATCTCAATAGAGGCAAATTTTGGGGAGGTAGCTTTATCTTATAGAAGAGTATGTTTTGTTAAATTGCTTTAGTTTTTGTTCCACCAAGAAAGTGGAGGCCCCAAGCTTTTCCTGTCAGCAGTCACACCCTACTTATAGAGCAAGAGCTCAAGCTACACCAGCTGTTCTTGACATAAAAACTGGATGGTAATGCTTCTAACCACTGGAGGAAGAATATGGGTGGGAAAACAGAATCAGCTCTGGGATCTCCTTGTTTGTATTAAAATGTATGGTCAAGACATGATGATCTATAAATCATACACTCACCCTGCCCTATCTTATTCAATAATTTCTGTTTTTTTTATATTTATTTTTAAGGTTTTTTTTTTTTAGTTGTAGATGGACACAATACCTTTATTAATTTTTATGTAGTGCTGCTGGGGATTGAACCCAGTGCCTCACGTATGCTAGGCAAGCATTCTACTACTGAGCCACAATCCCAATCCCTCTGTTTTATTTTTTAAAAAGTACTTTTTTAGGCTGAGCATAGTGCGCACGCTTGTAATCCCAGTGGCTCGGGAAGCTGAGGCAGAAGGACTCCAAGTTCAAAGTCAGGTTCAGCAAAAGTGAGGCACTAAAACAACGAGGTGAGATCCTAAAATATAAAATTGGACTGGGGATGTAGCTCAGTAGCCAAGTGTCTTTGAGTTTAATCCCTGGTACTCAGAATTTTGTTTTTGTTGACAGACCTTATTTTATTTATTCATATGCAGTGCTGAGAGTCAAACCCTGTGCCTCACACATGCTAGGCAAGCATTTTACCATGGAGCTACAACCCCAGCCCAATAGCTTTTGTTTTAGAGTGCCATTTTCCCTGATTTCCAAGCTTGATGTTGATGCTGTGATTGCTACACCAAACCAAACAAATGCCATGCACTCAAAAGCTACACTTATTCTTTCAACAACCTACCTGGGTTTCTAATGGCCCATCAGCAAATGGGGTGGAGGACTCTTCACATACTGCCAGACTACGTACCAATTTCAGCTTGGAATTAGACTAAAAAACAAACAAACAAACAGCTATGTATATTTCCTTCTTTGGTTCTATTAGCTGTTGATTCTTTACTGGTTCTTCATTGTTGTTGTTTGTTTTTGATTTCTGAGTTTCCAAATAGGTCCTATTTGCCAATTCCAGGTTCAAATGAAAGGTAATTCTGCTTACAACAATAGATATGTAAAAACAAATCACAGATGGTTGGAAACCTACTTTCCTTAGCCCTCTTCTGTCTCTAGTCCAGTGCTGTAATTTCTTGACTTGAAAGTTTATTGCAAATACGTAGCAGTATAGCACTATAGAAAGACAATGGACTTGAGCCAAAAGTCCTAGTTATGACTCTTGGTTTTTGCATTTATAAGATATAAGAGTCTGAGCAAATTACTTAATTTAATTGTTCTCTGTTTTTCTTCAATAAAGTCAGACTAAAAAAATACCTAAAAGGTTGTGAAAATCAGATAATATAAAGTATATAAATATACATATCATCAAATAGTGCTTAGCATACAGTAGACAATAAATGCTAAACAACTCTAAACTTGAGATGGGAAGGGTATGAAAAGAAGTTTCTAGGAAAGAATGAAGAGAAAGACAAAGAAATTTTATAATACTTAGGATTTAGTGTAATAAAAAGCTAATCCACCTGGTTTTCTTCTGCTGGCTCTTGAATCTCAAAAAGATCTAAAATCCATTATGCAAATCATTGCTTTCCTAGGAATCACTGAAGCCAAAAATTATAGAGTGACTCATTAGACATCTAGCTATAAACATTTACTGAGAGTTCTTACGATAAAACTAAGGTTTGCAGTGAATACCAAAGCAAAAACAGTGTGTGTACTCCAGGTAGGGGAGTACCAGAAAAGAATTTGTGAGTCTGAGGAATAACCTCAAGCTAATTCTGCTGTTAACTACTTAATGTCCTTGTTAAGTTTACTTAAATTCTGTAGCTCAAGTTTCCTCATTGCAAAATGGAAATAATAACTTTCTTATTTATGTCAAAAAATCTTGGCAGACTTAAAACAGAAGTGAATATCCTCTGTTCTAAACATTAACATCATGGCCTTCCCTGTAATTAGGCCATGTGATGCATGAGGCAGTGCTACTTATCAAATTTCTTGACCTTCTTCAAACCCAAACCACAAATTGGCTGGGCTACTCCCAAATTTTCTACCTTTAGTTTTCTAGAGGAAGGGGGTGGGCACCTCTGATGACAATCTTCCCACTATAAGGAAGGTCTAATATTCTATTATTCCCCAGCTAAATTAAAAAAGCTATCAGATAATAATATAGTCTTTCCTGATAACTCAGCTTATAATAATTTATGGTGTGTTGATTTTATCATACAATGATTAAAAACAAAATCCTCTTCTCTGTCCCAATGTAAAAAGTAAAACATTAAAAAAAAATAAGTCTGTATTTCTAGGATATCTGAAAATGTTGAGTCATTTCTACTAATTGGGGCAGGATTTATGTTAAGAAAAATTCAAATGGAGGGGAAAAATGTGAAAGTGAATTTCAAAACTCACACAAACAGCCAATCTCCTAAAGAAGCCGGAGTGAGCAGACAAACTGGCATTTTTAGCACAACCAGTACCAAATTCTCCCAGGCTCTGCAGAAGGCTCCAGCTGGGTGTCCTTTCAGGCATCAGAAATAGATTATGATTGAATTAGAGGTAATGGAGAAAAATGAAGAAGACCTTCCACTAGGAAATATATGTGTGTGCATGCAACTGTGTGTATGATGCAAATTCATAATTAGGGTAGAAAGTGCAAACAAGAAAACTTGGCCAACATATAATCTGAATAAACTAGAGGTTGATGATATATCTATCTGTGAAATGTATTACTAATAACATTAGAAAATAAGCAATGAAGGAAGAAGTCTTACCTTGGCTCTTTTCCTGGCATGACCATGGTTGGATGTCCGCCTCTGTTAAAAGGGAATTGGAAAATATTAAAGATGGGGAAAATCAATACTGAAGTTAGAAGCAATATATGCTTACAGCATAAAAGCACTAACTATAAAAACTATTATAACAATTGCCAAATTTTGATGAAAATCAATATCCTTGGTGTCACTCTACTCCAACTGCAGCAACTGTGACATGAAGGGCCTTCAGATCATTCAAACCAGTCAAATCGTCATTTACCATAACTGACTTCATACCAGTCAAATCACCATTTACCATGAAGATAAAGAAAAGGAACAATTGATTTGCTGGCCTTTTTCACAGACTGAAAATACTTTGGGACAAACCATGGAATTCTCTCCTGATTAAAATGCTTCTGAAAATGTTACTATCACAGCATGAAATATTTTTTTACTCCAAGTTTGCATACAGAAGCCTATTTAATTTATAATGGATATAAAATGTGGTCCCTTAACTATGATTTATAATAACATCCTTATGAGACAGATGTTGGAACATCAGAGTTCCAACTTGAGATACCCAAAATACCTGTCTCTATAAATCACTGCAAAAATGGAATGAAAAGTCTTCTTCCCATATGCCTCCATACTTGAATATGAAAATTCTCCCAGTTTTAAGCTCCTGGTGGTGAATCTCATAGCTAGCTTGTCTGGGTCAGAGATATGAGAGGGGAGAGGATAAAAAGGAAGAGGCATGGAAGAAAGGGATAAGATCTCCCAAGCAAAGGGAAGAAAGAGTGGGTAAGGAACAGGGTAGAAGCCACGTAAGATGAAGGATGAGGCTTAAGGTAGGAGGAGGGAACAGCAAATAAACTCATAGGATTTCTAAACATCTGAGATATCAAAATGTGTATGATTAGGGTATAAAGTGCAAGCAAGAAAACTCTGCCTATATATAATTTGCATAGATATTTGTTCTAAATATTACCCCACCCTTTTAGGGAAGGGGTTGGAATGTCCAACTGAGGCTGCAGGGTGGGGAAGGGGAAATAAGTCAGAGGCAGAATACCAGCATGGTCTTGGGTAGGTGAGGATTTTTCTTTCCTTGGTCCTCTTCACTAGTTAGCAAACAACACTGCCACAATGCAAAATGGAGAACTGGGAAGGTAGATGGAAAGAGTAAGAAATGATGGAGCTGGTCAATGCCAAGACCTGTTACAGCAAGGGAAGATTCACAGTCCAGAAATATGAAGCAGCATTTATCACTACTTTTTCAAATAAATAATACATATACACATCACAAACATTTAAAAGGCATAATGGAGTTATATAATGAACAGTAAATCTTTTACATCTGTCCCCCTGACAGCTGGTTCCCTCCTAAAGGATTAACCAGTATTGAAATTCTTTTAGATCCACCCAGAGACATTTTTTATGCATATGTAAGTTTATTGTACTCGTGTACACAGGTATTTTTTTAAAACCATGTACACACTATTATTGTACACATTATTCTCTAAACTTTGCTGTTAAACTTTTTTCTTTTTTTCATTTTTTTTAAATGGATAGCATAGTGCAGAAGATCTACTCTGTCTTTCTTAATTGCTATACAGTATTTCACTGTATGGCTATAACATAACTAATTTTACCAGTCCTTAAATTGTACCATTTAGGACATTTATGATCTTTTGCTAATATAAACAACCACATCATTAAGTTTATCTATAAACAGTATATCTGTAATCCACTAACATTTTTATAAAGTATTGCTAAATTAACCTTCAAAGTGTTGTATAAATTTATACCGCTACTAACGATATATGGATCTGCTTATTTCCCAGAATGGGTAATTTTCATTAAACAGCCAAAGACATACTAAAAGCCTAACATGTAGCAGGTACTATGATTGCTACCAGAGGATATGGAGATAAAAGACAAACCTTTTCAAAGGAACTCATAATCCTGTTGGAGAAGACAGATAAATAGACAATTACAGTATAGTACATTAAGTGTGTTACAGAGATACTCACAAAGTATGACAGAAGCACATAATGAAGTCATCTAACTCAGACCTAGCAACATATAAGTTCATATATTAACAAGTATTGAGTGCCTGTAAGGCACTGTGTTAGAACTTAGGAATATAATCATAAGCCTAAATGACCAAAACCTGGGCTTAACGGAGCCTATAATTCAGTGAGGAAGACAAGACATTAATAATAAGAATTATATAATATAGACCTTCAGTGGGTGAGTAAGGTTGTCAAGGAGGCCCTCTTGAAAAAAAGACGTATCTGGATTAAGTTTTGAGAGGTAAATAGGTATTAGATGTTGGAAGAGAGTTCAGGAGTTGAAGGAGCTCAGGGAAAGAACATTAAGGAGGGGATACCGGGAAGAGAAGGCATATACAAAAGCAAGCTTTCCCCAAACTTCAGCTTCCTTTTATAAGGGACCAAGGAATCAAATCATACTAAAACATAGCATGCCAGAGGTGATGGTTGGCAGATAAGGGACTAGGTCACAATTTACCATGCTGGGAAATCTGGGACCTAGCCTATGGCAATAAGACACACAGAAAACTTGAAGAGAATTTAAAAATTCAGTTTCTCATTTCATGACCATCTTTCTAAAGCAGCATGGTAGATGAATCAGAGGGATTACAAGTTTAAAGTCAGAAAGCCCAACAAGGAGGCCACACCAAGCTGGTTATTTATAGGATATACCTAAATTCAATATGTGTTACCTGAAGTCTTGCCCATTATAAACAGAATTTCAGAACCTGAATTTTGCAGCACTGTATCCATGCAAAAGATACTGTGAGTTCCAACTGCTGATTCCCAAAATATATCTCACAATATTAGTAATGTAGTCCCCTTTCCTCAAAAATTTTCAGCTCCACCTCAAAACATAGACTACCTTGACAGCACCAGTTAGATTCTTGGGGAGACTGTCAGGGTACAAGCAGAAGGAATACAGGAGGAGCAGAATTTTTAGTGCTGCTGAAGGGGTTTGGGTTCTGTTGGGAAATGGTAGAGAGGAGGGGGCTTCCTAAGGGACTCCTCCATATGATACACTGTGGCACACAAGATTCAAAATTTTGCAAAAGAAACAAACTCCAGTAGATGGCAGCAACCTCTCCACCTGCTTTAGTTAGAGGCAGCAAAAGAAATCAAATTAGAAAGGTGGCAGGTCCTTTTGATCCCCATTTATGACTGTTTTTATATGCAGGTGAAGACATTTTTATAGTAAACAGGTGCTCATAAAGAATATAAAACTAACAGATGTCCTTTCTTTACTGCCTATTTTCAAAAAATGTATACAACTGGAGTTCAGAACATCATTCGTAATAGTCTCCTCAGAATAGAATAAGTTGTACTAAAAGTTCATTTAATTGTTATCTTCCATGTAATATGACAGTACATAATTAAATATTCATTTATATGTCCTGAGTATTTAAAATTCATTATTGAAATTGGTGGAGGCTGGAAGTAAAGTTGAACAGTGGCAAATTGTCTACACAAACTTTGGGAGGATGGGTGGGGAATAACAAGTCACATGTAAAAGGTAATGGAGAGAAAAGCTGCCAGGATGGAGATCTGGTAAGTTTTAAGCAGAAAGACAGTAAGAAAATAGGTAGACTAGAGAATAAAATATCTCAGAGAGCTGTCTGATTTTAATTCATCCCTTTATGTTGTAGTTGTTTTCATCTTTAAAGAGGACAAGGCTAGGTCAATTAAGTTGTCTTGAAAAATTATGTTTCAAATTTCCAGACACTCCAAAATGCTATTGCTCCTGCTAGAGTTAATGTTCTATCTCCTAGGCTTATAACAAAGGCCAATCTCAGGCTTGGGCATCAATGAAAGGATTTAGAGATTAGTCTTGAATTATGGAAGAAACCAGCAGTGACCATAGATGGAAAGGAGAGCTGTAATAGATAGGGTAGAGGAGGCTCAGAATCCAGTTAGCTGGATACCAAAAAAGAACACTGGAAGAAGCTTGGCCAACTATCTACTACGTGTAATTCTGCATTGAATATGGATTTGGATGAAAAACGTTAAGAACCAAAGGATGAAATTCCTCTCACTCATTCACCAAGTGGCAAGTTCAGAGACTATTTCTGACCCAGAAAATGCTGACTGTTTTAACACAGCCAGGATATGAATTTAATACTGTGTGTGAAGACAAGCAGCTCTAGTTTTAAGAATTTATTCTATTAGCCATGTTATAACTTGTTAAATATGTTTGTATACAGTTTATTTTTAAAAAATTTTTATATATATTTTTAGTTGTTGATAGATTTTTTTTATTCATTTATTTATATGCGTGCTGAGAATCGAACCCAGTGTCTCATACATACTAGGCAAGCGCTCTACCACTGAGCTACAACCCCAGGCCACAGTTTATTTTTTGATAGTTAAAAAATATAAAAATGCAGCAAATATAGCAAGAACTACTGAATGTATTAGGGATTTCATTTTGTCCTTTCTTTTTTTCTCTCTTTCTCTTTTTCTCCCTCTCTCCCTTTCTTTTGGGGATTGAACCCTTGGGCACTTTACCACTGAACTACATCCCCAGTCCATTTTTTATTTTGAGACAGGGTCTCATTAAGTTGCTTAGCACCTTGGTAAGATGATGTGGCGGGCCTCAAACTTGCAAGTCTCCTGATTACAGGAACATGCCATCAGGGAGATGTTTCTTTTCTGTTTTCTTTTTAAGTATTGGGGATTGAACCTGTGGGCACTTTACCACTGAACTTCATCCCCAGCCCTTTTTATTTTTTTATTTTGAGACACAGGGTCTCACTAAGTTGCTTAGGGCCTTGCCAAGTTGCTAAGGCTGGCTTTGAACTTGCAATCCTCCTGTCTCAGTGGCCCCAGTCATTGGGATTACAGCTGTGCACCACCATGCCTAGCAGGGAGAGATTTCTTGAGAGAACAAGCCCCTGCCCCAACATAAAGTACCCCCCTCTCCATATAGGGATTAATTGAAGGGTAATTCACCACTGAGCTACATCTCCAGCCCTTCTATTTCTGAGACAGCAGAGTCTTGATAAATTGCTGACGTTAGCCTCAATTTTGAGATTTTCCTGCCTTGGCCTCCCCAGTAGCTGAAATTACTGGCATATACCACTGTGCCTGGCTTCAGGTTGGGATTCTTAAGAAGCATCAAGTGTTGATATTGGTGGCTAGATTCTTACAGATTCTCACTTCTATTCAAATATTAAAAAGAGTGTATACAATGCTTCTAATCCTTACCTGTGTCTCCTGTCGAAAACTGGTATCTTCACCTTCTTTCTCAACTTCTTCCTTACTTGGAGTCTTAGATATAAACTTGTTTTTGCTTACAGATTCCTCCACCAGTTTTTTTTCTGATTCTTTCATTATTTCCAGGGTCTCTTGACTAGTGTTACTGTCAGACATGTTCTTCAACAGAACACAGTAGCCTCTATGGACTCCTAAAGAAACATCAAAGGTATTAAACAGGAGGTGTGTCTCTATATTTAACATACACCTAAGACTTGTATTTCTTATGTGTGTATACACATATATATTTTTATAAATATATACATATTTATAATTAGAATATATTATTAATACATACATATACACATATATATATACATACGTATATATAACACACACACACACACACACACACACATATCCCCCCAGTAGTCTCCCTATAACCCAGAAAGGAGTCCTTTGATAAATGCTGCTCTGGATTAATTTTTTTTCTAAATTTATTAAGGTAAAACTGACTTAATAATAAGCTGATTGACTTAAAATGATTTAAAATGTACAATTTGATGAGTTATATATAAACACCTGTGAAACTACCGCTATATTTGAAATAGTATATCCATCACAGCCAACTTTCCTCATGCTCATTCATAAATTCTCTCCCTTCTTCTCACCACCTCTGGCGAACCACTGATCTGTTTTCTGTCACTATAGACTAATCTGAATTTTCAAGATTTTTTGGGGGGAGAAGGCAGGGAGAGAACTTGAACATAGGGTCTCGCCACACTCTCTTATCACTGATGAACAGTCCAGCCCCATGCATTTTCTAGAATTTTATATAAATGGAATCATACAAAGTCTAAACTTTTTGACTCAGTATAATTATTTTGAAGTTTACCAGCATTAAGTTCAAAAGCAAATTAGTAGAAATCCTCTTAGCATTTCATTTGTCCTCCCTTGTTCCCTATAGAAGTTTGCTTACATTTTCAGCTCAATCACTGAAGTCACTAGATTCTCCAGAAAGAATAAAAATATATCATAAAGCTCCATTCACCACTAGAGAGAAACACTTTCCCAAGGGAGATCTTTCATAGCTACCATAAACCACAACATTGTCACCAACTTCAAGCTACTCCCCATTAAAAAAAAGCAACAAAAACAGACAATGGTTACAAGATCTTAAATTCTTTATCTTAAGCAAGCTAAAAAAGCAAAGAAGAGAACTTTGTAGCTATTTGTCCTTCAGAAAGATTGGGTCTCTTCCTGAAGGAGAGAAGTATCTTCATTTCTATCTGTTATTTGGGTTCAGTCACTCTACCATCTCCCAATATTACAGATACTCCTGTATCTACCGTGCAGGAGTAGCCACTCTTTATCATTTTCACTACTTGGGAAATGCTGTAAAGAAGCCAGTGGTTCTCTAAACATACATTAAGAAACAGAAGTTGATGTTCTATACATGCTTTCATAGATTCACGTCTTCAACTGGTAAAATCAAATATGCTTAGTTACAACAAGAGGTTTGGTAGAAGTTTCTCCTTACATAGGTTACTGACTATACTTTAATCTTAAATAGTTCTTTCCCTCCTTTAAGATAAAACTGTAAACCCTCCGAGATGTCATATATATTCCTAGTATGGTTCTAGAAACAGTTAGCAATACTTCAAAAAAATTGTCAGACATATTTCTGACCTTCAAATAAGTTTAAAGGTTAAGACTTCCCTTAAGAAGTACAGATAGCCTCATCCAACACAAGTAAGACAGTCTGCAAGATTACTATTTTGTCCACCTTGTGGTAGCTCCTGAGAAGCTATTTGGAGTCTTAAGTTTGTATAGGTTTAGAAAACTTCTCTTTAAATGGAGCAGAGAGTCATTCATGCAACATAAAGTAATAAAGCTGAATTTAAAGATAAGAAATATTGGAAGAAACTGATTAAAAAAAATGGCTCATGCCAGGTACAGTGGTGCACACCTGTAATTGCAGCAACTTGGGAGAAGGAGGCAGGAGATTGAAAAGTTCAAGGCCAACCTAGGCAGCTTAGCAAGACCCTATCTCAAAATTTAAAAAGAGCTGGAATATAGCTTAGTGGTAGAACACCTCTGGATTCAATCCCCAGTACCAAAATGAAAAAAGAAAAGAAAAAGAAAACGTTTCGTAGAAGAGTATGCTCTTATAGTCCCAGCACTAAGAGGCTGAGGGGGAGAATCACCTGAGCCTAGGAGTTTAAGACTAGTCTAGGCAACATACAACATAGCAAGAGCCTGTCTCAAAAAAAAAAAAAAAAAAAAAAAGCAAGAAAAGAGAGAAAGAGGTCAATATTAATTAATTCAACAGCTATAGGCATCTAAAAAGTTATAACCTACAGCTTTTTTTGATTATTGGTTGAACAGTGGACAACCAATAAGTATGGATGATGAATGGGTTTATTTACTACCATCCTCCTATCCTAAAAGATAAATCATGCCTCAATTCTCTTTAGTTTGGAATACTAGTAAAACTCAGCATACGCCTTGCCATCTCTAGAGCTAGGAAACATTGGTAAAGATAACAATTAGAAGAACTCTTAGATATGACCTTATGCAATCTCCTCCTATTCTACAAAGAAGAGCTCTTTTCTGCAACTTCCTGAGAGGCCTAATAACCTCTCCTAGAAAACTCTTGGGTCAGAATCATGTTCCTATTTCTGAAATAGTCCCATCTGTTATATAGTTGCTTCCTTCAGTAAGTTATCAGCTGCTTCAATCTTGATCCTAAATCAGTTTTTTTAAATCTCACAAATTAAGTTTACTTTTTTAATACCACATGATAGACCCTCAACATTTTTCCTTTCCAGGTTTAAATTAGCCTCAAACAAATTTATCTGTCAGAAAAAGAAGGTGATATGAAAAAACGTAAAGCAGCTGACTACTTCTTTTTCTAGGATGGAACTAAATACAAAATCAGAATAACAACTTTGTAGCTCTTCTTTACCTGTTGGCCAGGAAACGTTCATTACATGAACACCAGAAATAATTTTGGTGTCCAAGCACTGTTTCTTGGCCAAAAAAACTAGGAAAGCAAATAGATAAATGATAAATGATCTTTCACAACAGCCGCCTGTGGAATATGGTTACATATTCAAACTCAAGCTTTAAGGATCCATATAGTTTCCTTCATTCGTCGAAGATATAGGAAAATTTGAGTTTTAGATTCTTTTTTCTTTCTTTTTTTTTTTTTTTTTTGTACTGAGGATTGAACCCAAAGGCCCTCTACCCCTGAGCTCTATTCCCAGCCCATTTTATTTTACTTTGTGATAGGTCTAAATTGCTGAGGCTGGCCTGGAACTTGTGATCCTCTTGCCTCAGCCTAGCAAGTTGTTAAGATTACAGTTGTGTATCACCACACCTGCCTACATAGCTACATCCTCATCCTTTTTTATTTTTTACTGAGACAAGTTCTCACTATGTTGCTGAGGCTGCACTTGAATTTATTTATTTATTTAATTTTTTTGGGGTATTTATAGATGGACTGAAACCTTTATTTATTTATTTAAAACAAATTTTAAGTTGTTGATGGATCTTTATTTTATTTATTTTTATGTGGTGCTGAGGATCGAACCCGGAGCCTCACACATGCTAGGCAAGCACTCTGTCACTGAGCTATAGTGCCAGCCCCTGGCCTTGAATTTATAATCCTCCTTTCTCAGCCTCCCAAGTTTCTGGGATTACAAGTGTGTACCACTGCACCCAACCTAGCTCCATATTTCTTTTGGTGTTTGCCTTCTTCTGTGGACACATGATCAGGGAAGGTGACCTTACCCTAGAGCCTTGGGGGACAAAGCTAAATTATATGAACCAATTATGATAATTCTGTTTCTTTTTTGTGGCTAGTTTTAGAAGGAACAAGTGACTCAATCATCACTAGCGAGACATGAGGGGACTTTGCTGGGTGGGCGGCTTCAAGGAAAAGCTTCCTAGAAAGGCTTCCCACTATATTTAAAGTTTTTTTAAAAAAACCTTAAAAAAAAAAAAGGCATCCTCTGCTGATGGTGATCTTGGGTGCAAATGATGCTAGGACTATGACAGCTGCCAACAAATGGGGGATGAGAAAGCAGAAGAAATAAGCCTACATATTTTTGTTTTGTTTTGGTAGATGGAGCATGCCTATATTTTATTTATTTTTACGTGGTATCAAGGATTGAACCCAGTGCCTCAAATGTGCTAGGCAAGCACTCTGCCACTGAGCTCCAGCTCCAGCCCCAAGCCTACATTCTTAATTCTATGATGCAGACACTAAATTAGTCGACCTAGATCCTTCCTATCTCTGGACCTCTTGATATATGAGGTGATAAATCTTATCATTTAAGCTATTTTTTTTTAAAGCTGAGTTTATTATCTCAGCATCCTGAGTGATAGTCACAAAAGATGTATTAACAGAGTGGACTATCTGAAAAGACAGGGAAGAATAGTTTTATAAATAGAAGTATCTGACTGGGAGAGAGAATATTAATCATCATCATCATCATCATCATCATCATCAGCTAAAACTTGATTGCTCACATTGTACCAACCACTATCCTAAACTACTTTAAGCATCTCATTATTATCAGCATCACAATTTTATAAATAAACCAAGGCACAGAAGGTAAATAATTTGCTTAAGGTCATACAACTGGTATATCCCAGAGACAGAACTCAAACCCAGGAAATATGACTTGCTTTGGTATTTGCTTTCTCTCACTAATGGACTAGATGGTCAAAGACCAGAGAGGAAGATGAAAAGTCCACTGAAGATACAAAAGGAACCATGGGATCTCATAATTAGAAAGATATTTAGAAGTTTTCTCATTTAACTCCAGCATTCCTCAGCCACAGTCTTTGATAACTAGGTTCTTGAATCATTACTAACTCTGAAAAATGGTTGTCTTGGACCTGTTTGTATACCTCCAGTAAATGGAGTCTTCACCTCCAGAAACCAATAATTCCTTTTAGGAATACTCTGTAAAAAGGCAAAAATTCATCTCCATATTATTTGTTCCCACTGGCCCCAGTTTAGCTTTCTGTGCCAGCTTTATAGAACATGCTTAATATTGCCCCCAGGTCAGTTCTCACAAAAGACAAACTTATCTTATTCTTTCTTTAAATATTCCCCACTTAAGTCAGTCAGGTCTTCAAATCATTTTAAGTTTCTTCACCATTTTGCCTCTAGGATAAAAGAAATTGTCATAACGTACACAGCAGGTAACCATACTACTATTCCAAAGCTGTGATGTATTCAAAGATACACTAACTATAAAACCATTATTTCTAGACTCAGGCTCTCTTTTGCTCTCAAAAATAACATTTAATACACACACACACACACACACACACACACACACACACGCACACACACACTTTTAACGGTGCTGGGAATTGAACCCAGGATCGTACACATACAAGGCAAGTACTCTCTACCAATGAGCAACAGTCCCAATCTGAGTCCCAGTCCTGCAATCCTATGCAGAAGAATTTCCTTGTTCTTGAGGCGTAAACATTCCTAGAAACAAAAATGTTTTCTAGGCCAAAAAAGTGAAAGTTGCAGCTGAGGGACAAGACAATTTATTAACTAAAAAAGCCTTAAAAAGCAAGAACAGGGCTGGGGCTACGGCTCAGCGGTAGAGCGCTCGTCTAGCATTGTGAGGCCCTGGGTTCGATCCTCAAGCACCACATAAAAATAAATAAAAGTATTGTGTTTAACTACTTCTAAAAAATAAATTTTTAAAAATGTTTTTTTAAAAAAAGCAAGAACAAAGCCAGAAAGTTAAAAGAGAAATAATTTCCACTTTTGATGGTTTATTTAGTATAGAGAGGAAATTCAGGGCTTGGGAAGTTGTTTTGTTTTTGGTGAGAAAGAAGTAGATAGAAACTATTTTATGTCTAACTTTGCCTAGAACAAAGCAAAGACAGTACGCTCCCAAAAAGGCCTTAGATGAGCCCTTTCCTACAACCTATTTGTGTACACTGTACACAGCATCCAGGCAAAAACACAATATCTAAGACAGAATATCTCCTGAGGACATTCAGTAGCTCAAAGGAGCACACAGGGGACTATTATATATGGGGGGCCAGCACGGGGAGTGAGGTAATAGGATGATACAGGGGAAGATGATTGGGAACCAAGATTCAGCAATTTCTTTCAGGGAAAATACTGCATATTCTCCATAACTTTTCTGACTGCCAAGGTAAGTACCTTTCATGACACAGTGATATTGTATATCCTTCCATCAACTCTACAAACAACTTTCTAGGCAACAGGCCAAAGGAATACATTATATAGGGGATGCTTAGAGAAGGAATGTTTCTCCCTTTTAATCTATGGCCAAGAAGAGGAAATGTAAGCAAAAAGACAATATGTAGGTACTAAAAATTCTGACTTACCCTGTGACAAATTCCCTATAAAGTTCTCTAGTCCTTTACTAATTCATATATCAAGAAAATATTACTCCAAATTGATACTCACATTTTAAAAAACTATTTAAAATTTAGGGGCCAAAAAGAATGGATAAAAAATTGTGATATATTTATATAATGGAATACTATTCAATAATTTAAAAAAGAATGAACTACTTGTATACTGATACACACAAAAACATGAACAGACCTCAAAACTATTATGATAAATTAAAGTAAGTAGCCCCACTCCCATATACAATTAGTTCAAGAACAAGAAAAACTAACTACAGTGACTGAAATCAGAAAGTGGTTGCTTAGGGTTTGAAAAGAAAAAAAAAAAAAAAAGGACCTGTCAAGAGTGACGGAAATATTCTTATTTGTGGCAGTGATTTCATGGATATATAGAATACAACTGTCAAGACTCATTCACTGAAGATTTAAGATCTATACATTTTATTATGTTATTTAACTCCACTAAAAAAACAAACAAACAAACAAACAAAAAAACTCCTGAGAATTAAGCAGCAGGGACTAAACATCCATAGAGTTAAAATGGATAGCCAGCTATAATCCCAGTGGCTCAGGAGGCTTGAGACAGGAGGATCCGAAGTTCAAAGCCTTGGCAACTTAGTAAGGCCCTAAGAAACTTGGTAAGACCCTGTCTCAAAATAAAAAAGGCTGGGGATGTGGCTCAGTGCTAAAGTGCCCCTGGGTTCAATCCCTGGTACCAAAAAAAAAAAAAAAAAAAAAGCCAGGTATGTTGTTGTACACCTATAATCCCAGCTACTGCTATACTGCTATCTGCTATGGCTGAGAAATGAGGATCACAAGTTTGAGGTCAACCTGGGGAACACAGTGAAACCCTGTCTCAAAAAATGTATATGAAGGGGCTGGGGATGAGGCTCAAGCGGTAGCGCTTGCCTGGCATGCGTGCGGCTCGGGTTCAATCCTCAGCACCACATACAAACAAAGATGTTGTGTCTGCCAAAAACTAAAAAAAAACCAAATATTAAAAAAATTCTCTCTCTCTCTCTCCTCTCTCTCTCTCTAAAATATATATATATATATATATATATATATATATATATATATATATATGAAAACAAAATTCTGGGGTTGAGGATACAGGTCAGGGTAGAATGCTCGCCTAGCAAGAGCAAGGTCCTGGGTCTGATCTCCAGAACCAATACCAATCCCACTACCACCACCAACAACAACAACAAAAAAGGCAGAGGGTAGATTATAAACAACCAAACCAAAATGTTTAGGTGCTCATTGAATCACAAGACTTTTCTTATATTTTCTGACACTGGAGCTAGGAAAAAAGGAAAAGGTGCTAAAATAACTTTAAAAAAATAACTCTTTATTAGGATATTTTTCATTTGAAGAAATCAAAGCTCAGAGGAATTAAATAACTTTCCCAAATAAACAGAAGAAGGGCAAAGGCAAGATACCAATTTGTTATTCTGATCTCAAAGCCAAGTTGTAGGTGTTCCAAGATGGCTGACCACTCAGGAGAGTTCTAGGGTATGGAGTATGGCATGGGAAAGGTACCTAGATCTAAGGCCTTTTTTCTGAGACTATAAATAAAGACCAGATTTGGGGATTCAAAGATTAGGTTTATAAACTCTCCCATTTTTCCCTTCAACCTGATTCCACCCCTTTTAACTTTGAATTTTTTTCATTTATAGAGAAGGAATTACTTGATCTTCTCAAGGTATAAAGTTTTATCTCCATTTTATTAAAAAAAAAAATCTAACAAGCCAGGCACATTGGTGTATGCCTGTAATCTCAGGAGTTTGGGAGGTGGAGGCAAGAGGATTACAAGTTTAAAGTCAGCCTCAGCAATTTAGCAAGGCCCTAAGTACTTAGCAAGACCCTGTCTCTAAGTACAATATTTTAAAAAGGGCTGGGGATGTAGCTCAGTGGTTAAGTACCCCTAAGTTCAATCCCTTGTACCAAAAAAAAAAAAAAAAAAAGTGTAGTTAAGCAATATTTATTTGTTACAAATAAATATTAAGTTACATATTACTATGGGTAAGACCATATAATATGTTTAAGGGGCCAAGATTCAGGTCTTCCTGGTTTAAAATTCTATTTTTTTCCCACTACAGTGTCAAAATAAAGGACAAAAAAAAAAAAAAGGAGCATAATAACTGCAAGCCGGAAGAGGTAAACATCTAACAGTACTTGGAAGGATGGAAAGGAAGGACCTAGTGAGATATAAATGAGATATAAGTCTGTCCCTTCTTCTTTTTTTTTTTTTTGACACCAGCAATTGAACCCAGGGACACATAACTACTGAGCCACATCCCTGGTCCTTTTTTATTTTTTATTTTGAGATAGGGTCTCACTAAGTTGCTTAGGGCCCATGCTGACTCTGAACATAGAATACTCCTGCCTCAGTCTCCTAAGCTGCTGGGATTACAGGAATGTGCCACTCACTGCACCCAGCTTCTCCCTTAAGAAAGAAAACAGAATTTTGGGGAAGAATGTAAAGAACTTATGAAACATAAAGCTATAGTTATGTGACAACCATCAAGGTCTTTAAGGACTGCAGAAGTCAACTGTCAATAGCCTTCACTACTACTATGTCTACAACAACAATAGTAATTGTGCCAATTTTCCCAACAGGGAAGGATGAAAACAATTCTGTTCTATAATTGCAGAAAAGCTTCACTAGTGGTAAAGAAAGCTCAAAGGAGTTATCTGGTGTCCAGAGCAATTCCTTAGGCAAAGTAGGAAAAAACAACAACAACAAAAAAAAAAACCCCAAGATTAAAACATTCTGGAGATATACCCTCCTCTCTTTGCTGAGTTATGTATTATGGGAATACTTACCCTACAATGAGAACTGCAGGTGCTTTGATCAATGCACTAAAGTGTTAACAGGATCTTGTTACAGATTTTGTCAGTTTTTCTATATTCTTGGCCCAAAATGTCCATTTTATGTTCACCAACAAAATCATATATACTCCTCTTTCAAACAAACAAAAAGAGTATTGGAGGAATTTTGCCTTTACTATCTCCATTTTCTTTAGCTTTATCAAAAGCAATACCATTGTACAGACAATATCACAGAATCATAGAAAGAAAAAGACCTTGAAAGTTCATACTGTTTTCTCCCATCCCTTTGAAAAAACTGCTCAACTCAAATATATGAGATATCTGAGAAAAAAAGGAAAAAAAAATCACAATTTATCTTCTGTTCAAGGCATTTTCAGGATGCCTTCTATTGCTACCTTAAATGCCACACAGCTAAGTCTATCCTGCTCTGCCCATGATGACTTCAGATCAATGCTACTACCACTACCTTTTAGGTGGGAAGGACACCTCAGGCAATAATTTAGTATTAAAAGAATCCTTCAAAATCATTTATCAAATATGAGACTGGCCAGAGAAATTAGGTAACAATCCATTTTTATAAGAAAGAATCAGAAATCTTTGAAAATTATTAGCCATTAAGCCTCTATTGCAAAGAAGAAACTGATATTTATTCCCCATTATCTAATCACCTCTTTCATAAGACAATCATCCAATTTTTGTTGAGGCAAAATGGCTTCCTGAAAAAGTTACATATATACCAACCACTATGGTAGCCAAAATGTACTAAGTTCTAGTCCATGAGATGCAAGCAGATGTAGTGTTATGCACTAAAATGTGTGCTCCCTCCCCAAATTCATGTGTTGAAGCCCTAACCCTCTAGTACCTCAAAATGTGACTATACTTGGCCTTTATTGATGCAATTGAGTTAAAGGTGGCTGGCAGGATGGACCCTAATCAAATCTGACTGGTATCCTTTTGTTTGGTTTTGGTATCAGGGATTCAATCCAGGGACCTGCTACTATTGAGTTACGTTCCCAGCCCTTTTTTATTTTTTAGATACATGGCCTCACTAAATTGCCTGAGCCTCAAACTGGTGATCCTCCTGCCTCAGCCTCCCAAGTAGATGGGATTACAGGTGTGAGGCAACCTGGCAGCTTTTTAAGACGAAATTTAGATACACAGAGGGATAGCAGAGGCATGGCATGCAGAGAAAAGAGGACATAGAGAGAAGGTAGCCATCTGGACATCACAGAAAGCTCAGGAGAAACCAAATCTGCCAATACTAAGGTGTCTTGGATTTCTAACCTCTGGAACTGTGAGATAATAAAACATTTCTGTTGTTTAAATAAATCAGCCTCTGTTCTTTTGTTATGGCATATCTAGTAAACACAAATAATCAAGCAAGTGGACAACCCACTAATTTCTGTTAACTTGTTAAAGTAAAGGCTGGCACTCTGGCAGTCATACAGGATATCAGGATATAAAACCACAGACACAGATACCTAGGTCCCTGAGTAGACTAGCTGTGGTCTAATTACCCCCAGATTTCTTGAATATAAGAGAAAAATAAACTTCTCTCTTGTTTATGACATTTTTTGTATTTTGTTGTTAATTACAGCAGTATTCTCCCTACTTGGTATCCCATGTAAGCAAAATATATACACACACTAGGTAATAATGATGATGAAAATAAAAATAAACATTTTCTATAGGCAAGAAATCCTATACATATACCCTGAAGCTGAAATATACTGGGGAGGACATATAAAATAAGGAGAATTGCCATTTTTTGGAGAATATAAGGGTACCACCTTTGTACCTAAAAATACCTCAGCTGTAAGGAAAAAGATGAACACTATTATAGTGTGAATTAGGGGCAGCACTCATCAAAATAAAGGACATCCCACCTCCACAGTGTAGGAGGCAGCTAACATGTTATAGTGAATAAGATTATGAACTTTATAGTTTGACATGAATTTGATCATGTGACTACTTTTCCAAAACTTACTAATCATGTAACTGAGCCTTAGTTCCTTATCCATAAGATAGGTGTGATATACATATCTTATAGGGGCCTTGTAAAATGACATTAGACAAGTGTTATGTGCCTAAGACACAGTAGATAGGTCAGTAAATGTGAATTTCTCCTAATTATAATCTACAGTGAAAAGGCAGAGAAAGAGAATTGAGATTTTTTCCCCTTGTTTTCAATGGTATTGCTTTTCTCTTATGAGTTAACATTTTTACTCAGAATTAGCGTCTTATATATAGCCTTCTCCTAGCCAATACTGAATCCATATTACCCTGCATAGGTGAGACCTTTGCCAATATTAATGGGAATGAGACTATAAAAGACTGAAAGAAAAAAAAATGAATGGCATCTATCAAGTATACCCTTTCCTAGACTTCACTTCCCACTTTTCTTAGTATGTTAGTACTTTAAGAACTGTTGTGGGCTGGGGATGTGGCTCAAGCGGTAGCGCGCTCGTCTGGTGTGCGTGCGGCCCGGGTTCGATCCTCAGCACCACATACCAACAAAGATGTTGTGTCCACCAAGAACTAAGAAAAAATAAATAAATGTTAAAATTCTCTGTCTCTCTCACTCTCTCTTTAAAAAAAAACAAACAAAAAAAAAAACTGTTGTGCCTGGTGTGGTGGTACATGCCTATAATCTCAGCAACTCAGGAGACCGAGTGAGGAGGATTATAAATTTGAAGCCAGCCTTGACAACTGATATAGCAACACCCTCAGCAATGTAGTAAGACCCTATCTCAAAATAAAAAGGACTAAGGACATAGCTCAGTGGAAAAGCACACCTGATTCAATCCCTGAGTCCTAATCAAATCTGACTGGTATCCTTTTATTTGTTTCATTTTTGGTACCAGGGATTCAACCCAAGGACCCTTTACCATTGAGCTACACTCACAGCCCTTTTTTATTTTTTAGAGACTCAGTCTCACTAGTTGCTCAGGCAAAAGTAATTGTTTTTAAAGAGCTGGGGATGTAGCTCAGTGATAAAACACTTGCCTGGCCTGCACAAGGCCCTGATTTCTAACCCTAGCATGCGTGCGCTAGCACACACACAAATTATTTTTAATTTTTCAATGTACCAGTGATTCAATCCAGGGGTGCTTTACTGCTGAACTACACTCCTACCCCTTTTTGTTTTTTGAGACAGGGTCTCACTAAATTGCTTTGAGCTTTGCAAATAGTGAGGTTGGCCTTGAATTTGTGATCCTCCTGCCTCAGCCTCCCAAACTGCTGGGATTACAGGTATGTGCCACTATGCTCAGCTTTCAAATTTTTTCTTACAGTAAAATACATATAAAAGTTCTCATCTTAATCATTTTTAAGTGTACAATTCAGTAGTATTAAATATATTCATAATGTACAATCATCTTTTCATCTTTTAACACTGAAACTGTACTTATTAAACAATAACTCCTCATTTTTCCATTCCCCAGCCCCTGGCAACCACCATCTACTTTTATGATTTTGACCACTTTGCCTCATATAAAAGAAGAACCATAGTATTTATCTTTTTGTGACCAGCTTGCTTCACTTAACATAATGTCCTTGAAATTCATCCATGTTGTAGTATGCAAGAACTCCTTCCTTTTAAAGTCAAATAGATTCTACTATATATACATATATACACCACACTTTGCTCTCCATTCATCTGATGTTGGTTACATGGGTTACTTTTAACATTTTAGCTATTGTGAATAATGCTGCCATGAACACAGGTTTAAAAAATCTCATCAATACCCTATTCTCAGTTTTTTTTGATAAATATCCAGAAGTGAGATTTCTAGATCATGTTGCAATTATTTTTAATTTTTTGAGGAACTTGCCAACAGTGTGCAAGGATTCCAGCTTCTCCACATCCTCACTATTTTTTAATAATAGCCATCCTTATGGGTATGAGATGATATCATTATAGTTTTGATCTGCATTTCCCTAATGATTGGTGATATGAGTATCTTTTCATGTGCTTATCAGTCACTTATATATTTTCTTTGGAGAACTGTCTATTTAAATCCTTTGGCTTTTTTTGGGGGGGGTGGTGGTGGTGATGCTGAGGTTGGATTAGGACCTTGTGCATGAAAGGTGTGCTAGTCATTATTTTCATTGCTGTGACCAAAATACCTACAAAGAACTATTTAGAGAAGGAAAAATTTATTTTGGGCTCAGTTTTAGAAGTTTTGGTCCATGACTGGCTGGCTGATTCCATTGCTCTCAGCCCATGTGAGGCAGAACACCATTGTGAAAGGGTCTAGCAGAGGAAAAGCTGTTTACCTCATGGTGGCTAGGAAGCAACCTTCATTTCCCTGTGTTTTTTCCTAAACAGCACCCCTCAGAGTGACTGTTTAAAAACAGTGCCTAATCATTTTACACTTTTATTCAAAATCCTCCAAAGGCTAACCATTTCATTCAGAGCAAAAGCAGAAATTCTTAAAATAATCTACAGGACCTTAAATGCACTGACCACAGTTTGCTCTCTGACCCCATCTCTTCAGACTGTTCTCCCTACCTATGCAGTTCCATTCACACTGGCTCCCCTTATATCCTAAAATCACCTTAGGATGATTGCCTTTATTGTTCTTTCTACCTGATTGGTCTTTACCCAGATAACATCATGTCTTGCATATGCAAGTCCTTCAGATCTTTACTCCAATGTCATTCAACAAGCTCTTCTTTGGTCATAATAACTAGAGTTACAAAACTCTAAATATATAGCCAGGTGCAATGGCATATGCCTGTAGCTATGCCATTAGCTACTCAGGAGGCTGACAAGATTGCTTGAGCCCAGGAGTTCAAGTCTTAGCGTGGGCGACAGAGTAAGACCCAGTCACAAAACAAAACAAACCCAAATAAGTTCTATCCCACTTCCTTACCCTTATTTTCCTCCTCAGCATTTGTCACGATTTAATGCTTTATTTTACAAATTTATCTTGTTAGTTATCTAACCATTATACACACCAAAGAGGATAGGGGCTTTTGATTTTGTTTTGTTCACTACATATAATTAGGACATACAAATGTGGCTGGCACATAATACAGTTTTTTTAAATAAAGAAATGAAAATCATTTGCTAAAACAGTTATAGAATTTTATGTGGCAAAGCTGGAACTCAAAACTGACTACGACAAGTAGGACATGGTTGTGCTTACCTGTGGCTTGGAAGGCTGAGGCATGAGGATCATGAGTTCAAAGCCAGCCTCAACAACTTAGCAAGGCCCTAAGCAACCTGTCTCTACATTATTACCCTATATACATATATGATTACACTACTGAAATGATTATGAACCATGAGCAGACAAAGGAATGAGAAGTTGAGCTCCATTTGTGTACTATATGTCAAAATGCATGCTACTGTAAAAAAAAAGAAAGAAAGAAAGAAAGAAAAGAAAAGAACCTGTCTCTAAATAAAATACAAGAAAGGGCTTGGGAGGACTGGGGCTGTAGCTCAGTGGCAGAGCACTTGCCTAGCATGCGTGAGGCCCTGGGTTCAACCCTCAGCACCACATAAAAATAAATAAATGAAGATATTGTATCCATCTATGGCTAAAAAAAAATATTAAAAAAAATATGGGCTGGGGATGCAGCTAAAGCGGTAGCGTGCTCACCTGGCATGTGTGCAGCCTGGGTTGGATCCTCAGCACCACATACAAACAAAGATGTTGTGTCCGCCGAAAACTAAAAAAAAAAATATATTAAAAAATTCTCTCTCTCTGTCTCTTAAAAAAAAAAAAAAGAATATGGGCTGGGGTTGTAGCTCAGTAGAAGAACGCTTGGTGAGGCTCTGGGTTCGATCCTCAGCACCACATAAAAATAAGTAAATAAAAATATCGTGTCCATCTGCAACTAAAAATTATTTATTAAAGGACTGGGGTTGTGGCTCAGTGATAGAGCACTTGCCTAGTTTATCTGTGAGGCACTGGGTTCAATTCCTAGCACTACATAAAAGAAACTAAATAAGCAAAATAAAGGTATTGTGTTCATCCACAACTAAAAAAATAAAATATAAATAAAGAATGCAGTTACCAAAAAAAAAAAAAAGCATATAATTACAGTGTTCATATTTAACAGCAAATTTTGAGAAAGGGGAAAAAAGTGCTCTTTTGGAAACATTTTACTTCATTGCTCTACATACAATTATAGTATTAATGCCATGTCACTGAAAAAAATGAATTTTGCAAGGTTAAATGATGATGTGTTTTATGTTCTATCTGCTCATTGGCTCTTAGGTCAGCCAATCTGATCCAGGGCTCCATAGCAACAGGCTCTATTACTAAGAACTACAAGATGAGAGTCTCCTTGCTTTTTTCTTCTTTTCTTTCTTAAAAAAGCATTTCCCATAAACAGTGCTGCAAATGCCATCAGAGAACAGTCTCCGCAGACAAATAAGCAATGTTGCCATTCTAGCACACTAAAAATGAATAACTTCCTTTTAGAGGACAGTGAATAGCAATGACAATGAATCTAGACAAATAACAAGGGATTCTAAAAACCCTGGAGATTTTAAAAAATATATATTTATTTTTTAGTTTTAGATGGACACAATATCTTTATTTTGTTTTTATGTGGTGCTGAGAACCGAACCCAGTGCCTCATGCATGCCAGGTGAGCACGCTACCACTTGAGCCACATCCCCAGCCCCAAAACCCTGGGGATTTTTAAAAAAATATTTCTTAGCTATAGATGAACACAATACCTCCATCCATTTTTATGTGGTGGGGAGGATAGAACCCAAGGCCCCACATATGCAAGGTGCACGCTCCACCACTGAGCCACAATCCCAGCCCCAACCCTGGAGATTTTTCCTTATTTAACTTCAGTAGAAAAATTCAGGAATCTTTGGCCAGAAAACCAACACCAGCATAAATTGAAGGATTTAACCAGGATTTACCCAGCTCAGATCACAATACTAAAGCCTCCCATGACATAAGATACAGAGAAAGAGGTAGAGGCAAAGGTTTTAACTTTGGATTGCTGATAAGTTTCACATAACTTTTTTTGAAATGTTAAAATGAGCATGGAGGGGCTAGGGTTGTGGCTCAGTGGTAGAGCACTTGCCTACATGTGTGAGGCACTGGGTTCAGATTTGATTCTCAGTACCACGTATACATAAATAAACAAAGGTCCATTGAGAACTAAAAAAATATTTTTAAAAATTGAGCATGGAAACTCACATAGCTTATGCCATATTCCCCATATTCTCATTCACAGTCAGCTCCTACATTCCTTGGATTCTATTATGTTTGTCCTTTTTTCTACACTCCCCAACATTTAAAGGGGGTGGGGGGAACTGCTATGTCCTAATGCTGGAATACAAGGTACTTGCTCTTCACATTTCATATGACCCTATTCCTTCTCCCTGGACTATAAACTTCCTTGACTGAGATAATTATAAACTGGATGAGGAAACGAAACAAAAAACAAACTACCCCTACCAAAAAATAAAAAAGGCATCATTTACCTCAGCAGTGTTCTTTGACATTCTAAAATCTATCTGGCATATTACAAGGTATTCCCCTTTCCTGGCATGCTGTTCCCCAATAATTGATGTAATATCTCATACTGTAACAATCAACTTTGTTCCCAACCTTCTGGTGTATGGTGGTAAGCAAATGCTGAGAACTAGACAGTATCTGAAAAGTCAGGGTCAAATTAGTTGGAAATTGCGCATTTTCATCTGGTTCATGTGTTGCATGTGTTTGTGACAAATATATACAATATAAAATTTGCAATTTTAACAATTTGTAAGTGCTCAGGTATTAAGTACACTTTCACAGTCACGTATTACAAAAGACCCATTAACAGACTACAGTCATTCTTTTGAATTTAAGGAACATTCATTTATTGTACAAGTCTCTTATACAGATACTTCTCAAGTTACAATGGGGTTACATCCCAATAAACCCACTGTAAGTTGAAAATATCCTAAGTAGAAAATATATATATATAATACATCTGACTTACACTCATCATAACTTAGCATCACAGTACACTGTAGAGTATTGGTTGTTTACCCTTCATGAATGTGCGGCTGACTGGGAGCTGGGGTTCACTGCTACTGTCCAACATCTTTTGTTTTTTGGTACCAGGGATTGAAACCAGGGGCGCTTAACCTCCGAGCCACATCTCCAGTCCTTTTATGTATTTTATTTAGAGACAGGGTCTCACTTAGTTGCTTAGCGTCTTGCTTTTTGCTAAGGCTGGCTTTGAACCCACAATCCTCCTGCCTCAGCCTCCGAAGCCACTAGGATTACAGGAATGAGCCAACATGGCCAGGTTAATCTTTTTCTTATTTTGAGACAAGGTCTTGCTAAGTTATCTAGGGCCTTGCTAAGTTGCCAAGGCTGGCTTTGAACTTGTAATTGTCCTACCCACATCTTGAAAGAATATCATACTGCATATTGCTAGCCTGAGAAAAGTTCAAAATTTTAAATATCAGGGCTGGGGTTGTGGCTCAGCGGTAGAGTGCTTGCTCACCTAGCACATGCGAGGCCCTGGGTTCAATCCTCAGCACCACATAAAATAAATAAATAAATAAATAAATAAAAGGTATTGTGTCCAGTTACACCTAAAAAAAATAATAATAAAAATAAAAATTTAAATACCATTTCTACTGAGTGCATATCATTTTTACACCATCATAAAATCAAAATAGCATTGTCAAATCATCCTAAATTGGGGACCATAGTTTGCATTAAGAACTACTATAGGGGCTGAGGTTGTAGGCTCAGTGGTAGAGTGCTTGCCTAGCAAGTGTGAAGCCCTGGGTTTGGATCCTCAGCACCACATATAAATAAATAAAATAAAAACATTGTGTCTATCTAAATAAAAAGAACTATTATAATGGATTTGAGGGCTGGATTGAGATGTAGCTCAGTGGCACAGTGGTTTGCCTGGCGCCCAGCAAAGCTAAAAACAAACAAACAAGAAAACCTCCGAACTATAGAGGATATAAAAGTAGTCAAATGTTAAAAATCTTTGACATTACTACTACTATGATGTCTTTTTCATGCAGAATTTAGTTTTGTACATGCCCACCCCAGCTCCCAAACAAGTGCAAAGTAGATAGATCTTTTTGTTAGCACTGAGTTCCAAGGAACTCACAAGGACAGAGTAACATAAGCAACAACAGGCAGAAAATTCCAGAAATTCCTGAAACTGAGAAAATCTTTTCTGTTTCAAATATCCCAGAAATGCTTAAGGAGGCAATCCAGAAAAGGAGATAGATACAACTTTTAGTGGGAGTCATAAAATGTATTAAATCTTTTTTTTTTTAAATTTTAAATAACAGTAAGTGCTGGCACAGTGGCACACATCCTTAATTCCAGAGATTTGGGAGGCTGAGTCAGAAGCTTCACAAGTTTGAGGTCACTCTGGGCAATTTAGCAACACCATGTTTCAAAATTAAAAATAAAAAGGGGGAAAATGCTCCTAATTCAATGTAGGTGGAGAGGTACTGCCAAGAAAGTCACTACTATTCCTCTATATTGAAGTTCCTCTCTATACCATCATACTATCAAAAACAAAAAACAAAAACAAAAAAAATTTAATTCTAGCCATGTAGTTTTAAGATTCTGGGCCAGTAGGTATAGAAGAGCATATTTATTGACTTTCAAAGGACAAGAAACTACATGACTATTCAGACATTTATCAGTGATGTTATCCCCCAATATGAAAACCCTAGGCTCTGACCACAAGGAGGCTATCTTCCTCCTATATTAATAGCAGTAGCTATCATTTATATGAGCATTTACTATGTTCCAAACACTATGTTCAGGAATTTATATGATTACATTTAACACATTCTAAAAATTTACTTTCAGGTATTAAGAGTGGGGATTTAAAGTTTTTAAATGCTTTTATGATTAGAAAAGTAAAGGTGGGCTGGGGATGTGGCTCAAGTGGTAGTGCGCTTGCCTAGCATGCGTGAGGCACTGGGTTCAATTCTCAGCACCACATAAAAATAAAATAAAGATATTGTGTAAAAAAAAAAAAGAAAGAAAAGTAAAGGTTTCTTTATACTTAAAGAAAACACATACAAGTATAGAAAAGTAAAAAAAATCACTCATAAATTTGTAACCCAGCAATTACTGCCATTAATAAAAACAGTTTTTCTTTATTTTTTGTTTCCATATTTGTAAGGAATTGATATCCATAAACAACCATTTTCCATTTTTAATTACTTTTAACATAAAGTCATATTCTATGATACACATGTATTATAAATTAGTTAACCATTTCTCTATCACTGAAAATTTAGGCAGTCTTAATTTTTATTTATTTTTATTTTTAAAATTTTATTTACTTATTTGGTACTGGGAACTGAACTCAGGAGGGCTGCTTAACCACTGAGCCACATTCCCAGATCTTTTTTTTTTTTAATTTTTAAATTTGTTTTAATTAGCAGTAGAATGCATTTATGTACTTTGATATATCATACATAGATGGGGTATAATTTCTCATTTTTCTGATTGTACATGTTGTAGAATCACATCAGTCATGTAGTCACGTGTGTGTGTGTGTGTGTGTGTGTGTGTGTGTGTGTAATAAAATCTATTTCATTCTACTATCTTTCCTATCCCCATATCACCTCCCATCTCCTCCCTTCACTCCCTTCTACCTAATTCTAAGATAACTCTATTTTTCCCTAGTGCCCCCCACCTCAATTAATCAGCAGCCAAGTAACTAGCCCTTTTTTTAAATATTTTATTTTAAGATAGGGTCTCACTAAATTGCTGAGGCTGGCTTTGAACTTGCAATCCTCCTGCCTTAGCCTCCCAAGTCACTGGGATTACAAGTATGTACCACAAGGCCTGGCAGTTAATTTTTATAATAAAATAATGCTATGATAAACATCTTTATACCTAAATCTTGCTTACAATTCTCATTAACTCTCCAAGAAAAATATATGAAAGAGTTCTAGAAATAAAAAAATTTTCCCTTAACAGAATTAGTGTTTCTCATATTAATTCTTAGTGAATTACCATGAAGCCAAAGTGGGGTGTTATTTAATGACAGGGGTATTGTTTCACCATGTCCCAGCATAGTGCTTCTCACTTTTAATTTTTCTTCAGTTCACCATCCTGTCCCCCCAATAGCATGAACACAAAGCTTCATAACAAACAAACAAAAAGAATGCCACTCTAAGTTTTTAATGTGAAATTAAAAGACAAGAGGAAATAGGATATTGGATCTTCTAGTATTTGTGATCTGATATCTGGCCCATTTAAAATTGTAGATTTTTTGGCTGGGGGTGTAGCTAGCTGATAGAATATATGCTTAGCATGCATGAGGCCTAGAGTTTAATGCCAACCATCACATTCACACTAATGGTATTAAGGAATCTTTAGACATAGTACTTCATATAAATCATAGTCTCACAAATATATGAAAAAAGAAGAAAATCAACAACATCACCTCACATAGAGAAAAGCAAAGATAACAAAGATTCAAAGGTAGACATTAAAGATAGTATCTTAAGATTTGAAAGTAGATCAGAAACAATAGTAAAAAGTAAAACAGAAATAAAACAAAACAAGCCAACACTCTGTAGAAGTCAAAAGATGAATGATGGTCAAGAAAGAAAAAAAAAGATTATAAAGCTGCTAATCTTTTTAAATGAACATATTCTCAATTTGGCTTCTGAATATTAAATTAGAAAAGATAACTCCTAAAAGGATCAACTGTGTCAAAGTAAAGCTGAAATGCTTACATCATACTTAAATTCATTTTAAGAAGTCTCTTAAATAGCTCAAAAGTCTCTTCTGGTTTCCTCAAAAATTACATGTGATCTGAAGTCACAAATGGTATATTCCTATTTAATTTCTTAATACAAACAATCATGGCTAATACTAACTAAGCCTTCAAAATGACCAGGAACTGTCTTAAAGGCTTTATATATAATAACTCTTAATTTCAAAACAACCCTCCTAGGTGGGTGTTATCATTATCCTCATTTTATATATAAAGAAATGGAGAGGTTAAGTAATTTGTCCAGGGTAACTGAATCAGCAATTGATAAAGCTGAGAAATGAACTCCAGAGTCCAAGCATTCAATCAGTAAGTATGCTTTTTCTAAAGAGAAGCTTAACAGGCTATACAATAACAGGCAGGTGGTGGTGGTGGGCTGCGGATAGGCAAACAACAGTAAGAATTAAATTATCCTAGAATGATGCTAACACACCTTTTGCAAAAACTACCCTTGATCTTTCCCTCCTCCTCCTAAAAGAAAGAAAAATAAATAAAGATTAAAAGGAAACTGAAATTTTACTTCTCTAGCAACTTTCAACAGCTTTCTTTCCTCAACCTTTTCTAAAACCTTGATGGTGAGAAAACAAAGATTTTAAAAGATATATTTTTTGGTCAAAATAAAATGATCTTCTGGTAAACCTTCCCTTGGTAATGACAGAAACATTTAAGAAAGACTTTTGGTCTATCCCAGCCACCCCCAAACAGAAGGAAAACCAACTTAACAGAACTGTCTTCTTTTAATTTCACATTGGTTTTGTTTCCCCCTCAAAGGCTATTCCTGTTCTAGTTGCAGACGGGAACGCTCCCAGTGACGTCAAGGCAGTCTCCCAGCAACGATTAATAAGGATTGTCCACCACAGGGGTTTCCTGAAAAGCTAGCAAGAAATTATCCACATATTTGCTGCAATATCAAGATGCAAAGATGTGAAGGAATTTCTCTTAACCTTGTAACTCCAGTCTCTGGCAAGCTTCTAAATAGGTTATTCTTCCAGAATGCTCTCCATTTACCCAGAGGTTATTTTCCTTTCCTCTAGCCTTCCCCCACACTGCTTCTCTCCAAATAAAATTAGATTTTGTTAGTTTGAAACATTTATAGTTGAAATAAATATTAATATAATGGAGCTACAATAGCAAACAGGGCTGCATAATCTAATCTGAAAACCAGACATTATTACTCTTTTTTACTTCACACAAAGAATTTAGAATAAATGAAAGTACAACAGAAAAAAAAATCAAGATAGAAAATATGCCAGCAAGTTTTTAAAGGCACATTTCCACATATACTATCCAAACACACATACACAGACAGGCAACTCTAAATTTACCTAGGCTCTAGCCTATTGAGTTTTTCAAATTGACCTCTGCAGGCATACCTCCAAAGATCAGCAGTATTAAGATGGAGTTGCATAAAAGGAAGTAGAAGCCCAAACATTCAATCCAAAAAAGATGGGCTGGATTGTTATGCTCACACATAGGAGTATATCTAATATTTTTCTCCTAAACCAGAGTGGCAAAGAATTTTATATAACTACCCATTTTTGAGGTCTGAAAAACAACATACTAGCTGTCTGATCAGAATCAGTGCAAATAAAGCAGAAAAATTCCAAATTTGAAAACTCAACCTAGAATTATTAATGGATCCTAGGTTCCAGAAAGCTTATGAGCTCCCTTTCCTTCCATATTTAGAAAAAGCAGTTAGGCAAAATTCATTAGCATCAGGACTTACAGGGTTAATTAAGGCACCCTGCTTCGGTGATCCTGACTTTCAGTCTGAGCCTATTCTAAAAGGAAACAAAACAATACCCCTATCATTAAAACACCCCATTCTGGCTTTAGCTCTATTTAATTGTACCCAGTTTTGTCATCATCAAGTCATAGAAGAAGAACGCACCGCTTCAGATGGATTTTTCTTCTTCCTTCTCTCCGTTCCCTCCCTCTCAGAAGAAAAAGACTGCAAACAAAATCACTACGTCACTGGAGGTAGAGGGAATCCCATCTCTGCACTCTTTATAAACCAAAGCCGGCAAACAAAAACAAGTCAATTTTAAGAAACAAGGGAACAAACAAGTACAAAAAATACAAAGTGATAAAACCAGAAGAAATGCATACAATGGCCTTAATACATAAAAAGGCACTTTTAGTAAAAAGGTTTAACAAATTCCTCCAAGGATGTTTATAATCACAAAAGCTTCCTAGACATAGCAAAGGTGACATATTTCTTCTTATTACATTTAAAGACTAGGGGACAGTTACATAAAGACATAGGACAGAGAAGCATATTCACCAGCCGGGTGTGGATAGCTGGGTAATGACACAGTGAAGGATATTTATAGGGGATTCCCTGCTTCCTGCAATGTGCGTCAACAGCATCACCAAAGAGAACAGAAATCACCACTGTTCTCATAAGCTAAATCTGAATGAAGTATTGCTTGAAATAGCCAGGGAAGAGGTAGAATCTGAATACAGTAAAAGTTCTAACAAACCTAGTTTTTAAAATATTTTAAAGATTAAAAAAGAACAAACGAAAATGCCCATAAAACCCTCACAAAATTTAACATTTGAAAATTCTCTAATTTCTCCACTGTTTATAATAGAGTTAAATAGACCAAGATAGAAAAGACACCATTCTTTGTAGCTTCTTCCCTCCCAGCCTGTGAAGTTCAAGGACTTTATATAAAGCAAGAAAATCATCCAAAACTCACCCCAAATGGAGGATCAGCATTTACACCAACAGCAAGCTCACATTATTAATGGAGACCTCATTGTTAAGAATCTGTTCTGCCGGAATTTTGCCGGAAGAAATTCCTTCTGGGAAACCTGTGCCTCTTCCCCCCGCCCACAGTCCCCACACCCACCCCCTTCACCCTTGAATGAAAATGCTAGTGATCCTTGCTGCGGTGTCTCCGGTGTCTCCAACAAGCTAATTGCTCTGACAAGCAGCTCTGAAGCAGACCATGGCCCAGCTGTTCTAAGAGATGTCACCCAGAGCTCTGCCAACAGTCTCTCTCTCTCTGTCTCTCCCTCTCACACCACACACACACACACACACACACACACACACACACCGCAAGAGCACCCTCTCCCACCTCCTCTTCTTGCTCTCATTCAAGTACTTCAGTGGCATGCCTGCCTCCACACTGCTCTGATGATAGCTTTTAAAGACACAGCAGCAACTCTTTGCTGCTGCACATGTTCATGCCAAAATAGAGTCTTTTTGGTGAAGAATAATGATTTGCAATGTGTACCAGATTAAAAGTTCACCTTTAAATTTACTTTTACATTTATTCACCTGCAAAATAATCAAGGTCAGGGGCCTTGTAGCTTTTTAAGAACAATAGCTTAAAAACTACTGGGCTCAATTTTAGAAATGTAAAACAAAGACTAATCCTAGTTACAGAGAATTCTCTTTCCAGTGAACTATATTTGGTAAAATCATTTTTCATTTTGGAGCAGAAGGCAGGCAGCATAGAATACTAGAAGCTATCTGTTCCCTCTGCCATATTTGCCCCTAAAGGATGGAGAGAAAACTTTGGTTATAAAAATGAAGGAATAAAAAAAATAGTGAAAACACCTACTGACAAAATTGATTTAAAAAAATGAAAACAGAAAATATAAGTTTGGGAATGAGGACAGATTAAAATAAAGGAAGTGATTCAAAGGATGGAAGAATAATAATTCTAGAATAAGAATAATTCTAGAAAGTATGCTAGCTAGAGCTGTGTAACAAACTTAAAACATTCAAGTTTGTTTGTTTTTGAGCTGAGGATTGAACCCAGGGCTTAGTGCATGCTAAGCATGTACTCTACTACTGATCTATAACTCCAACTTCAGGTCCTAATTCTTTTTGTGGTACTGGGGTAAAACCCAGGGCCTTGTGTATGCTAAGCAAGTGCTCTACCACTGAGAACCTGCCTCAGATCCTAATTTCAAGACCCAAAGAAAATAAGTAACAATCTCTATTACTACAGCAAATAATGGATTTTCCAGTGGCAAAAAGTCTGCAATGGCACAAAATAACATATGGCTAGTACACAGGCAACCTGAGGAGAGGAATAAAGTCTGTCACAAAGACACAATTAGTCATTTTTTAAATATATATTTTTTAGTTTTAAGTGGACACAATATCTTTATTTTACTTTTATATGATACTAAGGATCAAACCCAGCGCCCCTCACATGCCAGGAGAGCACGCTACCGCTTGAGCCACATCCCCAGCCCCACAACTATTCATTTTGATCCAAACAAGTACTTTTGTTTTGAGCTTGTATGTTGATTATGGGCCAGGTACTATGAAAAGCTCTAAGAATATTAGATAAGTTCATTAAAGGACATACTAAAGACAAAAAAGGACTCGTTTTCATTCTGAGTGAGATGAGAAGCCACTGGGAGTTGGAAGACTAATATGAGAGGTCAAATAGACCACTGAAACAAACTGGCTTTTACATTTAGTGAGATGAGAAGTCACTGGTGGTTTTTAAGCAGGGAATGACAGGTTTTTGACTTATATTTCTTTGTTGCATCCAAATTTTTGTTTGAGAAGTTTATAACCATACAGAGAATTTGCAAAAAAGAGTATAACGTTCATTTAGAAGATTCATATACAAATTTACACATAGGTGCATGTATAATATTTTCCAAAACAATTTAAAAAGTTTTCATAATGACTCTTCATGTCTAGAATACTTCAATATGTATTTCCTAAAATATATAATAAGGGAATTCTAAACTATAAGAATAACTACTTGCACATCTAGATGAGTTACTTGGTGATGCACATGCAAGGCAAATCTAATCAGCATGGTAAAAGGCTTAAAAACTGAGATGATTTTGGAATCACGAACCAAAGAAAGTTGAACAGAACTTTCAAGTTGAACTCAAATGGGTAAACTGTCTGCTAAAACAGTAAGAGTCAACATTCACTATAGAATTTAAACAAAACCCATACCGTCATAATTATCAAAATTTCCAGGATATAATATAAAATTAATTGTTGTATTTAGAGCCAAGATGATCTCAATTTGTATAAAAGATGAACAGTCAAAATATCAAGAGACACAGATATTGGATTTAATTGCCTTGACAACCTTAACTGAAAAATACAACTGAAGGATAAACATATGCATTCAACAGCAGAACAGAAATCACAGTGGAAAGACTCAGTGAATCTGAAGACAAGTCAAGGGAAATACTAAATATAATACTGATTCTGGACAACAAAGAAAAACAACAGGGTGGGGTGACTAGGTACAGGTCATTAGGATATGTGGGATAACATCCAAAAGTGTAATATTTACTTTGATACATCAGAGTCCCAGAAAGAGAAATAAGACATTGGTGAAGAGTTCAGCACACTGGAACATACCTGTAGTCCCAGCTAGTCTGGAGGCTGAGGCAGAAGGATTGCTAGAGCTCAGGAGTTCAAGGCCAGCCTGATCAACAGAGAGATCCTGTCTCAAAAACATAAATATAGGGCTGAAGGTATGGCTCAGTGGTATAGTGATTGATATAGGCCCTGGGTTTGATCCTAGCTGAAGAGAGAGAGAGAGAGAGAGAGAGAGAGAGAGAGAGAGAGAGAGAGAGAGAGGGAGGGAGGGAGGGAGGGAGGGAGGGAGGGAGGGAGGGAGGGAGGAAGGGAGGGGCAGGGGAGTGAGAGACAGAAATAGGGGGGAAAAATAAAAGATAGACAGCCAAAGTGTGGGGAATGGGGCTGGGGCTCAGTGGTAGAGTGCTCACCCAGCATGCATGAGGCACTGGGTTCAATCCTCAGCACCACATAAATGTAAAATAAAGATACTGTGTCCACCTAAAACTAAAAAAATAAATAAATATTTTTAAAAAGCCAAAGTGTGGTAAAATATTTGAAGAAATAATGGCTGAAATGAACTTCACAAATGTGTGTAAACTAATAGATTCAAGAGGCAAACCCCAAACAGGCTAAATACAACAAAATCTATTCCCAAATTCAAATAAAAACTATGAAACAAACAAACAAAATTATTGGCAGCAACTACAAAAACAATACTAGTTATTAAGGGAACAATGACTTAAATAGCTTCATATTTTTTTATTAGAAACCATAAGGACCAGAAGAAATTAGCACATTTTAAAAGTTGTTCAAATACAGAATTCTATATCAGAGAAAATCCTTCTGTAAAGATGAAATAAGGATATTATTAGAAGAAAACTAAGAGAATTCTTTTTTTTTTTTTTTTGGTACCAGGATTGAACTCGGGGGCACACTCAACCACTGAGCCACAACCCCAGCTCTATTTTGTATTTTATTTAGAGACAGTGTCTCACTGAGTTGCTGAGCATCTCAACTTGCCATTGCTGAGGCCGGCTTTGAACTTGCGATCCTCCTGTCTCAGCCTCCCGAGCTACTGGGATTATAGGCGTGCACCACCATGCCCAGCTAAGAGGATTCTTTATAAGAAACTTCCTCTAGAAGAATGGCCAAAAGAAAGGAAATAGGACTGGGAGTGTAGTTTGGTATAGAGCACTTGTCTAACATGAGGATCTGGGTTTAATTCCAATACTGTGGCAGCAATGTGTGCGTGCATAAGTGGTAATACAACAAAACTTGAAGCACCAGGAATAAAGGAACAAAAACATATGGTAAATACTTGGTTTCTATGTTTGCTATGTTGGTACTGTTTGTATTACCCCTCCCAAAATTCATGTTGAAGCCTTAACTCTCACCAGCTACTCACGCAGATGAGATGAACTGGGTTTAAAAGAGCTGGCTGTAACATTAAGCTAAGAAAATGGCAAAAAAGCACAGGACACAGAAGTAATTTTCATATTGAGAGTGGGACTGTTCTGTGACCTAAAGGTCAGCTTCCACGCTGGAAAGAGCATGCACTGGGAATCTCTTTATTTTTATAGCTTTTATAGGGGGACATACAAAGGAGTTTTGATAGAATATTCTTCACTAAATAAGGCAGGGGATAAGGTTTCAAGGGGGGGGGTTGTCCAATCCCATTGGGTAACGCCCAAGTCCAGAGCTAAAGCAAACTTCTTTGCCAAGCAAAGGTGGAGACCCTTGCACTGCACAGCAGAAGGCGTGCAATGTCAGACCAACACTCCCTAACTCAAGGCTGAGAGAGGATGCTTAGCTTATGGGCTAGTGGCCTAACCACCAGGGTTGCTATATTTGGAGACTGGGCCTCTAAGGAAGTAATTTAGGCTAAATTAGGTCATAGGGGTAGGGCTCTGATTCAATTAGTGACCTTACAAAAGACACCAGAAAGTAAGTTTTCTTTTTCTCTGTTACCTCCTGCACAAAGAAGAGGTCATGTGAGCACACAGCTGCCTATAAGTTCTATAGAGATGCTTTAGAATGAAACCTATCTTGCCAGGACCTTGATCATGAACTTTCCAGCCTCCTAAATGTTGAGAAATGTTACTGCTGTTTAAGCTACCTAGTCTGTGGTATTTTATCATGGTAGCCAAAGCTAAGACAATCTCCACAGAAGTATCCATATTAATCTGATTAATTTTTTACCTTATTAAAAAAAGAAGACAAGTGTGGTAGCATACACATGTAATACCAATGTCTTGAGTCACTGAGGCAGGAGGATCACAAGTTGAAGGCTAGCCTCAACTTAGCAAGGCCCTCAGCAACTTGCTGTGACCTTGTTGCAAAAAAAAAAAAAAGAGGGATGGGGACTGAAGTATATAGTTAGTTTAGTGATAAAGCACCCTTGGTTCCAATTCCTAGTACCAAAACAAAAAATCTTATTTAAAAAAAAATTTTAAAAACTTAAAATAAATAAACAAAATAAAACAAGTTCAAAGCAATCAGAATGAATACTAATAAAAAGCAGAAATCAATGAAACTAAAGATAAAGAAAGGCAATGAAACCAGAAGTTGTTTCTTTGAAAAAAATCCAGAAAGTTAATAAATCTCTAGTAAGACTAAAAAGGAGACTGAGAAGACATATTATTAATAGCAGATCTGAAAAAAAATATCACTACGGACCTTGTAGACATTTTAACCCCTTAACTAAAACAGACCAATTCCTTGAAAATCATAAACTATCAAAAGTTACCCATTTGAAGGGAGGGGAAGAACAAAAGTTCAATGGATTAGACACAGGAATAAAGGGAAAGGAGAGGAACAGGAACAGGAATAGGAAAGACAATGGAATTAACTGGACATAACTTTCCTATGTTCATACATAAATACACCACCAGTAAAACTCCATATCATGTATAACTATAAGAATGGGATTCTAATAAGAATAAATCATATTCCATGCATGTATGTCAAAATACACTCTACTATCATATATATCTAAAAAGAAAAATAAAAAATAAATCAAAATTGGTTCACTATTAAAATCTTATCAGCAAAATCTTTTTTAAAAAAATGTTACCCAAGGTACAATAGATAACCTGAATAACCCTATCACAACTAAAGGAATCTATAGGCCCAGATGCTTACTCTGGTGAATTTTAGCATCAATTCTATGTAATCTCTTCAGAAAACAAAAGAGAAGGAAACACTTTCCAAGTCACTTTATAAGGCCAAATTATCTTTTTACTAAAACTAAGCAAACATAAGAAAACTACAAACCAAGCTAAATATCTAAATAAAAAATTGGAAAATTAAATCCAGTGATAAAAAAAGATAATGCATTACAACCATAAGAGGTTATTCTGAGAATGTAAGATTGGTTTGTTTTTTGATAAGTAATCAATGCAGCCCACCATTATCAGTCTGAAGAAGAAAAAATTGGCTAGGCATGGTGGTGTGCCCCCTGAATCCCAGCTACTTGGGAGGCTGAATCAGGAAGCTGAATCAGGAAGATCCGAAGTTCAAGTATAGTCTAGGACACCTATCAAGACTTTGTCTCAAAATATAAAAAAGACTGGGGATGTATGTAGCTCAGTGTTAAGCACCCTTGAGTTCAATCCCCAACACCACAAAAAAGGGAAAAAAAGAAAAAATACATGATCACTTCAACTGACAGAGAAAAAAAAAATTTCACAAAATCCAACATCCATAAAGATGCAAAGTTGGAATAGAAGAAAAATTTCTTAGTTTAATATAGATGAAATATAACAAACCTGAAAACTGAATGCTTTTACATTACACTAAGATTTAAAAAAGGGGGGGGGCAAGGTTGTTCACTGTCACTAGTCCTATTCAACTGAAGATGAAGCCAATGCAATAAGATGAGAAAAAGAAATAGAAGGCATACATATTGGCAAGAAAGGAAAAACATATTCCTATTCATAGACAACATAATTGTGTACATAGAAAATACCAAGGAGGGGGTGGGGTTGTGGCTCACCAGTAGAGCACTTGCTTAGCATGTGCAAAGCCCTGGGTTCAATCCTCAGCTCCACATAAAAAAATAAATAAATAAAATAAAGGTATTGTGTCCAACTACAACTAAAAAATAAATATTAAAAAAGAAATAAAATATCAAGAAATCAAAACAAAACATACAAACTCCTCAAAATAGAAAATATGAGATATGTGCGGTGACTCACACTTGTAATTCCAGCCACTGAGGGGCTGAGGCAGGAGGATCACAAATTTAAGGTCAGCCTGGGTGACTTATGAAGACCTTGTCTCAAAATAAAAATAAATTAAAAAGGTGGGGGGCTGGGGCTGTAGTTCAATGGTAGAGCACTTGCCTAGCATGTGAGAGGTACTCGAGTGGATCCTCAGCACCATAAATAAATAAATAAATAAATGTAAACAAACAAACAAACAAATAAATAAATGTATTGTGTCCATCTACAACTAAAAATGTTTTAAAAAATATCTGGGGCTGGGGGGCTGAGGATATAGCTCAGCTGGTAGAGTGCTTGCCATGCATGCAAAAGGCCCTGGGTTCAGTCCCCAGAAGCAAAAAAAAAAAAAAAATCTGGGGATGAAATTCAGTGGTAAAACACCCCTCAGTTCAATTCCTAGTATTGGGGGCCAAGGGAGATGGGGGTGAAAAAATATTTAGCTAGATCACAGGAAGTAGTCAACATTGCCAAATCAAATTTATATAAAGTAGCAATAAATAACTGAAAACTAAAATTTAAAATACCGCTTATGATTATTTCCCACAAATTAAGTGCTTAGTTGCATACTTAATTAAACACGTAAAGTATTTGTATAGTGAAATCTACAAACTCTAATAAAATATATTAAAGACCCAAATAAATGAGAAAATGTATCTTTTTTGTTGTTGTTGCTGGGGACTGAACTCAGGGCCTTCCATATTCTAAATATACACTCTACCACTGAGCACACCATCAGCCCATTTTATAGACTGGAAACTTGACATAGTGAAGATATCAATTCTCCCTAAGTTGATTTATAGATTTAGTACAATTTCATTCTAAGTCCTAGCAAGAGTTTTTATAGATATATGGAAACTTATTCTAATACGTTTATGGATAGGCAAAGTTATAAAAAGAGCCAAAATAATTCCAAAGAAGAATAAGGTGTAAGAATCAGTATTCAACTTTTAAGACAACTTTTAAGTTAGACACGGTGGCATACCCCTATAGTTCTAGCAATTTGGGAGGTTGAGATAGGAGGATTACTAATTCAAGGCCAGCCTCAGAAACTTACTGAGGCCAGAAGCAACTCAGAAAGACCCTGTCTCAAAATAAAAAGTAAAAAGGGCTGGGGATGTGGCTCAGTGGTAAAGTACCCTAGGTTCAATTTTCGGTAAAAAATTTAAAAAAGACTTTAAAAAGCTACAAAAATCAAGAGAACATGGAATTGGTGAAGAAAAAGACACATAGAAAACTGGAATAGAAAAAGAATCTAAGAAGAGACTCAACACAAATACACCAACCGAATTTTTACAAAGGTGCAAAGGCAACTTAATGGAAAAAGAAAGCTTTCAACAAATAGTATAAAAACAATTGGATATATAAATTTTACCTACTCTTTATCTATGTCCTAGGTAAAATTTAACTCAAACAGGTCATTGATATAAATGTAAAATATAAAACTACAAAACGATAGAGGGTTTTATTGTTTTATTTTGCACTACAGGGGATAGAACCCAACATATGGTTGGCAAGAGGTCTGCCACTGAGTTACATCCCCAGGCCTTGTAAAATGTTTAGAAGGAAACATAGGTGTAAATATTCGTGACCTGATATAAAGTAAAAGATTTTTAAATAAGATACCAAAAGCATGACTCATTAAAAAAAAAAAAACTGGGCTGTGGTTGTAGCTCAGTGGTAGAGTACTTTACTTGCCTAGCACGTGTAAGGCACTGAATTAGATTCTCAGCACCTCATATAAATAGATAGATAGATAGATAAATAAATAAAGGTTCATTGGCAACTAAAAAATGTTTTAAAAATAAAAATAAAAAGATTCTTAGCACACGTGAGGCGCTGGGTTCTATCCTCAGCACCACGTAAAAAATAAATAAATAAAATGAAGGTATTGTGTCCAACTACAACTAAAATATATATTTAAGAAAAAAAGACAAGCTACCAGATGGAAGAAAATATATGCAAATCATCTATCCAACAAATGACTTCTATCTAGAATATATAAAGAACTCTCAAAATTCAACAGTAAGAAAACAACCCAATTTTAAAAATGGGCAGAAGACTTAAATGTAAAATACTGACATTCTTGTGAAGATATGGAGTAACTGGTGCTCCAATGTATTGGTACAGCCATTCTAGACAACAATTTGCTTCTTATAAAGTTAAATATATGTATTTACCATAAAACCCAACAATCCCACTCCCACCTATTTATGTACCCTAATTAAATGAAAATTACTTTCATACAAAAATTATACAAGAAAGTTCACAGCCATTTTACTCATACTTGGAAAAAATAAAACTCTATTCTTCAGTGAAACAACAAATAAATTGGTACATTCATACAATGGAATTCTACTTAGTAATACAGAGAAGGGACTTAGTAATATTTGTAATGACTCAGATGAATCTCAAAGACATTATGCTGAGTGAAAGAAACAAATCTGAAAAACTTTTATATATATATTCTATTTACATGACATTCTGGAAAAGCCAAAACTATAGAAACAAATACATTAGAGACTGCTAGGGTCTGGCAGTAGGGTAGAGAATGACTACAAGGGGCAAAAGGGAATCATTTAAGGTGATAGAAATATTTTATATTTGGACTATGGTAGTGGTAACCAGATTTTAATGTTTTTCAGGTATTAGAGAATTTGGAGCCAGAGAAGCTGCTCAGTGATAGAGTGCCTGATTAGCATGTAAGAGGACCAAGGTTAGATACACAGCAGTGGAAAACAAATTTAGAGAATGGTTTTACATAAAATAGATGAGCATTATTCTATGAAATAAGACTAAAAAGAAGAAGAAATCATTAAGCAGGGGATAAGAATGGATGGAGTTATAAATTAAAAAATAAGAGTATTGATGGTTCTTGAAAGGTACTTGGGGGTTAATTAGAATATCCTCTTTATTTTGTATTTTGACATTTTTCATTTTTTAAAAAAATAATGCCTTTGTTTTATTTATTTATTTTTATGTGGTACTAAGGATCAAATCCAGTGCCTCACAGGTAGCTAGGCAAGTACTCTACCATTGAGCTACAACCCCAGACTTCCCACCCCGTTTTTTTAAAGGGTTTAGAGCCAGGCATGATGATGTACACCTTATTCCTCATGATTCAGGAAGCTGAAGCAGGAGGATCTCAAGTTTGAGACCAGCCTCAGCAACTCAGCAATACCCTAACCAACTTAGCGAGAACCTGTCTCAAAATAAAAATAAAAAGAAGCTGGGGATGTGGCTCAGTGGTTAAGTACTCCTGGGTTCAATTTCTGATACTGGAGCAAAAAAGAAAAAAAGAGGGTACAGGACCCTTTTTAGGAGACTAAAAGGAAATGGCCAATGAGAAAAGGAAGTATGGTATTTGGAAGCCAAGTAGAAAAGCATTTCAAGGAGAATACAAATATTTTAAGTACAAATAGGTCTATGAGATGGGAACTTACAACTGATTATATTCATCCATGGTGGGAGGGATACTACATATATAAATATGACCAAGTATAAAAAAGATATTTGAAAATAAAAAATCGTGGCTACCCTGAAACGTGTACAGATTTTTTTTTCTTGACAGGATTCCCTAAACAATACAGTACAGCAACCATTTATGTAGCACTTGAGTAGCCTAAGGTATCATAGATTTTTTTTTTTTTCTCTGTTACAGGGTCTCAGAAACGTTAGGTAAATACTCTATCACTGGGCCACACCTCAGCCCATGTTATTTAGGGATGATTTAAAGTATACAGGAGAAGGTATGTAGGTTACATGCAAAAACTAGCTTTTTATACAAAGGACTTGAGTGTCTGAGGATTTGGGCATCCATAAGGGGTCCTAGAACTAATTCCACATGGAAACTAAGAAACAACTGTCCTGGATTTTTTTTTTTTTTTTTAGGAGTTTAGAGTAGTGGTGATAAAGTCTAACTAAAGCAGGTTTAAAGGAGAAAAAAAGGCCAGGCACCATTAATACCTGCTAAAATTTAGAAGTAACCAAGATGTCCTTCAGTAAATAGATGGATAAACAAACAGTGGTATGTAGGAACACTGGAGTATTATCTAGCCCTAAAAGAAAATGAACTAACAAGAAAAGGCCCAAATGCATATTACTAAATAAAAAAGCCATCTGAAAAGGTTGCATGTTATATATTTGTTCTATCATTTAGAGAGTGGTGTTGAAATCTTCAACTATATTGGTGGATTCTCTATTTCTCCTTTCAGTTCTATTACCCTTTATGTACTTTGAAGATCTTGCTAAATGCATAAACGTTTATGATTGTTAGGTACCCTGAAGAACTGACTCTTTTTGTCATCATAAAGTAAGTCTCTATAGCCATGGTAATATTCCTTGCTCTGGTATCTACTTTGTCTGTTATTAATATAGCAACTCCTTTCTTCTGAACAGTGTTTACAAGGTATATTTTATTTTACCCTTCTTTCAATGAGTTTATATATATTTAAAGTGGGTTTCTTGTAGACAACACTTAGCTGCATCTTACTTTTAAATGCAATCTGTTAATTTTCCTATTGAGGTGTTTCAATCATTTATTTAATGTGATTATTGGTCTGGTCAGATTTAAATAAACTATTTTACTATTTGTTTTTGATTTATCCAGTATATTCATTTTGTATTCTTCAGACATCTTTTAGACTTATTAAGCATTTTTATGATTCAATTTTATCTCTTTTATTGCCTTATTAGCTATATCATTTTCTTTTAAGTGGCTTCTTTAGGGTTTATGGTATACACATAACATCACAATCTACTTTTCATGTAACACACAACTTCACATATGTAAGAATCTTAGAACAGTATACTGCTATTTCCTGTCTCCCAACCTTGGGGGCAACTTCTACCATTCCTTTTATTTCTACGTTATAAATCCCACAACACAGGTTTTTTGTTTTGTTTTAACCTGGAGATTGAACCCAAAAGGACTCTACTTCTTGAGCTACATCCCGAGTCCTCTACTTAAATTTTGAGGCAAGGTCTCAATAAATTGCCCAGGAAGGCCTCAAAATTGGGATCATCCTGCTTCTGCATCCCAGGTGGCTGGGATTACTAGAACATACCACCACACCCAGTCCAGTTTCCTTGGTTTTGTTTTAGGCAATTTAAAATTTTTTCTTATTGTCTTTTCTTTCTTTCACATTTCTGGAGATTGAACCCAGGGATGCTCTATGGGTGACCTATATCCCCAGTCCTATTTATTTTTTTATTTTGAGACAAGGTCTCAATAAATAGCCTAGGGCCTTGGTAAATTGCTGAAGGTGTCCTAAAACTTGAGATCCTCCTGGTTCTGCCTCCCAATGCCTGAGATTACAAGCATGCAAACTACACCCAGCTAAAATATTTTTTATTTACTTATTTTTTGTGGTGCTGGGAAATAAACTCAAGGTCTCCCACATGCTGGGCAGGCACTCCACCACTGAGCTATCCCTCAGCCCTAATTTTATTCTTTTGTGTGCATGCACGCGCATGCGTGTGTGTGTGTGTGTGTGTGTGTGTGTGTGTGTGTGTGTGTGTGTATACATATGGGGGGAATTGAATCCAGCAGGAATTAAATCCAGGGGCGCTTAACTACTGAGTCACATCCCCAGCCCTTTTCATGTTTTACTTTGAGACTGGGTCTCACTAAGTTGCTTAGGGTCTTGCTAAGTTGCTGAGGTTGGCTTTGAACTTGAGATCCTCCTGCCTCAGCCTCCCAAATCACTAGGACTGCAGGTTGCATCACCACTCCTAACCTCATTTTATATATATATATATTTTTTTTGGGGGGGGCGGGGTACTGGGGATTGAACTCAGGGGCACTCAAACACTGAGCCACTTCCCCAGCCCTTTTTTGTATTATCCCTTTTACATAAACTGTCAATTTAATAGCACAGGATTGTGCATTGTATTCCTTTTTGTGTGTGTGGGGGGGGAGGGAGTACCAGGGATTGAACTAAGGGGCATTCAACTACTGGACCACACCCCCAGCCCTATTTTATATTTTATTTATAAGAGACAGGGTCTCATTGAGTTGTTTGAGGCTGGCTTTGAACTCTTAATCCTCCTGTATCAGTCTCCTGAGCCACTGGGATTACAGGCATGTGCCAAAGCACCCGGCTTCCATTATTGTTTAATGCCTATAGAATCATCAGTAATGTTCCCTCATTACTGATACTAGTAATATGAGTCTTTTCCTTTCCTAGGAAGTCTGCTAAATTTATCAATTTCATTAATTTAAAAAAAAATTGGTTTCACTGCTTTTTCCTATTACTTTTCTGCCATTTAGTTCACTAATCTTTGCTCTGGTCTTTTTTTTTTTTTTTTTTTTTTCTATTTTGAGATAGGGTCCTGTTAAGTTGCTTAAAACCTTGCTTAGTTGCTGAGGCTGGCTTTGAACTTGTGATCCTCTTCCCTGAGCCTATGAGTTGCTGTGATTACAGGGTCTCACTGAATTGCTTAGTGCCTCACCATTGCTGAGGCTGGCTTTGAACTTGTGATACTCCTAGCTCAGCCTCCTGAGCCATTGGGATTACAGGCATGCTCCACTGAGCCTGATCCCAATTATATTTTAAAGTGACTTTAAAAAAAAAATCTGAAATATTTTCTCCACATTTCTGCGTCTCTTGTTTTCTGCAGATTAAAAATTCCATCTGGTTTAGTTTCTCCTATCTTCAACATTTCTTGTAGGAGTAGTAGTTTGATGTTGATGAATTCTACCACCTCTTGTATGTTTGGAAAAGCTTTATTTCATCTACACCCTTTTTTTCCCCCAGATTGAATCCAGGGCCTTATATGTGGCAGGCAAACACTGTTGTGTTAAAGTCAAAAAAGTTGTCTTAAAGTCATTACCACTAAGCTATATCCCTACCTTATTTGTTTATTTATTTATTTATTTATTTTTTAAATTTATTCTTTAGTTTTCGGCGGACACAACATCTTTGTATATGGTGCTGAGGATCCAACCCGGGCCACACACATGCCAGGCGAGCGCGCTACCGCTTGAGCCACATCCCCAGCCCTATCCCTAGCTTTTTTAAAAATTTTATTTGAGGGGCCAGGGTTGTGGCTCAGTGGCAGAGCACATGCCTAGCATGTGTGAGGCACTGGGTTTGATCCTGAGCACCACATACAAAAAATAAGCAAATAAAATAAAGACATGCTGTCCTCTACAACTACAAAAGAAAAAAATTTTTTTTTAATTTTTGAAACAGAGTCTTGCCAAGGTGCCCAGGCTGGCCTCAAACTTGTATCCTTCTACCTTAATCCTCTGAGTAGCTGAGGTAACAGGAATGTACCATCATACCTGCCTTCATCTACATTTTTTTAAGTTGTCAATGGATATTTATTTATTTTTACATTTATTTTTTAGGTGTAGATGGACATAAAACAATGCCTTTATTTTTATGTGGTGCTGAGTATCGAACCCGGGTCCTACCTGTGCTAGGTGAGTGCTCTACCGCTGAGCCTCAATCCCAGCCCCTGGATCTTTATTTATTTATATGTGGTACTGAGAATTGAACCCTGTGCCTCACACATGCTAGGCAAGTACTATACCACTGAGCCACGACCCCAGCCCCTTCACCTACATTTTTAAAAAAATTTTTTTGTAGTTATAGATAGATTGTTTTTATTTGTCTCAAACTTGGGATCATCCTGCTTCTGCATCCCAGGTGGCTGGGATTACTAGAATATACCACCACACCCAGTTTTCTTGGTTTTGTTTTAGGCAGTCAATTTAATTTTTTTTCTTTTTTGTCTTTTCTTTCTTTTATATTACTGGGGATTGGATCCAGGGATGCTCTACTGCTCTGCCACTAAGCTACCACATATAAGCTACAGCTCCAGCCCTTCATCTACATTTTTAACCAATAAAATTCATATGCCATATAAGTCACCCATTAAAAGTATACAATTCAGTGACTTTTAGTATATTTAAGTTGTACTTCCAATACCAAAATTAATTTTGGAACATTTTCAGCATATAAAAAGAAACCTATACTCATTAGCAATAACTCGTTTTCTCTTAATTCTCAGCACTTAGAAACTAAGTCACTTTCTAAGAGATTTGTCTATCCTGAACAGTTTCTTCTTCAATTTTGAAAGGTATTTTCGCTGCATATAGAAATTTTATAGCTGGGTGCAGTAGTACATGCCTGTAATCCCAGCAGCCTGGGACAGGTTGAAGCAGGAGGATCATGAGTTCAAAGCCAGTTTCAGCAATCGTGAGATACTAAATAACGCAGTGAGATCCCTTCTCTAAATAAAATACAAAAAAGGGCCATATGGAAGTCAAATGGAGTGACTCTTAAAGTCACTCCACTTGACTTTCATATGGCTGCCTTTCCTCATGGATTCCCATGGTCTTTCCTCATGCAGGCCCATGCTGCTGGTGTACCTTTGTGTGTCTAAATCTCCTTTCCTTGCAAGTTAAATTAGACTAGGGCATACCTTGCCAAGCATGGTGGTGCACGCCTATAATCACAGTGGCTCAGGAGGCTGAGGCAGAGAATCATGAATTTAAGTTCAGCCTCAGCAATTTAGCAAGGCCCTAAACAATTCAGCAAGATAAATAAATATAAAAAAGGACTGGGGATGTTGACTCAGTAGTTAAGCACCCCTGGGTTCAATCCCCAGTACCTCCCCACCCCACCCCACCCCCAAAAAGATTAGGGCTTACTTACCTCTTTTAACTTATCTTCTCTTTAAAAATCCTATCTCCAAATATAGCCATTTTCTGAGGTACTGGAGATTAGTGCTTTAATATGAATTTGCAGGGGTTGGAGGAGACACAATTCAGCCTATAACACCTTGGTGTTTCTCTCTCTCTCTCTCTCTTATATATACACACACATATTTATTTATTTTTATTTATTTATTCCCCCCCCACCCCCGCCGTCTACTTTTAAGACTTTATCACCAGGGGCTGGGAATGTAGATCAGTGGGGTAAAGTATGCCTAGCATGTATGAAGCCAAAAAAAAAAAAAAAAAAAAAGACATCATCACTAGTTTTAAAATGTGCCCTGTTATATCTTTTCTTGTTGTTTTGCTGTTTTGGGTTCCCATATATCCAAACAGCTAAAGAACCCAAACAAAATCACGAAGAGAGATATCAAGGCATACTGTAATTAAACTGCTTAAGATCTGTGATGAAGAAAAAATCATAAATAAGCTTTTCTGGATCTGTTTGCACAGTCTTCATTAAATTTAGAAAAATTTCAGATAGTATTGCTTCTGAACACTCCTGAGATACCAATTACACATATTCTTATAGTATTTGATGTTTTACTGCTCACTGATATTCTGTTCATTTTTTTTTCAGTCTTCTTCCTATTTTTCATTTTGGTTTCTTTTGCAGTCTCTTCAAGTTTACTAATCTTTTATTCTCTAGTACGATCTGTTGTCAATCTGGCCACTGTATTTTTCATCTCAGACATTGTAGTTTTCATCTCTAGAAGTTTAAGTTTTGATCATTTTTATCTCTCATGTCTCAAAATGTCTTCCTAAACATACATAATAATTAGCAATGCCCTTGTTTAATTCTACCATCTGTCATTTCTGAATTTATTTTTACTAACTTTTTTCTCATTATTTTATGCTTATTTATATATTTGATAACTTGTGAGTGGATGCCAAATTAAATTTTACATTGTTGGCTGCTAGAAGTTTGTTTGTTTCTTTCTTTTTTCATTTTTTTTTTTTTTGGCCATTATACATGAGCTCTCTTATTATTATTTTGCATTACAATTCTTAATACACCTTTATACCACAATTTATCATATTCTTTTTTCATTTTTGAGATGAGGTCCTAGGCTGGTCCCAAACTCCTGGGCTCAAGCAATTCAATTCTCCCATCTCAGCTTGGCTAACTGCTGGGATTTTAAATATTCCTTTAACTAATTTTGGACTTTGTTTTGTGACTCAGTGACTTAGAAACAATTTGATTCTTCTGAAACATGTTTTCATGTTTTGTTAGACTGATCCAGCATTTAAACTAAAGCTAATTTGATATCACTAGAGGTAACACCATTCTAAGGACTCTACTCAATCTCGAAGGTATTACAAGGTGTTTCTATTTTGTCTAATGGAAATACAAAACACTAATGTCCCTGTATTCCATCCGTTCCAATAGTCTGTCTCTGCTTGGGTAGCTTCCTCACTCCCATGAACTGATGAGTACTCTACTAAAGAGTCAAAGAAGTAAAGTCCAAAAGAACTTTCTGTGATAATGAAATTGTGGCTATTAAACACTTGAACTGTTGTTAGTCCTACTAATGATACATATGCAACTAATGACTACTATATTAAAAAATCCCAAAAAAACAAATGCCGAATGTTTTCTCTGATATAAGGAGGCTGATTCATAGTGGGGTAAGGAGGGGGAACATGGGAGGAATAGACGAACTTTAGATGGGGCAGAAGGGTGGGAGGGGAAGAGAGGGGGCATGGGGTTAGAAATGATGGTGGGATGTGATGGATATTATTATCCCAAGTACATGTGTGAAGACATGAATTGGTATGAATATACTTTGTATTCAACCAAAGATATGAAAAATTGTGCTCTATATGTGTAATAAGAATTGTAATGCATTCTGTTGTCATATATACATTAAAAAAATAATTAAAATAAAATTAAAAATACAGGTATAGGGGAAACCTCTGCAGAAATCTGTAGCTCTCATGAGAAACTCTGTCTTCTCAAATAAAGAATCCTCAACTTACAATTATTTCACTTATAATTTTCCAACTTTACAATGATGAAAAAGAAATACACATTTAGGGTGGGTACAGTGGTGCTACTACTCTAATTCTAGCTACTCAAGAGGCTGAGGGAGGAGGATCACAAGTTTGAGGCCAACACTAGGCAACTTAGTGAAACCGTCTCAAAACAAAACTTTAAAAAGTACTGTGGGGCTGGGGATGTGGCTCAAGCGGTAGCGTGCTCGCCTGGCATGCGTGCGGCCCGGGTTCGATCCTCAGCACCACATACCAACAAAGATGTTGTGTCTGCCGAGAACTAAAAAATAAATAGTAAAAAATTCAAAAAAAAAAATTCTCTCTCTCTCCTCTCTCACTCTCTCTTTAAAAAAAAAAAGTGCTGTGGATGGGGCTGGGGTTGTGGCTCAGTTGTAGAGTACTTGACTGGCATATGTGAGGCACTGAGTTTGATTCTCAGCACCTCATAAAAATAAACAAAATAAAGGCATTGTGTCCATCTAAAATTAAAAAAAAAAAAATTCTGTGGATGTATCTCAGTGATAGACCAAACATGCAAAAAATGCTGGATTCATTCCTCAATACCAGCAATAAGCCATAGCTCCCAATAAACTACATGATCACAAAGGTAAACAACCAATACTTTACAATGAATTGTGCTGTCAAGCCATAGAGTTCCATAAATTAGTAGTATTAAATGAATTTAGTACTTATGACATTTCCAACTTATGATGGGTTTATAAACTGAAAATCACCTATACTCTGCTCTATAAATTCTAGTTGCTTTAGCTTTCTAAGAATTTCTGTATCTTCAATTTAGGGAGATTACCACCTATTTGTGTATCCAATAATTCCAGTATCTACTGGGGTGTGTAGCTTAGCAGTAGAGCTTATTAGCATGTGTGAGGATCTGGGTTTATTCCCTAGCTTCAAAAAATACTTACACATGCCTGTAATCTTAGCTTGGAAGACTGAAGCAGAGGATATCAAGTTTGAGGACAGGCTGGGCAATTTTGCAAGATCCTGTCTCAAAAAACCAAAATTATACTAAGAAAAATAAGAATAAGATTATATAATAAATATTATTATTATTTATTACAATACCTAAAACTTCTTTTTCTTTAAAGAAAATAACATAACTTTTTTTTAAATATCTTTATTTTACATTTATGAGGTGCTGAGAATCGAATCCAGTGCCTCATGCATGCTAGGCGAGTGTGCTACGACTTGAGCCAAATCCCCAGCCCCAAAAATAACTAAAATTTCTATGAATCTGAATCAATTGTTTCTATGAATGCTTATTTACAACGACTAGTTTATTTTGTGATTTTATTTTTATTGTTAATTATTACCAGATTACACATATTAGCAATCTATTTTTAAGAATGCTTAAAATAGGGGGTGGGGTTGTGGCGCAGCGCTTGCCTACCACATGCAAAGCCCTGGGTTTGATCCTCAGCACCACATAAAACTAAATAAATTAAATAAAGGTATTGTGTCCAACCACATATATTAAAAATAAATCTTTTTTAAAAAAATGAATGCTTAAAATGAAGAAAAAGAATCTTCTGAAGCTAGGGTTGAAGTATGTTCCACAAAGGATGATCTGAGTTTGCTTCTCTCAATTGCCTGGGAGGCCTATCAACTTGGATCTACTTTTAAAAAAATTTTTAAAAAACATATATTTAAATTTTTGAAATAAATTTGTGTGGTTCAAAAATATTAAATTAGTTTTCGTTCCCTTTCTCTTAATTGGGTCTGAAAATTAAACACCTTGTAGCAATCAAGTATTTAACCAAAGAGAGGTTTAACCCTGAGTTAGACCCTCAGCTTGCCCTCAATACCTGGAAGTAACCTTAGAATATCTTCTTCACAAGGGTCTGTTTATTGGGGACCCAGCCATGTTAGCTAATCTATCAACATGATTTATGGTTGGGGCTTTTCCTGATGTTGGAATGACATTCTGACATCAAGAAAGGCCGGAGACTAAGGTCAGCTCCCCAGGTAGTCAATCAAATCTATGTGTTAGAGCCCAAATATAAACTCTGGACAAGATTCAGGTAAGTTTCTTTGGTTGGCAATATTCTGTATGTTTTATCACACATCACTGATGGGAGAAATTAACACTGTCTATGATTCCACTAGGAAGTCACAGACTTCCAGAGAAAAATGGAAGCTTAGCATTTAGAACCCTCCTGAACTCTGCCCATATGTCTCTTTCTTTTGCTGATTTTAATCTGTATTTTTTGCTGTAATAAATTATAACTGTCAGTAAACTAGCTTTAGTGAGTTCTGTGAGTCCTTCTAGAGAATTACTGAACTTGAGGGTGGTCCTGGGGATTCTGAAACTCTGCACTTGTAGCCAGATATAATGGGTGGACTTGGGGACTGTTTGCTCTTTGAACATAGAATAATGGTATCAAATCTGAGGATTTGCCTGACATGACTTGGGTGGCAGCACAAGTGGTGAGGATATTGATTTATAATTATTCAATTCTAACACAAAGGTTCAGACAAATAATTAACCTTGGAAATTTTTCTTCTTGTCCATCAAATGAATTCAAACTGTGTCAGGAAGATGAAACATAGCTCAACAGGTTTTTTGTTTTTTTTTTTGGTGGGGGGTTGTTTTTGGTTTTTGTAACAGTACAAGGATTGAACCCAGGGACTCACACATGCTTGGCAAGTGCTCAACCAGTGAACTACATCCACAATCCCATTTTACTTTTTTATTTTGAGACAGGATCCCCCTAAGTTGCCCAGGCAGCCTCCTGATTACACAGCTGGGATTACAGGGGTATGCCACACCGGCTATCATTCCACTTCCTAAATGGTCAGGGTCCTATTCTTAATTAAAATCTCCATAGCAAATTCAACTCCCTTGCAAAGTGTCACGGGGGTTTAGCAAATCAGGTTAAAAGCCCTCAGATAATATGTGATTCTGGTTCTCAAAGTTACCTAAAAGGATTTTGTAAACTGGGCGTGCAGTAATGCATGCGTGAAAGGAAGGAAGATCACGAGTTCAAAGACAGCCTTAATAATCATGAGGCAGTAAGCAACTCAGTGAGATCTGTCTCTAAATTAAAAAAAAAAGGGGGGGGCTGGGGATGTAGTTCTGTAGTTGAGTGCCCCTGAGTTCAATCCCTGGTTCCCCCTAAAAAAATACTTTTAAACTGATGTGAACTCAATTTTATTAAGAAAAGAATGTGGGCTGAGAGTGTAGCTCAGTGGTATAGTGCTTGCCTAGCACATGTGAGGCACTGGGTTTGATCCTTAGCACCACATAAAAACATAATAAAATAAAGGTATATAAAAAAGAGAAATAAAATAAAAATTAAGATTTTTTTAAAAAAAAGAATGAATAGCCAGGTGCAGCTGTATAGGCTTGTAATCCCATGGATTCAGGAGGCTAAGGCAGGAGGATCCCAAGTTCAAGGCCATTCTCAGCAATTTAGTGAGATCCTGTCTCAAAAAATAAAAAGGACTACGGACGCAAAGGATGTAACTCAGTGATGAAGTGCCCCTGAGTTGGACCTTCAGTACCCTTCCTGTACCCCACTAAAAAAGAAAAGAATGTAAAATTAAATCATCAGGTTATCAGGAATAGACTTTAGCTCAAGTAAGCCATCCTTCTAACATTCCAATAACAAATATGGACAAAATTTAGTATGCAGAGAAAACCTGGATGGTTATTTTAGAAACCTACTATGTCTTTTTTTGTACATTCAATCTTTAGTCTCCAAAAAATAATCTCACGTAAGATGATAAAGTCATTATATTTACTATTCTAAAAAACACTAAACAGAGACTCCCTAATACCTATGATCTCTTTTTTCCTACATTGATATCCTATTATCTGATGAATCTGCCCCATATTGAGGCAGGTGCTGAAAGCAGTGACAACAGTTCACAAGGTCCCCCAAAAGAAAGATCCTTGCTCTTGCTCATATCATCAAAATCTGGAGTTTAAAAAATATGTAAAATTCAAATGCAACAGAAATTTGAAACAATGACAGAAAAACAAATCCATTCACTTCTTATTTCTCCTTAAGATTATAACTCTTTGTGCCAGAACCTCAGAAGAAGTCATTGCTAGATCCATCATTCCTGGGTTGGGCCTGCTAACTAGCTGCTGCAGTCACTCTTTCTGTAGACGAAGGTCACAGGTGTATTACAAGTTGTTCTTGGTATCTTGAAATGCCTATTTCTACTCAGGTGCTCATCTTCTTGTTAGTGATTCACCTTTCTGATCTTTTTAAACTTTCATCAGACTTTATTCATGCAAATGATTGTTACCCTTTTGACAATAACCCAGGGAGCAGACCAGTTCCAATGATACTGTCATTCTTGAGGACACGTTGACAGGGCTCCTTTCTGATCTTTTTAAACCAGTCTCCCCCTAGGAGGAAAATGCCACTTAACTTCTAGTATCCAAATAACTTTCAGTATCTGAATTGTTCACCCATCTGCTTAACTATTATATTCTTGCACATCCAAAAACGGCACCCAGAACCCGTTACTTTTCATTCCAGAAGCTTCCATTCCTTCCTTAATTTTTCCTCCAGTGGCCCAATTCCTAGCTTTTCTCCATGTCCTATTTCTCTTGCTTTGGAAGCTTAAAAGATGCTACAGGACCTAGTTTTAAGTTCCTATGTGGGAGCCAGTTATCTTGCCAAGAGAATAGAAATGGTTCAACCCCTGTTTTGCCCTGCACCTCAAGTCTCCTCACCAACGGAGATGATGCATAACAGGCTGTACAGCACTGGAGCATTCCTGGAGTGACGGCACTGCTGCTTTGGTCTCCTGGGCTTCCTTCCATGACTTAACATGAACTATGCCTAACAGAGCCCTAGTACAGCTGTTCTGCAGAATGGCTGCTACCCTAGAATGACTGTAGCACATTCAGATATAGTGTACTCCCTGATAGATAGGAAGTGACCCCAACAATAAACTTTTTTTTTTAAGAGAGAGCGAGAGATAGAGCGATAGAGAGAATTTTTTTAATATTTATTTTTTAGTTTTCAGCGGACACATCTTTGTTTGTATGTGGTGCTGAGGATCGAACCTGGGCCACACGCATGCCAGGCAAGCGCACTACCGCTTGAGCCACATCCCCAGCCCAATAAACTTTGATAATAAAGAAAAAAGGAGGAGCTGGGATTGTGGCTCAGTGGTAGAGTGCTCGCCTAGCATGGAGGAGGCCCGAGGTTCAATCCCCAACACCACATAAAAATAAATAAATAAAGATATTGTGTCCAACTACAACTAAAAAATAAATATACTAAAAAAAAAAAAAAAGATTATAATGCTTGGGGCCATGGTTGTAGTTCAGTAGTAGGGTGCTTGCCTAGCATTCGTGAGGCACTGGGTTTGATGCCTGGCACTACATAAACAGATAAAAAAAAGGTATTGTGTCCATCTAAAAAAATTTTTCAAAAATAAAATAGCAGGCTGTTTAAAAACAAAAGATTTAACTTTTAAGTGTAGGGGCTATTAAATCCCAAGTGCTCCATTTAAAAATAAAGGTTCATTAATACAAAAAGTAAGAGTATAGGCTAATTAATAAGAGTTAGACAGCTTGAATCATGGCAAGTTTTCTGAAAATATAATTTGAAATGGATTTTTCAAGAAATAATGGAAATGTGTTGGCAAAAGGAGAGTCAAGTTAACTTGCAAGAGAGCAAAAACAGGCAAAGATAGTTGGGGTTGTAGCTCAGTGGTAGAGCACTTGCCTCGCTTATGTGAGGCACTAAGTTTGATCCTCAGCATCACAGCACTCACATAGCATGTGCGAGACCTGGGTTCGATCCTCAGCACCACATAAAATAAATGTATTGTGTCCAACTACAACTAAAAATATATATATTTAAATAAATAAATAAATAAATAAATAGGGGCTGGGGCTCGGTGGTAGCACACGTACCTGGCATGTGTGAGGCACTGGGTTTGTTTCTCGGCACCACATATAAATAAATAAAATAAAGGTCTATCAACAACTAAAAATAATATTAAAATAATAAATAAATAAATAAAGGTTGTGGCTCAGAGGTAGAGTGCTAGCCTATTATGTGTGAGGCACTGGGTTTGATTCTCAGCAAAGCATATAAATAAATATAATAAATGGTCCATTAACAACTAAAAAAATTAAAAATAAATACATACATAAATGTACTTTGTCAATTTAAAACTAAGTATATATATACATACATATATATATATATATTTCTTTTTAAAAATATAGTAAGTTTAATCTAATTCAACTTGTCTGACATAGTTCAAAGAAAAGTTAATGAGAACATTCAGTGAATAGAGCTGTCCTAAGGTCCTGCCGAGAATATGGAACTTGTGCATCTGACAGCCATTATCTCAAGAAGATGAAATAATAATGATAATAACAAAAATCACCGGGCAGTGAGATACCAGTTTCTGGTCCAGCAGAACTTAACTAGAAGTAGCAACAGAAGAACAAAAGGCTTGTTCTAGTTCAAAATACAAAAATAACTCTCCACCATTCCAAGAATACCATTACTTTTTTTAAAAAGGTACAGGCAAACTCAGAAATGGCCAACAAAGCAGGGCAGATAAACAAGGTTTTATCCTCTTCAGTGCACTAGTAATTGACAATTTATCCTCTTTCTGCCTATACTAACAGCTAAGGGTTAAATTTTAAAAGAAAGAATACATAAGTGATAGTTCTCATACATCAAAGAGAAAAAAAAACTGATAAAGAAAAAAATGTTTACATGAATCACAGGATGCAGAAAAAAATAGAGAATGAAGACAAAAGAGAAACATCAGTTCTGAAGCACTGCAAAACAGAAGTGGGAAGGAATAACATTTAAAATAATTGTCTTGCTCTTAGATTTTACTACCTTCCTTCTAAGCCCATGAGAGAATAATCAATGGAAAAAAAAAACTTCTAAACAAAACAACCCATACCCCAAAACCAGGAAATTCCAAATGTCCACAAACATATAGGTTAAATTTATAACTAAAAGAAATCTTTGTATATGTGTGTGTGGTACTGTGGATTAAACCCAGAGGCATTCTACTACTAAGCTACATCCCTAGCTGCTGCTGCTGCTGCTTCATTTTTTGAGCTGCAGTTTCATTAAATTGCCCAGAATGGCTTAAAACTTGCAATTCTCCTGCCACAGCCTCCAGTGTCACTGGGATTACAGATATGTACCACTGTGCCTGGCCTATAACTAAAAGGAATCTTCACTTAATGCCATGCCTTTCATAGAAACTGCTCCCTTCTCTTCCAAATAAATAACATCAATGTGACAAAAAATACAAGTCATCAGGAAAGTCAGCATAATCCAGTCTCTAACTTTGAGCAGACTGTAAAGGAAAAAGGTAGCATAGTTTTCTCTATCCCACTGCTCCTGAAACAAAACAACAATAAAAAGTTTGAATTATTTTACAGTATATCACAGATAGTGGCCTGTTCCCACACTGCCCCACAGCCTTCCCAGGATGGGCCAGTGGGATTTAACATGAACCAAATCTGTCAACCAAGCTGAAGACAGACATGTGGGTTCTAATGAGCAGCACTGAAAAAAACATACTGCTCCATTCAGCTCCAAACAATGATAAATAATTCAAGAAAAGAACTGCCGCAGTACAGAACACAGCAGCAGGATTTAAAAATAGACCACAAGCTAGAGAGTCTAGGTGGGGGAAATCAAGAGTCACAGAGAAAATGATTTTCTGTGAACAAATTCCTAAGCCCTTTGCAATAATGAAAGCTGCTGAAAGTGAACTCAAATGCCAAAATCTAATATACTTTATCAAACATCAAATAGTTTTCAGGAACATGACAAATCTGATGAGAGCTAATAAATAATAGTACTACTTGGCAACAGTAGTTGTTAAAACAAATAAAACTCAAACATAGGGAAAACCATACTTTTTTTGTTTTTGTGGTACTGGGGATACAATATAGGGGCACTCTACAACTGAGCTACATCCCTACCCCTTTTTAATTTTTTGGTTTGAAACAGGGTCTTACTAAGTTGCCCAGGCTAACTTCAAACCTAAGATTCTTCTACCTCAACCTCCCAAGTAACTGAGATTACAGAAATGTACTATCACACTTGGTAGGAAAAAATGTTTAAAAAAATCAGAAGGGGGTTATAATTCTACTTTCCATACCACCAAGTTTTAGGTTTAACACAAATCTAAGCTTTTACTCACTAATTATGCTTATTGTACTGAAGGTACACAACACTTGCCATTTTTCTATTCATCCTTCTATCTTTAATAGACCCTAACATATAACACATATAAACACAAGATTCTTTTTCATCAATAAAAAGGTAGTTTGAAAACTGAACAGAAGCTATGATTACTGTCTTCCAGATTTAAATTAAACTCCAACTCTAAGAGACTGATGAATTTGTAATTAGATGAGGATAGTCCAAATTCTGGGCTCAATGAATTATACAGGTTTCAACCAACCCAATGCTTTATGAACAGGGTGACTGGATAATCAATCTTAAGACTGATGTCTTGAGAACCACCAGAATGACCACAATCTAGAAATATATAAATGATAAACAAATAACATTCTACACTTTGATATCCTCACAGCCATCAAAATACACACCACTCTCCCACTCTGGAAAGGGGAGCACATGCCTATAAACCCACCAACTTGGGAGGCTAAGGCAAGAAGATTACAAATTCAAAGACAGCGTGGGCAACTTAGCAAACCCTGTTTTAAAAAAGGGGTTATGGGGCTTGGGTAGCTCTGTGGTAAAGCACCCCTGGTTTCACAAAAATTTAAAACAAACAAAAGTACTTTCCAAAAGCTTGAGATCAATTTCAGACAACTAAAACTTTAAAGATCATTTCAGGAAACTGTTAATGATGACTAATCTACCTATAAAAGTATGACTTAGAATACAAAAGAAAATATAATTTGGTTTTTATATATTAGTTTATCCAAACTAAGCAAAACAAACATTACCAAAGAAATTCTCGTTCAGTACAAAATACAGGCCAATATAATATATAAACAGACCATATGCTCCTGCCTCACCTATCTTAACAAATTGGCTTTGTCTCCTAACTGTGCCATTAAACTTAAACTATGCAAAGACTAGATGCACTTGGAATGAAGTTGTTTTTTTTTTTTAAGTTGTCGATGGATATATTTTATTTATTTAAATGTGGTGCTGAGAATCAAACCCAATGCCTCACACATGCTAGGCAAGTGCTCTATCACTGAGCTATAACCCCACCCTTAAATGGTATTTTCAAAGGAGAAACAGTCTAGTTCATTTAAAACATGGTTCATTTAGAGTACTGTGAGTATAACTAAACATGGTCAGATCAACCGTTTTTTATCTCTGCTATACTCACCACACAGGTAAATTCTGTAAATCTAGGCTTTCTTACTATTGACAAGACACAGTATTTAGTTAATATAACTCATTTGAGTCCTGGCACCAGTACTCTTGATCTTAGTAAAGAGGCCCTTTCCTGACCATGTAGACAGAAATACTATGATCCTCTTCTGATCTGCCCATTCCCTCTGGGCAAGCTATCCATTGGACCAAGGGGTTATACCTATCTGAAACCCCTGAGTCTATCACTCCTAACTAGACTCAATAATCACCCACCAAGCAGCCTCAGAAACCCTCTTCAAGGTTTTCAGTAGGTATCTTTGAAAATTCTGTCCTCCTATTAACCATACCACTCTTGTACTCATTTCATGGTCTGAATAGCAGGTAAGGAACAAATGATGAGAAGGTTGTAGATAAAAATGAGACTTGTAGGATATCTCTGAACTATTGCATTCTTTCTCAGAACTCTGAGGATTCTAAGAACTCTAATTCCAACCTGACCTTTATATTTATCAAGGTAGGAGGGAAAACTTTTTTTTTCTAACGATTTTTAAAATCTTGAGGATTTTTAAAATCCTGAGATTTTTAAAATCTCAGGAGGCTGAGACAGGAAAATTATAAGATCAAAGTTAGCCTCAGCAACTTAGCATGGTCCTAAACAACTTAGTGAGACCTGTCTCAAAATAAATAAAAAGAATGAGAGTGTGACTCAGTGGTAAATTATCCCTGGCTTAAATTCTCAGTTAAACCTCCCCCACAATATTGACTGAAATGTGGTTCTTCCATTCATACTCTGTCATGGGACTTAAACATAAATTATTAGAACCATGTCTACCAAGTCCTATCACATACCAGCTCTATAATCACAGATAAGTAACCATTTCTTTTTTTTTAACATTTTTATTTGTAGATGGACACAATACCTTTATTTATTTATTTTTATGTGGTGCTGAGGATCAAACCCAGTGCTTCAAACATGCTAGGCAAGCGCTCTACCACTGAATTCAGAACTCCAAGTCACACTATTTTTTTTCTTTTTCCTTTTTAGTGCTAGAGAACCAAACCCAAGACCTTACACATGCTAGCTCAGTACTCTTCCCCATATTATTGAGATATAAAATAAGCAAGCTAAAATCTCTTTCACAAGATTTTTAAAATATTTTTCTTAGTTGTGTAGGTGAACACAATTATTTTATTTTTGTGTGGTGCTAAGGATCAAACCTAGTGCCTCACACATACAAGGTGAACATTCTACCACTGAGCCACAATCCCAGCCCCTCTTTCACAGGATTTTAATGTGATTAAATAATTTTCAAAATTATTTTTCAGGGTTGCCTAATCCACAGCAAATCTATAACACACTAAATCTATTATTATATATCCTACCAACACTCTGATCTCTAATATGGGCATAAAGGGGACACAAAAATGCAAAAAAATAGAACCAATTTCAGAGAAAGATACAAATGAAGATACAAATATTTAAGGGGCTTGTTTTAAGGTTTTCCTTCCTTGATTCCATGGAAGTTTGGTGGTATTATTGTGCTTAAAATCATTCCTTCCACTAAAATGCACACTCTAACCCAGTAATTCTACTTCTGCACATATATTTAAAATAATTAGCCATGAAAAAACAAATATGGATTGGTTATCTGATATCCCAACATCAATATATAAGTAAATACATGGCATAACCAGAAAGTAAATTACTTACACATGTCTACTTTACCTAGCTGCTTTTTCAAGTTTCAGGACAGTTTCCTTAAAAATGAAATTAAAGCATTAGAGTATGCCTTCAATATAAAGACATTTCTGGTTTTTTTTAAGAGAGAGAGAGAGAGAGAGAGAGAGAGAGAGAGAGAGAGAATTTTTTTAATATTTATTTATTTTTTAGTTTTCAGTGGACATAACATCTTTGTATGTGGTGCTGAGGATCGAACCCAGGCCGCACACATGCCAGGTGAGCTTGCTACCACTTGAGCCACATCCCCAGCCCCAACATTTCTGTTCTTTTCAACTTCTTTTCTTCAACTGACTACAAAGGAATACTAATACTACTTGGTAATTTCCCATATATAATCCCAACAGAGAAGGTTACTAGGATAATATAATTAATCAAATTATATTGAAGCTCTGGTTTTAGTAAGCTCCAAATATGATGGGACATAATATAAAGAGTTCAAAATAACAGAGGAGAAAAAAGGCACCTTTCCTTCTTTTTCTCATGCTTTTATCCCCAACCCCTCACTGGTTCATTCTATTAATTCCTAAGAACACAAAACAAGTCTACAAACTATTCCTACATCCATCACACTCATAAAAACATATTATGGTTTTCAGATGTCCTTAATTCATTCATATCTCTGATAAAAACTCATTTCCAAACCAAAGGTTATAATATTAAAGCAGAAATACATGACTCAGAATCAAATATATTCTGAAACAGATTTAAATGATACATTATATATCTATATATAAGACACATATAGAAAGGCAGCTGGTTAAAGATACCCCAGCAATATATTCTGCAAGACATAACTGAGATTAAAGTATGTCAACAAGGGGAATATGTTGCAGATGTGCTTCTCTGTTATGCAAATCTCAAAACTAACCAGGGTATTTACTCAAAGACTAATTATTTACTGTAAGAATGCATCCTCCATACTGGTGTGATCCTGAAACTTGTCTACAACAAAAGGCTTCATCTTAAAGAAAAACTCTTGGTGATCTCAAAATGCTATTAGCAAGACAAGTATGATATTCCTGGACACCAGCAAAATAAAATCCCAAGAGCCCTAAATTCCATCATCAGACTTACATGGATTCATTCCTGAACAGAATCCAAAGCTTTCTTTAAGGGAAAAAAAGGTGGAGGGGGGGGGCACAAAAGCCAACAAGCTCTAACACATCCTATTCTAGACCAAAAATACAAAGCTGCAAATGTCTATAAATGCCTCAAGGTGTGCAATTACAGAAGCTAATTAGCATTCTCAAAATCAAACATCCACTACAATGCTTAAGGAACAGGGGAATTTGACACAAAGAAGGAACAAACAGATAAATTCCACCAAAAGACAGAATTCAGATGTATTTCTCTACTAAAAGAAACAAAGTTCTAGAATTAAACAATGTAACTTACTGGGAAAATAAAAACTATATCAACCTCATAAGTCACAACTAAATTGTGAAGCTTTTTCTTGGTGTTATTCACTGTAAAAGTAGGAATTAATTGGGAAGAAAGCTCAGAACTGTGATAATGATTTTATAATAGAAAATAATGTGAAATATGCTTTCATTCATAACCAAAAAATGTTTTAAATAGAAAACACATGGCCAGGTATGGTAGAGCACATCTGTAAATCCTAGCAACTCAGTTGGAGATGCAGCTCAGTGTTGAGAACCCCTGGGTTTAACCTCCAGTATCAAAAAAAAAAAAAAAAAAAAAAAAGACCACATTTTAAAAAAAAAAAAAACACCTATCTTAAATCATCTTTTGTCTAAAAAAATCAACACACCAGAGCTGTGCCATTCTTATTTAATCCCAACAAGAATTTAACTATGGGATCTTGGGTAAAGAAGATTCTATGTAATTATCAGGAGATTTGATTTGTAGGTATGCCACCTATATGCTGTGTAATTTTGAGACCAATTATTAACCTGTTAGTGCCTCAGTTTCCCTTACTTATAAAACAAAGGTAACAGTAACTATCTCATGGAGATGTACAGATTAAATGAGTTAATATAAAGGCATAGTCCTTAGACACCTGAGAAGTATTTAAATAAATAATTAACTATTATTTTTGGTTTACTCTTCACTAAACTAATTAAGAGGATCAGGATCACTATTTTAATAACTTAGAAGATTTAATAATATAATGATGTTTTATAGAACCTCCTAAACTAAGGATTTTGTTTGCTTAGAATGAACAAAATCAGGAGGCCCAGGGGGACATTACATTTTGAGGACTTCAATATGCACTTTTTTTTAGAGACCCATATTCTGGGATGTAATATTCCTGTGCCAAAGAAATGAAGTTTTCTGATAAGCAAATAAATTATAATGTAAGTGCTAACTAGAGCTGCTCAAGGGTAAATGGCAATGAAGAAAGAGGGCATCTAAGTCAGACCCCAGGAAAGGCTTCCAGAATGGATAACAAACCTGATCCTCAAGGATAAATAATTTTTAGGCAAATGGAGAAGTGGAGACCTAGCTTTCATATTTACCAGTTAGATGACCTGAGGAAAGTTAATCTCTCTCAACCTCAATTTCCTCATCTATAAAATGAAATAACAAGAGTACTTCTTTGGAGGCTGGGGATATAGCTCAAAGGTAGAGCACATGCCTAGCATAACTGACAACTGGAATATGAGAATGTAATTCAGTGGTAGAGAGAGCTTGCCTAGCATATGCGATGGGTGCTGGGTTCACTCTCCAGCAATGCGAAAACAATAGGACATCTTTTGGAATGAGGAAACTGTGCCTCAAGAGATAATAAGGAGGTGGTAGTCACATCAATAATCACGGCAACGAGAGAGGCAGAAGGCAGGAGACTGCAAATTCAAGGCCAGCCTCCGCAACTCAGTGAGAACCTGTCACAAATTTTTTTAAAAAGGGCTGATTAGCTGGGATTGAGGCTCAGTGCCTAGCATATGTGAGGCACTGGGTTCGAGTCTCAGTAAACCTCATATAAATAAATAGATAGATTTTTTTTGTCCAAGTACAACTAAAAATTTAAAAAGGGGTGTGGGGGGCTGAGAGTGTAGCTCAGTGACAAAGCACCCCAGGTTCAATCCCTAGTACTGGGGCAGGGAGACACTAAGGAAGTAGAATCTTTAAGATTTAGTGACATATGAGATGTCTTTGATATCTATCTGGGGGAAGATATCTAAGAAGGAGGGACCTGGGGAACTAGACAGAAAAATAGTCATAAAGTGTGGCATGGAACACCTGGGAATCCCCAACAACTTTTCTATGGCACCTGCAAGGTCAAAAACATTTTTTTTTTTGAAAGGGAAGAGATAAAACTATCATTATTTGCAGACAATATAAATATCATCCAAGAAAACCCAATAGAATGAACAAATCATTAGAATTCATCAGAGTTAAACATGGTCACCATGTTGTACATGCAAGATCAATGTACAAGAGTTTAACAGCAGAATCAAGAAAAAAATTAATCAAATTGCTGAAAAACAGTGAAAAAGAAAATATCTTAGAAAGAACCTAAGGAAAAAAAATGACACGTAACAGACACGGTACAACTAGCATCTTCTTGTCAGAAATAAGGTAGGTCCAAGACAACAGATCAACATTTTGTTTGCTTGCTTGTTTTTTGACTCTGGGTTTAAACCCAAGGCCTTGTGCATGGGAGGCAAGCGTCCTTCCACTGAGCCCTAAGGACATGTTGTAAAAGAGGTGCAAATAAAGAAAAAAAAAAAAAAGGAAAACATTAAAAACTCAAAAATGAAGTTGATGGATATAAAGATAACACAACTAATAACCACAGACCTATACTTTGAGAGGTCCTAAAACAATCTTCCAGGTGGAAGGAAAATGATACCAAATATCAAAAATTCAAATGACCTCTGTGCTTTAAAAGCATTTCTCTAAGAAAGAAGCATTAAACTTCTGATTACATCCACTGTGTACATCCAATTGCATCCCATCCATTTTAAAATGATGGGCATTTTAGATCCTGGTAGTTTATAAGATGATCCTGGTAGTTTATCAGTGCATGCTAGGCAAGCACTCCACCACTGAGCTATAGCCTCAGCCCCTGTAAATGAATTTCTACAAATCTAAAAACCTGCTATTGTTAGTAAGTTAAATTCTGAGTATTCCAGGCTCAATTTATTTTTTTAGTTGTAGATGGACACAATATCTTTATCTTATTTATTTATTTTTATGTGATGCTGAGGATCGAACCCAGGGCCTCACACTTGCTAGGCAAGTTATCTACCACTGAGCCACAACCACAGCCTGGCTCAATGGTTGTTGTTGAGAGAATATTTTGTTCAATATAGGAGTGATCAGTACAACACTTGTTGTTTGTCTTCATAATGACTGCCACTGTTACTGGTGTGAGGTGGTATCTTAGAGTAGTTTTAATTTGCATTTCTCTGATTGCTAGAGACGATAAGCATTTTTTCGTATATTTGTTGATTGATTGTATACCCTCTTCTGAGAAGTGTCTGTTCAGGTCCTCGGCCCATTTATTGATTGGATTATTTGGGTTTTTTTGGTGCTTATCTTGTTCAGCTCTTTATATACCCTAGAGATTAGAGCTCTATCTGATGTGTGAGGGGTAAAAATTTGTTCCTAGGACGTAGGCTTCCTATTCACCTCACATATTATTTCTTTTGCTGAGAAAAAACTTTTTAGTTTGAATCTGTCCCATGTGTTGATTCTTGGTTTTAATTCTTGTGCTATAAGCATCTTATTAAGGAAGTTGTGGCCTAGCCCCACGTGATGGAGATTAGAGCCTACTTTTTCTTCTATTAGATGCAGAGTCTCTGGTTTAATCCCTAGATCCTTGATCCATTTTGAGTTAACTTTTGTGCATGGTGAGAGATAGGGATTCAATTTCATTTGTTGTATATGGATTTCCAGTTTTCCCAGCACCATTTGTTGAAGATGCTATCCTTTATCCAGTGCATGGTTTTGGCACCTTTGTCTAATATAAGGTAGTTGTAATTTTGTGGGTTAGTCTCTGTGTCTTCTATTCTGTACCATTGGTCTACTAGCCTGTTTTGGTGCCATCAAAAACATTTTTATAGCCAAGAGCAGTGGAACAAGTCTACTACTACTCCAAAGGCTGAAGTAGAGGATCATTTGAGGCCAGAAGCTAAGAGACCAAACTGGCAACATGGAATGGGGGGCAACATTTTCACATTAAGACCTTCTTTGTCCTTTTCTCTGTCATACTAGGTATATGGTAGAGTTTTCCAGAAGATATATAACATTTCAACTAACTCTAATGAAAGGAAGATCTGAGGAATCCAACAGTATTCTATTAACCCCATCATTAAAAATATTGTTGGCAGAACACTTGCCTAGCTTACCAGAGACTCTGAGTTCCATCCCCAACATTTGGTGGGTGGGGGGCAGGGAACTAATCATAAACCAAGTAAAAGCTACAAAAAAATTGTTGCTATTTTTGGGAAAAATTACTTTTCATAAAAATTTGCTTTTATGTTAACATGTAATGGTTTTATTTTCTTTATTTGCTGTTGTTGTTGCAGTGCTAGAGATCAAACCCAGGACCTTGCACATGCTTACTATCATTTTTTCTAATTAATTAATAAATGTTTTTAAATTTCTCAGTTTCAATTTCTAATACATTAATTAATGCTTATAAGTATAACCTACATAAAAAGCTCCTTGGAGGGGCTGGGGATGTGGCTCAAGAGGTAGCGCGCTCGCCTGGCATGCGTGCGGCCCGGGTTCGATCCTCAGCACCACATACAAACAAAGATGTTGTGTCAGCCGAAAACTAAAAAATAAGTATTAAAAATTCTCTCTCTCGGGCTGGGGATGTGGCTCAAGCAGTAGTGCACTCGCCAGGCATGCGTGTGGCCCAGGTTCGATCCTCAGCACCACATACAAACAAAGATGTTGTGTCCACCGAAAACTAAAAAATAAATATTAAAAATTCTCTCTCTCGGGCTGGGGATGTGGCTCAAGCGGTAGTGCACTCGCCTGGCATGCGTGTGGCCCAGGTTCGATCCTCAGCACCACATACAAACAAAGATGTTGTGTCCACCGAAAACTAAAAAATAAATAAATAAATATTTAAAAATTTTTTTAAAATTCTCTCTCTCTCTTTAAAAAAAAAAAACAAATAAGAACCACACTGCAATGTGGAACTTATTAAAAAAAAAAAAAAAAAGCTCCTTGGAGACCTCAATCATTTTTGAGTATAAAAGCTTTTAGCCAGGTGCAGTGGCACATGCCTGTAATCCCAGCAGCTCAGGAGGCTAAGACGAGAGGATTGCAAATTCAAAGCCAGCTTCAGCAACTTAGCAAGGCCTTAAGCAACTTAGTGAGACCCTGTCTGTAAATAAAATACAAAACAGGCTGGGGATGTTGCTCAGTGGCGATGTTGCTCAGTGGTTAAGTGCCCCTGAGTTCAATACCCAGTACCAAAAAAAAAAAAAAAAAGAATGTAAAAGTTTTGATATCTAAAAAGTCTTAGATGGATGGTGGATGATATTTCCACTCAGTGAGACAGAATATACTAAAGAAGAAACCAGTTTGAAAAAGGAGGATAAACTAGGCATGGTGGTGCATGCCAGTAATCCCAGCTATTTAGGAGGCTGAGGCAAGAAAATTCCAAGTTTAAGAGCAACCAACACAACTTAGTAAGCCCCTGGGTCAAAATTTAAAAATATAAAAAGGCTAGGATGTAGCTCAGAGGCTGAATCCTTCTGGGTTCAATACTCAGTAACAAAAACGAAGAAATAAAGAGGAGTGGAGGAGGAGGTAAGAGAGAATAGAGGACTGGAAGGAAGGAAAGAAAAAATAAAGTTCTTTTTAATACATAATAAATGTGATATAACCATGGGCTGACAAAATCTAAGTATCCAAAAGGCAGTTACATAGGTGGGACTAGAAATCTAAACCACTAAACTCTGGGAGTAGCTGAAATCTTAAATTTCAACCATAAAAGGGGAACTCACAGTGAGAAAAGTGGCAGGACAACAACAACGACAAAAGGTTGGAAGAAAAGCAGAGGCCTTAGGACATAATACTATTTAAGGGATAGAGAGGAAGAAAAACTTCCATATGGAGGGGGGAAAAAGTCATAGAAATGAAAAATTAAAATGAAACGTAAAACAACACTAGCTACAAATTAAAGACAGAAAATGTAGGTCAGGGCTTTAAAGAAAAGTAAAACACAGTAAAAATCCAATCTACCACTAGAGATGGCAGGGAGAAAAAGAATGGAAATATAAAATCAACATTAACTCAAAATCTCACTTTAACCAAGTTTTGCGAATTTTTTTCATAATTTTTTTAAATCACTCATAAATAACAGAATGGTTTCAGATTCATTTCCTTTGCCCTCCAGAAGAAATGCAAACAATTAAGAAAATGACCAAAAGGATAGAAATTGACAGAAAAAGCCCAGTGCAACGCCTATAATCCCAGTGGCTCAGGAGGCTGAGATAGAAGGATCAGGAGGGTTTCAAAGCCAGCTTCAGCAACAGTGAGGTATTGAGCAACTCAGTGAGACCCTGTCTCTAAATAAAATATGAAATAGGGCTAGTGATTGGCTCAGTGGTTCAGTGCCCCTGAGTTCAATTCTGGTACTCAAAAAAAAAAGAAAGAAAAGACAAGACATTGACAGAAAAGAAAAGAACCCACTCACAAGTTAACAAGTTAACATGATAGACACTTTCAAAAATTGCTGAGTGATATTCCAAGCTACATCACTGGTCCACTGAGCACAGAATAGAAACATCAATAAAACTTTATTGATGGGACAGGCACAATTAGAAGCAGCTCTAGCAGAAGATTACCAGAGCTCTAAGTCTCCTTGTTACTGAAACGTGGCTTAATTGCAGAAAACAATTCCAAAGAAATATTTCTTCAGATGTTTTAATGGTCATATAGCACTACCATATCCAAATTGAGATTTTTACATAAATTATAACAGCTTTGAAATACAGAGATAAATCTTTAAGAAATCATAGTGTATATACTTCATCATCAAACTTTGATGTAAGCCCTTTATTTGTAAACAAATAAAGATCAAAGGAGAATTACTTTGCTAGATGCACTTAGAATAGAAAGCCTTCTTTAACTGGTCAATTCTTCCCTTTAAATGTAGAAATTATGGTTTTTATATATATGGTCAATTTTTTTGAGAAAAAGAATATAGGGAGAAAAAGCTTATGATACTCAGAATTTACCAATACATCCAAAAAGAACCCTGAACAAGAAAGTATACATTATCATGCATAAGCTGTCACTAAAATCTTTCACACCATAATCTTGTGCTACAGTAGCTGACCTGTTTCTATCTCTAAACCCAATCTGATTATCTGTAAACTTGTAGGAGGAGCTGGGCTTCAATGGACACTGAAGTATCTTTTGACATTAAGTATCTTTTGACCTAAGCTCTATTTATCCTCCACTCCCCCTTTTAAGAATATGAGAGCAAGGTGCAGTGGCACACACCTGTAATCCCAGTGGCTTTGGGGGGCTAAGGCAGGAACACTACAAGTTCAAAGCCAGCCTCAGCAACTTAGCAAGGCCCTAAGCAACTGAGTGAGACTCTGTTGTAAAGTAAAGAGGGCTGGGGTTATGGCTCAGTGGTTAAGTGCCCCAGTGTTTAACTGCCAGTACGAAAAATAAATTAAACTAAATTAAATGAAAAGGGCTGGAGCTATTGTTCAGTGGTAAAGCACTTCTGGGTTAAAACCCCAGTACTCCACCCCACCGCCAAAAAAAAAAAAAAAAAAAAAAAAAAAAAAAAAAACACCATAGTGTTCGAAATTATTGGATAGTAGTCAACAACAATGGGCAAAATGAAATTGTATAGAACTACATAAACACACACAAAGTGCATGTAAAACTGATCAAATAAACTCTAGATTTCACCAAAGTCAATCTCCTACTTTTAACATTATACTATAGTTATGCAGTGTTACCAGTAAAAATACTAGGTAAAAGGTTCATAGAATATTGCTATACTTTTTTCGTCTGAGGACACAATATATAAAAAAGTAATTTATTTGATGATAATTACAAAAAAGAAAAAAAGAAAAGATTTTATGTATTATTATAATTAAGTTGATATTAATCAAATTATGCTGTTATAAACTATTGTGTAATTATCATCCCTATTTGGACATAATCTTTTTTCTCTTATAATATAGATAGTTACAGCTACTCATAGGAAACTGCAAGAGGGTCTTGAAGAGCCACAACAATATTGAAATAGGAAAGCAAGGTAGGGGGCTAGGGTTGTAGCTCATTGGTAGAGTGCTTGCCTAGCACATGTGAGGCACTGGGTTTGAGCCTCAGGACCACATAAAAATAAGTAAATAAAATAAAGGTATTGTGTCCATCTACAACTAAAAATTGTTTGTTTGTTTTAAGCAAGGTAGGGGGCAAAACACTTGCCTCGTACGTTTGAGGCTCTGGGTTCGATTTTCATCACCACATTAAAAAAAGCAAGGTAGGAAGACTTATACCTTCAGAGTTTGAAGATTCTAGCAGGGAAGCCCAGCTACTCGTATACCTTTGACCTAAGAATGGTCCTCCTCTATCATGCAAAGTTGCCCTCTTCTACCAAGCAAATAACCTTAGGAGGGATGCACAAGGTAGCACATAAATTTGAATTTTTATAAACTTAAAAATACTCCCACTTAACCTACATTATCATTTCAGAGGTACTCAATCTTCATTTTTGACTAATCTTCAGATGATACTATTAGAAACCCTCCCTTCTACACTTGACAAGTACTACAATATGATCTGTAAATAAGCATTTATTTTTTAATATTTTTTAGTTGTAGTTGGACACAATATCTTTATTTATTTATTTTTATGTGGTGCTGAGGATTGAACACTGCACCTTGCACTTGCTACGCAAGCGCTCTACCACTGAGCCCCAGCCCCAGCCCCACAAATAAGCATTTAGATATACAAAAAAAGCTCCTATAAGAAACTCTAACCAGGCATGATAGCACATGCCTGTGATACTAGTGACTCAGGAGACTGGGGCAGCAGGATCACAAGGTCAAACCAAGCCTCAGCAATTTAGCAAGACTCTAAGCAACTTAGTGAGAACCTGCCTCAAATTAAAAAATTTTTAAAAGGGTTAGGGATGTGGTTCAGTGGCAAAGCACCCTGGGTTCAATTAGGTTCCTTAAAAATGAGAGAACCTATTAACAGCATCTCAAGAAATTAACATGAGACTTTTACTATCTGCATTAATCATCTCTTAAGAATTCCCTAATTATATTTATCTCATAAAGACATTCACTTATACTTTAATTTTTTCAAAAATTTTTATCTACTTTATAAATAATAAATAATCTACTTTATTTATGTTTTTCTGTTTTGTTTTTTGTTGCTAGGGATTGAATCCAGGGTCTCTCGCATGCTAAGTATGTGCTCTACCACTGAGCTACACCCCCAGCTCTAGAACAGTTTCAAGGTTAAAAATCTTAAAATTGGGTCAGGCACAGTGGTGCATATCTGGATTCAATTCCCAGAACCACAAACAACAAGCAGCAGCAAACAAATCCTAAAAGATATGACCACAAAGATATGACTACTATTTTATTTATGTATTTATTTGTTCGTTTTTGGTACTGGGGATTGAACCCAGGTGTACTTTACCACATCCCCAACCCAGGCCCTCTTTATTTTTTATTTTGAGATAGCTTCTCACTAAGTTGTTTAGGGCCTTGCTGAGTTGCTATGGCTGGTCTCGACCCTACGATCCTGTTTCAGCCTCCTGAGTCACTGGCATTAATAGGTATTCACAAAAGCACCTGCTCTGTCTACTATTTTAAAGACTAACAAAAACTATGGTATACTCACTAGTGGGAAATTGTGGTACAGTCTATTAAAACCACTTTTTATTCATGATACTTATGGCCAATGAACAAATGACATAATCTAACCCAAATCACCAGCATCTCTCATTTCAACTGCAAAGACTTTATTTTTTAACTCAGCCAAATTCAATTTTGATGTCTTCCCTAAATTTCAATTTCTTCATCTATTAAATGGATATAATAATACTTACAACCCCACAGGGTTAAGTATGGATTAAATGAGAATGCAGGTACTGTACTTAATTTGTTGCCTGGCACATAGAAAGTCCTCTTAAATGTTACCTATTATTACCTGAATAAATGTTCAGCCTCCATGAGTCCAGTGCTGGAATGGCATCACATATAAGAAACAAGTCTAACCTCAAAAAAAAAAAAAAAAAAGTTAAAAGCAATTTTAAATTTTAATATACTGAGTACCCTCAAAGAAAATACATTCAAATCGAAATCTACAGCAGCACTGCTTAATATTTCTTTCACAATTCCTTTCACTTGTGTTTCTCATAAATATACACCTGCCCTGAATCCTCAATTCACAATTAAAATTAAAAAAAAAAAAGAAAAAGAAAAACAACTGTTCAATAGGCTCTTTCTCCTCTATTGATCTCCCTCTTCTTGTAAGCAGTTCTTGGCCTGCTTTCTAACATAAATTAGTAACCCAGTCTTCTTGGAATTCCTCAGCTGCTTTTTACCCATTATTTTTTATACAAGTCTAGAACTCAGCAAGATGATCTAGAATCTCTCTTAGTAGGTGAGAAATACAAGTGAGGCTAGAGATAGAACAAACACATAATTTAATATATCCTCACCTCATTTGCAGGATTCATTATTACTGCTATTACAAGACCCTAAAGGGTGGTTGGTGCTGAATCTACTTCAGGAGCCTAGAATGCTGAGAAGCCTTGAATGCTGTGTGTCACCACTAGAAACCTTAATGTACCCAAGCCAGTCTGAATTCCCACAAGCTCTTGAAACACCTGAGCCCTACTGTGTTCTTATGCCAAAGTGAGGAGAATCCTCAACACATTATTTGGTTTTACAACTCTATTTCACAAATATAACATCAACTAAATTCTACCCTCTTGATGTCTTACGAAGATTTCCATGAAGGTTGGGGTTGTGGCTCAGTGGCAGAGCACTTGCCAACATGAGGCACTGGGTTCAATCCTCAGCACCACATTAAAAAAATAAAGATATTGGTCCACCTAAAACTAATTTTTTTTAAAAAAAGATTCCCATGAAAAACACTTCTCCAATTCTTTATACATCCTGCACCTCAGGACATGTGGTTGGTTAAGATTGGTTAAGGTCATCAGGACATGTGGTTGGTTAAGGTTAAAAAGGGACAGCCAGGACACTGCCCTTCCACTTTTCACCACTAAACTTGGTCATAAAACACTACCCATATGGTGAATTTTTACCCATGAAATGCCTTGTTCTCCCCCAAGCCAAGAAATTACTAGTTCCCTTTCCTCACCAGCCCTCAAGTCATGCCAAAACACATGTGATTTTTAAGCAGACACAATGGGCTCACACTGAGAATCATGCCATACCAAGAGGTGACTCTCCAACTCAGAGAACCAGAAGCAACATAATTCAAAACACACACTAGTATTTAGTACTATAATGGCTATTTTACCCCATTGTAATTTTATCATAATTAAAAGTGGAACACTTTGGGGAAGAAGTTTAATTGCTTTCTGACCTCTATCCTCCATAACTCCCTAATAGCTTTCAGTTTTTTTAATAAAATTCAACAGCCTCATAAGGAACATAAGTGGTTCCTTCTGTCTTTAGCATCCTGCAAAGCATTCTCCCAGAAATACATGAGTTATCTTTTTTAAATGTAAATCAGATAATTGGGCTGGGATTGTGGCTCAGAGGTAGAGTACTCGCCTAGCACGTGCGAGGCCCTGGGTTTGATCCTCAGCACCACATAAAAATAAAAGATATTGTGTACAACTACAACTAAAAAAATAAATATTTTTTAAAAATGTAAATCAAATAATTAAGCATCCTCATTCAACTGGCTCTCATCCATGCAATAGACTATAGAGCCCTACAAAATCTGGCCTATTCTTGAACACACCAAACCAAATTCTCCCCATAGGTCTTTGTATTTGTTGTGGCCTATGCTCAAAATACTCTGCTTATTCAAAGAAATGGGATTTCTGCCTACCTTTCAATGAATAGTTATGTCACACAAAGAGGTCTTTCTTGACTACCTCAATTTGAAGAATCTGTTCCTCCTTTTTTCCTCTATATCACAACACCACATCTATTTTCTTCATAGGATTTATCATAATCATTATCTATCTTATTTATTTACTGGAAAACTGTCTATCTTCCCAGACAAAAATGTAAGCTCTTAGAGGGCAGAAATCTTATGCATTTTGTTCACATACATATCTGCAATGCCAAATACTGTGTAACACAAAATAAGCCTGAAATGATTTTCTAATTGTCTGATTCACTTACAAAGTTAACTACTTCCTCTGAGGTAAACCTGGGCTTTTTAAGGTATTTAAATCTTATTTGTACAGCCAATAAGATAACCAAGTTAATAACCCTGTGTTCTCTTCTTCATTGTAACGATATGACTTACAGTCTCAGAAATCTTCCTTTTACTGAAGGTAAAATTTACCCTCAGAAAATAACATGGCAATCCAGTCTCACAACAGTTCTACGGTTCTGAGGGGCCCAAATACAAACATCTCAAACAAAAGCAATTGCCAAAGATCTGACTATGACCACTGCAATGAGGAGTTCCTCATAGTTCAGAACAACTTAGGTTAAACTTATCCAAGATGGAAATGCCTATGAGAGAATCACTACTGCTAAGAGCTCTGTAAAGCACTCCAAATAATGCCTTGAAGAAAACATCAAAGGATGGAAAGATTCAGTTCAGTCATCTAACTAGTAGAACATTCTATAAAGCTTTAATAATGATCCTGTCACCAGAAAAGCAGATACTTTTTCATAGACTTCTAATCAGATGTATTTAGCGGACAATATCTATCCTTTATAATAAAATGCCACGGAGTTCCTATTCCTATCAAATTACCACCGGTTTGGGCAACAGATAAATCAGAAACTATAGGTAACAAATCCACTTATCTGGGACTCAAAGCAATTAATTAAACTTACTCAGAAAAGGACAACTGCCTCTAGTCACCTGAAGATAAGTTTCAAAGATTTGAACAAATGTGACATTTGGGTACACCAAAAAAGCTGTAATCTGAAAAACAGCCACATATCACTTTCAATGGTGTACCTATACTCACCCTCTATAATAAATTATTTTTAAAGTCAGCTGAATCTCAAAAAATGATTTTTAGTTTTCTCTAAAATAAGAAACTATGGCAGCTACCTTAATGAGAAGCCCAATAAACTTAGGGCAAGGGGCTCATTTTGTTGACATTGTCACCTCACCTAGAACTTATGCTGATTCACTCTGATAGGTTGACAGGTCACTGACATCTTGGCCTTTCCCAAGATTCTTGTTTATTTCACATTATTAAAAAAAAAAAAATCACTGTCTACTCTAGACAACTACAATCTAGATACCTCCTGCTATCAAGCCTTTCCCTCCCTGCCTTCATTGAGCATCTGGCCAGGGAGGGAGTTATTTCAGGTTCATCTTAGTAACTCTGAATAACTAATAAGCTATATAGCCTATAAAAGGACCAGAGTGGGCCGGACATGGTGGCACATGCCTGTAATCCCACTTAGAAGGCTGAGGCAGGAGGATTCAAGTTCAAAGCCAGCCTCAGTAGAGAGAGGCCCTAAGCAACTCAGTGAGACCCTGTCTCAAAACATAAAAAAGGGCTGGGATGTGGCTCAGTGTGGTTAAGCACCCTTGAGTTCAATACCTGGTTTAAAAAAAAAAAAAAGAAGAGGAAGAAGCAGAGTTCATTTCCCTATCCCTTGAATCAGGTCTGCCCTGCCCTTGTAACTTGCTCTGATCAACAGAGAGAGGCATAAATGACACCACAACTTCTGAAGCTAGACCTCAAGAGGCCTTGCAACTTCCACTCTCACCCTTTTGGAACATAGCCATCATGCAAAGAGGCCAAGTCACACTGCAAAAAACATCACAGCAACCGAGCTGTCAGCTCTAGGCCAGTGTTAGACATGTGAGTAAGGCTCCTTGGGTCCAACCAGTTGTCAATCTGTCAAATGACCAAAACCACTTATAAATAAACCCAGCCAATACCATATAGAATCAAGGCAGAGTGTGCCACATTAGCCCTGCCCAAACTGCCAAACCATTTATATCATAAGCAAATAAATAGTTTTAAGCCACTAAGTTTTGAGGTGGTTTGTTCCATGGCAGTAAATAACAGAAATACCCACAATCAGCTGAGATTAATTCAAAACATCACACTGAGCAACTGAAAATCAGCCTGTGTAGTCCCAAAATGTAAGGAAATTAGAATCTGTAAAGAGCAATATATAGGAGTACGCTCCAATGTTAAGATATATGCCAGGAAATTTCACCAAATTGATCAGATTTATCAATCTGCTCCCATGTGTATCCCATGAGCAAATACCCATAGAAGATATGTGCAAAGATACGCACTCATCAAAGAACTCATAATGAAAACTGATGGAGAATGTCTACCAAAGAATAAGACACCCAAATTTAAACAACGGGCAAAATAACTTAAATGGGCATTTCACACAAGAGGATACTTAAAGAGACCTATATGTATATGAAAAAATGATTCAACATCAAGTCATCAGGGAAATGCAAATTAAAAATACGAATAGCCACCACTAATCTCCAACAGATTAGCTAAACTTGAAAGAACTGATAATACTGAATGTAGTCAAAAGACATAGTATATCCAGAACTCTCATATCTTGCTGGCAAAATAATATAACTACTTTAGAAAACTGAGAATACTTAAGCTACACATACAAATAGCCTATGACCTAGCAACTCCACTCCTAGGCATATAATCAACAGAAGTGAGTATATATGTCTTACATGTATAAAAACTTTGCACAAGAATGTTCATAGGGGGCTAGGGTTGTGGTTCAAAGGTACAGCACTTGCCTAGAATATGGAAGGCACTGGGTTAGATCCCCAGCACCACATAAAAAATAAAATAAACAAATAAAAATAAAGGTATTGTGTCCATCTATAACTTAAAAAAAAGGGGGGGGAATATTTTTTAAAAGAAAGGAAGAAAGAATGTTCATAGGCCAGTGGCTCAGGAGGCTGAGGCAGGAGGATCACAAGTTCAAAGCCAACCTCAACAACTTAGTGAGGCCCTAAGCAACTCAAAGACATCCTGTTGAGTTAAAGGACTGGCTCAGTGGTTAAGTGCCCCATGGTTCATTAATCTTTGGTACACAAAAAAAAATACAATGTTCATAGTAGTATTACTCATAACAGTTCAAAACCAGAAACAATTCCCCAAGCACAGTGGTACACACCTGTAATCCCAGCGGCTCAGGAGACTAAGGCAAGAGGATCTCAAGTTCAAAGCTAGCCTCAGCAATTCAGCAAGGCCCTAAGCAATTCAGTGAAACCCTATTTCTAAATAAATACAAAAAGGGCTGGGATGAGGCTCAGTGGTTAAGTGCCCCTGGGTTCAATTCTTGGTACCAAAAAAAAAAAAAAAAAAACAACCTGGAAACAACTCAACAGAAAAAATATGATGGTAGTCAGACAATTGAGTATAACAGCAATGATAAAAGAATGAACCATTGTTATACCACTGCTACAATGTATATGTAAATACATACATTAATCTCAAAGGCAGTGTTGAACACAACACAGAAGAGTACATCGATGGGGAAAGAAAAGATGGTGAAATGAGATGGACATCATTACCCTAGGTACATGTGTGATTGCACAAATGGTGTGATCCTACTTCATATACCACCAGAAGTGAAAAACTGTGCTCCATTTGTGTACAGTGAATCGAAGAGCATTCTGTTGTCATATATAACTGTTAAGAATAAATAAATAAATATGTATATATAATTTTTTTAAAAGGAGTACATATAGTTCTATTAATATGAAATACTAATACAGGTAATACTAATTAAGGTAACAGATGTCAGAATAGTGGTTATCTTTTGGAAGTCATTTATGTGAAAGGGATTCTAGGGCATTACTGGTGTGTTTGATCAGATTTCCTTCCAGAGCAAACTGCCCAAACAAGATTATTTAAAGAGACAGCTTATAACTAACTTGGAAATTATAAGCAGTTGGAAGCAGTTGGTCATGTTCTTGCCTATTCAGCCTGCATGCAAGATGCTGCAAAGATGCATCATGCAAGATGCTACACTAAAGTTTTGCTTTAGAAAGGACATGCTCTGACCCCTGCACTTGTCTGTACAATCTGACCTTCTATGGCTACATGACCAAGTCAGTGTCTTAGTTTAGGACCTCATCCTGTTCCACTGGCCTCCTTATCATCAGAGATACTGTAACAAAAATATTCCTTAAAATAAATACATACATACAATGGTATCACTATCATACATAAATTTCCTTGAAATTCATACTTATCTACATAAAACCCTCCAATGATTCCCCACTGCCTATAGAAAAAAACAATGTACTCCATTCACAGGATGCTAAAGTCCTTTTGTGATTTGAACCCAGACTACCTTTTTTCTCTCATCATATGACTCTGAATTCCAGATACAACACATCACTTGTAGTTGACCTAGAAATCTCTAAGTGGTCTCACCTCTCTGGATACATTATACATCCTTTATAAAGAGCAGCAGTTCTCAAAGCGAGGTCTCAGGAGGTCTAAGAAGTCAAATTAGTTTCATAACAAGTGAAGATATTATTTTTCAAATTAATACTAAGATGTTATTTTGCCTTTTTCACACAGACAAAAGGAATGACAGGTGAAGCTACTAGTGCCTTCACATGATCAAGGCAGGAACATCAAACTCTACATTTGAAGTTTTTTAAAAAGTATAAATTTCACTTAAGAATATCCTGGATGAGGGCTGGGGATGGCTCAAGTGATAGTGCGCTCGCCTGGAATGCATGAGGCACTGGGTTCGATTCTCGGTACCACATAAAAATAAAAGATATTTTGTCCACCCAAAACTAAAAAATAAATAAAATTTTAAAAAAACAGAATATCCTGGATGAAGCAGTAAAACTAATTTTAGTCAACTCTCAATATCTTCAAGGAACTGATACCAGAATCATCTCTCCACCCCTTGCTTTATTCCCCCACCAACCAAACTCTACAGATGCTCAAGTCCATTATAAAAAATGGCATAGTATTTGCATATAATCTTCAAATATCTTTCCACATACTTTAAGTCATTTCTAGTTTATAATATCTAATGTAAATGCTATATCAATAATTATTATAAAGTACTTTTTAGGGAATAATGATAAGACAAAAAGTATGTACATATTCAGTAGAGCCACAATTTTTGTATTCAGAAGTACAGAACCAAGGGGCTAGAGCTGGGGCTGGGGCTCAATGAGAGAGTGCTTGTTTAGCATGCGTGAGGCACTGGGTTCGATCCTCAACACCACATAAAAATAAATAAATAAAATAAAGGTTTTTTTTTTTTAAAAAAAAAAAAAAGAAAGAAAGAAATGCAGAACCTACACATATGAAGGGCTCACTATATTAAATTTCCACATCTGAGTTCATGTCTTTTTAATAATCTACATAACAAAATGGTAAGTACAAAGCACTTCTGCTACAAACAAAAGTACAACTATCTCAAGGAAAAGCACTTCTGTAACTGAACTTCAAGCTGCCCTGGCTTTTCTCATTTAGCATTTTATTTGAATAAAGAATTTTGGCAAACTATGGTTATTCAGCCTTGTATATCTGCAGTATTTTTCACAAAAATGAAAGAAGTAAGCCTATTACTTCAAAGCAAACAATGTTATTTATTTGATACCATTCAAATGGAATTTGATAAAATTCATGCTCTTAAGTGAAAAATCAGAATTTTGAAAAACATGCATTTTGTTTTGTGAGCTTGTTAGCTTCTCAATACTCAGACTTCACTGGGTTAGTTACCTAGCACCACATATAAATAAATAAAATTATATCAACAACTAAAAAAAAAGAAAAAACATAGACATTCCTAAAGGTGGTACTCTTGATTAATGTGATTATATATTTTTTAAATAATGAAATAAATCAAACATTTGAAAGGTCTACATAACTCAGTGAACCAATATTTTCCAACTGATCAATTCATGTTTCCAAATCACACATAAGTAAAAGAGGGTAAAAGAACTATTCAAGCTGGGTGCAGTGGCACATGCCTGTAATCTCAGCAACTTGGGAGGCTGAGTCAGGAGGATCTCAAGTTCAAAGCCAGCCTCAGCAATGACGAGGCACTAAGCAACTCAGTGAGATCCTGTCTCCAAATATAATACAAAATAGGGTTGGAGATGTGGCTCAGTGGAGTACCTCTTGAGTTCAATACTTAGTACCAAAAAAAAAAAAACAACTATTCAATGTATAACATAGACAAATGGCTTTTTTTCCCCTTGTGGTACTGAGGATCAAACTCAGAACTTCACGCATGTTAGGCATGCAGTTTGCTACCACTGAGCTGTATCCCCAGACTCAAAAATGATTTTAATATTGTCAAGTACTGAAGTTCATTATATAGTTTCACATTCAACATTACAAGTAGCCTTTAAAAAACTACCATTTTTTTTACTTTGGCTGTAATATCAAAGAAAATAATCATCATCACCTGAAGAGAATATTTAAATATTTCTCCCATTTCCAATTACATATCCCTGAGGCTGGATTTTCTTCATATACTTCAACTAAAATGACACTCTGCAATAGACTGAACACAGATGCTGATATAAGAATCCGGCTGTCTTCTATTAATTCAGAGATTATAGAGATTTGCAGAAGTAAAACAATGTTCCTCCCACCTCATTAAATTTTTTGTTTCAGAAAAGCTTTTAATGGGGCTGGGGATATAGCTCAGTTGGCAGAATGCTTGCCTGGCATGCACAAGGCCCTGGGTTCAATCCCCAGGACCACAAAATCAAAAGCTTTTTATGGGAGGGGTGTAGCTCAGTGATAAAGTACTTGTCTAGTATGTGTGAGACCCTGAGTTCAATCCCCAAAACCACAAAAACAAAACAAAACAAAATTTAAATTGTTATAGGCATAAATGTTTATTATTATTATATTTATTTATTTATTTAAAGAGAGAGTGAGAGAGGGAGAGAGAGAGAGAATTTTAATATTTATTTTTCAGTTATCGGTGGACACAACATCTTTGTTTGTGTGTGGTGCTGAGGATCGAACCCGGGCCGTACGCACGCCGGGCGAGCGCGCTACCGCTTGAGCCACATCCCCAGCCCTATTATTATATTTAATTTTTAATCAATAAGTATTTAAATTATTTGTTTTTTAGTTTTAACTTCTAATAGAGTTAAATTTTTGGTACCAGGGATTAAACCCCAGGGATGCTTGATTATTGAGCCACACCCTCAGTTCTTTTAATTTTTCATTTTGAGACAAGGTCACACTAAGTTGCTTAGGGCCTCACTAAATTGCTGAATATGGCTTTGAAATTGCGATCCTCCTCCCTCAGCCTCCCAAGTAGCTGGGATTTGAGGCATGTGCCTGGCTAGAGTTCAAAATTAATAAATATAACCCACATAAGTAAATAGTTCCTTGGGGTCCATAATGGTTCTTAAAATAGTAAAGAGGTCGGACATAGACCAAAAAGTTTTAGAGCTGCTAATATAGAATTTCCCCTGCCCTACTTGTCTTTTAAGGCTCTACTCCAGAAAGACTTCCTTGATAGCTTACAGTCAATTAGTGTAATTATTTACTTATAGAGAAGAACAAAGACTACATTGTTTCATTGCCACTAAATTAATGGTGTGTTGAATGAACAAGGCTAAAATGCAATCCAATACTGAGTGTTTCACTGTAAATACATATACATTAAGTTGATATTTCACACTAGTTATTCTGTATTTGTCCATGATGCTTAAACCTAGCCTCCCCAGCCACTGGAATTACAGGCTTGTGCCACCATGCCCTGCTTTCACTACTTTTGAATGTCTGAAATTTTCCATAATAAAAAGTTGGGTAGCCAACTTAGTTGAGCCTATAGGCACATGTCACCACACCTGTAGTATTCAAAACCTAAAGCAGGAGAGGATCACTTTTGCCCAGGGGTTCAGGACCAGCCTGGGCAAAATAGCAAGACCCTGTTTCTATTGGGAAAAAAAAGAAAAATTTGTAAAAAAGAAAAGTACATGGGCTGGGGTTGTAGTTCAGTGATAGAGCCCTTGCCTAGCATGTGTAAGGCACTAGGTTCAATCTTTAGCACCACATAAAATAAATATGGGGCTGGGGATGTGGCTCAAGCAGTAGTGCACTCGCCTGGCATGCGTGCAGCCTGGGTTCAATCCTCAGCACCACATACAAACAAAGATGTTGTGTCTGCCGAAAACTAAAAAATAAATATTAAAAAATTCTTTCTCTCTCTTTTTAATAAATAAATAAATAAATAAATAAACAAATAAAAGGTATTTTGTCTAACCAAAAAAAGAAAGAAAAGTACAACCTGGTGACACATCCTTTTAATCCCAACTACTCAGAGGCTGAAACAGGAAGATCCCAAGTTCAAGGCCAGCCTCAGCAATTTAGTCAGACCCTGCCTTATAAAATTTAAAAGAAAGACTGGGGATGTAGCTCAGTGGTAGAGAACTTGCCTAGCATGTGAGAACCCCCAGTACCACAAAAAAGAAAAAAAAGAGAGAAAGAAAAAAAAAGGAAAGGAAAGAAAAATGCATGTATGAAATATGATAGCTGAAATGTTGTTTATTACTCTATTTTCAAAGCCCAAATCAAGCCAGTGCAGTAGAGTACACCTGTAATCCTAGCAACCTAGACGGGTGAGGCAAGAGGATCTAAAGTTCAAAGCCAGCCTCAGCAATTCAGCGAGGCCCTAAGCAATATAGTGAGAACCTGTCTCAAAATAAAAAACAATAAAAAGGGCTGGGAAAGTGGCTCAGTATTTAAGCACCCCTAGGATTAATCCCTAGTACCACCCCCCCCCAAAAAAAAGGCCCAGTTCTTTTCCTACCTCTTCCATGAAACCTTTCTATATTGATTTATCTCTTCTATTCTTATGCATTTATTTGTACTACACAATTGTCTTCAATTGTCCACATCACAGGATCTAATCCATTATATCTTTCTTATCCACATTTTTAAAATATTTTTTTAGTTGTCAATGGACTTTTATTTTAATTATTTATATATGGTGTTGATCAAACCCAGTGCCTCACACATGTTAGGCAAGCAGTGTGCCACTGAGTTACAGCTCCAGCCCCCTCTTATCCACATTTTGGTACATTATAGTTGTACATATTGATGGGATTTGTTGTTACATATTCGTACATGCACACCATACAACAATATAATTTAACCAGTATCACTCCCCAGTACTTCTCCTCTCCCTCCTCATCTCCCACCCCTTGGTCTCTTTCTTCTACTGATCTCCCTTTGATTTTTAGATCTACCCCCACCTTTTTTCCTTTTTCCCCACAAGCTAATCCATTATATCTTATTAATTGATCATGTTTTATCTCCACATGACTAGTCTTTAATACACACAAAATCCAACCACCCCAGAATAATGCCTATCCTCCAAAGATTCATTTTTAAGAATTTTTATGAACCTGGAACCTGTGGAAAAATCCAATATTCTTTCTTGTCACCCCAAGGGTCACTCTAATGTTAAAATTAGAAGTTTGGTTTATTTGTGGTGAGGGGTGCTGGGGACTGAATACAGGGCTTTGCACATGCACTGAGATATACCCCAGCCCTAAAATTAAGTGTTACTCTAGAAAACCATATAATACTGTCCTCTTGAAATTTTGCCAGGGTCAATTTTTGACACCAAAATGCTAAGGTAGGATGAGGATGTAGCTCAGTGGCAGAGCACTTGCTTGTAGAAGCTAGAGGCCCTGGGTTCAATCCCCACTACAAGAGGGGGAGGGCATGACAGGGAAAAGAGAAAGGAGAGAGGAAGAAATTTGTTAGTTAACTGATTAAGTAACGATTAAGTACAATGAAGTTATTTTATAAAAACTTCAGCTGCAATACAAAGGGAAAGCACTTACTCAAAGGAAAATTTGGAAAACCCAGGAAACAAAGAACCCGATACTTAGAGATAGGTAGTATCTATTTCTAATTAGAGATAGACCACCACTCCAGTGGTAAAAAACAAGTCAACTGGAGGAGAAAAAGAAACTGGAGGGGCTGGGGTTGTGGCTCAGCGGTAGAGCGCTTGCCTAGCATGTCTAAGGCTCTGGGTTCGATCCTCAGCATCACATATAAATAAATAAGCAAAATAAAGGTATTGTGTACAACTACAACTAAAAAATAATTTAAAAAACAAAAAAGAAGCTGGAGTATTGCACGATTTAGAGTTGATTCATAACCTCTTTATTCCTATTTATTCAGATGTTGTAGTACAGGGGATTGAACCCAGGGGTGCTCTACCACTGAGCTATATCCCCAGTTCTTTCTTCTTCAATTTTTATTTTGAGAGGTCTCACTTAATTGCTTATGGTAGCCTTGAACTTGCAATTCTACTGCCTCAGCCTCCCAAGTCACTGAAATTTCAGGTGTGTGCAATGGCATACAGCCCCTTTATCCCTTTTCTTTTCTTTTTTTCACTAAGTACTATGCTAGGCATGGTGGTACACATTTGTAATCCCAGCTGCCCAGGAGGCTTAAGCCAGCCTCAGCAATTTAGTGAGACCCTGTCTCTAAATAAAATATAAAAGAGTGCTGGGGATGTGGCTCAGTGGTTAAGTGACCCTGAGTTCAGTTCCCAGAACCACCCCTGCCACACAAACACAAAAACAATGTTTCCCCTCTCCAATTACAAAAGAAACATATGTTCTCATATTCTCATATGGAAATTAAAAAAAAAAGAAAGAAAAAGAAAACATCCCATAACCTCCTTCATAATATTTTATTAGTAAATCCCCTGAGCTGCCAAGTACAGCAAATTTATAATTCCATTTGTATAAATCAAGATTCACAATAACTGTTTCATTTTTATGAATTATTCTTGTCAGTTTTTAATAAATTTGTGTTTTTGTCCAAACTTCATGCTATAGTAATGAAAAATACTACTTTTCCAATTGCCAAATCAGGTACTAAACACATCATATTCATCGTATATAAAATATTATTCTATTTTTAACTTACATTTAGTTTGAATTAGCTACTCAAAGTAACTACTCTTTTATCTGCCATTTCTTGTGCTGAGGTCCTACCCAACTATATCAACAGTTCTTCACACTCCATGTACAAAAAAATATACATGGAATAATTAAGTTTCTTGCCAAAATATCCTATATAAACTCTAGTCTGAATTCACAACAACAATTCCAACATCATCATAAAATTCCCATAGCAATCAAGTATGATGCTCACCTGATTATTAGCCCAGATGTATTGCCTCATCCATCCAGGGTAAAGTATTAAGAATAGTATTTATCAAATGTAACTTGGAGAGACACTGGGAAAAGGTAGTGGATAACATGCAGGACTTTAAATATATGGACAGAACATATTAACACCTCTTCACCTTCTTTACAAACCATAAAATTCCCATAGCAATCAAGATGCTCACCTGATTACTAGCTGAGATGTATTGCCTCATCCATCCAAGGTAAAGTATTAAGAATAGTATTTATCAAATGTAACTTGGAGAGACACTGGGAAAAGGTAGTGGATAGCCTCTAGCAATTCACCTGGGAGGGAAAAAAAAAATTATCTCTTTAACCACTCTGAATCCAGCTCTAACAATCTTTCCGCAATACAGTAATCAATCAAAAGTCTCACAATAGTTCTGCTATTTCACTGGACTCTATTTGTTTATTTGTCTGTTTAAGTATCAGAAATCGAACCTGGGGCACTTAACAACTGAGCCACATTCCCAGACCCCCTCTATTCTTTTTAGTTATACATGATAGCATGTATCTTGACATATTATATGTATATGGAATATAATTTCTCATTCTTTTGGTTATACATGATATAGAATTATATTGGTTGTGTAATCATATATGCACACAGGATATAGTAATGCCTGATTCATTCTACTATCTTTCCTATTCCCATTTCCTCTCCCTTGCCTTCATTTCTCTTTGTCTAATCCAAAGTACTTCTATTCTTCTCTACCTGTCCCCTTATTATGAGTTAGCATCCACATATTAGAGAAAACAATTGGCCTTTAGTTTTCGGGGTAGCCCAGCCCCGCCCCCCGCTTTTTAATTTTTTTTAATTTTGAGACAGGTTTTTGTTAAGTTTCTTAGGCCTCGATAAATTGCTGAAGCCAGCCTCAATTTGTGATCCTCCTACCTCAACCTCCCGAGTTGTTGGGATTACAGGTGTGCACCAACCATGACTAGCTTGAATGCTATGTTTTAATTAAATGACTTGGTTCTAGTGCAAAAATTAATTTGAAGCTACCTTTCTTCTTTCTTACTCTGAAAAGCTGAATACCATCTGCCTTAACTTAAATCCCCAGAGACTTCAATTCTACAAGAGCTCTACATAGTTCTAAATTTAGCCAAGTAATAGAAATAGTTGGAAAGCATGCAATTCATTTTAATATCCATACTTTTATGTTGCCAGGCAGCTATTCTCTTAAGCAATCTTAAAGCAGTCATCTACATAAAATGATACATCTATAAGTCAACTAAAAGGTTAGCAATAGTTAATTAAAAGACTATCTATGACTTCTGGAAATGATCACACACACCCAAAAAATATTCTGTATTCTCCCACAGGGATAACATGCAGGACTTTAAATATATGAACAGAACATATTAACACCTCTTCACCTTCTTTACAAACCATGTTTATGTTTCCACATCAAATGAAAGCACAAATAGATTAATGGGGTTCACCTTCAGAATAAAATGTTTTTTAAGGATGGGAAAGACATTTTTTGCAGCTGGGGTTGTGGCTCAGTGGTAGAGCACTTGCCTAGCATGTGTGAAGCATTGGGTTCGATTCTCAGCACCTCATAAAAATAAACCAATAAAATAAAGCCCATCAACATCTAAAAATTTTTTTTAAAAAAAATAGACTTAGGTGGGCACAATATCTTTTTATTTTATTTTTATGTGGCGCTGAGGATCAAACCCAGTGCCTCACACATGCCAGGCGAGCACGCTACCACTTGAGCCATATCCCCAGCCCAAAAACTTTTTTTTAAAAAAAGAAAGACATGTCTTATTTTTATGTATATATTAAAAGGGGGGGAGGCTGGGATTGTGGCTCAGTGATGGAGCGCTCGCCTAGCACGGGCTGGACCTGGGTTGGATCCTCAGCACCACATAAAAATAAAGGTATTGTGTTGTATCCATCTACACCTAAAAAAAATAAATAAATATTAAAAAAAAAAAAAAGAAAGAAGTACATTTATTCTCAAACTACTAGATCCATTAAGTGATTTTGCTGTATCACATACCAATTCTAAGGTTTTTGTTGCTGTTGTTTGTTTGGGTATTGGGGATTTAACCTCAGATGGAGCCCTTCACCACTGAGCCACATCCTTAGTTTTCAATTAAAAAAAAAAACTTAGTAGTTAATGGGCTTTATTTTATTTATTTATATGCAGTGTTGAGAATTGAACCCAATGCCTCACACAAGCAAGGCAAGCACTCTCCCACTGAGCCACAACCCCAGCCCCCTAGTTTTTTAATTTTTGTCTTGAGACAGGGTTTCAATAAGTTGCTGAGATTGGCCTCAAACTTGAGATCCTTTGCCTCAGCCTCACAAGCTGCTGGTATGACAAGCATGTACCACACACCTGTTTCTAAGACTAACTCCATTTTGGATTTTCTAAAATATCAGACCTCTTAAGGAACTATGAAACTAAACTCTATCAGAAATGTTCAATACAATAAACACCCTAACTTCAGGTCAGTTTCCTACATTGTATTCACAGTCCAATATGTAAAATATACATAAGAAGGAATTCAAGATGCAGGTTCAAAGCCCAAAGTACAAAGGGGGGTTAGAAGTTTCCCTAGCTAAGACAATTTTTATTTTAATTCAGACAGCCCAAGACACAAAGAGTGAAACAAATCAGCCAGTCAAGGTGATGCACACCTGTAATCCCAACTACTTTGGAGACTAAGGCAAGTTTAAAGCCAGCCCTGGGCAACTTAGCAAGACCCTGTTTCAAAACAAAAAAAAAAATTTAAAGGGTTGGGGATGTAGCTCAGGATGCTTTTACCTAGCATTCACAAGGCTAGGCAATCCTAGATCAATCTCAGGAACCACAAAAAATATGAAGAAGACTGAAACAATTTATAAGTAACTACAACCTGGACTACATAAGAGTAACAGGATATTCATACTTATTTTCACTTTCATGTCACCACCAATTGGGGGGGGGATAATAAAATGCCAATCTGTTGTGCAATATCTCTTTTCTCTACAGGTACCTATAGTTCACTTCACTCTGTGAAATAATTCAGCTTAAATAATTTTATTATATCTGGGAAGATTCAAAGGGTCTAAAGTCTGGAATCTATTTTTTACTAGAAATAACTGATACCATAAATAATAAAAGGAAAATATTTAAGAATGAGAGGTAGCCAAGAGCAGTGGTGTACACCTATAATCCCATCCCAGCAGCTCAGGATGCTGAGGCAGGAGGATAGTGAGTTCAAAGCAAATCTCAGCAACTCAGTCTCTAAATAAAACAAAAAAACAGGACTGGGGATATGGCTCAGTGGTTAAGTGTTCCTGAGTTCAATCTCTAGTATTTAAAAAAAAAAAAAAAAAAGAAATGAGAGGTAACTTTCCCATAAAGGATCCCACAAAAGAAATCAAGGTTCTGTCAGAAACTATTGACTTCAGGAAGTCAAGTGTGGTAGCATACACCTATAATCCCAGCCATTCAGGAAACTGAGGCAGAAGGTAAATTCAAGGCCAGCCTGGGCAATTTAGCAAGATCGTGTCTCAAAATAAAAAACTTTTAAAGGGGCTAGCCTTGGTAGGGCGTGCCTGTAATACCAGTGGCTTGGGAGGCTGAGGCAGGAAGACTGTGAGTTCAAAACCAGCCTCAGCAAAAATGAGGGGCTAAGCAACTCAGTGTGACCCTGTCTCTAAATAAAATAAGGCTGGGGACATGGCTCAGTGGTCGAGCACCCCAGAGTTCAATCCCCAGTACCCCAAAAAAATATTTTTAAAGGGGATGGAACATATCTCAGGGGTAGAGCACTTGCCTAGCATTTACAAGGCCCTGGGTTCAATTTAGGACAATTGTAGGTTTTTTTAACCAGTCAATCTTGTTGGGACTTTTAATACTGACAGCAAGGGTCATAACTTTTTTAAAAATAACAATTCCATTGACCTCAAAAAGGAGAAAATTAAGATTCCCCCCCAAAAAAACCAATACTAACTAGCAAATGTAAACGGAATGAGATAATCTGAGAATGAACATTTTGAAATTATCAATTTAATAACAGATTCGGACAATGCTCATCAATACATGCCAATGCCACTGAGGAAAAGGTAATACAAGAATCACAAAATCTTGAAAGTATCATCCCACAGAGCTGGGGATGCAGTTCAGTGGAAGAGCCCTAGCATGCGGCAGGCCCTGGCTTCAATCACCAGGACTGGAAAAAAAAAAAAATCATCCCACAGACTGTTTCTTTCCTTCTTTCATCCTCCTCCTCCTTTTTTTTTTTTTTTTCTGGAGACAGTGTCCTCACTAGATTGACTAGGCTAATCATGAACTCCTGGGCTCAAGTGATCCTTCCATCTTAGCCTCCTGAATGGATAGGATTACAGGTATGTACCACATGTCTGGCTTTCAAATATAATTTCTTAATTACAATAAGGAAAAAGGCACATTTACAATGAAGAAATGTAGGAGACATAAACTTAACCAAGTGATCAAACTTAACAACACCAATAACTGGACAAAGTAACATTATATACACACAACATCACCTAGGTTGTATTCTTGTCACATGTTTACCCCGAATCTAATTACAAATCCAAACTGTAGAATATTTTTTTTTATTTTTTTTTTTAGTTGTAGTTGGACACAATACCTTTATTCCATTTATTTATTTTTATGTGGTGCTGAGGATCGAACCCAGGGCCCTGCGCATGCTAGCCACAATCCCAGCCCCTAAACTAGAATATTATTCAAAATAGTCTGGCCTAGACTCTTCAAAAATATCAATGACAACTATATGTCAAAATGCATTATTCTGTAAAATTAATTAATTAAAAAGTATCAATGATAAGCCAGGAACAGTGGCATACACTTGTAATCCTAATTACTAGAAAGCTGAGGCAAGAGGATCACAAGTTAGAGGACAGCCTGGACAAGTTATCAAGACCCTATCTCAAAAATTGTAAAAAGCTGGGTATATAGATCAGCACTAGAGCATTTGCCTAGTATGAGGCCTTGGAGTCAGTAGTCCACAATATTGAAAAACAAAACAATGACATGAAAAAAAAAAAAAAACACTGCTCTGAATTAGGACACAAAGAACACTACAAACATGATAATTAAATGTAACAAATGACACTTGAATAAATGTGGAGCTATAAAGCATATTGCAATAACTGAGAAAATTTATAAACTATATACATGTATCACTGTAAAATATTTTGTGATAATGAGTTTGAAAATGACATTTTTAATACAAAAACATTTTAATATAAAAAATATAAACATTTTAATATAAAAATGGCATTTAAATATAAAAAAACACTTGTTCTTCAGTGATTAGATGCTTAAGAAATTTTAGGGTGAAGTGTCCTAGTGTTAGTAATTTATTTCTAATAAAAATTAGAAATAAAAATTCCTAATACATACTAAACTACAAAAAAAATTTTTGTGGGCTGGGGTTGTGGCTTAGCGGTAGAGTGCTCGCCTAGCACGTGTGAGGCTCTTCTGGGTTCGATCCTCCTCAGCACCACATAAAAATAAGTAAGTAAAATAAAGGTATTGTGCCCAACTACAATTGAAAAGTAAATATTACAAAAAATTTTTAATATTGCATATACTCCTGTAGAAAGGGTTTAAAAGCAAAATAGAGGGAAGAAAGCAAGCTCCTAAATGTGGCAAAATATTATCAATCGATAAATACAGGTAAAGGTCATACTGGAGTACACTGTATCATTTCTTCAGCTTTCCTATAGTTCAAAATTCTTCCACAAAATTATTGGGGCTAGAAATAAAAAAGATCAACAGTATCTTTATGGGAATTACTATTTTGGAGATTAAAACGTATTCTATCTAAGGCCCAATAACAATAAATCCTCCAGTCAGACTAATAGATCTAAGGACTAACATACTCTATAGAACATGTCAAATCATGGAAAAAGTTTCCCAGCTTACTTTTTATTTCTTCCTCAAAAAATCACTAGTGGGTTACTTATTAGGAATACATATAAACTGCCTTGATCACAAAATGTCAAATCTTTTTTTTTTTATTTTTACAGTTCTGGAGATCAAATGCTGGGCCTCATGAAAGTAAAGCATAAGTTCTACCAAATGAGGTACATCCCCAGCCCTAAAACAAAAGAAAACAAAAGGTACCTAGCACAAAGGCACATGCCTGTAATCTCAGCAACTAGTAAGGGGAGACAGGGGAAATCACAAGTTTGAAGCCAGCCTCAGCAAATTAATATCTTAATTTAACGAAACTATGTCTCAAATAAAAAATAAAAGGAACTGAGGATGTAATTCAGTGATAAAGCATCCAAATTCAATCCCCAACACACATACACACACACACACACACACACATACACAAAGGCATTGAGATCCAAAGTCAGAGCCCAGTACAGTGGTTCATGCCTATAATCCCAGCAAATCAAGAACCTGAGGCTGGAGGATGCAAAGCTCAAAGTCAGCTAACAATTTAGCAAGACCCTGCTTCAAAATAAAAAATAAAAAAGGATGGGTGTGCAGCTTAGTAGCAGAATGCCCCTGGGTTCAATCTCCAGTAAAGAGAGAAAGATGGGGGAAGGATACAAAGTACAGTATCATCAGCTCAGGAGTGGTCCTTCAAAGGATATTTCCTGGGACTCCATGTCAGATCTCGTCATCCTACAAGTTTGCCCTGGGTGATCTCACCCCCTATTATGGACTGTACCCCCTCATGAGCAGAGTACTCCTAAATCTTGCCTCTCTCCAGAGCTCCAGACCTATTTAGACAATGAGCTGCTAGACATTTCTAAACATGAATGCTTTACCAACATTCCTCCACCCCCAAACTTGCCCTTTACTTATCTCAATTAGCAACCCAACCCAGTAACCCAAAACAAATCCGACAGCCATTCATTCACATTTCTTTCCCTTTCCTCCCACATTTAAACAATTGCCAAATTCTAGTACCATCTCCTGGATCCATCTAATCTTCTCATTTTCTGTCCCCCCTTCCCCACTCCCACCACTTCAGTGCAGAGCATTTAATAAACGGGGCAAAGCCTCCAGAGCTCTCTTCCACATGGAGCAGAGTAAAAGGCAATGTACCAATGGTGGCTGTTATGTCATCCTTTGTCTCAGAATTAAATGTCTCTAGCCTATCCCTGATGGACACATGTAGCATGGGTGAGAAATAACATTATTTCAAGTTCCTGAGATTTGCTGGTTGCTTCTCAACTGATATACCTCAGTCTATCCTGACTTTAATATACTACAGAGCTATAAGAGCCTCCCAACAGTGTCTCTCCCTCTACTCTAAATCCTCTCTTTTCATTAAATTTCCAGCATAGCTTCCTTTCTAAAATACAAACTAATCAACCTATTTCCCTGATAAAAATCTTCTGAGGCACTGAGCGCAGTGGCACATGCCTGGAATCCCAGCAGCTCAGGAGGGTCTCAATAGTCATGAGAATTCAACAGTCATGCAATAAATATTCTAATTTTTAAGAATATTTTAATAAAATAAAACCTTGCCGTATATACAGCCTTTTCTCCAGTCATTCAAACTAACAAGTACTAAGCCAGCCTTGGCAACTTAGCGAGGCACTAAGCAATTCAGTGAGACCCTGTCTCTAAATGAAATTCAAATAGGGCTGGGGATGTGGATGAGTGGTTGAGTGCCCCTGAGTTCAATCCTCAGTACCAAAACTTCAGAGACTCTGCCAGGCAACATGGCACATGCCTATAATCCCGGCTCTTTAGGAAGCTAAAGCAGTGGGATCCCAAGTTCAAGATCAAATTGGGCAATTCGGCTCTAGGCTTCATTCTGCTTTTGGAGTCCTGGGTTGCTCTGCTATATACAGGTATTAAAGATCCCTAGAAAGTGGGACTATCTCCTGAGCACCAGGAAATGGATGCACTAAGAATGAATTGATAACATTATTCAGAAACAAACAGAAAAAAGAAAACAAAGAAGCATACAAAGAAAATCAGAAGAATCAACAATTTTAAAAACCAAAGGGAGCACTGGATCACCTAGACAAGGAGGTTAGAAGTGGCCTTTGGAGCAATGAGAGAAGGTTGTGTTCATGGGATAGAATTCAAAGTAGTTAGAGAAGGATGGAGGGCCAGTGCCAAGAAAATGATCCCTGGGGCTGGGAATGTGGCTCAGGCGGTAGCGCGCGCTCGTCTGGCATGCGTGCGGCCCGAGTTCGATCCTCAGCACCACATACCAACAAAGATGTTGTGTCCGCCGAGAACTAAAAAATAAATATTAAAAAAAAAATTCTCTCTCTCTCTCTCACTCACTCTCTCTTTAAAAAAAAAAAAGAAAGAAAGAAAATGATCCCTGGAAATCATCAGTTCTCACTTTCAGACTAGGTCAGATCTTGCAGCAAATCAAGAACCTGAGGCTGGAGGCTGGCAGTGAATCAATAGATGGGAGACCCCTGGAATCCCTGCTACAAGCTATGAAACACTGATTTGTATTTGAGCAGCAAGGCAGTGTGGGCTCTGGTTTAACACCCACTTCCAGACAACACCCCAATGCCTGAGGATGGAAGAGAGCCCTGACCCCCAGGTCTGATTATGCTTGTGATCCTCCTGCCTCAGCTTCCTGAGTCACTCAAATTACAGGCATGTGCCACCAGGCCCAGCTTGAATGATTCTTCAAAACAATTAGACGTAAAGGAAAAAAAAAAAAAATATCAATGCATAAAAAGAGTATATTCCATACATTCCCATCATATGGAGCCTGCAATAATAGAAATCAGAAAGTGGTGTCTGGGTCTGAAAGAAGGAACTTGGAAATAAGGGAGAGGGAATTTTCTGGGCAGGTGGAAATGCTCTTTCCTGTATGATACAGTGGCTGCCTGCCAATGAAACGGTAGTGGCTAGAGGGAGGTACCAAGGGATTGAACAACTTATTTAATTCTAACTAATTTATATTTTTTAAAGATGAAGCATACAGAATATTTTGCCCTTCAATACAACCTGTATTTCACTTTAAAATTGAGCATTAAATGGAGATGTGCTATTGGTGCGAAATATGTCACAATTTGTTAAAAAGTAGTAAATTTTCTTATAATTCTGATCTAATTATGTACTGAAATAATAATATTTTAAATATATTATGTTCAAAATGCAATATGAGAATGTTTGTACCTGTTCCTTTTTGCTTTTCATAATGTGGCTCTAAAAACTTGAAAATTAAGTGGGTAAAAATAAATAAAACTACATGGGTGGCTCTCAAAAAAAAAAAAAAAACCAGCCTGGGTAACTACGTGAGAAATAAAAGTAAATAAATAAAAGTCCATAAATAAAAAAATTTTTTAAGAGAGAGGGAGAGGGCTGGGGATGTGGCTCAAGCGGTAGCGCGCTCGCCTGGCATGCGTGCGGCCCGGGTTCGATCCTCAGATCCTCAGCACCACATACAAACAAAGATGTTGTGTCCGCCGAGAATTAAAAAATAAATATTAAAAATTCTCTCTCTGTCTCTGTCTCTCTCTCTCTCTCTCCTCTCTCACTCTCTCTTTAAAAAAAAAAAAAGAGTGAGAATTTTAATATTTATTTTTTAGTTCTCGGCTGACACAACATCTTTGTTTGTATGTGGTACTGAGGATCGAACCCGGGGACACACGAATGCCAGGTGAGCGCGCTATGGCTTGAGCCACATCCCCAGCCCCGATAAATTTTTAAAAAGTAAATAAATAAAAGCTCTAGGGATGTGGCTCAGTGGTAGAATGCCCCTAGGTTCAACCACCAGTACCACAAAAGGAAGGAGAAAAAAAAAAAAACTTCAAAAGCTATCTTTGCCTCAAAATATTCCAAATTCCTTAACATAATTTATAAAGCCCACCATAAAAAGCAGGCCTTAACCCAATTATAACTATATAGTATAACTATAAAGCTCTAATAAAATTTTAAAAATCAGGCCCTATAGCTGTTGCAGCATCTAGTTCATCTTGAGAATTTCAACAGTCATGCAATAAATATTCTAGTTTTTAAAAATATTTTAATAAAATAAAACCTGGCTGTATATACAGCCTTTTCTCCAGTCATTCAAACTAACAGCATTCAGACATAACAACATCCATACATAATAACATTCTTTAATGTCCTTGAGGTTTTTGCCCAGGCTATTCTATATTCTTAGAATGCCCTCCCAGGCACCATGTCTTTGTTTGCCTAGCCACAGGAGTCTCATCAGCAGCTGTTCCACCCATTCTCTCAACAGCTATTCAAATTTGCCTCTCTTCTCAAAGATATTCTACCAACCCTTAACACACAAGCCCTCTACCCTAAGAGAGTAAGTCTCCTATATCACAGGGAATATAAATGTTAACAATTATGGCAGGAATTCCCTCAAATTCCTTTGCTCAGATACCAAACACCCTTTCTTTTTATTTATTTATTTTTAATATTTATTTTTTAGTTTTCGGCGAACCAACATCTTTGTTTGTATGTGGTGCTGAGGATCGAACCCCGGGCCGCACGCATGCCAGGCCAGCGTGCTACTGCTTGAGCCACATCCCTAGCCCTAAAACACCCTTTCTTGAAAAAAAAAACTTTCCTCACCCTTTCTTGACCTTGTCATTCTTATCTTAATAAAGGAGAAAATAATGATTATAATTCTTCTACTTTTTCTCTACATGCTCAAGAATTTCACAAGATAATCACCTCTCTTCTTGTTCGCTGCCCTCAACATACAAATATGCTTCAGTCTCTCACCTTAAAACATTTCCTTGAGGGCTGGTGATATAACTCAGTAGTACTGCTCTTGCCCAGCATGCAAAAGCCCTGGGTTTGATCCCCATCACCACCAAAAAAAAAAAAAAAGGAAAAAAACACTTCCTTGAACCCCATGTTCCCTCTCACTACTGTCCTTTCTCCATTTCACTGCATCACCTGGAAAGGCAGAGCTTGCTTACCATTTTTTCTTCCCTCCCACTTATTCCTTAATCCAATGCAGTTTGGCCTCTGTACTCATCAATCCAGTGATTCTGCTCTCCCTGAAATTATTAATTACTTAAGTAACAAATTCAGTGAGCTTTTTCTTTCTTTATCAGACTTAAACTTTCCACCACATCTGATAACTATTACTACCTTCCTCCTTCTTGAAAGTCTCCTAGTTCTCATCACACATACATTACTGGCTTTCCATCTTTCTGGCCTCCTCTGATTCCTTCCAGAGCTCCACTTTGACCAGTTACACTTTTAACTGCTAGTGTTCTCCAAAGCTGTCTCCTCCACCCACTCTTCATGCCCTTTAGCTAACCCAAACCCATCACCTCAACTTCAATGTATACTGCTGATTCCCAAATCTCTCTTCAGCCCCCAATTTTTCTCTCGACCTCCATACTAGTATATCCAAATGCCTACTATGAATTTATTTCCATGATTCCACAGGTACCTCAAATTCAACCAGTCTAAAACTTTTTATTCCCAAACAAGCATTTTCCTATATTCCCTAATTCACTGATATCACTAAGTTGTCTTGGCACCCAGAAAAATAGAAGTCATCCACGGGATCACCCTTACCACTATTCATTCTCTCTCTGCCTGTGTTTGTCTCTCTCACTCTCTCTCTCTCTCTCTCTCACACACACACACACACACACAATCTCCATGTCTAACAGATTGTATCTTTTGTTTTTAAAGAGAAAGAAAGAGAGAGAGAGAGAGAGAGAATTTTTTAATATTTATTTTTTAGTTTTCGGTGGACACAAAATCTTTATTTCATTTTTATGTGGTGCTGAGGATCGAACCTAGCATGCCAGGCAAGCGCGTTACTGCTGGAGCCACATCCCCAGCCCCAGACTGTATCTCTTAAATATCACTTGAATCCATCCATCACTGTACATTTACATGACCACTTTGGACTTTTTATGTGGATTACTGTGACTGTCTCTAAATGAATTCCCTGATCCCAATCTATTTTGTAATGTAGTCCTTAAATTGCTATAAGTGATATTTTTTAAAAAGTAAATCCTCTCATAGTTTAAGACATATTCAAAATTTTTTTGCCTATCAGGGGCTTCAAGACTGGGCCCCTAGGGGCTGGGGATGTGGCTCAGGCGGTAGCGCGCTCGCCTGGCACGCATTCGGCCCGGGTTTGATCCTCAGCACCACATACAAACAAAGATGTTGTGTCCACCGAAGTCTAAAAAATAAACATTAAAAAATTCTCTTTAAAAAAAAAAAAGACTGGGCCCCTACTTATACAGCCTTTTCTCTAATCTCCAGAAACATCCATTGCAGTCTGGTATACCTTGCAGTCTGGTAAAGGCCCCATGCTGCTCTGCTCTACACCTCCACCCTTACATACGCAGTTCCACTCTACAACTTTCTTCCTCATACTTCTCCACCTAGCTAATCTCTAGTGGTCCTTCAAGATTCAGCTGGAGCATTATCCAGCTGACAGAAAGTTTTTCCAGACTTCCTTTGTGCTCCAAAGCACCCTTGTACATTCCTCTCAGTGTTCATTAGACTAGAGTTGCTGACTGACTTGTTTGAACTCTTTTGAAAGTAAGTAGTGGTCAGTTGTTTGTTTCTGTTTTTTTTTTAACCCTAGCACCTAGAATTGTAGCCATTTAAATGCTGGTTGAATTAATGAATCCATTGAGATAAATTCAAACTTTACCCTCTTCTGAAGAGCTGAATATAATTTGCCATTTTGAGCTAACTATCCCTCTTCATTCTCATATTTTTATCACCTCTTTGTCACACTTATTACCTTGTAGTTCATTTACATTTTTGTAATCTTCAATAAATCACAAGCTTTTTTTTTTAGAGTAAGGGCAATGTCCCATTTATCCTGGTATTCTCAGCATGTAACTTAATAACAAATAAAGCACCTATTAAATGTTTGAGTGAATGAAATTGACTGCTTTTTCATGAATTTTCTTGACCTTAGATCCTTACTTGGGAAGCAATTCTGTAATATTAATTAAAGATCCCTCTTTCTACTGGGCATGGTGGCATATACCTGTAATCCCAGTGACTAAGGAGGCTGAGGTAAGACTGCAAATTTGAAGTCAGCATCAGCAACTTAACAAGACCTTCAGTCACTTAGCAAGACCCTATCTAAAAATTCTAAAAAATGTTTTAAAAGGGCTGAGAAGTGGGTAGCTCAATGATAAACTTCTCCTGGGTTCAACCCCTCGAACCCCACCCCACTCCAAAAAAAGAGAGAAACGAGAAGATCTAGAAACTCTTATTTAAGAGTGTACTATCCTTGGCTGGGGTTGTGGCTCAGCGCTGGGGTTGTGGCTCAGCGGTGGAGAAGAGTATACTATCCTTGGCTGGGGTTGTGGCTCAGCGGTGGAGTGCCCGCCTGGCACGTGCAAGGCCCTGGGTTCGATCCTCAGTACCACATAAAAATAAATAAAGGTATTGTGTCCAACTACAACTAAAAAATAAATATTAAAAAAAAGAGTGTACTGTCCTGAAAGAAAACATATATTACTCTAAAATAGACTAAAAAACTGACAGTTTCTTTGATTTCTAAGCTAATACTATATGACAGGTACACAGTGCTCCAAAGCAGTTAAGTAATAGGGTTACATTTGTGTTATGTGAAAAAGGAAGGGTTGGTAAAGTGAAACAGTGGCAAGTAAACACCCACAATTCTCCCAATTCTCCCCTGCCCCGCCTCAACCATTCTTTTTTTTTTTTTTAGTACCTTTATCTATTTATTTATTTTTAATGGGGTGCTCAGGATAGAACACAGTGCTTCACACATGCTAGGCAAGTGTTCTACCCCTGAGCTACCACCACAGCCCCACCAACAATTCTTAATTGAAAAGATATCATCTTTCCAGAGGGCCTCACAGGGCTAACCATAAGTATATGGGATAAAGTTGAATTTCAGTCCCCTACTGTAGACAATGAATAAAATACAAGTCAACAAAAAGAGAATAAAGAAAAGAGACTCTATGGCCTGGAACAAATTACAGATCTGAATGGATACTATAGCTAGGTCCAGTCAGTCCAATAAATTGGGGAAAAAAATTGCCATTTTCCCCCAACCAATGAGAAACTAAGAAACAGAAAAACAAGAAAGCAGTATTAATTCCTAAGAGAAATGGCAGAGAGAGGAATAGAGAACACATAGAAATAAAGGACAAGAGTCTGACAATAAAATTGTTCCCAGTTTTAATAGCACTAGAGAATATTATTTAGAGACTAATAATTCTATAACGTTTAACAAACTTTCTGTGAGGTAGGCTATGCTTGCTGACTATGGCCACAAAACAGAGGTAAATATATCCCAGCTACTTGGAAAGTATGTATACTAATAGATACTTTTTATCCCTCTTTTGTATAATCTACCTACATGTAAATAGAAAAAAATATTGAACCTAGTCTCAGAATCCATTAAGCACATCTTCAATCATTAGTACATTTCAAAACAATATATGTATCAAGAAGTATTACCTTATCTAACCTAAAGGATAACTCTAAAAGTTAGTTTTCTTTTACACTAAATGGAAGCAGACCATCAACCCCATTTTGCACATGAAGACGCTGATTCAGCAGAGTTAGGGCTGAGGATGTAGCTCAGAGGTAGAGTACTTGTCTACCCTGTGTTTAATCCCATCAAAGGGGGTTGGGGAGAGAAAAGTAAAGAAAATGGGGAAAGAAACAGACTTAAAATGGGGGTGAATCAACAAAGCCTCAGAACTTTTATTTTTTATTTCATTTTATTTTTTGGTGGTGGTGATCATACTGGGTTGAACCCAGAGGCTCTCTACCACTGAGCTACATCCATCCCTAACTTCTTTATTCTTTAGAGAGACAAGGTCTCACTAAGTTGCCAAGGTTGGCCTCAAACATGCAATCCTCCTGCCCCAGACTCCTGAGTCACTGAATTTATAGATGTGGGCCACAGTGCCCAGCTGCCTCTGATAATCAACAGGATTAAAAATGCAAAGCTTGGGGCTGGCGTTGTGGCTCAGTGGCAGAGCGCTTGCCTAGCACGTGTGAGACAATGGGTTCAATTCTCAGCAACGCATAAAAAATAAAGGAGTATTACGCAGCACTAAAAAATGACAAAATCATGGAATTTGCAGGGAAATGAATGGCACTAGAGCAGATCATGCTTAGTGAAGCTAGCCAATCCCTAAAAAACAAATACCAAATGTCTTCTTTGATATAATGAGAGTAACTAAGAACAGAGCAGGGAGGAAGAGCAGGAAGAAAAGATTAACATTAAACAGAGACACGAGGTGGGAGGGAAAGGGAGAGAAAAGGGAAATTGCATGGAAATGGAGGGAGACCCTCATTGTTATACAAAATTACATATAAGAGGTTGTGAGGGGAATGGGATAATAAACAAGGAGGGAAATGAATTATAGTAGATGGGGTAGAGAGAGAAGATGGGAGGGGAGGGGTGGGGGGATAGTAGAGGATAGGAAAGGTAGCAGAATACAACAGTTACTAATATGGCATTATGTAAAAATGTGAATGTGTAACCGAAGTGATTCTGCAATCTGTATTTGGGGTAAAAATGGGAGTTCAGAACCCACTTGAATCTAATGTATGAAATATGATATGTCAAGAGCTTTGTAATGTTTTGAACAACCAATAAAAAAAAAAGGTATTGTGTCCATCTACAACTAAAAAGTAATTAAAAAAAAACAAGCAAAGCTTTAATCATGTAGCTAATTTTACTCCCTCATGCAAAAACCAAACATACCTGTATCTTTCAAGATTTCTCCTATGGGGGGAGGGTGTTGTTTGTGGCTCAGTGATAGAGTACTTGACTCACATGTATGAGGCATTGGGTTTGATCCTCAGCACCACACAAATATAAATAAAATAAAGTTTAAAAAAAAAAAGTTATCCTATCATACTTGTCAAATCTACTTAATTTTTCAGTCATCATACTTAATTAAAAATAAAAATACTTGGACTAGGGTTGTGGCTCAGTGACAGAGCGCTTGCCTAGCAAGTGTGAGGCCCTGGGTTCGATTCTCAGAACCACATAAAAATAAATAATTAAATAAAGGTATAGGGCTGGGGTTATGGCTCAGAAGTACAGCACTTGCCTGGCACATGTGAGGCACTGGGTTCAATCCTCAGCACCACATAGAAATAAATAAATAAAAGCATTTTTTAAAGATTTTAAAAAATAATAAAGATATAATAATATTTTTTAAAGTTTAAAAATAAAAACATTTCCTCATTATTATTCAGGGAAAATACTACAAGTACAAACCTCTTATTCCTATTTCTTCATGGTCAAAAATACAGCTGGTATAGAATACAAAACACAAAGAATAACCTTTGGAGTTTTTTCTTGCAAACTCAGGGTCTTGCACCAGGCAAGCACCAGACAGAACTTTAATGGTAAAGGAAGCAAAGGCAAAAACTAAGTTCAGGGTCTCAGTTACCTCAAGCTTTGGTACAGCTTTCTATCCCATATTCAGATTCAAGAACAATCTCTCTAAGTTACGGTATTAGCTAGGAGAGGCAAAACTGGCAAAATCACAACTTAGACCATACACCGCTGGAACACTTGTCTCAAACCATTTCTTTCTCTTTTCCTTATAGCCTGTAGAGGAATAGAACAAAATCACATACTCTGGAGAGCTCTTTTGGCACTACAGAGATCACAATCCTAGCAATTTTAACTTCGGTGTGAGAAGAAACTCAGAATGGAAAGTATAGAACGAAAAGCTTTGTGGAAATCGGTTCCAAAAAGGCAAAGTGAAAGGTTTTAGATGCCTTTGAAGGATTTTAGAACATGATCCTAACCCAGTGATGGTCTTTGTGTGGTGGTGGTTTTGCGGTGTTCAAGGAGAAACCCTGGTGTATTTGAAGGCAGCAAAGTTAGATAACGAGGATGGTGAAAGAACACATAACGGGATCGGTAACTGAAACCTACCACTGAGAACAAAAAGAGTAACAGCAAAATATAAGGCAGGTAAGATACAGTGGCCAGCAAAACCTTAGCTTTTGTACAAAAGACATTAAGCGATTTTAAGCAGGAGAAAATAACAGACTATTTTCTTTGGGTAAGGGTAAACAACTAAGTGAAATACTGGAAGGAGCAAGATTAGAGCAGGGAGGTCAGTTGAAGGCCATAACAGTTGTAGAGATGAGAGATGATGGTCTCCTGAACTAAAGAAGTGGCAATGATGATGGAGATATGGAAAGATTCAAGAGCAATTAAAGAGAATATGAGTTTCAGCCAGGCACAGTGGCATATGCCTGTGATCTCAGCCACTAGGGAGGCTGAGGCAGGTGAATCCCAAGTTCAAAGCCAACCTCAGCAAATTAGCGAGGTCCTAAGCAACATGGTGGCAAACACCTATAATCCCAGCAAGCTGGGAGGTTGAGGTAGGAAGATTATAAATTTGAGGCCAGCCTCAGCAACTTAGCAAGACTCTCAGCAAATCAGTGACACCCATCTCAACATAAAAAAATAAAAAGGACTAAGGATATAGTTCAGTGGTAAAGTACTCCTGGGATCAGTCCCCAGTACAAAAAAAAAAAAAAAAAAGAAAGAGAGATATAAGTCTACATAACTTTATAACAACCAGATAATAAAGAGTAAGAGAAATTCAAGTTTAACATACAAGTTTCTGGCTTATACAACTAAGTGGTATAAGGACAAAGAAAATTGGGGAAAATATTTTTTGTTGTGTTTTTGTTTCATAGTTCTGGGGATTAAACCCAGGGTCTCATTCATGCTAGGCAAACACACTACCACTGAGCTAAACCCTCAGTCCTGAAAAATTATTTTTGCTTTGATTATGTTGAAAGGAGAGGTTGAGGTATTGCGTAACAGCCAAATGGAAATGTTCAAGAGACCAGCGAATAAATAAGTCTGGAGCTCAGAGAAGAGATTAGAACTGAAGAAAGACACACAAAATGTCTCAGTTTATAGTAATTTAAATGCTAAGTGAAGTTATCAGAGTGGATTAGAGTATCAGATCATGAAATGTCATCCAAGAGAACTGACCAAAGACATCAGAAACACCTGGAATGTTTGCTAATACATGAATTCCTAGGCTCCTTCCAAAATGTACAAAATCATAATCTCTGGAATAGAGTCAGACACCCAAATTTCATTCATTTAATACATGTTCAAAGAGAGACTATCATAGACATTAGGAATACAATAGTTAATAAACAAGGTCCTTATTCTCATAAGTTTTAAGTTGTATGTATGGACCAGACTATGGACAAAAAAAAAAAAAAATCAAACAAAATAACTTTAAAGTTTAACAATTTTGAATAAGGTGCTCAGGGAAGGTCTATGAAGGAATGAGTTTAGACTGAAAAGGTAAAGGAAGGTGAAGACCTGGAAGACTATTACATAAAGCATAAGGATTTATAATAAATACAAAGGTCCTAGGGAAGAGAAAAGCCATGGTGGCTGAAGCATAAGAAGGAAAACGTGACACAAAGTAAGTTTCAGAAGGCTAGCAAAGGGTTTTATAGGCCATATAAACATATATTATTTTTTTACCCAAGTACAGGGGATTGAACCCAAGTAATACTAGTGACACATGCTAGGCAAGTGATCTACTACTAAACTTTATCTTCAAACATTTCTTCTTCTTTTTTTTTTTTTTTTAATTTTTGTTTTGAGCCAAGGCTTGCTAAATTGCCCAGGCTGACCTCAAACTTGTGATCCTCCTACCTTAGTCTCTCAAGTAGCTACAATTACAGGCAAGCACCACTAAGCACAGCTGTAAACCATATTCTTAACAAATTCTCCAAGATGCTATGTCACCAGATTTAAGAACCAGAGAAGGGGCTGGTGATGTGGCTCAAGTGGTAGCGCGCTCACCTAGCATGCATGAGGCACTAGGTTCAATTCTCAGCACACATAAAAATAAAAAATAAAGATAATGTGTCCACCTAAAACTAAAAAATAAATATTTAAAAAAAAAAAAAAAAAGAACCAGAGAAGCCTGGTGTGGTGACGTACACCTGTAATTCCAACAACTCCAGAGGCTAAAGCAGGAGGACTGTAGATTTGAAGCCAGCCTCAGCAACATAGGGAAGTCTTCAGCAACTCAGCAAAACCCTGTCTCAAAATAAAAAAATAAAAAGGGCTGGAGTGTAGCTCAATGGTAAAGCTGCAGAAAAACCGAATAAGTCAAGGATGAAAAGAGATCCATTAGAATTTATAAGGTCGGGCTGGGGATGTGGCTCAAGCGGTAGCGCGCTCGCCTGGCATGCGTGCGGCCCGGGTTCGATCCTCAGCACCACATACCAACAAAGATGTTGTGTCCGCCGAGAACTAGAAAATAAATAAATAAATATTAAAGATTCTCTCTCTCTCTCTCTCTCTCTCTCTCTCCCTCCTCTCTCACTCTTTCTTTAAAAAAAAAAAAAAAAAAGAATTTATAAGGTCCACCACATTCTTCCTCTTGATTTTGATGGATGCTGGGCCTGCTTCTTCAACTGCATTAGAAAAAGTAAATAACCACTGCTTTTATGGTGTACATTCACCTGCTACCCACTCACAACACACTGCTTTCTGAAAATTGATCACTGTCCTAAATTTTCTTCTTCTTCTTTTTTTTTTAAACACAGAATCACAAAGATAGGATAAGAAGTACAGTGTCCCAGGATAGGGAGATTTTAAGTATATTCAATATTAAGTTTGGATTGTCAATGCCTTGATTATTTTCCTCACAGTTCTTATTAAGCCTACAAAAGCTTTCACAGATATCAGCTGGGCACAGTGGCACAAGCCTATCTGTAATCCCAGCTGCCGGGGAGACTGAGGCAGAAGGATCAAGAATTTAAAACCCACCTCAGCAACTTAGTGAGGCCCTGTCTAAATAAAATATTAAAAAAGGGCTGGGGAGGGGTTGGGGTTGTAGCTCACAGGTAGAGCACTCACCTAGCATTTGTGAGGCACTGGGTTCAATCCTCAGCAACACATAAAAATAAAGATATTTTGTCCACCTATAACTAAAAAATAAAAATAATAATAATTTTTAAAAAGGGCTGGGGAGCCAGGCTCAGTGGCCCACACCTGTAATCCCAGCAGCTCAGGGGCTGAGGCAGGACAATCCCAAGTTCAAAGGCAGCCTCAGCAATGGTGAGGCCAAGATGCTAAGCAACTCAGAACCGGTCTCTAAATAAAATACAAAAAAGGGCTGGGGATGTGGCTCAGTGGTTAAATGTTGCCATCAACATGAAACATACCAAAAACATCCACCCAAGAAAGATAATGGACCAAGCAGCAGAGGAAACTAGCTCTATTCTCTCTTTCCTCTTTTTTTTTTTTTTGGGGGGGGGTGGGGGCAGTGGGGTGGGGAGGTACCAAGTTCAATCCCTGGTACAATAAAAAAGAAAAAGGGGGGGTAGGAGATATGGCTCAGTGGTTAAGTGACCCTGGATTTAATCCCAGATACAAAAAAAAAAAATTTCCACAAATCTGAACCACCCTTCTCCAAGGCATCAAGGATTACTTGACACCTATAATGCTGTTCATATGCCAAAATTTTGCATAAATTCTTATAAATGACTTAAACAAAAATAATGCCCCAACAAATATATAAACTGTATATTTGAAACACTAAGTATATTAATATACACATTGGCATTGTTTTAAAGCTCACTGAGCTTTTAGCAAGGAGAAAGTGCTGTGCAGGTATGAAATATGGTTCTGATCATTAGTGATAATAAATTGCAGCATAAATGTTGCTATCAACATGAAACATACCAAAAACATCCACCCAAGGAAAATAATGGACCAATAAGCAGAGGAAATTTGTTAATGAAGTTCAAACGGTTTACCTCTATTATCTTTTTTTTTTTGGCTGGGGCAGGTACCAGGCAGCCACATCCTCAGCCCCATTTTATATTGTATTTATAGACAAGGTCTCACTGAGTTGCTTAGGGCCTTGCTAAATTGCTGAAGCTGGCTTTGAACTCTTGATCCTCCTGTGTCAGTCTCCAGAGTCCATAGCATGCGCCACCCCACCCAGCTTATCTCTATTCTCTACATTAGATAAGAACAGTTCAGAAGACTAAGAGAAGAAGCGGCCCTGGGGATATAGCTCAGTTGGTAGAGTGCTTGCCCCACATGTACAAGGTCCTGGGTTCAAACCCCAGTACCACAAAAAAAAAAAAAAAAAAAAAAAAAATTTTTTTAAAGGAGACAAGGAGCAAAATTACCTCCAAAAGTTCAAGACAGAATTTGGTTTGCAGGCTGTTTTTCTTTTTCTCTTCCCACTACAAACTCATAATCAGTATCAATTAGAAATAAACTGAGTGGGGCTGGGGATTTAGCTCAGTGTTAGAGCACTTGCCTAACATGTGCAAAATCCTGGATTTGATCCCCAGCACCGAAAATAAAGACTCAAAGTGAGTTCCTTTATTTTTTTTTAAATATTTATTTTTCAGTTTTCGGCAGACACAACATCTTTGTTTATATGTGGTACTGAGGATCGAACCTGGGCCGCACACATACCAGGCGAGCACGCTACCGCTTAAGCCACATCCCCAGCCCCAAAGTGAGTTCCTTTAAATCCTGTTGATTACCTCACTAACCATTACACCTCAAGTTCTACAGAATAAACACAAAGCTGGGTTGTAGCTCAGTGGTAGAACACTTGCCTAGCATATACAAATCCTCAGTTTGATTCCCCAGCACCACACACACATACACAAATATATACATAAATGTACGTATGGATATCTGTATATATGTATATACACATACACACACACATACACACACACACATATATATATATGTGTGTGTGTGTGAATGATAAGGACCTTAAGCTGATAACTTTTGAGACCTCAGAGCAAGGTACAAAACTATAGTGTTTGCTTGCTGGCAAAAGACTGAGGTCTCCAAAAAAGCTATAAGACATACTTTTCACGCAAAGAGAGAAATGAAGAATTATAACATCTGTCCAGGTTAGGAAAAAGAACTTCCAGGAGCATTTACCAACTAGCTCCTTTTTTTTTTTTTTTTTCTCTAAGAAAAACACCCAGAAGGGCTGGGGATGTGGCTCAAGCCTGGTATGCGTGCAACCCAGGTTCGATCCTCAGCACCACATACCAACAAAGATGTTGTGTCCGCCGAGAACTGAAAAATAAATATTAAAAATTCTCTCTCTCTCTCTCTCTCTCTCTCTCTCTCTCTCTCTCTCTCCCCCCCCTCTCTTTAAAAAAAAAACACCCAGACATGCCTAAAAACTGTACCCCATGAGCCATGCACAGTGAGCCATGCACAGTGGTGCACACCTGTAATCCCAGCAGCTCAGAGGCTGAGGCAGGAGAATTACAAGTTCAAAGCCAACCTCAGAAATTTAGGACCTAAGCTGCTTAGTGAGACCCTGTCTCAAAATTTACAATAGGACTGGGAACGTGGCTCAGTAGTTAAGTGCCTCTGAGTTCAATCCCCAATGCAAAAAAAAAAAAAAAAAAAGTCACTAAAAGACTGTTAAATGAAATGGTTTTTGGTTTGGGTTTGGGTTTTGTGGTACAGGGATTGAACCCAGGGGGACTCAACCACTGAGCTACATCCTCAGCCCTTTTTTATATGTTATGTCAAAAGAGGGTCTGAATTACTTAGGACCTTACTAAATTGCTAAGGCTGGCTTTGAACTCTCAATCCTCCTGTCTCAGCCTCCAGAGCCACTGGGATTACAGGTGTGTGCCACCTTGTCCAGCAAGTGGAATATTTTTTACACAAAGGGTAAAAAGGATACAGCAGAGGGAAAATACTCAGGCCGCTGGGTATGAAGTTGTCTAAAATTAGATACACCAACTATGTTCATGCACACATCTTCAAGCAATGAGTCTAGTTATTTTTCTTACTTGTAAGTTGGCAATATATTCCACACAGAGACAGTTCTTTACCCAATCTTACAAAGATGCTCAGAAAAACCCTTAAAAATAAAATTGGGACTGGGGTTGTGGCTCAGTTGTAGAGCGCTTGCCTAGCATGTGTGAGGCACAGGGCTCGAATCTCAGCACCACATATAAATAAATTAAGAAAATAAAGGTCCATCAACAACTAAAAATATATCATTTTTAAAAAATTGTCCCACAAAATTCTCTCCTTTGCAATTACTGAAACCATATAATGAAAATTCAACACTTTTCCCCTCTTCCTCAAAATCTACTTTTTCCTGAAAGTTTAATCACAGTCATTAAGAAATTGCTATGTACACTGAAGCATTGTCAGTAAATAGTACTTATCTAAAAATGAGAATATGACACAGAGGTTTAAGTGTCCTGAGGACCTGAGAAAAATTTCTTAGAAATTTTATGAAAGAACTTAAAAATGGGCAACAAAAAGTTTGGTAGAAGCTTTTTCCAGATATGCCTAAATTGTGTCAGAAATTATTCACAAAACAAAAACTACTAATATACTTCTGATGCTGTTACTTCTTTACACTAGTATTAGAACCACATCCAGTCAAATGCATATCAGATCTCTCCCACACACACTTTTGTGTGTGTGTGTGTGTGTGTGTGTGTGTGTGTGTGTGTTTGATGCTGAGGATTGAACCAGGGCCTTGTGCATGCAAGGCAAGCACTCTACCAACTGAGCTATATCCCCAGCCCATTGGATCCCCAATCTTTAATTCCACACGAGCTATTCTCTCACAGGCCTAGCAGCTTTCAGTGTCCTGGAAGATGTTTAATTAAAAGACATAACTTTGCCACAATCTTCCTGCAAAGAGTTTTAAAAAAAAAAAAAATTAAAAAAAAAATCACACCTCATTCTTGGCCTTCTAAACTGGAGAAGAGTATCCAAGACTGCTCCAAAGAAAAATCTCATCCAGTGCACTCTTAGCCAGAAAGTCAATGAAGGTAACAAATGCACCAGTCAAGAAGCAAAAAGATAAATGAGGGATAATCCACGTAACTCAGAGAGCCTGTTCCTTTTATTCTCAAATGTAACGTAGATTAGTTACTGAAAATGCTCCCCAAAATAATGAATTTGTTAAAAAAAAAAAAAAAGAATTAAATGTGCTCTAAAACCAAATACTCCACTATTTTTTTTTAAATTTATTTTTATGTGGTGCTGAGGATCGAACTCAGGGCCTTGCATCTGCTAGGCACATGCTCTACCACTGAGCCACAATCCCAGCCCAAATACTCCACTATTGTTAGAGAAATCTATTCTTATAATTTTTTAGCTCGACTGTTATTTACATGAATGAGGAAGGTAACCCATAAGGTCAGGACTACCTATATTAATATCTTCAGTCTATTGAAAACTACAGTGAAACCAGTTTGCTCAACTTTCTTGGTGCAAAAGAAGTAAGGATAGTGAAATGTGTCTCCGCAGGTTGTGAATCAATCTCAGAAGAAGAGCCCAGCCTATGTAAAAATTTTAGCCCCACAAAACCTAAGACCACCAACAATAAAGATCTCTACACTCCATCCTCCTCTCTGCCTTTGGAGTACTTTTCAGTCAGTGACCTGAAAACACACAGACTTTGTCAAAAAAAGAGACATCCCAAGAACTAACAGAAAAAAATCTCAACTTTTTCAATAAGTACCTTACAAAATCCTAGTGAAAACCCATCCCACACCTCAAGGACAACCAATCGAAATCAGAAACTTATTCAAGGAGAGAGTTCAAGAACAGAGCAGGGGGCTGGGGTTGTAGCTCAGTAGCAGAGCCTTCTCTCACACATGTATAGCACTGGGTTCGATCCTTAGCACTACATAAAAATAAATAAAATAAAGGTATTGTGTCTATCTACAACTGAAAACATTTTTAAAAAGAGAACAGAGCAAGGCCAACAACTATAGTCCCAGTTATTTCAGATGATGAGGCAGAAGGACAGCCTAAGCCCAGAAGCTCAAGAACAGACACTAAAATAAGACCCTATCTCAACAATATAAAAGAGAAAACGCTCACCTAGTTGGTCAACATATCTATTGAGTACTACTGCATGTCAAGTGCTGTGCTAAAGTTATAGTAACTACAAGATGATACAGCAACTACAAAAAATCTGCATTCCTGAAACTTACTTTCTTATGGGGGGAAATGAAAATATACAAAACATTATAGGTCAACAAGGAGTAAGGAAAAAATAGAGCAGAAAAGTAGAAATGGAAAAGGGAATTATATAAATGTATGTGAGGCCATTCTTTGCAATTCAGGTAGCCAAGGAAATGTCACTGTTACTGACAGCTGAGTAAAAATTTGAAGAAGGTAAGGGGACAGACAGACTGTGCTGCTTTATAAGAGAAAGGTGATCCAAAAGGTACAAGCAAAGAATTTCTTGAGGCAGAAGTGCACCTAGGATGCTCAAGAAACAGCCAGGAGGCCAGCATGTATGTTGGAGGAAAGACATGCTACAAATATAGAACCTTAAGGGCAAATCTAACAACTGCTTTTATTCTGAATAAGAAAGGAAATCATCTCTTATGACTCCTCTTCATTAAAAAATATCAGGCATGACATTTTTATTAAGTAAATTTTAAATTTTTTGTTTTAAATTGTGAAGCTCTACAGATCATTTGGTGGACACAAAGACAACTGGCACTGAAACTCTGAAATTTAACTTTTGTTGCCAGAGTTCATCAGACCTTCAAGAAAAATTCTCTCGAATCTCAATCCCTATGGAAAACAGCAGGGAGTCAAATACAAAAAATGAACTGAATTAATCTAACCTACAGCTTTGCACCTGTATTTTTTGTCTTGATGTCGCAGGCTCTAAAAGGGGGGAAAGGGATCATATTGAACAAAAGGGGGGGAAATGCATTAGGAAGAGGAACCACAAACAACTAATTCAAGTACCAATCTGACTATCTGAAAATATAATAAAATCCTAGGAATCTGTGAAATTTCTGAAGTGGAACCTGTCACCTTCCTCCATCCTATGTTTCCATGCTGCCTACAGCCATTAGGACTAAGGATTCTGAAGCCTCTTCGAAAAAAATATATATTAGGACATTCATCCAACTGAAATCTGAGTTTAAATTTTTTCGCTTTTCTTCCTTGGGTTTTAATGCAGCTCCAGGGCCGTTACTGGGTCATTTCTAATCATTATCCAAGAAAAATTCACTTCTGACTAAATATTCTTTGGAGTTGTAAGTCAATGCTCACAAATGCTGAAAAAAATGTTAGCCTTTTGAGAAATCGAATCGAAAAGGGTTTTCAGGGGCTGAAGAGTGAGTTATCAGCTTAGTGTAGGCCCAACTTTTTTTAAGCTCCAGAAACGTCCCCCAGCACGTGCCGCCTCAAATCCCTGTCCCTATTATAAGGGACACCAACAGGATTTGAAGCACTTCAACATCTCTCCGTCTCATTTTTTCAAGGCTCGAAAGATACACGGACACCCGAGAAACACATGGAAACTAGTCACCCTCAAGCACTGCCAAGGGCGCAACAGTTTTTAGGTCCGACCGCACAGGCCACAGGTGGCGCCAGCACCCCCGCCCTCTGCCCCACGGTCCCCGCTTCTCGCCTGCGCTCCCGGCGCACACTCGGGGTGTCTCCGACCTCGGGGCGGTCCTTCCCGGGGACTCCGGCCCTGACCCACCGCCCCCGGCCTGGCAGCTCCAGCGTGGGGCACCCAGGCCAAGAGGCCTTCGCCCTCCCACCAACCCGTCCGCGCGGCCGCCACGCCCCCGCCCCACGGGCCGCCCGCCCCCTCGGCCGCGAGGTGACCTCACCTCACGCGGGCCGTAGCGGGGAGGGCGCCAGCGTCTCCGCCCGCCGCCCGGGCCCACGGCCGCTCGGCTGCGGCTCGGCCCCGACGGCCGGCGGCGGCGCGCTTCTGGGGGCGGGCTCTTCTTGGAGGGGGTTTCCCCAGGGCCCAGGGCGGGGGAGCAGGGGGGACCGGGGCGGGGGAGGGGAAAGGGACTTGGGAAGGAGGGGGGGAGAGGGGAAGAAAAGGGGGGAAACCAAACCCGGAAAGGGAGAAAAGGGGGGAGGGGGAAAATCAGAAGGGGAAGAAAGGCCCAGAGTCCGCCCCCCGCTGCGGCCTGCGCGATGCGTCACCACGGCGTAGTCGTCACCGCGTCTTGCGCTACGCGTGTCTCTGCTTCCTGTGTGCGCCTCTTCACGCCCGCGGGCACCCACTCACAGTCAACGTGCGCGCCGCCAGAGTCATGCTGTCTCTCGCTCCCGCGTGTGTGGTCATGCTTCCAACCCAGATTCCGTAGGGTCCTCGGTGCACCCTAGGTTTAAACATAATGCCAATAATAACTGAGGAGTTTCAGTTACAGAGCTCTTTCAAAACAGTCTTTCACTTAGGAGAGTAACTTCTGCGCCTAAAAGAGAACACATACTCAATAAATATTTGTATAAATAAAGAAAAAAACTGACTTGGGAGAAACTCTGGCCATCGTTATTAAAATCTCTTCTTACCATCACCCATTCCTCAAGATACCGTTCTTTTTCTTAATAGTCATCTTAAATTTCGCCATTCTATCCAGATGGAATCAGTCCCGTTATTGATTATGAGTATTTGGATAATTTAATGACCAACTTCCTAAAAGAAGCCGTGCACTTTACATTGATGTAATCCACCATTACGTATTGATTATGTGAGAGGAAAGTTCCACGATTTCGAGTTGAAGGCATAGTGATGGCCAGGAAATAATAGCTAAGGTTTGTATAATCTTTGTGTAACGTGCAGTGTGTAGCATTCTATAGAATGTGTAGCATTCTACATCTATTTAATCCTCAAGACCATAGGTGCTGTTATTGTTCCTGATTTATACATGAGGAAACCTGATGCATATTAATTTAGCCAAAGTCCCAGACTTTGAACTAAAGCAATTGATCCTCAGAGCCTGATCTTAACTACCCCATAAGTGTAACTCGGGGGAAGAAGTGCAAAGGCCAGATATGGTGGCATGTTCCTGTAGTCCCAGCTACACAGAAGCTGAGGCTGGAGGATTACTTGAGTCCATGGGTTCAAAATCAGCTTGGACAACACGGGGAGACCTGTTTCAAAAAAAAAAAAAAAAAGAAAGAAAGAAAAGAAAAGGGAAGGAAGGAAGAGAGGGAGGGAGGGAGGAAGGAAGGAAATGTAGCCAGGCAGTGGCGCATAACCATAATCTCAGCATTATGGAAGACTATGGCAGGAAGATCACAAGTTCCTGGCCAGCCTCAGCAATTTAGAAGCCCTAAGCAATTTAGCAAGACCCTGTGTGGAAATGAAAAAGACTGGGGATGTGGCTCAGTGGTAAAGTATCCCTGGGTTCAATCTGCAGTACAAAAAAGAAAGAAAAGAAATGTAACTGAAAAGAGCAGATTACCAAGGACCTTGATATACAGTGAAATGGTTTGAAGTCTTTCTAGAGTAAGTGCAGCAACTGAAGAACAACTAAGGCAGAATCATTGAGGCATTCATCCCTGAGAGGAGCCTTCCTCTACTTCTCCTTTTTTGTCTACCTCTTTTCCCTAATTATTCAGGAAGCCTTATTTCCCAGCTTCACTGGGAAAAGAGAAGCAGCTAAAGTCATCTTAAGAGTTGAGGGGGGGCTGGGGATGTGGCTCAAGCGGTAGCGTGCTGGCCTGGCATGCGTGGGGCCTGGGTTCGATCCTCAGCACCACATACAAACAGAGATGTTGTGTCTGCCGAAAACTAAAAAATAAATATTGAAAAATTCTTTCTCTCTCTCTCTTGTAGAAAAACATGCAATAAGGCCAGGAACTTGTGATCTTCTCCCGCAAACTCAAGATAAGGCTATCATCCCAGAAGGCATTGTGAATATTAAAATGTTAGAGCCAGCAAGGTGGCATACAACCGTAGTCCCACACACTCCAGAAACTGAAGTAAGAGGATCACTTGAACCCAGGAGCTCCAGGCCAACCTGGACAGTAAAATAAGAACTCATCTCTTAAAAAAAAAATAGAATAAAAAATTAAAATGTTAAAAGATAAAATCAGTCCCTTTAGATTGGGTGGTTGGAATGAGGAGAGATTGCTAATGGGTACAGGGTATGTTTTTAGGGTAATAAAAATATTCTTGAGCTTGGGCTGGGGATGTGGCTTAAGCGGTAACAAGCTCGCCTGGCATGTGCGAGGCGCTGGGTTCAATCCACAGCACCACATAAAAATAAAATAAAGATGTTGTGTCCACTGAAAACTAAAAAATAAATATTAAAAAAATTCTCCCTCTCTCTCTCTCGCTCTCTTAAAAAAAAATATTCTTGAGCTGGAGATGTTGGTCTGTGTTAGAGTACTTGCCTAACATGCATAAAATCCCTAGCTTCTATTTCCAGCATTGTAAAAGAAAAAGATCTTAGATAATAGAGACAGTTGCACAATTGTGTGACCAAACTGTACACCCTAAAAGGGTTAATTTTATTGTATGTTAAGGATATTTTCATAAAGCTACTATTTTTAAAAATAAATACATTTATCAATCCCCAGCACCACAAAATAAATAAATAAATACATTTATACTACAAACCGCTAAATCTATTGTATCCCAATAAAAAAGAGAAAAATCAGGGGCTGGAGTTGTGGCTCAGTGGTAGAGCGCTTGCCTCACACACGCAAGACCCTGAGTTCAATCCTCAGAACCATATAAAAATAAATAAGTGAAGTAAAGTTATTGTGTCCAGCTACAACTAAAAAAATAAATATAAAAAAAAAAGAAAAGAAAATCAGCCCTGTATAAGAGAGCCATAGTGGTTATGGGGGTAGGAAAGATGGTGGAATGAGATAGACATCATTACCCTAGGTACATGTATGGTTGCACAAATGATGGGTCTCTACACCGCGTACAATCAGAGAATTGAAATGTTGTGCTCCATTTGTGTACAATGAATAGAAACGCATTTTGCTGCCATGTACAACTAAGTAGAACAAATAAAAATAAAATTTTTAAAGTTTCAAAACCAAAAAAGAGGTGGCGGGGAGCCAAGAATCTCTGACACACACCCGTTCAGTCTAGGGGACTTGAGTGTAACTGAGAAGCAGCCTAGATTGTAACATTTATTCGTGTAATATATCTATTTTAAGCAGGTGTATTGCAAATCAAAAACTGATCCAGGAGTGTAATGGTGAGCGGCAGAGATGAGTTGCTAAGTGATTGCATTATACACATGGAAGTTTGGGGTATGTCATAAAGGAAAGGAGCATCCTAAATAGCAAATACTTGTAAAGTTTCTTCAGCATATATGTAGATGAGGGTACTCTGGCCCCCAAACAAGCCTATGTGACAGAAATAATAATTTTTACTAAGCATTTATTATGTCAACTACTGTTTACAACAGCTTTATAAAATTAGTGAATTCTCAAAACTACTAAGATCATCATTACAAATCTATTATAACATATTCCAAATCTTTAGGGCTAGACATAATTCAGAATCCAGAAATTTTCGAGTTTTATTTAATTTTTTTATTATTATTTTTTTTAGTTGTAGGTGGTCATGATCTTTATTTCATTTTTATATGGTTCTGAGGATTGAACCTGATGCCTCACATGTGCTAGGTGAGCGCTCTACTATTGAGCCACAACCCCAGCCCCTTATTTATTTATCTTGATACTAAGGATTGAACCCAGGGCCTCCTGCATGCTAAGAACACTGAACTACTCCCCTGACCTGAAGTTTTCAAGTTTTAGAAAGACAAAATGGTACATTAATAGTATGTTATATATCCCCAGGGTAGCATCCCATAACCAAATATTTCTGAAGTCTAAGTGGCACAAAAAGTCCTGGTGGAATGTGTTGGGGTTTTTTAAATAGTTTTTATAACTTTATCTTATCTATTTTTCTAATGTGGTGCTGAGTATCAAACTCAGTGCCTTACACATCCTAGGCAAGTGCTCTACCACTGAGCTACAACCCCAGCCCTCAGTGGAATGTTTTTAAAAGAACATGAATAACCTCACTTCCATTCACATCATGTTTAGCCACCAGATGAGTTATCCAAAAAAAAAAAAAATTATGGACCACAGGGTTGTTGTGTTTGTTTTGTTTTATTGTTGTTATTTTGTGTTTTTGTTTTGTTTTGTTTTGTTTTTTAGTTCCCAATAATTTTTTCCATTTCTCCAATAAAGAAACTAAAGCAAGACAGGTCAGGTAATTTGCTCAGAGTTATACAGCTAATCAAAGGAAGAGACAGGGGGCTGGGATTGTGGCTCAGAGGTAGAGCGCTCACCTACCATGTGTGAAATACTGGGTTCGATCCTCAACACCACATAAAAATAAAATAAAGCTATGTGTCCACTTATAACTGAAAATAAATATTTAAAAAAAAGGAAGAGACAGGGTTTGGAAGTAGCTCAGTGGTAGAGCACTTGCCTAGCATGTGCAAAGTCCTGGGTTTGATCCCCAGCAGAGAGAGAGAGAGAGAGAGAGAGAGAGAGAGAGAAGAATTTTAGCCATGGTCATCTGGCTGAAAGGCTTGTGCTTCCTACCTCCACCCTCTTCCACCCTTGCCATGTAACACCCTGCTATGGAAACAGAACCCTTTTCCTAGGGACCCACTACTTTGGACTTTTGGAAGAGAGCTAAGAATTCTGAGAAATCTCAAAACTTCTCTTCCTAGGCAGAACAACTTCCAAAGGATGAGTAAATATAGATCTTAAGCCCCTTCCCCACATTTAAGACTTTCCTCTGAGGACACAGAAAATCAGGCTTGGATACTTCCCTTCCCTCTCCTTATCTTAACTCTCAGACTGAGAGCTTTGAGCCCTAAGGAAGGAGAATGGACAGATGGGTGGAGTGAACTTTGAGAAAGAAATGGTGAAGAAGGCAGCTCTCAGTTATCCACATAACAGTAACCTAAAGTTATACCCTTGTTGAACAGGCACCTAAAGTTATACCCTTCTTGTTTGAGAGTCATCTTTTAACTGTTTGGGTTTTGTTGTTTGTTTGTGGTTTTTCTTTTTTCTTTTTTCTTTTTTTTTTTTTTAAGTCAGGGTCCTGCTATGTTGCCCAGGTTGGCCTGGAACTCCTGGGCTCAAGAAATCCCCCTGCATCAGCCTCTAAAGTAAAACTTTACCCTCAAACCTCTAATCACTCCCTTTCCACCCAGGCTTCCCAGTAAGGCCAGTGATCTAAAGAGGAATTTCATCTAACCTTTGTCCCCAGGCCTGGCAGCTAACATGGGTAATAAGTATCTCTCAACATTGGCCCAGTGACATCTCTTTCCCTAAACAAACCAACCTCTCCTCACATCCCCCACTCTGCACTTTCACTGATTATGTGTTGGCACATCTTGCCAAGATCTACCTGTAACTGGATTCATTTTTCAAGTTAGATGTTTGGCTGTTTTATCTCCTGCAAAAAGGAGTCATGCCAGCCAGACACAGTCCTTCCAGGGCCCCTGGCAGATAGGACAGAGTTGACACCACAACTGTTGAGACAATTGAGCACTGGATTTGTGTTGTTCAAAGAGGGTCTCCTGCAGCAATGACCTCCTCATGTCTCCTGACCTTTCTACTTCTGGCTTCAGCTACAGTGGCCAGTCTCAGAGGTGGCAGTCAGTGCCCAGCTTGTGAGGGGCCTACCATGGACCTGGGGAGCCAGCGGGAGCTGCTTCTTGACCTGGCCAAGAGAAACATCCTGGACAATCTGCACCTCACCCAGCGCCCAACCCTAAACCGTCCTGTGGCCAGAGCTGCTCTGAGGACCGCACTGCAGCACCTCCATGGTCCCCCCCAGGGAACACTTCTGGAGGACGACAGGGGACAAGAATATGAGATCATCAGCTTTGCTGAGACAGGTGGGTTCCTGGCAGTTCTTCCCCAAAAGCTGACCTCTCAAGGAAAGGAAAAGTCACCTCACCAACTTCACCCTGACTTCCTCTATCAAGCCATCCAACTCCTGCTTCCTACAGCCTGCAATCCTAATCCCATGCTTCCACCCCCAGGCTTTCTCTGATAGCTCACACCTGACCAATGGATAGCTTGGTATTAGTAAATTTCACTTCTTAGAGATTTCTTGCCCTCATCTCCTCAGGCTCCTCTCTATATATACCACATAAACCTCAACAGGCTATGGTATGAGCCCATACATTTCCTAGGCCTGGATCCAGGGGCTTTTTGCTATGGAGTCTGTACTTTCTCTGGCCCCAGGATCCAGTCACTTCATTCTTTCCCATTTCCTCCAGATGTCTTATTTGGTAGAAAGAGAAAAAGTAGATCACCAGGACTACAAGACTTCTCCGTATCTCATGTCCACATGTACCCCATATCAGAACAAGGTCAAAATAGGGCTCAGAAAAAGGGATAGGGGATAAAAGGAAGAAAGAGTTGCTTACATAGAGGAGGGAGTAATTAAAATAATTAGTGGGCATCTGGAAAGAAAATCAGGAATTCTGAGACAGGATCTGAGAAACAGAATGTAAACTGAGCTTTTGCAAGCTTTTTCATAGGTCTGGAACACTCTTCCCTTCCTTGTCCCTTTCTCCCAGGTACTACTTCAAGACCTGTCACAAACTCTGGCACCAGACAATTTGGATTCACATTTTTATTCAACGACTTATTAGCTGCTTGACCTGGGTTGTCAATAGTTTTCTTGTTTGTAAATGTGGACAATGAGGATAACTGAATGGACTAATACAGCTAAGTCTTTAGAATGTTGAAATAGAAGGGAGCAAGAAATAAAAGACTCATCTCCTGCCCATGAGGGACTATGGTAGGAACCTTTTCTTTCTTTACCTTCACATGGCAGAAAAGGAAAAGATAGCTCTCTGAAGTCTCTTTTATAAGGACACTAATCCCCTTCATGAAGCTCCACCCTCATGACCTAATTACCTCCTAAAAGCCCCACCTCCTAATATTGTGGTTAGGATTTCAACATATGAATTTTGAGGGGACACGTTAAGTCCATAATAGCCTTTCCCAAAAAAACCTCTAAACATTAAGGAGTCTAGCCCATTTCTTTTTTCTTTCTTTCTTTCTTTTTTTTTTTTAAGTTGCTGATAGATCTTTATTTTTTTAATACATGGTGCTGAGAATCGAACCAGTGCCTCACACATACCAGGCACGTGCACTACCACTGAGCCCCAGCCCCAGCCCATTTCTTTAAAACATGGTGACTGACCAAGCACCGTGGCACACACCTATAATCCCAGTGGCTCTGGAGGATGAGGCAGGAGGATTGTGAGTTCAAAGCCAGCCTCAGCAACTTAGTGAGGCCCTAAGTAACTTAGTGAAACACTGCCTCTAAATAAAATATTTTTTTTAAAAATATATATATATATATACACACACACACACATACATACATACTGGGGATGTGGCTTAGTGGTAAAGCACCCCTGAGTTCAATCTCTGGTACCAAAAATAAAAAATAAAAAGATCCATAGTGGCTGGATTCCAAGAGGACAATCTCAGTGTGTAAATGATTGTCAAACTCCTGCATGTACCTTTAAAAAAAAAGTCATTGTGACCAAGCCCAGAGTCAGCGTAGGATAGAACTAATCAAAGGCATGAAAATCATAAGATATTGTTCACAGGAGGCTGCCAATGTATAGTCAGCCTTCTGGCCCCTAATAATTCCTGTCCCTGCCACACAGAAAATATAATCACAGCCTCTCAATTCCTCTCCCCAGAATTTTCATCCCACTATGGCATTAGGACCAGGCTTGAAGTTCAGGATTTCATAGGCTGAATCAGGTGAAAATATATGAAGTTCTTCTGGAAGTTTCTTCAGGTGGCAGAACCTCTATGGTATCATACTGCCTCATTAGAGCTGATTGTGAACATCTCACAACTCCATGTTCAATGACATCATATTAGTAACTTGAAATTGGACATTGTGGAAGAATTTATACTACAGAAGTTGGGAAACACTGCAAATTAGGTCTTTAAATTATTTTTTCCCCCCTGGAGACCAGTTTTTAAACATTTAAACTAACTCATCACTGCTTGTGTAGTAAAAATACTGAGTATTGCCTACCACACACCTAGCATACAGTGCTGAAGCAGGGACAGGATAACCATAATAGGCCAGGTGTGGTGATGCATGCCCATAATCCCAGCAACTCAGGAAGGAGGCTGAAGCTGGAGAATAGCAAGTTCAAGACCATCCTCAGCAAATTAGCAAGGCACTAAGCAACTTAGTGAGAGCCTGTCTCAAAATAAAAAAATAAAATGGGCTGGGGATGTGGCTCAATGGTAGAGCAGGCCTGGCATACTAGGGTTCAATCCCTAGTACTATAAAAAAAAAAATTCTCAGGCTGGGGATGTGGCTCAAGCGGTATTGTGCTGGCCTGGCATGCGTGCGGCCCAGGTTCGATCCTCAGCACCACATAAACAAACAAAGATGTTGTGTCCGCTGATAACTAAAAAATAAATATTAAAAAATTCTCTCTCTCTCTCTCTCTCTCTCATCTCATCTCATCTCTCTCTCTCTTTAAAAAAAAATTCTCTTTAAAACTCTGTGGGTTGGGCTAGGGTTGTAGCTTTGTGGTAGAGCACTTACCTAGCATGTGTGAGGCACTGGGTTGAATCTCCTGAATGTAAATAAATAAATAAATAAAGGTCCATTGACAACTTAAAAAAAAAAAACTCTGTGGGTTCTCTAAAATAATAAATTATTGGGACAGAAGTCCCCTGTGTTTCTTCTTTACTAACAAAGCAATAAATCATTTATTTCTTTTTTCTCAAAAAAATAAATAAATAAAATAATAAACTGTAGTCTACCCATCTAGACAAAAGGCACCCTGCTCTATTAAGACAAACAGACCAAAGTTAGTGTTGTGGAACAACACCCTGAAGATTCTTAGAAGACCTTTTGTCTAGTTGGGAGAGTCTACAGAACATCACCTTAAAGTCTAGATCTCAATAAGATGTTAGATCTTAACCCAAGGTTTTACAGCTGACATTTTATTGATTCATATCTTTACTCTGAGACCATGTTTAACTGTTAGTGCCCCAGATTTGGATTTTATACTGAGGTCACTTCTTTCTTTGAGAACCTTTTGTCAGAGAAGGGTTGGAGAAAAAAAGAGTTTTAATTTTCAACCTAGCAAGTACTTTGAGAAATATTTTTCTAAATTCTGCTAGAAAATTGAACAGTTCCTTTTTTAGTTCATCTCTCTCCTGAAATGCCTTATCATAGGCAGCTAAAATAAGCTAATTGGCATTTTCAGGATTCTGCCTGGAAATATCTCTAGCTAAATTCACAAGTTTGTTAGATATTGTTTCTGGCTTCCAAGTTACCATAGGTGATAGCCAATACAGAACTCAGGTTCCTCTCTCTCGAGCTTTCAACAGCAATTTCTTCATGGTTCTTGCTACCTTCACTAATAATCTCTTTCTTGTCCTTTAACCTCTGCCTAACACTCAGTCCCAAGGCCAGTACTACATTTTTAGATTTTTGTTATAGTAGCATCCCACTTCTAATAGGAATTTCTTCTTCAGTTAGTTATTAATTTAATATGCTAGCCCCAAACTGAACCTTTTTTATGGTGGTGGCAATCATATCCAGGGCTTTGCCCTCACTAGGTAAGTAAATCCTCTACCATTGAGCTGTACCACCAGCCTTATGGAGTCTTTATTTCTTCCTCCCAGTACCAGGGATTGAACCCAGGACCTTGTACTTGCTAGGCAAACCCCAACTACCACTGAGCAACACTCCCAGTTCTATTTTTTAATTTTTTTTTTTTTTTTGGTACCTGGGGCACTTAACCACTGAGCCACATTCCAGCCCCTTTTTGTATTTTATTAGAGACAGGGTCTCACAGAGTTGCTTAGGGCCTTGCTAAGTTGCTAAAGTTGGCTCCAAACTTGCAGTCCTCCTGCCTCAGCTCCCGAGCTGCTGGGATTATAGATGTGTGCCACCAAGCCAGGCTTAGTTTTTAAATTTTATTTTGCAACAGGATCTTGCTAAATTGTACAGGCTGCCTTGAACTTGCGATCTTCCCGCCTCCGCCTTCCAAGAATCTGTGGTTACAAGCATAAGCCACTATGTCGGGCTGCCTTTTTATTCTTTACGTGGTCAGGCTAGGGATTTTCCAAATCTCTATGTCCTGTTTCCTTTTGATTATAGATTCTATCTTTAAATAATTTCTTTCTCATTTTACTGTATACAACTTTTAAAAGCTGCACATCTTTTTTTTTTAATTTATTTTTTAGTTTTCAGCGGACACAACATCTTTTTTTTTTTTTTTAAGAGAGAGTGAGAGAGGGGAGAGAGAGAGAGAGAGAGAGAGAGAGAGAGAATTTTTAATATTTATTTTTTAGTTCTCGGCGGACACAACATCTTTGTTGGTATGTGGTGCTGAGGATCGAACCCGGGCCGCACGCATGCCAGGCATGGCGCGCTACCGCTTGAGCCACATCCCCAGCCCACACAACATCTTTTGATGTGGTGCTGAGGATTGAAGCCGGGCCACACGCATGCCAGGCGAGCGTGCTACCGCTTGAGCCACATCCCCAGCCCCAAGCTGCACATCTTGATCTTCAGTATTTTGCTTAGAAATTTATTCTGCCAAATCACTCTTAAGAGTTCATCACTCTTAATTTCTGCCATAGAATGTGGACACAATACAGTCCAATTTTTTGCCACTTTGCAATAAGGATGATCTTTACTCCAGTTTCCAGTAAAATAGTCCTTATTTCCATCTGACACCTCATCAGAATTGCCTTTCCTTTCCATATTTCTACCAACATTTTGATCATGAGCACTTAGGTAATCTCTTAAGAAATATCACACTCCCCCCTCCTTTTATTTAGAGCCCTCTCCAGAATTGACCTTAAAACTCTGTTCTGGGAAATCTAGGTCTTTTTTAGTGTGCCTCTCCAAATTCTTTGTACCAGGCTCCAATGCCACTCCCACATTTTCAGGTATTTGTTATAGTACCGTCCCACTCTCATTGCCAATTCTCTTAGCCCCTTTTGTGCTGCTATAAAGAATACCACAAATGGGGGAATTTATAATGAACACACATTTATTAGCTCATTGTTCTGGAGGCTGGGAAGTTCAAAAATCAAAGGGCCAGCAACTGGCAAAGAGAAGGCAATTTGGGGGAGGGATTCATGACCTTGATCTTTTATAAGAAACTCATTCCTCTGATAAGGGCATTAATCAATTCATGAGGGATTTGATCTCCATGACTCAAATCCCTCTCAATAGGCCCCACCTCCCAACATTACCACATTAGGGATCAAAGTTCTAACATACTAACTTTAGGGGACACATTCAAATCATAGCAAATGCCAAGTGCTACAGAGAGTTCAAGTATGCTGGAAATAGAGAGGTAATTGAGAGGTAGGATTGACAATTAGAAAGCTGTAATGACTGAGACTTCTTGTGTCCACAGGCCTCTCCAACATCAACCAGACTCGTCTTAGTTTCCACTTCTCTGATAGAACTTCTGGTGGCATGGAGATCCAGCAGGCCAGCCTCATGTTCTTTATACAGCTCCCTCCCAATACCACTTGGACTATGAACATGAGGGTCCTTGTGTTGAATCCACGTGACCCCAACCTCACCTTGGCTACTCAGCAGCTGCTAGAGATGGATACCACTGGCTGGCACCAGCTCCTCCTGGGGCCTGAAGCTCAAGCTGCCTGTAGCCAAGGGCACCTTACCCTAGAACTAGTACCTGAAGGCCAGGTAGCCCCCAACTCAATCATCCTGGATGGAGCTGCCCATAGGCCTTTTGTGTCAGCCCGGGTAAGAGTTGGGGGCAAGCACCGGGTTCGCAGACGAGGCATCGACTGCCAGGGAGGGTCCAGGATGTGCTGTCGACAAGAGTTCTTTGTAGACTTCCGTGAGATTGGCTGGCAAGACTGGATCATCCAGCCTGAGGGCTATGCAATGAACTTCTGCACAGGGCAGTGCCCACTACATGTGGCTGGGATGCCTGGCATTGCTGCCTCCTTTCACACTGCAGTGCTCAGTCTGCTCAAAGCCAACACGGCTACTGGAACTGCTGGAGGGGGTTCATGCTGTGTGCCCACAGCCCGGCGTCCCCTGTCTTTGCTCTACTATGACAGGGACAGCAACATTGTCAAGACCGACATACCTGACATGGTGGTAGAAGCCTGTGGGTGCAGTTAGTCTTTGTGAAATGAACAAATATCCCTCACAGAGGTGCGCCTCCTCAAAGAGGGAATGATTCCATTCCTGCCTCTGTCTAGAATGTGGACTGCATCTTCCTGAGCAACTTTTGGAAATTGTCCCACCTTGGACTTGAGATCTGCATCTAAGAAGAATCACTATCCTCATAACCTCTCTCCTAAGGCATCATCTTTTCAACATGTCTCTCATGCTCAAACCCCATACCAGGGACTCTGATCCACCTCCAACCATGAGCAGTACCTTCAGGTTTCCAGGCAAAATTCACCCTTAATCAACCCCGTTATCTACTATGCCTTCACAGTTGACTGGATCAACTGCCCTTTCCACTGGATGGTCCCCATTCCAGGGCAGTTGACCCAGTCACTCCCTCTGATTTTTCTGGTTCTCCAAAAAGCCCCTTCCTTGGATTCACCAAAGATTATTGTTCTCCAGAGTGACACGTACGCCCTCTGTGTATTGAGGCCCTTGCCTAAGTGTGTTGCTAATGCTCTCTGCACACTCACATCCATTCTTTGTTTTTTTTCTGCCCTGCACTGTGCCCTTGAAGACTGACTCACCTGAGCTCCCACACCTTCTGGCTTCCTGCTGAGTTTGACCAAGGGGAGACCCAGGCAGATGACCAAGGGATAGGAGGAGACGGAGGTCAGACTATTTCTCATTCCTGCTACCTATTTATCTATATGTTATGATTCTGTGTAACTGTGGCTGGGTTGTGTCCCTGAGGCTCCCAACTGACTACACCTTCCATGATTTCAGCTCTGCCTAGATTTTGATATCATTGTGTTGACACTGATGACTTTCCCCCTTATTAGTCCCTGGTGTGTCAACATCCCTCACTGGTTCCTTTAACCCTGCCTTTAGCTTTGTATATAATTCCTCTACTAAGTCCTCTTGATGAAGCAGACATAGTCAGTTGAGGGGGGGCGGGTCCTCTATGTCCTGTTAGGACCCTAACACCCCCCAAATGACACAGAGCCTGCCTGCCTGCTTTTCTCTCTTTACATGGACTACTCAGGGCTAAGCTATTGTATCCATCTCACACTTCCTGCCTCTTCTTCTCCTAGGATGCCTCCTCCATCCTCCCAGAATCATACTTTGATGGTCTCATGGCTAATAAAGAACTAGATTTGGGGGCTGGGATTGTGGCTCAGCAGTAGAGCGCTCGTCTAGCACATGTGAAGCCCTGGGTTCGATCCTCAGCACCACATAAAAATAAAGAAATAAAATAAAGGTATTGTGTCCAACCACTTCTAAATAAATGTTAAAAAAAAAAAAAACTAGATTTTGCCCGCTCCTCTCCTCTCTATATACTCACTCCAGGAGATGAGACAGATCAATGATCAGTCAAGCAAGCTGACACTCTGTGGGTACACACATGGTGGGAGGCGGACCTTTGGCTTGTCTTCCTTTCATCCACTCCCAGGGCTCCATCCAGGAGTCCTGCCTAGAAGCTGCAACTGGCAAGGGTCTTTTGAGTGGGAGAAGAGGAAGACCTAGGATAAGGAGAGGGTGGCATTTGCTCAGAGACTAGGTCCTCTTTAGACCTTTGCCCTTCTTCCCCCACCATCTCCTCTCTTTGGCTGGACAGCCCTGAACCATGGGGTCGATATCGTCTGCAGCCCAAGGCCAGGTTTGCGCAAATCACATGTGTCCTTTGGGGAACGTGATGTCTGTGTTTGCTCAGCTTATAACCCCCTCCTATCAGGGTAAGAGGTCCCCGGAATAGAAATACTAGAGGAGAAAGTCTGAGAGAGACCTCCTGGGGGAACTGCACATCTGAGCTGTAGGGCTTCCTGAGTAACCCATGAAAGTCATCCCACCTTTGAGTTGAGACCTTCATCTGAGGAGGTCTTCTGGTATATCTCCTTCTTTCTACCAGTGTCTCTCTAGTTCATCCCTGTCCCAGATCTAATCTCCTTTCCTTCAATCCCCAAAACTGAGACTGGAGTAAGGTAAAGTAAGGGTGCACTCACCCTGGAGCCAAAATTTTAAGGAGTGGGCAAAAAATTCATCAATCAGTATAAGCAATATTTTAATGCAATATTTTGGGAGGGATACCAGGGATTAAACTCAGGGGTACTCTACCACCAAGCCACATTCCCAGCCCTATTTTATATTTTTTTTGGAGACAAGGTCTCGCTGAGTTGCTTAGCACTTCACTTTTGCTGAGAATTACTTTGAACCCACGATCCTTTTGTCTCAACCTCCCGAGCCACTGGGATTATAGGCATGTTCCACTTGCGCTTGGCTGCAATGTTTTTTAAATGTCAAAATTAATGCAAAAAAAATCCATGATGAACAAAATAGCATATTTTTAAATAAACACAGGATCCATATAATTCCTTTTTTTTTTTTTTTGGTTCTGCTTTATGTAAAAAGGGGAAAGAATAGGTCTGTCTTCTTCCAACATTTTCTTCCTGAGCCTCGTAGCCCTTACCTCCTAACTCTTTTAGGCTGTTCTCATTTGGGCAAGACAAGTACTCCTGCTTCTGCTACTTCCTTACCCAGCCCCAAGCCTGTCGCTACCCCCAGCCCCAGCCCCCAACCAGGTTGGTGGTAGGGCGGGCAGTGAGGCAGATGGCTGGGGTATTTATAACCCCGGAGCACTTCTTGGGAAAAGTGACTAAGATGCTAAGAGCGTATTTATAGCTGAGTTCTGACGTAAGTGTCAGTGGGGAGGTAGGGCCAGGCCAGGCGTAACAGCAAGAGGGTGGGAAGAGCTGGAAATTGGGGGCACCTGACAGGGTGTGGAGAGTCAGGATCAGTAACTCCTGCAGCCATTTCTTGCTACTTCCCATGACTCTGTTCCCTGGCACAAACAGGTAAGTCCCCCCAGGCACCACCATGGACAGACAACTCCACTTTGCAATCTCGTATTTCAAGTCTCAGGGACTAGAGGGCTGTAACTCACCTACAGCAACCAACAGAAAGGGAATTAGGAGCTTGGGAAAATACTAGCCAAAGGACTTGAATGTTTCAGGGCCTGGAGAGAAATGCAGTGTGCACAGGAGCATGTAGGAATCTCATTGTCCCTTCTTTTGTCTCCTTTCCATATGGTGCCCTAAGTTCCAAAGAAGAGCCTTGCACCAGACATCGTGCTCCGTTGCCATGTTGTCAGTATGATGAGGTCTAAAATCAAAGGTGGCAGTGATGCATTCCTGAGGATAGCCTCTGCTCTCTGGCAGTGGTGAGGGGGAATAGTAGAGGAACCAGCTCTTCCCTGACCCCTGTGGGGGAGGCAGGGTCCGAGAGGGAGAGGGTAAGGCACACTCCCAATCTCTTGATTCCCAACAGCAGTCCCTTTCCAGTCCCTGGGAAGCTCTGGTCATCTAGAAGCCAGCTACTGTCCAGTGGCACAGCACTGCCACATAGTGGACACTGGTGGTATTGAGGCCCAGCCCCCAAGATGGGACCCTCTTTTGATGGCTCTTGACAGCTCCACCAACTGAACAGCAGGAAGAAGAATAAGTGGTATAGGGACACATTTCCAAATCACACTACCTTCCCAACAGTTTTCTCCTTGCTACCTCCCCCAGCTTCTTGAAGAAAGTGGGGCAGACTGAGAAAAGCTAGCCCGAGGCCCATCCTATTAAAGGTTCTTTCTACTCCTATTTAAAGTCCTTGAAGACTAGGCAGGTGACATATACCTATAATCCAAGCTACTCAGTAGGCTGAAGCAGGAAGATCACTTGAGCCCAGGAGTACAAAGCCAGCCTAGGTGACATAGCAAAACTTTATCTTGAAAGAAATTTTTAAAAAATCAGTGAAGTGTATAGTAAGGAGGGCTGAGACTGGGAACTAAGGTTGGTATACTCTCTTGCTTTATTCTCAAAACCTCTTAAACCTCCCATTTCCTAACTCCATTTACAGAGGCCTCACACCACTTCTAGGATGCCTCAAACCTAGGAAACTCTTATAGCACCCTGAAAGAGAAGCAGCAGTTGGGTACAGGCCTTTCCAAGTCGCATGCCCTTCTGCCAGCCTTGATGGACTCTGCCCTGCTGTAAGGTTGCATCACTACCACCCCCACCTCTCTGGGTTTCCCCAGACATCACAGTAGCACGTCCCCCACACCTTGTTCTGGCCCTCCTCCACATTGTACACCAGTCCAATTGGACTCTGGGCGGACAGCACAGGCAGGGTCAGGGGGTGATTTCTATGTCCCGTGGCTCTGCCACCTTAGCTTGAACAGAAGGACTCTGTTCTCCTACTATCCCCTAACCCCTCACCCCTGTCCCAGTCCCAAGTTCTAGAAATAGACCGTAATCCTTCTGTCCAGAGACCCCAGAGAAATAAACAATGGAACTAACAGCTGTCTCACAGAAATTGCTGCAGGAGTGGTGACTGGGAAAAGTAAAGACTGAACTGGGGGAAAATTGCCCTTCCCCACCTGGCCACCTGGCTTATATGGAGTCCCTCCTCTGAGTCCCAGACCTTGGGAACTGAGTGTGTGAAATCATCCTCTTTCTTGCATCATGTGTGTCCACGTTGTCCCCCCGCCCTACCATGCCCCTGCCTCAAGCCACCACAGCCAGATGGTGAAACCCGAGCCCCAGGGGGGGACCTTCACCCCTTGCAGGAACCTGATGGGCAGCACAGCTGGCCAATCCTAAGGTTCAGAGGGTAGGTCTGCTGGCTGACCACTAAGCGAGGAAGCCCCAGGCAGCTGGCTCTAAAGAGGCCCCAGGTCAGTAGCCAGACCATGAACTGTTTGGGTCAAACAGCTACCCATCGGACGATCCATTTACAGCCTTCCTGAGTCCCAGGCCACAGAAGACAAGTAGCCCTACCTTTGGTCAAGAGTAGCTGCTGAGCCCTTACTGGCCTCCATGCAATCAGACTCAATAGACGAGCAACTGCCATCCAAGGCTCCCGACCCAGGGTCATCCACCAGGAGCGTGGGGCTCCCAGATGTCCAGCTCTGGCTGGTGCTGCTGTGGGTACTAATATGGGCACAGGGCACAAGATCTGCATGCACCTCCTGTGAGAGCCCAACATTGGCACCCCAAGCAGAACGAGCTCTGGTCCTGGAGCTAGCCAAGCAACAAATCCTGGAGGGGCTGCACCTGACCAGTCGTCCTAGAATAATTCATCCTCCACCCCAGGCAGCGCTGACCAGAGCCCTTCGGAGACTACAGCCTGGGATTGTGGCTCCAGGGAATGGGGAGGAGGTCATCAGCTTTGCTACCATCACAGGTGGGTGAGAAAAGACATAGGCGGAGAGCAGACAAAGAAAGGGAGAGAGAAGGGAAGACTGAAAGCAAGGCAGAGGGAGTGGGGTGTGGCAGCAGATGGAGGAGCTAGGGCAGGGAATGGTTGTTAAGACACAAGGCAGTCTCTTCTTCCCCCCCAAAAAAAAATTGAGCATGAGGGAGAACAGTGGGTAGTCTCTAGGGAGCTTCAGAGAGAGTTTTATCTCTGCTCACATGTTAACTGTCTTCTGGGCAGACTCCTCCACTTCAATCTGCAGCTCCATGCTCACCTTCCACCTGTCCACTGTTCAGTCCCACCACCTATACCATGCCCGTCTCTGGCTGCATGTGCTCCGAACCTTTCCTGGCACTCTTCACCTGAGGATCTTCCGATGGGGCCCAAGGAGGAAGCACAGAGGATCCCGGACCCTCCTGGCAGAGCGCCAAATCACTACCCCAGGCTGGCATGCCCTTACTCTGCCCTCTAGTGGCTTGAGAGGTGAGGAATCTGCTGTCTTGAAACTCCAAGTGAACTGCAGATCCCTGGAAGGCAACAAGACAATTACTGGACCACTGAGGTGGCTACTGGACACTACAGGACACCAGCAGCCCTTCCTGGAGCTTAAGATTCGTGTCAACGAGCCTGAAGCAGGCCGGGCCAAGAGGAGGACTCCCACCTGTGAGCCTGAGACCCCCTTATGTTGTAGGCGAGATCATTATGTAGACTTTCAGGAACTGGGATGGCGAGACTGGATCCTGCAGCCTGAAGGTTACCAGCTGAATTACTGCAGTGGGCAGTGCCCACCCCACCTGGCTGGCAGCCCTGGCATTGCTGCTTCCTTCCATTCTGCTGTCTTCAGCCTCCTTAAAGCCAACAATCCTTGGCCTGAGGGTACTTCCTGTTGTGTCCCTACTGCCCGAAGGCCTCTCTCTCTCCTCTACCTTGACCATAATGGCAATGTGGTCAAGACGGATGTGCCAGATATGGTGGTGGAGGCTTGTGGTTGTAGCTAGCAAGAGGACCTGGGGGTTCAGATAGAAGATATCAAGTTGGGGGTTCCCAGGTAAAGGGCATCTGTGTCTGGAGGCATCAGATTTCCTGATCCGCACCTCCACCCAACAAGACTACCTGGCACTATGTCAGGGTTGACCCCTATGTGACCCAAATGCACACTTTCTTGTCCCAGACTTTTGGCCTTTTTCAGGCTGGTTGATATGTGGGCAAATGGGTAAAGTATTTCCTCTAAGGGGACTACCCAGGCAGTATGATTTTCTACCCCAAGTGAGAAGATGGCAGGGGCTAGCAGGGAAGAGAGGGAAGGAGAAGGCGGAGAAAATTACTTAGTCTCTCCCAAGAAGAGTAAGTCCTCAAGAAAGGGAGGAAGCAGAAGTTTCAGCAAGCTTGGGACAGGGCAAATGGGCTGGCCAAGGGTAGGGATTGTTGAGTGCTTTAAGGGAGGGTCAAGAGGGAGATGAACAAGGTGCCAAGGGAAGGTGTTTAGGAAAACTCCAGAAGCAGGAATCAGGAAAAAAGGGTGCTAAGCCTAAGAAATTCTCTGATTTTCCCTGGGGAAACACAAACATTTATTCTTTTTTTTTTTTTTTTCGTTACCAGGGATTAAACCCAGGGCTCTTAACTATGAGCCACATCCCCAGCCCTTCTTATTTTTTAATTTTGAGACAGGGTCTTTCTAAATTGCTTAGGCTGGCTTTGAACTTATGATCCTCTTGCCTCAGCCTCCCAAGCCACTGGATTACAGGTGTGTGCCACCATGTCCAGCTTATACTTTCTTAATAAAAGAGAGAAAGCAAATCAACAAATGTGAGTCATGAAGAAGGGCCGAGGTGATAGTCCAGAGTAATAGTTTTCAAAGTGTGATGTGGGGACCTCAAGGAGGACCCTGAGACCCTTTCAGGGTTTCCAAAAGCCAAAACTGTTTGCATAATATTAAGATGTTATTTGTCTTTTTTAGTCTCATTATCTCAAAATTGTACAATGGAGTTTTCCAGAGTGTGACAAGCAATTACATCATCTTTCTAACATTATTCTTAATGGAATGTGAAGTTGTGTATTCTTGTGTTATAATTTTTTGTTTTAATTTCTAATATGATAAATTGATAGATCTAGATCTCATGCAAAAAAAAAGCTCAATAATTTTGAAGAATTTCTTAAAACATAAAAAAGTTTAAGAATTGCTGATCTATAGTGTGTTCTAAAAGAGCTCCTCTGGAAGAAGGGGCAGGCATCTGGGAAGGGAGCATATGTTGTGTCCCTTCTTTTTCAATGACCATTGGTCAGCCTGACTAAATTGGGTGCAGGGTGAAGGTCCATGACCTTCTATGTGTAAGTGGTTTGAGTCAGTCATGTGGGGAGGCAGACTCAAACAGTGTTCCCTATACGTCCCCACCCGCAGAATCACTACCCTATTGTAGGACCTCTGGCCTGCCCCTAGCTTCACCTTTTCTTTTCCCCCTTGATTCTGATAGAACTGTTAACCCACTGACCTTCCAGACTTAAGAAAGTGGTCCTTGGAGACATAGCTAGGATGTGGGAGGTCTGTCTGAGAGATGACATTAAGGGGAAGGGTCTCCTTTCCGCCATCATGCTTTCTCTTCTTTATCAGAAAGACCAGAGACTGAAATAGCTGCCCCTATCCCTGAATACAGTCACTATGGCAACACAAATCCAAAGGGACAGGGCACCCCTCGTCAGGCACAACCGCTAGGCATTAACAGCCTCGCATGTGTACCCTCCATTTCATTGGGCTCATACGTCCCCCTCTCCGGGATCCTAACTGGGTTTTCGTGGTTGTGGTGGTGGTGGTGGGAGATCTGTCAAAGCTTCTTTAGCTCCAGCGTGCCTGCATTTTCCCGGACTCCAAGATGGTGTCAAGTGCCAGAACCGCCAGCAGAGGGAGCAGAAAGCCTGAAAGAGCAGAAAGTCCGCAGTGGGGAGAGGTGCGGAGGTGGCGGCAGACTTTAGAAGTTGGAGTGAAGGGAACCTAGGGAAAGGGCTTTAGACCCAGGATTCCTTAGTGACCTTGTGAATACACACCCCGAATCCCGAGCTCCAGTCAGTGTTTCTCTCTTTTAGGCTTCCTAGATCCCTAACCTTCCGCCACAGCCGCCAACCTCTCAATTCAGTTTGCTCAAATCCTAGCTCTATCCCAACCCCTCAAAGTTCCATTCAAAGAATGAGATTGGCAGATAAACTAGAGGGTGATAGAATATTCAGTTAACACCAACAAAAGTCCACGACCCTACCTTCCAATATTATCTTTCTCGTATGAACTTCTCTCCCTTCTTTCCTCGCTCCGCAGTATTTTTCTCAGTGTATTCCTGGCTCTGGTTCAGGGACTCTTCATTGACGACTGATCCTAGAATCCATTCCGGAATTTCCTGCCAACCACCAGCAGCGTGTTAAACCGGGCGGGGGGGGGTGTTAGGCAGTATAGGGTCCCTCTAGGGAGGGGGAGGATCCTGGGGGTCCTGGGGGTGCAATAAGCCCGGCACCCCCTCGCTCGCTTCCAGCCACCCCACCTCATCTACCAGAACAGCAAAAGGGAGAGAAATAGGAGGGAGGTGAGGGGTGAGCGGGAAGAGCGGCGGCGCGCCAGCGGCTAAAGCAAGAAAAAGTTTTTGCAAAAGGAAAAAAAAAAGTTTGCGCTTCTCGCGGGTGGTCCCGGCTTGCGGCCCGGCGGGCTGGGCCGGCGGGAGGGCTGGGGGCCAGGTTGGGGGGGTGGGGTGGCACTGAGGCTGCGCTGCCGTGGCCCTGTCCACCCCCCCTCCCCACCGCACACCCCCCAGCCCAGACTAGCCCTGGACCGTGCATCCCGAGCCCAGCGCCCAGACGGAGGTGAGAAGGGGGGCAGGCGGGGGACCACCTGGGAGCGGTGGGGGAGGGGATCCAAAGGGGATGCTCTGCTGCCGAAGGACTCTTCCCAGCCGTGAGGGAGACCTGGGGCAGAGAGACAAAATGGGGTGGGAGAGACTGGGAAAGGATATTAGAAAGTTTGGAGAAATTTTTCATTTGTGTCTCCTTTTCTATCTGCTCTTTTTCCCCTGACTGTCTGTGTGTCTGTCTCAGGCAACCGTGGGTCTCTTTGTCTATCTCTGTCTCTCACACAATATTAGAAACATCTTCCTTTCTTGAGGTTGGGATGAAGAGACTGTTGGGACGGCAAGTTGGAGGTCTGCGTGGTAGAGAGGGAACTCCAGGTGTGTCTCTGAGCGCCGGGCTGGAAGACGTCAGTGTTTCTAAGAGGAGGGGACTGACAGCAAAGGAGGGAGCTCTAGGTGGAGTGGGGATAGGGTGTGTGTGTGAGAGGCAACAAAACCACTGGCCTTGGACCCTTGACCTGTCTAGTGACAGCTGTGCCCGCGGATGCTTGAGTTTTGGGGGAAAGGAATGCATTCGGGACTAGGGAGGGAATGTCCAAGGTGTAGTCTAGGCCTTAGACAAATCCCAAGCAATTTTGGACTCCTGAGCCCCACGGGCTGTGGGCACTGCTCTGGGAGGGGAGATGGGGAGACCTTGTCTTGACCCTCTGACCTCGGGACCACCAGGACAGCTAGAGCCACCCGCTGGGAGACCCTACTGGGGCTGGGCGGAACTACTGGCCACTGCCAGCCTGTGTATCGCTGCTGGTCGCCCTCCAAACAGGAGCTGGGGACCAAGGCCCCTCCTCTGGCTCAGACCACCCTGCCTGCCCTTACTCCCCGCTCTGAAGCCTCTTTCAGGCCCCATGACCCCGAAACAATTAGCCCTGGGCAGCTAGCTTTAGGGACAAGATTAGGGAAAAGGGACCCCGTAGAGACTGAGGGTTTTAGGGGACTGAAGAACTGGGGTCTTAATGGGATGGATCTTTCCTTCCAATAGAGGAAGAAGGCTGGGAGATTTCTTGGGGGAGAAATAAGAGCCAGAATAGGGTGGTTTTCCCTAGGGGGCGGGGTCCAGAGGACCCCCCCTCATTATCTCCTGGGCATCCCCGCCCGAGGACTCAGACCCCGCCCTTGACGTCACTAGGGGGTTCCCGGGGGTCTGGAAGGGTTAACCCTTAAGAAGCCAGCAGAGATACCCGGGAACCTAAGACGTACCCGGGAACCTCCTCCGCATAGATGTATTTTATTTACCCAGTCATTTTCTCGCGCTTTGGTTAACTGGATTCGTCTTTCTTTCTCAACCTACCACACAGAGATCCCTGCTCTCCAATAATGCCCCCCATCCCAGAGCACTCTGTCAGCTTTCTGGATGCGCTGAGGGGAGAAGGGAAGAATGTGTCCCGCCCCCCCTCCCCCGCCGCCGCCCGCCACTAACTCCTTGCTCGACTGGGCTCCCCGGGCGGGCGGGGGAAGCGGAGCCGTCTGCAGCCGGAGCCTGCGGCGGCGACTTGGGTGGGCCGGGGAGGCACGGGGGCGGGGAGGGCGGGACCAGGAGAAGGGGGCGGGGCCGACTCCTGGGAGTTGGGGTACTAAGAGGACACTAGAAAATAGGGAGACACCGAAGATGATTTAGGGCTCCGGCAGAGGAACCTTAGGACTCCCTGCCCATCCCACACTATCACCCATTCCCCAGAAAAAACTACTGAAACTGGAAAAGTTAGCGACATTTTCCTTTTATAGTGTGAAGGGGAGGCGTGGGTTGGCTGTTGCACGCGTGGGCGAAGAGGGATGTCACCCCAGTTCCATCGCATCTTCTCGGCAGCTTGGTATTAGTACAGGAAGATAACACAAGGCACGTTTGGGGGGATCTTTCTAGTGTTGGGGGGTCGTTTGCAAGCCATCTTCCTTTCCCTGGGTGAGTCATAGTGGAAGGAGGCGGGAGAAGTGCCCCCCTCTTCCAGCTGCCAGCCAGCTGTGCCCCCCGCTCCTAACATTAGTGCCAAGGCCGAGTTGGGAGGTCTTGGGTGCGGAATCGGGATCTCGGCTGTAAAAGGAGGAGTTTAGAAGGGTACAGCCCAGGCTGCAGGGCTCGGGCAGGTCGTAGGGTCCGGGTTCCACTCCCCATTTTACCCCGCCCTCACCCTAAATCCCAGCATCCAAGGATCACCCACCGCGCTGGCCGGCCCGCTCCCGGCCGTTCTCCACCCCACCCCGCCCCACCCCACCCTCACTCCCGGGAGACCGGAAAACCAGGAATGGAATAAAAACTGGAGTTTGAGGAGAAATGCGATCATAGCATCCTCTCCTTCCTCACTACTCCCTTCTAATCGATGGTGACTTTGTTTTTTTCACTCTCCAAGAAGCCTTCCCCCACACTCTTTCCTGTTCCCCCCAAAAGGAGACCAGATCCAAACCACCCCAGAATGACATTAACTTCCATCCCTTGTACCTAACAGACCTGAGAGCACCCCCTCTGAAACATTATTCCCCCTCTACAATTTTCCCCTAAGGGCAGACTGATCTTTTGAGCTCTCTCTTGGCCCTACCAGTCTGTGTGGACTGTGGCGAGGTCTCCCTCTACCGGACACTGCAGAGATTGCGGATGAACTGTCCTGGGGCAGGGGCAAGCCAAGGAAAGGAACAGGCAGAGCAGCCCAATGCATGAAGTCAGACTCTCCACATGAGTTCTCCCATCACAATCCTCAAAACTGGTCCATGACATTAAAATCACTTGAAACTCATCCTGGCTCAATAGGTTCTTAACACACACACACCCCTCTCCCCCCCCCCCCCGCCCCGTGGCGCGCGCGCGTGCACACACACACACACTTTTTCTAGATAGATAGATCACCCAGGGAAAGCTCCTACCCATTTCCCAAAAAGATCCCCAAGACTGTCTGACAGCCTCTGCCTCTTTGGGATGTTTCTCTTTATCCCTTCTTTGGTTGAATGATGTTCTTTTCAATTTGATTTCCATGGCCTATGTCTTAGATGGGCTGGGGGCACAGGAGACATGCTGCCAGAGTTCTGTGCCTGAGATTATCATCTGATCTTCTCTACTTCCCTCCATCTTTATAACCTTCAGTTCTACCTTCCCTTTCTACAGTGTCCCCACACCCTCCTCTGAGACATCATGTTCAACTCGATGACCCCACCACCAGTCAGTAGCTATGTTGAGTCATGCTGTCTTCGACCCCTCCTCAGTCAAGGGACCCCCAGCATGGGGACAGAAGGTCAGTGTATTTACCAATCCCTGGGCCTTAAGGACTTGGCAGATATCTCGTGTAACCCCAGGATCCCCCTCAGTCCTTTCCCTATCCCCTATCAGTTTCCTTTCTTACAGGAGGATTTGAGGCTCTATGCTATATAGGCTTGGAATCTAGGGTCAGGTCTTGCCTGGGACTTTAAGGTGAGGCCTATGTCTTCCATTCCCATTCTGCACTCCAGCTGTCTCTCTTTTCTAGGACTGTCTGGTCTGCCCTTTTGCCATCAAGCCAACCTCACGTCGGGTCCCCACAGTTATATGCCAGCCAGAGAGAACAGCAGCTGCACTGAGGGTGAGTCCTCAGGGAAAACCTCTTCCTTTTCTACTTTGGGACTTGTTTTGTAGAACAAAGTGGGAGGGCAGGGATCTAATTGGGAGGAGGAAATGCTCAGAAATGTGAGGGGTCAGAGAACAACCAAGTGGTCACAGCTGGAATCAGTAGCACAAAGCAGAGTTGAGTATTATTTTTTGCTGAGAGGACCCACAGGTTGGTTACATGGAGATTCCCTTTATCTCCTCTGTCTCTTACTCCAGGATCACTCTTTCCTCCTCCCCGGAATGCTGTCAAGTTGACCAAGAAGCGAGCACTGTCCATCTCACCTCTGTCAGATACCAGCCTGGACCTGCAGACAGTTATCCGCACCTCACCCAGCTCCCTTGTGGCCTTCATCAATTCCCGCTGCACATCTCCTGGAGGCTCCTATGGCCATCTCTCCATTGGCACCATGAGGTACAGACATTCTCTGGCTAAGACTCCAACTGAAAACCACCAAAAGCCTCAAGTCATCTAAATTTCCAGCCCAATTTGAATCACTTCAAAGTCATTGAAACCCTCCTCAGAACTTCCCTTAGGGCTGCTTTGACCAAGCCTTACATCAAATCTTATTTAAAAAAATCCTCTAAATTATCCAATAACTTCAAAGACTTGCTGATAGTCTTCAGTAACTGCCACCTCTTCTCTTCAGCCCTTCTCTGGGATTCCCACCTCAGATGAATCACCAAAAAGGGAGCTCACCTTCCTTTGGAGTGCAGCCCTGTGGCCATGACTCCAACCGGGGTGGGATGATGCCACATCCTCAGTCCCGGGGACCCCTCCCAACTTGTCAGGTGAGATTCCCCATACTGTTACCCGATTTTTCCTAGGTCAGGGTGGGTGGGTGGCAACTTTACAGTAAAGGAAGGACAGAGTATATAAAAGTTTTCACTGGGGCTGAAGTTGTGGCTCAGTGGTAGAGCACTTGCCTAGAATGTGTGAGGCACTGGGTTTGATTCTCAGCACTGCATATAAAAAAATAAAGGTCCATCAACATCTAAAATAATGTTTAAAAAGTTTTCAGTTCCAGAGAAGTAGAGAGGTTTTACTCTTTGGGGCTGACTCAGGCTCTTCCAGATGAGATTCTACCTTTTGCCCATCCCATTCACCAATGCAATCTTAGAAGGAAGTCCCTTCCACACCCAGGGGTTCCTGCTCCTTGGGTGGGAACACTTAGAACAGAAAGACCTGGCTGGGCTCCTTCCTTCTTCCTATTTCTACCCTTATCACCCTCATCTCTTCCCCTGGGGAAGCTGAAGTCAGAGCTGGACATGCTGGTTGGCAAGTGCCCAGAGGAGCCTTTGGAAGGTGATATGTCCAGCCCCAACTCCACAGGCACACAGGTAAAAGGAGGGGCATGGGCTTTACCTTTGGGACCTGAGCAAACAAAAGCTGTCACCCAAGTAACCATAACACTGCTTCTCCTATCCTAGGATCCCCTGTTGGGGATGCTAGATGGGCGAGAAGACCTCGAGAGAGAGGAAAAGCCTGAGCCTGAGTCTGTATATGAGACTGACTGCCGCTGGGATGGTTGCAGCCAGGAATTTGACTCCCAGGAGCAGCTGGTGCACGTGAGCCCTAGGGGGTAACAGGAATGACTGACTGGAGTCTGTAAAAGACTCCGAGTGAGACATTGTGGAGTTTGGTTGAGGGTAGGGATCAAGATACTAAAGTCATAGGTTGAGTGCTTACTTGAGTAGGCAAAGCTCAAAAACTAGCTTTACTTTAGAGAGCTGGAAGGCATGAGATTTGGGATATGTTGTCTTCCTGCCCCTTCTTCCCCCACAAGGTAAAGTTGAGGAGGAGGAATAGGGAGCCAGGGCAGCTGTTCTGGGTTCCGGGAACATGGGGGAAACTTGGAAAACCTCTGTATCTTTTCCCCCAGCATATCAACAGTGAACACATTCATGGAGAACGGAAGGAGTTCGTGTGCCATTGGGGGGGCTGCTCCAGGGAGCTGAGGCCCTTCAAAGCCCAGTACATGCTGGTGGTACACATGCGCAGACACACAGGCGAGAAGCCACATAAGTGCACGGTGAGGCATTCATTCCCAAGCCAAGTCCCTTCCTAAACTGGCTTCCAGTCAAGATAGGGAGAAAGACTTGTTCATAGGTCCTTTTTACCATAAATATTAAGTCCTAATTATGACTGTATTGATATATATTAAAACATTTTCTTGGAACTAAAACTCATTTTCCCTTTGATTTAAAAATATTAAAATATATTTGTGAGTCCCTTAAAATATTGTGGGCCCTCAGGACTGTACCTAGATTGTGCGTAATAGCTAAGCCTTGCATCAAGGACATAAGACACTCACTTGAACCTATTCCTCAGATAACCCCAATTTAGAAAAGTCTGAGATTCCACACAGGGAGCCCTGCTCAGGCCTGACCAGGAAGAGTAATTCCTCACACCACACCCCTAAGGGAAAGTGCCTCCAGCTGCTTCTGTTCAAGAGAAGCACTCATTTGCCCTTATCCCCTAATTTTGGGAATTCTCTTGAGCCTTAGTGTTCTCCCATTTTGAACTATATTCTCTATGTATGCCTCTTATGAGATTTAGGGTCCTTTAATCTCCATGTTCTTCTGTTTAAGAATTCTCATTTTACCCTCTGTTATGTCTCCTAGTTTGAAGGGTGTCGGAAGTCATACTCACGCCTTGAAAACTTGAAGACACATCTGCGGTCACACACGGGTGAGAAGCCATACATGTGTGAGCACGAGGGCTGCAGTAAAGCGTTTAGCAATGCCAGTGACCGCGCCAAGCACCAGAATCGGACCCACTCTAATGAGGTGAATGTCCCAACTAAGAGACCCTCCCCACTTGAGAAGCCATCTGCAGGGGAGATTCCCCCATAAGAAATCCCTTAGCTCAGCACCCACTTCAAAGAGGTGAGTTCCCCTTGCCCCTGTAATTCACGCAGAGAGACCCTTTCTGAAACAAAGAATTTCAAGCCACGCATGGTGATGTACATCTGTAATCCCAAGGACTCAAGAGGCTGAGGCAGGAGGATTGCAAGTTTGAAGCCTGCCTCAGCAACTTAGTGAGGCCTGTCTCAAAAAGTAAAATGAGCTGGGGTATATATAGCTCAGTGGTAAAGTACCTTTGGGTCTAATCCTCAGTACAAAAAAAAAAAAAAAAAGAAAAAAAGAAAGGAGAGAGACACACAAAACCAAGAATTTTCACTCGCCATTCCTCCTACCTTTTTAACCAGCAAAGAGACCAACCTAAAACAGACCTGGTCTAGAAACGATACCAAATATCTTCAACCCCTGAAACTCATAACCCTGGGTTCACCTCCTCATCTTTCCAAGGCCTGGGCCCACCTAAAGTTTTCTTAAGTCGTCTCTTAAACCTCTCATATTTTACTCCCACCCAAGGGTGCCCACCTTCCTTAGCTCCTTGGATGCTGTGTGCTCCTCTTTTACCCCTTTTGTCACCTTTCCTTATTCCTCCTGCAGTCTTCCACTCTAATTCCTTGGCCTTCTGTCTTCACTCTCCACTTGACAGAAGCCGTATGTGTGCAAGCTCCCTGGCTGCACCAAACGCTACACAGACCCCAGCTCACTCCGAAAACATGTCAAGACAGTGCATGGTCCTGATGCCCATGTGACCAAGCGACATCGAGGGGATGGCCCCTTGCCCCGGGCACCATCCCTTTCCACAGTGGAGCCCAAGAGGGAGCAGCGAGAAGGAGGCTCCATCAGGGAAGAGAGCAGACTGACTGTGCCAGAGGGTGCCATGGTGAGCCAGCTCAGGCAAATTCACCTCCATACTCCAGCCTGCCCTGCTGATCTCTTTCTAACCCCTTCTGAATCACCTCCTCCCATCTAAATCACTCTTCTGAGACCTTTGAGCCTTTCTCTCATCCTCTTGTTTCTCTTTGGCCTACCCAAAATCTGTGAAATTTAGAGTTGTGAATTATTTAATTGATTCAACAACTCACTTTTAAGCAGCACTTTGTATTTTTTCAAGCCTTTTATGTGCATAATTTCATGTGTTCCTCACAACAACTTAATGAGAAAGGAACTTGTGCCACATACCTATAATCCCAGCTACTCAAGAGTCTGAGGCAGAAGATCACAAGTCTGAGGCTGGCCTGGGCAAGATCTTGTCTCAAAATACAAAATAAACAGGGTTAGGGATGCAGGTCAGTGGTAGAGCACCCCTGGGCTAAAACTTTACCACCACAAAAATAAAGAGAAAGGAACTTGCACCCCAGCAGTCTATATTCCAGCCTGGGCTCTTCTAAAACATGTCTTCCAGTTTGCCACAGTTTCTCACTTGCTCAGCCCTCTGTACACTTTAACACCTTCCCTCGGCTCAGGTGGTCACTGGGACACAAGCTTCAGCTGCTTATAAAGTTGAAGAAGCTGTGGGGAAGGGGGAAGGGTGCCTCCCTCAGCCCTCATGTTCTCCACAGAAGCCACAGCCCAGCCCTGGGGCACAGTCTTCCTGCAGCAGTGACCACTCTCCAGCAGGCAGCGCAGCCAACACAGACAGTGGCGTGGAAATGGCTGGCAATGCAGGGGGCAGCACTGAGGACCTGTCTAGCTTGGATGAGGGGACTTGTGTTGCTGGCACTGGACTGTCCACTCTTCGCCGCCTTGAGAATCTCAGGCTGGACCAGCTGCATCAACTCCGGCCAGTAGGGCCACGGAGTCTCAAACTGCCCAGCTTGACCCACACTGGTGAGATCTGGGTGTAGGAGGTATTGCTGGGCTGAGATCTGGACGTGCCCTGAGGTTGGGAGGAAGTCACCCTTCAGGGCTTCCATATGACACCTTTGTACAATTAGAAAAAGATCCCCTTTCTTCAGAACACTGCCAGTGAATGCTATCCCCTAGGATTGTGTGACACACAACCTGTATGACCATTCACAGCAGGCCTGAATCCCTGGTGAACCAGGAGAATGGGCATGAGAGGAAACAGAATTGAATTAAGGAGCCTAGGACACCTTATCCTGGAACTCCGGGACAAGGCTATCTCATGGGTGAAATTCAGGGGGCCCCTGACTATCCTGTCTTTTCTCCCTGTCACTTTGCAGGCACCCCTGTGTCCCGCCGTCTGGGCCCTCCAGCCTCTCTTGATCGCCGCAGCAGCAGCTCCAGCAGCATCAGCTCTGCCTACACTGTCAGCCGCCGTTCCTCCCTTGCCTCCCCTTTTCCCCCTGGATCCCCACCAGAGAATGGGGCGTCCTCCCTGCCTGGCCTCACACCTGCCCAGCACTACCTGCTCCGGACAAGATATGCTTCAGCCAGGGGCGGTGCTACCCCACCCATAGCAGCACCCAGCCTGGATCGGGTGGGGAGTCTCCCTGCACCTTCTTGGAGAAGTAAAGCTGAGTATCCAGGATATAACCCCAATGCAGGGGTCACCCGTAGGGCCAGTGACCCAGCCCGAGCTGCCGACCGCCCTGTTCCAGCCAGAGTCCAGCGGTTCAAGAGCCTGGGTTGTGTCCACATACCCCCTACTGTGGCAGGGGGAGGACGGAACTTTGATCCTCACCTCCCAACCTCTATCTATTCACCACAGCCTCCCAGCATTACAGAGAACATTGCCATGGATACTAGAGGGCTACGGGAGGAGCCAGAGGTTGGGACTTCCATGATGGGCAGTGGTCTGAACCCCTATATAGACTTCTCATCTGATGATACTCTAGGATATGGGGGGCCTGAAGGGGCAGCGGCAGAGCCTTATGGAGCTAGGGGTCCAGGTGCCTTGCCTCTTGGGCCTGGTCCACCTACCACCTATGGCCCCAGCCCCTGTCCCCAGCAGGTCTCCTATCCTGACAGCACTCCAGAAACATGGGGTGAGTTCCCTTCAGTACACTCTGGGCTATATCCAAGTCCCAAGACTCCAGGTGGAGCCTATAGTCAGTGTCCTCGACTTGAACATTATGGACAAATACAAGTGAAACCAGAACAAGGATGCCCAGTGGGGTCTGACTCCACAGGACTGGCACCCTGCCTCAATGCCCATCCCAGGGAGGGACTCGCATGCCCACAGCCCCCATTCTCCCATTACCCCCAGCCTCCTCCTCCCCAGTATCCTCAGACAGGTCCCTATCCTCAGCCACCCCCTGATTATCTTCCTTCAGAACCCAGGTCTGATCTTGATTTTGATTCTCCCACTCATTCTACTGGACAGCTCAAGGCTCAACTTGTTTGTGATTATGTTCAGTCTCAGCAAGAGCTCCTCTGGGAGGGTGGGGGCAGGGGAGAGGCCCCAGTCCAGGAACCTTCCTATCAAAATTCCAAGTTTCTGGAGGATTCTCAAATTAGTCCAAGCCCTGCCAAAGCCCCAATGGCCACATATGAACCTGGCTTTGCACCCAGCTTGCCCAATCACAAGTCAAGCTCCTACCCCACACATTCATCATGCCATGAAAATTTTGCTGTGGGAGCGAACAGAACCTCCCATAGGGGAACAGCACCACCCCGGCTTCTGCCTCCATTGCCCCCTTGCTATGGGCCCCTCAAGGCAGGGGGAACCAACCCCAGCTGTGGTCATCCTGAAGTTGGCAGGCTGGGAACAGGTCCTGCCTTGTACCCTCCTCCTGAAGGGCAGGTATGTAACCCTCTGGACTCTCTTGATCTTGACAACACTCAGCTGGACTTTGTGGCTATTCTGGATGAGGCCCAAGGGCTGAGTCCTCCTCCTTCCCATGATCAGGGAGACAGCTCTGAACATACCCCACCTTCCTCTGGGCCCCCCAACATGGCTGTGGGCAACATGAGTGTATTACTGGGATCCCTACCTGGAGAGACACAATTCCTCAACTCTAGTGCCTAAATGGTGAAGAATACCATCCATAAAACCCTCATTTCCTAAGGCTTCCATTCCTCCAGGGGAGTTGGGGAGAGGAGCCACAGATCCCTGCAGAAGATGCCCCAGGGATGGAAGATTTAGGTTGGGGGCTGTATTTAATCTGCGTATGTTTTGGAGAGGAATTTTATAATGACACTGATTCCTGAAAATAAAGGAACTGCATCAGAAAAAAAATGGTGTTTTATGTGTTATCTTGGGGAGGGGAGCAAGAAGAGAAGTGGGGGTTCATCTTCCCACTTTCCTTTTTAGAGGGTTCCCTCACCCAATCCCAACCCCTCAGGTGAGACTCAAGAAGATAAAGAGGGTTATCTGGGAGACAGGGTTTATATGCATGTCCTCAAAACAGAACACCCCCACACACAAAAGGCTAGCCTACAGATCATTGGAAGAAATCATGTCCTCTTTCTTGCCTGAGTCAGGGGAAGAGGCTGGCGAAGTTGGTGAGCATCAGCTGGACCAGCTGCCCAGGGTAGAGTGCATGGGCTGCAGGATCAGATGTCTCCTGCTCTGGTCGAAAGAGGGTTGGTCCAAACACAATTCCCAGGTTGTGAGGGGTCATGCGGTTCTTATCTGAGTGTGTTATTACCCTGTGGGCAAAGGCCAATGGAAGAAGAAATAAGGCTGCAGCTCACTACTTCAAATCCATCTAACCCTGAAGGTTTGAGCACTAAAGGGCTCATCCTGGGATCCTTCTATGTGGTAGCTAAAGAAACCAAGAGCAGAATCTCAGGGCAAGTGGGGAGAGGGACTAGTGGAGAAACTTTCAGGATATAAGCTGAAAATAGAACCTAGGATGTAACTGCCTGTTTCCAGGCATGGCCCTTAGAATCCTTTCTGCTCATGATTTGGGAGGTTTAATTCAAATAGTCATCCCCTTTCAGAGGTCACTGCCCAGGCCTACCTCAGCCTAACAAGCCATCACCACTGCCCAGGTGGATGAAAAAATAATAGGGAAGGAAAAAATAAGATTTCCCTTCTTTTTCTCACAGAATTCTTGGGCTTGTCTTCATCCCATTCCCCCATTTGATGCTGAGCTATTCAAAGATTTGATGTGTGTCTCTAGCCAGGTAAACTTGGATGCTTACCTACCTCCACCCCACAAACACAGAGTTCCTGATGCATGCAGTACTCCACCCTCCCCAGCATGAGCAAAGATATTCGATATTCCCAACCTGCATAAATGCTCCAGGAGGTACCGCAGAGTATCATGGTTTGGCTTTGGCATTGAGTCTACTAATTCTTGTATTTGAGAGAGGCGCTGCTCTGATTCAGAAAGTGCTAGAGAGACAGAGAGAGAGAGAGAGAGAGAGAGAGAGAAATGGAAAGGGCATGGGAGTCAGGTTAGGGAAGTTTCATGGGCTGGGGATGTAACTCAGTGATAGAGCACTTGCTTAGCATACTCTGGATTCAATCCCAGCCTGACCAAAAATAAAAACAAACAAAAACTCTAAATTCCACACATAATCCACCCCCCTCCCTCCAAAAAACCCCCAAACTATTGGAGTTGGCACATGAGTTACTTTCCATCTCTATGGTTAGAATGAAAAATAATTCTCTATTCTATTATTTACCACACATGCCCCCCAAGAGTGTTGCCCCAAACTCTCAACACTTACCAAGGGCAGCACGAAAATGGGGCAGCAGCATTGGGGGGACCAGAGGCTGGGGTAGCTCCCGGAGAAAAAGTTTCAGGGCTCCGGTGACCACATGAATATCATCCCACTCAGCACTGTCCAAATCTAACCGGCCTTCTATAGGGAAAAGGAGGTTCAATGGGTTCAGGGTTCATCAAGGGCCAGAGAGACCTAGAGACTGAGCGATCAGAAGTTCTGGAGAAATTCAGCCAAAGCTGATCACAAGAATGCTATGGAGGTCCATCACAGGGCAAGACAGCAAAGGTAAGAATGGAGATAACCTTTCTAGGAGCAGGACATGGGGGAATCCATTGGGAACAAGGAGGACATGGGGAAGTTTAAAGGGATCTCAGGGGTACTCCATGTAAGTACCTTGTCCTGGATTTTCTGGGAACATATACCTCCCATCAGAGGTGACTGCCCGTTCTACAACATAGATGAGAAGAGATCAGGAGTTAAGACTTGCAGTTCCAGCTCTCTTATTTAGTACCACCCTCAGTTCTTTTTTTTTTTAACATTTATTTTTTAGAAATAGTTGGACACAATACCTTTATTTATTTATTTATTTACTTTTATGTGGTGCTGAGGATCAAACCCAGGGCCTGGCATGTGCTAAAGGAGCGCTCTACCACTGAGCCACAATGCCAGCCCCACACCCCCAGTTCTGAGGCTTGAAGTTCTCAGTACCACCACTTGCCTACAAACCTTCTCACCTCGGTCCACCAGAAAGCGAAGTTTCTGAACCACTGCCAAGTTCCCGCTCACTCGGTAAATGCCATCCACATCTAGACCTAGGAGATGAATTAGGGAGCACATGGGACTCATGCTCTAAAGTGTGTGTGGTGAAGGCCACACTGAGAAATATGAGGAAGAAAGAGGGCAGTAGAAAGACAAGGATGGAAGAAGTGGGAATTCCAGGACTTGGTCTGTTTTAAAGGGGGAGAATCTGGAGTCTCTAGGAAAATGACCTCGTTTATCCACAGCAGCAATGCAGAGACGTACAAAGCTGGGCACCGTGTCTCCTTCCCGCTGGCACAGTGATTCCAACTGGCAGCCAAATACCTGGTCTGGGGAGGTAAAGTGAGGTGGGAAGCCAGGGCCAACTCACTCAAGGAAGCTCTTCTCAGCCAGGTCAGGTCTTCTCCCTGAAATGGGACTGGCCCTTCTGCTGTCTGTGCCCCACCTGGGTATGGAGGTATCCCCCCTCCCAACTGCCCAATAATCAGGAATAGTTGATTATTTAAAAACAGGGGTCTCGGGGCTGGGGATGTGGCTCAAGCGATAGCGCGCTCGCCTGGCATGCGTGCAGCCCGGGTTCGAGCCTCAGCACCACATACCAACAAAGATGTTGTGTCCGCCGAGAACTAAAAAATAAAAATATTAAAAATTCTCTCTCTCTCTCTCTCTCTCTCTCTCTCTCTCTCTCTCTCCTCTCTCCTCTCTCACTCTTTCTAAAAAAAAAAAAAAAAAAAAAAAAAAAAACAGGGGTCTCGAGGGCTGGGGATATAGCTCAGTTGGTAGAGTGCTTGCCTCCTATGCACAAGGTCCCGGGTTCAAAGAAAAGAAAAGGAAAAAAAGAGCAGGGCTCTTAGAAGACTACAATATAGCTCTAGAAAGCTCAACTCTGAGCCTTGCAGGAGTTCTTTCATCCACAAAACGGGCTGATACCCAGATCCCCAGATCGGGAATACAAAAGTGCTTTCAAAAACACTAAAGCAGGCAGGTCCCTCAGTCTTCCTAGCCCACCTCACCCCTGAGCAGACCCCGCTCCTGAAGGCTTTGCAAGGGCGGTCTCTTGGCGATTAGCCGCTTCAGCTTGTTCCGCACGCGGTTCTGCTCAGTGCCTTCCGGACACCGACCTGTTGGAGGCAGATAGAGTAAGAGCCTGATAGCAAACGCAGGATCTAGGATCCAAGGATCCTCTCCCCTGACCCGCCCCATACTGGAGCTCCGGCGGCCGCTGAGCCGCAAAAACGGCTTGGGCACTGGCTCAGAGTCCTCTTCTTCATCCTCTCCGGCGCTCAGCTCCGCCAGCTCTGCAGGTCCGGAGCCCGACAGTCGCAGCTCCAGCGGGTTCTCTCGCTCCTGAACCCATGCAGAGGGTTGCAAGAAAGAAGAGAGAAATTTGCATCCCTGGCTCCCTAAAGAGACTCTAATCCTCTGCTTGGGTCCCAAGTTCCAGCCTCACCCTAGGCCAGGTCTTTTACACCGAGATCACGGTGCCCCCACATCCCCAACTCCTGCTGTTCCTACCCTACTCCCTTGGTCTCCGGTCCCCGCCTGGCCAGAGCGTCACCCGGGTCTCCCACCCTTCTAACCAGCCGCTCGATGACAGCCCGCAGCGCGTGGTGCCAGGCTCGAAGCTCTGTCTCTTGATCTGACTGCAACAGGAACTCGTGGCCAGGGACTGTGCGGATCTAGGGAGCGGGTGGGGAAAGGTTTGGGTCAGTGGGAAGCCTCAAAAGCTGGGACGCCAAGATCAAGAGTTATAGGGAGGTTTTAAGGGCGCGTCCTGGGTTTGGGTGGGGATTTGAGGACTCCAGGGGACCGTACTCACGTGCAGGACGTTGCGCCGGCTGGACAGGTGGCGGCCGTGTGCCAGGGCCGCCCCACGCAGGTCCACACTGCTTTCGGGCCGGCTACCCGCTGGCCCCTGGCAATTAGGAGAGAAACTGAAGCCATGGGGTTGTTTCTCTCACTGCTCCCCTCTTCCACGACGGGTTCCTCATTCCTTCACCTTCCTCTGCAACGCCCTCTCCACCTCTCCCCTCAGTCGGCCGGAGGCGGGAAGAAATAGCACCCCAAACTTTCCGGCACCCCTTTCCTTACACTCATCCAGCCTGAAGAGGGTGCAGTTGGCGGTGGAGGATCTCGGTAGAACACCAGGCTGTTACCAGCTAACACCACCCAAGACGGGCCCCAGTTCTTCCTGCGGGGGCGGGGGCAGGGGAGAGGCAGTAGTGTTTGTGAATAGGTCATTCTAGAATTTCACTGGGTGTGAGCTCCCCCAACACCCTGGTCTACCCTACGGAATAACCCTGATCCATGGTGTATTCCAGTTTCTCCTTACCTGAGCTTGCGCCCCCCTTGGGCAATCTTGGTCATGTTGAGAAGGCCTGACTTTTCCACCTCCTGGGAAGGGGAGGGAGTGGTATCGGTAAACTACCCTGTACCGCCACAGGCTTTCCCTAAGGGGTTTCCCAGGAGTGCGGTCCCTTGAAGTTTTGTACGAGTAGGGGGCTGGATATGAGAGGATACCCGCAAAATAGAAATATTTTTTGAGGAGCAGGAATTGAGGGGTAAAGCATGGAGGATCATGGCATTTGAAGGACATGGGAGACTCACATGGGGGTCGTCCAGGAGCTGTGGCAGAGCTCTAGGAGAATGCAAAGCTGGAGGCTGGTCTGAGGGGACAAACTGGGAGGTGCCTTGGCTGAGGGAGGGTGAACCCTGGGGGAAGGAATTGAAGAAACAGGTGGAGGAAACTTAAGTTTTGGGGTCCCTGGCTGTAGGAGGAAGAGGAGCGATAATGTGGGTGAGAGGCAAAGTGGATAATGAAGAAGAATGTCTTGCATAAGAGAAAGCTGCAAAAAAAAAAAAAAGTACTTTTTCTGCATGATTTTGGCGAGGTTGGAAAGGGCCTTACCTGTGAGTCAAGCAGTTCCAGGTTCCCTGTGTCAGATCCTGAGCCCTTTGCCTGAGGTTGCAGGACACCATTGTCCCTATTCAGGGTCTGGATCCCCTCCATTGAGCCAGAGTTCTGGGTTTAAGGGAGAGGAAGATAAAGTTTCAGCCAGTTGTCACCTCAACCCACACTCAACATCCTTCTCACAATTTGCTGATTCTTCTGTCTCCTGAGAGCCACAGAAAGAAAACACGATACCTTGGGGTTCAGTGGGAGAAAGGAGGAAATTGAGGGGACAAAGGAATAAGCATAAGGAAAAGTCTCACCGTGTCTTGAGTGCGACTGCGGCGTGGGGGCTTCCAGGACTTGCAGCCAGTCAGAGAATTTATGTAGAAGCAGCGTCCAGAGTTGGGGTCCAGGTGCTGCTCCCAGGCGTCCAGCCTCTGCAGTGGCGGGCATGCAGGGACTGGGGGTGGGGACCGAGGACAGCTGCGAAGGTCCACCAGGTTACAGTACACAGGGGCCTCTGACATGAGGGGTTGGGGTTCTGCCTGCCAGAAAGGGTCAGGGAGAAGTCGGTGCTTTCTCTGCCTGTGCTCCCCCCCAATTTTCTCTCCCTCTTATCACCTCCTTCTTCATCCCCCACCATTTTCTCACCACCAGCTCCCTGCCTGGGTGACCCAGGTACAGGGGGAGAATCCCCAGTCACCCAGCTGCTTTTAAAAAATTCTCTCTCACAATCTTCTTTGCTTTTCTCCTCACTTCCTGTTGCCAACTTCCCTCCTCCCCCACCCAACCCCCGCCCTGGGCCGCAGGAAAGGGGAACAGGCTTTTTGTTGGTGGGGGGGGGGAGGTGAGGGGAACACTCCACCCTTACATCCTGCAGGGTAAAAGAAGACCAAAAGGAGTGAGAGACGACCCTTGCTAAGGAGATCTGAAGGAGGAGGGGCTTTTTCCAACCAGTAACAAGAAAGAGGGAGGGGAGAAATCAAGTCTGGGAGTTAGCTCCAGAGGGGATTTGCTGGTGGCCCTACTGACAAGACATAAAATAGGAAAAACCCTACCCCAGTAGGAGTCAAGAGGAAGGGAGAAAGAGGATGGCTCCTTGCTCTTCTTTCAGTCCTTCTATTGTGCCAGGTTCCTTGTCCCCTCAGGGCCTTGGCTACTTGTTCTCCCTTCTCAAGTCTTCCTTTGTCTTATGGCTGTCTGCCTCTTCCTCCTCCTCCTATTTGCTGCCTTCTCAGACTACCTCAGCTACTCTCTACCACATTTGCTCTTCTTTGTAGCTTTATTAACAACAGAATAAGTATGGGTTATTTATTTATGTTTGTCCCTTAAAGACATGAATGCTTCTGTCCTGTTTGCTCTTATTCCCATAATGGGACCCAGCTGTAATATTTGTGAACTGGCCATGCTCAGGAGTAAAGCTGTAACTCACCATATTGGCACTGGTCTTTGACAGCAAGTCTTCCTGGGAGAAGGATCTTCCATTTGGCCTTTCCTGGAGGGGCTTTAGGAGGCTGGGCCTCAAATTGGCCACACTGACACTTCTACACATTTTCGGGGGAAGTGGAGGAGGCTGCTCTGATGTAGGCTGGTGTGCCTGAGATAGGTGCACCTTCTCCAGGGAGCCACGAAACAACTTTGGCCCTGAAAACAGAAATGGGGGAGAGTTATGATCATGATTGGGTCTTTAAGGTGGTCAGAGGGAGGATGTGGAAAATAATGAGCTGGGTGTGGTGATGCATGCCTGTAATCCATGTGGCTCAGGAGGCTGAGGCAGGAGGATCACAAGTTTAAAGACAGCCTTAGCAAAAGCAAGGTGCTAAGCAACTTGATGAGACCGTGTTTCCAAATAAAAAATGCAAAATAGGGCTGGGGATGTATCTCAGTGATTGAACGCCCTGAGTTCAATTCTTGGCACCCCTCCAAAAAAAAAAAAAAAAAGAAAGAAAAGAATGAGACCAAGAAGTCTTGGGACTAATGGTGGAGAAGATGGGATCATTATGCTACCACAATGGGGATGAGGTGTAAGCTGTTGGGAGGGAGGTAAGAGAAGGGGACCAGCAGAAGCAAGTGGGAAGTATCAAGGTGTAAGGGCACACGCCTTTAATCCCATCAATAAGGAAGATGGAGGCAGGAGGATCACAAATTCAAGGCCAGCCTTAGCAACTTAGTAAGACTCTGTTTCAAAATAAAAAATAAAAAGAGCTGGGAATGTGGCTCAGTGGTTACTCTTCCTGGGTTCAATCACTGGTACTAATAAATAAATGAACTTACAAACAAATAGACTGGAGATGTATATTAGTGGTAGAGTACTCCTATTCAATTCCCAGTACAATAATAATAATAATAATAATAATAATCGTCGTCGTCATCATCATCATCATCATCATCATCATCATCATCTGCCAAAACTAGGGAGACAGGAAGGTGATGGGAGAGGGCTTAGGACTTACTTACCAGGAGTCCAGAGAGATTGGCTGGGTGTAATGATGGTTGTGCTCTGTGAAGGGACAGATTCCTCTGTCACGTAGGCAGCTGGGACAAAGATGGGTCGAGAGGTAGAGGGTGCTCCCAGGCGCCTTGCCAACCACCAGTCTGAGTTGGTCTTTCGAAGCAGTAGGAACCTGTCTCCTTCAGCCAGAGACACCTGCCGGCCATCTGCCCCAGTATAAGTAAAGGCATAGAGGGCACACAGCTGGGATCCCTGAGAGGGGTTTCTGGTCCCCAACCCTAGATTCCCCCAGGTACTTGGCCACCACCGGCCAGAAAGCATTGTGGTCAGCACTGTCACCTATGGGAAAAGGGTAAGCTGGAGATGCAGAAGGAAGCAGGACTGGCTGCTTCCAGGCAAAAGGACATCCTTCTAAGAGAAGTGGTGGGGGAGAAGGGGAGGGGGAGGAAGAAGGTGAAGACAGGAGCACCCGGGAAAGTAAAAGGGTAAAGCAGAGGGCTTGGGTTGGGGATCAGTATGGGCCTGGGGGGCTGAGAACTCCTGGGTGATGTGTCTGGTGAGGAAGTATATAAGTAAGGTGAGAGAGGATGTGGTCAGCTGGGCTGTGTGGCCAGCAAGGCAGGAAATCAGAGGAGTTGAACTTGCTTGTGAATTTTACTGCAATTATACCTTGTGGGGTCCATCTGAAAATCCAGGGACAGGAGGAGTTGGTCCTGGGTGCTGGTGGAAGTCTTGAGCTAGACACAGAAAGAAAATGAGGAGGAAAAATCAAATCCAAGACAGAAACGCAGGGAAATACACAAGAGGTAACGACAAACGTTTGTGACCCTTTATTAAATTTGCATAAGCATCAATATTTCCGTTACCAATCACCTCAGACCTAAAGCTGCATGCTTCCTGTGCAGACAGAGGGACAGAGAGACAGAGAAACAGAGAGCCAGAGAAACAGTAAGACCAAATAAGAGAGCAAGAGAAAGTGGCTAGGAGAAATGCAGAGGGATTCAGAGTTGAAATATCACCCTACTCCCTAGGGCATGATGTTGAGAGGGATAATCTTGACGTGATCCTCTGTGCATCGGCTTCTTGGAGGAGGCATCCAATTTTAGTGTGTAGTTTCACTCATTCAACACTCTTACCAAGGACTGATTGGCTGAAAAGAGCAGTGAAGCATTAGATGGAGATGAGAGAGAGAAGTGAGCCCTCATGGAACTTGAGGAGACCTTAACTGATGGCACAAAAAAACTTATTATACTTGAAGCAGGAACTATGAACTACTAATGTCAGCTTCTCCCTGGTGGAAGGTGGGAACTGGTCTCCTTGGATGGCCAGCAGTTTTAAACCCATAATTCCTGACCACTCCTCTTTTCCCCTTCTGTTTTTCTACTGCACAGTGTGAAGCTTTCTGTTTGGGTTTGGAAAGGTGGAGTAGAAAATGAATGTCCATTCCCTCTGGTGACATCAGACAGCCAGCTGTCCTCTCCTGACCTGTCTGAGGACTGGATGGTCAGTACTGGGCTTCTGTCTCAGTGATCTTGATTAGTTCCACTTTCAACACATGGAGAACTCTTCCCTCTTCCAAAATATGACTAACTTCATCCATTTATTCATTCATTTGATTTTCTTTTTTCCTTTTCTATTTTTCAGTATTGGGGATTGAACCCTTACTAATTAAGTGCTCTATCACATCAGTCCCATCTGATGCTTGGTAAGTCTGAAATTCTAATCTTTCCTTCCTTCTCTGAAGCTAGCTCTCCTGGACTTTAGTTCTTCTCCTTATGGATTAATTCCCATTCTTCTTTCTTTTTTTAAGTACTAGAGATTGAACCCAGGGCACTCTACTGCTGAGAGACATCCCAGCCCTTTTTACTTTTTATTTTGAGACAGGATTAAATTGCCCATGCTGGCCTGGAATTTGTGATCCTCCTTTCTCAACTTCCTGATCTTCCTGTCTCAGCCTCCAAGTAGCTGAGATTACAGGCAGATGCCACCAAGCCCAGCTCCCATTATTATTTTTGGTACTGGAATTAGAAACCAGGGTCACTTTTCCATTGAGTTACATCCCCAGCCCTTTTTAATTTTTTTTTTTTAATTTTAGGCAGAATCTTGTTAAGTTGCTGAGGTTGGCCTTGACTTGCAATCCTGCCTTAGCCTCCGAAATCACTGGGACTCCGGGTGTGTGCCACCACACTGGGTTCCCTTTCACTTTTAAACATATCTAAGTCTCTCCCTTCTTTAAACCTCCCCTTACTAGGCTCTCAAGTTACTACCCTATGTCTATCTGTCTCTTTTTTTCTTTTTTCTTTCTTTCTTTTTTTTTTTTTTTTTTTGGCACCGAGGATTGAACTCAGAGGCACTTAACCACTGAGCCACATCCCCAGCCCTGTTTTGTATTTTATTTAGAGATAAGGTCTCACTGAGTTGCTAAGCACCTTGCTAAATTGCTGAGGCTGGCTTTGAACTCACAATCCTCTTGCCTCAGCCTCCCGAGCTGCTGGAATTACAGGCATATGCCATCGTACCCGGCCTGTCTCTTTTTCTCACTCTTGCATCTTATGGTCTTAACTTCTTGAAGGAGTTGCCTATAGGGGCAACTATAAGGGTCTCCCATTTCCTCTCCTCTAACTTCTGTATCTTTCCAAGGTCACTCCTCTCTAAGATCACCCCACACTTGCATGGATATTTTGCAGTCCTTATGTTGCTTGATATCTCAGCAGCAGGCAACTCATCTGACCTTTCCTACCAACAGTCTGATGGTGTCCCTTACCTTTCTGATTCTCTGTGGTACAAGGAAGGAACTTCCTCTGTCTGTTCCTTAAACCACAGAAGCCTTTCTTAGATCCTATGTCCTTTGTGCTGTATACATCCTCCCTGGATGGTCTTATTTTCTCAAATAATTTCCATATCCTGGTAAGTACCACATCTCTAGATCTTTCTTTGGAGCTCCAGTTTAATCCACTCTCCACCAAAAACAAACAAACAAACAAACTAAAAACTCTACTTGGATATTTCACAGGTACCACAAACTCAGTACACACTAAACTGAACATGTCAATTTTCTTCACAAATCTGTTTTTCTTTCAGTACCACTATTCAATCATACTTAAATTCAAAAAATATTTATTGAATGCTACTACCATATGTGCATTAGGCATTGTCAGTTATGATTCGAAAGGGTCTCTGATCTCTTAAAACAATTAGAATACAGTGTGATAATAATCACTATAATAGAGGAAGTTCTAGTATCTGCTAGAGTACACAGTGTGCACCATTGCGCATGTCAGAAACCAGCAGTTGGCCTCAATTCTCTAGTTTCCTCACCACCTACATTGATTCAACTGATTACTAAATACTGCCATTTTTATCTCTCCATATCTAATTTTTTTTCTTTTTTGATGTCGCTGGGGTTTGAACCTAGGGCCATGTGCATACTATGAAAATACTCTACAACTGATTATAGCCCAGACTTATCTACAATTCCTCTCTCTCTTTCTGTACCCGATATTGAACTCAGGAGCATTTACCCACTCAATCACATCCTCAGGCCCCCCTTTTATAGTTGTAGATGGACAGTCTGACTTTATTTTTTTAATGTGGTGCTGAGGATCAAACCCAGTGCTTCACACATGCTAGGCAAATGCTCTGCCACTGAGCTACAGCCCCAGCCCCCAGCCCTTTTTATTTTTTATTTTGAGACAGTATCTTGCTAAGTTGCTTAGAGCCCTGCTAAATTACCTAGGCTGGCTTTGAACTTGGGATATTCCTGCCTCAACCTCCTAAACTGCTGGGATTACAGGTATGTGCCTATATCAAATATATATATATATGTATATATGTATGCATATACATATATTAATATATATAATATATTATATATATACACAAACATACACATATATACAAATACGTGTGTGTATGTATATATATATATATTTGATAATGGGGATCTAACCTAGAGGTGCTTTATCACTAAGCTACATTCCCAGCCTTTTTTTAAATTTTGAGATATGGTCTCACTAAATTGCTGAGACTGGCCTCAAACTTGCAATCCTCCTGTCTCAGCCTTTTGAGTTGCTGGGATTATAGGCATGTGCCACCACTCCTCCTCCTTCTCTTCCTTCTTCTTTTCATGGACTTTTTTTTAGGGTAGTTTAAGTTTACAGTACATATATATTTTTAGAAACATTCATTGACTTTAGACCTTACTGAGTTCTGATTATGTAGAGTGTAGCAGTATCAGAAGCTCAAGCATGTTGATTATGAATTGCTTGAAAATTAAGACTAAATAACAGATTAATTGTATTGCTTCTTCAATATATTGTAGGTCCTTGATATTACTGAAGGATATGTTCCAAGACCTTCTTGACTCCCAAATAAAAGAATTTTGCTCTAGGATGAAATTGCTTTGTTGCAACTACTACCTCTTTACCTCTTTAATAAGCTCCTAATTAGTCTCCTTGTATATAGTTGTGCTCCCCTCCCATCTTCCCCTGGCACAACGGCCACAGTGATCTTCTAAAAACAAATATGGTGGGCTGGGGATATAGTACAGCTTTCCTAGCATGCACAAGGCCCTGAGTTCAATCCCCAGTTCCACCAAAAATACATAATACATACATACATATATACATACATACCCACGAATGTGCCCTGCTACTCCTCTGACTTAAACTTTTCAATGGCTTCTCATTGTCTTGAGTAAAGTTGAAATTTTACGGTGTAATTTACAGAGATTTTCCCATTTTTTTTAAGTACCAGGTATTGAACCCTGGGCACTCAACCACTGAGCCATATCCCCAATCCTTTTTTTTTTTTTTTTTTTAAAGAGAGAGTGAGAGAGGAGAGAGAGAGAGAGAGAGAGAGAGAGAGAGAGAGAGAGAGAGAGAGAGAGAATTTTTAATATTTATTTTTTAGTTCTCGGCGGACACAACATCTTTGTTGGTATGTGGTGCTGAGGATCGAACCCGGGCCGCACGCATGCCAGGTGAGCGCGCTACCGCTTGAGCCACATCCCCAGCCCCCCCAATCCTTTTTTATATTTTATTTAGATACAGAGTCTCACTAAGTTGCTTAGGGCCTCACTAAGTTGGAGAGGCTGGCTTTGAATTTGCGATCCTCCTGCCTCAGCCTCACAAGCTCCTGGCATGTGCCACCACACTTGGCTGAGATTTTCCCACTCATCTAGCCTTTTCATACTCCCCACTAGAAACTCCACACTGTAGCCTTATGCTAATTCCTCAGATTCCTAAAGAGCTCTGAGATCTTGATCCTTTGCATATGTTATTTCCTCTGCCTGGAACATTTCCCTTCTCCAGTCTTTCAGTCTTTGCCTTCTTAACTCTGATTCATCATTCAGATCTCAGCTGAAATTTCATTTGCACAATAAGGTGTCTCAGGTTTCACAAACATTATCTACCTTGTTATAACTATCAACATATTTTAAAGATTATTAGAATCCAGGCATGGTGGTGTATGCTTTTAATCCCTGGAACTCAGGAGACTGTGGCAGGAGGATCACAAATTAGAGGTCAGCCTAGGTAATTTATTGAGATCCTGCCTCAAAATAAAATGGATAAATCTTCAACATTCCCCTAGTATGATTATTTGATTTTCTGTTTTCCAGGAAGTTTATAGAAGTTTACCTGCCAAGGTAGCCCATATCTACTTTGTTGATAATTGTATCTTTAATACCTTATATGGTTCCTGACACAACGCAACCTCTCTGTGATTCAGTTCTCTCATTGGTAAAATAAAAGAAACTATCTCATATCTATTTTTTTGGTGTGTTTCAACAACTGCTATTTTATTATAGCTCACAAAGCTACAATTTTATGGGGCAGAAATGTGAAGAGACCCCAGCTGGGTATTTCTTCTATCCCATGTAGCATGGACTCACTAAAGCTCATTTGGTGGTTTCATGGGGTAGATGGGTTTGTCTGGAAGGCTTCACTCTCATGTCCAGCATCCTCCATGGGGTTGCTGGAATGCTGAGATGATGTGGAGTTGCCAATCGAAATGTCTATCTGAGGTCTCAGGGTAATAGAATTGTTTTACATGGAAGCTCAAGGTTACCAGGGTGTTCCAAATAGCCTTAGCAAAAATGCAAAGCATCTTCTTGGTGCTGTTGGACATTGAACCCAGGGCTTCAGGTTTACTAAGTGTGCACTCTATCATTGAGATATACCCCTAGGGCTGGGAATGTGGCTCAAGTGGTAGTGTGCTCGCCTGGCATACATGCGGCCAGGGTTCGATCCTCAGCACCACGTACAAACAAAGATGTTGTGTCCACCGAAAACTGAAAAATAAATATTAAAAAAAAAAGAGATATACCCCTAGCCTCCTTTGCAAAGCTGCTTATGGCTTAACTTCAAAAGGTCTAGGATATCATAGTTTGTTTTTTTTTGTTTAAGAATTATATGAATTAATGTATGTAAAATGGTTAGAACAATGCCTGGCTTATAAGTACTATTAGGTATTAATTATTCCATTTTTTTTCGATGCTGTGGTCCCAACCCAGGGCCTTGTGCATGGTATGCAAACACTCTTATCACTGAGCTACATCCCCAGCCCTACCACATATCCTTAAAAAATAAATAAATAAAACATTATTATATAGTTTATAATAAATCATGACTATATTATACTAATTATTATATATAATATACATTATACTAATTATTATATATAATATATGACAATTAGAGTCGTTTTCTCAATTACTTTTACGTGTTTCCTAGCATATGCTTATTGTGAAATAATTTTACTTTCCTTCAATTTGACCTTTCTCTTAAAGATGCTCTTCACTGAGCCACATCCCCAGCCTTTTTTTGTAATATTTTATCTAGAGATAGGGTCTCGCTAAGTTGCTCAGGACCTTGCTAAATTGCTGAGGCTGGTTTTGAACTTGCAATCCTCCAGCCTCAGCTTCCCGAGGTGCTGGAATTACAGGCATGCGCCATGACATGGGCTCCTTCTCTTCTTTTGATGGGATTGTCTAGCTTATATGAGCTGCAGACTGATGTGAATCAATATTTTAGTGAGCCATATCCTTTTTGGTTGATAGGATATCTACACTAATTTTCAGTTTACCACTAAAGTAAGCTCATCGTTAATTGCTCATTCTAAAACTCTAATCTTTAATAACTTGAATCAAGAGTCGATGATTGCGAGTACCTGTAGTCATAATCGTTATTTTATCTTTGACAACTACAGGACAACAAAAAGCCACGGTTTCAGTCACAGCCTCAAAGCCGCCGGGCCCAAGAAGCAAACATCTCTAACTCTCCCACCTAAAAAGTGCTGCTCTAGCACTGCATTTATGGCTTCCTTGGTCTCGATGGTACCCTTTTCCTGTTTCCCAGTGTTGCATGACGGGGAGAAATAGTTCTCTTTCCGGGAGTCGACCGCAGGCCACACTTAAGGCCGAACTCCATTTCCCGGGGTGCCTCGCGGCCGCCGCTCAGCCCGGCGGCGGGAGGCCGGTTCCGGTTGCATCAGCGTCGGATTCATCTCCAAATGAGACTGTTCGTGAGCGAGGGCGCCCCGGGGAGCCTGCCGGTGCTGGCTGCGGCCGGGAGGGCCCGGGGCAGAGCTACAGAGCTGCTCATCAGCACTGTAGGCCCCGAAGGTACTTGGGATGGTGCTGGTGGGCTGTGGATGGCGGTGGGTCGGGGGACAGAAACACAACCGACGCTCACCCGGCGCTTGTTTTCGCGAATCCCTTGGAATGTACCACACATTATCTTACCTTTCCTTTCCTTGGTCACTCCATTAACTTTTCCCTTCCTGTCATATCCTTCATCAGTTATTTACCCTCAATATATTCTTTTCTCATTTTCATCTTCCCCTCTTTCATGTTTCAGCATCCTGAGCTTGGCCTCCTCTTCCTAACCTTTCACACCTATTAGGCAGCCCCCCTCCACTCTATCATCGTCTCCAGGAACTTTTTTGTTATTTTTAGGACCCTGCCCCTTAAGACACAAGGTATTTGTATGCACACACATCTTTCAGTTCTTTCTTTTCTCATGCCCAGCTTAAGAATCCTTTTGATTGACCTCAGGGGCGCTTAACCACCGAGCCACATCCCCAGCGGCCCTCACTCCCCACCCCCCTTTTTTTTTAGTTGTAGTTGGACAAAACATCTTTATTTTAGTTATTTTTATGTGGTGCTGAGGATCCAACTCAGCACCTCTCACATGTCAGTCGAGCACTCTACTGCTGAGCCCCAGCCCCAGTGCCCACAGCCCTTTTTAAAATATTTTATTAGAGACAGGATCTCGCTAAGTTGCTGAGGCTGGGTTTGAACTCGGTGATCCTCCTGCCTTAGCCTCGTGAGTCCCTGGGATTAAAGGTGCTAAAGGTGCCTGCTGCCCGGCCCAGTCCCCAGTTTAACTCTTAAGCCGTAGTGGTGTTAGTCCTCCCATTTCTCTTAATTCTGACTTCCCATTGGGACCTCACATTATTCTCAGGATATGCTAGTTGCTTTGAGTTGTTATAGTTTTGGGCTGCAGCACTATCCCAATACCCACCACGTCCTCTGAAATCCCATCTGTTGTTTCCAGCTGACAGTCTCAACTGAACACCTGCTGACCTCTCCAGCATATTCTGGAACCCTGTTTCAGTGGTCCTATCCTAGAACTTCTGTGATGATATTGTCCTTCTTACTTCTGTTTTTCTGGGAACAATTTATAGTTGTCTTAAATTAATAAAGTATTTTTTTTCCTCTTTCTCTCTCTCATTTTTTTCTTTCCCTTGTTTTTCACCCATTTTCTTCTTATGCATCAGAGTGTGTGGTCCCGTTCCTGACCCGGCCTAAAGTCCCTGTCTTGCAACTGGATAGTGGCAACTACCTCTTTTCCACTACTGCAATCTGCCGGTCAGTATTGGTCCTTGATTACAGGAGGTGGTTTGATCAAAGCACACCTCTGTGTTGTGTGACTAATTATTTACAACCATTGTTTCACTGAGGGATGAGAAATAAGACTAGATAAATGGGTCCTTCTAATTTCACCTTCTCTTGTTCTCTCCCTGGGCAGATACTTCTTTCTGTTATCTGGCTGGGAGCAAGATGACCTCACCAACCAGTGGCTAGAATGGGAAGCAACAGAGCTGCAGGTGGGCTAAGGCACAGGGAATGGCAGGTAGGTCCTTGCTGTGCATGGCCACCTTGACCTGTGTCCCTTTCATTTTAGCCAGCCTTATCTGCTGCCTTGTACTACTTAATTGTCCAAGGAAAGAAGGGGGAAGATGTTCTTGGACTACTTCGGAGAGCCCTGACTCACATTGACCACAGCTTGAGTCGACAGAATTGTCCTTTCCTGGCTGGGGTGAGTTGGTCTTGAGATGGGGTGTGGGGAAGATTTATAGTGTAAGAATTAATAGGGAAGATTGTATTCAGAGTGTTCAGACCCCAACACTGTCACTAGCAGTGTAATTTACTATTAAGACAAATGTCTTGGGCTGGGGCTGTAGCTCAGTGGTAGAGCGCTTGCTATGCATGTGTGATCCTCAGCACCACATAAAAATAAATAAAGATATTGTGTCCATCTACAACTAAGAATTATAAAAAAAAGACAAATCTCTTAAACTGTCTAATCCTCCATTTTTTCCTTGTGAAAATGGAAATAACATTAATATCTGTGAACACCTCTGTATCTCAATGAGTTATGTTGAGTATTGAGATAATATAATATGCTTAACACAGTGCTTGACCATAGCAGTTTTTCAGTGAGTATTAGATATTATTACTGTTAGGAAAAAAAAACAAAAAAAAAAAAACAGTGCCTTATCAGTGTACCTTTTTCTTTTCTTTTCTTTTCCCAACCAAGGAAACAGAATCTCTAGCAGACATTGTTTTGTGGGGAGCACTATACCCATTACTCCAAGACCCAGCTTACCTCCCTGGTGAGAATTATGTATATCACTTTACCCCACCCCAAACCCCAGGAGTTTAGTATAAGGGTTACAGAACAGACAGTTGAGGATCCAGTTGAGGATGCAATTTGATACTTGACAGGACAACTATAGGGAATATGGCTGCAGGAACTAGGGAAAGCAAGTGGAGAAACCTTTGAAACTTTTTAAGAAAGTGAGGAGGTCCTGCCTTGCCTGCTCATTCCAGGTCCTGTGCTTGCTGATTCTCTTTTTTTCTCCCATGACCATAGAGGAACTGGGTGCCCTGCGTAGCTGGTTCCAGACTCTGACTACTCAGGAGCCATGTCAGCGAGCTGTAGAGACTGTGCTGAAACAGCAGGGTGTCCTGGCTCTCCGGTCTTACCTCCAAAAGCAGCCTCAGCCCAGTCTACCTGAGGAGAGGGCTGTCAGCAATGAGCCTGAGGTTTGGAACAGGACAGGGCATCTTCATGGAGCCCTGGGCCCTGAGGTGGGAGGTGGCTGGGAGAGAAATGTTGAGTATTTGTCTAATTTCTTTAATTGTTGGAGAGAATTTCTTTACCTGTGGTGCCCCTTCACTTGGTAAGGAATTCTATACTCTCTTTGTAGGAGGAGGAGCTGGCCACCTTAACTGAGGAAGAGATTGCTATGGCTGTGACTGCTTGGGAAAAGGGCCTGGAAAGCTTGCCCCCCTTTCGGCCCCAGCAGAATCCAGTGTGAGTAGGCACCAAGGAGTGGGGCTTGGTTTTATAAGTACATGTTGTTGATAAAAGAGAACAAAGTAGACAGGCCTTGTCTGGTCATCAAACTACTAAGTTCTGTGAAGTAGAAGAACAGGATCCTATGAGGAAAAATATCAAAAGAGACTAATTTAGAGACCTTTTGACACATTGTATTTCACTATTGCAAGGACCTAGGTAGCAGTTATACAGTAGCCTCCTTGTTTGAGAATCTGCTTTCCATAGTTTTACTTGCCTGCAATCTAAAAATACTAAATGGAAAATATCAGAAATAAACAATTCAAGGGCTGGGGATGTGGCTCAAGCGATAGCGCGCTCGCTTAGCATGTGTGCGGCCCGGGTTCGATCCTCAGCACCACATACCAACAAAGATGTTGTGTCCGCCGAGAACTAAAAAATAAATATTAAAAAATTCTCTCTCTCTCTCTCTCTCTCTCTCTCTCTCTCTCTCTCTCTCTCCCCTCTCTCACTCTCTCTTTAAAAAAAAAAAAAGAAACAATTCAAAAGTTTTTATTTTTATTTTTTGTAGATGGATATAATATCTTTGTTTTATTTATTTTTATGTGGTGCTGAGGATTGAACCCGGTGCCTCACATGTGTTAGGCAAGCCCTCTACCACTGAGCTACAACCCCAGATCCTCAGATGTTTCAAATAACGTTTATTAGAGCATATTTTTATAATTGTTCTATTTTACTAGTTATTCCTATTAATCTGTTGTACCTAGTTTATAATTTAAACTTATATAGATATGTATGTGTTGGAAAAAACAGGTTATAAAGGTTTTGGTATGCATTTTCAGGCATCCACTTGGGGTCTTGGAAAGTGTCCCCAGCAGATAAGAGGACTACTGTGTTATAGAATGTAACCTCCTTGAGGGCAGAACCCAGGGTATACTCACCTATGTATCTATCACCATACTCAGTACTCTCATAGTGAGAAAGAAGTGAAGAGATAACGTCAAAGGAGTGCTACATGATATGGTACGAAGTGATTAGGGTCTCAGGATACAAGGACTATGGGAGGCCAGTTGTCAATGAAAGAAGATTTTCTAAAAGCTGATTTCTAAGTTGGATTTCAGAAACAATTATGATATTAAGGTATGGGGAGAAACGCCAATGCAGGAGAAATTAGTGATGCCTGTGTTGAGGAAATTAGCTGAAAAATGTTCTGTGGAGCAAATGAAACCATCTGACTAGGACATACAGCAGCAGCTGGAAAGAAGGGATGGGGTTAATGTGGGGTATTGGGGAGCCAGTGATTGTAGATTGAGAATGGTTGGAAAGATGACATAAGCCCTGATGCAGTGTCAATGCTAAGGAGAAGGGAGAGGTACAGTATGTATGCAGTTGAGCTTTTAACGGTGAAGAACCATGAATAAGGAATACTGAGTTGAGTGACTTTAGTCAGCAGATTGAATGGCATTAACTAGGAACGATCCTGGGAAAGTATGGAGAAGATCACAGTGGCTATGAGCAATAGATGGTGCCTGCTAGTTTGAGTTAGGTCTTGAGGAAATGATAGACATGGATTAAGGAAGAGTCAAGAGGTACAAAAGGACTTGGTAAGAATGTGCATGGAGTGATGAACTGTAGGATTTTAGATAATTAATGATACTGTTAGCATGTGGGAGAAGGAGTTCGTACTAGGAAACTTCTTGGGAATAGCAAGAGTGAAGATGGTTGGATAGAGCCTAGGGAGAGTTTTGTGGATACTTGGGAACTTCAAGTCTGAGATGAGCTAATGTCAGCAGTTAAAGGGACAGAAATTAGTGCTGGAATGAGGCATGTGAAATGCACAGAGCAGTATATGAGGTTTGCTCACTGTGGACAGGGCTTTCACCTGCAACTGTAGAGGATCTTATGGTCCTGTGGGTTCATGTGAGGAAAGACTTTATTTATTTATTTTTTTAAATAGAGAGAGAGAGAATTTTAATATTTATTTTAGTAGTTATCGGTGGACACAGCATCATTGTTTGTATGTGGTGCTGAGGATCGAACCCGGGCCACACGCATGCCAGGCGAGCGCGCTACTGCTTGAGCCACTCCCCAGCCCAGAGGAAAGACTTTAGATGTACAGAAACTCATGACAGTTGAACAAAGTTGTGTCTGGTTGTACTGTGCATTTTTCAGTCTTTTTTGACCTTGGCATCTCCCTGGTTGTCTTCTCTTCCTCTTTCTTTACCAGGTTGCCTGTGGCTGAGGAGAGGAATGTGCTTATCACCAGTGCACTCCCTTATGTCAACAATGTCCCTCATCTTGGAAACATCATTGGTTGTGTGCTCAGTGCTGATGTCTTTGCCAGGTGAAGTCAGCTTCTGGAGAAGCTCCTCCTGATGGAGGGCTGGACCCCAAGGGAATAGGACACCTCAAGGTTGGGAACTGGAAGGATCCTGGGAGCAAAGGCTAACCTGGGCCCCCATGACTACATATTCCCTTCCAGGTACTCTCGCCTCCGTCAGTGGAACACTCTCTATCTGTGTGGGACAGATGAATATGGGACCGCAACGGAGACAAAAGCTATGGAAGAGGGCCTAACTCCCCAGGAAATCTGTGACAAGTACCATACCATCCATGCTGACATCTACCGCTGGTTTAATATCTCATTTGATATTTTTGGTCGTACCACCACTCCACAGCAGACCAAGTAGGTTTTCTCTCATGAGATTGAAATGGAGATTGAAGGCTGGGGTCTGAGGCAATGAGAATATCGTGGAGACCGAATGAACCAGAGTGATTGTCTAGGATTTCCTCTTGAAAAATCTGAATGTTCCCCAAAATGTGTCCTGGGCAGTTATCAGACCTTCCTGAGGGCATATATTATTTGACCAGGAGCTGAAGGAGTACCTGAGGGAGGGAAGAGTTGGAACTTAACCTGCCTTCTCTTCTTTGCCTCCTTCCTCTCTTACTGCCTTAGAGTCTTTAAGATATTAACTCCCATACCTGTGTGCATTAATAGACAATACACTTGCAATGATATTTGCCAGCTGATGGTACTTTGCAATTCAGCACTGGGACTGACTGAAGAGCAGACACAGTCTTGAAGAGAAAGCAAATGTTTGGATTCAACAAAAATGAATTCTTAAATGCTGAGGGAAGAGATTGTGGGCAGATGAGGAATAGGTATGAGGGGTGTGGATCATTTCATTATTTCATTAAGAATTTAATGAGGAATGGATGGCCTTTGCCTTGAGTGGCTTTCTAATTTCTTTGGTGCTTGGATTGAATGAATTTGGATCCCTGGTTTGAGTGGCAGGAGGGTGGTATGCATATTTTCTCTAACTTCCTATGTCTTGTTTACTTTGCTAGAATCACCCAGGACATCTTCCATCGGTTGATGGCACGAGGTTTTGTGCTGCAAGATAGTGTGGAACAACTCCGATGTGAGCGTTGTGCCCGTTTCCTGGCTGACCGCTTTGTGGAGGGAGTATGTCCCTTTTGTGGCTATGAAGAGGCTAGAGGTGATCAGTGTGACAAGTGTGGCAAGCTCATCAATGCTATTGAACTCAAGGTAAGAGGAAGGTCTCATGGGAAACAGGGAATAAATTTTCCCCCCTTTGGTACTGGGGATTAAACCCAGGAGTGCTCTACCACTGAGCTATATTTCTAGAACTTTTAAATTATTGAGAAAGGGTCTCCCTAAATTGCCCTGCTAAGTTACTGAGGCTGGCCTTAGACTTGTGATCATCCTGCCTTATTCTCCTGAGTTACTGGGATTACAGGTGTGCACCAATAGTATTCTTAAAGGGATTCCCAGTCTTGTCCCATTCAGGATCTTTTTGTGGGTGTGTTACTGGGAATTGAACGCAGGGGCTCATGCATGCTAGTCAAGTGCTGTACCACTGAGCTATGTCCCCAGCCCCAGGATTTTTATTTTAGCATACAAAACCTTTTGATGGTTTACCCATTTCCTCAACTCATCATTTAGTTCACTTGAAAATATTTATTTAGTTTTTAACATTGTTCTAGGAAATACATGTGGCATTTATACTTCCAGTCTTTGCTCCGATTGGGCCACCTGATCTACATTGATTTAGATTATTCTGTCTTCTATAAATGCCTCTGATTTCTAGTCCATGTTTAGTTGTTTGTTAGTTAATTTATTTAGTTGTTTATTCATTTATTTGGCAAGCTTTTCTTTTTTAAAAATTATAATACTGGGGATTGAATTTGGGACCTTGCACATGCTAGGTAAGCACTTAAGCATTGAGCTATCTTTTTTTTTTAATATGTCTTTATTTTATTTATTAATTTATGTGGTGCTGAGAATTGAACCCAGGTCCTTGCATGTGCTAGATGAGTACTCTACCGCTGAGCCACAACCCCAGCCCTTGTTTTTTAAGACAGGGTCTCATGAAGTTTCGCAGGCTGGCCTTGAATTGTAATCCTCCTGCTTCAGCCTCATGAGAAGAGATTATAGGCATGCATCTGGCTATTGGACATTTTTTAATCTGTACAGGCTAGTTATAGTTCAGGGACTAGGGACAAGGAAGTGAATAAGACAGACTTTTATCCAGTGTGGGAAGGATACCAACACTAAACAAGGAAATAATATAGGATAGGATAAAGTGCCAGGAAGATGTGCTAGGAGGTGGGCTTTAGATGATGAGGGAATGCCTCTGAGAGTGAGTAACATTTGAAATGAGAGTTTAACTGAAGGATGAAAAGGAGCAAGTCAGGTGATAAGTGGTATTAAGAGAGTTGCAAGTTGAAGAAAACGTGAAGTGTTGCAATTACCAGGAAATGTAAAGGCTTTTTGTTGCTGCGATTAAATACCTGAGATAAATAATGTGAAAAGAAGAAAGGTTTATTTTGGCTCACAATTTCAGATTCATTGTATGGTCACTTGGCTCCATTGTTTCTGGGCCTGTGGTGAGCAGAACATCACAGTGTGGAGCAAAGCTGCAAGGCAGCCAGAAAGTAGAGAGTGAATAGGCCCCGGGACAAAATATAACTCCCCATGACCTATGTAGGCCTTACTTTTTCAAGTCTATATGCCTTCCCAGTAGTCTAGCATTCATCAGTGAAGATTAGTCTATTGACGAGACTAAATCTTTCATGATTTAATCACTTCCTAAAGGTCCTACCTCTGAACATTGTCGCATTTGGGACCAGAGCCTTTAACACATGAGCTTTTGAGGGACCTTTCAGATCCAAACCATAAAAGGCCCAGAGGTAACAAAGAGCTTAAAAGGCCAGTGTACTGTGGGAGGATTAAGATAAGGTCAGCAAAAAAGGGACCAGTTTACCAGGGCCTCCTAAGCCATTACAGGAGTTTTAGATTTTATTCTAGTGGAATGGCAAGCTGCTTTGTGGAAAATGAATGGAAAAGAAAAGAGAATTGGAGAAGGGTTTGGAGTCTAGAGTCCAGAATTGGGGAAAATTTAAAATAGATTTGGGATATATTTTGGAGGTAGACTGTAGTGTTGGTTAGACTGGAATTTGGAGTAAAGAAAAAGATGATTTATAAATTTTTGGCAGGAGCTAGGAAAATAAGTTGGTGTTAGAATGCTGGCCTACCATGGGTGAGGTCCTGAGTTTAATCCCCAGCACCACCATTTAAAAAAAAAAAAAAGAAAGAAAAATTGGCTTGAGCAGTTTGGATAGATGGTAGTACCATTTCTGACAATGGGCAAGAGTAGGAGAAAAGGCCTTCATGCCAAATGCAGTGATACTGTTGGGGTTTGCTAAGCTTGAGATATCTGTAGTCATCCATGTAGACAGTTGGATCTGAGCCTGTGGAATTCAGGAGAGAGGTCTGAGAGGGTTACAATTTCTCACCTTCAAAAACCCAGGTGAAGGGCTGGAGTTGTAGCTCAGTGGTAGAGTGCTTGCCTCATATGTGTGAGGCACTGACTTTGATTCCTAGCACCACATATAAATAAGCAAATGAAATAAAGGTCTATTGACAACTAAAAAAAAAAAAACAGGTGAGCTGGTTCCAGTGATGCACACCTGTAATCCCAGTGACTCAGGAGGTGGAGGCAGGAGGATTGCAAGTTCAAAGCCAGTCTCAGCAACATTGTGAGGCCCTAAGCAACCTAGTGAGACCCTGTCTCAAAAAAAAAAAAAAAAAAAAAGTGATAGCCAGCATAGTAGCACATGACTATAATCCCAGTAGCTTGGGAGGCTGAGGCAGGAGGATCACAAGATTAAAGCCAGCCTCAACAAAAGTGAGGTGCTAAGCAACTCGGTGAGAACATGTCTCTAAATAAAATACAAAATAGGTGAAAACTCTCCTGGAAAGTTTTATTGATTAATTCCATCTAACAGTTTAATACTTTAGCTGTCACTCTTCAGTGTTGTTATATATTCTATTTCTACCACACAATTAAGTATTTTTTGACATTTGCTTTGTAAAGATCTGTGCTTGTTTGTTATGCAAGCCATCTTTCCCTGACTTGACTATAACCTCGAGGAGAGGAGCTACGTCTTCTTTTGTTGCTTCCTCATTCTCTCACACAGTGCAGTGCTCTGTACTTAGACTGTGCTTAGAGAATGCTTTTTTCCTACTCTGCATTGATTTAGTAGAAATGTGATACTCTGAAGAACAGATGTTATGCTGTGCAAATTTGAGTTTCCCAAGTTCAAGAAGCCCAAGTAATTGAGTGGGCTGGTGTGAGGATGAAGTTCATCTAGAGGGCACCTGAGGCACTCTTCCTTCTGTGTTCCTTCTCTTATTTATAGTCCTGATCCTATCTGTGTCACTCTGGGTCACCCCTTCTCTGGAATTTCCCTTCACAGAAACCTAAATGTAAGGTTTGCCGGTCATGCCCTGTGGTAAAGTCCTCCCAGCACCTGTTCTTGGACCTGCCTAAGGTAAGTGAGCCTTTACTCAACCTAGTGTTCAGGAGGCCTCTTCTGTCCCTCTACCTTAACCACAAATATGGATATTTAACCACTCCAAGGTTATTTATTTCCATTAAAAATTACATGTGCTGTTGTGAGGAGATTAAACAGATTAAAGGGCCACAAAGCAGAAGTCCTAGGTCCATCAGTCCTAAGCCCACTTGCCAGAAATATTTACTGCTGTGCATCTTTTGTGTCTAATCAGAAATATCCTGTGCATATAAAAGTATGTTTATTCCTCTCTCTTTTTTTTTTTTTTTTTTGGTACCAGAGATTGAATCCAGGGGCGCCTAACCACTGAGCCACAGACCCAGCCCTTTTTATTTTTTATGTTGTGCTGCTAAGCCCAGTTCCTTATTTAACTTTTTATTTGGAAATAATTTCAAGCTTGCAAAAATAAACTTGATAGAACAAAGAAGTTCATGTGAGGGTTGGGGTTGTGACTCAGTAGTAGAGCACTCATCTAGCATGTATGAGGCACTGGTTTCAATCCTCAGCACCACATAAAAATAAATAAATAAAGGTTTATGTCCAACTACAACTGAAAAGAATTAGGGAAAAAAAAAAAGAAAGCTCATGTTGTTTAACCAGAAGAACTTTGCCACCTGTGTGACCTTGCAGCTGGGTGCGGTGGTGCACGCCTGTAATCCCAGAAACTTGGGAGGCTGGGGTAGGAGGATTATGAGTTCAAAGCCACCCTCAGCAATGGTGAGGCACTAAGCAACTCAGTGAGACCCTGTCTCTAAATAAAGTACAAAATAAGAAATGGGGTTTGGTATGTGGCTCAGTGGTTGAATGCCCCTAAGTTCAATCCTCAGTATCTTTAAAAAAAAAAAAAAAAAAAGAAGTTTTCTAACCATTATCTCAGGGGCACTTGACAACCGAGCCTCATCCCAGCCCTATTTTTTATTTTATTTGGAGATAGGGTCTCACCAAGTTGCTTAGCACCCTGGCTTTGCTGAGGCTGGCTTTGAACTTTTAATCTTCCTACCTTAGCCTCCCAAGCTGCTGGGATCACAGGAGTGTGCCACTGCTCCCAGCCTGATCCATTTGTTTTTAGCATATTTGCTCTGTTCCTCCCTTTTCCTCCTTTCCCTTCTATTTGTACATGTATATATTCTCTTATTTTTAAGTACTTCAGTGTGTTTCTAAGAAACCAGACTTTTTTGAATAACCACACTGAAGTTACATCAGGAAATTTAACTTTAATGTATTTGTTGATGCACCATTCAAATTCTATTTTTTTTCCATTATCCTAATGATAATCTTTTTTTTTTTTTAGTACTGGAGATTGAGCTCAGAGGCTCACATATAGTGGGCAAGCACTCTTAACACTGAGCTATACCCCCAGTCCTTTTTATTTTTTATTTTGAGAAATATTTCAACAATTTTTTTTAATTAAAGAAATTTTAAGTTGCCCACAGTTGCCTTAAACTTGAGATCCTCCTGCCTCAGCCTTGCAAGACAGGTGGGATAACAGATGTGTGTCATTGTGCCCAGGACAGAAATAAAAAGGATGTAGCTCAGTGGTGAAGTGCTCCCTAGGTTGAATCCCCAGTACCAAAAAAATAAAAAAAATTAAGTTTGTGATCCTGCTGCCTCAGCCTCCCAATTAGATGGGTTACAGGTGTGTGCCTCTGTGCCCAGCCAGTTTATTTTTCCTTTATTTATTTATTTATTTTTTGTGGTGCTGGGAATTGAAACAAGGGCATGTACTCTACCAACTGAGCCATATCCCCAGCCGAGTTTATTTTTAATAACTATACAGTATTTCATTCTGTGGTATCATAGGGGTCTTTCCCAGCCATTTTCTGTATATATTATTTAGTAGATTTCTAGTATTTTGTAATTACATATAATGTTGCAGGGAATAACCTTTTGCATATGCATTTTTGCATTGTTGGAAGTTTAGGATAAATTGGTTTTTTTTTTTGTTTTTTTTTTTTTAAAGAGAGTGAGAGAGGAGGGGGGGAGAGAGAGAGAGAATTTTTAATATTTATTTTTTAGTTCTCGGCGGACACAACATCTTTGTTGGTATGTGGTGCTGAGGATCGAACCCGTGCCACATGCATGCCAGGCGAGCGTGCTACCGCTTGAGCCACATCCCCAGCCCCAGGATAAATTCTTTAAAAGTAATCGCTTTTGGACTGGGGATGTGGCTCAAGTGGTAACCCGCTCGCCTGGCATGCGCAGGGCACTGGGTTTGATCCTCAGCACCACATAAAAATAAAATAAAGATGTTGTGTCTAGTGAAAACTAAAAAAAAAAAATATTAAAAAAAAAAAGTAATCGCTTTTGTGTTAAGGGTAAATGCATATGTAGTTGTCAAATTTGCCGCAGTGACTATTGTACCATTTTGCACTTCTGTTGGCAATGTGTGAACATGCCTATTTCTCCATAGCCCCACCAATAGAATGTATTGTCAGGCATCAGAAGTTTGCCTCATTCTCTTAACAGTAGTATGGTATTTATGTGGATGAATTCCATGTAGCATCTCTTCAAAAGGTTTTTTTTTTTTTTTTTTTTTTTTTGCTTTTAAAAGTGGTATTAGCTTTTAAATATTTTAGATAGAAATTTATGACATAGGGCTGGGGATGTGGCTCAAGTGGTAGCACACTCGCCTGGCATATGTGCGGCCCGGGTTCGATCCTCAGCACCACATACAAACAAAGATATTGTGTCCGCCGAAAACTAAAAAATAAATATTAAAATTCTCTCTTTTTATCCCTCTCTTCTCTCACTGTCTCTTTAAAAAAAAAAAAAAGAAAGAAATTTATGACATAAAATGTGGAAGTTGCATACTTAAGAGTAAGCACAAATGTATATTTTCCTTTTTTTTTTTTTTTCTAGTTAATATTAATTTATTTCTGGTTGCAGTGGCACATGCCTGTAATCCCAGCAGCTTGGAGGCTGAGGCAGGAGGATCACAAGTTCAAAGCCAGCCTCAACAACTTAGCAAGGCTCCTGAACAACTTAGGGAGAACCTGTCTCTAAATAAAATATTATTTTTTAAAAAAGGGCTGTGGATGCGGCTAAGTGGTTAAATGTCCCTAGGTTCAATCCCTGATACCAAAAAAAAAAAAAAAAAGTTAACCTATTTATTTTTATTATTATAATTAATAGGACTATATGTTATTTTGCAGTTTGCCTTCTGTGGTTAATAATATCTTGGAGATCTTTTCATGTCATTTCCTATGGGTATACCCCATTTTTTTTTAACCTCGGTTTTTTTTTTAATGATTTTTATTTTATTTATTTATTTTAAAATGATTTTGTAATAGTTCGTGTATTTATACAGTATATTTAAATTTAAAACTTGAATCAGGAGTTTCAGTTTTTAAATTTTTTTTTTAAAGATGAGATCTTGCTCTGTTGCACAGGCTGTCTTCAAACTCATAATGCCACCTCAGGCTCCTCCATAATTAGGATTATAGGTATCTGGCTTAGTTTTGGATTTTTTTTTTTTAATATCTTCTTTAGTTTTAGGTAGACATAATATTATTTATTTATTTATTATTGATTAATTATGTGGTGCTGAGGATCGAACCCAGTCCCTCACATGTACTAGGCAAGTGCTTTAACACTGAGCTATAACCCCAGCCCCTAGTTTCAGATTTTTGCTATCATAAACCGTGTATTTCTTTTCTTCTTTTTTTAAAGAGAGAGTGATAGAGGAGAGAGAGAAGAGAGAAAGAGAATTTTTAATGTTTATTTTTTAGTTCTCGGTGGACACAACATCTTTGTTTGTATGTGGTGGTGAGGATCGAACCCGGGCCGCACGCATGCCAGGCAAGCGCGCTACTGCTTGAGCCACATCCTCAGCCCCTCTTCTTTTTTTTGATACTGGCAGTTGAGCTTTGGACTTTGTGTGTATGCTGTGCAAGTACTCTAAGTACTCTACCACTGAGCTACGTCCTCGGCCCTTTTTATTTTGAAACAGTGTCTTGTTAAGGTGCTCAGGCTAGCCCTGAACTTGAGATACTCCTGCCTTAGCCTCCAGAGTGACTGGGATTACAGGTGTGCACCACTGTTCCTGGCTATTAGTGCACTTGTCTCTTTTGTAGTTTTGGTATTGGGGATCAAACCCAGGGGCACTTTACAACTGAGCTACATCTCAAGTCCTTTTTATTAAAAAAGAAGAAGTCTTTTTATAAAAATATAAATTGAGACAGGGTCTCACTAAGATGCTGAAGGTCTCACCAGATTGCTGAGGCTGGCCTCAAAGTTGAGATTCTCCTGCCTCAGCCTCCTTAGTTGCTGGGATTACAGGTATATATGTGTCACTGTACCAGCAATGGTGTGTTTCTTTTCTTTTTTCTTTTTTTTTTTTTGAGAGAGAGAGAGAATTTCAATATTTATTTTTCAGTTTTCGGCAGACACAACATCTTTGTTTGTATGTGGTGCTGAGGCTTGAACCCTGGGCCGCACGCATGCCAGGCAAGCGTGCTACCGCTTGAGCCACATCCCCAGCCCCGTTTTTCTTTTTAAAAATTCTATTTATTTATTTATTTGGTAGTTGTAGATGGACAGCATGCCTTTATTTTATTTGTGTTTTTTTTAATGTGGTGCTGATGATTGAATCCAGTGCCTCTCATGTGCAAGACAAGCACTCTGCCACTAAGCTACAACCCCAGCCCAATGGTGCATTTCTTTACACATTTCTGCACTCCTCACACATGCTAAGCAAGTTCTCTATCCCTGAGCTACATCTCTAGAGTATGTGTGTGTGTGTGTGTGTGTGTGTGTGTGTGTGTGTATGCTACCAGAGATTGAATCTAAGGGCACTTAACCACTGAGCCACATCTCCAGCCATTTTTATTTTTTATTTTGAGACAGAGTCTCTAAATTGTTTAGGGCCTTGCTAAGTTGCTGAAGCAGGCTTTGAACTTGTGATCCTCCTGCCTTATCCACCTGCCTCAGCCTCCTGAGTTTCTGGGATTATAGGTGTGTGCTACCTACTGTGCCTGACATACATGTCTTCACTTTTAAGGGAATATCTCTGCTAATAAATTCATAGAGATGTAATTACTATTTCAGAATCATGAATCTTTTAAATTTTTATCATAAGGCCAAATGTATTCAAAATGTTGTTCATATTTATCCTTATGAGATATGAGGATAATCATAGCTAACCACATATGAGACTCCTAATTCTGCCCTCTGTCTTCCATCTCAGTTGGAAAAGAGATTAGAGGAATGGTTGGGGAAGACATTGCCTGGCAGTGATTGGACACCCAATGCACGGTTTATCATTCGTTCTTGGCTTCGGGATGGCCTCAAGCCACGCTGCATAACCCGAGACCTCAAATGGGGAACTCCTGTACCCTTAAAAGGTTTTGAGGACAAGGTAAAAACTCTTTTTAACGTCTCAAATTATAGTCTCAGGATTAAGACCATGGGTTAGCAGAATAGAGTATTGAATATATCTGAAATTTTGGGTTGTTTCCTATCATTTCCTTTCTCTTGAACCTCTAGGTATTCTATGTCTGGTTTGATGCTACTATTGGCTACTTGTCCATCACAGCCAACTACACAGACCAGTGGGAACAATGGTGGAAGAACCCAGAGCAAGTGAGCAGTTCTTGGTTAGCCTGTTTATGGAGAGGGCATATGAAGGAGGGCATGTATGACAGGGTATCGGGTCTTTTTTGGACTTTTGAAGAAAGTCTCAGATCTCTCACAACTATATTCCCTAGGTGGACCTTTACCAGTTCATGGCCAAAGACAACGTTCCCTTTCATGGCTTAGTCTTTCCTTGTTCAGCCCTAGGAGCTGAGGATAACTACACCTTGGTCAAGCACCTCATTGCTACAGGTAGGTACCCTAGAAGAAAGCGGACTGTTGGAATGAGAACTAAGGCAGTATTTGGAAGAAGATCCTGTGAAGTGCTGGGTCTTGAGTTTGTAGTTGATATGGATTAGGAAATAATTAAAACTTGAGAACATCATCCAGAAAAAGGAATCAAGATTCTGAAGAAAACAAAAGACCAAAGCAAAAATTTTGTATTACATATGAGTAAAGAGAAAAAAGGTTAGAATGGATAGGAAAGGATCCCAAGCTACTCAGGGTGAGGTATTTTTGGACATCCACCATTAATGTTGAAGGAAAGGGAAGAATTACTGGGTCAGAGAGGGGAGTGATATTTGAACAGATGGTTCTCATTCTTCTCTGTCTAGAGTACCTGAACTATGAGGATGGGAAATTCTCTAAGAGCCGTGGTGTGGGAGTGTTTGGAGATATGGCCCAGGACACAGGGATCCCTGCTGACATCTGGCGCTTCTATCTGCTATACATTCGTCCTGAGGGCCAGGACAGTGCCTTCTCCTGGACAGACATGCTGCTCAAGAATAATTCTGAGCTGCTTAACAATCTGGGCAACTTCATCAACAGGTGGGAGTTGGTAAGGGGTTAGAGTCAGCAGTAGAGCTGAAATGTCCCAATTCTCCCTCCAGAGATAAGAATATAGAGAGAATATGTAGAGACATTGTGGAAAATTGATTTCTTTAAGTTGGACTCTGCTCCCAGCACATAGTAGGTAAAGTATACTTTGGAAAGAGAGATAAGATTTAGCAAAGTTGTCACAGAGGGATTTTAACATAATTGTTTTCTGATGTTCATTGAAGAAATGATATATTTTATCCTCACAAAAAAAAGGTTCACTTGCAGGCCACTGAAAAGTTTGGCTGAAGAAAGGGGTTATTTCAGTGTAGTGATAGGAGGCTTCTGTTCTACAGAGTTTTTACTTTAGGGTCACATTTCTATTCTTTGTCACTATCACAGTGATTCTGCAGTCTGAAGAAATCTCCATGACTTAAGAGTTTCTCTGTTCCTCTCTTTGAGCCCTAGGCCGTTAGCTCAATTACTATTTACCCTTTCAGGTTTTTTTCATTAACCATCTTGAACAGATAGTCTTCTTTAGAGTGTTTGATAGCAATTAACACATAATAAATTTAAACTTGAGGGCTGGGGTTGTGGCTGAGTGGTAGTATGCTTGCCTCACATGTATGAGGCCCTGGGTTTGATCTTCAGCACTACATAAAAATAAATAAAACAAAGGTATTTTGTTCATCTACAATTAAAAATATTTTAAAAAATTTTTTAATTTGATCTTTTTTTGTTGTTTGTTTTTTGTACCGGGAGTTGAATTCAGGGACACTCAACCACTAAGCCACATTCCCTGCCCTTTTTTTGGATTTTATTTAGAGACAGGGTCTCACTGAGTTGCTTAGGGCCTCACTAAGTTGATGAGGCTGGCTTTGAACAAGTGATCCTCCTGCCTTAGCCTCCTGAACCACTGGGATTATAGGCGTGCACTACTGTGCTTGGCTTAACTTGATCATTCTTTTTTTTTTTTTTTTAAAGAGAGAGTGAGAGAGGAGAGAGAGAGAGAGAATTTTTAATGTTTTATTGTTTAGTTCTCGGCGGACACAACATCTTTGTTTGTATGTGGTGCTGAGGATCGAACCTGGGCCACACGCATGTCAGGCGAGCCCACTACCGCTTGAGCCACATCCCCAGCCCCCTTAACTTGATCATTCTTAAAAATTTACTTAAAAGCAAAATGTATAGTTGCTTAACTTGATTAGGTTTCTTCATTTGAAGAGTCACATTTTTAGGGGCGAGAGAATAAAGGCTTAATTTGTTAAGCTTTGCCTTTTACTTTGAAGGGCCAGGAAGCATGTTAATGTGGACAGGAATCCTGAGAGAATGAAAAGTTGTGGAAAGTGTCAAATATTTATAAGGAGACTGGCCAAAAATTTTTTTCTCCTCTTCTCCTTCTCTATCTCTATTAAGAGCTGGGATGTTTGTGTCTAAGTTTTTTGGGGGCTGTGTGCCTGAGATGGTGCTTACCCCTGATGATCAGCGCCTGCTGGCCCATATTACCCTGGAGCTCCGACATTATCACCAACTGCTGGAGAAGGTTCGGTAAGTAACTTACACAGCTCTGCCTCTTAGGGTTTGCTGGCATGTCAAGAGACTCATATATCTTGGCCTGCTTCCTTTCTTCCCAGGATCCGGGATGCCTTACGCAGTATCCTTACCATATCTCGACATGGTAACCAGTACATTCAAGTGAATGAGCCCTGGAAGTGGATTAAAGGCAGTGAGGCTGACAGGTATGTTAAAGGGGTAGGGGTGTCTCTAGAAATTAGATGGCTGATAGGCTATGTCCTCCTGGAGGTCTTGATAAATCTCTCTTCTCCTTAAGGCAGCGGGCAGGCACAGTGACAGGCTTGGCAGTGAATATAGCTGCCTTGCTGTCCACCATGCTCCAGCCTTTCATGCCCACGGTTAGCACCACCATCCAGGCACAGCTGCAACTCCCGCTTCCAGCCTGCAGTGTCCTTCCCATGAACTTCCTGTGTACTTTACCAGCAGGGCACCAGATTGGCACGGTAGGTCTCCCTGCCATGTGACTATTGGGATGATGTTAGAACAGACCTAACATTATCTTGTTCTTTGCTTTTGGGACAAGAGCTCTTATAGGTCTTCTGAACCCCTCCTCATTCTGCAGTTGGGTGTGCTTGTGATGCAAGGTCCTTGGTACTGGTTCACAAGTTCAGTGTTTTTTTTTTTTTTTTTTTTTTTTTTGGGGTTTTCATGCTAAAACCATACCTGGCACATAAAAACTAACTGGTATACAGCCATTCTTTTTTTGAAGAAATACCACAATATTATTGTTTCCATAATACTAGTAAGCAGTGAGGCAGAGAGAATACAATAGTATCTATTACTCTTTGACACAGGATTACTACAGAGTACATCTAAAACTTATGGATTGACCTAGTATCATTAAATAGTTGAAATACTTTCTGATCCTATCAATACTTTGGGCTTTCTGAGGAATGCTTTTTCTGAATTCTTTTCTTAACCAGTAGGTATTTGCTTAGTGTTATGTTCCTTCTAAGACTTTTTTGGGAAGGGCCAGTACTAGGGATGACCAGACCTCATTCACTCTTCCATGCTGGGCAGATGATCTCCTGCTGAACTGCATCCTTAGCTCTTTATTGTTTGAGTTGGCCTTGAACTTTCAGTTCTCCTGCCTCTGCATTATCAGGTAGAATACTCAAATGCCATTATAAAATATATCTTTCATCTTAAAAGAGTCACTTTGCAGTCTGATCTAAACCTCAGACAGTAGTCTTCCATCATGCAAAGAAACCACAAACAGGCTGGCTCCGTGGCACATGCCTGTGATCCCAGTGGCTTGGGAGGCTGAGGCAGAAGGATCTTGAGTTCAAAGCCAGCCTCAGCAACTAAGTGAGATCTTGTCTCTAAATAAAATACACACATAAACAAAGGGCTGGGTATGTGGCTCAGTGGTTAAGCACCCCTGGGTTCAAGCCCCAAAACCAAAATCTAATTTTTTTGGGTAGTTATAGATGTATACAATGCCTTTATTTTTATGTGGGTGTTGAGGATCAAACCCAGTGCCTCATACATAGTAGGCAAGCACTCTGCTGCTAAGCTACAGCCCCAGCCCCAAATACTCCATCTTAAGAAAACAAATTGCTATTCTGGGATTAAAACCCTAACTGCAAAAATCCCTCTCCTCCCATTATCTACTTGGGCTATAAGTGGAAGAGGGTTTCAGTGTCCACTGGGCCCTCTCCACAGGTTTGTCCAGAATCAGTCTATTACTATTAACTCTCCATTTCCTTCATTTGCTTCTTTCCTTTACATATATTTCCTGGGATTACAGGTGTGTGCCATGGTACCTGGGAGCATTAAGGATTTTTAAATGTCAAGAGTAGGTTTGGAGAAGCCCATTTTTTGGTAGAGTTTATATGTAAGCAGTGAATGATTCTGGAATTCTCTTTCACAGGTCACTCCTTTGTTCCAAAAACTGGAAAATGACCAGATTGAAAGTTTGAGGCAGCGATTTGGAGGGGGCCAGGTGAGAAAGCTAGACTGTCCCCTCACCCAACAGCCACAGCAGCACCTTAATTCCTCATCACACTTTCCATCTTTTGGCCCTGCTACTTCCTTTTTTCTTTCCTATCTTAGCTAGAAGAGTCCTCGAGTTAAAAGTGATCACTTTTTTAGAGATCAGGAGATGTTTATGGCAGCCAGTGATAACCCAGTTTTTCTTCTCTAGGCAAAAGTATTCCCCAAGCCAGCAGTTGTAGAGACTGTTACAACAGTGGGGCCACAGCAGATACAAATGCTTATGGATGAAGTGACAAAACAGGTATGAAGCTGAAGCCCATTGGGAGACTGGAAAAGCTGAATCCTAAAGAGACTTTTACCTGGTCTCACTCACTGTTACTCTCTCCACTCAACCCTTCTCTTAGGGCAACATTGTCCGAGAACTGAAAGCACAAAAGGCAGACAAGAACCAGGTTGCTGCGGAGGTGGCTAAACTCTTGGATCTAAAGAAACAGTTGGCTCTAGCTGAGGGGAAACCTCTTGAAACTCCTAAAGGCAAAAAGAAAAAGTGAGAGAACGTGGCTCATAGAAAGTCTTTAATGGATATGGACAGTTAATAAATAAATGTATTATCTCTATATATAAGCTGAGACCCTTTGCTTTTGTCTCCCCCAATCCTTCCCCCTACTGGACATGTGTTGAAGATCACATCATTGACACTGTTGTGAAAGTGGTCAGTAGCCACTTCAGGGTAAGGTAGGTAGTGGCCCCAGTTGGGGAGTGATGGTTCCAATTGTTCAGGCTTGGTGTAGATTAACCATTCGGTCAATTAGAGCACGGCGTGTGGCTTCTACTTCCTGAGTCAGGCGCTCTATTTCCTGCTTGAGCCGTTCATTTTCTTCAGTTAGCTGTGCCACTTTCCTTTCATTCTCTTGTTCTTTTTCCTTCATGCGTTGCTTTCCAGCCCGGGCTGGCCACTGGCCACTGTGTTTCCGTTTCCTAGTTTTTCCTTGGTCTTCCTCCTCTTCTTCCTGAGCCAGGGAGCTCTGACTGGAGTCTGGAGAGCGAGGACTCTGGGAGATGCTTGTGACTTCTGCTGGACCTGGCTCCCCAGCCAGCCAAGCCAGAGACGCAGGGTTAAGAGTGGTGAAGGTTTTTGATTCTTCCTTCAAAGAAATGAAGAAAGGAAAGGCAGATAGTAGTAGAGAAAGACAAGATAATATCCCCTCACTTTAGAATTAGCATTCTCACCTCTTCGTTTCTAGGGGGTGAGATATAAGTACCCCCATTTTCATCTGAAGACAGAACCTCCTGCAGATCCTCATACCAGGCTTCCAGCTCCCAGCTGGACACCGTCCCGAAGGAGAAAGGCAATGACTCAGCTGCCATCTCTGCAGTTGGATCAGGTTCTGGAAAAGTACATACTCGGTATAAAAGTTCCACTTGGCAAACAAAGTCTATACCACAGGTTGGCAAAATGATCTGGAAGTGAAAGTTTTATTGGAACATATCTATTTATTTACATACTGTTTATGACTGCTTTAATGTTACAATAGCAGAGATTAATAGTGATAACAGATGCTACCCAAACACATTCTTATGAGATCCTAATGAAAGTTCTCAGCCCACATGGGAACTCTATAGGTACTTTAAGGAACAATTACCAGGCCATTTGTGCTCCTTTCTGTGTGGGGATTTTGGATAAAAGGTCCTTTGAGTCCATCTAACTTCAAGGAAGACTGAAGATGAGCAAGGCAAACCAACTGTCTTTGCTAGGGCTGACTTTGAGAGAGCAGCTTTCAATTAGGAAATGCTCTAAAAATAGTGATTTGGTCACCATGTTGTTAAGGGGCAGGCTAGAGGGATAGACATGGCCTGACAACAAAAGCTTGTTGAGATTCAAACCCTGCTCTCCTTCTTTAGGCTGGGTCTTCTAGTAACTTAGGATCCCAGCAAAGGGAGCCTAAGCAGCTTTTCCTTAGGAGTTGGTTTTGGAAAAAGAGTTATGAAGTTTACCTACTTTCAGGTGTGGTGATGTATGAAGATACACTTCCTTCTGGAACACTGTGGAACAAAGAGAAATGTCAGCCATTTTTGAAAGGAGAGGCAGATTCTTCTAACCTCTTACTGGTCTTGTGGAATATGGATAGTTAAAAGGTCCTATAGCTATTTCCAAGGACAGAAGAGAGCTCTGCTTCCTTTATTTTTAGTTGTGACATGTGACATTTGTAGTCCTGATTACATAATAGCAAAGTCCTGGCCAACTCGGTTTCTCTAAATATAAGGCAGCCCTCAAACATGCCCAGTAAGGGCTAAGAGAAACAAGTCTAGTGGCATTTTCCTAATTCTATTTCTGCACTCATATGGTCCAAATGTACATTTCTATTTCTGGTCTAGGACCTTCAACTCTGCTATGTACTGCCTACTTACCATCTCCTTTTGGATGTGTAACAGGCATTTATATTAAGTCCAAAGACAATCTCCTGCTGACCTTTTCCTTCCAGGGTCATCTCCATTTCAAGATGGTTAAGGCAAAAATCTTGGGGTCATCCCCTCTCCCCTCACACTTGACAATCCAATCCACAGCACTAGCAAATTCTCTGTTTTTTTCTTTTGTATTGGGGATTGAGCCCAGAGAGGGTCTACCACCTAACTATATCCCCAGCCTTTTTAAATTTTGAGACAGGGTCTCACTAAGTTGGCAAGGTTGGCCTCCCAATCAGCAATCCTCATTCTTTAAAAATACACAGACCCTTGTTTTCAAATGAAGATCAATTTACTATCATCTCTCCTCATTACCTTGGAAACTTCCTTGCAGAATGTCTCCCCATTCTGCTCTTGCCACCACTCCCTAAGTCTATTCACAACATAGCACCTCAAGTGAACTTTTTTTTTAACCTTTATTTATTTTTTTAATATGGTGCTAAGGATTAAACCCAGGGCCTTGCCTGTGCTAGGAGAGCGCTCTACCGCTGAGCCACAACCCCAGTCCTCAAGAGAGCCTTTTGTGATGATGATGATGGTGCATTTTACTACTAAGCTATATCCCCAGCCCTTTAAAAACTTAAGTAAAGTCTTTGCTTTGAATCTTCCAATGACTTCCAATTTCATGCATATTAAAAACATCCTCATAATGGCTTGCAAGGCCCTACAGAATTTGCTTCTCATCTACAAATTGTTGAGTTTTCATAGGCCACTCTCGTCCTTGCTCACTCCAGCCCACCTGGCCTGTTCCTAAAGATACCAGGCATACTGCCATTTTAGGGTCTAAGCTCTAGCTGTTCCACCTGGAATGCTCTTCCTTCCATAGTATCTGCATGGCTCACTGGCTTGCCTCTTTCAGGTTTTTATTTTTTGGTATTGAGGATTAAAACCCAGGGGTGCATTACTACTGGGCTATATCCTCAGCCATTTTATTACTTTGAGATGGGGTCTATTTAATGGCTGAGGCTAGCCTCCAACTTGCTATTTTCCTGGCCAGCCTCCAGAGTCATTGGGATTACAGGCACCACTTGCCTGGTTTAGGGCCTTTCATTTAAATGTTATCTCAGTGAGGCAATCCCTGGCCAACTGATAAAAAACTAACCTCCACCCTAAACATTGTTTTTTCCTGCTTAGTTTTCTCCATGTCAATTATGGCTTCCACTGCAGAATATTTTTTTCTTATTTAGAAATACACTTTGAGCCACAAACTGCTTGACACATAGCAGGTGCTCATTAAGTATATGAATGAATGTAAATCTCCCGCCCCAATCTCACTTATAGGGAAGACTAAACCCAGAGCTGCCTGTCCCTCGAGACTGGAGATGCAATATTGCTCCGATTATTTCTCTACATTGCTGTCCTCTCAGGGGAACAATTCCTTGCCTTCTAGTGTGGGGACTTGGCTTTCATCAGCAGTGGAGCTCCAGGCCAGAGGACTACAAAGCCAAACAGTAGGGCTGGCCTGATGCAATGGTTACGCAGAGATTAGTTGAGAGTAGGGGGGAAAAGAGGAAGGGATCAATCCCAGGAGAAGGGGAATACCCTAGGGAAAACCCAAAGGGCTTCCCACTTTTACAAAGATCCAAGCTGCTCTCTTGTGCAGGAGGCCAAGAGACCTCTGGGGAAAATGGAAAACCCATCTCTCCCTGTCCATCAGCACCCTTCCTCTCCAAAAGTTGTGTGCAGAGTCCAGGATCCTCAGCTACCTCAGTGGACATGCTGACCCCTGGAGGTGCTGTAGTTGGGACAGAGCTCAGGGTGGGGGGGTGGCGACAGGGAGAATGCCCGCAATGGCGAAAGGGCGGATACAGAACTGAGCTACAGGTCACCCAATCTCAGAGCAGGGGTGTGTCCTGCTGCCCCGCCTCTCACCGGACAGGCCTACAGAGGTTGCCTGGAATCGGCTACAAGAGAGAATGAATTTTCCGAGGGCAGCAGGGATCCTTCAGCACAGAAACGGAACCACACTCCGGAAAAGGATTGGGGTGACGTTATCGCTCAAAGTTAAGAGGGGCCTGCCTGTAAACACAACTCCTGAATAAAGAATTCTCCCCAACCCTCGAATGGTTCCTAAGATCGCTGTGGCAGGGCATGGACCCATATCGTAAAGAGCAGACGCCCAACTTTTGAGGGAACAACCGATGTTCGCGAGGAAGGAAAGGTAAAGGGTGGATAGGGAGTCAATACTCGCCTTTCTCCTTAGGTTCCGGAACTGACTTTGGCTTTGTCGCTGCCACCCGCTCATCTTCAACATGATATGCTCTGCGTCTTACACCCAAGCTTCTGACCTCGTACCCTGGAACCGGGATCTTTTATGGTGGCCTTGCCCTCCTCCTATGGGCGGGATCCAGAATTTTACCAATCAAAAAGCGGCACGCCGGCATTGGCTCCGCCTCATCCCTCATATCCGCCACTCAGCAGCTCTGCAGCACCACCCTCATCGCTACCTCCCACTTGGGGGTCGACGTCTTGTTGGACCCGGAAGTGGCTTTGGGTCACGAGGCTTCGCGGAGGCGGTGGGTGAGTCATGCGCGCGCGCGGAGGGGAGTGTGAAGGGGGGAGGGGAGGATGGGGGGGCGGGGATGATGCAATGTTTGGCAACCGGTGTCTGCGCGCGCACGCGCAGGGGACAACGAGGGTGGTGGGAGGTACGGGGGGTGGGGGAGAGGAGAGAGGGCGGGGCGCCAGCTCACGGCACCCAACGGCTGCAACGGCTCTCAACTGTGGCCGCCCCTAGGCTGCCTTGTGGAGGCTTATCGCATCTTGTCTCCCCCAAGAACTGCCATTCTGTCACCTAGCGTTACCCCCTTTTTACCTTCCCATAAGGGACTTCTATTTGCCTTGACCCCTCCCTAGATAATGAGCACTTCGGCCCTTGAACCTTCCTCCTTTGAAAGTTTGCATCCGTCCACCTAGATTGACATCTGGAGTCTTCTTAAAGGGATCTCCTCTTTTAGTTTCCCAATATTTCCAAAATATGCCGAGGTACTGAAACCCCCTAGGTCGTCCTTTTTAACTTCTCTCAGAAAAGCACCCTTGCCTTGATTCTTGGAGTTTCTAACTAGCCCTGGATATTTCTAGAATTCATGTTCCTAATCTGAACAATTCAATTCTGTTTTCCCCGCTTTCACCCACCCCGCCACTGGTGCTCTGGTGCCCTTCATCAAGGATCACGACCCCTCCTTTCCATTGTCCCAGATAACAAGTCCTGTGACTCCCTGCTGAGGAGCTGAGCTGGGCCCTGCCTCCCAGGTGTCTAGGGTCGTGACCTCTACTGTAGAACCTCTCTACCTGGGACGTGCACGCACTTTAGCTCACGACTGGGTTGCCAGAGTCTAGTCTCAGTTTCCTCTCGCTTGCCCAGGGATCCTGACGTTCTCATTTGTAAATTAAATATAACGAGTGGCGAAAGTAAAACGAGAGAACTATGCACTTAGAGACAACTTAAAAGTAAAAAGCACCATGCAAAATATTTTTCTTATGCTTTGAAAACAGGCCATGTGGTGGCCTTTTACACATCCTGTCATACCCTCATGGGGGCAACCAGAGTTTGTTTAAGGACACTGTCCCAAGGCCGGTTGCGACTATTTGGTATAGTAGTGACAGGTCTTTGGCCAGGCTGTTCCGTTGCTCTAGACTTCCATTTCCCCTTCTGTAAATGGAGGTGGGGGTTGGTTGGACCAGATGGTCTCTTCTGGCCTAAAGACAGACCAGGTTGTCAGTGACAGGCAGAGGTCATGTGACTTGACAGGCCGAGGTCGTGTTGTGACATGTTGACCTGGGGAAGGCGGGTCAAGTCCCAGCACACTACTCTGGAAGCCTCTGGGGCGGGGCGGGGCAAGTCGCGACTTTCATCTTTTGGGGCCGGCCCCGCCCGAATCTGGCATTCCTGGCTCCCCCAACAAACTGTGGCGTTGGAAGGGGCCCCTCCCCGAGGAAGGCTGGGATTGGCCACCGGTGGCCTGGGAAGAGGCACAGATCCTTCCGCGGACGGCGGGGGGGGGGGGGCGGGGGCCGCGTGGGGTGTTTGTTCTCTTGGGGATTAATGGGAGGTTGTGGGGGAGGGGTAGGCGCGCTCCCGCATGCGCACTGCAGCCCCTCCTGTTGGCTCGCTGCTGTCCGCTGGGCGGGGGCCCGGCCCCGCCCCTCTCCCGTCCGGGCAGCGGCGGCGGCGGCGGCTGCGGCGGTGGCGGCGGCAGCGACGGCGGCGGCGGCAGCAGCCTGCGCGGTGCCTTCTGGGAACGGAATCCCCAGGGCTGCCCCTGGCCCCTATGGCGCATGCGCGGGAGGCCGCTCGGTGATCGGCGGCGGCGGCGGCGCTTCCTGCTAGGACCGGCCGGGGCTGTACCGGAGGCTCGGGCTCCACCGACCCTCCTCCCACCCCCTCCCACTCACCCTCTGGGCCGCGACTGCGCAGGGCGGGGCCGGCCGAACCATGGGCCGCGGTGAGTGCGGGGCCCGGCCCCCCCCACCCCGCCCCTCCCCCTCCCCTCCCCTTTCCTCTCCTGTCTTCTACCCTCTGCCCCCTCCGCGTCCTCTCGGCCCCTTTCCCCGGCCCCATCCCTACTCCCCCGCCCTCACCTGCCCTCACTGTTTCTCTTTCTCACAGCCTGACTTCTGCCTTCCTCACCTACCTCCCTCAGCGCTTCGCCCACCCTCCGCCCGCCCTCTCCCCAAGTTCCTTCCTACTTCGAGAGCGCCTTCCCCTCCTCCCTAAGCTGAAGGAAGCAGTCTGGGTGACAGGGCGCCTTGTTACGAGAGGGAAAGTTTGGAAGCCGTCAGTGTGGGGTGGTAGCGATGGAGAGGTTGGGGAGAATACTTGTAGGTTTGAGGGGCATCCCCACAGATCAGAGGAGAACGTCACTTGGAGCTAATTGGAGGCCAGCGGGACAGGAGGTTCTGGACCCTCATGCCTTAAGCTTCAGGGAGATTCAGGAGCCTCTTAAGATCTGGGAGAAGACAGAGTTGTGATTCTAACCTCTCTCAAACCCCAAATGAACTAGATCAGTGATTGTCTGATGGATCTAGTATGGGGGATCTTTGCTGGTACCACCCCAGCTGGCAATTGGGCAATTGTCTAGTTAACCTGTGGCGTTACAGTCTGCATTTTATATGATCTTCCTGGGGAGGGAACAGCAGGGGCCAGAAACTGGGAAACTTCCTAGTGGCCTGTCATTATAGGAATTTGCCCACACTCTACACACAAAAGTGTCCCTAATGGGATAAAGGGGCCTGGCCCTTCATATTTCTAGAAATGAGGCTATGATTTTTTGGTCCGTTGGAGTTGAGGCACTGATCCTCTGCCTTGTAGGGACTAGGCTTGAAAAGGATGGTTGTGGATTTGGCCAGCAGATCCCTGAGATCTTTATAGGCATTTACTCACATTATTAAGGATCTTTCCTTGAGAGTGTCTTGGGCTGTGGTGCTCTCAAGTTGGGCAGATTTCTGACAGTCCTTTCTCATTCCTTATGTTTGCAGGTGTGGGCTAAGCTGGCAGCCCCGGCTTTAGACTGGACCCCACAATGTTTGCAGAGATGTTCAGGTAGAGTGTTATGGAAGAGAACTCTTGCTCATTCTCCCTTCCAGCTTTCTGAGGGACTCCCCTTGCCATTGAGACTTCCCTTGAATTTCCTTGGGTCTGCTCACAACCTTTGCCTTATGGGAGTCCTCCCTCAGGTGCCTAGCCCAGTTTAATCCTCCTAATGCCCACATGGATGTCTGTGTTATCAGGCACGCGGGAGCTGATTACACACAATGAATGGGGGCAATGAGAGCAGTGGAGCAGACAGAGCTGGGGGCCCTGTGGCCACATCTGTCCCCATCGGCTGGCAGCGCTGTGTACGAGAGGGTGCTGTGCTCTATATCAGGTGTGGATCTTCAAAGTTCTCCAAGACCTATCTGCCTAGTTGCCTGGGTTTTCTTTCTCCCACCCCTCTTCTCAAAGCTCTTCAGCATTTTTATTCTGTTATTTCTGTTATTTTGTTATTTTCTGTTTTATTCTGTTATTTCTTAGCTTTTGAATCATTCTCCCTTTTTTTCTTCTCGTATCACTTATTTTCTGCCTTTCCTGGGAAAGTCTTTTTTTTTAACTTGAGAACTGTCCTTTAGGGAGTTATCTTCTGAGACATTGTCAGCTAACTTGATATTCTCTGATACTGTCCTCTCCCAGCCCAAGTGGCACAGAGCTGTCTTCCTTGGAGCAAACCCGGAGCTACCTCCTCAGTGATGGGACCTGTAAGTGCGGTCTGGAGTGTCCACTCAATGTCCCTAAGGTGAGAGTTGTGAGGGGTTGAATAGAGTATAGGGATAAGCCAAAAGACTTAATGCAAATAACTGACCTTGGTAGCTCTCCTCACATATTCCATCCCCTCAGGGTTGCTGTCTTTGACTTCTACTTTACAGGTTTTCAACTTTGACCCTTTGGCCCCGGTGACCCTGGGTGGGGCTGGGGTGGGGCCAGCATCAGAGGAGGACATGACCAAGCTGTGCAACCACCGTCGGAAAGCTGTTGCTATGGCAACTCTGTACCGCAGCATGGAGACCACCTGCTCACACTCTTCTCCTGGTGAGTCTTTTGATCCTTTACCAAAGACTGAGGAAAACCTAAGGGTGGGGAAGGTGCATGGTGGGAGGGGCTCAATGAGAGGTTACACGGAGAAGGATGGAGTTAGGTAAGGAGCTGCTTAGTGGAAAAAGAGCAGGGGAGGTTGGGAACCTGGGGGAGATGGGACTGAAAAATAGAAAATAAAGTTTTTAGAAGGGAAGCTGCAGGCTGACCTTTCATTTCTCTTTTGTTGCAGGAGAGGGAGCAAGCCCCCAGATGTTCCACACTGTGTCCCCAGGGCCTCCCTCTACCCGTCCTTCCTGTCGAGTTCCTTCTATAACTCCACTTAATGGGGGTCCTGGCTCCCTTCCCCAAGAGCAACCCTCAGTTCCCCAGGCCTTCCCATCTCTAGCAGGCCCTGGGGGACTCTTCCCACCACCAAGGCTTCCTGATCCAGTTCCTTCTGGGGGCAGCAGCAGCCCCTGTTTTCTCCCAAGGGGCAATGCCCCCTCTCCAGCCCCACCTCCTCCACCTGCTATCAGCCTGAATGCCCCCTCTTACAACTGGGGAACCACTGTCCGATCCAGCCTGGTGCCCTCTGACCTGGGCTCTCCTCCAGCCCCTCATGCCTCTTCCTCACCACCCTCAGACCCTCCTCTCTTCCACTGTAGTGATGCCTTAACACCCCCTCCCCTGCCCCCAAGCAATAATCTCCTTGGCCCCTCTGGCCCCCCTGGCCCTGCTACTCAGCCACCAGTGTCTTCAGCCACTATGCACCTGCCCCTGGTCCTGGGACCCCTGGGAGGGGCCCCCACTGTGGAGGGGCCTGGGGCACCCCCCTTCCTTGCTAGCAGCCTACTCTCTGCAGCGGCCAAGGCACAGCATCCCCCACTACCCACTCCCAGCACTTTACAGGGCCGAAGGCCCCGTGCCCAGGCACCCTCAGCTTCCCACTCATCACCCCGTCCCTCTCAGCGTCGTCCCCGCCGACCCCCAACTGTATTGCGATTGCTTGAAGGGGGTAGTCCTCAAAACCCTAGAAGGAGCCGTCCTCGGGCCCCTGCTCCTGTTCCCCCGCCCTTTCCTATTCCAGAGCCATCCCAACCAATTCTCCCTTCTGTGCTGTCCCTGCTGGGACTCCCCACCCCTGGCCCTTCCCACTCTGATGGAAGCTTTAACCTTTTGGGGTCAGATGCACACCTTCCTCCTCCCCCAACCCTCTCCTCAGGGAGCCCTCCCCAGCCCAGGCACCCCATCCAACCCTCCCTGCCTGGGACCACCAGTGGCAGCCTCAGCAGTGTGCCAGGTGAGTGTTATGGAACCTTTCCTCAGCCTTGGAGGATAGAGGCAGCCAGGGCATTTAGAGTAAAGTTTTAGAAAGCTCTTCATGGTTTTCTGGGCTGGGGCAGGGAGGTTGGGTTCTTTGCTGGGAGAAAAGGGCCTCCCTTAAGCTGAATTTCTATTCTTTTACAGGTGCCCCTGCCCCACCAGCTGCCTCCAAAGCCCCCATAGTCCCTAGCTCTGTGCTTCAAAGCCCATCTGAAGGGCTGGGGATGGGGGCAGGCCCAGCTTGCCCTCTGCCTCCCTTGTCTGGTGGGGAGGCTTTCCCTTTCCCCAGTCCTGAGCAGGGCCTGGCGCTGAGTGGAGCTGGCTTCCCTGGGATGCTGGGGGCCCTGCCTCTCCCTCTGAATCTGGGGCAACCTCCACCTTCTCCATTGCTCAGCCACAGTTTATTTGGCATGCTGGCTGGGGGAGGAGGACAACCTCCCCCTGAACCCCTGCTACCCCCCCCAGGTGGACCTGGCCCCCCTTTAGCCCCAGGCGAGCCTGAAGGGCCTTCCCTTCTGGTAGCTTCCTTGCTTCCACCACCCCCCTCAGACCTTTTGCCACCCCCTTCTGCACCCCCTAGCAACCTCCTTGCCTCTTTCCTGCCCCTGCTGGCCCTGGGCCCCACAGCTGGGGATGGGGAGGGATCTTCAGAGGGAGCTGGGGGTCCAAGTGGGGAACCATTTTCAGGTTTGGGAGACCTCCCCCCCCTGCTTTTCCCTCCCCTTTCAGCCCCCCCTACCCTCATAGCTTTAAATTCCGCGCTGCTGGCTGCCAGCCTGGATCCCCCCTCGGGGACACCCCCCCAGGTGAGAATAGGGGGTGAGTGGGTGGGTAGAACAAGAAATAGAATCAAATGGGCTCTGGGAACCAAAGGCTTTCAGTTTCATACCTGAGTTCTTCCTCAGATGTTTTTGGGGGAGCTTAGTCTGGTTGGGGAGAGGATGGCTGGAAGAATGTAATCTAAATGTATTAAGCATAGCTTGCCTCACTTGAGCTTCAGTCAGGTTGTATGTATGAGAAAGTAGTATGTCTGTGAACACTTTACAAATGTTAAGTGCAATAACCATTCTTTCTTAGCCCTGTGTCCTGAGTGCCCCCCAACCTGGACCACCTACCTCCAGTGTCACCATGGCAACTACTGACCCGGGGGCCTCCTCTCTGGGCAAGGCCCCCTCCAACTCAGGGAGACCCCCCCAGCTCCTTAGCCCTCTGCTGAGTGCCAGCCTGCTGGGTGAGTCTGAAGGGGAGGACTCTTGGTGTGAAAGAGAGCAATAAAAATTAGGAGCAGAGGTTGGATGGATTGGGGAAGAACTTCTCTGACCACTGGGTAAAGCCTGAAGAAAATAGTAGGATCTGCTTAGCCTAATTGGTTTGCCTAGGGAGGGACCCCTGACTATGATCTCTCAACAGGTGACCTGTCTTCACTAACCAGCAGCCCTGGAACCCTCCCCAGCCTGTTGCAGCCTCCTGGTTCTCTTCTCTCTGGCCAGTTGGGGCTGCAGCTCCTCCCTGGGGGGGGAGCTCCTCCACCCCTCTCAGAGGCTTCTAGTCCCCTAGCCTGCCTGCTACAGAGTCTCCAGGTGAGGGCAGGGATGGTATTTGTCAGAAAAATTTTCTAAAACTGGAAATTAAGGGCTGAGTTACAAATAAGAAGGACTGTATTTGAGACTGAGATCTTATTTTTGCCAGCAGATTCCTCCAGAGCAGCCAGAAGCCCCCTGTCTGCCCCCCGAGAGTCCCACCTCAGCCCTTGAACCAGAGCCTGCCCGGCCTCCCCTCAGTGCCTTAGCCCCACCCCATGGTTCTTCTGACCCCCCAGTCCCTGAGCTGCTCACTGGGAGGGGGTCAGGGAAACGGGGCCGGAGGGGAGGAGGGGGACTTAGGGGCATTAATGGTGAGGCCAGGCCGAGCCGGGGCCGAAAGCCTGGCAGCCGGCGGGAGCCTAGCCGACTGGCCCTCAAATGGGGGACACGTGGTAGCTTCAATGGACAAATGGAACGGTCCCCAAGAAGGACTCACCACTGGCAGCATAATGGGGAGCTGGCTGAAGGGGGTGCTGAGCCTAAGGATCCACCCCTTCCTGGGCCCCATTCTGAGGACCTTAAGGTGAGTGCAGTGAGGGAGGTCCCAGCTCAGGGTCTCTGAGGAAAGCCTGGGACCCCCATGCCCTTTTCTCACTTTTCCCATACATACAGTCCATCTTTTCTCAGGTGCCCCTGGGGATAGTCAGAAAGTCTCGTCGTGGCCGGAGGAGAAAATACAAGTGAGTGTTAGGCCCACCCCTATATTGGCCTGGCCTTGTTGGGAATACAAAAATGTCCAAATAGTGTCTTGGTTTTCAAAAAGGGCAGACATTTATTTGAATATGAATAAGGATATTATGCCTTTACTATCCAAATGTAGAAAGTTTCCCACCCAACCTTCTGAAATTCACCTGGTGCTTGGGGAGCTGTTCCTGATCATCTGTGCCCCTTATTGCAGCCCTACCCGGAACAGCAATAGCTCCCGCCAGGATATTACCTTGGAACCCAGCCCTACAACCCGAGTAAGTGTGCATTTGGGTAGGTGTGGATATGGGTAGGAATATGTAAGGGATGAGACAGGAGGAAAGGAGGCTTGAGGGAATGGGGAGAAAATAAAAGACTTCCTTATACCTAGGTGATTGATCACTTCTTCTTTCAACTTCCCCTCTGGTATAGGCGGCTGTCCCTCTGCCTCCCCGGGCCCGCCCTGGCCGTCCTGCCAAAAACAAGAGGAGGAAACTGGCCCCATAGCAGCCATACCTGGAGCTGGATCTGACCCTGATTGGGGAGAGCTGAGTGCTGAGCCTTGGGAGTCCCTGCCAGCCACTTGCACCTGTGGACAGTGGGTGGGGGCACTACTCCCCACTCAGAGCACAAATGCAACCCCTTCCCCTATAATCCCATCCTGAGCCATTGCAGGGGGTAGGGAAGCTCATCCCCTCCCCCCCAAAGCCATGTCACTGAAAAGGCCTGGGGGGGTAGCATATGGCCCTCTCCTCACCAGGCGCTAAGGGGAACACCCCCTTCCCCAGGTCTTTTATTTAAGTTATTTTTGCACAAATGACTCTTTTATATTTAATTCGACTTCATTGCCTCCCTTCTTAAAGCCAGCAGGCTCAGTTTACAAACCTGTGAGCTACTGTTGGCTGCTGCCCTCCTTCCCAGTGAAAGGTACAAAGCAATAAGCATCATGCATCTTCCCCTCATCTCTCCAACACCCCTCTGCCTCTGGCTCAGGTTGCTCAAAGCACAGATCCCCTCTTACCCTTGTCCCCAGGTTTGAAACACATAGCCTCATTTTAAGGTGTAGCCAGGTTCCCTCTACTTTCCTCTGGGATATAAAAAGGGGGTAAAGGGGCAAAGAGAGCCCTCTGGGTCTCTCCTCCCATACACACTACACTGCCCCTTCTCCCCCCCCCCCCAATCAAAATGCTCAGAGACGTTGTGATGATGCGACTGAGGATTATGCAACGTGGTCCAACCGGAGCGGCCAGCATGACCAGCTGTCCAGGGGCTGCCTCCTGCCTTTTCTTTTGTAAAGACAAGACCCTTGGGAGTTTTAATTCTGTTTTGTACTTGCCCTATGGGGCCTCCACTGCTTTTCTATGGGAGACACTCTTAATTTAACAGATGAGAATATTTTGAAACTCTGGCTCTGGCTCTGTACTCATTTTTTTTTTTTTTATTTAGTTCTTTGGTAAGAACAGGTTACAACTGAAATCCGTCTTCAGTAGAGAGTGGCTTAGATTGTCTATTGTGCCCTGAATGTCTGTGTCTCAGTGCTGCCTCTTCCCCAGGAAACATAGTAGAAGCTACACAGAGTACAACAGCATTTAATGGTCAGAAACAGTTGTACAATATTATAGTCAGCCACAAAAGCTGTGTTGGAAGCCAGGGCCCAAACCTCCCCCACACCAGGCAAAGCAGTTTTGGCCAGGAGCTGGCATGTAGCTGGGCTCATCTCTTCTTCCCCTGGACCTAAGGGGAGCCCACTTCTAATATCCTCCAGCTACCACTCTGTATTCATCAGGGGAGGGGTATAAACCCCACATGCAAGAAGAACCCTTGCCCCCAGTGTAAAATGGGATGGGATTTTGAGTTATGAAGGGAAACCCTATGTAAGCTGTTAACAGAGTTCAGGGGTTACTCCTGATCTCCACCTCCCAAAGGTGCTCACTTTCCCAGCTTCTTCATCCGCTCGTCAATGCTGGCAAAATTCCCCTCAACTGTGGCCAGGTTTTCACGCATGGTTGTCTGCACCTACAAAGTGGGGTAGAGAGGTTTTACACTTGTTGGGTCCAGGTGCTCACCTGGATGAGGAATCTCCAGAAGAAATTCTCTCAAAAAGAAAAGAAAGAAATGGAAAAATAGCTTATGGCCCCCCAAGGTGGATTTTTTTGGTGTGTGATGGGGAACCAGGTATTGAACCCAGGGTATTGATCTCACTCAACCAGGTATTGAACCCACTCAACCATGAAGGACATCCTCAGCCCTTTTTTTGCACTTTAAATATTTAGACAAGGTGTCGCTAAGTTGCTGAGGCTGGCTTTGAACTTGTGATCCTCGTGCCTCAGTCTCCCAAGCTGCTGGGATTACAGGTCTGCACCACCATACTGGAAGGAGAATGTTTACTGCAACAGTTTCCAACACTACTCTTAGAGTACCATGGGCCTAGCTCAAAGATCTGTAGGACTCCTAAAAATTCCCACCCTGACTTCAAAACAGTTATCTTTTATAGGTAATGAGAACCAAATGAGATTTTGTTGAAACGAGGGTTTCTCTAGTTCAAAATTTTAGAAAATTAAAGAAACACTACTATGCCAAGTACTTTATATGACTTTTCATTTATCTTAATGGTCCTATGATGATCTCCCAACTTTAATGCTCCCTCCAACACTGAAAATAGTGTCTCCAATGGAAATTGAGGACTTAGTATGTGCTAGGCTTACTAAAAGAATTAACAAATGAAGGTGATGCTCACAGTCCAGGGTCAGAAAGGAAGTGGCAGAGCCAGGTTGGACCCAAGCCTACATTCTTTCCAATGCACTGTGCTCAGGAGCATCTGGAAAAGGACCCCAGGAAAGGTAAAGCCACACTGAGACACAGAGTAAACAGTAGGTTTTATAAGGAGAAAGATCAACTACCTCCTCACAATTCATCCTTATTGCTGAGGAAGGTACAATTTCCTGAACAACAGGGCTTCATAGGTTAAGTAAGTTGTCAAAGGTCCCACAATGAAAAATAGTATGGAAGATCAAACCAAGCCTCTACCACAACACTGTGCTACAAAATAGGTTAAGGCAAAACCCTATGAGATAAAGCTGGAGAACCTTGTCTCTACATGCTGGAAGAAAGTGATATCAAATCAATAAAGGGGCACACACCTGGGTCAAGAGGGTGGAATTGTCCTTGAGAGAACTGGCAATCATCTGTTGGGTAGTATCCAAATGTGTCAAGAGTTGACCAAACTGCATGGCTACAAAAGAAGAAAGGTATGGTTGAAACTAGAATCCAAGTTGAGAGAGGGCAACCAAAGTGATTCACTTTTCAACTCCTGGAATGACTGGAATCTAGCTTCTCACCTTGCTCATGCAGCTGTTTGATGCTAACAAGTCTTTGTACCAGCTCAGGAAGGGTGGAAGCGATGGGGCTCCAGCGCTGTATGGTTTCATATAGCTGGTGCACCTGGAGGGACATGACAGACTATGGCTGAAGTAGCCAGTGAAGAACCCTCTGACTGCTACTTCACTAGACTGAGGAAGGACCAACAGGCAGAGGGAAACACTGCCCTGTTCCCCTCAGGTAATTAGAGTACATGGGAGGGCTGGGGATGTGGTTCATTGATAGAGTGCTTATCCAGCATGTAAGAGGTTCTGGGTTCTATCCCAGTACCGCACACACACAGCTTATGGGAGCTGAGAACTGTGTTCTCATGCTTCAGTGTCAGCACTTGGAGAGCTAAGAGGGTTGAATGGTTTGAAGCTAGAGAAGATACCTTCCTGACCTTGCTTTGTGTATCTGCATCCTCCACAGAGGCTTTATGCTTGGCAATCTCATTCACTTTCCCCAGGACACTCTGAAAGCATATTTTGAGGTTGATAGTGAGGGCATCTGGGCTTTCCAAGTCCCAAGCCACCCAGGATCAAATTTGCCCCCCACTTAATACCTGTAGCCGAGCCTCTACTTGGTCTAAAACTGCAAGGTCCAAGGCGCTCACCTTTGCCTGCAAGAGCTCTACAGTTTCCTAGGAAGGATGGGACAAGTGTCACCAAAGAAAAAGACTAAGAAGAGGCCTCTCCTATTCCACCAGAGTTAGTTCAAATATACCTACAGACCCCAAAGTAATTCTTAGACCCAATCTTCAAATCCCCTCTGTAATCCAATATTCCCATTCCTGTCATACTTACCATAAGACAGGCTCCCTGCAGACCTGCAGAAAGGGGATTCTGGTGGGAAAGGGAGGGAAGAAATCAATTGTCCTTCTATCTCCACATGATTACTGCCTTCTCCCATTCTCCTGGTTCTAACACTTGATCCCAGTAACCGAATCCCTTTTCTATCTTCCCAGGTTTGTGTGGAATGTTGTAGACCTTAGGGCTCAGGGTGAAAGATCTAAGTTTCAGACTAAGAATAGGAGAGCACCTGACCTGAGCATCCTGATCACAGCGTACAGTTGCCTCCAGCTCTGTCAGACGCTTCTCAAGTTCTGCAACCTAGGGGAAGGAAGGAGGTAAGATTTGCTATCCACCTTTCTGTTGCTAAGGTGGGAGGAACAAGAACCAGCTCTGTCTGTATGCCATTCCCCATTCCTGCCCCAAGGGACACCTTTTCCTGGACCACATCCCTAGCCACAATCTTAAAATCCTAACTGAAAGTAGATAGGCAAGGGAAATACTGAGAATGAGACATCAAGATGGTTCAGAAGCCTTCCCAGTACCCTCTCCCCAGGTCTGTTCCTTCAGAGGGATGCAAGAAAAACTAAAGGGCCATGTCTCTCCTGGCCCCCCAATCAATACTATATATATATATTTACTTTGGCAGCTTGAGAGAATTTGTCCTGCTCAGGCCGAGAATGTAGTTCGTAAGTGACGAGGCTGCTGTCTGCGGGGGTCCCACTGGTGGTCTTTCCCCCTGAACTCCCTTTGCTGTTCTTTGTTGCTTCCAGCTGCAGCAGTAGGCGCCTGGGTCAGGAGACCAAGTAATAATATCATGACTTGAAGGATGATTCTTTTCTTGCCTTAGCATAATGAACAGCTAGGTCACTTCTCCCCTTAGTTTCCCTGTCAGAAGCTGGCTGAGTCCCTCCATAATTCCAATCAGCAATAATTTCCAACAAAGTGGAGCACCCACTTAGCCAGAGCTCCGTCAGGGTCAGTAAGGTTGATCGCGGCATCTGGTCCCAGCAGCTTCTCCAAGTGAGAAGCAACCAGCTGCTGCTTCAGAGATGCCAGCTGTTTAGCCAGTACCACAGGGGTTAGCTTCTCCTCAGTGGCTGACTCCTTTACTGTTGTCTGGTATGAAAAAAAAAGGTACACAATGAGGGGTGGCAGGAATGAATCAAGGGGAAAAAAAAAAGTAGAAAGAAAGATCAATAGCCTTAAGATAAGGATGCCAGGCAGGGTGGTGCACACCTATAATCCCAATCATGAGGCTAAAGTAGGAGGATCATAAGTTCAAGGCCAGCCTGGACAATTTATCGAGACCCTATCTTAAAAACAAAAAGGGCTGCGAATATAGTCCAGAATATCCCTGGGTACTACCAGTACCCCAAGGGAAAAGAAGCCTTAAGGACAGTTGTGGCTAAAAGCCACTAGGATGGTTTTTAGCATAGTAAACTTCCTACATAACAACAATGAATGTAGGTGTGTATTCCCAAACTCTGAAAACCCTAGTGCCCTTATCCAGGAGCTTAGGGAATATTTCTCTTCCTGCTGGGAGGTTCTCTTCTGTTACGTAAATCACTGCAGAGCTGAAGAGGAGAGAGTATACAGTTACCTTGATTTTCTCAACTTCAGTTGTCAGCTCTTGGACCTCATGCAGTAGTCGCTGGTACTTTTGCTGAGGTGTCTCCTTCACTCCCAGACCCTCTCCAAGCTAAAAGCAAGGATGGACGTTGATGTTACACCTTCCATTCAGAAAGCCTCCAGAATTTATCCAAGCCCTGGACCTAAGTCATAAGGTATCATATCCCACACTGAATCCTCAACACCCTAGTAAAGAAGATGTGGAGATAGCCCAGAGGTCTGGAGATGCTCCAGAACAAACAGCAGGGGGGAAGAACATGGTCAACTGCATCCTGCTATGTTTCTGAGGAATACAACCAGAGAAACTCAGAATCTGAACTATACTCCTCAATCCCCTATTAAAATGCCTACTAGACAGGATCACCACACCATTCCCATCAACACACACACAACAAACCATCTCATAATCTCCGGATTCATATCCTGTCCTCTTGGTTTTTCCAATGCGATCTGAGAAATCTGCCAAGAAAAGAAGATAGGACTGAGGGCCTAACCTAGGTCCAGGGCAGTCATGATCTCAGGTGACTGTGAAGGATTCCAACAGAGATCTCCCTGAGGAACCCTTTCCCCAGAGCAAAAGTCACTAAGATATGAGGACAGGAGACCACTTCTCATGCTTGTCCTCTAGGCATCCCCCTCACCCAACTTTCAGCCCAGTCTTACCAAGTCCCTTTGTCCCCACTCTCTTGTCCTTGAACTTGTCATAGGCAGCGTTGGGATTGACAATGATATGCTCCACACTTGTGCTCGTCAGTTCCTCCTGAAGAAATAGGTAGTTCAGGCCAGGGGTTGACTCATTCCCAGTCTAGAACTTCCTCTATCCCACAAAAATCCATACATACTAGAAGTCTAGGCTCTAATGTTCCAAAGGGAAAGTAGGAAGAAGGGCGATTTTGTTCTAAACTGCCAACCCAGGCTCAACCTAGGAAACAGAAGCTTCCTGGTAAATTTGGAACCTCCGTTGTATAAATATTAACACCCTGATTCAGCTGGGAACAGAGGCAGCATAACCTCCCCACCCACATTGTACATAAGCCTCCCTGCCCCCACCCCTCCCAGTTATCTGACACATACCATGCACTAAAGGTAAGAAACCAACCTGACCTCTCTTAACCTCCCCCTCCCAAAAGTAAATCTGCTTGCCAACTGAATAATCTCCCATTCTTGCTGGAGGAAAGCAGAAGGAAGGCAGGCAGACAGGCCAATAACTAAGTGCAAATATTAGGACTTTCAACCTGCTAAAGGTACGACACCAGCTCTTAGATAGAAAAGGAAGGCCAGCAGAAGGCTTAAGAAGGTTGGTTTCCAGACTGCTGTGAGGTCAGCCAATTCAGAGGATGGAAAAAAGAGGCAAAGGCTTACTGGATAATTTTCTATGGGACATCTTAGTAAAAACAACAAGCAATAGCTGCTTGTCATGAGCATCATGGGCAAGGGCCATATGTAAGCCCTGCAATGAAGATGCTGCACTGTTTCTTCACAGGGAAGCTACAGCACCTGCTTTCTCCCCAATCCCTTTTCTACAACCAAAGAGCTGAAGCTCTGCCATAGCAGAGGACACGGCTGAGAGAGTAAAAGAGACTATACCCTAGAAACTGAAGCAGAAGGTTCCCCCTTAATAGATCAATTTTCTGTTCAGTTCCAATAACTAAACCAAGACTAGGCACTCCTGATTCACATCCCTCCTTCAGTCAGAAGACTGACGGCTTTCACTAGAGCACTGAAGGAAGGGGAAAGGAGACTCATGAGTCCCTTTCTGTTGGGGGAGGTATCACCACTTTCCACAGGAGGAAGGCAAACTGACTCTTCTTTCCTTCACCTAGGAAAATGGTTCTTGACACTGGTTGCACATTAGAATCACTTAAAAAAAATTATTTTTTTAAGTGGTCTGGGCCCACTTTTTAAATTCTGATTTACTTGTTATGGAGTAAGGCCAACTTTATCCAGACAATTTTAAACTGCAGTCAGGACAGAACCTCTGCCTGTGTGGCTCTGTGGGAAGGGGAAAGGGGGAATGGAGGTATATCACAGAGCTAGCAGCAGATAGAGGAAGGGTCTGTCCTTCACCTTTGCTCTGCTATTAGAGAAGGAATCAGCATGGATATCAGCTTTAAAAATAAAGGGGGAATCAGGCATGGTGGTACATGCCTATAATCCCAGCTGATTGGGTGGCCGAGACAGAAGGATGCAAGTTCAATGCCAACCTCAGCAACTTAGTGAAGCCCTAAGCAACTTATTGAAACTCTGTCTCAAAATAAAAAAATAAATAAATAAAAAAGAGCTAGGGATGTGGCTCAATAGTTAAGTACCCCTTGGTTCAATCCCTGGAACAACAACAAAAAAAAAGATAATAAATAAGAATTATCAACTTTGATCTCTCTTTTTTCTTCAGAGGCTGCTAGATGGAAGGGCAGGAGTTATAGAGGAGTTATAGAGGTAGGGAAAACAAAAGGGCTGAATGCCGCACATGAAAGTGCAAATGATTCTCTCTTGAACCTTCTCTGAAAGGGGCTGGGTATGATTGCATAGGCCTGTAATTCTAGTTTTCAGGGAGGCTGAGATAGGATCACAAATTGAGGACTGAGGATGTAACTCAGTAGTGGAAAGCTTGCCCAGCATGTTTGAGGTTCTGGGTCCAAAAACTGAAAAGAACCACCCTCCCCAGCAAAAAATAACATTCTCTGAAATTATAGCTAAAGCACCCATTTGCCAAATAGCTGTGTGGTCTCTGGTTTCTATAAGCTGAGAAGAAATCGGATTTAGAGTAGACAACCACTTATCTTAAATTGACAAGAATATGCCGCCTCTAGGGGCTGAGGCTGTGGCTCAGGGGTAAAGCACTTGACTGCTGGCATGTATGAGGCACTGGGTTCAACTCTCAGAACTGCATATAAATAAATAAAGGTCTATCAACAACTAAAAACAATATTTTTTTTTTTTAAAAAAAGAAGATTCCCTCTCTAGCCAGGCATGGTGGTGCATACCTGTAATCCCAACAATTTGGGAGGCTGAGGCAGGATGTTCACAAATTTAAGGTTAACCTGAGCAATTTAGCATGACCCTACCTCAAAATGAAAATAAAAAGAATATGCAACTTCTTCCTGGGCCTGGTAGCACAGGCCTGTAATCCCAGCTACTCAGGAGACTGAAATAGGAGGAACTCAAGTTTGAGGCCAGCCTTGGCAGCATAATGAGATCCTATCTCAAACAAACAAACAAATAAAAAATTAAAAAATTAAAATTTATTTTTTGGGGCTGGGGTTGTGGCTCAGCAGTAGAGCGCTTGCCTTGCATCTGGGTTCGATCCTCAGCACCATATAAAAATAAATAAATGAAATAAAGGTATTGTGTCTAACTACTACTAAAAAATAAATTAAAAAAAATTATTTTAAAGGGTTGAGGATGTGGCTCAATGATAAAGTGCCTGCTTATTATGTACAAGGCCCTGGGTTCAATTCCCAATTACACACACACACACACACACACACACACACACACACACACACACACACACAAAGAATATGAGGCTTCTCCCCATGAAAGCCCCAATCAAGGCCACTTTAAATTTTTAAGTCCTTTTAAAAAGAGGAATGGGCTGGGCGTGGTGGTTCATGTGCTTGTAATCCCAGCAGCTCAGGAGGCTGAGGCAGGAAGATTGCAAGTTCAAAGCCAGTCTCAGCAACTTAGGCCCTAAACAACTTAGCGGGACTCTGTCTCAAAACAAAAAATAAAAAGGGCTGGGGATGTGGTTCAGTAGTTAAGTGCCCTATGTTCAATCCCTGGTATGAAAGAAAGAGGGGGGGGGGAGAAGGAAAGGAATGAAAAATAGGGGCTGAGGTTGTATCTCCTTGGTAGAGCTCCTGCCTAGCATGTTCAATGGCCTGGGGTCTATTCCCAGCACCACACAAAATAAACAAATAAATAAATAAGGAATGAGAGGTATAACCTACAGACCAAGGAAAGAAATCATAACCACCATCTGTTAAGTCATTATTATAGACAGGTGCTATGTAGATGAGAACCTACATTCTTATTTATGTTCCTAAGTAAGGAAAGTGGGGGAAAGGGGGGTAAAAAATGTTCCAACACTTGAAAGGTGAAGCTTCACTAGAAAGGTGAAGCTCAGAGATTCTGGACAGTCAGAGAAACAAATAGTACTTTTCCCTGCTATATAAATATGACCTGGACAGGACATTGGCATCCTCTGTGAGCCTCTTAGAGGCTATGGCCTAGGGGACTCAGGTGGGCAGCACACAACAGTTCTCCAGTGGCATCTGCTCCACCAATGTCTAAAAGATCTGGGGCATGGGTTAGGGGTAGTGTCATTACAGTGACCTGTGAGACAGGAAAAGTCTGTCAGCTGAGTATAGGACTGAATAGAGGGATGAAAGATTTAGTAGAAACAAAAGGACAGAAAAATAACTGCCCATACAGCACACCCCGTTAAAAAGCAGATGAAAGGTCAGGCTTCTTACCAGCTCCTTGTGGATTCCCCAGAGGTGAGAAAATCAAAAGAGTTAAAAGGAGAGGGAGTTGGGGAATGGGGAGGAGAGAGGGGAAAAAAAGACAAAATTATTATTAGCAAATTGTCACATGCACTATATGACAGTCTTTAAATATACCATACCACAGGGCCCCAGGGGAGCCTAGCAAAATTTGGGGGCCAAAAAATTTTAGCTGGGGTCATCATATACCCCAAGGAAAAGAAGACCATGACACCCTTTCTTCTCTAGTGGTGAGGATGTCATGAAGCTTTGCTATTAACAGCAGCAATCTAGTATCATCTGAGAACTGGGAGTTAGATGTTAGAAGCTAGTAGCATGGAAAAGAAAAGTGCAAGAAGGCTGAGGTAAAGGGGAAGTTGTAGAAATGGCAGAATATGGAGCAGAGGATATGGAGACTCTGAGGACCTGTAGCTGATTGAAGGTCCGTAATTCTCAAGGGGGAAGTTTCCCTTCTTAGTTCATGGTCTAAGTCTTCCTGTCTCTTGGTTTCTTTACTTGTGAAAAACTGGACATTTGGATGGCAGAATTAAGTCAAAAGGTATTCCTATGGGTGGTCTAATAGAACTTTAGGCCAGGCAGAACAAGATATGTCAGGTACTGATGGTGATTATAAGGAAACATGAAGTACCCAACTGCAGTCTGGTTCTTATTTTCTGCTGCCAGAGAGAGGCAGGGCAAAACCTGGTCCCTTTCACAGCCTAGTATGTATTCATCCTGAATGGTTGGTAACTCATCCTGCAGCTCTGAGTGATGCTGAGCAATTCTGCCATGATATACTAGCACAAACAGCCCAGAGGACACCAAGCTTCACAGCTACCAGCCTATGAGTATAACATGTTTTTCCAACCCCTTGTTCACAAGTCTCACAGGGGATAGAGGATGGACAAGGGGGAAGGGTGAGAGTATTTTAAAAAGGCCTTATTTTAGTCCAGGCCACAGAGATAAGGTCTCCATTCTAGAAAACACTGGCTTAAAACTGCTGGGAGGGGAAATCCAATTGCATGTTCTGCTTTTGTGGAGCTCTGCTGATAGGCAGATGGAAGGAGGGAAGGCTGAGTATGGTTACATATACATAAAAAACCCATGGTGGGAGAAAGAATCTAAGCCAGATACATTGACCCTCAACCTTTCCAGTACCTGGCCAATGCCAGGATCCAGCCCAGGCAAGGCTCCTCTTTTAGCCCAGGGAAGAAGTGGCTCCAGGTCCTGTGGTCTAGGCTTGGTTGTCTCCACAGTGGGCTTAAGCACTCACAAGTGCACACATGCAGACACACAAGGGAGGAACACACGCTATGCACTATTTCTCTGATTTGTCTCACCAAGCTAAAACCAGCAGGGGAGAAACTCAAGGGGTTAGGGGGACAATGGGCCATAAACTCAAGTTCAAACAGTAAGGAATGGGCAGAATGGGGAGGACAGAAAACTTAAAGGAAAAGGAAAAGTGGTACATTGTTTTTAAATATATACACCACTTCCAAGTCAATCTTATGGTGGGTTGAAGGATAATGAGATTTTGTGAAGAATTTCTATTACTTGGTGTAGTAATAGTTACCATGGAAACCTAGTATACCACAATCACCTCGATAGAAAAATTCCAAGTGTCCTGACTCTAAATACCAGTTTACCTGGTACAAGACTCTCAGTCCCTCTCACTAATGGACTCCCAGACTCCTCAGGGCTCTTTGACTAAGTGTCTGGGTCACAGAGGACAAGATCTGAGGTTCTAAATCAGGCAGGGAAGTGACCACTGCTACCCCTGAACCTCTTCAGGCTCTACACCAACATTGCAGGCAGGGAGACTTCAGAACCATGATGACAGGGAAGGTGGAGAGAGCCACTGAATAAAACTGTCCAGGATGGACAAATGCAATGCTGACCATTCATCCATTTCTAAAGGAGGGGTGCAGAAACAGAAAGACTTGCAAAAATACAACACAAATTATCTTAGAACTGCAATATAATACTTCCTTCCCATCCTATGTACGTTACTCTAAAGGCTTAGCATGGGAGAATATTAACATGAGAATTCTTTCCCCAGGAATAATCCCATATACCTAAGAAGGCAAGACTTTGGCTGTCCCTTGTTCTCTGCCCTTGTCTAGAATGTCTCAAAGTTATTCCATAAAAATCTAATTCCATATAGTCTCAAGAAGAAAAAGGCTACCCTTGCTAACTCTGATCCCTAAATGCCTCGCTTAAAAGCATCATAGCCTCCATGTTTCTATCCCATCCTCCACTGGACAGTTTTATTCTTCAGACCTCATAAGGGGGAGAGACAATGATTTGTGGATCATAGTTGCTTTTCTAAACCTTGATTAATGACTTTAATAATAAGGCCAGCAGGCTCCTCAGTGACCCAGCTAGGGACTCATTGAAATTAAAAATGATTAGCTACAACAATTGCACAGTGGCAGAGCATTGCATGCGAGGTGGCAGATGAAAAAAAAACATGCAGAGAAGAAGCACTGAATGGTCTTACTTGTGCAAACTAGTGTCCAGGCAGGGTGGTGAGGAGGGAGGATGGGGGAAGCATTAGGAAAAACTCAGGTTAAGTTCAAGTGCACCAATAGTCAGCGAACACAATCAAGCATTCTCTAGATATTTTAAATTGTAAGGAAGAAAACCTACTGTTTTTCATCTCAGATTGGGGAGTATCCAGCAGCCTCTGCTGGTACCCTACCAAACTACGGCTAATTAACTCTCCATTCTTTTTACATAGCATTGGGGGTAATTACACAATAAAGGGAGAAATAAAATCATAATTTTAGTGAGACTTTCTTAAACTTATTCCTCTTGTTCCAGCAGTTCAAAAGCCATGAGCAGAATGCCTCACTGACCCAAGGCAGGCTGTGGGTCCGAGGGAAGGCATTTCATTTGGGAACCAGTTTTCCTAATAAAACATTTTAAGAAAAGTTTCCAAATAAGCCTGCTGCTCTTCAACCCAGGAGTATCTGAAATGCAGAGACCTTCCCAGATCATGAAGGAAACGGTGAGTCTGTACAGTTTTCTTACCTACTCTTATTTTAGAATATTCTACTTCTGGCTAAAATTGTTTTAAAGGAATTTTAGGAGAAAAATCAGGATCTACTGTAGAAAAACTAAAATCTTCTGCTACTTCCCCCCCCCCATTTCCCCCACTATGGGAATCATAAAACTTTTATGTTTATCTAGCAATTAAGATCTTTAAGGGACATTAAAAGACATTGTTTCCTTCAGTAGTCCAATTTCTTCTGCAGTGAAGAAATCAGAGAAAGGAGGTTAAAGGGCAGTGAGCATCAACACTACTTGATAATCCTTTACAATAAAAATCTGAGGGCTGGAGTTGTGGCTCAGTGGTAGAGCATTTGCCTGGCATGTGTGAGGCCTTGGGTTCAATCCTCAGCACCACATGTAAATAAATAAAATAAATGATCCATTTACAACTAAAAAATATCTTTTAAAAAATAAAGTAAATTTAAAAAAAATCTGGAGACTCTTCAAAATGTTCCACAAGAAGGTGGCCATATTGGTGTCTCCAGGGAAGGGAACTGAGTGGTGTTAGCCAGGGATAGGGGACAGACTTTTCACTACCCTACTTTGAATTTTTTTTGTTTTGTTTTCTGTGCATTTATTATCTATTTTTAAAAATAATAAAATTAGCTAGGTATAGTGGTACATAGTTGTAATCCCAGCAATTTGGGAGGTTGAGGCAGGAGAATCACAAGTTTGAGATCAACCTTGGCAACTTAGTGAGATTCTCAGCAATTTAGCAAGAAGCTCTCAAAACATCAAAAGGACTGGGGATGTAGCTCAGTGGTAGAGCAACCCTGGATTTGATTCCCAGCATCAAAAAGACAGAAGAAAAAAAATGCTAATAAAATTGAAGTTGAATGGTGGTGTATGCCTGTAATCCCAGCATCTCAGGAGGCTGAGGCAGGAGGACTGCAAGTTCAAAGCCAGCCTTAGAAAGTTAGCCAGACCCCGTCTCAAAATAAAAAAAACAAAAACAGAAGGGGGTTGCTGCTCAGTGGTAAAGTGCCTCTGGATTCAATCCCTGGAACTAAATAAATAAATGAACATATGTAAATAAATAAATAATCAAAGTTAAAAATAATCTGGAGACCAAAGCAGAGAATGCTGTTGCCAGGCATTAAAAGGTAATTGAAAAACTCATATATCATATGCACTGCTACTTGTGCTAGGTCTCAGGCAGGTAGGTGATAAGGGGATAGGTTGCTAGTCAGAATGCAGGCCTGGTGGATACAATGTTTCTGGCTGGCTAAGAATACAATTCACTGCTCTTTTGAGTTGCACATTTACTTCAGTATTAAGAGCCATTTATTCAGTTGATTTCCTGAAAGTTGTTCTAAGACCACTGGGATATGCAGGGGCCAGATATTAGCTGTCATCAGGAAACATCAGGCTCCAAAAGCAGCTGAAGGTCTCCCCATTCCACCTACTAATCTCTAATGACAGAGAGTCACTTAGTTGAGCTTCAGGTGATGAAGGCAACTCAACTCCTTCTGTATTTAACCATCCAGCTCCTAGGCACCTCTACACTGGCATCCTGGGCAACATGCCACAGGAGATAAACTCTTGTGGTGTGCCCTCCCCAAAAGTCACTGTACTAGTTGCTACTAAAATAGGCTGCTCTGACTTAGAGGGGAGAAAAGAACCACATATTCAGAGCTACACATTCAGGTTTTCCACACCTACAATGGGCATCATCTTCCTTTCATTAAGAGTTATTCAAGTATCTTCAAAAGGAAAATGAAAATGTAATTTTTTCTTTGAAAAGGAGACTGATGTGACAATTATCCATTTGTATCACAGTTAAGTGACAAAAGGACAGAATTCTGTTCATTATTTCACCATGAAGGCTTGATATTTTATAGGCAGAGCCCAAAATATAAAGAGAGCAATCTTTAAACTGTGGTAGTACAGGGAATTCCTCAGCATACACACTGCTACCTTGTGGGGATGGAGACAGGTTCCTCCAACACTGCTACCCTCTTGGAGTGACAGGTGCAGTCAGGTCCTTGGGCAACATCATATGCATTATCTCCAGATATTTACGCTTGGGGGACAGACTAACATGCCAGCAAGAACAGAAGCCACAAGGAACATACTACTGTGAGAAGGAACAGGGAAGGTGTTCCCTACAATGTAGGAAGCACTTTCACATGGGGAACCAAAAAAGGAATAAGTGAGTACGCCAAGCCATACATTATAAATCAGCAACCAGCAATTCCCAGAACTAATCAGCCCCACAGACATGGCCACAGGACTTAAAGACACACCAACTGGGCCATATACTGAGACTGTTCGATGACTTATGGTCAGGCCTTCAATGATATTTCACAGCATCAATGTGACCCCAGCCCAGGTCTCTGTGGAAATAAAACCTAAAACATATATACTATAAGAAATGCTCACAGATCTTTGTCTTTGTTGGCACTTACAGAGTTTTACTATATTGATTTCCATTCATTTTTTTCTTCCTTATGTTTTCTATATGTATCCATCTTAATTCTTCCATTATTTCTCATATGTATCCTAATCCCCTCATTAGTCTGGGGCTCCTTGAGGGAAGGGACATTTCCTCCTCTGCATTGCACAAAAATCAACACAGGTGCCAGGCGTGGTAGTGCACACCTGTAATCCTAGAGACTTAGGAAGTTGAGGCAGGAAGATCAAAAGTTTGAGGTCAGCTTAAGCAACATACTGGGGTCCTAAGTAACTCAGTGAGACCCTGTCTCAAAATAAAAAATGCTGGGGATGTGGTTCAGTGATTAAGTGCCCCTGGGTTCAATCCCCAGTACCAAAACCCAAACAAATCAACACAAATTGAACATATTCAATAAACAATGCTAAGTGCTTTTCTCATGGTTAAAATGTATCTACAGCTAATTCCCTCCTCCTCAGAGTTCTTGGATGCCAAAGTGTTGCCATGACCTCTTCTCTGCTGATATGAAAGACTTATGTTTTCCCTCAAATTTATTTGGCTCTACCCTTATCTTTTTGGAATCTTCAAATCATCTTCTTATTCCTTGACCAATGAACACTGATATTCACATGGAAGAGTATGTCTCTAGTTTAAAGACTAGTTCTTGGTAGGTAACTAATGAACACATATTGAGTGAAATAATAAAATAAAAGGCCTACTTTCTACCATCAAACAGATTATATATGTTCGGGCTTTAGGACCCATTGAAATGGGTTAGAACCCAAAAGCCTCATTAAGTTACTAGTCCCAAATGTAATAGTTTTGAGATATTTCAATTTTATTTAAAAGGACCAAGAATTAGGGCTTTGCAAATAGATCTTGTTAGCTGTAATTTCACTGACTTGACTCTCCTTTGGCATTGCTTGTTGGTGGCTGCAAGCTCTGCAACCTACATACCACTCAGGCTGGAGTTGGCATACCCACTTATTGTGGTCGCTTGCCAAAGTAGGGAAAGGATCTATGGGGGAAGAGAGGTCAGAATCCAAGGAATCCTGAGGCAGCACATAGTCTTACCGCATCAAACTCTGCTTGATCATCCTCAGGTAGGTCGCTGGTTTCATAAACATCTGGTTCGTTCCTGGCCTGCAGGTAGAAGCAGTGACCACCCAACCTCACTACCTAGCATCCACCAACCTCTTACCCGACTCCATTTGAACAAACTAATGGAGAAGGCAGAGTTCTGCGATACCAGGATTCTGTTCTTTCTTCTCCATCTGCCTTACTAATGGCATGTCAGTTCCCTTGTCTCAGTGAAGTGGGGGTGACAGCGAGTACAAATGGGACCTAAGGAAAACAGTGAATGTGATAACAAAGTTGTTATCCTGAACTTGGACAGGAAGGGTCCTTGGTAATCATTCTGTCCAAGATAGGTGAGGACCTTCCTCGAATTAGGTCCCTGTGATATGGGTTAAGAGTGACTCAGGACCTTAATTCCTAAGGTTCTGTGCCCCAACCCCCACCCCGAGAATATAGGCAAGGGAGCACAAAAGGAGGGTACACTCCAACTTGTTCATGAGGAGTGAGGGGCAGACATAGGTCCCCCAAAAGACAGAATTTCCATCGGGCACAAGAAGGGTTCTGCCACAGTAAACCTCTTCCTTTGGCAGGATGAAGACCGTCACCAAGTTGTCTGGTGAGTATGTCCAGGGTAGGGATGGGGGGCTTATTGGGAGATTTGGGGGAGGCACGGGTGGTGTCGACACGGATGGCAGAAACACTTGGGCACAAGTGGTAAACACCCTGACGATTTCTGGGCCGAGAAAGGGGGCCTGATGCGCCGTCCGACGGCCAGGCCCAGTCAGGTCAGAGGAGTCCGGAAGGTGCTGCAGCCGGTCGGGGAGAGCGGCAGGAGCCCTTGGGGCGGAGGAGGGACTGCAGGCGGGAGGGGTCATGGGTTGGTTTCTGTTGGGGGTCCTTGGGAGGTCGGGGGCGCGGTCCTGGGGAGCCAGGGCCGGCCCTGTACTCACAATGCCGGGAAGGTCGGCGTATTTAGGGTCCGCCATGGCGGCGGCGAGGCGGGGCTGGGGGACCGGAGCCTCGGTGGAGCCGGGGCGGGTGATCGGGTAGGGGAGAGATTGGGTCCGGGTCCCCAGCTAAGGCGGCGGCAAAGGGAGCGGCAGAGGAGCGGGAAGTCTCGCGACAGGAGTAGCACACCAGAAGGGTAAAGCAAAAGTCGCGAGAACACCCCGCTACCACACCCCTAGAGACGGTGGGATTGGCGAGAGCGAGGCCAAGCAATGAGGTAATGGCGAAGATCGTCGCCTAGAATTGTGGGATATGTAGTCCTGGCTCTCTGGAGCTTGGGTGGGGAATGCACCTAAGGGAGCTATTTCGTTCAACTTATTTCATTTAATTTTTACATCAAGTCTGGGAAAGAACTGTTTTAATTCCCGTATTGGACTCCTAGGAATTAGTGACGAGATAAAATCAAGTAGTCATGTCGTGAGAGCTTCAAAAAACAATAGTAATAAGTAAAATTTAGTTAAGGCTTAGCATGTTTGGAATGGAAAAGTTAAGCAGTCTTCTTAAGTTAGGACTGTTATATAAAATACAGGACATCTAGTTAAATTTGAATTTCAGATAAAAACTAGTATTGGTGTTTTGTTTGGTTTTGCTCTGTTTTGTCCAATATTTGAGACACATAAAATTGCTTACCTAAAATTCAAATTTAACTAGATAAATTGCTTTTGTTTTTGTTTTTCAAGTTTGGAAATCCTATCTAAAGTTCACAAATGGATAAATGATGGTTCGGAGTCTGTCTAAATGCTCTCTATCCTCTTGATCATTTCATTAATAGTTCCCAGACTTCTGAATTTCACAGTTCAATAAAATTAAAACAACATACCTTTCTTAAGGTTACACATAGTGAAGCTATATTTTTAATTTACCAGGTAAATATATTACAAATAGAAAACCTACAAGATACCATTGCTACTATTACTTGGTAGAAAAGTAAAAGGACAAATTCTTAGAGTAAAAGTCCTTTGAGACTCAACAAATCCAGCTTTATGTGAAACTCACTACATTGTTCTTTGGGGTTCAGACACACCCATTGAACTTTTCTTTGACTAGTGACACCTTATGGACTGGCATTTTGCAGCTCCTTTGCTAAGGATGCCACCTTATAGCCCCTGATGGCCTGAAGTTGGGATGTTTCCTGAGTTTGCAGGATGCTGCAACTCAGAAATATTGCCAAACCAAATGACTGGAGAGTTCCTGAGTTTGGAACTCATTGTGTTCTCTCCTGGCTCTTCCCCAAGCCTCTGCCTTCAGACTACTGCTTTCTTATTCAGTTGCTTCTGCTGGCCCCCCTTCCTTCATTTTCCTTAAGATTTAAAGTGGGTTAGAATGTAGGTCTAATATGGGTAACCTCCTCATTTGAGTGGGTTTTTTTGGGGGGAGGGGTACTCAGGATTGAACTCAGGGGCACTCAACCACTGGGCCACATCCCCAGCTCTATTTTGATTTTATTTGGAGACAGAATCTGAGTTACTTATCACCTCACTTTTGCTGAGGCTGGCTTTGAACTTGTAATCATCCTGCCTCAGCCTCCCAAGCTGCTGGGATTACAGGTGTGTTCCACTGTGCCCAGGCCTTAGTAGAGTTAGGTCCTATCTGACCAGGCCATTAGCCTCTTACCCTTGTTCCATAATGTCTTAAGTGACTGTAGATATTGACCAATTTCTAAACAGAACCTACATTTCTTCCTCCCTTCTCCCATCATGCTGCTCCTCTCCTTCGCCAAGAGTCTCAACTTCTGCAATCCACTTCTGTGTTGGCTAAAAGAGGCCTGTGATGTGGATAAAAATCAATTTGGGCAGCTTCTGGATAAAAAGCAATTTGGCCAGCTCCTGGATGGTTCCGCTCAGGAGCTGCAGCAGGAGTCTGACCCAAGTGCAGGAAGGACAAGGAACCTCTGGGTGTTTTGTTTTGTTGTTTCCAGAGAAAGGGGAGAAGCAGTGAAGAAAAGGGATGGGGTGTTGGATAAGGACCCATTGGGTAGGATCCCTACCCCCTACCCAATGGTAACTTCGACTAGAAACAAACATTCACATTAGGTGCCTAAGCCTACTTGAAACACAAATGCAGATGTTTGCCCTAAAGATTCTGTCAAAGTCCCTCTAGCCTTACCCACTCTCAACACCATCCCCCTATTCTTGCCCACCTCCATCCTAGTCCCAACCTATGAGGCAAAAATGAAAATTTGGTCTGCTTTTAAATTCTGATAGTCCAGAATGGGAGTTTGTCTTGCCTCAACCTGGGGACCTGGTGTGTATGTTGGGAAGAGAAAAGAGTGCACTTTTGGATGTAGAAGGGGAAGGAAGAAACAGATCCTCCTTTGACGCTTGCATATGACAATGGGATCTGGATACCCATTTCCACAGGGGTTCAGACAGTTGTCTTTGAAAGCTGAATGGGTTTGGAGTTCAGCTTTTGTGCGTCTGTGGGAGGGGAACGAGAAGAAATGTGTTCCCAGATTGGAGAGAGTACTGCAATGAGGCTGGGGGATGCACTGAAATAAAAGGACTGGAAGTCTTGTGGACCTTCTTCCCTAGACAGGCAACAGGCCCACCTCAGCCCCCCCCCCCGCCTCATCCCTCCCGGGAGGTGGAGTCTGAGGGAAGAACAAACAGGTCGGGGGTGTGGGGGTGGGATGCTGTGAGCTAGTCCGGTCGGGAAAGGGTGAGGGCAAGGTTATCTTCTGGCATTTGGGGCGGGAGAAGAAGGCCAGAGTGAGGCCAGGCCCCACCTTTCGGTGGTCCAAGACAAGCAGATTGCCCCCTACGAAGGAAGCCCCGCCTTCACTGCTCGGTCGCGCCCCGCCCAGGCCCGCAGCGCGGCTGCAGCGCGAGGGGCGGAGAGGCAGTGCACCGAGAGAGGACCCGACGCCCAGGTTGCGTGCATCTCAGAGCTGCAGTAGACTAAACCGCTCCCCGGCCCTGCTCCGCCGCCTCGTCCGGGCGCCCCAGCTGCTCTCTCGGCCCCAGCGATCGAGCACCTGTCCTCCGTCTTGGTCTCAGCTGAGCGACCCCTCCTTCGGAGCACACACCATTCCTGCAGCCTGAGAAGTGCCCCAGCTCTACTTGTCGACCACCATGGCGGAGACTAACAACGAATGCAGCATCAAGGTTCTCTGCCGATTTCGGCCCCTGAACCAGGCGGAGATTCTGCGGGGAGACAAGTTCATCCCCATTTTCCAAGGGGACGACAGCGTCGTTATCGGAGTGAGTGCTGCTACCGTACGGAATTAGGGGAGGGGCGGGAGGCTGAATCTTCCCCCCCTAGAATCTTAGCCTTTGCTTGTCACTCTGTGCTCCATCCCCGCCGCTCAATCACCATCCTATTCGCCGCAGCCCCTCCTTTTTCTCCCCTGCATCAGGATGGCTGGGTGTGGCCTGGCCAGGCCTGCAGCCAAGTCTCTGCAGAGTGGGAGGGGGCCCCTTCCCCATCAGTAGACCCTACTCTCCGTGGCTGGGAGCAGCCACATCCCCACCCCTTGGAACCAGTCCCGTGTTTTTCTGATGTTTTCTCTCTCCCCCAGAGAAAGCGCATTTTTCCTTTGTTATTGGCTTAGGTCTTTACCCCCACATCCTAGGAAGGGAGGGAGAAGATAGTGCATGGGCTAAAAGGGAGATGGGTAGTCCAGGTTTTCTGTGGAGGTATTAATGGGAGTGGGCTCTAGGTCCAAGCCCTCCATTTTCCCCTAAAGTAGTTACGTCTGTACTTAGAGGATTGAGGTCTGATGAAGGGTTTTATGGGAAAGAAATATATTGATGCCACACCCAGTTTCGGGGAAGCCTCTGGAATTCTAAGGACCTATCTGCCTTTCCATCCCAGGTACAGTAGGAAGAGGATTTCAGACTTCCCAACTGTACTCCCTAAATAAACATATCCAAACCCTGAGATTGTAATGCATACTTGCTTATTCATCCTTGCTTTTGATCCAATAAAAAGTAGCAGTTGACCTCTACCTCATCATGACAGCCCTTACCCATGGAGGAGATCTTAAGAAGGAGAATAGTATTTATTTTTTACTTATTACTCAATGTAGAGTATTAAATCTTCAAAAAACACTCTAAAGTAGTATTGATATTTCCATTTTACAGATGAGGAGATTGAGGCCAAAAGAAGTTGAATGACGTTCTCAAGGTCATGCTGAGAATCCATAGATCTGAATCCAAGTTTGTGAATCACACCTTTTCCTTCATATCATATTGCCTTCCCGCATTTCCATTCTGGACCTTCTTCTGTGGCCCAAACGGAGTTTCTAGGCTTTACCCACTCCACCTTTCCCAGGCTGTGTGGGTACTGAAGAGGCCTGGGGTCAAATCCTGTAGGGCTTGGGGGTGCTGGGCTAGGAAAGTATTGCCAATTTAAGAAGGAGGGGCATGTATGAGGACAATCTTCAAGGTCAGGGGTGCTTCTTATGTATCTTTGATTCATAGCGCTTGACACAAAGCACCTGGAAACATGCCGTTAAAGGAATGAGGGAAAAAAGGGAAGGATGCCTGGGCCTTCTGAGTCAGTAATAGGAGTTTCATACACAGGCTTTAGGGAAGGCCCCAAGCTCCCACCCCCAGCCCGTCACCACCCGCACCCACTCTCTGAACTCCAGTGGTGCTTTTGCCTTGTCATGTATGTTTATAGATATGTATGTGAGTGTGTGTGTAAGAATATATGTTTGACATAAGAAGAGGACCTCTGTTTCTTTTGCCTCAAGGACCTCAGGCCTTGTAGTCCGATCAGTCAAGTTTGGCCAGTTTAAAAGAAAGCCCATATCAACCCTTGGGGGCCCCCTCTCTAAGTAGCCAGAACAACAGGCCATGGGAGTTGGAGCTTGGGGTCTGCTTGAGATATTAAGGCTGATAAACAGGAGCTGGCTGTCATGACAAGCAAATCCACAAAAGGTTTCTACTTTAAGTGTGACTTCCTTGTTTTGGAAGGATTTTCCAGTAAGTCTGAGGTGACTCCTTTAGGCTGTTTGGGCTATCTTGATGTGTGGGATAAGTTAGACGTGTTGAGAGGAGGGATTGAGGTATTGATCTGTCCAGTCAGTCCAGCAAAACAGGAGAGACCCTGTTGGAGATGGGATAGAGGAGAGATGGAGAGAAGCCAAGGCCCCTGCTGATTTAGATTCTATCTTAGCTCCACAGCCAATGTTTTCTTGTCTATTCTGCCTGATATCTGTGGGTATGTACCTTTGTCTCACTCTGTATCTTCTCTTGCCTTGGCCTTCCTGTCAGTCTCTCACTTAAGATAAATGTTTGCAGGGGGCCATTTTGTCTCAGGCAATATCCCTGGAGCTTTCCTTTTAGGACTTACTATTAATTCTTCATTCAGGGGACAGGGCTATAGGAGTCATAATTGTTTTTTTGGCACTGGAGATTTAACCCAGGATGCTTTACCCACTGAGCTACATCCCCAGACTTTTTCATTTAATTTTATTTTTTTTAAATTTTGAGACAGAGTCTCACTAAATTGCTGAGGTCCTCACCTCAGCTATTTAGTTGCTGAGGCTGGCCTTGAACTTGTGATCCTTCTGTTTCAGCCTCTCAAATTGCTGGGATTACAGACATACACCACTGTGCCTGGCAGGAGACATAGTTTTGAGGTCCTTGAGGGTCCCAACGAGGGAATGATATCTCCTACCTTTTTTCCTCTCCTGATCCCTTTTGGGCCCAGTGTGTGGAGAACTGTCTGAGGAACAGTGGAGGAAGCTGTTTCAGGATGTCTGGGAAGGTGAGGGAAGACTGAAAGAAAGAAAAAAGCAGAGCTCTGCTTTTTCCTGTGACAGCTTTTCCCTTCACCTCTGCTGCACTGCGGCTGGCTTGGGCTTTGGAGGCCCTTATGTTCTTGGGCTTTGTTCTCTTTGCAGAAGGTAGAAGGATAAGTTGGAGAGAGAGCTGTGTGCGCCCTATTTTCCTGCATACCTCTGACTTCTCCAAGGAATCTGGGGGCTGTGGGTAGCCAAAGTTAATGGCCTAAGTCATAGTGGTAGGATATCTGGGTCGCAATGTGGAATATGTCTTGCTTTGCTTTTTGTACACTTAGAATCCAGTGTGCCTTTTTCACTGAACCCATTTAAGTATTTCGTTCATTCTCTGCATTGTTTTTTTCTCATCAGTATCCCAGTGCTTAACTGCCTGGGTTGCTGTATCCATGCCAGGTCTGGAGCAGATGACATCGAGAACACACACAATTACACTCCCTCTCTGTCTCCTGCATTCAAGTGTCCACAGATTACCCACCTACAGTCTCCCAGAAGTTAAGAGGGTTCTTAAAGATGCAAGAAACCAGGACCATCAAGTACCTTGTTTAGAAAAGCTAGACTGGACCTGCAGGATTAGTGGAACAGAATTTGCTTGGTTTAGGGTGGCCTTGGATTCCTTTGATATCTGAAAAGTGTGGGGGAGTCTCATTAAGGAAAATGGAGAGGGGAAGTAATGATCACTGTGGCCAGTGTCTCTCTAGCATTTCCATAGCAACAATCCCCAAGGGTGTCACCATGGAAATCGAGGCTGCTGCTTCAAGTTTGGGTTCTACCAAGTATTTTATTGAGAGTTGAACAGCTTGGTCATCTTTGGGCCCCTGATCTTAGGTCCCCCATTAGCTTTAATCAATACACATGATGAAAAACTATAGCACTCTGCTGGACCTTTCCTGCACAAATGGACAAGGAGACAACAAGAAAGCTTGGAGTGGGTTAAAGGCAAACAGAGCCCAGATTGACAAAGAAGAGAGGCCCTCTGGAGAAGGCTATGAGGAATGCCAAGCCTACAGGGCTGGAAGAGATATCTGTCTCAGGGGTATTCCTAAAAGGTGGAGAGAATCCCAGAGTATTTCTAATGGAACCAGTCTTTTGGTCTCTGACACCATGCCAACTTGCAGGGCATTCGATTACTTAGAGGGGAAGAGGGTGAGGGTCGCCCTCTGAAAGGATGGGTGGGAGAAATGCATATTTCTGAAAATGGGGTTGAGATTGGAAAAAGGGAGTGATGAAAGCCTTAGTTCCATCTGGAAATACTTGGGGGAAATGCCCAAAAGGAAGGAGAATGAAAAGCCATGATAAGGATCTTATGCAGGGTTGACATTGTGGTTCTCTGATCACTTTGGGTGTGGGTCTGGAATCAGATTGCTTGAGTTTAAAACTGTGCCCTACCATTTCTCAAGTATGTGAAAGTGGGCAGACTAACTAACCTCAGTGTTCTCATCTGTAAAATGGGATAATAGTAGCACTTGCTTCCTAGGATTATTGTGATCATTAAATTAACTAATACATATAAATGTATTTTTTTATATTTTTAGTTGTAGATGGATACAACACCTTCATTTTGTTTATTTAGGTTTTTTTATGTGGTGCTAGGGATCAAACCTAGTGACTCACCCATGCTAGGCAATCACTGTACCACTGAGCCTCAACCCCAGCCCAACATATAAATTTCTTAACACAGTGACAGACACAGAATAAGTAAACTCTCAATAAGAGTTAGATGTTAAGCCCAGCGTGGTGATGTGTATTTGTAGTCTTAACTCTTCAAGAAATGAAGGTCAGAAAATTATTTGAGACCAGCCTGGACAACATAGTGAGACCCTGTCTCAAAGAAAAAAAAAGTTGGGTGGGAAGTTAGGTGTTATTTTTATTTATGCTGTCTCCCTCCAAGCCAAAAATTGGAAAGTGGTTAACACTTTTCCCTCTTACAGGTAGTTTTATCTAACCTCCAGGTCCATAGTATCTTCTTTTTTTCTTCATAAGCATCCATGTTTATTTGACATATTTTTATGAAGAGTGTCCTGTGTGCCAGGGTCTTTGGGGATTTGGAAGGAATTTCTGCCTTCAAGAAACTCTGGGTCTAGGTGGTGATCTGCAATCTCCGAAATGGCCTGGGCAGAGGCGGAGAGAAGGAAATAAGAAATGGTCTTTTCTGAGCTGGACACAGTGCCTCACATCTGTAATTCCAGCAATTTGGGAGGCTGAGGCAGGAGGATCGCAAGTTGGAGACCAGCCTCAGTGACTTAGTGAGGCCCTAAGCAATTTAGCGTGTCTTTGTCTCAAAATTTAAAAAACAAAAACAAAAACTTGCTAGCTATGTGTATGTTCCTCTATATTCTGATAAGGAATCCCCACCATATACTACAGTTTGATTCAGAGTAATAATGAAAGATGTAAATAAGAGTGGTTAATCTAGAGGCAGAAAAAGTAGAAAACCACTGGCATAATTATTCTTATGAAAAGAGTAGAAAAATAATTCATCTTGAGAGTAATCCTTAGAAAATTAAAAGAAACTTATACTTTAACAGGAATAAATATTTTATTTTTTTAAAGAGAGGAGAGAGAGAGAGAGAGAGAGAGAGAGAGAGAGAGAGAGAGAGAGAGAGAGAATTTTTTAATATGCACTTATTTTTTTTAGTTTTTCGCGGACACAACATCTTTGTTTGTATGTGGTGCTGAGGATCGAACCCGGGACGCACGCATGCCAGGCGAGCGCACTACCGTTTGAGCCACATCCCCAGCCCCAGGAATAAATATTTAAAAAAAAATTTTTTTTTAGTTGTAGATGGACACAATACCTTTGTTTTGTTTATTTATTTTATTATGTGGTGCTGAGGATCTAACCCAGTGCCTCACATATGTTAGGCGAGCGCTCTACCACTGAGCACAACCCCAGCCCCAGGAAAAAATATTTTGAAGAAGAAAGGCTAGCTTTGGAATTTAAAGACCCAACAAAGAGAAGAGAGGTAGCTAGAAGTCTCTCTAGAACCCCTCAAATTACAAGATATTTCACATGTCTTTTCCTGCTCATGAGATTATTAAATGCACCTATTTTTAGTTCTTGGGTTTTTTGTTTGTTTGTTTTTGTCCTCACAGGTCTGAGAACCCCATCTTTCTTCCCTCTCTGCTCTATTCCTTCTTCCTAGCCTTGGCTAAGAATAAAGAGTTCCTTAGGCAATAATTGGCTTCAGCATTTGGAGAGCACCCTCCATTTTAATGCATCCATGGAGCAAGTTTTCTGGAATCCTACAACTGGGAATGTTTTGAGTGAGTGTGTGTGTGTAGATGTGGGTGTTAGTGCCCATGTTCCCAGGAGGAAAGAAGGGTGAGGCAAGGCTGGCTTGTGAGTTATATTTAATCCCCTTTGGATGGATGCCTGACTTCATGAAGCATGGATAGAGATCATTGATGGAGAAAAGATAAGTGTCATTGGCCTGAGATATACATATTTTGTTTGTTTTTGGTTCTTGGCCACTGAGTGGGAGAAACATTGAGGTACATTACAATTATAGAAGAAACTAAAAACTACCCAAAATCTTATCACTCTAAGTAATTTGATTGTTTTTTTCCTGTATATATACATTAATTTTAATAAAATTGTATCACAAACTATGTATATGTGTGTATGTGTATATATGTATATATATATGCATATATATACTCACACACACATGTAATTAAAAGCATTTTTTGGTGCTGGGAATTGAACCCAGGTCTTTGTCCATGTTAATCGTGCACTCTAACCACTAAGCTATACACCCAGCCCTATGTATTTGTTGTTTGTTTTTTAAATTTATTCACTTATTCTAGTTTGTTATACATGACAGCAGAATGCATTTCATAGTACACATATAAATTACAATTTTTCATTTCTCTGGTTGTACACAAAGTAGAGTCATACCATTCGTGTCTTCATGCATGTACTTAGGGTAATGATGTCCATTTCATTCCACCATCTTTCCTACCCCCATACCCTCTCCCTTCCCCTCCCTCCCCATTTCCCTCATGTTCCCTCCCACCCCCATTATGGATCAGCAGCTACATATCATAGAAAACATTCAGCCTTTGGTTTTTTGGAATTGGCTTACTTCACATAGTAGATATTCTTCAACTCCATCCATTTACTTGCAAATGCCATGATTTTATTCTCTTTTAATGCTGAGTAATATTCCATTTAATATTATTCCATTCAATAATATTCTATTCAAATGTGTATATGTACCACATTTTCTTTATCCATTCATCTGTTGAAGGGCATCTAGGTTGGTTCCATAGCTTAGCTATTGTGAATTGTGTTGCTATAAACATTGATGTGGCTACATCACTATAGCTGTTTTTAAGTCCTTTGGGTATAAACCGAGGAGTGGGATAGCTGGGTCAAATGGTGGTTCCATTCCAAGTTTTCCAAGGAATCTCCATACTGTTTTCCAGGTTGGTTGCATCAATTTGCAGTGCCACCAGCAATGTATGAGTGTGCCTTTTCCCCTACATCCTTACCAACACTTTTTGTTTGTATTCTTTTTATACAAACATGTATTTTTAGTTGTAATTGGACATGTAACTTAATTTTATTTGTTTTTATTTTTATGTGGTTCCGGGAATTGAACCTAGTGCCTCACACATGCTAGGCAAGCGCTCTACCACTGAGCCACAACCCCAGCTCTGTTGTTTGTATTATTAATAGCTACCATTCTGACTTGAGTGAGATGAAATCTTAGAGAAGTTTTTTAAAAATATTTTTTTAGTTGTAGATGGACACAATATCTTTATTTTTATTTATTTATTTTTATGTAGTGCTGAGCATCGGACCTAGGGCCTCACATATGTGAGGCAACTCTCTACCACTGAGCTACAACCTCAGACCTAGAGTAGTTTTGATTTGCATTTCTCTAATTGCTAGAGATGTTGAATAATTTTTCATAAATTTGTTGATTTGATTTATATATCATCTTCTGAGAAGTGTCTGTTCAGTTCCTTTGCGCATTTATTGATTGGGTTATTTGGTTGTTTGGTACAGTTTTTGAGGTCTTTGTATATCCTAAAGATTGGTACTCTATCTGATGTGTGTGTGGTAAAAATTTGCTCCCATCCTGTAGGCTCTCTCTTCACCTCACTGATTGTTTCTTTTGCTGAGAAGAAGCTTTTCAATTCATCCCATTTATTGATTCTTGATTTTATTTATTGTAATATATATATATATATATATATATATATATATATATATATATATATATATATATATATATATGAATCGTGTTAAGGAAGTCAGGGCCTAATTCAACATGATAAAGATTTGGGCCTACTTTTTCTTCTATTGGGCCAGGGTGTCAGCCCTATGTATTTTTTGTAATCCATTTTCTCCACTAATAAATTAAAATGAGTAAAATGACTATTTTACTCATTATAATTTTTTTTTTTTTAACTATCCCAGTCAATGTAAGGGAAACTTCCATGCATGGGGCTTGGGCAGGAGCCACCTTTGGGGAAAAGAGTCAATGGAGGGGCTTTATTTGACCTTCTTGGGATGGAAATATTGTAGTGGCCACACTACATTTTGTGGAAGTTGAAAGCCCCGGGATTGCAAGCAGGCATAATACTTGCAACAGATCATTTTGTCACAGTAGTACTTCTAGACAAGCTGGTACAGGGAAGGCTCAATGATTCCGTCTCGCAGGCAAAGGACCAGGTGCAGTATGAACTCTTTGGATATTGTAATCTGAGAGAGTGCAGCCATCCTCCAGCTGTTTGCCCGCAAATATCAGACATTGCTGATGCCTTCCTTGTCTTGCATTTTGGCTTTGACATTCTCAGTGGTGTCACTTCGACCTTGAGGGTGATGGTCTTGCCCATCATGGTTTTCACAAAGATCTGCATCTCTGCATCTGCAGCTCTGGAGCCTCATTGAAGAGAAAGAGCTCATTACAATTTTCTTATACAATTTTTTTATGATACTAGGGATTAAATCCAGGGCCTCACACATGCTAGGCAAGTGATCTACTGTTGAGCCACATTCCCAATCCTGTTAAATCTTTTTAAGTAATTTTATTTATTACTTTACAATTTTTTTATCTCAGCAGTTTATTTATTTCTATTATTTATTAATTTTTCTATTATTAATGCTATTATTATTTTTTTATTTTCTCTATTTTTGTAGTACTAGGGATTGAACTCAAGGGCACTCTATCACTGAGCTACATCCCCAGTCCTTTTTATTTTTTATTTAGAAATAGGGTCTTGCTAAGTTGCCTAGATTGGCTTTAAACTTGGGATCCTCCTGCCTCAGCCTCTGGAGTTGCTGGGATTACAGGAATGTGACACCATGCCTGGATTATAATTTTTTTTTTTTTAAAGAGTGAGAGAGAATTTTAATATTTATTTTTTAGTATTTGGCGGACACAACATTTTTGTCCGTATGTGGTGCTGAGGATCGAACCCGGGTCGCACGCATGCCAGGTGAGCGCACTACCGCTTGAGCCACATCCCCAGCCCTGGATTATAATTTTTAATTTAATTTTTGAATGTTTCATATTCCTAGGTGATAAAATTTAAATGACAGAGAAAGATAGTCAATGAAAAGTCATTCTTCTTGCTATCTTCTTCCCTGGCCACCTTTCAGAAGGTAGTTGTTGCCAGGCACCGTGATGTGCCTGTAATCCCAGGGAGGCTGAGGCAAGAGGATTACAAGTTTGAGGCCAGCCTCAGCAATTTAGTAAGACTTTGTCTCAAAATAAAAAATAAAAAAGGCTCAGTGGTAAAGCAACCCTGAATTCAATTTCCAGTACAAAAAAAAGGAAGATAACTGTCACCAGTTTCTATGGACTCTTCTAAAACTACTATACATTTGTACTTTTTTTTTTTTTTTACACAGATGACAGCATACTATATCTACCATTCTGTGCCTTGCTTTTTTTTCTTTTTAACTCACTGTTGAGTCTTGGAGATCTTTCCATATCAACACATAAAGGTCCAATTCATTCTTTTTCTTAAAATTTATTTTTTAGTTATAGTTTGACAGAATACCTTTATTTTATTGATTTATTTTTATGTGGTGTTGAGGATTGAACCTAGGGCCTCGCATATGCTAGGGAAGCACTCCACTGCTGAGCCACAACCCCAGCCCAATTCATTCTTTTTAACATCTGTATAATTGTTGCAGAGACACACCATAATTTATTTAAACAGCTCCTTATTGATATTGATTTATTTTGGGGGGTACCAGGGATTGAACCTAGGGGCATTTAAGCTCCGAGCCACATCCCTAGCCCTTTAAAAAAAAAAATATATATATATATATATATATATATATATATTTTAGTTGTAGATGGACACAGTACCTTTATTTATTTTTATGTGGTGCTGAGGA